>NC_064644.1:231190316-232633441 GCF_023864345.2 Schistocerca serialis cubense
CCACTAGGAATTCCTCTGCTGAGCCAATCTCCTCATCTCTTACTCGAACATCTTTGGGGCTGATAGACACTGTAATTGAAATATGCACCAAATGGCAGATGGCCAGTTAAACTGTATACCTATATCCCGAAGGGTTCCTCAACATGGAAGCAGAGAGTACAAGCACGCGCACACACACACACACACACACACACACACACACACACACACACACACACACACATGACCCACACGTACGTAGCTTTAGGCTGAGAGAACGAACTTTAGTGACAGGTCAAATCCAATAAGTTTTGCGTAGAGCATTCGGAAGAACGACACAAGCATACCAATGTCAGTGATTCATACAGTATAAGGACTTCTTTTTTTTGTGTGACCCACTAGGTATTTTTCTGCTGTGCCAATCTCCTCATCTTTTACTCAAACCTCTTTGGGGCTGATAGACACTGTAATTGGGATATGCACTAAATCGCAGAAGGCCAGTTAAACTGGATACCTATAACCCGAAGGGCTCCTCAACATGGATTCAGAGAGTACAAGCACGCACACACACACACACGCACACACACACACACACATGACCCACACGGACGTAGCTTTAGGCTGAGAGAACGAACTTTAGCTACAGTTCAAAACCAATATGTTTTGTGTAGAGCATTCGGAAGAACGACAGAAGCATACCGATGTCAGTGATTCATACAGGATAAGGACTTCCTTTTTTTGTGCGACCCACTAGGAATCCTCTTCTCTGCCAATCTCCTCATCTTTTACTCGGACTTCTTTGGGGCCGATAGACACTGTAATTGGGATATGCTCCAAATGGCAGTTGGCCAGTTAAACTGTATACCTATAACCCGAAAGGCTCCTCAACATGGAATCAGAGAGTACAGGCATGCACACACACACACACACACACACACACACACACACACACACACACACACACATGACCCACACGTACGTAGCTTTTGGCTGAGAAAACGAGTTTTAGTTACAGGTCAAATCCAATAACTCACCCCAGGAAAAGTCATGAAGTCTACAACAAACAGAAATTACAATCAGTAGTATCAGGTACTCAATAACAACAAACCATCATCTTAAGTACAAGATTCACATTACAAAATAGTGGCCATAGAGAAACTTTTTGGTTGAGACACACTGCTCAAAAAGGGCTACCGAAACGCATAAAAAACTGGATTCCTGGTCAGCTCACACCGGCAGAATTAAGAATCTTCTAAAAGCCTTTATAAATAATTTCAAACAAACGTCAATGAGGCTAATATCTTCAGGACTCCCGGTAGACACCGGAAAATACTGCCCTGCTGCTCGCGGCTGCTAACAAGTTGTTCGATGCATCTTGGCATACTTAGCACACCACGATCGAATGATGCACGTTGTAACCACATTGCATCTGGCGAGATCCGCGCCTTGCCCACTAAACTCGCCAATAGCAATTGTCAACGCTGCAGGACAATGCGGGCTCCCGTACTCCAACGATCAAGGCTATTAACTCGCTGCAGCCGCCAGGACGCCAAGTATTCAGGCACGCACGTCTAGCTCCGTGTCTCACACGCCACTTGCCACCACACAGTCCGACAAGGAAAACATAACCCAGAAAAGACGATATGAGAAGGACCACAGACGATGTAACCAGTAGGATTACGCCCTCACCGAAGCCGCAATGGCTCACCCACATGGACCAAACTTTAACATGTACATAATCGCTGCCAATCTAAAGCTGCACTCCCCCACAACTGCTTAAGTGGAGATGGTGGCAGTCTCGCACTGATATTTTTGAAAGCCATATCTCTGTCATTTTTTGTTCAATCTCAATGAAATTTTGGACACTTATGTGTAGGGATCCAATATTCTTTAAATAATTTTGACAGAATTGTTAATAAAATCTCAATGCTGTCAGAGAATTTTGAATTTTTTTGTTACACTGCTTTTTAAGGTACACTTTCTCATTATTTGCAGGGAAATTTGCAAATTGTTTGTATGGTAATGTAATCTACGCTAATAAATGTACAACTAAGTGCAGTAACGTTTTGGAAGAGCAGCTCAAACAGTTTTTCTTACACAGGTTCATTAAGAACACCATTTGTAACACTGTACACATCGAGTTCACAGGCGAGTGCATCCCAACTTGGTCCGTGTGTCTGGAGTACCTGTAGCGACAACAGCTTCATTCCAACTCGATCAGCTGATAGTGGAGACACATACACATGATCGTCCACTAGAAACTGCATAGAACCATAACGTTAGAACGTCGAGGCCATGTGAACAAGCTCTGTCATCCGGCCAGAAGCGATCAATCCAGCGGTCGCATGCAATGTCTTCTTAACAAATCCCGTACTGAGCCACACCAATGAGGCAGAGCACCATCTCGCTTCCTAATGAAGTTCTGGTGTTTGGCTTCTTCCAATCGATGCTAGTGTCATAGTTCTAGTATATAAATATAAGAAACTATCGCTTCACCGAAAAAGAAAGGCGTTTTGTCGGTATACGACACAAAAAACATTAAATTTAGGGGAATGTCGTAGCAATTGTACCACCTCGTGGGCAATGTTTGGCCCCCGATAAGCACGTTATGTGTATTCCAATTTCAGTTTAGTTTGAATGTCTGGTCAACAATGAAAGAGACACGATCATTGTCTGCAACATTTCGTTAGCAAAGTTGGCATGTAAACAGTTGTCTGTAGGATTTATAGCATGCGCACAGGCATACAGACAAAATAATTTTCTCTTTCATTTGATGTATTATTTATAACTGTAAGTAGAAAGTAATAAATGCTAGAAAGCCTTAAATCTTCATATTCATTTTGAAACACTCGGTATACACACATTATGAGAGAAAACTGCTCTTCGGTTAGGCAGAGTAAATCGTAGTACGGTGACAGCACTGAAACGTTTCAGATGATTGGATAATGGCACAGGATGTGCCCGGTTATAAGAAGGGTTGTAAGTGAATGTAGACCTGTGCAGCCCAATAATGATTTAGATACAGGTAGAAAAAAACCATGATTATGAGTCGATAGCTTAAATATAATCAAAGAGTGTGTTATTAGACAATGATTACAATTTGCCCGTCAAACAGTTTAAGGTGTTTTTTGAAGTCAGATGTGAGGGTAATTATAACTCTAATCTTTGCCAGAATACGCTGCTGCAGATCAGTAAATAGAAACAGTGAGAACAGTGAAACATTAAGGATCACTCAGCGATTGAAAATGGAACTACCGCATAGGGATATTTGTAAGAAAATAATATTGTCTGTGATTCGTTGTTATAAACCCAAAGAAGTGAAATTCACCCATGAATGAAGTATCTTCCAATTCCCTCGTTTGACCAATCCTTAGGTATTGCTCATCAGTGTGGGACCATTAACGGATGCGATTAAGAGATTAGATGGAGAAATGGTACGGTATTTAATTGTTACGACCCCCTCATGATGCGATGGAACACTGGAACGATGTTCTGATCCTCCCACGTTAAACGTGGTCCGTCACTGCTTGACGTCAAGATACTATCTGTATGGTGGACTTCTGCTTCTATCATAAGTCTTGGCAAACTTCTACATGAAAAAAACTTGAAGAGATTGCACTAAACACAGCGTCTCCGCTTCTTAAGCAGTTTCATCACGTTCGTGCTGTGGCAGTATGGGAGGGACATACTATACGAATTCCTCGACCTCCTGAAGGAGATTTATCATCTTCAACATCATTATCTCCTCCCAAGGGTTAGTTGTCATTGTCATCTGTCCGGTCTCAAACATCCATTCACCTGTTACGAAGTGTAACTAGTTTCTTCCCAGTCGGCTATTAATTCATTAATTTTTTTGTCAATCTGTTTTCTGTCATTCTGTCAACATGATCTTTCTATTTCATTCTCTTCTCTTACATCTTGTTATTAACTGGAAAGGCTTTAGAATATGATCTTATTGCTTCATTCTTTATTTTATCAATGTTATTCTAGCCCCTTACATATCTCTTGAATTTCATCTCTGCTGCCGGCGTAAGTGATTTTAATTTTTTTTTCTATCCATGATTCGGAACCATATACAACAGTAGGTACAGCCATAACTTTATGAAATTTCATTTGTGTGCCCTTTCTTGTTTTTCTTCCCAAGGTTCGTCCAATTATTCCGCAGACACAAAAATTTGTTAAACTTCTTCTCAGTGTCTTTGTCATAGTTAAAATTAATATCATATCCTAGATAACTGAAGTGCAACAAAAAGTATTGACGCTTGTCTTTTCTTTTCTTTTTTTTTTTTTTTTTGCATATATAGATAAAGTGAATCTGCATACTGCTCTTTGTAAACTATCTTCTGTTTTCTCTATAATCATCTCATCAGCGTATAGTGCAGTATTTAATGGTTTGCTGTATCATATTTCAAATCCTAACTGTATTTCCTCTTTCCAGTTCATAACTAGGTCATTAATAGATAAATTAAATAAAGTGTGTCGTAGACTACATCCTCGTCGAACACCTTGATTTATTAAAATTTCATGCGAAGTTTTCGAGCCTGAACCTATAACTGTTTTTATATTTACATGTGGACTCTTTATGGTAGTAACCGTTGAACACTGCTATCTCTCCTCTTTGATTCTGTAAGTGAACTGGCGATTTTATAGCAGGTTTAAAGAATAATTACACAATAGTCAAGCACCTTACAGGCACACAACTGGCTTCATTTTAAACCTCGTACTCTGTAGGTGAGGAAATATTATTGCCTATGTATATGTATGGATCAGTACTCGTGTATTAGCGTTGTCAAAAACAAGGAAAAACTCTCTCTGGAATAAGTTTTAGATTTGCTCACAACGATTTCTAGTAGGGATAAGAACAAAACAAATATTACAAGTGCATATTTATTTCGTATTTTGTGACGAAAATTATTACTTGAAATTGATGACTCAAATTTATACATAATTTACTTTTAGATGGTAGTCTTGAAAAGATACTGTGCTGCACGAAGTCCAAAATTGCAGTCTCTGTACCTTCATCTGCTTTCTTCCCTTATTCGCTCGCCAGTCTCTTTCTTTCCTTTGTCAGAGAAAAATTCACTCTGACACGTGGCGTTTATTGTTGGCAGTGGGTGTGCCTTTTCTGGAAAATGGCGACTAAAATTTCTGTATAGGCTAGTGGCTGGTGTTAGTTGCAGTGATCGACTGATTTGTTCTATCAAGTCCATGCTATCCACTTTGTTTTTAATGTAAATTCCATTACAGATGTCTTTTGCTTGGTGACACCGTTGTGCAAAATAAACCATTCACAGTAGACATTCGGAAAACGTGAAATAAAAGTTTTTCCCATGACTTCCCTTTTTTGCTTGCGATGGGGTTGACATGGTCTAGTCTTTTTCATTCACAATCATGACAAAGTTCGGCTTATTGTTCTCGTAAAACGTCCTTTTGAACGTGCAGGAATCTCTTCGATGGTTGTCGATGATTTGTGGAGAGACAATACACATCATGACTGCAGAGACAACAAAAGTCTTGGAGGAGTGGTTGCACGGAATGGACAGTGTCCCGAAAGGAGGATATAACATGAAAACCAACCAAAACAAAATAAGGAGAATGGAATGTAATCGTTTAAAATCACGTGATGCTGAATTAAGTTAGAAAACGAGATACTTAAAGTAGTAGGTGAGCTCTGCTATTTAGGTTGCAAAATGACTGATGACGGCTGAAGTAGAGAGGATATAAAATGTAGACTAGCAATGGCAAGAAAAGCGTTTTTGAAGAATTTGTTAACATTGAACATAGATTTAAGTGTTAGGTAGTCTTTTCTGAAAGTATTTCTATGGACTGTAACCGCTGTAACACGCCCTGGAGTACAAATGGTGGGGGAAGGACCCTTTAAACTTGTTGTCTTTCCTTGACCGTGCGCCCAGACCACACCACTTCCCTGGTAATCCCGCGGCGGTCGTACTATTCTGCTCCACACTGCTGCTGGCTGCCTGAAATTATCTATCGAAAAAATGCAAGCGAGTAAGGGGAGCCACTCAACGTTTAAACACAACACTATCCTATGTCTGGTATGAACAACTATATTTTTAGACAATAAAAGAAAGTCGCAGGTTGCACTGTTTACATTCTAATTCAGAACTGTTATCCCGATTAATGGATGATAACCAGTGCACAATATCACTCAGACGAGCGTACGCGTAACCGACACGACGCGGCTGATTGTTGATGATGCGGAAGCCGAATGATGGAACGAAAGTTCTTACGCTCTTCACGGATACACAGATATTTGGTACCAGTCCTCCTTGACACTAGTAATGATATAACACTGTTCGTAAAGTTAATTTTTCAGTTCTCAGTTCTCACTTGTACGAGCATGTGCGTAACCGTCGCGGCGCGGCTGATAATTGATAATGAGGAAACGCGATGATCGAATGCACGTCTTCACGCTCGCTTCAAGACACTGGCACTTAAATGCTCTCTTTTGTGTTAAATAGTATTACTGATTCACATTAGTTCATCCTTGGAGACCGAAAACGGCGCGAATGATTGATACTGTACGGTACGACACGCAACGAGAGGATACACAAATACGTTATCAGCAGCACTGCTCATTTTTAAATTACTTCTTGACCCACTTTCCTCTGAATCGTTTGCTTATTTTATCACTTTACTGTAATAGCACTTGTAGCAACACTTTAACTTCCATACTAACAATGCCTCTCACATGCAGAGCTACACACTGCACAACATAACAGTTCCGTGTCCCACGCTCGACTCGACAAACGCGCTGCCGGCAAAGATACTCCACAACCAAGTCAGCGATATGACAGTACGCTTACACCATGTATGGTAGTGAAACACAGACGATAAGCACTTTAGACAAGAAGAGAGTAGAAGCTTTCGAGATGTGGTGCTACAGTCTTGAAGAAGAAGGGATTGGTTGATAGGACACATTATGAAACTTCAAGAGCTTACCATTCCAGTATTTAAGGGGAATGTGGGGGGCGGGGGGCGTAAAAATAGTAGATGGTGACCAAGGGATGTAACTTGCAGTAGTTATTCAGAGATAAAGAGGCTTGCACAGTATAGAGTAGTTCGGACTGAAGACCACAACAGCAACATAAAAAACATTATTCTTCCATTAGAGTGCACGATTAGGACGCTTCCTAAAAAAAAAAAAATTATCAGCTTCCTTGATTTGAAACTTGCTGGTAGGCCCTTCCTGTTCTTCATGACAGTTCCGACGATTAGTGTCTGATGTTCCTACATGTTCAGGAAGGATACTCTTGTAGATCGACATCTGCTGCATATAGTGAACAAAGTGTGAACTGCTACGGCTATCCCATAGCCGGCAGTATTGTAGCAAGCGGGAAAACACATTTCAGTGAAAGGAAAAGCCTCACATGTACGGCATGCCGGTGCCGTCCACACCGCATAAACTTGGCGCTCGTGTGGCGCACGGGTAAAGCGCTGAATGTAATAATCAGGTGTTTAGGTAAACCTATTATTTCTTATATTTCTCACAATATTTTTCATAATCAATAATTGTTAAATGAGTTTCTAAGCAAAATATTCGTCGCTTTTCAATAATTTATTTTATTATGGAGGCAGGGTTAATCAACCCATTAAAATTTCGACGGAGACTGAGGAGAACAACGAGTTGCCGTCTGTGGATGTCCACTTGCAGAGGAGACCTGATGGCCCTCTGAGACACGGAGTGAACAGGAAGCCCACCCACACGGTCCTCTATCTTCCAGTGACTGGCTGCCACCATGCAAGACAGCGATACTCCCGTCTGGGGACGGTGGTGCGCAGAGTGAAGACCATTTCTAATGATAGCAGCTTGCAGATGGAGCTGGACCACCTAAAAAAGAGTTTCTGCTTCTAACGGCTGTAGAAGTGAAGAATCTGTACCGAGAACCGTGCTGACAATTACTTTAATGCAAAAGTCAAGCCGAATTGTGTGTGATTTCAAACTTATACAGTTAACATTTGCCGCGCTGCATGTACTGAACTAGGAAGATCGTAATTGTGCTCACGAATAGACCATCAGTAGACTTGAGTCGTTTGAATGCGAACCTCACTCACGTTCATGTATAAAAGTAGCGTGTGAACAGTGCAGTACTCAACAAAAGTCACTGTGAAATGGAGAACTGTGTTACCTTCATTGGCATAATAACATCTAATCATTCCCTTTGTACTGAAGTTTATGTTTCACGAAACATTTCAGTACGTCTACAACGACAGTGCTACGGTGGAAGGCCTGTGCTGGAGTTTCAGGTAGAAGGTATAGGCCACGGTCGTAAAGCATATCGAGTCTCCCCTGCGCCTCCAGCCATTAAATCAAACGGGCCGCAGCTCATATTTTGCGTAAAGTAGGGCACGTGTTGGGCAAAGCGAAAGATACCTTCGGACTCCGTGCACCTGAGGTCTATTCCGTGCGAAAGAGGAAAATATTACATCGAAGAAACGAAGCTCTGTGTGTCTCTAAATTGCACTGAACACGGACAAAACGTAGATCCGTAAGTACAGCTAGAAAGAAGACGTCGATATTCATCCGATGACGGTGTATGCCACCGCAAAGATAGTAGATGTACTGATCATGGTTTCAAAGCCGTGCGCCAAAAGACAGCATATTGGCGTAGTTACCAGAGCGCCATCTGTGTCTTCTGTTTAACAGGGAATGCTAACAGCCAGAAGGCTCGGTGTGGTGTAAACGCATGAAGAAACCAGGCAACCATACCATGGAGACGCACTCGTGCTTTCTAGAGCTAACTGAGCGAGTCTGAAACGGGTGGAACTGTGGCCTTTAGAGTGGCGTTTTGGAGAAGTGCCACAGAAGTGCTGCGTCAGCTGTGCAAAGATGCTGGTATCAGTTGTCACGTAACATCCTCACACCTGTAGACGAGGTTCTAGACTTTCACGCAGCACAGACGCCTGCAAGGATCTTCGTATTGTAAGGGCAACAGTGTCAGATCGTACAGCTACCACAGCACAGATAACAGGGTTTGTGAACCCAGACTTGTCGCCAAGAACTGTTGCGAACTGGTTATTTATTAGTATTGGGATTACGGGCACGCACACCTCTAGCCTGTCTTCCACACTTGCCACACTATCGACTGGTGCTGTCAGAGAGTTACTTGGAATGGCGCGCCGTAGACTTCAACGATAAAAGCAGAGTTTACCTGCACCAAGTGATAGTCGTCTGGGCGTATGACGTAAACCTGGTGAGCGCTGCCTCATTGAGAGCATTCGTTCGACACACACTGGCCACACCCCAGGACTAATGGTGTAGGGTGCGATAAGCTACAACTGTCGTTCACCTTTGATGTTCCTGGAGGGGACGCTGACCAGCGCTCAGTATGTGCAGAATGTTTTTAGATCTGCTTCTTTGACGTTCTTGCAGCAAGAAGGTGATCTGCTGTTCCCATATAATGCTCGCTCATACACAGTCCGTGAAACTCAACGTGCACTGCAAGACATGCAGCTACTTCACTGACCAGCACTATTCCAGACCTGTCTCTAATCGAGCAATTGTGAGATGTGATGGGACAAGAAATGACTCGTTCCATTCGTCAGACAACAACTGTTACAGCACTATGTGAACAGGTCGAGCAGGTGTGGAACAACGTATCCCAGGTCAGTATTCACCATCTGTACGATAGACTGGATGCCACTCAGCGCCCGTGTTGCTACTTTTGGGGACTACATCACTAATATGCGTATTTCAGCATGGGTCGACACCTGGCACCTCAGAACCCCCGATGTTACGGATCTGTAAATGTAATCATTTCATGTTCTCCATATTCACTGCGTTGATTGAACTGGAAACCCCTGAAACGGTGAGCAAATTTTTTTTGCCGTCCCTTCCGAGGACAGATGAACGAAATAGCACATCTTCAGTTCCGAAAAGACGTCTGTTATATGCTCAGATAGTGGTTTCTGGGACAGCGTTATTAAGGAGGCGATCGATGTACGTCAACGAATCTTTTTAATCAGGATAAGAGTTGTGCCCGCAATGAAGCCTGGTGATCAGCCTGTGAAGCAACAGGAGGGAAGTAAGGAAGATTAGTGTTTAACGTCCCGCCGACAGCGAGGTCAGAAACGGAGCACGATCTCGGATTAGGGAAGGCTGGGGAAGGAAGTCGGCCCTGCCTTTTCCAAAGGAACCGTCTCGTCATTTGCTTGGAGCGGCATAGGGAAATAGCGGAAAACCTAAATCTGGATGCGAAATAGCATGAATGCTTGCATGTCTGAAGGAACACTTCATCGTACTTCTTCATAACTACTATTTCCGATTTATTCGCCAATACCAGGCCATCGACACACAATAAGTGTGTCCTTTCTGGACAGTAATATAAATAACGTAGGAGTGCACGTTATGATACATGGACGATGACATATGAATGTTTGGGTGTGGTAGTGATTCGTGCACGGATAGCGGAAGCGGTTAAGGCGACTGGTCACCAAAACCGAGAAATTCGGGTTCTAGTCAACTTCCGATACAGCCTGTCATTGAAACCATAGTAATGTACAACTGATGGTGGTACGGATTTACGGTTGTGAACATATTTCCTGTAACTCTGGATATGCAGATGGGGATGTGATCTGTCGTCCTCTAGGATGCGAGTCTAGTGTGCCAACCACTGTGTCACCTCGCGTGAAGATAAACTACAATACAATATAAATACTTACTTTCTCTTTTTCCTGTTCTTTCTTCTTTCAGGTTTTCAGTGTTCTTCTCTTGGTACATTGGACGATTCAGTATAAGATGGATTTTTTAACGTTGTTTCATTGTGCAATGTTGTTTCTGTACACGTCACAGAATTAGTATTTTATTTTACTGGTGTGTGCATATTATTTAAATTACCTTCTGTGAACTTGTTGCAACGGAATTATGGTTTTGTATGGAACTGTCCATCATCGCACTCGGTGTAACTCTAAGCGGGATGAGTAGAGCTGTATAGATAAATCGAGAGGTCGATATGGATCACCAACAAAGGAGTGGATTGAGCGAGAAGCGCGGTGATTGTCATGTTGCTTGAGTATGGGAGTGCTGTGTCCCTGTCC
This sequence comes from Schistocerca serialis cubense, assembly GCF_023864345.2. Lineage (NCBI taxonomy): Eukaryota > Metazoa > Arthropoda > Insecta > Orthoptera > Acrididae > Schistocerca > Schistocerca serialis. Next base: position 231,201,354 of record NC_064644.1, read on the forward strand.
GATGTTAAAAACCTGTTTTATCGGTGATACATGTTTTGATTGCGATGTGTTCCGCGGACAATGAAACTAATAATCAAACGAGTCACATTTCTTCTCATTCTGAGCTGATATTTGGTACATAAATTGGCGACCTGCACATCGTAACATTATGTTACGATGTGCAGGTCGCCAAGCCTCAAGAATGCTGTGTGTGCTGTATGGGTTGTGAACAACGCGGACAGGATGGTACGTACCGTCGACTACTAGATTACACAGAAATACGTTTACGAACTTTATCGTTGTGATCTGATATTCGGAACAGTGATCTTGAATGTGCGATGTCCCAATAGCAGCTTGATTACTGTGAGCGTAAGATATCCGTTGTGAACAAGCAAGGACTGTCTGAAGCGTGCGGCAGATTATTAATTCTAATTATAAATGATGTGAGAGGGCAGAATTTCACGGCGCTAACATTAAATAAAAGTTACGCGGGTTTAATCGTTTGAGCCTGCTGGAACCCTGAGAACATTTTATGCAAATTATAAACACTTTAATTTACTGACTTATTGAGGACTTTGGTAATTTGATATGTTCACAGTCGTGACCGAATGGGAAAGTGCAAATTCGAAAGTGTGACATGCTAACAAACATTATGACGTTAGGACACGCCACGTGTTGATTGAACGATATGTGTCTTATTTACTTCGCCAGTTTTGACATGACGTCGATACTTACTAGGTCTCGTGGAGTACCGAGACGACGCGGACGATGTCGACAGCCGACAGCACCGGTTAAGTGAAGCATCACTTTATACATTCCAGAAAAGCTCAACACTCGCGAGACAATACTGGACTGTTACCGGAAAGAATGTTATAATAAAATTATCATTAGTGTTAAAGTTGTTTTAGTTCGTGAGTCACACAGTATTTCATGTCACTGAAATTCCACTCAGGTTTGAAAAGCATTCTTCAGTAACTTTAGAATTTAAATTAAAATTACTTTCTTTCTTAAGGTAACTTTTTCCTGCAAATGTTACAATTTTGGAAGCCTATTATCTTTCGAAGCTATCATCATTATTGCAAATGAGTACTTTATTAGCAGTGTTAATCAAGTTCTCTGTTTTTATTTTTTTATTGCATGTATATCTACATTTTTAATATTTGCAAGATGCTTTGGATTTGAGTTCAACTTTTTTCAATAAAACCGTCTAGATTGCATACGAAAATTTCTTTATTTATTACAACGTTTCGACTACTGCCATCATCAGATATCAAAAAGCTTAGCACTTATAAGAGAAGGTCCTGGGTCAGTATTCAACTATGTCTATGACTAGTACTTTCATAAGTATTAAGATTTTTGACACGTGGTGATAATAGTAGTCGAAACGTCGTAATAAATAAAGAAATTTTAGGAACAATAAAGACAGCTTTTTTCAAAAAATATTCACAGTGGTCACGGACACTTACACGAAGTTCCGTTTCTTACACTACTGGCCATTAAAATTGCTACACCACGAAGATGACGTGCTACAGACACGAAATTTAACCCAGAGGAAGAAGATGCCGTGATATGCAAATGATTAGCTTTTGAGAGCATTCACACAAGGTTGGCACCGGTGGCAACACTTACAACGTGCTGACATGAGGAAAGTTTCCAACCGATTTCTCATACACAAACAACAGTTGACCGGAGTTGTCTGGTGAAACGTTGGTGTGATGCCTCGTGTAAGGAGAAGAAATGCGTACCATCATGCTTCCGACTTTGATAAAGGTCGAATTGTAGCCTATCGCGATTGCGGCTTATCGTATCGCGTCATTGCTGCTCACGTTGGTCGAGATCCAATGACTGTTAGCAGAATATGGAATCGGTGGGTTCAGGAGGATAATACAGAACGCCGTGCTGGATCCCAACGGCCTCGTATCACTAGCAGTCGAGATGACAGGCATCTTATCCGCGTGGCTGTAACGGATCGTGCAGCCACGTCTCGATCCCTGAGTCAACAGATGGGGACGTTTGCAAGACAACAACCATCTGCACGAACAGTTCGACCAAGTTTACAGAAGCATGGACTATCAGCTCGGGGACCATGGCTGCGGTTACCTTCGACGCTGCACCTCAGACTGGAGCGCCTGTGATGGTGTACTCAACGACGATCCTGGTTGCACGAATGGCATAACTTCATTTTTTCGGATGAATCCAGGTTCTGTTTACAGCATCATGATGGTCGCATCCGTGTTTGGCGACATTACGGTGAAAGCACATTGGAAGCGTTTATTCGTCATCGCCATACTGGCGTATCACCCGGCGTGATGGTATGGGGTGTCATTGGTTACACGTCTCGGTCACCTCTTGTTCGCATTGACGGTACTTTGAACAGTGGACGTTACATTTCAGATGTGTTACGACCTGTGGCTCTACCCTTCATTCGATCCCTGCGAAACCCTACATTTCAGCAGAATAATGCACGACCGCATGTTGCAGGTCCTGTACGGGCCTTTCTGGATACAGAAAATGTTCGATTGCTGCCCTGGCCAGCACATTCTCCAGATCTCTCACCAACTGAAAACGTCTGGTCAATGTGTAACGCTGCGCTTATGGGCACACGATACGCATTAAAGCCTGTACAATGGTAAGTTGACGGGCTTCACCTTATGAGAAAGGATTTTCGTATAGAGATTGACCGCGTGTACCTGAATGGAGTCAAATCAGACTTACACCCACTCTGTAATAACAATGATACGTCAAGCAAGTCCGAAATGCAACTAAACGTCAAGACGGACAAAAAAGCAACACAGCAGATGCTACCAATTTGTTAATAATACGGTCGCCAGCCTAATTAGGAATTCACTGAGTTTCTTCCCTGTACAAGTTGATGTATGTTCATGCAAAACAACACGTAGTAACACTGCATAATATGGTAAATTTTAGAACCAGAAAATCTACTGAACTGATAATTTTACTTTCTATACTGATATGGATAAACCATAGATACATGACATTACACTATAATGTTTACTACAAAACTTCGTACTGTCTACTGATCTGATTAAAATCGGGCATAGGTTACCCTAGAAATAGTACTTTCGGAACACACACACAATGTCAATTTTGATAAAGGCAAAACACTGATAAATTTTGGTTTTTATATTGGCTTTAACTTAGCTGGTCAAATCAGTTTAGAACACTTCAGAATTCAAATGAATAAAAAAGAGGGGGGGGGGGGGGCTGAAACTGTTATAGTCACTGTATAAAAAAAATTTGATTACTGAAATCATTATGTGCTCAAAATTTCCACTATATGAGGTACTACTTTTTTTATCTTATTTCCTGCTCATTTAAATACCATTATATCTGCATAGAAATAATTAAACTTCATTTCTAAATCGATATCAAAATTATCTTCCAACTTTGTCAGACCTTTGTTATTCGTCTATTAGTTCATTAACAAAAAAAGTTCTTTAAACATCATTCTAACATAGCTAGGTCTGCAGGTAATTATTATTAACACAAACTTTAATTTTTCATCTCGGGACATTCGGATTGCACAACATTTGGAAAGGACCCTGTTTAGGTTAGTTGCGAGGATAATTAAATGATAGGACAGTTCTGGTAAAATTTAAGTCTTTATTGAACAGTGTGGAATAAAAGTAACACTGGTCCACACGAATACAGTACTAAAAGTTTAAACCTGTTCGTATCGATGCGGCGGTTGGCGAGCGGCGAGATGGCGAGGCACAGAGCACACATACAAGCACAGCAATGGCTCTTGATGTATCGGCACTTTACTTCTTCATAGCGTCGCAATACTTTTCCATTTAGTGCCTATGGAATTTTGCCATGCTGTATAGGCGTCGGAACGGCATATCCGAGGCTCAATGAAACCACGTCTTCCAGGAGAGCCTCCTGGATCCAGAACGTGTTGCTCAGACCAATGCCCAACTCCGACTACTACTGCTGAGCCCGTTATACCGTACAGCGCCCGTGTGCATTTTCCCGCGCTCGCCTGCCATCCACCTTTTACCGCTCCCTTACAGACAGGGTATTCACCAGAGGGTTTGCATTCTACATATTCTAACACATTGCCTACGTATGGACCAGACGCACAATTACAATTTTAAACATGTTACAACAGTTTCAACATTTGTTACCTTTCAATTCTATTACAATATTGCTTGACATTTGACATAAACATTAATATCCACATTGAAAATTGTTACCGTTTTCTTAACACAATGACATGAAACAAAAAAAAAAGAAATGAAATCAGAACATCGATTACACTAATTTATCGAAAATCAGAAGAAAAAATTATTATATGTACAATAGTACAGCGTTGTTGTTGTTACAAATGGTGGCCAAGCAACTGTCTCGTCACAATACGCCAGTCACTACTCTTGATGAACTGTGGTATCGTGTTGAAGCTGCATGGGCAGCTGTACCTGTACACGCCATCCAAGTTCTGTTTGACTCAATGCCCAGGCGTATGAATGCCGTTATTACGGCCAGAGGTGGTTGTTCTGGGTACTGATTTCTCAGGATCTGTGCACCCAAATTGTGTGGAAATGTAATAACATGTTTGTTCTAGTAGAATACATTTGTCCAATGAGTACCCGTTTATCATCTGCATTTCTTCTTGGTGTAGCAATTTTAATGGCCAGTAGTGTATATTAATAAGTTGAATTTCATTTGGTCGTTGCTGTATGATAAAAAAAAAAACACGCATGTTGAGAAGTGTCAACCGTTAAGCTAGCAGGCAGTAGCCAGTGACAAATTGCTAGTGTGTTCCTACTGACGAAGTCCTTAAGTAGTTGGGAAAGTTTTGATTTTGGTACACGTGCGATGATTCGCAACATCAATACTGTTCATGCTAGGGTTTTCTTAGCCAGACTAAGGCCTTTCTTACGTTTTTGGTAAGGATTAGTAATTATTTCAATCTGAGGAGGCTTAATATTCAGTTAAACCTTTGAAAAGATGAGTATTTTTGGTTTCAGCTACCTCCAAACATATGTAGATGAGATACTGGGTACAAATCGGGGGAGGTATATCGGAATTCCTTCAGTCTTTGTTACTGAACACGGTCGTTTCGAGTGAAGCTAATATTCGAGAGGATTCGTGTTCCGTCACGGTTGCTCGGTAATAAGACGGGCGAGGCAGCAGTCTGGGCAGCGGTGAACGACGGTCGAGCACGCAATTGCCTGGGCCGCTGTTAAAATGCTGCGATTCGGCCGTTGGGAGACAGAAACGACTGCCGTCGATACCTATATAAGGAGAATGAATGTGGTATACCAGCACTTCACCCGAAGATGGAGAGAGACAAAAGATTTTCCGAACCACTTCGCTCGCGCTTGATCTTATGAAGCGAAAAACTTCTGAGAATTTTTAAATTTTTATTGCAACAACATGTAGAGTTTTGTGAATTCATTTTGGCCTTGGTGATGTAAGATAACGAATTTGTTTCCTGTTGAATTGTCATCGATGAAGCTACATTCCATTTAAGTGTAAACGCGAACAGCCACAATGTAAAAAGGTGGGGAAACTAGCAGCTTCGAACCATATTCGAGCAATAGAGAGCGATATCTTTCAGCTGAAAGCAACACAAATGTTGGAAAAGTATTCGAATTTTGTACTCTCCTTAAGCTGTTATTGTGGGGAGGGGGGGCGATTTTAATGTGTGACAAGTGATTAGCCAGACTGACCATTTATGCTCTTTGCCTTTAATATCTACTTTGATTTGCTTTGCATTCTTTCACCAAGAAGTTAGCAATAGATAACACGTAGGTTTTATGAATCTGTCGTTATCATACCTGTAGGGAACAGTAAGATTTTGTTACTATCACTAAATTTTTATGTGATCACCGAACATCATCATCATGATTATCGTCACCAGCATCATCAATATCGTCATCTTCATCATTATCATCGACGCTCATAACATGTCAGTCACGGGACACCCCACCGTGTACGACTCGATCTACGGAGAGTGTGCTCGAACAGAACGGCTTTCTATAAACGAATTGCCTGTCTTTGTATAGACTGTTGTCTTGTCAATAAGCGTAATTATGTAGACAAATGTACCGTCAAAGTCAGAAGACCATTGGCATACGAGTCGAGAATGAAATTATGTGATATTTTAACGAGTACAGCTTCTCAGGAACCCTGCTCAAAAATACGGTTCCTTGTTATCAACTGAAAGTCATAACTCTGTAGACTAGGTTATTCCTACAGCTACCATTACACAATAATTTTTGCTCTCTTATTTTTAATCAACTATCCTTTTGCTTGTTCTCTCTCCCTTGTAGGTGCATCTTTTAATATCCTTTACTTTCTTCTGCCTTTAAGTGATGCTTTTTTTCTTTTCCTTCCGTCGTCAACATTTCTTCAGTCACCCAGGCTTCGCCAACTTTTCTGGCTGTCCCAAGCAAAAAAGAATATATATACACTCGCGTATTAAAATCATCTACATGTACCAGATACACTTAAAACACGATTCTCACACTTCACGAAAGGAAAGGTGCCAGTGTGTGCGAAGTTAGGAAAAACCTGTCCAAAGAGGCAACACTGTTCTTTTTCGCTGATTATGAAGTGAATATCACTGTAGTTACGACGTTATTTTCAGCCTAGCAATACGAAACAAACAAGTTCACAGATATTTTATTACAAGGGTTATATACATTTAGTAGGAATCATAATATATGGCACAGTCCACTAAGGATTTTTCATAAAGAAAAAAAAAAGAAACATGTAGTCCCATTAAAAAATAGGCGTTTATTTAGTAACATTGACGTACCTAAGAAACGTTAGGAAATATTTATAATTAATGTAAATATTAGGAACTAAATAAGATACATAAAATAATAGCAGTATTTGACACAGATCTTAATAAAATTGCTCCAAAAGAGTAAATAACTTTGTAAATATGTGGCATTAATGGAATTCAGAAACATAATTCTGGAAGACTAGCTCTTAATCGTAAGTCAACTTCTAACTTTCACAGGCTTTAAGTCTGACTTGTTAGTATTTTCGTACTTGCTAGTATTTTCTGACTTGCTGCAAGAAACGCTGCAATCATTAATGCTTCTGTAAGTCTTCTCTCTCCACACCCACCCCTACAGAACCACTTACTTGTCCGCATCGGGAACCATTTTATGCATGAAAGGAAGAAAGTCATCTCTACATGACAGGGGGCCAGCTAGTGGAAACACTTTTGTTGTCCGAGTTGGAAGCCGCCTTGTGGAAGATGACGGAAGAGATAAGATCTGTTGACATGGCACGGCTTGAGGCCTCTGGGACCGTATTCTGCTCGCTGTCACTACATCACAAGGAAACTCAGCCTATAGTCTAGAGGACGACGATTAGTCATCATCACTGAGAACGTGGCCGGGATCTCGTTACCGTTATCCCAAAGAACAATGAAAAAAGAGAAGCACGCATCGCGAATTCGTTAGGAACGTACATTCAAAACTAGAAAACCCCCGATCCGTGCCAAACGTTTGATTTGCTATTTGAACGTTCCATGGATCGTAAGTCCGATTTCTCGCGGTGATGTGGAACGTGTCAGTTAGTTCAGGGATGTGACACAGTTTCTCTGTAAAACCTACGGCAACATACGAACCATTTACATGCCTTTCTTCTACACGAATGTTAAGCTACATTTTAATGCATGTCTTTCTGATATTAAGATTTTTATGTCCATATGTTAGATGATAGTTTATTGAAAACTAGGGGTGATGATTAACAGTTAGTTTGACAATTTTTATTGTGCAATTTTACCGACGAAAAGTAAAGTTCCACATAAGAAAATGATATCAGAAATAATTGCGCAAATTAATGCTTTCCAAACTACGGCAGCGAGCCACAAGTAGGTCGCACTATCACTCCAGGTGCTGCCATGTCGTTTTCCAGCACAGACCTCCGCTCGTCACCTTGCTGGTGCTGCTGCTAACTCAAGACTGCCCGAGCCACGCCGCCTCGCGGACTACATTCGCACCGCAAGCCTCTCTGGTAAAGGGATTCTACATCACCAGCGATTCCACCAGAGTGGCACAAATACCAAAACTTTGAGGAACGTTTCTAATCACGGCACAATTAGCAACCTGAGACACCAGTTGTCCATAGCAAATGGAAGCAGAAACTGGCAGACTAACTTAATAATGCAGAACGAGTAAGAGAAGAGACGAAAATTGCTTTCTCCCCAGTTTAGTGGGACCCATAAACACATGAACTGGCCTCTCAGGCCTTTGATTCTTTCAAACACACTCTGTGGCACTTTGCAGTCTTTTAATTAGAGGCGGAGGAAACTTGCAGTGATATATTTGGGTAGGTACGACGTGTAGGAAGTCACTATGAAAGCGGCAGCATTGTCCATTTGCCCATTACTTATTCGTGTTATTTGTCTCAGATCGATCACACTCGTGTTTTTGCTTTCCGAGAAATCTGTTTCCATTGCAACACAGCAGATGACTATGCTCTTCATTTTCACTATATTAACAGTGTCAGAGTCATTATTTTTTCCGATTTTGTTTTTAGTTCCAGCTGGGATGATCCACTACTTACAAAGTAGAAGGATACCGTTTCGTAGTCGTAAAAATTTAAGCATATTATTAAGCCCTTCTAAACCTTGATTCCTACAAGATGTCCACTTTGGTTAATGAATAGAGCCCGTTTCCTAATTTTATTCAGGCCATGAGGAGGGCAAGCCTTCCTCAGCTTTTTGTCATGCTGAGTGGCTTGAGACGTTTATAAGTGTTGTAGGAACTATGATGCACCATGAGCGATCAGGGAAAACAAGGATATGCCAAGAGAGAGCCCAATTTGTCTTGGAAGGCCTTATATAACTGTTGAAAGAAATTTTAACATCTACAGCCACGCTTAAGATGTCATTTATTGGGTAGCACCAGTTTCAGCGCTTCAGTGCACCATCTTCAGGCCTTAGCGGAATCTGAAGGGACCATCATGATCCATATATACGATGCATTAGTTACCAACATAATTGGTTTACGCAGACTACATGTAACTGTGATATCGTCTCTCCAGCCATAGTGACAGATTGAAATTGGGAGAAGGTTGATAATGTCACAGGTTGCTAGAGGCTCATGTGTATAAGGATGTTTCAGAACAATAAAACTATAGCGAAATGTGGGAAAAATTGCAGAGTATCATCACCTTGGTCAAGGAGTAGGACTTTTACCCTCGACATACATAAATATAAACCATTGCGCATAAATAGGCGTAGGGATCAACAGCTATAATACATCTGGTGGTAACTGTCCAGAACGACCTACAGATCAACGATCACATAAGCTAGTTGTACGAAAACGAGAGGCCATACTTAGACTCTTTGGAAAAACCCTAAGGAAATGTAACTCATCCATGGAAGAAGTGGGCTACGCTCGTCGCTAATTGTTTAGTACTTCTCGAGTGGGGATGGAGGGATAAAAAGAGCCGGCCGGTGTGTCCGAGCGGTTCTAGGCGCTTCAGTCTGGATCTGTGCGACCGCTACGGTCGCAGGTTCGAATCCTGCCTCGGGCATGGATGTGTGTGATGTCCTTAGGTTAGTTAGGTTTAAGTAGTTCTAAGTTCTAAGGGACTGATGACCTCAGATGTTAAGTCCCATAGTGCTGAGAGCCATTTTTTTTTTTTGGACAAAAAGACTCTCACAGTTAAAGCTTTTGGCCGTTAAGACCTTCGTCAACAACAGATCACACACACACACACACACACACACACACACACACACACACACACACACACGTAAACGCAACTCACACACACGACTGCAGTCTAAGACAACTGAAACTACACTGCATTGTGGTTTCAGTTGCATTATAGTGCAGTAGTTTGTGTGAGCTGCGTTTGCGTGATCTCCGCTGTATGCTGAGTAGCAACTTTCCTTATCATGTGTGTGTGTATGCCAGTGTGCACTCAATCACGCTTCACAAAACGTTGCACATAGTTGTAAAACAAACAACACAGCAATGGCGCCATTCGGGATGGAAACACGATTGAATGGCGAATGGTCCCCACCACTAGACTCCGTGAAACGTCAACCACAAAGTAATTTTAATCCGAGTCTACAACTTCAGTCGACCAGCCATAATATAAATTCATATAATACATTTATCATTAATAGCACTTAATGTAAATTATACGAAAATTAAAGAAAGATCACTGACCATATACATTTAGATTGAAATATAAGTGAATTATTAGTTTTAATTTCTGAAACATTTCTCAATTTACACGCTGCATATTATTTAAATCATATAATCGAGTTTCTGTTTGACCCAATAGTATGAATAACATTACATTACTGTGAACTGTTTACTCACTACCACTTGATAACTGACATTAACTAATTCATATTCCTTTAATGGAAGTCGTACTTTATGTAAAAACTGTATGCATATATCAGTGACAAGGATGACCTCAATATGAAGTCTGAAGAGGAAAGTAAGAGGACTTCAGCAGATACTTCATGAAATTGTCACAAGACGCAATAAAATATGCCTCTGTTATACATGCATAGATCAGCGCCAGTACAAGTGCAAGAGAAGACTTGAATAATGGAAGATAAGCCCTTTTATAATTTCCGTTAAGACCTAAAGAAGGCAGACTGTCGATAGCGATTTTAAAATTCGTGCACATTACTCTTTCAAAGGCATCGATATCAGTGGTTCCTCCTAAGCAATTTCCGATTATTTACTTAATACTACGCAGGTTGAAAGTGTACTTCGTTGTCCACACTTCCTGTGGTGACCTGTTTGCGTTTGGCGATCTACGCTGGGATCAGGAAATGGCTAGATCAAGATGATGAAGTATAGTTTTAACTGAAACACTATTTATTAATGGAGAATCTAACTTCCATTCTTACATATACAAAAATATCTACTGACTATTACTGCGTGCCATTATTTTAAATTATCGAAGTTGAGAGAAGCTACATTAGCGTCTTCATTAGACCACGGCATACTACGAAGCAGCGCGTTTGGTCTCTTTTGTTTGGAGTGCTTTCTCAAAGGCGTTGTTGGCGTCAGGAGAAAAAATAATTTCTAGCTCCGCCCCCTTATGATAATATATGTTGACTGAGAGTAATGGTCGTTGCTTTCACAAAACAATAAGTAAAGTATCCTTGTAATTGGCCACTGTGCACAAAGACAACCCTGACATAGTGCAGTTAACCAATTGCATATACAAGAGATTACATTTTTTTAAAATTTGCTGAAAAAATTAAGGGGTCTAGGAATCTAAGGCTGGGATTGAGGGTTGTTTATTTGCTGTAATGACTGACATAAACCACAATGAAATCAATAGAGAGCAAGGTTCTATGAAACCCAAATCACATTACAAAATATGGAGAAGTGCCAAAAAGTGTGGAAGACTCTGTAAGGTGGCAGACTGAATGAATGTCAGTTTTGCATCTTACATGAGAGATTTTATATGTCGTAATAAGTAGATGAGTATGTTACCTAACATACTTCAGCGATAACGAGCAGATTTGCCTATTAAAATGAACAGTATGTAATGCAGAGGAATGACCTCAATGGGACAATATTCACACATCGAATGCAAATCCTACATGTCAATGAGCAAAAAGTGAAAAAAGATGCTGTAGGAAACGTTTCAGTCTGGGGTAGATGCGAGTTGTGCCGTCACAACCCGAGTAATATGTGTAAGTAGGCTGTTTAGGTTCTTATATTGGCAACGCCACCGCCACGTAGCGCTCTGTATGAAAATCACTGGCTGTGCTGTGTGCAGTCTGTGACTGGGTGGCATTGTTGGAATTTGCTATTGTAGTGTTGGGCAGTCGGCTGTTAACAGCGCGTAGCGTTGCGCAGTTGGAGGTGAGCCGCCAGCAGTGGTGAATGTGGGGAGAGAGATGGCGGAGTTTTGAGAGCGGATAATCTGGACGTGTGTCCATCAGAGACAGTAAATTTGTAAGACTGGATGTCATGAACTGATATATATATATATATATATATATATATATATATATATATATATATATATATATATATATGACTTTTGAACCCTATTAAGGTAAATACATTGATTGTTCTTTATCAAAATCTTTCATTTGCTAACTATGCCTATCAGTAGTTAGTGACTTCAGTAGTTAGTATCTTTTATTCAGCTGGCGTATTGGCGCTCGCTGTATTGCAGTAGTTTGAGTAACGAAGATTTTTGTGAGGTAAGTGATTCATGAAAAGTATAGGTTATTGTTAGTCAGGGCCATTCTTTTGTAGGGATTATTAAAAGTCAGATTGCGTTGCGCTAAAGATATTGTGTGTCAGTTTAAGCACAGTCATTTATAATATTTCTAAGGGGACGTTTCAAATGGTTCAAATGGCTCTGAGCACTATGGGACTCAACGTCTGAGGTCATCAGTCCCCTAGAACTTAGAACTACTTAAACCTAACTAACATAAGGACATCACACACATCCATGCCCGAGGCAGGATTCGAACCTGCGACGGTAGCGGTCTCGCGGTTCCAGACAGTAGCGCCTAGAACCGCACGCCCACTTCGGCCGGCCCGAGTACAACGGAACATTTTTAAGAAGGGGTTGGTGACCCGTGGCGAAAGGGACAATGAACGCACTGGGCGATACATCATGGAGAATAGGTAGCGGGCCAGCACTGCTTGCTACGGAAAAATTCTTTAGAAAACTGCATTGGGGAATTTCCAGATGGATACAAATAGACCAACGACACAGTTGATCACGTGAAACGCCTTTGATGCGCTCGTGATGTACGCGTGTAATTTTTAGGCGTCAGGAGTGGGCACAAAATGTCCTATTGGCTGAAGTAAACTTGGAAGGAGAAAAAGGGTTGATGTTGCGAAGTAGTTTAAAGTTAGGCGCACTTGCGATTCATAGAGGTAGTTCCCACAAGATGAAGGGAAGGTCCCCATTGGTCTGAAAAAGCCATGATGTGAAGCACAAAAGGACACATGTGGGGTACCGTTTGCTACAAAAGACACAAGTCTGAAAAACTCGGGGACCTCCTCTGAACCAGCGTCAAGTGTAGAACAGGGTGCATCACGCTCCGTACAATGCCAAAAGAGGAATTTTGTGTGAACACTGTTCTCACTTCGGCTGACATTCAGCTGGAAAATTAGTTGAAGAGTCGTTGAACTCCAACAGCGGAGAAATGAAACAGCCACGTAGTTAACTGTTCTTGCGAGAACTGAGAGGGCATAGTAGTCTACACGCTGCTCCATCTATGAACGTGTATAACGTCATATTTCCAGATTAGGGATGAGTGCATGTTTTCTCGCCTAACGAGAAACATAGGACAGTTTCTGCTGATAAAATCAGTAAAGATTTTGATTAGCTTTTTTTATAGGATTTTCAGAGGGCGAGAGCAGTCCTGCAACCAACAGCTCATCGCAGCTAAGATAATCTTTTGCTCATCTCACAAAAACTAACTATCCTCCATAGACTTGATTTTCATCCTAAATAGTACCGAACTCAGAACCGGAAGCGGATGATTTGTTGTAATGTTGACCAAGTTCAGCTTGTAGAGAACCTTGTATTTAAATTTGATATTGTTGTGTTCAGTGTAATTTCGGCTAAACAGGACGTAATGCGTTATCTTGACAACTGTCCTAAAATTATCATGTCACAAACCATGTACATTCGTGTACTTCTTTGACAATAATTCTGAAATTAAACATATTGTGTATAGCTAAACACCAATGTGCTGTGTCCTAGAATAAGGGTCCACTCCTAACCCCAGTCACTGATTCTAGAGACGCTAATGCACTCTCAGGGTGTTTTTGCTGATGTCTGACAAATGTGAAAAGGTGTGGAGTGTCAGAACTCTATGGAGTAAGCTCAACATGATCTTCTTGTCTGTGCAACCTGCAATTAACGTTACAACATGAAGGCACAAAACACAACCACATTAGGAAAAACCAGTTGCAAAGCAAAGTAAGTAACTAACGAGTTGCAGAGATTATGGATGGCACTACCGCAACTGCGTCACTTACATTCCTTTAGCGGCCGCCGATCAGCACCAGACAGCAGGCCAAGAGCAAAATGTCCAGAATTTGTGTTCACAGTCCTCAACTCTGTAATTTCGAGAAAACTCTATATGCTGTTGCCAATGTGACAGGCGAGAATTGTTGCTAAATTCATGAAAAACAGGGAGAAAGCACAGGCAACATCCCTCTTTTTGGGTACAAGACTCATATTTTTAAACGTGAAGTTCATGATTTTTCAACCGTATGCATTGAGAACACCATCCAGAGTGAAACAGTCCTATGGCTGAATCAAATTTTTAATGGAACTGACTGCCCCATACTGGTTGGACAGTGTTGCAATGTCTGGGTCTTTGATGCACACGCAGAAAGGACTAATTGTCCTACTCAGTTGTCCTCTTGAGACTAGTGGGCCAGTCACGGTGTTCATTACAGTGGCTTGCGAGTCCCTGCCTGGCACTCAGCAGCCATGGAGTGTGTTGCTTGCAAACGTCTGCGAAACTGACCGTATCCCGAGAGGAGACCATCATGACCCAATGAGACTCACAGGTTGTCTTCTGCGATAGATTACATACAGACAATTCCTATAACGTACCAACCCAGTGGGCAAGCTTAAGACTGCCGTTTCATGTACACTGCTCTAGTATATTCTCTGAAATAATTGTGAAATAGCTTTGAAAAATGAATGAATATATCATAGTGGTGTATGTGCACACTAAAAAAAAAGAATAATAATCAAAACTTCCAAGAATGCTAAACACTTATGTCACATAGGTTGGACAGCCTAAACTCAACTCCTAAAAGCCTTGCAGGAAAAAAATTATGTCACTAATCCTTAATTAAATCATGCGTAATGAATATGGTTCCACAACTTCATACATAGATTTTTTGTGTCAGGAAGAATCTCTGTTCCATTTGAAAGTTTACTACATTAATTCTTGGCCTGGGAAACAGTGCAACCTTTCCACAACGAACATCGTCTTCACAGACGCGAAATTAAAATTATCTTGAAACTTCCTGGCAGATTAAAACTGTGTGCCGGACCGAGACTCGAACTCGGGACCTTTGCCTTTCGCCTTCCACCTTGCCTTTTAATCTGCCAGGAAGTATCATATCAGCGTACACTCCACTGCAGAGTGGAAATCTCATTCTCGAAACATCCCCCAAGCTGTGGCTAAGCCATGTCTCCGTATTATCCTTTCTTTCAGGAGTTCTAGTCCTGCAAGGTTTTCGCAGGAGAGCTTCTGTAAAGTTTGGAAGGTAGGAGACGAGGTACTGGCGAAAGTAAAGCGGTGAGGACGGGGCGCGAGTCGTGCTTGGGTAGCTCAGTTGGTAGAGCACTTGCTCGCGTGAAGCAAAGGTCCCGAGTTCGAGTCTCGGTCCGTCACACAGTTTTAATCTGCCAGGAAGTTTCATATCAGCGCACACTCCGCTGCAGAGTGAAAATCTCATTCTAAAATTCTCTTATCTCACATGTGTACAACACGAAATATACTCAAAACAGTTCTACTTAGCATCTACTTTCCTTCTTCAGAATTAAAAAGTAATGCTCTTTACAGCGATTGATACGAGTATTTCTTAAGTTAGAAAACGTCAGTTGTTTCTTAAGCTAGGAAATGTTTGTTTATTAATGAGATTAAGAAAAATGATACACTACACGAATTTCTTAAATGGAGCTAGTGATTATGAGCCTATGAGCTGTAAGTTACGTTAGTAAATAGTCGCTACTGCCATGGTGTTATGAAGAAAACTATGTGTGTGTAAAATATCATTTGTATTTCTTGTAGTTATCTAAATGAAAATGAAATAAAGCACATTCGTGGGTTCATTTAAAGAAATGAATTGTCATGTGCACGTTGTACGTAGGAACACTTGCAATGCTAGAGCTGTCACACGCAGTGACTCTTCAAGTGAATCGATTGTCAGTTCAGTGGCTACGGGTCCGCTGATCTTGGTTCTTGTCGATACCTGCAGTTTTATGGGCTGTTCACGGAGCAGACAGGCGTACGGCGGTCCCCCTGAACACCAAAGCACACGCCGGGTCTTAGGCCGAGCAGTCCCGTACATAGGACAGTGGGCCTTGCTGTACCTGCTACTAGGCAAACTTCTTCTGCCTCATCGTAACTCTCCTGTCTCTGAAACATGGGTAACTTCAGGGAGCAAATTTGGCTTCTTCATACAACATCAGCCGCGCGGGATTAGCCGAGCGGTCTAGGGCGCTGCAGTCATGGACTGTGCGGCTGATCCCGGAGGAGATTCGAGCCCTCCCTCGGGCATGGGTGTGTGTGTTTGTCTTTAGGATAATTTAGGTTAAGTAGTGTGTAAGCTCAGGGACTGATGACCTTATCAGTTAAGTCCCATAAGATTTCACACACATTTGAACATTTAATTCGACTGTAATTTGAACATCATACAACATCAGCACAACACGTTATAGCCCTGTCGCTACTTTTTTCAAGAATGAGAATGCACAGCTGAGACGAAGTTAATGAAAGACTTTAACTCTGGTTAGTCCACCACATTTTGGTGGAGATAAATTCACGGTTACTAAACCACAAGTTGTTTCGAATCCTGACTGAAAAATCTCGCTTACTAAGAAATCTCACTGGTCTCATAAGTTTTACGTTTAACATATTTATTATTGGTACTCAAGCATAGGTCTGCCCATATGGCGATCAAAGTGAAATGTGTGTTATTCATAAGTTCCAAGAAGGCGGTATAAATTCAGATTAGCATCTTCTAGCCGCACAAGCTGATGAACTACAGAAATGACATAGAGAACTATAAAATCCATAACATAGTCCAGATTGCTCAGCATTCTTCTGGCAAAAACTGGCACCTTCCAAATTCTACAACCAACTCAGCAAGTGGGCAGGGAAGATTTTGCAGCTGTCTGTAAACTAAAAACCTTTTAACAACATATGTACTGCATCCTATGACAGAACAGAAAAGAAATACAAAAATCCTCCTGGTTCCACGTGTAAAAGGTCACCTTTTGAGACACACTACGGTTGCCCCATTCTTCAGAACTCTACGATAATGGGCTGAAATGGTTTTCCCCAAAGACAATGCACTATAGCACTAGAAAAACTTGTATCACAGAACGTATGTACTCGACACTAAGAAGTAAAAGAATGGGGATAGGCACCATAAGAAAGCAAATTTTATGTGGTCGGTATTGTACGTTGTTACCTACAATAGCTATAATAATGTTCTGGGGATCCACCCATGATATCTCAGTGCAGTTCAGTCAAAATATTTGCAGAACTGGCATAATGCTTTTGAAAAAAAAAAAAAAAAAAAATCAAATGGCTCTGAGCACTATGGGACTTAACTTCTGAGTTCATCAGTCCCCTAGAACTTAGAAATACCTAAAATTAACCAACCTAAGGACATCACACACATCCATGCCCGAGGTAGGATTCGAACCTGCGACCGTAGCGGTCGCGCGGTTCCAGTCTGTAGCGCCCAGAACCGCTCGGCCACCCCGGCCAGCTACTGCTTTTGCAGTAAGCAATTATCACACCATACACTTCTGTGCTCTGCAGACGTGAAAGAGTAATTTCCGTGTTGCGTCTAACTCTGACACCATATACATCTATTTATTCTCTGTATGCCAGTGAAGACCGCATGCACATGTAAAAAAAATATAATGACCACAAATCAAATCCCTACCGAGATTGCACAAAAGCCTTACCGTTGATCACTAACAAGAATTTATAGGTACGCATCGTCTCAAGTAACTTACATAACAATCACAAGCTACAGAATACATACTAAAACCAAGACAATTCCTAATCAGTAGTTAGTGAAGCTTGTTCGCCAAGTTATGGAACTGGGCTTTTTGTTTCAATTATTTTCATCTTCCTCTTTCCCGTTTTCTTGATGTTCATTGTATGAAAAAAAAGGACGGCTGTTAGAATAAGAAAAGGGCATGAAAGGTAGGTAGTGGTTGATAAGTGAGTGAGGCGGTGTTGTATCCTATTTCCATATTTCCAGCGTTATTTAGCGTGTACATTTAGTAAGCTGTGAAGAAAAACAGGATGAAATAGCATTAAAGTCCAGAGAGACTAAATAAAATCTTCTGCGCTTTGCCGATAGCTTTGTAATTCCGTCAAAGTCAGCAAAGGACTTGAAAGCACAACTGAACGGGGTGCAAAGTGGCTTGAAAGCAGTGTATAAGGTTCATACAATAAAAGAAAAACAAGAGTAATGGGATACAGTCGACTTAAATCAGGTGATGATGAGAGAATTAGAGTAGGAAACAAGACACTTAAAGTAGTAAATGAGATTTTCTATTTGATCAGCAAAATATATCATGATGACGAAGTACAGAAGATATAAAATGTAGAATGGCAATGGCAAGAAGAGCAATTTGCTAACAGTGAATACACATTTAAATGTTGGAAAACATCTCATGAAGACATTTGTCTAAAGTGTAGCCTTGTATTTTAGTGAAATGAAGGTGATAATCAGTTAAGACAAGACGAAATTTGAAGTATTTGAAATGTGATTCTACAGAAATATTCTGAACATTCGCTGGCTAAATCGCATAAGGAAAGAGGAATATGTACCACAGCCACACTAGGGATCGGCTTACAGGACACATTCTGAGACATTAGGGGAACGTCAGTTTAGCTTTGGAAGAGAGTGGGCGTGAGGGACAGAAATTGCCGACGGAAAAAAGCGACGAGGACAGTAAAGAGATTCAAATGAATGTCGCTTGTTGTAGTTATTCGGAAATGAAGAGGCTTGCATGGGATAGAGCCGCGTGGAGAGCTGCATCAAACTGTTCCTCTGACCGAAGATCACAACAACAACAATAACAACAACAACGATTGACATAAGGCACAATTAAATTAACGGGCGGAAGAGTTCTGGACAACTCAAGTCAAATTACAAAATTGACGCTAACACAGTGGTGAGGGACAAATACTGCGGAGGACTAAAAGAAGTAAACGCAACAAGATTTGCACATGTGGGCAGTCGCGAGATCGAAGTTAACGTTACAACAACAAGCCACATATTATAACCAAACTAGGCAACACAAGTTCGGTGACAAAGTAAGCAAGTGAAGAGCTCCAGTGAATATGCTTGCATTGCTGTAAGTGCAACACTTACACTTCCCTAAACAGCTAGCGTGAGCTGATCAGCACTAGACACCGGCACTCTGTGGTGCGCTCCGGAGTAGAATGCCAAGAATCTGAGTTCACAGCCCCCAATTTTCTATTCTTTTTGTTTTAAAGAAAAGAAACCTCTGCATGGAGGGGATGAATCCATGCTATTGTCAATGTAACAGGTGAAAAGTTGCTAAATTCATTTAAAAGCAGAGAGAAGTGTACAAGATCCATATTTTGAAATATGAAATTAATACTGGGTCGAAGAAATTTCTTTATGGTTTGTCAGTCTTATAAGCCAACAACACTGTCCGGAAGAACACAATACTATTGCCCGAAAGAAATTTTTAGAGCGAACACAGCTGACTCGTCCATACTGGTCAGCACCATGTCGTCTGCCTACTTGAAGTACGTGCAGAAAGGCATTATTGCTACTCTCAGTTGTCTCTGGGAGTTGCGGCGCGATTGCGGAGTTCAACGAATACAGGGAACAAGGTTGGAGGGGGTGAGGGTGCAGGCAACTGTCCAGCATTCAATAGCCGCGGTGCGAGTCACTTGTTGACTTCTGAGAAGCTACCTGTATTTCGAGAGGAGGTCCTCTTGATCTACTGAGATTCACAGACCGCCTTCTGCGGACAGAAAATTCTGTAGAGATGTCTGCGGCGACACATCATCCCAGCGTGGTGAACGCAAGGCTGCCTTTTCAAATATACCACTTCAATATAATCACTGAAATAACTGTAAAATAGGCGCAGAAATCGAATAAATATAGCATAGCGATATGCTTTTTAACCCTATGACGTTATTTCAGTATAGAGTATGTCGCATTCTTATCTTGTACAAATAGCTTTTCTCTCATAGACTGTACAAATAATATAAAATAATTAATATATGTAGGGGTACTGTAGCATTACTCTTTTAATGGTGCCGAGAAACACAGAAATGTTCTGTTGCTACTCGAGAGTACAGCAACAGAAGTATCTCTAATTAGGAAAATAAAGCATAAAAGGATCTCTCTGCATGAAATACAAAACTAGAAGCTTCTTCACAGAGAATTTCACCATTTATATACACAACTGTGACAACTGCTGTGCAAAGTCTTCGAAGACACGAAAGTTGAGTGCAGATACTTTCGTCTATCTGCCCAGAAGCTTAAAGATCAATGTTTCTTACGTGATCAGAAATTTTCAGCAGTCAATAAGCAATGAAGATAGACTGATAATTGCATCAATCATAACTTTTTGTTGTTTCTTAGCCGTCTCCTGTTTCAAATCTGTGTTAACTTGGTATATATTGTATGAAGTTGAGTTAATAATAATTAAATATTTTTATTGCTTCTTTGAATAACAGAAATATGTGGTCTCGTACTGAAAACCTTTACAACTGAAGCTTTGTTTCTTTAGGTGTTAGCCGGCCGTTGTGACCGTGCGGTTCTAGGCGCGTCAGTCTGGAACCGTGTGACCGCTACGGTCGCAGGTTCGAATCCTGCCTCGGGCATGGATGTGTGTGATGTCCTTAGGTTAGTTAGGTTGAAGTAGTTCTAAGTTCTAGGGGACTGATGACCACAGATGTTGAGTCCCATAGTGCTCAGAGCCATTTGAACCATCTTTAGGTGTTACTCTGCAGGAGCATCATTTTGCTGGCTTTCATTTTACTTTTGAGGTGGTAAAACAACAGTGAAAAAAGTGGTGAATCGAGTGTCAAGTTTTCTGTGCTGACGTTCATATTTTCCACCACCAGTGTCTCAATACCTTTGTTATATTGACAAGCACTTGGAGAACAAATGGCAATTTCTAAACTGCATTGAGAATGTTCTTAGGAAGTACCTAAGAAATGTTAACGACCTTATTCTGGATGTGAATAATTCAAAAATTAATTTTTTATTTTTTCCCTACAAATCAGAGACGCAAGACAGATTTTCAGTGATTGATTTTGAAGGATATGCAAAAGAAAGTTATACTAGAGTATTTAAACATTTTGTCCATCGTACAAAATTAATCGCACCAACTTATTCTGCCTTTGGGTTCATTATTACCAAAATCGGGTGTGAGTGCGCTACCTATGTGCCGATAGTATGAAACATTATGAGCAAACTGAAGGTGTAGCTATGGGCAGCCCACTGTCTCCTGTGGTTGCCAACATATTTATGGAGAGATTTGAGGAGAGGGCATTAGAGACAGCCAGATGTAAACCCACATGCTTATTAAGGTATGTGGACGACACGTTCGTGATCTGGCCTCATGGGAAGGACAGGCTCAATGAGTTCCTTGAACATCTTAACTCCTATCACCCAAATATCCTGTTCACCATAGAAATGGAGAAGAATGCCCAGCTGCCGTTTTTGGATTTACTAGTTAAAAGGAAAGCAGGTGGTTCAATTGGCCGCATTGTGTATCGAAAACCCACACACACTGATTTATATCTGCAGGTCAGCAGCTGTCACCACCCTGCACAGAAGAACAGGGTTCATAAGACATTGGTCCATAGAGCACGTACCCTGTCAGACGAAGAGAGTCTATCAATGGAAACAGAGTACCTTGAAACAGTGTTCTGCAAAAATGGACAAAGTAAATATTCCAGAATTCGAATCGAGAGCAACTGCCAACATGAGTAACGTGGAAGTAAATATCCTCGGAGTAGTGAAGCAGCTTAAATCACTTAATAAAAGCAAGTCTTCTGGTCCAGACTGTATACCAATTAGGTTCCTTTCGGAGTAAGCTGATGCATTAGCTCCATACTTAACAATCACATACAACCGTTCGCTTGACGGAAGGTCCGTACCCAAAGACTGCACAGGTCACACCAATACTCAAGAAAGGTAGTAGGAGTGATCCACTAAATTACAGGCCCATAACGTTAACGTCGATATGCAGCAGGATTTAGAAAACAAATTGTGCTCTAACATAAATGAATTACCCCGAAGAAAACGGTCTATTGACACACAGTCAACATGGGTTTAGAAAACATCGTTCTTGTGAAACACAACTAGCCTTTTATTCACATCAGGTGTTGAGTGCTATTGACAAGGGACTTCAGATCGATTCCGTATTTCTGGATTTCCGGAAGGCTTTTGACACTGTACCACACAAGCGGCTCGTAGTAAAATTGCGTGCTTATAGAATATCGTCTCAGTTATGTGACTGGATCTGTGATTTCCTGTCAGAGAGGTCACAGTTCGTAGTAATTAACGGAAAGTCATCGAGTGAAACAGAAGTGATTTGAGGCGTTCCCCAAGGTAGTGGAATAGGCCCTTTGCTGTGCCTTATCTGTATAAACGATTTGGAAGACAATCTGAGTAGCCGTCTTCGGTTGTTTGCAGATGACGCTGTCGTTTATCGACTAATAAAGTCATCAGAAGATCAAAACAAACTGCAAAACGATTTAGAAGAAATATCGAAATAGTACGAAAAGTGGTCATCCACATGAGTGCTAAAAGGAACTCGTTAAACTTCGGTTACACAATAAATCAGTCTAATCTAATAGCCGTAAATTCAACTAAATACCTAGGTATTACAATTACGAACAACTTAAATTGGAAGGAACACATAGAAAATGTTATGGGGAAGGCAAACCAAAGACAGCATTTTATTGGCAGGACACTTAGAAAATGTAACAAACTTACTAAGAAGACTGCCTACACTCCGCTTGTCTGTCCTCTCTTAGAATACTGCTGTGCAGTGTGGGATCCTTACCAGATAGGACTGACGGAGTACATAGAAAATGTTCAAAGAAAGACAGCACATTTTGTATTATCGCGAAATATGGGAGAGAGTGTCACAGAAATGATACAGGATTTGTGATGGAAATCATTAAAAGAAAGGCGGTTTTCGTTGCGACGGAATCTTTTCACGAAATTTCAATCACCAACTTTCTCCTCCGAATGCGAAAATATTTTGTTGACGCCGACTTACATAGGGAGGAACGATCACCAAGATAAAATAAGGGAAATCAGAGCTCGTACGGAAAGATATAGGTGTTCATTCTTTCTGCGCGATATATGAAAATGGAATAATAGAAAATTGTGAATGTGGTTCCATGAACCCTCTGCCAGGTGATAGCAGAGTATCCATGTAGATGTAGATACTAGCAATAGAAAGTGAGATGGCACTCCAACCCGTCACTACACCACAGGTTCCAGAAGCAGAGCAAGAGGAATCAAACAAAATGGTGTATCTGCTCTACGCTGCTTCTATTTCTGCCAGAATCAGTAGGATCCTCCGTAAACACATCGTAAAGTGTATTTTCTGTCCATCCAGCAAGATCGGGGGACTTGTGGGAAATGATAAAGACGACCTGCGGTTACGGAAGCCTGGTATTTACAATATACTTTTTCAATGCGGCATGTCCTACATTGGCCAACGACAAGAGAAGTGGATGTCAGGAGCAAGAAACGTAAAAGGCACACCCGATTAAGACATGTGATGAAATCAGCCATTGCTGAACACTGTCTAGAGCTAGATCATGCCATGAATTATGATGAAACCCAGATTGTAGCACCGACACCCAGACTCTGGAACAGTGTTATAAGGGAATCGATAGAGATAAAAATAGGTGACAATATCATGAATCGCGACATGGGGTACCAGCCAAGCAGAGTCTGAGATCCTGCACTGGACAGCTGCAGAACTCCATGAATAGAAGAAATGAAGGCGTGGATTTAGAAAACGATCCCCAGACAGAGTCCCAGGCTCTCCAGACGGAAGTTGGAACGTCTGGGAGCGAGTCCGACGGGCGCGGACCGCAGAGGGAGCACCCACAACCGTAGCGGACCGAAAACGGAACGGTGACGCTCCAGAAGATTGCTGTGAGCGGGACAGGACCGCAGGGAGAACGCCTGGCAACCCAGACAGAACTCCAAACGCACCAGGGTGAAGATAGAACTCTCAGGAGCGGGTCTGGTGGGCGCGGACCGCAGAGGGAACGCTCAGTACCTCAACGGACGGAAAACGGAACGGCAGTGCTCCAGCCGGTCGTGGCGAGTGGGCGCTGATCGCAGAGCGAACGCCTTCAACGACTGGTGGAGGGGGAAGGCCACAGACATAAATACTGGTCCAGGTCCATTCGAGGAGTAGTCACAGGTGGTACCTGATGAAGGTTGTGAGATACGTTACCGAAATATCGTGCAAGAACGACGCTGATATCCGGCAGAACACCCGACAACCCAAGATGTCAGCATTTACAATAATCACTTCTTATGAAAAGAATATGACTCTGCCACGTAATTCGTTAGTGAAATGGTAAGGAAGTAGTAAATCTAATTTTGAGGCCAAGCCTTGTGAACAGATAATTTAGCTTAATATTGCCTATACAATGAAACTAACGGATCTGAATCAATGCACAAAAATCATGCTGAACATTTGGATTTCACAAAAATATCATAAATTACGCGCGAGCAAGCAATGCAAAGACGACATTGTCTGAATATCTTCACACTTTTAAAATAAAACTTTACATAAACATATTTCCTAATATCAACATCCTCTGCCTTTCCAGCTAGTTATTTACATATGGCTCAGCAATATGACCAGTAGCAGACTCTCTCACATGATACACTCGGCACCATACTCTGAAATCATATAAGCATGTACATTATCAAGAATTTTTTTTTAAAATTTTCTTTGATGTTTTTATGTTGCTCAATATGTTTCCACTTTAAGCCAAATATATCTTGTCATACAAATTTAAGTACTCAGAAGTTCTTAATCTACCATTTTTACAGTGCAGTGTTATAAATTACTCCTTTGTTGAGTGAAGACAATTATGAACTGTATGACCCATTAATTCTATTAAGATTGAAGTCGAGAGGAGTGAACTGACGATAGCATACCAGGAAACAGTATTGGACAACATCAAGCAAAAAAAAAAAAAAATTGCAGTTGTTTGACATCACCTAAAGTGGCAGAGAAAAAAACTGGAAGTGAAATTGAACCATATTGTTCAACCACATACATGCCACTCGAAAATTTTGTCACCAGTCTGAAGTACTTGGTTTATTACTCACCCAGTTACCACGATAGCAAATTCATGCCATTGTTTCTTTTTTCCTGTTTGCACTTTTCATGTTACTAAAAATTTGTTACCTTTAGATTGACTTTGTGGTATGGTACACACGTTATAGAATTGTAATTTGTAAGAAATTTTTGTGAACAATAAAGGTTTATGTAACGGTCATGACATTTCTGTTGCGTTACAGTATCTTCAGATTTAAAACTTAAATGCAGAGCTACCAACGTTCAGCTGATGTGTTACGCTGCTACTGAGAAGACACAAAAACATCCATGATTATGTAAGAACAAAGATAATATTATTACAGCACTAAATCTGCTACAAGAAATTTGGATTTATTAACAATATTAAAACACTGAATTTTTATCAAATAAACCTTTATTTTACCGAACATTTTGTGCAATGTTTTAGTAATTCATGTATGTTTATGCATCTTGCTGTACAATCGCTGAGCAAAGGAATATGTGGAACACAGCAACAACGAATAGTTAGCAGTTAATAAATGATAAGTCCCATGTGTTAAGCAATGAATAAGTTTCATCGTATCAGAGGGAGCTGTAGAGGACACAAACTGTAGGGGAAGACAGAGATTTGAATACATTCACCAAATGACTGAAGAGGTTGAGTCATAGAGCTACTCAGAAGAAAAGATGGTGACAAAGGACAGGAAGGAAGTGTGGTAAGTCGTTTCAAACAATCAGTTTTGGAAAGTGATTATGTCTTGAAGCATTACCAATGTTCCGTGAGTGCACCATACTGCTTTTCTTTCGTTATGGGGTATCGTTTGAGAGTGTCAGAGGTCAATAGGTATATAGACTGACAGATGTCAACAGGTATGTGAAATCTGGATTCGCAGGACAGAGAGGATCAGGTTGTGGAAAGGGGCCCAAATCAGTTGCTGTTAGTTGTACAAACATACAAAATTTATTTTGCTAAAACGCTTAATCACACATGCCCTTAAAAGAATTCAGAAACATTAGACTGAAGGCCAGAACACAAGTTATTAAAATTACCTTAAGAAATACACATGGCTGAAGGCCTTAGTTACAAAATAGAAGAACTGAGGGCTTAAGCCCTGGATAACAAGAATTTCAGTTAGAAAATTTTAAAAGTTTTTAAACAAATGACCTTTCAAATTTCAATTTAAGATGGTTGAAGGCATGAAGGCATTATCTTAAAATATTCCACATAATGGTCAGCTGAAGGCCATATAGAGAACATAGAACAACTCAAGGCCTGGATAACAAAATTAAGATAGACACGAAAGTTTTCAAATGATTTTTCAAATTTTAATTTAAGACAGCTGAAGGCCTTATCTTAAAATATTTCACGTAGAAGTTCGGCTGAAGGCCACATACTGAACATTAAAACAAACTAAATTAATACATGGCTGAAGGCCTCGCACAGTACTACAGTACTTGAGACTAAAACAAAATCACAATCCAAAACAACAGAACAGTGGTGCCCAGAAGTGTTCCAAGGGTCTGTCTGGGGAGGAAACTCTAACGTAAGTTTAGGTGATACAGGCAGTCAAGCATAATACTAAATAATGGGATGGCAATACGACCTAGGAACAGCTTAAGAACCAACCAACAACCTAATCAATTCCCTTCCACCCGACTAACGGCACAATAACCCCTCAAAAAAAAATGAACGACACCAACGCTGTCGAACTACACACCATGCCAGACAGCATCAACACAACGAGGAAAACACACTGCCGGAAAACTACGCTGATGACCGGGGTAGGTAACCGGAACGTTAACGGCCACAAGGCAGAAGATACCACTGATTCACTTCACTAATAAGTTAAAATCAATTCAATAGTTAAACACCATACAGGAAGACGGCTGGAAAATGTTGCCGACTTCAGCACACCATACGTTGCTACTTGCGGGAACGGTCCAGGAAGCAGCAACCGGCAATGAACGAAGAGATGTCACAGCAGCTAAGGTTTCATAATGGCTTAACTGATTACTCAATGCCAGTATCCATGTTCGGTGGCCGACGAACTTTGCAGCTCTCTTAGCTAGTGCCTCACAAACCCGACAGCGCGTGCATATCGCGAGCGGCCCCGGACTGACCTCACTCCGCGGAGACTTCCTCGCTGCTCTGTCGCAACCGACCGACTGCCTCACACACCACCACATGGAAATATAGCGGTCACACCAAAAATGGTACATCAGTACTAGTATCGATAAGCGGTGCTGCTGCCACTGACGGAGGCAAGTCAGCAACTGGTTATGGTAGTAACTCAGGGAGCAACAAGACGCCACTCGATTGTGAGAAAATGCAAAAGAAGAAACAGCTTCAACGCGATCCAGCCACGGCTCAGTATGAGAACGGTTTAGAACATACACACACACACACACACACACACACACACACACACACACACACACAGAGAGAGAGAGAGAGAGAGAGAGAGAGAGAGAGAGAGAGAGAGAGAGAGAGAGAGAGAGAGAGAGAGTGAGTTTCTGTCTCAGTTGAAAGAGAGAGACAGTGACACGTTTTGCTTACGAGTAATCGGTTGAGCAGATGGTATAAGAAGGGTGCCAAAGGAGGGCTACACCGAAAATTCTGGAGAAGAGGGTTATATTACAGGGTGTAAAGCTTATTTTTCTTCCCTCAGGGATTTTTGAATTTGATGCTCTAGCTTCAGCTGTTAGTTAATTTGCTGCTCCATTTCTCTTGTAAATGACCAGTCACAGGATGGTGATGATGAAACATACTTCCATTCACATTAATGTGACCACCATTCAAAAGACTGTATAACAACCTTTTGCTTCACAGTCCACTGCAAGACTTGCAGGAAGACTCCATGATGGTCTGTAAAGCACCGGCAGGTACGTGGAGCCACGCCGAACTCAGTCGTACCAGGTTTCTTTGTTGACGATCCATGGTGCGTACAGCATGATCGGGGTGGTTCCACAGATTCACGAGCGGGTTCAAATCCAGTGAGTTTGATAGCCAGGGAGTATGGTGAAGTCTTGCTGGTGCTCTTCAAATCACACACGTACACTGCGAGCTGTATTACACGTCGCACTCTCCTGCTGGTAGATGCCATCGTGCAGAGAAAAAACCAACTGCGTGTAGTGGTGGATATGGTCCTCAAGGACTGGTGCATATCTGTGTTGATAGTGCCTTCTAGAATGACGAGATCACCCAGTATGAAGTGTCCTGACTTAGGGCACTTTCACAGTAGGTCAGTGATTATACTTACAGATCACTTCATTCGTAAAATCGGGCTATCTTCACAAACGTAAGTTTTGCGACCCGTTAGCATCTCAAACAAATAAGAAAACATTGAAACTTAAGCAATAAATTACTCGAGAAATTAAATTTCTTGAGGAATAACTTAGGTAAATATTTGCATGAGATTATCCTCTGAAAACTTCTGTTGCAAACGAAAACCACTGTTTTCTATCAAAATTAGACAGAAAATTAAAGTCTCATCTTGCTAACAGTGCGAGAAGTTCCAGCATGAACGTCCACAAACGGAGCAATGCGTCTGGAGAGCCAGTGGTGACGTCGATTCCGGGAGACGACGTAGTGATGGCGATGTTCTGCTTCTGCTGGCTGAGACGGAGCTGTCTGCTGTACTCGCCGTGCGAGAGCAGTTATACTAACGTGGCGGACGACTGCTGGATAGCTATTGGTCTCGCGAGATGGGCTCGGATTGGCTGAGGAACATGTCGATACTGATGCACCAAAAGGTCCTCTACTGTTCTTGTGTGTGCCCTCGGAACTAGCTGCTTCCTGCAGGCTAGGCGAAGTTCGGCTGACTTTGGCCAGTGCACCTCCGGAGCTGCAGCGATGACCGGCACAACGGTGCTACGTTGCAGACTGGTAGCGTTGCAGGAGACACCGGAAACACGCCACAGCGAACGTCACGAAAACGTTACCCAGACCATAATGCTCCGTCCTCTGGTCTGGACCCTTCCAACGACTGTTGTACGGTATTTGCTTTCAGATGTTTCACGCCACAAGCGTCAAGTGTTATCTGTTCGATGGAGCATAAAAGGTGATTCATATGAAAAGACCAACTGTCGCCGCTCACTGGATGTCCAGCTGCGGTAATGGCGTGCTAATTCCAGCCATCGTTGTTGATGAACCAAGCACCCTTCGCAAAGGCCCAAAAGCACCGGCGTCCTCTGAATGGTCGTTGAGGAGACACTGTTGGTAACCCCTTGGTTCATCTATCTGTTAGTTACTCAACAGTTGCATGTCTATTAGCCCTTACACATCTCAACAGCCGTCGTTCTCCCTTGTCATCTTGAAACGGTACAGTAGTTTCCGCCCTATAAGCAGCATGTTTCGCTGCTCTCTCTCACCGAGAAATACAAACAGAGGCGGCTCTGCCGCCAATTTTATTGGACGACGCGGCCGGCCGCGGGTGCAACAGAACCCATGTAGACGGCTGGAAAGATTTGTTTCAGGCTTCATAATACGTATTTATATGTGACGTGTGTTATGCATTTCTTGTACGTGAATGTGAATCTGCACATGAACTTTCCTAATCCTCCTCACACCTTTCCGTAAAGCGTGGCAAAATCTTAGTTGGGACGTAGTTCTGTAGAATAGTAGTGCCAACCTCACTCCTGGGTAGGGGATCAGAGAGACATCACAGGCAGGTAAAAGTCAAAGACGTTCCAATGTCACAAGATTTGGGGTGGAGAGGTTGGTCACGGCCAGGTGGTTCGACCACCTCCTCCACAGGGGCCCAGGAAGACCTCCGGGTGCCCGCCATATTCGAAGGGTGTTACAGAAGACGGGTAAGTGAGCAGACGTGCCCTCTGTGCGTCAGTCTCAATGTTCAAGCATGGAAGAGAGGTATTTGAATATTTGTACTAATTCTTTTATTTCCAGCTTCGGATTGTGTAAGGAAATGAAGGTTCTTGTTTAATTTCGGAAATCTGACCCCCTGTGTTAATGTATTTGGCCCCAGTTTGCCCGTTATCCTCCTCACATAGTGGATGTCCCATGTAAAATATTCGGAGACTTTGGTGGTATACATTTGGCCAACGCAATTCCGTCTTGCCCGTAGAAATGTGCGTGCAGATTAGTATACAATATACCCGAGCTATAAATTGTAAAATTGTAATATGTGTAAAATGGAACAATTGCTTCAATCGCTGTAAAGTCGAGTGATAATGTTTAAAATAAATAGGTAACCAATTATCATCAATCTTTAACATACCTTAAAAATCACAAAGAAGTTAAAGGAATTCATTTAAAATACAATATGTAGAATGCAGGGACCCACACATCAGCGTGTGAGCCCTCCAGCACCTTGCCTAGTATCGTACAGAAAGGGCACGCTCTCTAGGTAGCGCTCTCAAGCTCCCCTCCCCAGTTTGTTTTCCGTTGCGCAATTTTCATTCAGGGTTTGACGACATCAACTTTCATCTGGCGTCCCTAGGCAGGAGGTTTGACGGTAATCTTTCAATCTGTCGCCCTTGATGCACCACAGTTGCCTTGTTATCGGTTTTGAATAGATGCATTTTGCAAAGCTCGTGAACAGTTTACAGACTTAGTCGTTTCGAAAATGTTTCCACCCTTTACCCCGAAACAAAGATCAAGCCCTTTCGCACGTCATATATATCGCTCCGTTTTTGCATTAAGACAACGACTGTACTGTTTTCCGTGTACCTCTAACACTTTATGATTGGACCGGTTAGTATTAAATGTAGTTCGTTGTCACATAGACCCTTAACCCGAAACATCGGTCTCTCAGACCCCTCGTTTATTTTAAATGTCGACTGTGGCAGCACTGCAAAAAAGTGCGGCTTCACTTTCCCAGTACCTTCGCCGCAATACTTGCCACGTGTAAAGTAGCAGTCAACAATGAGTTTTACTTCATCAGTGAAGACATCTAGAGTATTGTTTAGAGGTGTGCGTGAAGTTGTGTGCCTGAGATACCGCTTGTTTCGTATTACATACAAGAATTTGGTTGGTCCAACAGACCGCATGTTTCTAGTTAAGACATATTCTGCTTTCAATGGCTGTTATTTTATAGCATCTTCTTCTATGCGATAATTTTTGTCATATTTCAGATATAACATGGATCGACTTTCTGAGAAGAGTAACATATCTGCAGCTCATCCAGATTTGGAAGCTTTGGTGCAAGCGTAGTTACAGGATTTAGATGAAGAGGAACATGGGGTCGATCGCAACACATTTAACGATTCTGATGTTGATCCAGATTTCGTGATAGGTGATAGTCACCATGAAATAGGGAGTGATACTACTGAAGAAAATGTTTTATTGGAAGAAGAGCCTGGAGCGGTCTATACTACAGATCTTGTGTCGACAAACACAGTACTTTAATGGTAAAAATAATTTCCAATGGGAACGTTCTGAGCCTGTTAGAACGAGAAGAACATCAGTGCACAACATTCTGAAGGGAGGAATGCCTGGCCTAATAGCCAAAAGACGAAGTGTTGGACAAAGTCCTACTAAATATCAAATATGGGAGAATTTATTTGATGATGACATGATAGATGAAATATTTTTACATACAAACGTGAAACTGAATACAATAAGGGCAAAGCTGCAGGAAACAACTAATACGTTCAGTTATAGAGATATTGACAACGTTGAAATCAAAGCCTTCATAGGCCTTCTAATGACGACATCAATATTCAAATCGTCTCATGAAAATATGTTGTCTCTATTCTAAAAGGATACGACCGGTCGTCTTATATTTGTGGTGACAATGTCGGCAAAGCGCTTTGAAATACTCCTAAGCAGCATGAGACTTGACGATGCGACTATCAGAGACGAAAGAAAGAAGTCAGATCACAATGCTGCAATATCAAATATTTTTGAGAAATTTATTTTCAATTCTCAGTAATTACACTGTGTAAAAGGCAACGTTACAATGGATAATATGTTAGTACCATTCAGGGGAAAATGTTCGTCCCGCGTTTATATACTTAGCAAACCAGCCAAATACGGCAAAAAAATTATGTGCCTTCGCAGACTCTGGAAGCGCTTACTTCTTTAGTGCCTACATATATTCAGGGAAAGATAGTGATGTATGTGGCCTGACAGGAGAAGAGAAAAAGATTGCCAAACCAACTCAGACTGTTTTACGTCCGTGCAAACCAATAGAATGAAGTAACAGAAACACTACCTCTGACAACTGGTTTACATCTAGAGAACTCATTCGTGAGCAGAGAAAGAGAGCACTAACATACGTAGGAACAGTCAGAAAGATCAAACGTGGAATCCCCCAAGAGTTTTTGGCTGATAAATGTAGGCCAGTTGGGTCAGCATTATATGGATTCTGTGAGAATACAACACTAGTTTCATTTGTTCCTGAGAGAAACAAGACAGTAATTCTTGTGTCTTCAATGCATCATTCCAAAGAAAATGGTATCATAAAAAATAAATCAGAAATTATTTGTTACTACAATGCAACGAAATCTGGACTAGATTTGCTCGATATAAAATGTGCCAATTATTCGTCAAACAGACGTACAAGGCGCTGGCCAATGGCAGTGTTTTACATATTTGTTAACATCAATTGCGTCAACAGTTTTGTTCTGTATTTGTGCTACAGAGGAAACACCATGCTAACTCGTCTCAAATTCAGCAAACGTCTGGCCATCGATGTGACAGAGCCACATATAAGGAGATGCCTGGAAATTCAAAATTTATCTAGAAATATCAAGGAAATGATCCACAAAGTTCTGGGAGACATTCAGCAATCAAGCGAAGGCATTCCAAGTGATAGAATGTACAAAAGGAAGACTTTTATGAAGTGCCCTGCGTCCAAGAAGAGGAAAAAAGCGTATAAGTGCATCAAATTTGGTCACCCAGTTTTCCTGGAATGCAGCAGAAAGATGTGAGTCTACTGTGCAAAAGAAATATTATTTAATATTTCAGTTCATTTGATTATTATCTTTTTTACCATTTTCTGGGATAACAGTGATGAAAATCATAAGGAATCTGACACTAAATGACTGAACATACTTGCAATATTTCGTGTTTATTTTATATAATTTAAACAACAAAGGTGTTTATATGGGCTGAAAAGTATTAAATTTACTTACAACATGAATTAACTGACTATTTACTTGATTTCTGTCAACTTTTGGTGAGTTCTGTGATATAAAATATTAGGTGGTCTGAGAGACCGCATGTTTCTAGTTATGTACATTTCAGAGATGTTTCGGGTTAAGGGTTAAAAGGGAAATTTTGTCTTAGCGGCACGTTCCTTTCACAAAATCTATTGGGTTCTACAGAATTTCATTTTCCGAGACGAAGTAAATTACTTAAAATATAAAATTGAGATTACAGCAGTGTAGATGAGGTGTATATGTCTTAAGTGAGCACTTTCGAGTTAATGAGTAATCCACAGAAGGGTGCAGAGGTGGCGGGAAATGGGCGAGGCAGAGAGAGCAGTGTCGCTCTAGTAGGAGCAGGGTGACCGGCGCAGCTGGCGGTAACTGCGTTAGCAGCGGCGCTCCACTTGCTGATTAAGCGGACGGGGCGACATCGCAGGGCGGCGCGCCGGCCCTTCTGGTCAGCTGCGCAGGCATCCGCCTGCTCCGGGACCGCGTTCCCCATATTTCGCTTTAACGTGTCAACTGGCGCGCAAAATCAATACGTTTTTACTTCATGTGTAACATGCAGAAGAAATTCGTACAGTCATCAATACAAGCAATATACGTTATTCAGATGCACAAATCTACCAACACTAAGTCACGTGATTTATCCCTTACATGGACATGTACCGTTGAATGTTTCCTAACAGCCACGTAAAATAAGAATTTCAGTAGCATCGCGTTAAAATATTGCTCTCGGTTCCATTGAAAATGCTTGTAATTGGTGGTACACCCTGAAGTTTTTCACGCATTGCAGAGTTAACAGACGTTGGCTGTAGGCAGCCAACGTTGACCAGATGATTTAGTAATTGACACACTGGGAATGGATCCAGTACTTGAAGCATATTTCCGTATTCACGCCATGTTAATTTTACACCGAACGTTTGTCCCAAACGCGGGAAGGCTATTGAACGTACAAAAATGAAATTTCTGCCAGATAGTAAGAACCTACTACGAATTATACTGAACGTAAAATGTTCTGCTTGTTTCCAAAAAATTATAGAAAACGAAAGTATTCAAAATTTTGACACATTTTTCATCAGTTATAATTTTATTTAGAAGAAAAAAGTAGAAAATTTTATATCATTTGAGGTTCCATAGTTGAAGATTTTTCTTTTCTAGAGGCACAGTAAATTTCATTCTGCGAAACCACTTTTAATGAAAATGTGCTGAGTTCGAACACTTAAAGATGCTTAAAAACAGCCTGATGGCATACGTTTTGTCTTCTTCTCGCTGTAGCGTATCCTCCAGCTTTCTTTCGCAATACCTAGCTAACTGTCCTGCATTTTTGGCATTCCTGTCACAGACCTTTCAGCATCTTTCTCGATACAGTTTTCACAATGGCAAAGAACTGAGGCCATATTCTCCTCAGCAACAATCCCTAATTTTTGTAATATTCAACACTTAGTAATATTTCCTCAGTTTTAGGTGAGGACAGAGTCACAGGCTCCTGTTTCTAATGTCTGCATAACTACAAATACAGCTTTTGGTAGATGATTCCAAATCAAGATGAAACACTCATTTGTATATTGTGTTCACCAATGCAAACACTTCTTCAATACGCGGGGCGTTTGAAAAGTCCGTGCAAAGTACGAGAGATGGCACTACCGGCGCGTATCGAGGTCATGTTTTATTAGTAGCATCTTTGGAAAGACGCACACCAATTTCAGCCATATTAGTCTATTTCTTTGTGTTCGTCATTCGTGTGAATCAAGGAAGTCGAGTGATTGTCAAAAAATGGACGAAAAGGAATTTCGCGTGTAGATTTAACATTAATTTATGAAAGGAAAAATGCCTCGGGAGGCTAAAGAGAAGCTTGATAAAAATTACGGTGCCTCTGCACCTTCGATTAGAACAGTTTATAAGTGGTTTTCAAATTTTCGGGTGGCCATATGGGTACAAGTGATGCTGAACGTTCTGGGCGCCCTGTGGAAGTTACGACTCCAGAAATCATTGATAAAATTCATGATATGGTGGTGGATGACGGAAGATCTATGGTGCATGAGATTGCTAGTGCTGTGGGCATCTCGAATGAACGGGTACATAATATTCTGCATAAACATTTGGACATGAGAAAGTTATCCGCAAGATAGGTTCCGCCATTGATCACGCTTGGGCAAAAACAGAATCATGTGAAGTGTTGCAAGGATGGTTTGCACCTGTTCAGGAAGAATCCACAGGACTTTAAGCGTCGATTCATCACTGTGGATGAAACATGGATACATTACTAAACTACTGAGACCAAACAACAATCTAAACAATGGGAGAATCTGCACCAAAAAAGACGAAGACCATTCCTTCGGCCGGAAATGTTATGGCGACTGTCTTTCTGAATTCGCAAGGGATAATCCTCATCGACTATCTGGAAAAGGGTAAAACTATTACAGGTGCATATTATTCATCGTTATTGGACCGTTTGAATCCGAGCTGCAAGAAAAACGCCGGTGACTGGACCACAAAAAAGTCCTTTTCCATCACGACAATGCGCCTGCACTCACCTCAACAGTTGTGGTCGCAAAATAAATAGAAAAAGGATTCCAACTCGTTTCACATCCCCTCTGTTCTCCAGACTTGGCTCCCTCTGACTACTATTTGTTCCCCAATTTGAAGAAATGGCTGGCGGGAGAAAGATTTTATTCAAACGAGGTGGTGCTTGTAGCAGCTAATAGCTATTTTGCAGACTTGGACAGTTCCTTTTATTCGGAAGGGATCAACAAATTAGAACAGCGTTGGACGAAGTGTATAAGTCTAAAAGGAGACTATGTAGAAAAAGAAAAAAAGGTTTACCCCAAAACATAAGTAGTTTTTATTTTTGCAAAGACTTTTCAAACGCCCCTCGTAACTCAGGCCTGGCTAAATCTCTAAATCTCTAAATAGGATCTGGAAGGCTATGCTTATACGAATAAGATTCTCCTGTCAGTTTGGCCCTGATAAACTCGCACCATGATGTGTCATCTTTCGGGTAAAGACTATGACATGGAGTTTCATCTGCGGAAGATTTATGAAAAAATATCGCCCACACATCATTCCCCATAACCTCTAGACAGCGCTTATTTCTTCTGTTTGTCTGTCCATAATATCACTGGAGATTTTACACTCCCTTAGGCTTCATTTTCAGTGAGATTTAAGTAAAACTGGATTCACCAAGAACATAACAACGCAAACATGAAGATTTGAGCAACTACAGGAACAAACCCTCAAACACGAAACACGTGTGAAAGGGCTGAGCATTGTAATGGTAGTGCTATAA
Source organism: Schistocerca serialis cubense (assembly GCF_023864345.2). NCBI lineage: Eukaryota > Metazoa > Arthropoda > Insecta > Orthoptera > Acrididae > Schistocerca > Schistocerca serialis. Next base: position 231,237,799 of record NC_064644.1, read on the forward strand.
GTTAGGTACACATTTCTGGATAGAATAAAGAAAAAGACTAAGATAAGTGATAAGAAAAGGCTGGACGTCAAGCCTTACTGTCAAGGGAAAATACAGGTTCACAGACTAAACACCCAATGTTACATGAAATAAATGTCCTAAAACCAATTTTTCAGGAAAATCCTTTGGAGGGTGTATGAATAACAAAGATTAAAATTCCATCAGAAATTCGTATTTGTTTGAACCACTGCGATGTACTTAGATGTCGGCAACAGGTAGTTGCTGTAGTAGTAATTGAAATTGCTAGTTCAGCAATTTTCACACCTGTCAGCACCTGATTTCTCTGGAAGTGGAACTTGTAACGGAACTGAAATGATGGTGGGCTGACAGTAATTTGGAGCCCGCGCGTCGGAAACGGGCGCGCTGGTGTGAGACTGCCAGGGAGTGCACCCTGATGCCATCTATTGGCGAAACTGGGAATTAGCGCTGCCTGTCAGACAATGCACTAAGCTCTCGGAGTCAAATGTATTCTTTTTCTTGGTAATTATAAGTTATTACTGTATGATTTAATGTTATAAAGCGCTAGTAGTAAATTATTATGACTGGTATGAACTCCAGGGTAATAAATATAAATATTCTTAAATACTAAATGATTTCGGTGAAAAGGTGGTAGGGGAACGCCCCCACTCTTGGTGATACGAGCGTAGCTAGAGGTAGCTGGAGACACAGGGACTGAACAAGGGAATGGCCTGGGGAGTGTTGACGTGACCGGACGTACGTAACTGGGCTCACGCAAAAGTGATTGTGCAACAGCGAAGAGGCGAATATCGTCGCCGTTGGTGGAGTAGAACGCGACGAATGGTAGTCGAAGCCGTCTCTATGCCACTGGGGCTGATTGTAAGAGTTCCTGCGCCCAGATTTTATGGCGGACGTGCAGTAGCTTATACGAGTGCTACAGCTCGTAGTTCCAGCCGCCATTGAGGGCATGAGGCGTGAAGAGCAGCGTTAGCCACATGCATCTCACCACCAGCACCGACACGTCTACCCAAGGCAAGACTGCTTGCAATTGTTAAGTCAAACTTTGTATACATGTAAAAGGAGAATACCAGTTATCTTTTATGCAAGTGCAGAGGACAGAATATAGTAATGAGTAAAATTACGAGGCATGTTGTTCATTGTAAAGTGTAGTAACCTCAAACGTAGTGTAGTGAAATGAGACTGAGGCCACCATCGCCTCTTTCATTTACAATTCTTTTGGTTGTAGAATACTTTAGCGTATAAGAATGTTGAAAAGAGCAATGGTCACACCAGAATGAGTCGCCTATTTATAGTTACTTAAATTTTTCTGAGTAACCTTTCAAGTAAAGTCGCTTAACTAATCCTATATCAATTGTCCAAAGAGTAATATCCAAAATCATTAAATAAGTTGAAGGATAGAATTTTGTTAACCTAAGTTGCATAAATTGTCTTGGTGATAATTACCAAGCCAACTCACAGAAATTGAGAGAGTATTTGCTTTGTAGAATCACCTAGAATGATCAGAAATAGTAATATTCAGAATTAAGTTTAAAATTCAACTCAGGCCGTTTCACTTTGAAACGAGCCAAAAAATTGATTTATTCTTTTGCTCCTTCAGAGCTGGCGACCGTAGTTATAAGTATTTTCAGGAGGATTCGACGGTAAGTCTGCTGCTCTCGTCGTGCTGATAGGATTACCCACTGCTGCTAGCATTGGTGATTGGATACATAAGCTCACTACCAAGTTAAGTGGGTCAGGTAGGCAGTGTTACCGTGTGAACTGTAGGGCACTGTAGGCTGTGGATCGAACCCGTTCAATCATCACAGCTCTTTGGGAAATAGTCCGGTTAGGAGTGTACTAATGCAATAGGTAAATACTGGCGAGTAACGGTCAAAAATGTATACGCAAGTGAATTTAGCAAGGTCCATGTAGCACCTAGTTAATGTGGTGCAATGGTGAGGGTAGGAGTGGAGTAAAAGTGAGCTGAGCTTGTGGCAGCTGTGCTGTCTTCAAAGATTAATAACGTGAATTCACTACTACCTTTTACCATTAGGGCTGAACTATTTACGGTTAAAATACGTAGCAGTAAGCGCAAAGGCGTGACAGCTACAAGTCCGTATTGGTTTTATACATACGGAAGTAGGAAGCGGGTCATTCCGTCAGTGGAGGGGTTAAAACAACCGAGTCAGTTGAGAACATACCCCATTTACTGATGGAAAGATTCGGCGGATCGGTCGCATGTGGCGACCGTGACAGGACTTACCAAGTTTGTAGAATAATGGCTGCAATAAAAGTGTTTTATATAAACATGTAGTTTCAAGAAAATTTTAAATTTAAAATTCTGTTGTAGACAAATATACCACAATTGGTAAGTTCAAGACGACAACCTGCAAAGCAGTAAAAGAAATTCCAATAGTAGGAGTTAAACAAGTAATACTTGGTTTAATAAACATTTCTATTAGGCACGAAATATAGCAGCATAAGATGGAGTCGAATAGTAACAAGCAAGATGAAAACATTACAAGGTCAGACCCAGAATTAGGGACCATAGATACTGTTGTAGGGTTGGAAAATCTTATAGATGAATCCACACCCATAAGACAGGAGGAACGGGAAGTGAAACCAAAGGTAGTGAAAAGTGAACCCAATGTATCTGTGGATGCAAGTCACAAGGGAGAGGATACGGAATTAACAAGTTTGTTAAATAGGATGATGGCGCAAATTCGAGAAGGGAATGCTAGTTTGAAAGCAGAAATGGCTAGTCATATATCCCAATTGGAGGAAAACCTATCTGGTAAAATAAAAGCCAATTTAGATATTTTGAATACGCAAAGCCAACGTATCACAGAGGTAAACAGATCTTTAAATAGCATTCGGGCTGAAATAACAAATGTTCAGAGAAAAGTCACAGAAATAGAGAAAAGATTTGATTCCGAAATTCAGAGAATAGAGAAATCAGTGGAACCTTTGGTTAGTGAAAAATTAGAACCGATAATTGAAAGTAAATTACAGGTGATAGTACCAGTTGTAAAGAAAGTGAATGTTAAAGAAACGGCAGCTGATATTGAAACACTGCGCAATACCATGTTGAGTTTTGATGCATGTGTGCAGGAGCAGGAAAATACACTGCGTAATGAGATAAAATTGTTAAGTCAGCAAGTTCAGAATCAGACGTTTCTTAACTGTAGTGGTATCCCATTGGTGATGCAAAAATCGGAAATACTGAGTAGGGAGGAAAAATACGATCCTCAAAAGAAACAAGGTGGATGGCATCAAATGGATTTTATAAAAAATTGTGAACGTGTCTTACCAACAGACATGTCGGATAAAGAAAAAATTAATTTAGTAATAGACGCTTTAGCAGGTCATGTCAAACGTTGGGGATTGAATTTCGATATCGACAATTTGAAATTTACAGACTTCAAAGAAAAGTTCCTTGAGGAATTCTGGAGCACACAACAGAGAGATAGGTTGTGGAGAGAATTCGTTGTCGCCAGAATGCCAGAACATGGGCGTGGGCTCATGAGAGAATACTGTGAAGGATGGTTCAAGCGTTTGGAGTATCTTAAAGATCGTAGATCAGAATCGGAGATAGTGTGGGAGTTGTGGAAAAAGCTACCTGACGATTCAAAGCATTATGTAGGAGGCACTCATCGAACATTCGATGAATTTTTAGAAAAAATCGAGAATGAAGATAGGTGGCTTGAAACTAGAGAGTTTCGAGGTTTCAGAAATCAGAATGGAATAGTAAAAGGTGGTAGGAATGAACCGCAAATTAACATGATGAGAGGAAGAGGTCGAGGAGATAACTCTCAGCGAGGGAGAGGACACTATCAGGGAAACGGGATGCATTATCAAAATCAGGAAAACTAAATACCGCGCAGGTCAACGGCCTAACGCGCGCGGAAAGAAAGAAATGGCCCAAATATAGGGAAGATCGGAGTAGTCAGTACTATAGTAGGATAGTGCGTCGTTCGCCTGAAGAGCAGTTACATAAACGAAACTTTGCGAAGTATAATGCAGGGATACAAACAGAGGAGAGAGAGCAGAGAGGAATTATTAAGGGAAATGAAGTAGGAAAAGAATATCGGTCGGATGTGAAGGCTCACGTGAATGAAATAAGTGCAATTCGAGGTCAGAGTGACGAATTGATGATGGAAGAGTCAGAGAAGGCGTTGTTTGTCGGTAGGGATGGCAACTGTGCAGAGAGGCAGGGGCAAGGTAGGAGTGATGTGACTTATGGTAAAAGGTTCGTACGAATAGTCGACGAATCGCATCGAGAAGTAATTAAAGAGGGAAGGGTGGATAAGAAAAAGGGGCATAGTGCAGAGACGCATGCCGATTCAGAAATTACCTCGTATGCAGAATATGTACATCAGCTCAAAAGCCAGCCAGCACAATTAGAAAGATCTTCCAATCAAGTGATTAGTTTGGACCCGAATATGACGGTGTCAGAGAGCCATACCGATTATGATGTGTACCTAGTGGACAGCAAGAGTACATGACTGTGATGATTCTTTTAAAGAAATTAGAGAAAGTGTATCTAACCAAGAGAAAGAGTGTTGTGATCCCTGTAGTACTGAAGCAAATGAGTTGAGTGAGACTGGAATTCCATTAGTAGGGGAAAATAATGAAAGTAAGAGTGGCGAATGCACTATCCAACAAAGGGAAAGTAGAGAAATGGATTATAATTTGCGAGAATTATTTGAATCCGAAGAAGGTCATATTTATAAGGAGGAGGAATTATCGTCAGAATCATCAGAAAGCATCCAGGGAGAAAAAGAAGTAGAGGAAGTTTCCGATCCCGCAACCGAGAGTTCAGGCATGACAGATTCGAATGAGAACGAGATAGCATTAAAGAGCCTAGACGAAGGACTATCGGAAAAAGTGGTGAAAGAATTTAGGATGAAAAGGAGAAAGAAACCTCCAGATGGAATGGTCAGTATAAAAACCGGAAAAATAATATGGCAAGACTTGGCGGTGGAAAAGGATTTATTATGGGAAGATAAAGAAAGTATGAAAGAGGACAACAGGATGCAAACAATCCTGCCCATTAATGTATGTGGGTACGATTTATATGTATTGTTGGATACGGGTGCTCAAATAAGTGCTATTTCGCACGCATTTTTTGAGATGATCAAAGAGCAACGAGGAGTAGTCATGATGCCAGTAACAGGTGTTAAAGTGATAGGGGCGACAGGGAAATGTAGTAAACCTGTTAAACATCAAGTGATGATGGAATTTAAGATAAAAAACAAGCTATTTTCGAATGCATTTTTAGTAGTTCCAGAGCTCAGTGCCGAGATCGTTTTAGGCATTGACTGGTTAATAAAACAGAAAGTAATTATAGATTGTGACAAAGGGATAATAGTTTGTAAAGTTGATAGTGCGGTATTAGAAATACCATTTGAATCATCTAGAGTAATAAAAGAGAACCAGCTGAGATGGGTAGAATTTAGAGATGATCATGATTCAGGAATAGGTCAAAAATTCGATTGGTTTCTGGTGAGGCAGATAGTTGAAGATGGAAATAAGGAGACACTCCTTCGAAATGTAGTGTATAAAACGGAAGGACTATCTGATGCCCAAAGGGAGGGTCTATGGCAAATTCTGAAAGAAAATCAGGAGGTATTTTCGGACAGACCGGGACGAGTGATAAATTATGAGTACTGCATGGAGGTAGAGGAGCATGAACCTTTCTTTAAACCACCATATAATGTACCCTTGTCTAAGAAAGAAGCAGTTCAAAAAGAAATAGATAAAATGGTTTCATGTGGGGTCATTGAACGGAGCTCTAGCCCATATAATAACCCACTGGTGATAGTAAATAAGAAGGATGGAAGTGTACGAATAGTGATAGATGCTCGTACTCTGAATAAAGTAGTGAAGAGGGAGTTGGATCGTCCAGAGAACATACATAATTTATTGCAGAAGTTTAATGGTGTAAAGTACATGACTAGTTTAGATCTATCTGCAGGATACTGGCAAATCCCATTAAGTGAGGAGTCTAGGAAGTACACGGCATTTTTATTCAATGGCAAATGCTACCATTTCACAGTGGTACCATTTGGCCTAAATACTTCCGTTTCAGTGTTCATTCGGGCTTTAGACAAAATTTTAGGGAGTGAACTTAGTTCGCTAATCACGGTTTATGTAGATGATCTGTTAATTGCTACAAGGACATGGGAAGAGCACATGGAGTTATGCGACAGGGTGTTCAAAGCTTTAATTAAAGGAGGAATGACCCTGAACCTGAAAAAATGCGAGTTTGTGAAGAAAGAAATAAAGTTTTTAGGTCACATAGTAACACCAGAGGGAATTGAAAAGGATCCCGATAAAGTCAAAGCAATAAGAAATTGTCCGGCTCCCAAGAATAAAAAACAACTAAAGTCGTTTATAGGACTTTGTTCCTTTTATCGTAAGTATGTGGATGATCAGGTGTTCAATAGCCCACATCTGAACAACCTACTTAAAAAGAACAGTGTGTATATGTGGACTGAGGAATGTGAAGCAGCATTCAACCGGCTAAAAGACAATTTGGCTAAAAACATAAAGTTATGGCACCCTGACCTGTGTGAACCATTCCACATGGCAACAGATAGTTCAGATTATGGATTAGGAGTATCCATATTTCAGGAGGTAATGATAGATGGGGAAAAAACTCATAGACAAATAGCATTTGCGAGTAGAACCATGTCTAAGTACGAAAGAAACTATACGGTTTCAGAGAAGGAGGCTTTAGCTATAGTATGGGGTTTTAGGAAATTTCAACTTTTCTTATGGGGACATAAGACTGTGGTCCATACAGACCACAAAGCTTTAATATTTTTGAAGGACTGCAGATTGTCACATAACAGGTTGACCAGATGGGCGCTGTTTTTACAACAATTTGATATAGAAATCCAGTATGTTAAAGGGAAAGAACATGCAGTACCGGATGCTTTGTCGAGATTACCGGAAGGATGTGAGACACTAGAAAGTGTAAAGAATAGGGAAGATGTTTTTGAGGTGAACTACTCCAAAAAAGCGGAAGGAAGAGAAAAAATTAGGGAAATATGTCGGAATATGCGAAGATATCAAAGTGATGATGATGCACTGAAGTCGGTAAAGGTCAAGTTTGACGATCCGGACGCAACTAACATAAGGGCTTCATATAAAATACATAAAGGTGTACTGTATCTTCAAAGATTAAATGATCCAGGGAAGTGGAGAGTATGTTGGCCGGAACAACACACTGAAGTGCTGATAGATTATGTTCACTTGGCATATGGCCATTGTGGTGCACGGAAGTGTACCGATAAGTTAGATGAATGCATTACCTTTAACAACATGGCACGAAGGGTAGCACAGAGGATAAGATCTTGTGATCTATGCCAAAAGGCGAAAGTAACAAATGCAACTAATCAAGGGCCCATGCAATCAATAAAACCTGATGAAGTATTAGAAATAGTAGCAGTAGATATCTTTGGACCATTACCGAAAACCAGGGGGGTTTTGTGTACATATTTGTAGCAGTTGAACTTTTCTCAAAGTATATAAAGCTATATCCCTTGAGAAAAGCTACTGCCAGAGCTGTGTATGATAAAATGGTGTGTGATTATTTTGTGAAAGTAGGGAAGCCAAAGAGAATACTATCAGATAATGGTGTTCAGTTTTGCTCAAAAATGTGGAAGGATGGGATAACTGAGAAACAGGTAGAAGTGGTACATATCTCAGTTTATCACCCATCAAGCAATCTGGCAGAAAGATATATGCGTGAGATAGGTCGGTTATTTAGGACGTACTGCCATAGCAACCACAAGAAGTGGGGCATGTATGTGAGTGAATTCGAAGAAATCATGAATTCATTAACAAACGAGAGCACTGGATTTACTCCAGAAGAAATCCTGAAAAAGACGAGAAGTAAAAGTCTAGTAGAAGACCTACTACAATTTCCAGGTAGAGTTGAATTAGATTATGATAGTAAAAAGAACTTAGTAAAAGACAAGATGAGAAAACAAGCAGATGCGAGAATTCGTCGTCATGACGAGAAAGTAAGGAATCCTAAATTCAAAATAGGTGATCTCGTCCTTGTAAAAACACATGAAAAGTCAAGTGAAATTAATAACGAGATCAGCAAATTTAAATATATATATAATGGACCATTTAGAATAGTGTCCATACCCAATGTGAATGCTTATTATTTAGAGTACCCATTAACAGGCAAACGCCTGGGAGTAAGAAACATAGTGGATCTCAAAAGGTATGAACCACGAATTCTACCAGATTGAAAATAAATATATAAATAAATATTAAAGTAAACCAATATGTAAATAGTTTTGTTTCTTTTGTGCTATGTGAAAGGTAAATGTTCACTAAAATATGTTGCAGTATTCTAATGAAACTTCTAGTTTAAGTAGAGACTAAACAGACTGGGAAAGACTGAGCTTCTAAGAAAGCCTTAATAGATGTGTAAATAAGTGTTGTGGAAGAGGTAGAAAAGTGAGGAGGTAAAGTGAAAAGGATGGGCTATAAAGTAATAGGCGTATAACGTGTGTTTTACTTGCCTGAGATAAAAGAAGTGTATTTAAAATTTTTGTAAAATAGATGTTTAAAGTGTACTGTGTTTAGAAGTAAGAAAATTGGAAAGAATATATGTAAATCATTTATGTAATGTTTAGCAGGAAAGATAGAAAGAATTGGTGTTTAATTTTAAATAAGTAATATAAGTACCGAGGTGTATCAGTAAGAAAGAGAAAACCCTTGGTAAAAAGCTTAACGAATATTTCAGATTCACTATAGGAGAGAATTCTTATTGAATTATCACTGTTAGATACTTCAATAAGAAGTGGGGCATGTGTAATGGAACTGAAATGATGATGGGCTGACAGTAATTTGGAGCCCGCGCGTCTGGTGTGAGACTGCCAGGGAGTGCACCCTGATGCCATCTATTGGCGAAACTGGGAATTAACGCTGCCTGTCAGACAATGCACTAAGCTCTCGGAGTCAAATGTATTCTTTTTCTTGGTAATTATAAGTTATTACTGTATGATTTAATGTTATAAAGCGCTAGTAGTAAATTATTATGACTGGTATGAACTCCAGGGCAATAAATATAAATATTCTTAAATACTAAATGATTTCGGTGAAAAGGTGGTAGGGGAACGCCCCCACTCTTGGTGATACGAGCGTAGCTAGAGGTAGCTGGAGACACAGGGACTGAACAAGGGAATGGCCTGGGGAGTGTTGACGTGACCGGACGTGCGTAACTGTGCTCACGCAAAAGTGATTGTGCAACAGCGAAGAGGCGAATATCGTCGCCGTTGGTGGAGTAGAACGCGACGAATGGTAGTCGAAGCCGTCTCTATGCCACTGGGGCTGATTGTAAGAGTTCCTGCGCCCAGATTTTATGGCGGACGTGCAGTAGCTTATACGAGTGCTACAGCTCGTAGTTCCAGCCGCCATTGAGGGCATGAGGCGTGAAGAGCAGCGTTAGCCACATGCATCTCACCACCAGCACCGACACGTCTACCCAAGGCAAGACTGCTTGCAATTGTTAAGTCGAACTTTGTATACATGTAAAAGGAGAATACCAGTTATCTTTTATGCAAGTGCAGAGGACAGAATATAGTAATGAGTAAAATTACAAGGCATGTTGTTCATTGTAAAGTGTAGTAACCTTAAACATAGTGTAGTGAAATCAGACTGAGGCCACCATCGCCTCTTTCATTTACAATTCTTTTGGTTGTAGAATACTTTAGCGTATAAGAATGTTGAAAAGAGCAATGGTCACACCAGAATGAGTCGCCTATTTATAGTTACTTAAATTTTTCTGAGTAACCTTTCAAGTAAAGTCGCTTAACTAATCCTATATCAATTGTCCAAAGAGTAATATCCAAAATCATTAAATAAGTTGAAGGATAGAATTTTGTTAACCTAAGTTGCATAAATTGTCTTGGTGATAATTACCAAGCCAACTAACAGAAATTGAGAGAGTATTTGCTTTGTAGAATCACCTAGAATGATCAGAAATAGTAATATTCAGAATTAAGTTTAAAATTCAACTCAGGCCATTTCACTTTGAAACGAGCCAAAAAATTGATTTATTCTTTTGCTCCTTCAGAGCTGGCGACCGTAGTTATAAGTATTTTCAGGAGGATTCGACGGTAAGTCTGCTGCTCTCGTCGTGCTGATAGGATTACCCACTGCTGCTAGCAGTGGTGATTGGATACATAAGCTCACTACCAAGTTAAGTGGGTCAGGTAGGCAGTGTTAGCGTGTGAACTGTAGGGCACTGTAGGCCGTGGATCGAACCCGTTCAATCATCACAGCTCTTTGGGAAATAGTCTGGTTAGGAGTGTACTAATCCAATAGGTAAATACTGGCGAGTAACGGTCAAAAATGTATACGCAAGTGAATTTAGCAAGGTCCATGTAGCACCTAGTTAATGTGGTGCAATGGCGAGGGTAGGAGTGGAGTAAAAGTGAGCTGAGCTTGTGGCAGCTGTGCTGTCTTCAAAGATTAATAACGTGAATTCACTACTACCTCTTACCATTAGGGCTGAGCTATTTACGGTTAAAATACGTAGCAGTAAGCGCAAAGGCGTGACAGCTACAAGTCCGTATTGGTTTTATACATACGGAAGTAGGAAGCGGGTCATTCCGTCAGTGGAGGGGTTAAAACAACCGAGTCAGTTGAGAACATACCCCATTTACTGATGGAAAGATTCGGCGGTTCGGTCGCAAACTGTTACATTTTTCTTCAAGTCTGACGGTATTTAGCTTGTCTCATACATTTTGCTCACCAGACTGAAGAGTTTCCTCATGGCTGGCTCGCTCAAGGATATTAGTAGCTCTAACGGAAAGTTGTCTTCTCCTGGGGCCATGTTTCGACATAGATATTTCAGAGCTTTATCAAATTCTTCACCCAGTATCATATCTCCCATTTCATCTTCATCTACGTCCTCTTTATTTCCATAATATTGACCTGAAGTACATCGCCTTGTATAGATCATCTACGAGGGTGAGAACTTTAATAGTGGCAACTATTTATTTTCAGCTCGTACAAAATATATACTTGTTTCCAAGTTTTACTGACATTCATCAGCCTTGTGTATAACCCGTATCCAGCGATGTGGAAGTCGTAGGATACTCTTAGCAGTGCCAGTTGTGTTGACAGTTCGAGCGGCGTGGTCTATTGGAAACGAATTTGTAACATTTCTGAAGCGAATGCCGTGAAGTGTTTCCTTCAGTTTAGAAATCGAGTTGATCTCACGAGGGATTATGTCAGGGGACTGCAGTAGGTAGTATAGCACTTAGTAGCCCCATCAGTCAAACAAATCAGTAACAGCTTGTACTGTAAGTGCTTGAGCATTGTCCTGGAAAATGATGGTCAGGTCCTGCAGAAAGTGTCACCACTTCTGTCTCTAAGCTGGTCATAGGATGTGTTCCAAAAATGAACAGCATAGAGACAGAAGTGATGACACTTTCTACAGGAACTGACCATCATTTTGCAGGACAATGCTCAAGCACGTACAGTGCAAGCTGTTACTAATTTGTTTGACTGATGGGGCTGCTAAATGCTATACCACCTACTGCACTCCGCTGACTTAAGCCCTCGTGAGATCAACTCGATTTCTAAACTGAAGGAAACACTTCACGGCAATCGCTTCAGAACTGCTACTAATTCGTCAGGCAATAGACCGCACCGCCCGAGCTGTCAACACAACTGGAGCTGCTAAGAGTATCCTACGACTTCCACATCGCTGGCAACGGGTTATACACAAGGCTGATGACTACTTTGAAGGTCAGTAAAACATTGAAACACGTATCTATTTTGTACGAGCTGTAAATAAATACACTCATGCTCATAAATTGAGGATAATGCTGATATATGGTGAAACAACGCTCTGGTGGACGGTTTGCGGGTTTAAATCACCTCGCGGTGTGACCATGCAGTGCATCTGATCTGCGGTCGTCGCACGATGGCGCTGGCAGCAGCCCACACACACAGAGGTGCGTTGGTGCATGTCAGAGTACGGTGCAGCGAGTAAGTGTGCAGACGTTTTCAGACATGCTAATGGTGATTGTGTGCTGAAAATAGCCCAAATCAAGATTATGGCAACGATTCCAGCAGACAGGAAACGTGTCCAGGCGCTACAGCACGGGACGTCCACAGTGTACAACACCACAAGAAGACCGATATCTCTCCAGCAGTGCCCGCAATCGGCCACGGAGTACTGCAGGTAATCTTGCGCGGGACCTTACCACAGCCACTGGAACAGCTGTCTCCAGACACACAGTCTACAGACAACTTAACAGACGTGGTTTATTCGCCCAGAGACCTGCAAGGTGCATTCCACTGACCCCTGGTCACAGGAGAGCCCGTAAAGCCTGGTTTCAAGAACACAGTACATGGTCATTGGAACAGTGGTCCCAGGTTATGTTCACGGACGAGTCCAGGTGTAGTCTGAACAGTGATTCTCGCCGGGTTTTCATCTAGCGTGAACCAGGAACCAGATACCAACCCCTTAATGTCCTTGAAAGGGACCTGTATGGAGGTCGTGGTTTGATGGTATTTGGTGGGATTATGATTGGTGCACTTAGACGCCTGTATGTCGTTGACAGAGGAACTCTAACAGAACTTACAGATCTGTGTCGTGTGTGTTCCCTATGTGCCTATGCCATTAGCGCCAGTTTTGTTAGTGTCACGTTTTGTGGCACCACATTCTACAATTATCCTTAATTTATGAATGAGTGTAGTTGCCACTATTAAAGTTCCAACCCTCGTATATAATCCTTCCACCTTTCAGCTTTCCCCTCTTTGTTTAGCACTGGTTTTCCATCTGAGCTCCTATTATTCATATATTCATTAAATCAGCTGATGCTGAGAAAATTAGATTAGGAGATGAAACATTTAAAGTAGCAGTAGAGTTTTGTTATTTGACAGCAAAATAACTGTTTATGGTCAAAGTAGAGAGGATATAAAATGCAGATTGGCAGTGGCAAGAAAGGCATGTCTGAAGAAGAGAAATTTGTTTACAACGAGTATATATTTAAGTGTTAGGAAGCCTTTTCTGAAAGTATTCGTCTTGAATGTAGCTGTGTACGAAATAGAGACATGGACGATAAACGGTTTAGACAGCAAGAGAATAGAAGTTTTTGAAATGTGATGCCACAGATGAGTGCTGAAGGTTAGATGGGTAGATCATGTAACTAATGAGGAGGTACTGAACAGATTGGGAGAGAAAATAAGCTTGTGGCACAACCTGACTACAAGAAGGGATTATGAGACATCAAGAGATCACCAATTTCGTTTTGGATGGAAGTGTCGGGGATAAAAACCGCACAGGGGGACCAAGAGATGAATACAGTGAACAGATTCAGAGGGATGTAAATTGCAGTATTTACTCGGAGGTGAAGATTCTTGCACAGGAGAGAGTAGCATGGAGAGCTGCATCAAGCCAGTCTTCAGACTGAAGACTACAGCAACAACAGTATCACATTTATATGTGGAATACTGAAGTACTTATAAATGATGGGTTGTATCTGAAGTTCTCTACTCCGATACTGAGATAATGGGTATCACAATAGGCGGTTCAGATGAAGAGGAATGAAAGTCTCTCAAACTGGAAATCACAGAACCTGGGCAGCAAAATATAAGTACAAGGTAGATAACTACAAAGAAACCATGGGTAACAGAAGAAATACCTCACTTGATCGATGAAAGAAGGAAATACAAGAATGTTCGGAAAATACACGTATACAGCAATGTAAGTCACTTATAAACGAAATAAACAGAAAGTGCAGGGAAGCGAAGGCGAAATGGCTACATGTAAAATCTGGAGAGAATGAAAAAGAAATGTTCATCGTAAAGACTGTTTGCATGCCTAACACTCGAAACAACCTTCCCTTAAATTGAAAGTAAAGTACAAGAGGAATTCCGTTGCTACAAAAAAGAGAAGGGAGTGTATAGACAAAAAGAGTACATTGAAGGCCTCTCCAAGGAGGAGGAGTTACCTGTCGACCTGATAGAACAATAAATCAGAGACAATGTGGAACACGTAGGGGATCCAGTAGAGCCAGAGTATAACAGAGCTTTCTGTTAAAGGCACAGAAAGCACTGCTTTGCAATTTCCAAAAACATTCAAGGTATTTTGTAGATTTATGAGTCATCCAGTCTTTCCCAAAAATTATCGTCCGCATATTACCAAAAATCGCAAGGGCAAATTAATGTGATAACTATGGAACAATCAGCTTAACAGCTTAGGCACTAGACGTTGTATTTGATAATGGAATCATGACCTAAGAAAAATCAAGACTTTTCATAGGGTTTGTAGACCTAGAAAAAGCGTTCGACAATTTAAAATGATACAAGATGTTCGAAATTCTCAGAGAAATGGATTTAAGATATAGAGAAAGACAGGTAATACGCAATATTAAGATATAAAAAGAGAAGGAACAAGAGTTGAAGATAAAGAGCAAACTGTTTGGTAAGAAGGAAGGAACATTAGGTTTCAACGTCCCATCGATAACGAAGTCATTAGAAACGAGTCAGCTCAGGAACGCCTACCACAGGAATAATACAGGCATGTAGTCTTTCGTCCCTATTGTCCACTGTACACCTCGAAAACGAAATTATGGAAATAAAGGAGTGGTGTGGATTAAAATTCAGGGTGAAAGGATTTTTAGTGGTAAGTTCCGCTATTCCTTCTCTGTCAAGGTAAGGAGGAGTTACTGGATTTATTAAATGGAAGGAACGGTCTAATAAGCAAACGCTATTGATTAACAATAAGGCAACTAAAGATGAAAGCAGTGAACAGTGGCGTTAAGTGAGACTAGCGACAAACTTCACACCAAAATTGTGGAAAATGCGTAGACAAAGTTCAAGAATTCGGCTACCATGGGAGCAAAACAACACATGACGAACGTAGCAATGACATAAAAAGCAGACTAGCAAAACTGAAAGGGTAGTCCAGGTAAAAAGAAGTATACTGGTACTGACGAAAAATTTTTTGAGAATGTACTTTTGGAGCACAGTATTATATGCGGGAAAATCAGAAAAGAAGAGAATCGAGAGGCTGATGTGGTGACATACAAGAATGTTGAAAATTAAGTGGATTGAAAAGGATCTTTGAAGAAGTTCTCTGCAGGATCGGCAAGGGGAATAATATTTGGAATACAAGAAGAAACTGTGGGATGACAGGTTATGTGTTAAGCCTTCGCCGGCCGGTGTGGCCGAGCGGTTCTAGGCGCTTCAGTCTGGAACCGCGCGACCGCTACGGTCGCAGATTCTAATCCTTCCTCGGGCATGGATGTGTGTGATGTCGTTAGGTTAGTTAGGTTTATTAGTTCTAAGTTCTAGGGGACTGATGACCTCAGATGTTAAGTCCCATAGTGCTCAGAGCCATTTGAACCATTTTTTTTTAAGCCTTCAAGAAAGAACCTCCATGGTATCTGAGGCAGCTCTACATGGTAAGAAGTGTAGGGGAAGACAGAAATTGTACTGTATCCGACAAATTACGGGGGATATTCGATGTAGATGGTACTCTGAGATGAAAAGGTCGGCACAGGAGAGGAATTCGTCGTGAGACCCGACAAACAAGCCAAAAGAATGAGGGACAAACAATAAGAATAAAAATATAAAAAAAATATATGTTGGACAGCCAAGGAAGATGTGGTAGATATCCTATTATTTACCAAATGTGCACAATATGAAACTTCCTGGCAGATTAAAACTGTGTGCCCGATCGAGACTCGAACTCGGGACCTTTGCCTTTCGCGGGCAAGTGCTCTACCATTTGAGCTACCGAAGCACGACTCACGCCCGGTACTCACAGCTTTACTTCTGCCAGTACCTCGTCTCCTACATTCCAAACTTTACAGAAGCTCTCCTGCGAACCTTGCAGAACTAGCACTCCTGAAAGAAAGGATATTGCGGAGACATGGCTTAGCCACAGCCTGGGGGATGTTTCCAGAATGAGATTTTCACTCTGCAGCGGAGTGTGCGCTGATATGAAACTTCCTGGCAGATTAAAACTGTGTGCCCGACCGAGACTCGAACTCGGGACCTTTGCCTTTCGCGGGCAAGTGCTCTACCATCTGAGCTACCGAAGCACGACTCACGCCCGGTACTCACAGCTTTACTTCTGCCAGTACCTCGTCTCCTACATTCCAAACTTTACAGAAGCTCTCCTGCGAACCTTGCAGAACTAGCACTCCTGAAAGAAAGGATATTGCGGAGACATGGCTTAGCCACAGCCTGGGGGATGTTTCCAGAATGAGATTTTCACTCTGCAGCGGAGTGTGCGCTGATATGAAACTTCCTGGCAGATTAAAACTGTGTGCCCGACCGAGACTCGAATTCGGGACCTTTGCCTTTCGCGGGCAAGTGCTCTACCATCTGAGCTACCGAAGCACGACTCACGCCCGGTACTCACAGCTTTACTTCTGCGAACCTCGCAGGAGAGCTTCTGTAAAGTTTGGAATGTAGGAGACGAGGTACTGGCAGAAGTAAAGCTGTGAGTACCGGGCGTGAGTCGTGCTTCGGTAGCTCAGATGGTAGAGCACTTGCCCGCGAAAGGCAAAGGTCCCGAGTTCGAGTCTCGGTCGGGCACACAGTTTTAATCTGCCAGGAAGTTTCATATCAGCGCACACTCTGCTGCAGAGTGAAAATCTCATTCTGTGCACAATATTGTTGCCACCATGTCAGTGCAAATGTATGTGCTCTCTGTAGCACCCGTGGATGAAAATAAGATGTAATCTGTATCTCCGAAATCTTCTTTTTTGTGGCAGAATTTAGTCATCATAACCAAGTTAGTTTCCGTCTTTTTACTTAGATGACTCTTGCCATTCTACATTCCAGATCTCTCTGATTACTATTTTCGGTGTTATATTTTCACTTTTTCCTATTTCTATGCCATCGGTGTTTGCTCAAGTTATCGAAAGGGCTGTATATACAAGGTTACTGGAGCATTTAAATTCACATAATTTGCTGTCAAATGTACAGTTTGGTTTTAGAAATGGCTTAACAACTGAAAATGCTATAGTCTCTTTTCTCTGTGAGGTTTTGGACGGATTAAATAAAAGGTTGCGAACGTTGGGTGTTTTCTTTGATTTAACGAAGGCTTTTGACTGTGTTGACCACAAAATATTACTGCAGAAGTTGGACCATTATGGAGTAAGGGGAGTAGCTTACAATTGGTTTGCCTCTTACTTTAAGAACAGAAAGGAGAAGGTAATTCTCCGCGATATTGAGAGTGGTAGTGATGTTCAGTCCCAATGGGGCACTGTTAAATGGGGCGTTCCCCAAGGGTCGGTGCTGGGGCCACTGCTGTTTCTTATTTATATAAATGATATGCCTTCTAGTATTACAGGTGATTCAGAAATATTTCTGTTTGCTGATGACACCAGCTTGTTAGTGAAGGATCTTGTGTGTAATATTGAAACACTATCAAATAATGTAGTTCATGAAATAAGTTCGTGACTTGTGGAAAATTATTTGATGCTAAATCACAGTAAGACCCAGTTTTTACAGTTTCTAACTCACAATTCAACAAGAACTGATATTTTAATCAGATAGAATGGGCATATTATAAGCGAGACGGAACAGTTCAAGTTCCTAGGCGTTCGGATAGATAGTAAGCTGTTGTGGAAAGCCCATGTTCAGGATCTTGTTCAGAAACTAAATGCCGCTTTATTTACCATTAGAACAGTATCTGAAATAAGTGACATTTCAACACGAAAAGTAGTCTACTTCGCATATTTTCATATGCTTATATCATATGGTATTATTTTTTGGGGTAATTCTTCTGATTCAAAAAGGGTATTTTTGGCTCAAAAACGGGCTGTTCGAGCTATGTGTGGTGTAAGTTCGAAAACCTCTTGTCGACCCCTATTCAATAGTCTGGGAATTTTGACATTGCCCTCACAGTATATATTTTCTTTAATGTCGTTTGTTGTTAGCAATATTAGCTTATTCCCAAGAGTTAGCAGCTTTCACTCAGTTAATACTTGGCAGAAATCAAATCTGCATGTGGAATGCACTTCCTTGACTCTTGTGCAGAAAGGAGTGCAGTATTCTGCTGCATCCATTTTCAATAAGCTTCCACAAGAACTCAAAAATCTTAGCAGTAGCCCAAACACTTTTAAGTCTAAACTGAAGAGTTTCCTCATGGCTCACTCCTTCTATTCTGTCGAGGAGCTCCTGGAAGAGCTAAAAAATTAAGCAAATTCCAGTGTTACATTCTTGATTTTCTTTATTTAAACTAACGACTTGTCGCCTGAAAATGTTCCTTATATTTCATTTTATCTGTTTCTACAATCTACAACTGAATATGTTTCTTATATTTCATTTTATCTGTTTCTATAATCGTGTTATAATTTCATGTATTGACTCATTCCATGACCATGGAGACTTCTCCTTAATATGGTCCCACAGAACAATAAATAAATAAATAAATAAATAAATAAATAGAGGTATGTCCCTGTTTTGACTACCTTATCTACTGTTGTATATATAAAAAGTTAGAGGAATCTACCTAATATCTAGCAGTAGGTGTGCCGCTTTGTGAAAAGAAGAGATAAATATGACATTTGAAATAATGTTCAAACAACACATAAAATGATTACACCAGATAATTACGACGCGTGGAATATCTCAGCAACATTATTTACGAAAAAAACCGCATAAAAGTATTAGCTTCATGAATTAGAAAGAGAATCCTCTGTGGACAGTAGGTAATTACATTCTTTTGTCGGAGAAATGAAGTAAAATGGTTCAGCCGAAGGTACATTGTAAGATTTTTGTCATAACAATGATTGTCACAAATTTATTTCAAAGTTTTCCACAATTCGGAATAAACTAAGGTGACACCTATTGCAATAATGTTTTCTGTTTTACTGACGTCTCCTTTACGTTCTTAGCTAACTTTCGAACTTAGGAAAGGACAATGAATGTTTTGTTTTATGAAATATTCACTTACCGGTAGTTCTAACTTCCCATTAGATACACCAGACATCGTAGATACAAAGTGTGCTCTGTGATATTATTCGTAAGGATCCAACAGTTTCTACATTCAAAAATCGATACCAAACACTCTTTCCATAACTGATACATTGATTCAGTCTAAAATCTCTTTGTTTTTTTAAATTCAATTAATTGATAATGGAAATCAGTTTGAAGCACCACCCTCTGGCATATGATTTCAAGTAATTCCCTTGACACTTTTAACTGTAGTCACTTTCAATATATTTACTCAAACGGATTTTAGCACATTGTAGTGAGCAATTTGTTAAACGCCATTGTAGAACTTAATTAAATGGTGACGGTTTTATTATGCTGTTCGACTTCAGATGCTAATTTCAATTCATTTAATTCATAAAGTACTAGAATTAGCACTTTAGTATATCACTGGCAGTTAATATAAATGATAATGATTAGGTTTGCCAACACCTCTACTGTACACACATCAAAAACACTTTTGCATCACCCTGGTTCCCAGAACTCCTAAAGAGAGACGTTGACTGTGGATATTGTATCACAGACAAAGTCGCTTTGACTGTTCAGATGTCACTAAACCCGCCCAAAGTGTTACCAACCATGCATGAGTAGCGCCTATTAGACGGAGGGAGTCCGACAACCGATCAGTTCCAGTCATATCACCAGGAAGGAGGTACACTGCTCGTGTTGTCTGTAGTTCAACCATGCCTAGACGGTCAATTACCACTGTTCGATCATTCGATCATTGTTATTTTGTGCCAGGAAGGGCTCTCAACAAGGGAAGTGTCCAGGAGTCTTGGAGTGAACCAAAGCGATGTTGTTCGGATATGGAGGAGATACAGAGACAGGAACTGTCGATGACATGCCTCGCTCAGGCCACACAAGGTCGACTACTGCAGTGGATGACCGCTACCTACGGATTATGGCTCGGAGGAACGCTGACAACAACGTCAACATGTTGGATAATGCTTTTCGTGCAGCCACAGGGCGTTGTGTTACGACTCAAACCGTGCACAATAGGCTGCATGATGCGCAATTTCACTCCCGACGTCCATGGCGAGGTCCATTTTTGCAACCATGACACCACGCAGTGCGGTACAGACGGGCCGAGCAACATACCCAACGGACCGCTCAGGACTGGCATCACGTTCTCTTCACCGATGAGTGTCGCCTATGCCTTCAAGCAGAAAATCGTCGGAGACGTGTTTCGAGGCAACCTGGTGAGGCCGAACGCCTTAGACACACTGTCCAGCGAGAGCAGCAAGGTAGAGGTTCCCTGCTGTTTTAGGGTGGCATTATGTGGGGCCGACATACGCCGCTGGTGGTCATGGAAGGCACTGTAGCGGCTGTACGATACGTGAAAGTCCTCCTCTGACCGATAGCGCAACCAGCTGTTTAGCTGTTTACGAACTACCGTGGCCAGTCTTTCGTTGATCACAGGCTCCCTCAACTGCTGCAATGAAAATCCTTCTGCCATGACTCTGGATACCAGAGTCCTCAATTCGCTTCTAGTTAAAGGGTACAACAGAGATAAAAATTACCTAATGCGAAACACCAAACGCATCAGTGTGTTGCTCAATGCGAACCAACTACCATAAACAACCTTTCAATTTGCTCGAGTCGGTCTATAGCTAACTCTGTGATGTCTCGAAACAGATGCACCAGGGGATTATGTAATTTAGCAAAGGCCCTGGCTAAGCCCTCGGAGCCGGCCGGAGTGGCCGTGAGGTTCTAGGCGCTACAGTCTGGAACCAGGTGACCTCTACGGTCGCAGGTTCGAATCCTGCCTCGGGAAAGGATGTGTGTGATGTCTTTAGGTTAGTTAGGTTTAATTAGTTCTAAGTTCTAGGCCACTGATGACCTCAGAAATTAAGTCGCATAGTACTCAGAGCCATTTGAAGCATTTAACCCCTCGGAGGACATAAGGGCGTTATTCCCGGGCTTGCTAGCCCACCACCCGGAAAATAACAAATCCTGCTCCCCCGTCCTCTTCCCATCAAACTCTAAACATGTGACCTTAAACTGCAATTTATTAACCAAGGACCCCAATTCAGCAGTTGATTCCTTATCACGATCCTCTAACTTTAATGCCCTTAAATCAGATCTCCGGTTGGTTAAATGTATGAACTGTGCCCGCACCCTGTCTGACTGACTGCTACTAGGTTGAGTGCCCTCTAAAAAGCCGATGTTGTCCTCAAGGCTCGTAACAGCTTTAAACAAAAACTCAATGGCTGCCTTTGTCTCACCCACGACATCCAGCGTGACGTCAACCGGCTGAATAAAGGTAGCGCACATGCAGGCTGCTAAGTCCGGAACACTACTCTCAATAGGCTGGCGTCTTATCGCCAGCTCATAACTGAAGTGGTCCTTCCTTAATAGGCCGATCCTGGAGCACTGCCTGACCGCCATTACAGAGTTGATCACCTAAAACAGAACACAATACCAAAGGCAGAAATCGTACAACACTAACAGAGCTTAACAAATCAAACCAACAAATGAAATGACGATATTACAATCGTAACCACGCTCTGCTACTAGTTGAAACCTGATAGTCAAGGGAAGGCAGGATTCGGTTACGATCGTGGACGGCGCCGTAATCAGTTACTATTGGTTGCCTTTTACTGTTACACACAATTTATTTTAAACCAGTAATTGCAGACTCAACAATAAATAAAAATACTGCACGTTATGAATGAAGGAATAAATAAACGTGTAAATAATAGTGATTACAATGAGTTACAATTTAGCAAATCACCATTAAATATAGATACAGCAGATAATGTTTTAAAAGCAAGCCACTGTGATCTGCGGAGAAGGCCTTACACGCCAGGAATGGCAATAAATTAAGAATAGTTTAAAAATCGCTGCAACTTACAAATTACAGGATTGAAATATTAAAGGCAAGTCGCCAGAAACACAGCAGAAAACATCAGACGCCAGCAAAGGCAGTATATAAGGTTTTAAGGCTTACTGCTAAAATACAATTACCAAATTAGAATTTTAAGGCAAATGATCACAATCACGGCTGAACGCCTTACATGCCAGGAGCGGCAATAATATAAAAAATTTAGAAACTGCTATGAAACAGCAAATATAACAGCAAAGGTTAATTAAAAAGAAAGAAGGAACTGATCACCAATCAGGTGAAATAAGATGATGGTAAACTTTGTAACACAAACCTTAATATCCACTGAACACTACACTGCTAGATTTATTCCAGAAGGCGACCAGAACTATTAATTAAACATGTATAACTTTAATGTACGCACTGAAAGGTATTGTAACAGATAATATAATAATAAAACACAAGGACCCGTACGTAAGTCCCTTAAAGGGTATTGAGGCAGATTATACCAGCAGAGGGCATGGACTGAAGGAGCGTTACACCGAACTACTGGAAATCAGACCACTTTTTAGAACACACATGGCTTATAGGAACAAGGGGCCACAGACGGTGATCCAGGAATCGACCTCTGAGACGGTCCGGCAACAAACACTTTCGCGAGCGATGAGATAGGCAGCCAAGAGTCGCATTCACTCCACGAGATGGTAACTGACTAGTGGCAGTCCAACGAATGACTAATGATAATCTTGCTGAAGCTACCTGGCGTCCGATAAACCAAATACAACAATGGAACAATACGCCGAAGCCGGAACCAGCGGTCTGCACTACGTCCACAGAATGCTGTGTTTAGAGCGCCCAGAACGATAAAGGGATCACTGCCACCGGAGTAGAAGAATCACAAAAGGCCCACCATCAAGAAAGCAGTGAAAACTACAAGCCTTACCGGACAGCAGCGGCAAGGCGAGAAAACGTACACTGCCGTTACATACCCTAACCCCCAGGGCAGGTAACTGGGGCGTTAGCGGCCACCAGGCAAGAAAAATTACCGATGGCTGACTTAACAAATTGTAACAAGTTGAAAACAGCACATAGTAATAAGAAGTCGATGAAAGCTAATCACATCCGGCTACCCCAAGCACTCCACTCGCTGCTCTTCGCCTCGGCGGCACTATGAGCAACAACACGAACCCAAGTCACTGAAGAATTGCGAGATATCACAATAGTGAAGGTTTCTCTACTTAGATTGAAATGCACTCATCTTAAGGCTTGCTGGATCCGGTTTACGACGAGGTCGTACACCCTCGTGACCACAGCCCTTCCATCTGGCAGTCCATGCGTGCCGCCAGCGGTCCCGGCGTGTTATGGCACTGCGCGGACCTGGCTCCTCCTGAGTCCCCAAGTGAAATCGCACACTCACATGACCCGGAAAAACAACGACGTCGCCCCAAAGATAGGGAAACAGTTACTACATATCGATAACTGCCGCTGCTGCCTCTAGCCGACAGGACACGCTTGCGAAACCGAGTAGCGCCAGTCAGCACGAGAAAAAGTCAAACAATCGCAACCACACCAACTAAACTATACTGTGTGGCCTCCAAGAGAGGGCGGAAACCTACAAACAGCACCAACGCGAGTCACAGCACGGCTCAGTCAGCGTCTGTATTTCGCGACGTAAGTAGTAGAACAGACGAGACTGAGGAAGGTACCTGACAGTGTTACTCAACAAGGCACGGGAAGTGCAGATATCAGAGAAATGAAACACTACTCATGATTAAGGGTAACTTCAATCAGTTTAATTGTGGCTTAGGAGAAGATAAATTTTACGAAAATAAAAATCATTGAAGCCTATAATTACACTTCAGCAGCTGATACACTCAATCATTCTATTTGGTATTAACTGAGCTCTCTGTTAAGATGCGAAATGTCAGGACACATTACTTCAGGAAGTTGATTCCACAGTGAAAGGGAAGTCTATATTGATTTAAATTAATTAAAACACTCATGTGATAACAATGATTACACATGCTGGTCAGAAAAATACGAATTCAGATTTATAATCCTCAGATCAAATCGCCATGTAATTTTTATTTTGATAAGATTATGGTTATTGTTTTCATATTTCTAGCTCTACTATCCTCAAACTAATAGGTTTCGTCATTTCTTATAAACATAATTTGAATGAGTAAGAAGTCAACACTCTCTGAGGGGCTAGCTTCTATACTATTAATCACTCAATTATCAAGTGAATTGGCTTTCAGTCTAAAATATTGACATAGTACACTGAGGTGACAATAGTCTTGGGATAACGATATGCACACATAGAAGTGGCTACTATATCGTGTACACATGGTATAAAAAGGCAGTGCATTGGCAAAACTGTCATTTATACTCAGGTGGTTCATATTAAAAGGTTTCTAAAGTGATTATGACCGTAAGAAAGGAATTAACAGCCTTTAAAAGCGGAATGGTAATTGGAGCTAGACGCATGGGACATTCCATTCCGGAAAACGCCAGGGAATTCAATATTCCGAGATCCAAGGAGTGAAGAGCATGTCGAGAATACTAAGTTTCAGGCATTACTTCTCACCAGGGACAACGCAGTGATCTACAGCCTTCGCTTGACGATTGAGAGCAGCTCCGTTTGCGTCGAGCGGCAGTACTAAGAGACGATCAACACCAATTGAAATAACCGCGGAAATCAATGTCGGACTATCCTTTAGGAGAGTGCGGCGGAATGTGGCGTTAGAGGGTTATGGTAGCAGACGACTCAGGTGAGTGCCATTTCTAAAAACTTAGTTGTTCGAACTGGGCCCTTTGGTCCAACTGAGCCAATCACTGACTGGAAATGGTTATCTTCGGCTACTTGTAGACCATTTGCAACCATCCATTTACGTCATGTTCCCAAAGAACGATGGAATTTTTATGGGTGACAATGCACAATGTCATGGGCCACAATTGCTCGCGTTTGAAGAACATTATGGACAATTCGAATAAATGTTTTGGCCGCCTAGATCCCTACATGAATCGCATGAACCATTTATGGAACATAATCGAGGGGTCAGTTCCTGCACCGGCATGCCTTCCGCATTTATGTACGGCTGTAGAAGCACATGGGCTCAATATTCTTACCGAGCGAGGTGGCGCAGTGGTTAGACACTGGACTCGCATTCGGGAGGACGACGGTACAATCCCGCGTCCGGCCATCCTGATTTAGGTTTTCCGTGATTTCCCTAAAATCACTCCAGGCAAATGCCGGGATGGTTCCTCTGAAAGGGCACGGCCGATGTCATTCCCATCCTTCCCTAATCCGATGAGACCGATGACCATGCTGTCTGGTCTCCTTTCCCAAAACAACCAACCAACCATCAATATTCTTGCAAAGAACTTCCAATGACTTTCTGAGTACGTCTCACGTCGAGTTGCTGCACTATGCAGTGCAAAAGGAAGTCCGACATTGTATTGAGAGATACCCCGTGATCCTTGTGACTTCAGTGTAGGTGATATACGCACATCAAAAAAAGTTTTGCATCACCTCGCTTCCGAGAATTATGGAACCGGTACAGAAAACTGGAATAGAGGTCAAGATAAACATCATTTCCGCCCTTTACATTGCTCATGAAAACCACATACTGCATGTTGTACCACCATACAGCGAGACCTTCAGAGGTGGCGGTCGGTCCAGACTGCTGTACACACGTGTACCTCTAATACCCAGTAGCACGTCCTCTTGCATTGATGCATGCCTGTATTCATCGTGGCGTACTATCCACAAGTTCATCAAGACACTGTTGGTCCAGATTGTCCCACTCCTCAACGGCGAGTCGCAGTAGATACACGAGAGTGGTTGGTGGGTCACGTCGTCTATAAACAGCCCTTTTCAATGTATCCCAGGCATGTACGATAGGGTTTGAAGTGGACTGACAAGGCAGCCAGTCCACAGTGACGGGTAGCCGAAAGAAAGGCACGCGTACACACACATGCCGACGGGCGTCAAGTACTGGAACAGGCTACGTAATTAATGCTATGAAGAAAAGTACGTAGCTGGATTAATACTTATCTTTAATCAATCATTGTGGTACATCGCTCTTGACTATACACAGGAGACTTTAATTACAATCACTGTAAGGCTAATGGCGCTTTGCTAGTTCGTAGCCATTAACTTAGCTGAAGGCTATTCTGTCTCTCGGCTAATGAGAGTGAAAGGCTTCGTACATCTAGTCGCTAGCTAGGTCGTCCGTCCAACTGGGGCGAGTGCTTGTTCGTATCACGAGACCTGCCTTGTGGTGGCGTTAGGTCTGCGATCACACAGTGGCGACACGCGGGTCCAACATGTACTAAATGGACCGCGGCCGATTTAATCTACCACCTAGCAAGTGTGGTGTCTGGCGGTGACACCACATTCCTCCCCCGCAAATCGGCGAACGGTCGTGAGATAAGGCTTCCGCCCGCTGTGGGGAGGACCCCATGTTGACGTATGCGAGGAGGTGGGGAGCCTAACAACAGGCGAGGCTGTGCCACCCGCACCCGGCCATTCGGTCCGAGGGGAGCTAGGAAACGCCTGAAAACTTAGTCCAGGGTGCACGTCAACATGCGGTGTATGCGCTCGGAAAGAGACAAGAGGGGCCGAAGGGTCGACCTCCATTGCATCGGGGTAGCCGACGCGCAATGATGTCATGTGGTCCGGAGCGAGCGGGAGTTCCATGGCGGAGGACAGCTGGTCACGGGAAGCGATCGGCGGCGCGTGACCCTGGGAGGCGCTTGGCGGCTGCAGCGAAGCGTCGAATGCGGGCGGCGCCGGCCGGAGTATCGGCGGCTGCGGCGGCGGCGGCGGCTGCTGCGGCGGCGCGTCGCCATGGGGCAAAATGGAAGGCATCGTCGGTAACACCTGGGGATGAGGCGAGCCAGTAGATGGGTCCCCAGGGCGCTGACCGGACGGCACTGTCGCTGAAAGCAGACGGGGAGCGGCAGAACCCGTGCGACGACAGAGGCGCAGCTGATTGAGATGCCGACGCACCTCACCAGAGGCCCCCAAAACCAAATACATCGCGTGGCCGAGGCAGCAAAGAATGCGCCCTGCGAGCCAACGCCGTGAACCTCGATAGTTGCGATAAAATACAACGTCGCCTGGAACAAAAGCGGGAGTCTGCCGCTGCACAGGAACCTGATGCGGCGGATGCAGCAAAGACATCAAGGTGCGATGAGTACGACCATGGAGCAACTCAGCCGGCGAGCGACCATCTCGGGGCTGAGAGCGATACGAAGACAAAAAGAGCAACAATGCGTCCTCCCGAGAATGCGACTCTTTCAATTTCAACATCTGTGACTTGAAAGTCCGGACCAATCGTTCAGCGGCACCGTTTGACTGAGGCGAAAACGGCGCGGATGTCAGATGTTGAATACCATTGGCCTGGCAGAATGACTGAAATTCTGCGGACATGAACTGTGGGCCATTGTCGGAAACAATAGTCTGCGGAAGACCTTCTATGCAAAAGATAGCAGACAACGCTTGGATGGTGGCGGAGGACGTCGTGGAAGACATCCGGACAACAAAAGGAAAATTACTGAAGGCATCGACCAGAACCAACCATCGAGCATTCCAGAATGGACCAGCAAAATCAATGTGCAAGCGTTGCCAAGGGGAAGTGGCTTTTGGCCATGCAAAGACTTTCCGCGGCGGTGCGGATTGTTGTTCGGCACACGCCATGCAAGAAGAACACATATTCGTAATCGCAGCATCTATTCCGAACCAAGTACAGTGCTGACGAGCAAGTTGTTTCGTTCGCACTATACCCCAATGTCCTTGTTGACGAAGCCGTAAAACAGAGGACTGTAACGAACGTGGGACCACGACTCGGGACTGATCATTATCAGAACGCAACAACAAAACACCACGTCGAACAAAAAGTCTCTCCTTGTGAGCAAAAAATCGGCGAACCAACGGATCCTCGATCCGAGACTTTGACAAAGGCCATTGTGTAGCAACAAAACGCAAAACAGTAGCAAGGACAGGGTCAGCAGCTGTGGCTGTAGCTACACGACGAAAATCGATCGGAAACGATTCGACCACTTCATCGGTTTCCGAATCAATGAACATGCAAGCAAGTTCGGAAGAATCGAATGCTTTATCCTCAGCAACAGGCAAACGGGACAACGCATCAGCGTTGCCGTGCTGAGCAGTGGACCGATACAAGATATCGTAGCGGTACTGCGAGAGGAAAATAGACCAGCAAATGAATTTCTGCGCCGTACGCGGAGGCACAGGCTTGTTCGGATGGAAAAGCGATGTCAAAGGTTTGTGGTCTGTGATGATGGTAAAGTGACGACCATACAAGAAATCATGGAACTTAGTAACACCAAACACGAGAGCCAAAGCTTCTTTCTCTATCTGGGAATAATTTCTTTGCGCAGACGAGAGCAATTTGGACGCAAAGGCAATAGGGCGATCATGGGAGCCAACGTTGTGCGCAAGCACAGCACCGATCCCGAAATCCGATGCATCTACCATCAACAAAAGGGGTTTCTGGGGATCGAAAGGCGTGAGCCAAGTATTAGAAAGCAACGCCGATTTCAACTGGCGAAAGGCGCGTTCGCATTCCGTCGTCCAGACGAACAGAACACCTTTACGGCGTAAGCGATGAAGCGGAGCTGAAATGGAAGAGGCATTGCGCATATATTTGTGATAATAGTTAATTTTACCCAACACACTCTGTAGCTGTTTCACATTGCGAGGGGAAGGTAAATCTTGTATGGCACGGAGGTGCTCTGGACTCGGATGTATGCCTTGGGCATTGATGACATGGCCCAGGTATGGTAAGTCACGAGCAAAAAACACACATTTGTCCTTCCTCAAGCGAAGACCATTTTGTCGCAAGACCTGAAACAATGTACGTAGGTTCGCAAGATGATCTTCTTCTGTCTGTCCGGAGATCACTATATCGTCCAGATAGTTTGCTGCAGTAGGGACCGACGCACAAATAGTTTGTAAATACTGCTGAAACAATGCAGGGGCGGATGCACACCCGAACGGCAATCTTTTGAACCTGTACAATCCAAGATGCGTGTTAACCACCAACACGCGCTGGGATTCGTCGTCCACAGGTATTTGCAAGTACGCATCGGCTAGATCCAACTTCGAAAAATATTTTCCCGGGCACAGTTTAGCAAAAAGATCTTCCGGGTGGGGCAAAGGAAAAGTAGCAGTCACTAGTTGTGGATTCACTGTGGCCTTGAAGTCCACGCAAAGTCTCAATTTGCCGGAAGGTTTTGGCAAAATTACTAAGGGTGAGGCCCAGAGAGAAGCTTGCACACGTTCAATTACACCTTGTGATTCGAGATCGTTTAATGTTCTTGCGACCTCATCACGCAATGCGTGGGGAACATTGCGCGCTCTGAAAAATTTCGGTTGCGCGTTTACTTTCAGTTCCAAATGTGCTTCACAGTTTTTAGCGCAACCTAAGCCCGGTGCAAAAATGTCTGCAAATTCGTCACATAAGCGAGAAACGCTGTCGGAAGGCACAGTCTGATTCACTGATAGGACCTGATTTACAATAGACATGTTAAACAACTGAAATAAATTTAAGCCAAACAAGTTCACTGCAGAAGAAGAACGAAGAACGTAAAATGACACAAGTTTTGTTTGTCCCTTGTATGTTGCAATAAGGCTGCACTGTCCTAACACAGGAATTTTCTGTCCTGAATATGTGGTTAGCTTAACATTTGCGGCACGCAACAGAGGTGCGCCCAGTTGTTTGTACGTGTCGTGATTGAGCAATGAAACTGCAGCTCCGGTGTCGAGCTGGAATGGTATGACCTTGCCATTAAAGTCTAAGTCCACAAAAAGTTTATTGTCCTGTTGACGACAAGAGCGACTGTCTCGTGCAATTGGAACAGACACTGGTACAGAATCACTTGCTAATGGACGTGATTTCCGGCGACGTTGACGCACTCTTTTTGTGGGACGATCACAGTCACTGTTAGAGAAAGTGTCACTGGACGAAGCGGAATTAACGACATGAATGTCCATGGGCGAAGGTCCACGAGCCTGAGTGTCCTTGGTTCGATTCCGGCACGAAGCAAAGGGCCTGGAATGATTGCGATTGTCTGATCGGAGCTTTTTCTGGCAAAAACTTTGAACATGTCCTTTCCTATTGCAGAAAAAGCAAATAGCTTGGCGTGACGGGCAATGTTCACGCGAATGTCTAGTTGCACACCACGGGCATGATTTCACTACATTTGTGTGCTGGCGCGGCACACCTGGTTTAGCGCGCGGCGGCAGCTGTGCGGACGTACGCGAGGGCAGTTGACCGGGCCGCGTAGCGCGAGCGCGCCCGGTGGGCCGGTTAATGTTACACACAGCTGGCGAAGTTTCAAAAGATTCCTGAGCACAGTCAAGTGTGTCTTGTCTATCCAATATGTCTATCACTTGTTGAAGTGAGGGATTAACTAGTTTCAATATTTGCTCCCGTGTGTGAACATCAGAAACGTTCTGTGCAATTGCATCACGCACCATTGTATCTGAATAAGAAAGACCACAGTCACATTCAAAGGCACAGTCCCTAGTAAGTCCTTGCAATGTTGCTACCCACTCCCTATTAGTTTGACCGGCCGTACGTTTTGTACGAAAAAACGTATACCGTTTGGATACCACATTAACTGTTTCTTTGAAATAGACATCTAATGCAGACAAAATTTCCTCGTAGGACAGAGTTGCTACGTCGCACCGGGGAAACAATTTCACTATCACACGGTAGGTGGACACACCGACACAAGAAAGCAAAAACGGCTGCCGCTCATTACCTTGAATTCTGTAGGCTGCGAGGTGGAAGGCAAACTGGCGGGACCATTCCCGCCAGGTCTCGTGGGTTTGGTCAAAACTTCGAAATGGTGGTGCAACGGCAGGTTGTGGCTGCGGTACCGGTGAAGCGGCGGCGGCCGCATCGGGTTGAATGACATGTTGACCCTGGACGAGCTGTCCAAGGGCATCCAATAACGCCTGCGTCTGCTGATTCTGCAAGCGATAAAATTCGGACAGTACATCTGGAGAATGTGGAGAAGCCATGACACAAATAAATTAGGGCAAAGTAAAACACAAGATCCTTTGTAGACTCGTCGCCAATGAAGTGGACTGACAAGGCAGCCAGTCCACAGTGACGGGTAGCCGAAAGAAAGGCACGCGTACACACACACGCCGACGGGCGTCAAGTACTGGAACAGGCTACGTAATTAATGCTATAAAGAAAAGTACGTAGCTGGATTAATACTTATCTTTAATCAATCATTGTGGTACATCGCTCTTGACTATACACAGGAGACTTTAATTACAATCACTGTAAGGCTAATGGCGCCTTGCTAGTTCGTAGCCATTAACTTAGCTGAAGGCTATTCTGTCTCTCGGCTAATGAGAGTGAAAGGCTTCGTACATCTAGTCGCTAGCTATGTCGTCCGTCCAACTGGGGCGAGTGCTTGTTCGTATCACGAGACCTGCCTTGTGGTGGCGCTAGGTCTGCGATCACACAGTGGCGACACGTGGGTCCGACATGTACTAAATGGACCGCGGCCGATTTAATCTACCACCTAGCAAGTGTGGTGTCTGGCTGTGACACCACAGGATTCATGTCTGGAGAACGTGCTGGCCACTACAGTCTACATCTACATCTACATGGATACTCTGCAAATCACACTTAAGTGCTTGGCAGAGGGTTCATCGAACCATCTTCACAATTCTCTATTATTCCAATCTCGTATAGCGCGCGAAAGAACGAACACCTATATCTTTCCGTATTTTATCGTGATGATCGTTTCTCCCTATGTAGGTCGATGTCAACAAAATATTTTCGCATTCAGAGGAGAAAGTTGGTGATTGGGAATTTTGTGAGAAGATTCCGTCACAACGAAAAACACCTTTCTTTTAATAATGTCCAGCCCAAATCCTGTATCATTTCTGTGACACTCTTTCTCACATTTCGCAATAATACAAAAGGTGCTGCCCTTCTTTGAACTTTTTCGATGTACTCCGTCAGTCCTACCTGGTAAGGATCCCACACCGCACAGCAGTATTCTAAAAGAGGATGGACAAGCGTAATGTAGGTAGTCTTCTTAGTAGATCTGTTACATTTTCTAAGTGTCCTGCCAATAAAACGCAGTCTTTGGATAGCTTTCCCCACAAAATTTTCTAAGTGTTCCTTTCAATTTAAGTATTTCCTATTTGTAATACCTAGGTATTTAGTTGAATTTATGGCTTTTAGATTAGACTGATACAGTTTAACGAATTATTTTTAGCACTCATGTGGGTGACCTCACATTTTTTGTTATTTAGTGTCATCTGCCAATTTTCGCACCATTCAGATATCTTTTATAAATCGTTTTGAAAATTGTTGCCGGCGCTGTGGCCGATCGGTTCTAGGTGCTTCACTCTGGAACGGTCGCAGTTTCGAATCCAGCCTCGGGCATGGATATGTGTGCTGTCCTTAGGTTAGTCAGGTTTAAACAGTTCTACGTTCTAGGGGCTGATGACCTCTGATGTTAAGTCCCATAGTGTTCAGAGCCATTTGAACAATTTTTTTGCAATTTCTTTCGATCTTCTGATGACTTTATTCGTCGATAAACGACAGCGTCATCTGCAAGCTACCTAACACGGCTGCTTAGATTGTCTCCTAAATCGTTTATACAGATAAGGAACAGCAAAGAGCCTATAACACTACCCTGGGGAACGCCAGAAATCACTTCTGTTTTACTCGATGACTTTCCGTCAGTTACTACGAACTGTGACCTCTCTGACAGAAAATCAGAAATCCAGTCACATAACTGAGGCGATATTTCATAAGCACGCAATTGCACTACAAGCCGCTTGTGTGGTACAGTGTCAAAAGCTTTCCAAAAATACGGAATCGATCTGAAATTCCTTGTCAATAGCACTTAATACTTCATTTGAATAAAGAGCTAGTTGTGTTTGGCTCAAATGGCTCTGAGCACTATGGGACTTAACTTCTAAAGTCATCAGTCCCCTAGAACTTAGAACTACTTAAATCTAACTCACCTAAGGACATCACAAACATCCATGCCCGAGGCAGGATTCAAACCTGCGACCGTAGCGGTCTTGCGGTTCCAGACTGCAGCGCCTTTAACCGCACGGCCACTTCGGCCGGCTAGTTGTGTTTCACAGCAACGATGTTTTCTAAGCCCATGTTGATTGTGTGTCAATAGACAGTTTTCTTCGAGGTAATTCATAATGTTTGAACACAATATATGTTCCCAAATCGTACTGCATACGACGTTAACGATATGGGCCTGTAATTTAGTGGATTACTCCTATTACCTTTCTTGAATATTGGTGTGGCCTGTGCAACTTTGCAGTCTGTGGGTACGCATATTTCGTCGAGCGAACGGTTGTATATGATTGTTAAGTATGGAGCTAATGCATCAGCGTACTCCGAAAGGAACCTAACTGGTATACAGTCGTTATGCTGAAGGAAGTCTATCACAAGATGTGCACGATGGGGGAGCAAATTGTCGTCCATGAAGACGAATTCCTCGCCAATATGCTGCCGATATGGTTGCACTATCGGTCGAAGGGTGGCATTCACGTATCGCACAGCCGTTACGGTGCCTTCCATCACCACCAGCGGCGTATGTCGGCTCCACATAATGCCACCCCAAAACAACAGGGAAGCTAAACCCTGCTGCACTCGCTGGACAGTGTGTCCAAGGTGTTCAGCCTCACCAGATTGCGTCAAACCCGTCTCCGACGATTGTTTGGTTGAAGGCATATGCGACATTCATCGGTGAAGAGAACATCATGACAATACTAAGCGGTCCGTTCAGCACGTTGTTCGGCCCATCTCTACCGCGCTGCATGGTGTCATGGTTGCAGAAATGGACCTCGCCATGGACGTTGGGAGTGAAGTTGCGCATCATTCAGCCTATTGCGCACGGTTTGATTCGTACCACAACCTCCTGTGGCTGCGCGAAAAGCATTATTCAACATGGTGACGTTGCTCTCAGGGTTCCTCCGAGCCAAAATCCGTAGGTAGCGGTCATCCACTGCAGTAGAAGCCCTTGGGTGGCCTGAGCGAGGCATGTCATCGACAGTTCCTGTCTCTGTTGTTTCTGTATGTCCTCCATGTCCGAACAACATCGCTTCGGTTCACTCCGAGACGCCTGGACACTTCCCTTGTTGAGAGCCCTTCCTGGCTCAAAGTAACAATGATCGAACAATGTGGAAGCGGTCGAGTTGCGTTATAGACCGTCTAGGCATGGTTGAACTATAGACTAAACGAGCAGTGTACCTCCTTCCTGGTGATATGACTGGAATTGATTGGCTGTCGGAACCCCTCCGTCTAATTGGCGCTGCTCATGCATGGTTGTTTACATGTTTGGGCGGGTTTAGTGTCATACCTGAACAGTCAAAGGGACTTCGTCTGTAATACGATATCCACAGTCAACGTCTATCTTCACTAGTTCTGGGAACCGGGTTGATGCGAAACTTTTTTTATGTTTGTAGTTAGTGCTGGTGGTGCTCCGCATATTATAAGTCTTTGAAAACTGATGACACTAGCACGTCGTCCAATCAAAAATACACGACATGATTAGGTAAAAATTGGTATTAACCCTCTATATTATTTATTTTATTTATTTATTATGTTCCGTGGGCTGGCAGAATAGTGATTAGAAAATGTATAAAGAATGAAGAATTAATGTAACATCTAAAGGAGACAGTATGGGAGTACATATTACGTAACAGAGAAAACTTGTGAGGTACAGTGAGAGATTTTGTTTTCTGTGGGAAACTGAAGTTTCAGTTGCAATGTAACCCTATTAAAAACGTCAACAACACATTCCACAATCGAATACATGTACAAGCACTATAGAATCAGAATTCTGAGACACCTCAAAAACCGCCTACACGAAGTTCGCGATTTGACAACGCACGGTTAGACGTTAATGTGTTCTCTGAAAGCCATGTGTTGTTCTTACTGTCTACCCTTTTACCTACATCATTTATTTGTATATCTTTCACAAAAACACATGTGTCATCTGCAAAGAGAACAATTTTTTGTCATGTGTAGTGTTTAATGGCAGATCATTGAGATCTAAGAGAAAAAAAGACAACGAAGCACGAAGGAAATTATCCGAATGGGACGGATATCGGTAGATGTGATGTACATGTAAACACAAACAAATGTTTACAGTTTCAGAAAAAAATAGGTGTTTTATTCAAGAGAAAGAGCTTGTCTAATTGAGAAGGTCATTAGCACAGTGGTCCACCTCTTACCCTTATGCAAGCATTTATTCGGTTTGGCACTGATGGACAGACTTGTTGGCTGTCCTCCTGAGAGACACCTTGCCACGCTGAGCCGAATGTCGCGTTAGACCGTCAGAATCCTAGCTGGCTGGACTGCCCTTCCCATACAGCTCCAAACGTTCTCATCTGCGTCGACCTTGCTGGCCAAGGTAGGGTTTGACAAGAACGAAGACAAGCAGTAGAAATTCTCATTTGAGTGGGCTGGCTTTTTCTTGCTGAAATATAACCGCAGGATGGCCTGCCATGAAGGGCAACAAAATGGGGCCTACAATACGGTCGACATACCGCTGTGAGGTAGGGGTGCCGTGGATGACAACCAAAGAGATCCTGCTATAAAATGAAATGGCGCTCCAGAGAATCATTCCTGGTTGTCGAGCCATATGGAGGGCTACAGTCAAGTTTGTATCCCACCGTTGTCCAGCGCATCACCAGACACTCTTCTCTGGTCATATGTGCTCAGTTCAAAGTAGGACTCTTCAGTAATGAGAGCTAATATGTCGAGTGATTGCTACCCCAATCCTCCCAGCCGGGAAGTGGAGCATATAAGAGAAGACGAAGTTATCACGGGGAGCGAATGAATTTTAACTGTAACGTAGCCGCTTAAACTAACTGCTCATAAAAGTTGTATTAATGATTTCTGTGCACCTCTCTGATCCATAATTTTAAGTAAGTTTAACACAGAATTTAGATTTGTAATGATGTGGGGCTCTAAAGCTGTCAAGCACTTGTGAACCTTCATTGTAGATGACCATCAGCTCTTTATTTTCATGCTCAATGCTGCCGGTTTCGATCAGTAGACCATTACCAAACCTAATGGATAGCCAAAACCTTTAAAGTGTACAAGTCACGATATGCTGACAAAAGTTATAGTATTAAATAACATAGAAATTACTGTCGAAGCTAACAAGCTTGTGACTACAACATTTGAAGCAAACAACTTCGTTGTAGGTAGAAAAACATAGCTTCTGTTACAATACATAACCTGCAAAAGAGACAGATATGTAGGAGACGCACACAAGACAATCACACATTTCACACTGAGGAAAACTGTAACGGACTTGCAGCAAAAGTTTTTTTAATATGAACAATCTAAGGTAAACTGTTACGAAATTTTAATAAAGATCGTAAGAGAGAGTCTCTAGCTGCAACATCGGTAACGTATACATTACACGTGCATATTGTATCTTTAGAGTATTTTGGGGTACATCGATTTAATAACGACGTAAACAGTGAAGTAGCCTGAAATAAAATTAAATAAGAAAACATCGAATTAACCGTCTTTAAGATTGTCATAAAAAAGGAATATAAGGTAACTAGAGATTTTTAATGTGTCAATCAAACGAGCCTGTAAACAGTGTCATCATAACAAAGCTACATACAATGAAGGGATTTTGAATCACATCGATCTTTTAATAATGTAAGTAGTCAGGTCGCTATTGGAAAACTTGTTAACACTGTCGAAATAGGAAGCTTATAAAGGGATGGTTTTCATAAAAAAAGTCAAAAATATATATTATAAAATATTGTATAAGAACCTTTGACGACATTTCTCATAAACAAAACGTGAATAAGGGGGTGAGCTAGCAGTTATAAGCATAACAGTTAGATACAACATTAAATGGAGATATGGGAAAGGGGGGATCTATGATTGAAACATTTAAGGGTTAGGAATATATGTTATATAAACAAATATGAGCTTACAAAGGAGTATGAAATGTATTGAAACATAAGGGTATGAGGGCTAGGGGGGCGTAAGACAGGGTAAAGGAAGTGTTTGAGAGAAGAAGACATACAGGATGCAGCTATTCAGTTGCTATAATATAAGATCATTAACTGCTCATTAACAACCAACAGCGAGGGCAGTGGATACAGTTAGTAAGAACAAGTTGTACACATATGGCACTATTAGGCCCGAAGTTTTTTAACAGTTGTAGCAACCATAACAGACAGAAGGATACAATCAACTTTATCATCTGACGTACTTACTTAGCTAACTAATTACGAGAAAAAGGGGTAAATGATAGTGTACTAGAATATGATGTGCTTGTCATAACGTTTGTTAACATCTGATACTATACTCAAAAATTTTAAAAGTGTGTCATCACAGTTGCAACAAATATGTATCTGAAGAAAAAATTATTTTACAAAAACCAGTTTTAAAATAGGAAAGAAACACAGATCACATTTATAGAGTGGTGTCTTATAAGCTGTGTATTTATACACGTGCCACATGCAGTATAACTAATTATTCCAATAATACCGCTGAAATTGACTAAAACATTTATCTACTAACAAGAACATTGTTAGCCAATTACAGTAACTAGAAATTGTTAAAAGTAGGGTCTTAAGTTTCAGAATTTAACACAGAAGCCAGCAGGGTTATTTCTTGCCCAGTATATAATGGCCAACGTACCATTCACTCACGACATTCAGTGTGACACCAAGGTCCATTATAAAACGGGTTTGGTAGTAAGTGCGTTTGTAAACACTGTAACCAAATCGGATTGGCGCCACGTGGGAGCAACTATCTACGCCCCTACTACAAAAAACACAGACTCTGAAAACAAACCCTAGACCACCCAGACAGATCCAAGCTCGTGACCTGAGAAGTGTTGACACGCTAGAAAAAACAAATACAATCTATAAGATACATGAACAGAACGGTCAGAATGTACCACTCTCATTGTATATGAGCTTCAGTGGTTTGCAGCTGTTCACAACGTATTCGCTGCTAGAAATTCGGTTACACTCAAATAGACCTGCCAAGGTTAACGCTGAGAAGCTTGGTTTCAAACATCCATTGTGCAGCACGCTACACCCAACTACAGGGCAGCTGAAAACAAATGGCGTTCAACAGGTACCGTCACAAATAGTCTCAGCGCTACCCCACTCATCTTTCCTCAACAACACTCAGAGCTGTCACTCGGTAGCTACCAGCAACAGTTCGTAAACTACTTCGTCAGGCAACATTGGTGTTTCACAACTTACACCAGACAGATCTCTCTGACGCTCAGGGGGCACCACCGCTCAGAGCCAAAGAGGACAAACAGCTCGTAACAACAAAAATGTGTCGCGAAGCGCCCTACTTGCAATTTGATAATCATGACTGAAAACAAGTTATATTATTTCAGCGGATTATCTATGTACGAGTTCTTTTCCCAGCGTTTTTTCACCCACTGTTTGAAAATTTTCTTCTTTGAGGAAGGCCTTTCCTGACACGATTTTACACTCTACTCGACCGGTACTGGTTCTTGAACGTTCACCTACATTCGCCGTAGATACGACGTTCCCATTCAGTTGCCGGCCGGAGTGGTCGAGCGGTTCTAGGCGCTACAGTCTGGAACCGCACGACCGCTACGGTCGCAGGTTAGAATCATTCCTCGGGCATGGATGTGTGTGATGTTCTTAGGTTAGTTAGATTTAAGTAGTTCTAAGTTCCAGGGGACTGATGACCACAGATGTTTAGTCCCATAGTGCTCAGAGCCATTTGAACCATTTTTTTTTTTTTTGAGCTCTCGAAACATTATCTCATCTTGAATTCCGCTGCCCACGATCTGACAATTTTCTTTTGTTTACGTTTGATCCTTAACTAAACGAGCAACATCAGATAAAAAGCAGGTAATTTGAAGCTCATGAGCTTATATTGCTTCCTTATTACTATATAACTTTTTCTAACAAAGCTTCATTAAATAATTTCATTTTCACTGCCAATATCTACAGTGTCTGCCGACACATTGAAATGTCTTATTTTACACGCTTTCGGTGTCATTTTTTCTTACCTGTCATTATTACGTGACTGCTCAGATACTATAGCTGTTATAATCTGCGTAGTACTGGAAGTATCTTGTACACAGATTGAGTTCCTGTGAAGTATTTATGGTGAATAATCATTATTAACTTCTCTTCGTTGAGAGTAGAGTACTGCTCTGTGACTAAGGACTGCAATCTTTTATTGTTCAGCCCCTGTTTTAATAAATGTTAGCGATAAAGAAATAATGATATTTCCAACGCCAATAAAATTCGCCAACAGCCGTATACTGTAAGATATTTTATTTTATTCGGAAAGCAACCAGTTTCGGCATATCATTTTGCCGTCTTCTGGCCCCATACGCTTCTATCCAAATAAACGAACTTGTCGTATAGCGCCACAAATCACTGGATATCGTGAATTGCAATCGATACTCTTGTTTCGTAGAAAGAAGTGACAGTAACTGAAGCAAGTGTACAACTACTGGAATTCACAATATCCCGTAATTTATGGCACTATACGACAAGTTCGTTTGTTTGGATAGAAGCGTATGGGGCCTGAAGACGGCAAAATGAAATGCCGAAACTGGTTGGTTTCCGAATAAAGTAAAATATCTTGAAGTATATAGCTTTTGGGGAATTTTATTGACACTGAAAATTACTTACCAGCCGATGTCCCCTAAAAGTGATGAACCAACAGAGATTGAAATAATGATATTCTGTCAGTCCTATTATATGGACAAAGGACTTCAGCTGATGATATATATGAGAAAAAGTGCTTCCACAGCTGGGTTCATCTTGAGGATGTCTTTATTATATCACACGGCTAGTTTCGGCGGCACAGTATTGCCATCCTCAGGCCCCCACTACTGCCAAAAGAATATTATATTTCCTTGGCGCATTTAATGTGGAATCCCTGTTAATAGCGCACTTGGGGTAACTTTCGCCAGGAGTCTTTACTCGACACCGTGCTGTCTTCAATGAAAATGATATGTACTAGATAGGCTGTGGCTACATATTGCTCTACGCCACTTCGCAAACCTTGCCAAGTACCATGGAAGTTGTGACTCGATATCACAAAATATGTCCTATCATCCGGTCAGTTCTTCCTGTCAGTGTTTTACATACGTTGTTCTCCTCTCTGATTCCGCGGATAACCTCTTCATTTATTATCAGTGTGCCTAATTTTCTACAGCCTTCTTTCATCTCAGACGCCCCTATCCTTTTTCTCGGTTTAGCCACTACTCATGATTCACGTCCGTACGATGCTGTACTCCAAACGTACAATCTTATAAATTTCTCTCTCAAGTTGAAGTCGATGTTTGACACTTATAGCCTTTCGTGGACAGGTACGTTCTCTTTCTCCGTGCTAGTCTACTTTCTATGAACTCTTTGCTTCCAAGGTAATTGCCTCACTTTGTCTACGTCGTGCTTCACAAGTTGGAAGTTAAGTTGCTTGTTAGTCCTCATTGCCTACGTCTTTCTTCAATCATTCTCAGTCCATAGTGTGCTCTCATTAGACTTTTCATTACATTCAAAATTCCATGCAATTCTTCCTCACATTCACTGGAGACAGCAGTATTGTCAGCGATTCGTGTAATTCATGAAGCTTATCCTGACTTCTAAAACTTTCTTTTATTTCGATCATTGTTTCATGGATGTACAGACAGAATAGCAGGGTTGAAAAACTAGATATCTGTCTTATTTCCTTTCCAGTCTGAGCACCACGCTCTTAGTCTTCCATTTTTCTTATTTCCCCTTGGTTTTTGTACACAGGGTCTATATGACCGGACTTTCCTTGTTTTGGTACCTTCCATTCATCCGACGTGGTGGAAATTCCAAAAACTCGAGCAGTGCTCGATAATGGGTCACACTAATGCTCTAAAAGCGTCTCCTTTACAGATAGACCACACTTTTCTAAGATTCTGCCAATAAACCAAAGTCCTTACGTACTTTTTCCATTTCATACCGCTTTACAACGTTATGCCTGAATATTTAATCGACATAACTGTCAAGCAGTACACTACTAATGCTGTATGTGAACATAATGGGATTGTTTCTCCTAATCATCTGCATTATCTTACATTTTTCTACATTTAGAGCAAGTTTCCATTCATCACATCAACTGCAGGGACTCAAAGATGACACCTTCCCGTACACCACAGCACCATCAGCAAACAAACGCAGTTTGCTACTGACTCTGTACTTAAGATCGTTTATGTATCACGAGAACAAGCGCGGTCATATCGCCCTTCCCTGTGGCACTCCTATATGATGAACGCTCACTGTCAAGGTCCACGGACTGGGTTCTGTTATTTACGAAGTCTTCGAGCCACTCACATACATAGGAACCTATTTCGTATGCTCGTACTTACTTTAACAGTCTGTAGCTTAGCACGAAAGAAGCTTCCAAAACCCGTGCTGATTTGTGGACAGAAGCTCATCCGTCTCAAGGAAATTTATAGTATTCGAACTGAGAAAAGGCTCAAATATTCTACAGCCAACAGATGGTAAGGACATGGCTCTGTGATATTGCGGGTCGATTCTTTTACTCTTCCCATTTACAGAAGTCCCTCGCGCTTCCTTCCAGTCGCTTACTACTTTGCCCTGGGTGAAAGTTTTGTAATAAATACAAGCTAGGTAAGGACCCAGTGCCGCAGAATACTCTCCGTAAAACCGAATTGGGATCCCATCTGACCTGGCGACTTATTATTCTTCTTTGTTCATCCATATTTAAACTGGATGAAGGTGGGACTCAGCTGGTATAATTTTTTTATTAAAAATGAAATCCCTCCAGCTGTACTTAAGATTTTTTATTTCCTTCGCTACTAGTTTCGACGTTGCGTCAACGCCATCTGCCATCTTCAGGCCCGTACACTTTGATGAAATCAGT
Source organism: Schistocerca serialis cubense (assembly GCF_023864345.2). Taxonomy (NCBI): domain Eukaryota; kingdom Metazoa; phylum Arthropoda; class Insecta; order Orthoptera; family Acrididae; genus Schistocerca; species Schistocerca serialis. The sequence goes on from NC_064644.1 coordinate 231,279,559, forward strand.
TGCGTGTGGCTCAGTCTAGAAGTCCGCGGTGAGATTAACACGTGCTCCACATGCATGGCGGGCAGTAACTAGTTACAGCTTGGCTGACTGAGGTATTAAGCTGATTGTGTGATATTTGTCGAAGGTATCTGCCCTTGCTATTTCGAGCTTATGTATAATATTTGTACTAAGCGTTGCTTCTTGCTCCATTGATATTAGAGACTTTGAAGGAGCGTTGACTGCCACTGAAAATTGACATACGTTAATCTGTAGAGAGGTGACAAGTGCGAGAATTATCGCACAATCAGCTTATCAGCTCATGCATCTACGTTTCTGACAATAAAAACATATATAAGAATGGGAAAGAAAATTGAGGACGTGTTGATGACGATCAGTCTGGCTTTAGTAAAGGTAAAGGTATCAGAGAGCCCGTTCTGACTTTGCTAGTGGTAATGGAAGCAGGACTAAAGAAAAATAAAGAAAAGTTCATAGGATGTGTCGACCAGTAGAAAGCATTCGGCAATGTAAAACGGTTGCAAGATATTCGAAATTCTGAGAATGATAGGATAAGCTTTAGCGAAGGACACGTAATATACATTATACACAAAGCCAACAGGGAACTACAAGAGTAGAAGAGCAAGAACTACTACTGCTCAATCTGTACACTGGATAAGCAATGACGGAAATAAAAGAAATGTCTAAGAATGGAATTAAAATTCAAAGTGAAAGGATATCAGTAATACGATTCGCTGATGACATTGCTATACTCCCTGTCAGTGGAGAACAATTCCAGGATCTGCTGAACAGAATAAACAATCTAATGAATACAGAAGATGGACTGAGAGTACATCGAAGGATGACGAAAGTAATGAGAAGTAGCAGAAATGAGAACAGTGAGAAACTTAACATAGGATTGATGGGCTCGAAATAGATGATGTTAAGGAGTTCTTTTACCCAGACAACAAAATAACCAATGACGGACGGAGCAAGGGGGCAAAATAACCAATGACGGACGGAGCAAGGGGGACATCAAAAGCGGACTAGCCCTGGCAGAAATGGAATTCCTGACCAAGAGAAGTCTACTAATATTAAACATTGACCTTAATTTCAGTAAGAAATATCTGACAATGCACGTTTGAAGCACAGCACTACATGGTAGTGAAACATGTACTGTTGGAAAATGAGAATAGAAAATTTTTCGTTTGAGATATGGTGCTACAGAAGAATGTTGAAAAGTATGGCCGGCCGGGGTGGCCGAGCGGTTCTAGGTGCTACAGTCTGGAACCGCGTGACCGCTACGGTCGCAGGTTCGAATCCTGCCTCGGACATGGATGTGTGTGATGTCCTTAGGTTAGTTAGGTTTAAGTAGTTCTAAGTTCTAGGGGACTGATGACCTCAGAAGTTAAATCCCATAGTGCTCAGGACCTTATTTTTTTATTTTTTATTTTATTTTATTTTTTTAATTTTTTTTGAGAATTATGTGGGCTGATAAGTAAGCAATGACGAGGTTCTCTGAAGAATCGGCGAGGAAACGAATGTATGGAAACTACTGACAAGAAGAAGGACAGGACAGTAGGACATCTGTTAAGACATCACATAATAACTTGCATGGTACCAGAGCGAAATGTAGAGGATAAAAACTGTAGAGGGAAACAGAGATTGGAATAAATCCAGCAAATATTGGACGACATAGGTTGCAAGTGCCGCTCAGAGATGAAGAGGTTGGCACAGGAGAGGAATTTGTGGCGGGTCGCAGTCAGATGAGTCATGACTCAAAAAAGCAAAACAAAAATTCGAAGATATGGACGTTTGAATAATCGTGAAAAAGGAGAGGCACATTTCTAAATTTAATTTTCCTTCTGGTAATGTGTTCTAGGTCTCTGGGGCATGATGCAAGGAATAAATGTATCCGCACCCTGTGAACGCTTCCCGCCAGCGCACTGCCGCTACCTGAGCCACACAGTCTGGGCTGTACTATCGGTCTGTGGCGAATCAGCAGGCGGTCCGCACAGCGGTGGGACTTTCCGGCCATTGTGCAGCGGGCGGTCGCGCCACGTTGGCTGCCTGCCGTTGCAACCCCGGCTCCTCAGTTACCCGGCAGCTCTGTAGCTGGCGAAGAAATCCATTACGGCGCTCTCAGACGCTTCGCCGCTGTTGCTTCATCCATTTCAGTCCATTTTGCCCACAAAAGGGATCTCTTTGCCGCTGTACCCACACTTCTCACGCGCCTTTGGCCAGACTGCCTCCCCCACCCGCTGCCTCCTGCCCGTCCCACGTAGCTCGAACGGTATCCACCCTCCCCCTTACTTCACCCCACCTCCCTCGACCCCTTTCTCCCACGCCCACCTTGGCCTGCTCCCAACTCCCATCTCCGTCGCTTCCACCTTCACTAGCGAGCTGCGTCTGATCCATCAGCAGGGCAAACCCTGCCTTTGAAATATTCAATATTCCTTTCCGCAGCGTTCGACGCGACTGGTGTAAATATTTCAGATTTTTATCTGCGGCTTAAGGGCGCGCCGTGCGACCCTCGAAGTAAGGAGGATTAATCGTAAATTTGAACGCCCCGCAAGTGGAAGTATCGAACTGAAGAACACTTCCCTGTGGGGCGGAGCATACCTCCCTTGCGGTATCAGTGCTGCCGGAGAAGTCATGGATAATTCATTGCCTCTTAAAGAGGAAGATGCAGGCCTCGCCGGGCCACACCATGGCGAAGTTAGTACCAGTCTTCTGAAACGCGTACCTTCGACTTGGTAGTAGACGTTCACATGTCTACAGATGGTCCCCAAAATTTCTACATGAACTTCTAGCGATTTTATATTGTGTTGTTTCATCTGAAGTAAGTCTTCAAACGTTACTAAGTATGAGAGTATTGTCAACTGTAGAAGTCTGTAATGCGCAATAACTGATTATGTGAATAGCGGCCTGGGAAAGATAAACAGAAGAACACAGCCATTCAGTAGAAAGAAAAAGAGATGGAGACGGGGTGGCGGAGGGGGGGGGGCAGAATTTAATGTTAGTCAAATGTAGTGAAATATGTTAACGGTGTAAGAGATCTATACTGTAGTGAAATATCATTATCCAATCCATAAACGGAAAAAGTCAATAAAGTTAGATACATCATTTTCAGAGTAAATACACGTGCATAGCAAATGCATTATCAGTGAAAACAGGATACTGAAACTGCAACAGGAATTTTCGCTGTGTGACAAAAAACGTCACTGTACGTCACAGAACACTTAAAAAGCTAAATGCTTATTCAACAAAGGTGTACGATAAAGACAACCTGAAGGGAAGCGATCGTGATGAGTAACTCACTTAGTCTGCAAATTGATGAATTGGTCGCAGTTGAAAGAACTTTAATGCAGAGAAAATTAGAAGCCAGTATTCCGTCATTTATTACCTCATTTTTACGCGTTTCGGCGTTAGCTATCATCAGAATCCTGGTTCGGATAAAAACCAAATGATTATATAGTTACATGGTTGACTCATGTTGGTTACAAGTCAACCATGTAACTATTTAGTTCACTGGTTTTTATCTGAACAAGGTTTCTGACGATGCCTAGCGACGAAATGCGTGAAAATGGATTAATAAATGAAGGAATACTGGTTTCTATTTTTCTCTGCATTACAGTTCGTTCAGTCGCGACCAATTCAGCAAATTTCGGACTATACAAAAAAAAATGTTTATTTAGCAAGAAATTAATACTATTCAGTTCATGTCTTATAACAATGCATCGTTGATGGATCTGGTTGGTCTCTCAGTATCTAGAAAAACTGTTAGCGGATTTTCAAACACCTGTATTTCGTCCAGCAATGTGGACGTCGCTCAAAGAGTTCGGTGTAGTAATATGCAGGTTATTGTTCTCTTGCACTATGCATTCCTACTGCTGCCACCTGTTGGTAAAGTACGCAGGTTTATTTTACACACACAGAAGTACCTGTGTTAAAATATTATTTCTGGAATTAAATCGGCATAATACTCTTAAAGAGGATATAAGGACAGAGAGCCACTAGCAAGAAAAGCTGTTCTAAAATAGAGAAATATGGTAAAATGTAATGTATCATAAATTAAAGTATTATGAAGTCTTTTCCGAAAGCATTTGTGTGGAATGTATCCATGGAGATGAGTGGTAGATGATGAACAGTAAAGATTAGAAAATAAAAGAAAGTTTTGAAACGTGTATTGTTACAGAGGAACGTTGAAGATTAGAAGATAAATCAGACAATTAAAGAAGAGGAACAGAACGTATCGCGAGAGGAGGGGGGGGGGGGGAAATTTATAGAGCAACTTTACGAAAACAAGTGACAGGTTAACTGCCGCAAGAAATATGTAAACTTCTTCCAGCGTGCAATACTCCATCACTCCTAAAGTATTCAGGAAATACATCTGAAGCCCATCAAAAGATGTGAAGTTAATCTTCTTCTTCTTCTGCCAAGCCAATAAAAATCGTTGGTGCCTTTTCCGGTCACAATTCTTTTCCAGACTTGCCAAACGCCTTCTCCCAATGGACTAAATTCCATCGCTTGTCGAGGTTGCACAAGCAGTATTTCGTTATATTTTTCATCTCTTATTTTGTCTTTCCTTGTGCAGCCTTCCACAGACGTAAGGAACTTCAGTTCTGATGTTTCAAGTTCTCTTAGGTCTTTTACTCTTGATGTCCAACTTTGTGCTCCATATAATACTGTGGGTATTGACTTGATCTCATAAATTATCATTTGGGTTTCTCCTGTTTTATCCTTTGATGTTCTTCTTATCCTGCCAATATATGTTGATAGTTATTATTTGACTCATTTATGTCTTTCTCTTTTTCAAAAGTTATGTCAGATCGTCGGTAGTGGCAATAGGATATGTATTTATTCTGTTATTATGTTACTGATATTATCTTATTTCTTTTGGGGTATATTCCTAAGAATGCCGCCATTTCCGATTTGAGTATATTGTCCTGTATGATTGCCTAGTCCTTAACTAAAAGCATCGTATCCAGAAATTTATTTTTTACTTTTTGTCAGTCTCAATTCTTATACCTTGAGGTATTCTGTCCTTCATCCATTCACTGACCAGGTCGTCTACGCAGATGTTGAACACCACTGGTGACATACAACCGCCTTGCCTGACTCCCTGGTTTATCTATATCTGGTGTCAGCCCTGAGCCAGTAACTATTCTTCTATTCTTATTTTGGTGCTTTATATAAATTTTGGTAAACTTTTTATCAGGTGCCTGGAACATCATTCCTCCATTAGTGACCGAAGCTTTTTCTGTGGAGGTCATCAAATGCTTTATCATGGTCAATGCTACGCTTATCAACTCATTGAATTCTTGTAATTTTTGTGTAATTAGTATCATAATAAGAACTTCATCGGCACAGGATCTTCCGTGACAGAATCTTGCTTGTTGTCCTAGTAGATTTGGATTACAAATATTTCAAAAGTTTTCTTTATTTTGCTGTAGAGTTGTTAAGAAACATTCAGAAGACTGTTTGCCTATAATTAGTTGCGTTCCTCTATCTCCATTTTTAAACAGTGAAATAATATTAGTGCATATCTGTTCTTCAATTATTTCCCCTACGCACCGATACATGTTGCAGGGATGGAGAATTCTGAATTTTGCAAGTGTTTCACCATATATTATGAGTTCTGAGATTCTTTCTAATCCAAATGCTTTTCCATTTTTTTGTTCTCTTGAATGCCTATTTTAATTCTCTCAACTTTATTAGTTCTGCCGCTTCCTCTGCTTTTACTTCCGTTCCTTTCTGCATTTGGATTGTACCATAATTTATTAGAGAGATTTAGCCATGTTTCTCAAGGAATGATATTCATATTTGTAGTATCTTTGTGTGTTGTGTTTAACTGTGTAATCTGTCTATACGCTGCTTCCTGTCTACCATGAATATTGTGCTCAACTTTGCATGTAAATACATCCCATGAAGATCTATGAGCAAGTCTTAATATTTTTTGGTGTCATTTATGATGTTATTGTATTTTTCTTTACAATTCTCAATCTTTTTCAGACAGAACACCCTGTATGTCTTTTTATTTCTCCTTTTTTATCTACGAAGTCGGATACGAACTACCGACTCTCGTAACTGCTGTTTGGCTCTGACTACATTGTATTTGGCAACTCATTGAGCTCCGCGAACACTTTTTACGTAATCATTACTGTGTCTCTCATTTCTGCTTTCTGTCTTTAGAAATCATGCCTTGCTACAGCGTACAAGAATAATACATTACTATTCTGTAATGAACCATTGCAAACAAATGGTTCCTTCTACCAAAGTGCTCAAAACTGTCCCCGAACAACTTCCGAAGCATTTTTGGTGGAGTCTGACTTCACCTCACATCATACATCTTTAGACACAACTCCGGAATATATCACAGTGTCATTAAAAAAACCAAACTTTATAATAGTATTTTAAGCAGTAATTAACGTTATCATAACGAAATTTAAGTTAAGTTTCTACACTTGGAGAAAATAATAACAAAATTGTCTTCTTGCAAGAAGGCGGATTCTTGTCAATTATTAAAACAAAAGAAGGTATCGATTGGTAGGACCTTCTCTGAGGCATCAAGGGATCACCAATTTGGTACTGGAGTACAGCGTGGAGGGTAAAAATCGTAGAGGGAGACCAAGAGATCAGTACACTAAGCAGATGCAGAGGGATGTAGGTTGCAGTAGGTACTGGGAGCTGAAGAAGCTTGCACAGGATAGACTAGCATGGAGAATTGCATCAAATCAGTCTCCGGACTGAAGACCACAACAACGACAACAACATATTAAAACAAAATATTGAAGAACTGACTCTGAAAATCAGTTACAGTCTTCCACTTACCAAACAGTGAATAAACCTCATCAGTGCTGTTAAAAATTGCTTTTGATTGCTGACGGTTTAGCTACAGTCTTTTACAAAATAGTCATTACGCGTTATGACCTTATGGTTAGGTAACAGAATAAGGAAAAGAAACTTACGAAGGTAACACTGTATGGAACAACCATATGCTTTTTTTTTAACCATTAATCCACCATGAATTCCTCTCCCGTGCCAACCTCTTCACCTCGGAGTAGCACTTAGAACTTACCTCCTCAATTCTTTGCTGGATGTTTTTCAATCTATGTCTTCCTCTACAGTTTTCGCCCTCTACAGCTCCCTCAAGTGCCATGGAAGTTTTTCCCTCATGTCTTAACAGACGTCGTCTCATACTGTCACATTTCCTTGCAGTGTTCTCCACATATTTCTTTTCGATTCTGCACATAACCTTCTCATTCCTTACATTATCAGTCCAACCAATTTTCAACATTCATCTGTCGCACCACATCTCAAATGCTTCGATTCTCTTCTGTTCCGGTTTTCCCACAGTCCAAGTTTCACTACCATAAAATGCTGTGCGCGCAGACGTACAGTCTCAATCTTTCTCAAATTAACACTTATGTCTGATACTAGTAGACTTCTCTTGGCCAAGAATGCCTTCTTTTGCCAGTGTTAGTCTTCTTTTGATATCCTCCTTGCTCCATCCGTCATTGGTTATTTTGCTGTCTAGGTATTAGAATTCCTGAACTTCGTCTACTTCGTTATTATCAATTCTGATGTTAGGTTTCTCTCTGTTCTCGTTTCTGCTACTTCTCATTATTTTCGTCTTTCTCTGATTTACTCTCAGTCCAGATTCTATACTCATTAGACTGTTCATTCCATTCAGCAGATCATGTAAATCTACTTCATTTTCACTCAGAATAGCAGTGTCATCAGCGAATCTTATCATTCATATCCTTTCACCACGAATTTTAATTCCACTCGGGAATCTTATTTTTATTTACGTAATTGGTAATGCGATGTAGGAATTGAACAGTGGGGGCGAAAGACTACATCCCTGTCATACACTCCTTTTAATCCTTGTACTTCGTTCTTGGTCGTCCACTCTCATTGTTCCCTCTATGCACTTGTACATATTGTATATCACTCGTCTCTCCCTAAAGGTTATCCTTATTTTTTTCTCATAATTTCGTACATCATGCATCATTTTACACTGTCGAAGGCTTTTCCCAGGTCTAAAAATCCTATGAAGGTGTCTTGATTTTTCTTTAGTCTTGCTTCCATTATCAACTTTAACGTCAGAATTGCCTCTCTGGTGTCTTTGCATTTCCCAAAGCCAAACTGCTCGTCATGTAACACATCGTGAGTTTTCTTTTCCATTCTTCTGTACATTATTCTTGCAAGCAACTTGGATGCATGAGCTGATAAGCTGACTGTGGGATGATTCTTGCTGGCTTCGGAATCGTGTGGTTGATATTTTTCCGAAAGTCGGACTCAAACACTGTGTGAACAGCCTTTTTGTTGCCACTTCCCCCAATGATATTAGAAATTCTGGTGCACTGTTATATATATCCCTTCTGCCTTATTTGATCGTAAGTCCTCCAAAGATCTTTTGAATTTTGGTTCTAATACTGGATTCCGTATTTCTTCTGAATCGACTCCTGTTTCTTCTTCTGTCACATTAGACAAATCTTCGCCCTCATAGAGGCCTTCAAAGTACTCTTTCTACCTATCCGCTCTCTCCTCTGCGTTTAACGGTGGAATTCCAGTTGCACTCTTAATGTTTTCACCCCTGCTTTTAATTTCATCGGAGGTTGTTTTGTTGTCCTATATGCTGAGTCAGTCCTTCCAACTGGTTCTTTTTTGATTTCCTCACATTTTTCAGGCAGCCATTTCGTCTTAGCTTCTCTGCGCTTCATGTTTATTTCATTCCTCACGACTCATATTTCTGTATTCCTGAATTGCTCTGAACATTTTTGTAATCCTTTCTTTCATCAATCAACTGAAGTATTTGTTCTGTTACCCAGGGTTTCTTCGGAGTTAACTTCTTTGCACCTATGTTTTTCTTTCCAACTTCTTTGATTTCCCTTTTTACAGATATCCATTCCTGTTCAGCTCTACTCCCTAATGAGCTTTCCTTACTGCTGTATCTGTAGCCCTAGAGCACTTCAAGATATCTCGTCGTTCCTTAGTAGTTCCGTATACCACTCCTTTGCTTAATGACTCTTTCTGACTAATCTCTTAAACTTCAGCCTACTTTTCATCGGTACTGCATTGTAATCTGAGTCTATATCTGCTCTTGGGTAAGCCTTACAATCCAGTATCTGATTTCGGAATCTCTGTCTGACCATGATGCAACGCAACAGAAATCTTTGCATACCACCTGACCTTTCCTAAGTATACCTCCTCCTTTTGTCATTCTTGAACAGAGTATCCACTATTACCAGCTGGAATATATTACAGCCGACAATTAGTCTTTCTCCTCTCTCGTTTCTTGTCCATTGTCCCAAGCTCATACTCTCCTGTGACCTTTTTTTTTACTCCATCACCTGCAAGTACATCCAGTACCCATGACTATTGCATTTTCGTTCCCCTTCACGCGCTGTATTACCCTTTCAATATCATCATATAGTTTATCTCTCTCTTCATTTTCAGCTTGCGACGTCGGCATGTATACTTGAACTATCGTTGCCGGTGTTGGTTTGCTGTGGGTTCTGATAAGAACAACCCTGTCACTAAACTGTTCATAGTTAACACATTCTATTCCCTACCTTCCTATTCATACTCCCGTTATACCATTTTCTGCTGCTGTTGATATTACCCTATACTCACGTGACAATAAATCCTTGTCTTCTTTTTATTTCACATCATTAATCCCTAGTATATCGAGATTGAGCTTTCACAATTCCCTTCTCAGATTTTCTACCTTCAGTACCACGTTCAGGCTCCTGACATTCCACTCGCCGACACACAGAACATCCTTTTGTTGATTCCTAAATCCTTTTCTTGTGGTTATCTCCCCCTTGGCAATCAACTCCCGGAAATCCGAATGGAGTCTATTCCGTAATCTTTCGCCAATGGAGATATTATCATGATACTTTTCCAATTACAAGCCACATATTCTGTGGAAACGCGTTATTTGTCTTGAAGCAGTAGTTTCCACTGCATTTTGATGCCGTTGATCTATGGTGATTCTTCCGTACTATGGCACGGTTTCCCACTCCAAGGGCAAGAGAGTGCCCTGAACCTCTGTCAGCGCCTCCATTCTTTTTGACAAGGCCGTTGGCAGAATGAGGGCGACTTTTCCTGCTGGCAGTCTCCGACTGCCAGTGCTATTTACTAATCAAAATTTAAGCGGTGGTCCCTATCAAACCCAGGAAACAGGAAGTTTCGATTGTCAATCAAAGACCCTAACAGTAGACAACAAGCGAAAGTTTGTCACCGGGAAATCGGAAATGCCTCTCTGGTGCCTTCTCCCAAAACCAAAATGATCGTCAAGTAACACGTCCTCAGCTTTGTTTTTCATTCTTCTCTATATTACTCGTGTCAGCAACTTGGCTGCAAGTGTTGTTACGCTCGTTGTGCGATAATTCTCACAGTTGTAAGCTCTTACAATCTTCGGGATTGTGTGGATGATTTTGTTCCGAAAGTCAGATGGTATATCGCCAGACTCATATATTCTTCACATGAACGTGAATAATCGCTTTGTTGCCACTTACGCAGTGATTTTAGAAATTCTTATCAAATGTTTTCTATCCCTTCTGCCTTATTCGGTTTTAAGACTTCCGAAGCTCTTTTATATTCAGATTGTAAAACTAGGGCCCTGTCTCCTCACTATCGACTCCTGTTTCTTCTTGTATCACGTCAACAGACAAGTTCTATTCCTCTCAAAGACCTGCAAGGTACTCTTTCAACCTATCCGTTCTCTCCTCCGTATTTGACAATGGATTTCCTATTACACTCTTAATGTTTCCACCGCTGATTTTAATTTCACTGAAGGTTGTTTTGACTTTTGAAGTAGTCTTTCACCTTACATACTCTGTACTTCCTTTTTATTTCATTTCTAAGTGACTCGTATTTCTGTATTCCTGCATTTCCCAGAACATGTTTGTACTCCTTCTTTCAGCGATCAATTGAAGTATTTCTTCTGTTACCCACGGTTTCTTTACAGTTACCTTCTTTGTAGTTATGTTTTTCGCTCCTACTTCCTTGGTTGCCGTTTACGGGACGTCCATTCCGCTTCAAACTGAACTGCCTACTGATCTATTTCTTATCGCAGTGCCTCTCCCTCAAAGCGTATCTCCCCATTCCTCAGTATTTCAGTATCCCAGTCTTTCGTGAATTGATTCTTGCTGACTAGCCTCTTAAATTTCAGCCTTTCTTCATCACTACTAAATTGTGATTTGAGTCAGTATCTGTTCACAGCTGCGCCTTAAAATCCACTATCTGATTTGGTAAACCGTACGTGGCCATGATGGAATCTACATCTACATCTACATGGATACGCTGCAAATCATATTTAAGTGCTTGGCATAGGGTTCATCTAACAACCTTAACAATTCGCTATTATTCCAATCTCGTATAGCGTGCGGAAAGAACGAACACCTGTATCTTTCCGTACGAGCTCCGATTTCCCTTCTTTTATCCTGGTGATCGGTTATCCCTTTGTAGATCACATTCGGAGGAGAAAGTTGGTGATTGAAGTTTCGTGAGAAGATTCCGTCGCTACGAAAAACGCCTTTCTTTTAATGATGTCTAGCCCACGTCCTGTATCATTTCAGTGACACTCTCTCCCATATTTCGCGGTAATACAAACTTGTTGCCCTTCTTCGAACTGTTTCGATGTACTGCGTCAGTCCTATATGGTAAGGATCCCACACTGAGCAGTAAAATTCTAAAAGAAGACGGGCAAGCGTAGTGTAGGCATTCTCCTAGTAGATTTGTTACATTGTCTAAGAGTCCTTCCAATAAAACGCAGTCTTTGGTTAGCCTTCCCCACAATATTTTCTATGTGTTCCTTCCAATTTAAGTTGAGCGTAATCGTGAATCTAATAGAAATCTTCCCGTATCTTCCAGCCTTTTCCAAATACACTTCTTCCTCCTCCGATTCTTGAAGAAAGTATTCGATATTACTGGCTGAAGTTTATTGCATAACTCAGTTATTATTTCTACTCTCTCATTCCAAGTACCCTGCCCGTGTTCCACCCTAACCCTTTCTTCTACTCCTTCCATGACAGCTGCTTTTCCATCCTCGAAGACCATTAGATTTTCACTTCGTTTCACGTAGTGAGTTACCAGTTCAGTATCATCATGTATCTTCACTATCTCTCCTACGAGTGTATGGGCTTGGAATGTCAAGAGCTTGAACGTGGTAGGGAAACTAGAAAATCTGAAAAGGGAAATGCAAAGGCTCAATCTAGATATAGTAGTGGAAAGAAGACAAGGTTTTATGGTCAGATAGGATAATATTAACAGCAGCAGAAAATCGTATTACGGGCGTAAGATGCGTTATGAACAGAAAGGTAGGGCAGAGAGTGTGTTACTGTGAACAGTTCAGTGGAAGGTTTGTCTTCTCAGAATCGACAGCAAACCGAAACCGACATCGATAGTTCAGGTACACATGCCGAGGTCGCAACCAGAAGATGAAAAAATAGAGAAAGTGTATGAGGATACTGAAAGGGTAATATAGTATGTAAAGGGATATGAAAATATAATATTCACGGGAGATTGGAATGCAGTTCTAGGGGAAGGAGTAGAAGAAAAGGTTACAGGAGAATATGGGCTTGGACAAGGAATGAGAGAGGAGAAAGACTAACTGTGTTTTGTAACAAGTTTCAGCTAGTAATAGCGAATACTCTGTTCAAGAATCATAATAGGAGGAGGTATACGTGGAAACGGCCGGGTGATACGGAAAGATTTCATTTAGATTACATCATAGTCAGACATAGATTCCGAAATCAGATACTGGATTGTATGGTGAACCCTGGGTCAGATATAGACTCAGATTACAATATTGTAGTCATGAAGAGTAGTCTGAAGTTTCTGACATTAGTCAGGAAGAATCAATACGCAAAGAAGTGGGATACGGAAGTACTAAGGAATGACGAGATACGGTTGAAGTTCTCTAAGGCTACAGATACAGGAATAGAGAATAGCTCAGAAGGAAGTACAGTTGAAGAGGAATGGACATCTCTAAAAAGGGCCATCACTGATTTTGGAAAGGAAAACATAGGAACAAAGAAAGTAACTGTGAAGAAACCATGGGTGACAGAAGACAGATGAAAGGGGGAAGTACAAAAATGTTCTGGGAGACTCAGGAATACAGAAATACATCTACATCTACATCTACATCGATACTCCGCAAGCCACTTGACGGTGTGTGGCGGAGGGTACCTTGAGTACCTCTATCGGTTCTCCCTTCTATTCCAGTCTCGTATTGTTCGTGGAAAGAAGGATTGTCGGTATGCCTCTGTGTGGGCTCTAATCTCTCTGATTTTATCCTTATGGTCTCTTCGCGAGATATACGTAGGAGGGAGCAATATACTGCTTGACTCTTCGGTGAAGGTATGTTCTCGAAACTTTGACAAAAGCCCGTACCGAGCTACTGAGCGTCTCTCCTGCAGAGTCTTCCACTGGAGTTTATCTACCATCTCCGTAACGCTTTCGCGATTACTAAATGATCCTGTAACGAAGCGCGCTGCTCTCCGTTGGATCTTCTCTATCTCTTCTATCAACCCTATCTGGTACGGATCCCACACTGCTGAGCAGTATTCAAGCAGTGGGCGAACAAGCGTACTGTAACCTACTTCCTTTGTTTTCGGATTGCATTTCCTTAGGATTCTTCCAATGAATCTCAGTCTGGTATCTGCTTTACCGACGATCAACATTATATGATCATTCCATTTTAAATCACTCCTAATGCGTACTCCCAGATAATTTATGGTATTAACTGCTTCCAGTTGCTGACCTGCTATTTTGTAGCTAAATGATAAAGGATCTATCTGTCTGTGTATTCGCAGCACATTACACTTGTCTACATTGAGATTCAATTGCCATTCCCTGCACCATGCGTCAATTCGCTGCAGATCCTCCTGCATTTCAGTACAATTTTCCATTGTTACAACCTCTCGATACACCACAGCATCATCTGCAAAAAGCCTCAGTGAACTTCCGATGTCATCCACAAGGTCATTTATGTATATTGTGAATAGCAACGGTCCTATGACACTCCCCTGCGGCACACCTGAAATCACTCTTACTTCGGAAGACTTCTCTCCATTGAGAATGACATGCTGCGTCCTGTTATCTAGGAACTCCTAAATCCAATCACACAATTGGTCTGATAGTCCATATGCTCTTACTTTGTTCATTAAACGACTGTGGGGAACTGTATCGAACGCCTTGCGGAAGTCAAGAAACACGGCATCTACCTGAGGAATGAAATAAATAGGAAGTGCAGGGAAGTTAAGACGAAATGGCCTCTGGAAAAATGTGAAGACACCGGAAAAGAAACGACTGTCGGAAGGACAGACTCAGCATACAGGAAAGTCAAAACAACCTTCGGTTACATTAAAAGCAGGATTGATAACATTAAGAGTGCAACGGGAATTCCACTGTTAAATGCAGAGGAGAAAGCTGATAGGTGGAAAGAATACATTGAAAGCCTCTATGAGGGGGAATATTCGTCTGATTTGATAGAAGAAGAAAGAGGAGTTAATTTAGAAGAGATAGGGGATCCAGTTTTAGAATCAGAATTTAAAAGAGGACTTACGATCAAATAAGGCAGAAGGGATGGATAAAATTCCATCAGAATTTCTAAAATCATTGGGGGTAGTGGCAACAAAACGACTATTCCCGTTGGTGTGGAGAATGTATAAGTCTGGCGACGTACCATCTGACTTTCGGAAAAGCATCATCCACACAATTCCGAAGACGGCAATAGCTGACAAGTGCTAGAATTACCGCTCAATCAGCTGAACAGCTCATGCATCCAAGTTGCTTACAAGAATAATATACCGAAGAATGGAAAACAAAGTTGAGGATGCGCTAGATGACAATTAGTTTGGCTTTAGGAAAGGTAAGGGCACGAGAGAGGCAATTTGACGTTGAGGTTAATAATGTTAGCAAGACTAAAGAAAAAATTAAGACACGTTCGTAGGATATTTTGACGTGTAAAAAGTGTTTGACAATGTAAAACGGTGCAAGATGTTCGAAATTCTGAGAAAAGTAGGGGTAATCTATAGGGAGATATACAATATATGCAACAGCCAATAGCGGACGACCAAGAACGGAGTGCTCATCTTAAAAAGGCTGTAAAACAAGGATGTAGGCTATTGTTCAATCTGTACATCGAGGAAGCAATGAGGGCAATGAAAGAAAGGTTCAGGAGTGGAATTAAAATTCAGGATGAACGGATATGAATGATACGATTCACTGACGTCATTGCTATCCTGAGTGGAAGAGAATCTACATTTACATCTACATCCATACTCCGCAAGCCACCCGACGGTGTGTGGCGGAGGGTACCTTGAGTACCTCTATCGGTTCTCCCTTCTATTCCAGTCTCGTATTGTTCGTGGAAAGAAGGATTGTCGGTATGTTTCTGTGTGGGCTCTAATCTCCCTGATTTTATCCTCATGGTCTCTTCGCGAGATATAAATAGGAGGGAGCAATTTACTGCTTGACTCTTCGGTGAAGGTATGTTCTCGAAACTTTAACAATAGCCCGTACCGAGCTATTGAGCGTCTCTCCTGCAGAGTCTTCCACTGGAGTTTATCTATCATCTCCGAAGAAGACTTACATGATCTGCCGAACGGAATGAACTATCTAATGAGTACAGAATATAGGCTGCGAGTAAATCGAAGAAAGACGAAAGTAATGAGGTGTAGCAGAAATGAGAACGGCGAGAAACTTAACATCAGGATTGATGGTCACAAAGTAGATGAAATACGGAATTCTGCTAGCTATGCAATAAAATAACCAATGACTGGCAGAGCAAGGAGGACATCAAAAGCAGACAAGAAATGGCACAAAGGGCATTCCTGGCCAAGAGAAGTCTACTAATATCAAATATCGGCCTTAATTTGAGGAAGAATTTTCTGAAAATGTACGTCTGGAATACAGCATTTTATGGTAGTGAGACATGGACTGTGGGGAAACTGGAACCTAAGGGAATCGAAGCATTAGAGATGTGGTGCTACAGAGGAATGATGCAAATGAGGTGGACTGATGAGGTAAAGAATGAGGAGGATCTGCGCAGAATCGGAGAGGAAAGGAGTACGTGGAAAACACTGATAAGGAGAAGGGAAAGGGTGATAGGACGTCTGTTAAGATATGAGGGGATGACTTCAATGGTACTAGAGGGAGCTGTAGAGGGCATTAACCATAGAGGAAGACAGAGATTGGAATACAACCAGCAAATAATTCAGGACAGAGGTTACAAGTGCTGCTCTGAGATGAAGAGCACAGGAAAGGAATTCGTGGCGGGCCGCATTAAACCAGTCAGATGACAGAAAAAATCTTTATCTTCGGCTTGCTATGTCGGCATATATACCCATGTATACCTGAACTATCGTTGTAGTTGTTGGTTTACTGTCGACTCTAACGAAGACAACCGTATCACTGAATCTTTAACAGTAACTCACTCTCTGATCTACTTTCCTATTCGTAACGAATCCTACTCCTGTTAGTACCATTTTCTGCTGCTGTTGATATTAGCTTGCAAACATCTAACCAGAAATCGTTGTCTTCTTTGCATTTCATTTGTCTGACTCCTTACTGTATCTGCTACGAGACTGATTCTCTTCATTTCCCTTTTCGGGTTTATCGGTTTCCTTATACCAGGTGTCGTCTCGTAAACGTTATCCTTTCGTTGGTTATTGAATCATTTTGCATGAGCAGCTGCTCCTGCCCCCCCCCCCCTTGCCCATGAAATCCAAATGGTGGACTAGTTCGGAATCTTCTGCCAACTTAGAATTCATCATGAACGTTTTTCAGTTACAGGCCACATCTGTGGATAGACATTGTGCATCTTTCATGCAGTGATTTCCATTGCTTTCTGCATCCTTATGCAATTAACCATTGCTGATTCTTCCACTTTTAGTGGCAGTTTCCCGCTGCAAAGCTATGAGAGTGCATTAGACCTCTGCCCGCTTCTCCGCTCTCTTTGACAAGGCTGTTCACTGAATGAAGGTGACTTCTTATGCCGGAAGTCTTCGGCCGCGATTAGTAATGATTTTTATTCGAAATTTAAGTGGTAGCGTGTTTCGGATCTGTGACCGAGGACGTTTTGGTTACTAATCATAGACAAAACCTCGAAAGCATGGATAAAGATAGGCAAAAGAAATTACAATTTTATATTTAATATATTTACTTGAGGAAAACGTTTGCTAATCCTTTCATTTACAATGCTGGAGCCTTGTCGAAGCGGAAATTTTTGTTATTGTCTTCTGTTCAGTTTACTTACTCATACAACTAATTCCTAGCACTTTTGATCTAATTTATTCTCCTCTTTCCGATTCTACTTTACGTAATATCCTATGGATCGTTGACTGTCACTCTTGTGCGCCACTTCCAAGCGAATTACATCCATCCGAGGTTATTTGCTCTAACTTTCCGCACAACGACTAACAGTTGTGTTCATAAGTCTTGCAACTAATATAGTCTGAATCCGACAGGATGTGGTACGTTGTTGGCAGGTATACCGCTCGAGCTTCCGCTTTCCTTTGGCTTTCCGACGTATTTCTGTTGCAGAGAGACTTCGCCGTTGATTGTCCTACCTAATTTTACGTAAGCTTTCGGCTAGCTATTATTCCTATACGTGGAACAATTGAATTAGTTTGCGAAATAAATCAGATATAATGCATTCACATAAAATTGTGCTTCACAGCAGAATTTAGTGGTGAAGTAAGTTACAATAACGAACTATGTAAATAGAAAATGTAACACTTGTGCACAATTATTCACTTCTTATTGTTTACAGAAACGAAAGTAGCAGCGCTGTTTAGATTTAAATGCTCTGAACACGAATATCAAGCTTAAAATTGTCCTAATTCAGGGTTACAAATAAATATTGTGATACTTTCCACAGTCACACTGACTGGACATTATAAGAGCTATAAGCAAAGGCATTGTGACAAGGATTCCTCTACTTCAGGCTCACCCAAGAATTGCGCCCGGTGGGAGCCCCCGTGCCCCGCGGGCGCAAGACAGTGTAGTCCGCGGCAGTGTGTCGCTAGTGTCGTCATAGGAGCGAGAGAGAGAGAGAGAGAGAGAGAGAGAGAGAGAGAGAGGGTGGGGGGAGACCGCACAGCACTGCTCTGCGCTGGACTGTCCCGCGGTCAGATCTAACGTAAACAAAATATTCTATTTTAGAAATAGTTTTGTGTAAGGGATATAGAGTCTCATTCTTACTGTTAGTAGTTACAAGTAAGTATTTTTTATTATACTTCGTGCTACAATTGTTTGTATCCCTTTCCAGAATTTAGAAATCGGGTCCTTAGTTTGCTGTTTTGTACGTAATAATTTTAACCGACAAAGTTTGAAAACTTATTAAAATAGAATTAAGGTTATAAAGCTCTTTTATTCTTACAGTCAACATTGTTCAAGAAGACAGTTAACATTTTACACGTTTTTCTTTTTCGAGGAAACGATTTTGTCTAGGCCTGGTACAATACTCCGTGAGGCTGCTAACCTCAAAGAATTGGTCAAATTTTTATCGCGAAGGAATGAACGTTTCTTAGTTTTAGGAAGTTACGCGTAAGAAAGCGGTCCTTCAGGCGGATATGGCACTGTAGGTCAATCAGCTCTAGTTGAATCACTTGTGAGACGTCCTCTGCCCGAAGGGAAAACGGGCGAACAAATATATCTATCGGCTGGCGTTCGGGCGGTCCGCACTGCCAGCTAAGCGGCACGGCTCGGCCACTGCAGCAACATACGAATTCGCCCGGGGCGCTGGCCGCGGGCGTTCGCAGGCGCTAGCTCCCCAGGGGCACAGTTTGGACGAGCCTGCTCTACTTCAAGTGAGTGAGGCTGACGCTTCCGGTGCTATTTGGGAGCACTGCCTTACGCCTTGAATGATATGCGCAGCATCTAGTCACGTCACTATAGTCAAGTGTTACGGCTCCATGCTATTGTGCTGCGTTAGTTCACTTGTTATGGGAACGTGTACCATAATGGTTGGCAGTGAATGTGAGGTGAATTGTTGAAACTGAAGAACTGTGTTATTCCGCATGTGAGGAAGTTTACAAGTTTCACAAAAATGCCCCACACTTGTAGTAACAAATCTTATAACTTTTGCTGCATCTGTCCAGATGTCATTTGTGGTTCAAGAAGGCGATCATTGACTAAAGCAGTGAAACCAGCATATGCCTTGTATTTCAGTGTCGAGTTGGAGGCCAAGAGAAATCGTGGGCTCCACACATGTACCGAATGTTCGTCTACACTGAGTGCTTGGATGCGTGGTAAAAACATCTCCATTAAGACTTATGTGCCTGCTATTTGGTGCCTGTTATTTTGTGTGAACCAAAAAATTGTGGATCAGATTGCTATTTTTGTGTGGTACCTGCTTTGAGGAGCGAAGTCAGTATGAAGAGTATTCAAAACCCTGACATCCTATGTGTCATTCGCCCTGAGACTCATGGCTAGGTATTGCCAAGTCCTCTTCCCCTACATGTACCACCATCAAGCAGTGACAGCAACGATGCTGAACGAAAACAGACAGCTGAAAAAATGCTATCATCTGCAAGTGACAGTGATCCTATGTTTACACCAACATCGTCATCTGGAAAACTACACAAAGTCGCACAGGGTGAACTCAACGATCTGATTAGTTATTTAGATCTTGCAAAGCTTAAATCTGAACTGTCGATCTCAGGACTGCAGCAGTGGAATCTGACAAAGGACGCGTGTCTGTGTTTAGGGAGCACTAGAAAAAATTTGAGCGTTATTTCGGTGCTGAATGTGATATTACATTCTACAGTGACAATGGCGGTTCATTGGAAGACCCGAACATTACATACAAACCAGACGAGTGGATAACTCAAAAAAAGCCTGATAGCACTACTGTTACTCAACAGTAATGAAAGGCCATGCATTCCTGTCTCATGTGCTATCTTAGCGAAAGAAAGATGTACCACGTTCCTCTGCCTTGTAAGACACCACTTGTCGCCGCATGGAAAGTTGCAGTCCCAGCAGCCGCAGCTATTCCCACTACTCTTGTTCCTTCACCAGCTCCGATGTGGTGTCGATGGGCCAGCTTCCCTCCGGTAACTGTCTCAGGGTTGCGGGAACAACCAGATTACTCACACTGGGACGATGCACATGCCAATACCGTATGTTGAAATTACGGGTTAGTTACAATAAGCATTAATGGATGGTGTACGGCCGCATAACAGCCAGCAGCAGTAGAATCAACATCATCTAATTGTACTTAAACTAACTGTAGTAATACTGTGGCTAGCGGGCAGCTCCCCCTTCCATTTGGTGAAGGACGTCAGATCAGTAAGGCCACGCCGCAGTTCATTATTCGGTGATTGTGGACACAGTTGTGGAGCAAATGTCATTCATTAGATGAAGAATCCAGTAGGAGGGTACCGTGAGACTAGCGTTCCTGAAACATATGCCTTCCTGTTCTAGAAACGGAGCTCCTCAAGGTTGTTAATGATCTGTGGTATCCCTCCATTAAATGTAGTGCTGTTCTGGGCATCGAACTGTTGCAACCCTCCAAACAGGCCTCTGGCACTGAAGAGCCAAGCCTCCACTATCTTTGAGGGGAAAATTGTGTGATATCGCGGAGCACATCAATCGTCATGTGATTTCGCGAGTACATCTTGAGTGCTATGACGGACATCTTTTAGGAGATGGACGTTAGAGGGTCAGCTAAGGCACTCAGCTGAATGCTATACCTTGACGTGCATATGCATGTCTACGCTCCAGTAAGTGGAGTGTCCAGCTATATCAAGCTTCCTAAGGCTACAGCTGGTAAGAAGGCATGTACGAGTGTTAACGTCGAAAATAAATCCGACCAGACGTGTTGTACATGGTTCATCCTGACTTCCAAAAGATTTTACACGAAAAACCCTCTGCACACATCTTGATACGGTAGATACCTTGACATTCATAAGTGTTATA
Organism: Schistocerca serialis cubense; assembly: GCF_023864345.2. NCBI lineage: Eukaryota > Metazoa > Arthropoda > Insecta > Orthoptera > Acrididae > Schistocerca > Schistocerca serialis. Next base: position 231,300,472 of record NC_064644.1, read on the forward strand.
ACTTTGATGGTATTGAGATCCACATCAAGATCCAGCACATACCTAAATCTGAGGCGCAAAATATCGGCCTATCTGTTCACGTTTAAGGTCTGGAGAAACGCAAGTCACATGAGCAGAACAAGCAGGATAAACATATAGTCGCTGGACCTCTCCATTTCTCAGAGTTTGCCATTGAGCTTAAAATGAATTTAAACATGGCTGCTATTCTCAGATGAGGAAAATAAGGAGAAAGACAATTATAATTTTGTTTGGATCAAGGACATGTACCAACCCAATTCATCCCAAAAGTGTACACACAATGTTACACAGCCTTTTTGCTTAAGGTGTCTGAACTCCTTTTCCTCAGTTTCCAGTAAACCATCTAGTAGACAGTTTCTAAGGACCCAGTACATGTTATTGTGCCTACTGAGGAAAACAGATTAACAAAGTTTAAGAATGATTTCAATCAGAAGCGATGCCAGTTTGTGGTGTAAACCCACTACGAGTGTCTCTTCGCTCCTGTGACCTGTTGTGAATGCGATCCTACAGCCTCACCTATTACCTTCCCAGAAAAACACATACCATATGTGGCAGCATACCAAGTACAAATTTTATGTCAGGGATACTCCTGCTATTTGACCGCTCACTGAGATTGAAAAACTTTCATGTGAGGTTGATAAGCTCTACAGTGACAACATTCCCGTGACAAAATCGAAGGAGAATACAAATTTGTACAATAAGGTAGTTTACTGCCATATTTGTGCGCTGCCATTAGATAGAAAAGCGGAAACTCCTTGTAGGGACCATTTTCATCTTACAGGGAAGTTCCATGGCGTAGTACACAATACGTGATGCTTGAAGTATAAATTACTGAGACATATGTTTGTTTTCTTTCCTAATTTAAGCATGTATGACTTTCTCTTTCTTGTTGAGCGCTTGAATAATTTCAGTTTGGGGAAAGATCAGATATGTGTCCTGCCTGAGAGTGTTGAGAAACATATTTCAGTCTCCAAACGAATGACGCCAATACTTACACTCCGCTTCCTTGACTCGCTATTTTTTATGCAGGTACCACTCCAGGAACTTATTGAAACTTTGCCTGAGAAGGACATGTACATCATACGAGCTGCATTTGCCGACGAAGAAGAGTTTCAACACGTGAGTAGGGATGGAATTTTGTCATACGAGTATCTGGGTAATATGGCAAAACTCAACGGAACCGGGCTACGAAACGTAACTGCATTCTCCAGCAACCTTATAGACGATACCATATCGGATGCAGAATATGAGCATGCTGTGAATGTCTGGCGAGAATTCAATATCTCCACTGTAGGAGAATGTGTACAGTTTTACGTGGACACAGACGTGCACTTTCTCACAGTTGTTTTCGAGAAATTCTGGAGTCTATGCATGACCACCCACCTTTCGTTACACAGCACATGGGTTGTCCTAAAATGATATGCCTAAGAAAACTAAGCTCAGCGTGGGACTATTGACCGATGCAGATATGCTTTTATTTGAGTAAGTGATCTGTGGTGGACGTTGTCAATGTGCCCCTAGGCAGGCCAAGGCAAATAACCACCATATGTGCGAGAGGTTCAACACATCCCTTGATTCGAGTTACATCATGTACTTGGATGTCAGAAACCCTTATGCGCATACCATGCAACAATCACTGCCAACTGGCGAGTTTGATGGATGTCCAAACAAGAATGCAAGGGATTAGGCGGAAAAATCGAGGGTATGGAGTCTGATTCCGATGTAGAACATGTAGCGGAGGCAGAATTCACATACCCTATCAGTCTGCATGATGCGGACGTCGAGTTTCCAGTGTGTCTGGAGCAACTAGTTTCATGAGGAGGCTTCACCCCAAAACTGATGACAACGCTGGCGAATAAGCGGAGATAGATTATTCACTATTGTAATCACTAACAGTGTCTCAGTTTGGTGTGAGGCTGATTAGAATCAACCAGGCTATCTCTTTCAAGTAATCCCCCGGTTGGAGGAGTATATTGATTTGAATACGAGACTGAAAGCTTCCACGGTGTGTGATTTTGAGAAAGATTTTTTTAAACTAATTAATAACTCAATTCTCTACAGAACAATGGAGAAACTAGGGGAATATCGCGAAATTTTGATTAGAACCGATGCAGTGGCTGTTGGGAGATAAGAAACTGCATCCTCAGACAAAATCTTAAATGGATCACAGTGTTCAGTGATAACACAGTAGTCAGTGATAACAGACCTGTTCAAATTCCGCACATACTCCTTTCATTATGAGATTGCAAAACGTCATTTCGCTGATTCTAAATTACTTTATATGGATGCAGATAGCTTCATATCTTGGATGAAGAACTGTGATCCAGATGAAGAAATGAGATGCCATGGTGAAAAATTCAACAAATATTCATACAGTGGTGATAATCCTTACGGTATTGTTCCACAGGACAAGTATGTAATCAGCCTAATGAAAGACGAGGTGAATGGTTTGCCGATTGTGGAGTTTCTAGGTCTGTGGGCAAAAATTATGCATATCGCTCATTGGAAGGTGCCACTCAGAGGGGGCTAAGGATGTGTATCACGCAGCGTCGAGAGTAATCTTTATTGAAGGCTATCTGCAGTACCTGTACAGTAATCTTTGCGGTGCTCCACTGCTGCCGCAGCATATGGTGCAGCAAACTGGTATGCAATCGAGAGGGCACGACGTATACACTGTGCTGTAGTCAGCAGTCTCATCGTCTCCCTCTCACTCAGGGTCCCCCCAAATCCTCTCTCTCTACAAATGAACATTGTGAGAACAGGAGATTTTCAGCCCCATAATCACAAATGGCCCTTTATCATCACTCATCACTCCACTCTGTCAAAATCCAACCTCACATCAATTGAACACATTTCTCACTAAAACTAAAGACAGCACTTTCCTCTCCAGTCTTTTTCCTGCCACTTTACAAGTGGGGAGGGGAAAGAAGGAGCCATGTCATCTGTAAACTGATTAAATAAAGACTATACATATTGAATTGAACAATATATTATTATGTCAGTTTGGATTAATTTGAATATTGTATTGTAAGATTCTTGCTCTCCAGCAGCTTAACATGGACTGATTCTTCTTCTTCTCTCAGTTTGCAAATGGGGAGGGGAAGGAGAAGTGAGGGAGGGAAGCAGGCTAGGGGACTCACCAGGAGGTGAACAAGTGGCTTAGAACTCAAGAAGTGTCACTTTTCCCACAGAAATTTGGGAGGAGGTGGGAAGGGGGAAGAGGTTTATCAGGACAGATTATCCCCAGGGGTCATAAATCAACTCACAGCGAGTCATAAATCAACTATCATAACAGTAAATGGTGTTGGAGGGGTGTAACGTGGCCCTTAGTGTATGTTCATCCCTGAACGTATGCAACTCACACAAACAGAATACGCCAGATCTCTCTTTATCCCAATACTCACAGTAAATCCAGGTCAGCTACATGCATGACACTGTTTTAGTAATGTCGCAGCGTTGTTTTTGGGAAACAGGAAAGCAGATGATTACAGGAACCTTCACTCTTATATAGTTACTGACTGCAATGCGACCATGAAGATGCACTTTTCCCACCTTGACGTATTCCCAGAGAATCTTGGTGTACTCAGTAATGAGCACAGAGAGCGTTTCCATCAGGACTTTTCTCACATGGACTAGAAGTACATAGGATAGGGACTACTGCTATGTTGGCTGGTTTCAGCTGGATGCTACAGGAAGATGCTCCAGACACCACCCAAAAGAAATGGGATGAATAAATTAGATAAGTTGAATTAATATATATATCTTACTGATTATGGTAGCAATATGCGTGGAACGTAAATTTACTGTGTACTTGTAACCCTAAGATAGGAGACAATTTTAATAATGATATTCGTGTCCAGTGCAGCTAAATCTATAAAAACAGCACATTGTAGTTTCTGTAAAAAACCCATTGTGTAATGTATATGACACTGAGATGTTGTACTGTTAGTAACTCTGATTTTCGTGTTAAAAGTGTTATATGTCATATGTTTTTATTACGTAATTGCCTGAAGACGGGACAATAAAGGCTAAAGTTACAACCAAAATTGTTTATAGAGTTGGGTCGCCGACAGCTGACCACATCCCACTGTGAAACATACCAAGTCAAATCTGCCCCACCAGGCACTGTAGCTGTCTCACGAACATATAATATGCAAAACATTTGAAATATCTGGTTACCAGATCTTGAAACACAACCAAACAGATAAAGTTACAAATCAGGGGTCAAAGAAATGGACGAATAAAGAAATTTGTGTTAAATCAACTTCAGAAAGACGGACATATTAGTGATAGATGTTGAAAAGAAACAGAGTAAGAGTGTGAAAAAGTTAATTCATAGACTCAATACTGTGGTACAGACTGCCACCGCAGATTCGTGCCGTAGATCTTGTGCAATGACGGGATTATGCATGGTGAATAGAACTAATCAGGGGTAAGTCTGTCAAAGAAACGATGAAGCTATCAATTAAAGAAAAACAAACCTAAACGACTGCAGTAAATCCTTTGATTAGCTAGATTCTAATACGCGGTTCGCTTGCAAAGAGAGGTATTTCCCATGCAGTACTGAACCATTTTAAGTAACAAATGCCTGCAATGTGAAGTCAGTGAGATAAAGATGGCTTGTGTAATGATTTCTATGTCTCGCTCTCTGACATTAACTGATCGGAAATGTCAGATAGTACATTGGCGATGTTTGCGTCATGTTATCTTTGTGGCCTTCTGTATGGTACTTAAAGCAATTATACTGCAGCATCAAAAAACAATTTTACTGTCGTTTACCCCTTTCCGAGCGTGACACGAAATTTTATTAGCGAACGCAACTGCAACGAAATTAGGAAGTAATTATACGCCTTAGGCACAATCACATGAAGACACCATTAGAGCTGGAACTGTGATTAGGGTATGCGTTCACATGTGGGAGGCGTGGGATACAAATTCTCGTTCATTCTTTCTAAGTTTCCCGTGTAGTGGAGCCTCCCATGGTTGGTCCTTTGTAATAAAAGCGAACTGCACCGATGTAAAATTTCGTTCTAATTGGTTCGGAAACAGATGTTCCTTATTCAACGAGTTATAATGAAGCGGCATGTGTATTGTTGTAACTTTACAAAAATGTCAAATAGAGCCTGGGAGTAGAGGAAAAATACGTTGTTGATACTGTTTGTTTGTGTTTCTCAATTTGAAAAGGATTTCGAGGATTTCATTTTGCGCGAAAAATGATGTTGTCAAATCGGCTGCATATACACAATTTACACCGAGGAGACATCAGAAACTACAATACTGTATACAATTTTCGAAAATGAAACAGAGCCTTATATGCTGCGACGTAGTAGACGTTATGCTAATTGCAGTACAGGTAGCATAAGGAAGTTTTCATTTACAGTGTAGCCACAAAATATATTATCAGACTATCTCAGTAAACAATGACCATCCTAAGATCTATATACCCAGGATCTCTATGTGTGTAGCACGGCGACGCAGCTCTTAAAAATGTGCAATACCTGGGGTATAAAAGAGTCAAGATGCAACTACGAAAAGATGACCTGCTTGTAAGTTACAGCGTTACATCGTTATTCACGAAAGTACCTCTGCAAGACTCCTTGAAACTGTTGTCTCAACATTTGGAGTCGCAAGTAGTTAAACTTTTTGGATATGAACTGACGACCATCTACACTGAGGTGACAAAACTCATGAAATACCTCCTAATATCGTGTCAAAGTGCAGCAGCTTAACGTGGCATGGACTCAGCAAGTCGTTGGAAGACTCCTGTAGAAATATTGAGCCATGCTGCCTCTACAGCCATAGTATTGGGGATAGGCTGGTACCACTCCAAAGTACCGTTATCCAAGATGGGGGCGATGACGTCATCCAAGATGGCTGCTGTGACGTCCATCAAGATGGCGCATTTTGGCGGGAAGTTTGCATTGTGGCGGGAAAGTGCCACGCCCCCCTCGCCCAGAAAAAAGGAGCGAAGCTCAAATTCCACCATGATAATGCGTCACACCCCAGTTATCTCTACTAAGCAAAGAAAATGGCGGGAAAAATGACTTATCTTTATTATTTGACCAATTTTAAGCAGGCATGTTCTTCACTGGGTCTGGACTCCAACTGGGTTAGTTCACATTGGTGCCACTAAAGGGCGCTCTCCTGACGTCAGCTGATGACGCAAGCAGCGTCATTCAAGATGGCTGCACGCAATGTATCCACCACGAGCTCCAGAGTCCAACTGGCTTAGTCCATATGTCCATATTGGTGCCACCAGAGGACGCCACCGCGACGTTGGGTGATGACGCAAGTACTGGTATTCTAGATGGCCGTATACAGTGTGTTCACTGTGAGCTGCAGAAACCAACTGGCTTAGTTCATACCGCGGCTACCAGAGGATACTATCGTGGAGTCGGTTTATTACACAAGATCCTCTGCTTTCTCTTGTGCCATGCCACCGGCCCTTGGGCGTCAGACCACTTACGTCAAACACCCTCAGCCACCACCTCAATACACGCGCCTTACACAGTCTTCTGTAAATATGATAACTAAACTCACACCCACATCACGCATCTAACCTATCAATTACCTAAGTACATTTCAATTTTAATCGTATTCAGTAAGTCAATTTACAAGTTCAATATTCAATGATCAAATGAGAATTTCCACTATCAGCACCATGTTCATTCATGACCTAGCACCACCCCATCTCTAGAATGCTGCACTCCTATTGGTTACTGCATTAGTCGCATGGTTCGACTTCATAGAACCCAGGACTTGGAATCAATTTTCACCAATGCCACACCCACCTGGAATTGGAATCAAATAGTTAAATTCTCCACTACGATCCTCAACCCAGCACCACGCCCCATTGCCGACCCATGTTGGCGGGTTAACATGCACTAACCTGTACTAACGTGTACTAATGTGCACAGCACATGATGTCATCCAAGATGGTGGGGCGAAATGATTGGAAAACAGATCTGAACACAAGTCTTTATTTTGCTGGCTGTTTCTCCCCCACGAGGTTTACTGTCCAACTGACATAGTACACATTACTGCCATCAGATCGTACTGTCATCCCTCCTATGACCTAATCCCAGATGGTGGTCTGTAGGTGCGAGAATTATGTTAAAATTACTCAGGCTGCGCTAGGCTGCTGGAGAGAGCAAGGAAAGAATGCACTCTATTTACTTTCGAACATTTTATTTAGAGATCTAATATAGTTATCACACTGAGGCAAACACTCACCATCTTATGTTTGCGCTCACAACACACAGTCTGCAGACACGCAAACAACTCATAATTTACGCAAATAATTTAATTACAGAGGTTCAGACTACTCCTAAATCATTCAGCACAGTTATGTCTAGACATGCGCAGTACTCGTAAACTGTCCAAATAACTCATAGCACAGCCTACAGACCTGCTCGCAAAATAATTCAATCAACGCGCGCAAGCACCCTCCGCCACATCCTGTCCACAGCACCAACGATGTGGTGCGTCCGTCAGCTGTCAAACCACTCACAAGTCCCACGCCAGGGTCCCGCAAGCGGCCACATCTCATTCATACTTCATTTCTGAGAAATTCCTATCCAAATACGTGTTCACCTAGACACACGTGCTGATGTGATCGGGCGGGAGCGCAACCGCGAGCTGTAGCCGAACACAGGCGAAAGTTGTATGTAGACGCCATTGATGACGGGCTTACGAGGTGAGACAATAAAGTAATGAGACTGATGTGAAGAAAACGTTGCTTAACGTTTTAGTCAGGTTTGGTGTTGTCTAATTCAAAGTAGTTCCCTTCAGATTGCACACACTTTTTCCAGCGCTTCTGCCATTGATGGTAACATTTCTGGAACTCATTTTCTGTAATATCCTCGAAGGGCCTCGTCACAGCTTTTTGGACATCTTGTGATGTTTGAAAATTGTGTCCCTTGACCGCCGTTTTGAATCTTGGAAATAGAAAAAAGTCGCATGGAGTGATATCTGGTGAATAAGGTGGCTGTGGTAGTACTGAGGTTAAAAATTGCTGTACTGACAGAGCGATATGGGATGGCGCATTATCGTGATGCAGAATCCAACTATCAGAAATATTCGTACGGACATCGATTGATGTTCAGTTCTTCTGCAATCATTTTCACGGATAATCTTCGATCAGATCGTACGAGCTCACGCATCCTGGCCAAGTTACCATCTCTCCGTGAAGTTGATGCTCATCCACTGCTGTCTTCATCTTCAACATTCGTTCTGCCTTCACTTAACATTTTACGCCATCGAAAAGCTTGAGCTCTTGAGATAACCTCATCTCCAAAAGCCATCTGAAGCTTACTGTAAGTTGTCGTCTCGTTTTCACCCAGCTGAAAGCAAAAAGAAGTGTCATACCGTTGCGCGATATTATGCTGTTCCATTTCCGTGAGGAGAGACACAAACACGTCTTAACTTATTACAGCACAACTCACGACTGAGCAGTTGCATCAATGTGCTGCTTGGACTAGAAGCAGCTTAGAGACCAAAGTCAAAGATATTGTGCCTACGCAAGCCTGTAGTGTTGCCACATCTTTCAAAGAAAATGAGTCTCATTTCTTTATTGTCGCACCTCGTATTTACAGAGCGCGGCCTACAAGCAGGGCCGCGCGCATGAAGCGTTCACGCTGCCAACACTCTAACTACGGTCCGGAAAAGACGCTGCAGAATTCCATTCCACAATAGCAGAACCTACTTTCTCCTTAGCGATTCTAACGGACCATACGTCACGTTTGACTGACACTTCACTTCGCGTAGCTGCATACCATCACAAACGCATCTAGCAATGTTATCAATCTTATACTCAAGTCACATTGCTATCTAAAATAATAACCAAGTCTAACTCTAGTAAATTCCTTAGCACCTCAGAAATACTTAACGTGCGCTTTTGTACTAGTTTTAGTTTTTTCTCAGCTTTTACGCACGGAAATTCACGCCCTAACAGAACCTCGTTACGAAAATAACGTACAATAACGTCCAATGCAGTCTTCCTCGTGGACCTAGCATGATACCCACCCCGTCACGTGATACCCATCCGGTTCTCAACGTATGCAAATGTTCGCACGGGTATGTAGAGACTCCCATGTCCCACCACAAACCATGTTAATGAATCCAACAGTACCATTTGTTCCAGCAGTTATTTTACACAGATCGCTAAATCGCATAGACAGTTAAACCCGCAAAATTCTCTCCACATTATCAAATAGATACCAGACTCACAAGAATATTGTAAGCCAGGAACATATTTACCATTGTAACTGCAATTAAATATTACGACAGCTGCTACACTCTGACACCAATCTATGTACAGGTAATTCCTCCTCTTGACGACTGTGCTTCAGTATCTATAGCGCATATAATTATCCACTTAAAAACTCTATCTCATACCCTCGTCGTTATCAATCTGCTCAATCTATACGTCCCTCACAATAGGACACACAGTCATCCTCTCTAGTCATACCATGACATAAACCAAACTATCTTTACAATGCAATGTATGCACAGTTTATACAATGTAAGCCACAGTAACTTTACAATACAATATACACACATTTTAGACAAACACTGCAGTCATCTTTCATATCTGTACAGCACCGGAAAACTTGTCGTATGCCTACACTCACACTGTCTATAAATCATGATTTCTCTCACCCTCTCCCCCCACTCCTAGGGAAGCACCGTCAGCCTTTTCTTTCTTTCTACAGACGCGACATTCATCGGTAATAAACTACTTTACACTGATCACCATTTCACACCGACAGCTAAAACACGCAAAATTATCCACACATCATCAAATACATACCAGACTATACTTCTCGATATCAAGTACACAGCAGTAGCCTCCCGGTCGCTAACACAACATATTTCCCGACATATAGACTCGAAATCATTTCTCTACAGTCACAAAACTTTAGCTACGTGGAGCGTCCTCTAGACCACTGAGTAACTAGAAGCAAACACATGAAAAATCATATTTCCTGCCGCGAATACCGATCTCGCTGATCTAACATACTCCATATCACCCATGTAATTTACAAGCCAACTAAGGTCTTTCCCATGCCTAGAGAACAGGCAAACGTATCTTCCACACACCATATTCGATCTTCTATCCACTAAATAAACACCCCAAAATGTGCACAAACAGTACTCCTAGTAAAATCCATCCTTACCTTCCCTATAACAGGGCATAGTCATCTCCTTTCCACAAAGATACGTACTTTGTAAAACTGATGCTCAAATGCGAACATGTCACGCACCCACTAAGTATATTACTTACTGAATAACTGATTGCCTACCATACCAAATATACTGATGGAATAACAATCCATCTCAATCATACCATCTTCTCAAAGTTCCACTTGATCACGAAAGCCGCCCAACACATACTAAGTATTAGTTCACTATCTGGCCGTCTAGACAGGGGAAAATTAACTCATATATTTGTACAATCCAACAGACCTTTGCATCTGCACCGATGCTGCTGTCAACAGGAAACGTGAATCATTACCACCACGGACTTTGCATACACGGAATCATTCCGGAAAACCACTCGCATATATAATTATCATTATACTTACAATTAAATGTTACGATCGTGCTCTCAATTGAACAGCATTAGAGAATGAGTGAAGTATCGTAAACACACCCTGTTGTCGGCAGTGGCTCTGGCAATAGCTGTACCCTCCCTACAACTGGACATACTCCCCCCTCCCCCACATTGCTATCACAGTACTCCGAGTGAAATTCATCCTTACCTTCCCTATAACAGGGCATAGTCATCTCCTTTCCACAAAGACACATGCTTTATAAAACTGATGCTCAAATGCGAACATATCACGCACCCACTAAGTATATTACTTAGTCAATAACTGATTGCCTACCATACCAAATAATACTGATCGAAAATCAGCGATGGGCATGCATCTCTCTTGAGTTCTTCTTTTGAATCTTACCACTGTGTCCTAGAAAGAGACATGTAATCGGCGAGATGTTAAAGAAAAAACTGGTACCAGCAACTAGCGCATGTTACTGTCACAATCAGTTTTGGTTCTACAGGTACACACAAGTATCAATGTTAAAACCTATACCGGCATTACGAATTGAGGTACAACATTACTTCTGAATGAGGTTTTTTCTTCTGGACAAATACCGTGATCGTGATCATAGGAATACGTATTATCAGAAGAAAAATGTACACTAGGTTCTCAGATCTCTAGTGTTACGCTATATGTTCGAAATGAGGTGAATCATTTGGAATCACCTCTCTCCATTCAAACACATAACCGCATCGGATTACAACCACCACTCAATCATATTTATCGCACTCTCATATCTCGAAACGAGTCACCTTTCCCGAACCTAGCCTCTACAGTAAAATTCCAACGTGGTTTTAGTCATCCCCTACACATCATGCAACTGATTCTATTTCTACAGCTTCGCGCATGTGATCGGTCCAGTTTAAGTCTGAATTGAGCAGAAGTCGGGGAAAGACATATCCACCACCTTCAACAACATTCTGCAGAAACAGAACGACCTTAATTACTGCAACAGGACCGTGTTTTGACCATTCGGTGGAAATGCACGCAATGTGGTACGTCCCCAAACCAGATGCAAGTACTACAGATCCACGTCCATTCAAATCAATCAGCCCAACAGGTAAAAATTACGAATTATAAAAGCTCATACGAAATTAGAAGTCACCAAGGCAGCGATGAGGGAGCAATGACGCATAGCTGCGCTCGGCCTCCAGCGCGGGGAAACAAATTTCGTAATACTTTCCACAATAGCGCAGCATGCAGCCATCCAAGCATTCCTGGCTGTATAGCCCCTTCCTCACCGGCTCTCACCTCAAACTTCTAATACTACTGATGCTGTATGTATGACACGATTCTATTAAATTTACAGACACCACCAAGGCCACTTTAAAGTTTGCTCACCTATACTCTAGGGGAATTATCACATGAAACGATCCCTCCGGTCCTGTTTAGTTGTCTCAAACACTGTTTTCTAACACGCTCTTGTACAACGCCAAACATTTCGTTTTTCTGCCACGACCTCAATGCCTGTCTCATCTTCTAAACTAATATTAAGACGCCCTGATACACGACCTCTCAGAGAAAACTAGACATCGCACGGTGTAAATCATTTTGTTACTATAACTACACACATCTGCTTATTTTAAATAAAAAATCCACTTACAACATAACGAAACTAGAAGACTTTTAAGGCCTTGGCATAGGTCTCCAAACTGATGTCCGAAGGCGAATGACGACCTATAAATTTAGACTCGTCTCTCACACTGACAGAACAGCTGACGACTATGCGTTCCCTTTCGACTCATTCCTCATATTGCACTCATGTACGCAACCACCGTTTCGGTGCTAGCAACCCCCAGAAGTTGGTGTCCCTCCACTAAAACTTTTTCCTCAACTGAAACAAGCCATATCAGTCAATCATTATCTGCTAACCAATGCAGGGATGGGATGGAAAAGACACCATCCATATACTCTAATAATGAACATGAAACTTGATAGCGCGAATAATTTTACACTAAGTTCAATACCGGCCAATGATGTGACAGCATGCTTCCCCAATTTCAGTATCATAGCAAAACCATGCCCACTCCACATTACACGTATCATCGCGAACATGGATAGATAACTGAATAGTACATCCATTCACTCTTAATTCTCGAACACATAAATCATCAAAATATGCCAGACAGCTCTCCACATATTTCTAACACCTCGAGAATAGTCTTTAACTTACAATCTGTCTCTCTGCGTATGGAGGTCACAGAGCATTCTCACTGTCTTAGGGTAAAATTAGAGATTGAAAGACCCTCATCACAATGTCATTTACCAACCATCCCTGCAGTATAGTTAGCAAATTAATCTGCAACCCACCAGAAGAAGACCGCTACACTCCACGTCTCGTGAATGAATGGAGCTTTCCAAGTCCTAACGCGTACAAGTGCACGACATTCTCGAGATGTGACCATGTCGAGGACCTTAGGACTCCTTATCGATGTATAGTAACAGATTTCAGAGTGCCGTCATGTAATAGCAGACAGTTAAGAAGAAGTTAAATTATTTTTATACACTATCGAGCTCCAGACGGGTGGAGTTCGAGGCATTTTTACCTAATTCAACCAAGCTATCAACTCTAAAGGATTGTTATAGAGTCTAGGATCGGTACCTAGAAGGTATTGGTAAGAGAGAGAACATAAATACAGGTGCTCCTAAGGCTACAACGTTCCTGCACTTAAAAACGGGCTATAATGTTAGATCGCCTGCGTTTCCAACCTATCAGACGTATCGAATGTAGCGCCGTTGATATTGCATTGTGAGAAATATTTTTCAGGCCCATGAAATACATCCCTCTTCACAGTTCTTCTGCGCTGAACTATCTCATCGAATCGTAAACCATTTTCATTGGATGATACGAGCACAATATAGCTCTGCAGAGTTGTATAGCGTACACTGTTCACATCCAATCACGGTTCAGAAATTATACGATGCTCGCATCAGGCCTATATAAAATAATAGTTAGTAGTGGGGGATACATCCTACATGGAAACAGAAAAAGCATGACGGCGGCGTCCAACGTGTGAAAATTACAAATGAATCCTTCACTAAATCTGTAAACAGCGCATCTGCCGGGCAGATGTGTACACATTTGTTACATAGTTTAATTCTTAATTTCTTTGTGTGTTTTTGGTACTTGCATTGTTTAATTCATAAATTTCGGGCGTATTATAGTATTTGAGAGTGTAGCATCGCGTTTTAGTACCTGAATAGTGTAAATTCGCGTAGTCTCCTTCCGCCGCCGAGCAGTGTCAGCAGTGCGCAAGTAGCAGCATTACTGCATTTATTAGGCAATCTTGTATTTTAATAACCGTTTAAATTTTGTCGATTTGTTTGCGCTCTCTGTAGATTAGTTCAGACGTTCTTTGCAAAACAGTTTTTAGCATGGATAGGGACTGCAACTGCTGTGTTCGGATGCAGACTGAGTTGGCATCCCTTCGCTCCCGGCTTCAGGCAGTGTTGGCTTCGGTCACATAGCTTGAGGCTGTTGCCAATGGGCATCACTGTGGGGGTCCAGATGGGGGTTTGTCGGGGACGGCCGGCTCGTCCCACGCATCCCCTGATCGGACTAAGACTGTGGTGGCCCGGGATACTGCCCGCATTGAGGCTGATCCCTCACCTGTGGTAGAGTGGGAGGTCGTCTCAAGGTGTGGCAGGGGGCGAAAGACATTCCGGAGGGCTGAACGGAAGGCCTCTCCAGTTTGTCTGACGAACCGGTTTCAGGCTCTGTCTCAGGCTGATACTGATCTTCGGCCTGACATGGCTGCTTGTCCTGTTCCAGAGGTTGCCCTCAGTCTGCAAGATCCGGGCGGTCGCAGAGGGTGGGCTTACTGGTAGTTGGGAGCTCCGACGTCAGGCGCGTAACGGGGCCCCTTAGGGAAATGGCAGCAAGAGAGGGGAAGAAAACCAATGTGCACTCCGTGTGCATACCGGGGGGAGTCATTCCAGATGTGGAAAGGGTCCTTCCGGATGTCATGAAGGGTACAGGGTGCACCCATCTGCAGGTGGTCGCTCATGTCGGCACCAATGATGTGTGTCGCTATGGATCGGAGGAAATCCTCTCTGGCTTCCGGCGGCTATCTGATTTGGTGAAGACTGCCAGTCGCGCTAGCGGGATGAAAGCAGAGCTCACCATCTGCAGCATCGTCGACAGGACTGACTGCGGACCTTTGGTACAGAGCCGAGTGGAGGGTCTGAATCAGAGGCTGAGACGGTTCTGCGACCGTGTGGGCTGCAGATTCCTCGACTTGCGCCATAGGGTGGTGGGGTTTCGGGTTCCGCTGGATAGGTCAGGAGTCCACTACACGCAACAAGCGGCTACACGGGTAGCAGGGGTTGTGTGGCGTGGGCTGGGCGGTTTTTTAGGTTAGATGGCCTTGGGCAAGTACAGAAAGGGCAACAGCCTCAACGGGTGCGGGGCAAAGTCAGGACATGCGGGGACCAAGCAGCAATCGGTATTGTAATTGTCAACTGTCGAAGCTGCGTTGGTAAAGTACCAGAACTTAAGGCGCTGATAGAAAGCACCGAAGCTGAAATCGTTATAGGTACAGAAAGCTGGCTTAAGCCAGAGATAAATTCTGCCGAAATTTTTACAAAGGTGCAGAAGGTGTTTAGAAAGTATAGATTGCATGCAACCGGTGGTGGAGTGTTCGTCGCTGTTAGTAGTAGTTTATCCTGTAGTGAAGTAGAAGTTGATAGTTCCTGTGAATTATTATGGGTGGAGGTTACACTCAACAACCGAGCTAGGTTAATAATTGGTTCCTTTTACCGACCTCCCGACTCAGCAGCATTAGTGGCAGAACAACTGAGAGAAAATGTGGAATACATTTCACATAAATTTTCTCAGCATGTTATAGTCTTAGGTGGAGATTTCAATTTACCAGATATAGACTGGGACACTCAGATGTTTAGGACGGGTGGTAGGGACAGAGCATCGAGTGACATTATACTGAGTGCACTATCCGAAAATTACCTCGAGCAATTAAACAGAGAACCGACTCGTGGAGATAACATCTTGGACCTACTGATAATAAACAGACCCGAACTTTTCGACTCTTTGAGTGCAGAACAGGGAATCAGTGATCATAAGGCCGTTGCAGCATCCCTGAATATGGAAGTTAATAGGAATATAAAAAAAGGGAGGAAGGTTTATCTGTTTAGCAAGGGTAATAGAAGGCAGATTTCAGACTACCTAACAGATCAAAACGAAAATTTCTGTTCCGACACTGACGATGTTGAGTGTTTATGGAAAAAGTTCAAGGCAATCGTAAAATGCGTTTTAGACAGGTACGTGCCGAGTAAAACTGTGAAGGACGGGAAAAACCCACCGTGGTACAACAACAAAGTTAGGAAACTACTGCGAAAGCAAAGAGAGCTTCACTCCAAGTATAAACGCAGCCAAAACCTCCCAGACAAACAGAAGCTAAACGATGTCAAAGTTAGCGTAAGGAGGGCTATGCGTGAAGTTTTCAGTGAATTCGAAAGTAAAATTCAATGTACCGACTTGACAGAAAATCCTAGGAAGTTCTGGTCTTACGTTAAATCAGTAAGTGGCTCGAAACAGCATATCCAGACACTCCGGGATGATGATCAGATTGAAACAGAGGATGACACGCGTAAAGCTGAAATACTAAACACCTTTTTCCAAAGCTGTTTCACAGAGGAAGACCGCACTGCAGTTCCTTCTCTAAATCCTCGCACAAACGAAAAAATGGCTGACATCGAAATAAGTGTCCAAGGAATAGAAAAGCAACTGGAATCACTCAAAAGGGGAAAGTCCACTGGACCTGACGGGATACCAATTCGATTCTACACAGAGTACGCGAAAGAACTTGCCCCCTTTCTAACAGCCGTGTACCGCAAGTCTCTAGAGGAACGGAGGGTTCCAAATGATTGGAAAAGAGCACAGGTAGTCCCAGTCTTCAAGAAGGGTCGTCGAGCAGATGCGCAAAACTATAGACCTATATCTCTGACGTCGATCTGTTGTAGAATTTTAGAACATGTTTTTTGCTCGAGTATCATGTCGTTTTTGGAAACCCAGAATCTACTATGTAGGAATCAACATGGATTCCGGAAACAGCGATCGTGTGAGACCCAACTCGTTTTATTTGTTCATGGGACCCAGAAAATATTAGATACAGGCTCCCAGGTAGATGCTATTTTTCTTGACTTCCGGAAGGCGTTCGATACAGTTCCGCACTGTCGCCTGATAAACAAAGTAAGAGCCTACGGAATATCAGACCAGCTGTGTGGCTGGATTGAAGAGTTTTTAGCAAACAGAACACAGCATGTTGTTATCAATGGAGGGACGTCTACAGACGTTAAAGTAACCTCTGGCGTGCCACAAGGGAGTGTTATGGGATCATTGCTTTTCGCAATATATATAAATGACCTAGTAGATAGTGTCGGAAGTTCCATGCGGCTTTTCGCGGATGATGCTGTAGTATACAGAGAAGTTGCAGCATTAAAAATTGTAGCGAAATGCAGGGAGAGCTGCAGCGGATAGGCACTTGGTGCAGGGAGTGGCTACTGACCCTTAACATAGACAAATGTAATGTATTGCGAATACATAGAAAGAAGGATCCTTTATTTTATGATTATATGATAGCGGAACAAACACTGGTAGCAGTTACTTCTGTAAAATATCTGGGAGTATGCGTGCGGAACGATTTGAAGTGGAATGATCATATAAAATTAATTGTTGGTAAGGCGGGTACCAGGTTGAGATTCATTGGGAGAGTGCTTAGAAAATGTAGTCCATCTACAAAGGAGGTGGCTTACAAAACACTCGTTCGACCTATACTTGAGTATTGCTCATCAGTGTGGGTTCCATACCAGATCGGTTTGAAGGAGGAGATAGAGAAGATCCAAAGAAGAGCGGCGCGTTTCGTCACAGGGTTATTTGGTAACCGTGATAGCGTTACGGAGATGTTTAATAAACTCAAGTGGCAGACTCTGCAAGAGAGGCGCTCTGCATCGCGGTGTAGCTTGCTCGCCAGGTTTCGAGAGGGTGCGTTTCTGGATGAGGTATTGAATATATTGCTTCCCCCTACTTATACCTCCCGAGGAGATCACGAATGCAAAATTAGAGAGATTAGAGCGCGCACAGAGGCTTTCAGACAGTCGTTCTTCCTGCGAACCATACGCGACTGGAACAGGAAAGGGAGGTAATGACAGTGGCACGTAAAGTGCCCTCCGCCACACACCGTTAGGTGGCTTGCGGAGTATAAATGCAGATGCAGATGTAGATTGCAGCACCTCACAAGATCCTACCGCTAACTTAGTTATTATGCCGAAGTCTCGATTTTACACCCAAGATGCGACATGGGGGAATCACATAATTCAAAGTTCGTTGGAGGAAGGTGTCAAGTTTCATTACACAAGAGATGGAAGTCCTCTGATCACAGACAGGTTTTCTATCGGTAGAACTGTCATAACCTGATTTCGTGGTGGCGCCCTCAAGTGGCACCAATATGAAAGAAGACTGTTGGGCTCTGGAGCTCGTGGTGGATACACCGGGTGCAGCTATCTTGAATGACGCTACTTGCGTCATCAGCTGACGTCAGGAGAGCGCCCTCTGGTGGCACCAATATGAACCAATATAAACAACTGGAGTGCATACCCAGTAGAGAACACACCTGCTTGAAATAAGTTTTCTAAAAATAAGTCCTTTTTTCCAGCCATTTTCTTTGCTTAGTAGAGATACCTGGGGTGTGTCGCATTATCATGTTGGAATTTGAACTTCGCGCCATTTTTCTGGGCGAGGGGGGCATGGCACTTTCCAGCCAAAATTCAAACTTTCCTCCAAAATCCGCCATCTTGTTGGATGTCACAGCAGCTATTTTGGATGATGTCATCGGCGCCATATTGGATAACGGTACTTTGGGGTGATATCAGCCTAGCTCCTATACTAGCCATACACAACTGTGAAAGTGTTAACGGTGTAGCTTTTTGTGCACGAACTGACCTCTCGACTAGGTACCGCAATTGTTCGATGCGATTCATATTAGGCGATCTGGGTGGCAAAATTGTTCCCTCTAATTGTCCAGAATGTTCTACAAATCAACTGCGAACAACTGTGGTGCCGTGAGATGGCGCATTATGGTCTATAAAAATTCCATCGTTGTTTCGGAACATGAAGTGCATCAATGGCTGCAAATGTTCAATGACCGGTTCAGCTTGACCAAAGAACCTAGTCCATTCTAAGAACATACAGTCCACACAATTATGGAGCCACTACTAGCTCGCACAACCGCTTATTGACAATTTGGGTCCATAGTTTCGTGGAGTCTGCACCACAGTCGAACCCTACCATCACCTCTTACCAACTGGGTTAAGAACTCATTTGACCAGGCCACGGTTTTGCAGTCATCTAGGGTCCAACCGACGTGCTCATGAGCCAGGCAAAGGCGCTGCAGGCGAAGTTGTGTTGTCAACGAAGACACCCGCATCGAGTGTTTATCTTCATAGCACATTAATCCCAAATATCGCCTCACTGCCCTCACGGATACGTTCGTCGTATGTCCCACATTGATTTGTGTGGATATTTCCCACTGTGTTGCTCTCGGTCGTTAAATGAAGGACGTCAGCCACTGCGTTGTCCGTATTGATAGCTCCGAAAGAACAGATACCATCTTAGTATATATATATATATATATATATATATATATATATATATATATATATATATAGTTAAGGCTCACCGGCCACTTGACCATCTTCTTCTTCTTCTGTGCGAATGCACAAACAATGCCTGAACTCTTACAGGAATCGGCAACGCGCCGTGAGTAATGAGTATAATGATTGGGGGCATTACGAATGTAGTGCGGGACAATACGTTGAGAATGTGGGTTTCGCAGGAGGCGTACCAGAGATAAATCCCTGCAGTCGTGCTATGCTATGTGTCCTCGGTAACTCAAATGGATAGAGCGTCTGCCATGTAAGCAGGAGATCCCGGGTTCGAGTCCCGGTCGAGGCACACATTTTCATCTGTCCCCGTTGACGTACGTATGTCGACGCCTGTTAGCAGCTAAGGGTGTTCATTTCATTGTATCTTTCTACGTTGTTCCATTGAACTCCCTGTTGTGTGCTGGTCGGGTGGGTCCATTGACTGTCTGTCGGTTGTGTTGTCGTCAGGTCGAGAATGGTTGGGCCGACTGCCTGTCTCACCTAAGCGAGTGTTAGTGTTTGAATTCCAGGCTGACCCTCGGAAACTTCTGAGTGGCGTTGGGTGTACTGACTTTTCTTATTAGTTCTTGTTGTTAGTATCAGTATGGCTTCTAGCCGATTTTTTAAATGAAGGTTGTTTTGCCCTTAAGGCTTAAGTTTGTTTGGACCTTCAGCTCAATTTAAGAACTGTTTTAATTAAAGCCTTTGGCTTTTTTTTTAAATTTAAGTTTGTTGAGTCTTAAGTGATGGGCCTTCAGCCGACTTTGAAATAAAGTTGTTTTGCTCTTAAGGGGCAGATTGTTTGGGCCTCCGCCCTAAATAAAAACTGTTTTAAGGTAAGGCCTTTGGCCTTGTAAAAATTTATTTAGATGGGCCTTCGGCAGAATTTTAAATTAAAGTTGTTTTGCTCTTAGGGTGTCAGACTGTTTGGGCTTTCAGCCTGATAGAAAGAACTGACTTGGGATATGGCCTTCTGCCTTTTAGATTTCAGATTTTGGTTTGAGCCTTAAGTTATTGGCTTTCAGCTGATTTTAAATTAAAGTGGTCCTGCCCTTAAGGCATCAGATTGAATGTCGCATTCAGGCAGTAATTAAGTTCCAATAATTAATGCTGTTTTTTTTTTTAATTTTCTTGGCTCTTGTAATGTTTGGTCAAATAAATAAGGTTGTATGTTCGAGTGGAACTGACAGCCGCTTATTTTGGCCCCTTTCCACAAATTAAACTACCTGTCCTGTTCTGCGCATTTAGCAGGCCTATTGTATATTACCTGTCTTTCCCTATAGCTTACCTTTATTTTTCTAAGCAATTCGAATATCTTGCACCATTTTACATTGTCGTACGTTTTTCCAAATCGACAAATCTTATGAAGTTGTTTAGATTTTTCTTCAGTATTGCTTCTATTATCAACCGCAAAGTCCCAATTGCCTTTATGGTGCTTTTACATTTAGTATGTCAAACTGATCGTCATGTAATACATCCTTTCTTTTCCTTTCTTCTGTGCATTATTTTTGTTAGCAACTTAGAGGCATGAGCTGTTAAGCTGACTGTACGATAATTAACCCACGGTATCATCTTAAGAATTGTTTGGATGAAGTTTTTCCGAAAGTGTTATGGTATATACCCAGTTTCATGCATTCTACACATCAACGTGAATAATCGTTTTGTTGCCACTTCCCTCTTTGATCTTAGAAATTCGGGTGGAATGCTATCGGTCCATTCTACCGTATCTGATCTTAAGTCTTCCAGATCTCTTTTACATCGTGGTTACAGTACTGGACTCCTATCTCTTCCGTATCGACTCCTCTTTCTTTTTCTGTCAGGTCATCAGATAACTCCTCCGCCTCACCGAAGCCTTCAATGTATTCTTTCCACCTATCCGCTCTGTACTCTGCATTTAACAGTGGAATTCCCGTTACACTCCTAATGTTATCGCCCTTGCTATACTTCTCCCTTTATGAGTAACAGAATATTCGCCATTACTTTCTGAAACTCAGAACTCAATTAGTCTTTCCTATCTCCCATTTCTAATACCAAGCAGAAAATTTCCCGTAACCTTTACCTCTAGTCTTTCCGCTACAATCACATTCCATTCCTCTATCGACTAATAGATTTTCATCTTCCTTTACGTACTGAACTGCCCATTCAATATCCTCAAATACTGTTAATCGCTTGCGCCGTTGGAATTTATACCTGAATTATTGTTGTCGATATTGGTTTCCTGTCCACTCGGTTAAGAACAGAAGTGTCATCGAACTGTTAACAGTAACCCAATCTCTGCGCTACCTTTCTATTCATAACGATCGCTATTCCTATTACACCATTTTCCGCTACTGTTCATACTGCCCCCACATTCATCTGACCAGAAATCCTTTTCGTTATTTCCATTTCACTTCACTGACCACCGTTATGTCTAAAGTGAGCCTTTGCCTTTCCATTTTCAGATTTTATATCTTGCCTGTCACGTTCAGACTTCTGATATTCCACGCCCCGATTCGTAGAACGTTATCCTTTCGTCGGTTATTGAGTCTTTTTCTCATGGTCACCTCCCCGAGGCTCACTGTACTCTACTATATGTGGAAAATCATAGGGGAGTCTGGGAAAAACTGCGAGTCTCTTCCCAGAGATCCAAATGGAGGACTAATCCGACGTTTTTTGCCAATAGAGAGATCATCAGGACAACTTTTTCTATTACAGGCCACATGACCTGTGAGCATTATGTGTCATTAATGCGATGGTTTCCTTTGCCTTCGGCATCCTCATGCCGACGATCATTGATGATTTCTCATCATTTTCGGGGCAATTTCCTACCCCAAGAACGAGAGAGTGCCGTGTGACCGCCATCTTTGACAAGGTGGTTATCAGAATGAGGGTGACTTCTTATGTCGGAAGTTTTCTGCCTCCATTGCTGATGAGTTTCATTCAACATGTAAGCGTTGGCTTGGTTTAGAACCCAGGACTGAAGACACTACCTCTACACCACACGTCTAGATACCAATACAGTAGTAATAATTTACGTTGTCGATTTCTCCGAAAGTACTTTACTTCACCGTGTGTCGTTGAATATCAAAAGAAGCAGTTCTTATCGTATCATAAAGAATATAGTAAATATCGGGAGAGGTGTCCGTAGAAGTTTTCATAGGTACTTCCAACCCATATTTGGTGAACGGAGTTATCAGAGACTGACTGTGACCTATTTTATGTGGAAAACACAGGAGGGTGTCGGGGCAACACGGTAGAGTCACTCTTCTTACGTTTCCTTAAAGCACACCGGATCCACTACTGGAGAACAAATTGCAGTTTACATCATCTCTGTTGCCTTTTATAAGAAAAAGTGTAGTCTCTGAATACTGGTATAATAGTGTTTCCTCGCTAAACCGAGGATATCTATTTCTAAGTTACTCATGTTGGCAGTTGTTCCTGATTCGAATTCAGGAATATTTACTTCATCCTACCTCGGGCATGAGTATGTGTCATCCCTAGTGTAAGTTAGTTTAAGTTAGATTAAGTACACTCCTGGAAATGGAAAAAAGAACACACTGACACCAGTGTGTCAGACCCACCATACTTGCTCCGGACACTGCGAGAGGGCTGTACAAGCAATGATCACACGCACGGCACAGCGGACACACCAGGAACCGCGGTGTTGGCCGTCGAATGGCGCTAGCTGCGCAGCATTTGTGCACCGCCGCCGTCAGTGTCAGCCAGTTTGCCGTGGCATACGGAGCTCCATCGCAGTGTTTAACACTGGTAGCATGCCGCGACAGCGTGGACGTGAACCGTATGTGCAGTTGACGGACTTTGAGCGAGGGCGTATAGTGGGCATGCGGGAGGCCGGGTGGACGTACCGCCGAATTGCTCAACACGTGGGGCGTGAGGTCTCCACAGTACATCGATGTTGTCGCCAGTGGTCGGCGGAAGGTGTACGTGCCCGTCGACCTGGGACCGGACCGCAGCGACGCACGGATGCACGCCAAGACCGTAGGATCCTACGCAGTGCCGTAGCGGACCGCACCGCCACTTCCCAGCAAATTAGGGACACTGTTGCTCCTGGGGTATCGGCGAGGACCATTCGCAACCGTCTCCATGAAGCTGGGCTACGGTCCCGCACACCGTTAGGCCGTCTTCCGCTCACGCCCCAACATCGTGCAGCCCGCCTCCAGTGGTGTCGCGACAGGCGTGAATGGAGGGACGAATGGAGACGTGTCGTCTTCAGCGATGAGAGTCGCTTCTGCCTTGGTGCCAATGATGGTCGTATGCGTGTTTGGCGCCGTGCAGGTGAGCGCCACAATCAGGAATGCATACGACCGAGGCACACAGGGCCAACACCCGGCATCATGGTGTGGGGAGCGATCTCCTACACTGGCCGTACACCACTGGTGATCGTCGAGGGGACACTGAATAGTGCACGGTACATCCAAACCGTCATCGAACCCATCGTTCTACCATTCCTAGACCGGCAAGGGAACTTGCTGTTCCAACAGGAGAATGCACGTCCGCATGTATCCCGTGCCACCCAACGTGCTCTAGAAGGTGTAAGTCAACTACCCTGGCCAGCAAGATCTCCGGATCTGTCCCCCATTGAGCATGTTTGGGACTGGATGAAGCGTCGTCTCACGCGGTCTGCACGTCCAGCACGAACGCTGGTCCAACTGAGGCGCCAGGTGGAAATGGCATGGCAAGCCGTTCCACAGGACTACATCCAGCATCTCTACGATCGTCTCCATGGGAGAATAGCAGCCTGCATTGCTGCTAAAGGTGGATATACACTGTACTAGTGCCGACATTGTGCATGCTCTGTTGCCTGTGTCTATGTGCCTGTGGTTCTGTCAGTGTGATCATGTGATGTATCTGACCCCAGGAATGTGTCAATAAAGTTTCCCCTTCCTGGGACAATGAATTCACGGTGTTCTTATTTCAATTTCCAGGAGTGTAGTTTGCAAGTCTAGGGACCGATGACCTCAACAGTTTGGTCCCATAAGACCTTACCACAAAAACCAATTTTTTCCGTAACGTCTCCGTTGTTATCGCGCAGCAAGGGTACGTTTTGTGCCTTTCCGCTGACAAACTTTGCGTAAGATTCCCTGGCAGATTTCGAGACAGAGTTTAGTTGTGGAAACTTAAAATGATCTCACACTGACGTTCGCGGCAAGTTTCGAGTTTCTGAAAAACTTGGCTATCTTGGGGATTTTGCGTCCTGTGAAATTTGACATACTTTTTTCGTTGCTTCTACAACAGTGTTGTGACCTGTTTTGTGTGGCATGGAGGATCAACACCACCTCTCAATCGGAACCAACATCGGGTCCGATTGTGCAGTGTATGGTAATGGTAGGGCGTTGCAGTGTAGATTGTGCTGAGAAATAATTTTTTAAAAACAAGTTCGATATGCTGCGCTGTTCGCGTGTTAATCACTATTGATGTCAAAAAAATGGCTCTGAGCACTATGGTCATCAGTCCCCTAGAGCTTAGAACTACTTAAACCTAACTAACCTAAGGACATCACACAACACCCAGTAATCACGAGGCAGAGAAAATCCCTGACCCCGCCGGGAATCGAACCCGGGAACCCGGGCGTGGGAAGCGAGAACGCTACCGCATGACCACGAGCTGCGGACAATTGATGTCAGCTAATCAGGCCGTTGTGCATGCGAATTGGAGCGTCCCGTCAGACAGGCAGACAAACGTGCTCTTCGTTTGGTTCCCTAAAACGGATTAAGTGAGCGATAACAAAATTGGACATGGGACGATAGTAAGGATCGAACCCAAGCCAACGGCTGAGCAGTGTCGTACACTATTATCGAAGATCTAAGAACAACTGATTCTTATTGTATCAGGAGGGTCACTTGAATCTGAGCGCGCAACCATCTAGATAACTTCTAGTTAATTAAGTCGGAAACGGTGAAACGTGTCGAATTTTTTTCTTAACAACAGTTTCTCAGTACAGGCTACTATCCAACACCCATACAAGCTTTTCAGACTATTTGCGACCACCCCGTAAACTGGACAGGATTAATCCAGTCATGAAGGAACGCGAAAAGCTACAAATTCTTCTGGAGAATAGAACACTATATCGAGCTTCAAATTCTTTCAAAGGTTGCCAGACATCAAAAAATTATCATAACAACGAGTAAACGTCTTATGTATGAAAGGCCTTTTTAGCACGTTGATAAAGACCCACGTCACCAGTGTTACCAACTTCAAAACTGCAACATCCTTCAATAACTTATTTATGATGAAAATGTTGATCGTGGTAGAGCTGTGAACGAACTACTCGAGCTATAAAAACTCTGCTGGGCATGGAATGACAATATTATAGGTCCAAAGGTGTCTGGTCTAGTTGTAGTTATAAACCTCGGCGCAAGGGTAAGTTCATTATAGGCTGTCACGTTTGATACTGAGATAAACTTTGTTTTCCTTGATATATGTCGATTTCCAAGATGTCAAAGACAGAAGTGGGTTAGGAGTTTATCCCCGGCAGTCGATATATTGGATTAATATCGGTTTTCGGACAGCCTTATAAAACTTGCCTACGGTTTCTATACACTACTTAAGCCGAATGCCGGAATATTTTTTTAAGACAAATTAGGATTTACTACGATTTTCTTGTACATTCCGAGCTCGTAATCTAAGACTCATCTCGTTGACGACACATTATTCTTTAATCATCCTACCTTCTGTTAACAAGTGGTTGTATGAAAGAACAACCACTAGAATCCCAGTAGAGAATTTGAGCCTTTGTCAGTAACTTAAAAGCACGCAGAGAGGTCTCAAGTAATTGGTAATTTGTTTGCTCATATGTCTATAGTCACCGTAGATTTTTCAAACGAAAAAATTGTTTGTTATTTGCTGTACAGATTTCAGTTTATTTACTATAGGCCAGTTTCGACATTTTTAGTCATTGTCAAGCAACATTAAGATAACATCTAATCAACATGCCACAACAGATGTAACACAAAAATCAGTTCAACAGTCCAAATGTGGAACCACTTATAAAAAATAAGCCGTTCTCTATTGAATAAATACACAACGTTTATAATGCATGTAACAGAACGATATACAATGTAACGAGTACATATTTGACATCCAACCACTGAGAATCAACATCATTTCGTACATGAACATAAACTTATTCTCTCAACAAGTGCAGACACAGACTGCATGAAAGTAAGGACAAAGAAGGCGACCACGACACAGACGTTGCCCAGTCAGGCGATAAGAATGTACTCTACTGGCCATTAAAATTGCTACACCGCGACGAAGATGTGCTACAGACGGTAAATTTAACCGACAGTAAGAGGATGCTGTGATATGCAAATAATTAGCTTTTCAGAACATTCACGCAAGGTTGGCGCCGGTGGCGACACCTACAACGTGCTGACATGAGGTAAGTTTCCAACCGATTTCTCATACACAAACAGCAGTTGACCGGCATTGCCTGGTGAAACGTTGTTGTGATGCCTCGTGTAAGGAGGAGAAACGCGTAAGATCACGTTTCCGACTTTGATAAAGATTTTATTGTAGCATATTGCGATTTCGGTTTATTGTATCGCGACATTGGTGCTCGCGTTGGTCGAGATCCAATGACTGTTAGCAGAATATGAAACCGGTTGGTTCAGGAGGGTAATACGGAACGCCGTGCTGGATCCCAACGGCCTCGTATCACTAGCAGTCGAGATGACAGGCATCTAATCCGCATGGCTGTAACAGATCGTGCAGCCACGTCTCGGTCCCTGAGGCAACAGATGGGGAAGTTTGCAAGACAACAACCATCTGCGCGAACAGTTCGACGACGTTTGGAGCAGCATGGACTATCAGCTCGGAGACCATGGCTGCGGTGACCCTTGACGATGCATCACAGACAGGAGCGCCTGCGATGGTGTACTCAACGACGAACCTGGGTGCACGACTTTCACAACGTCATTTTTTCGGATGAATCCAGGTTCTGTTTACAGCATCATGATGATCACATCCGTGTTTGGCGACATTGCGGTGAACGCACATTGGAAGCGTGTATTCGTCATCGCGATACTGGCGTATCATCCGGCGTTATGGTATGGGGTGTCATTGGTTACACGTCTCGGTCACCTCTTGTTCGCAATGACGGCACTTTGAACAGCGGACGTTACATTTCAGATGTGTTACAGCCCGTGGCTCTACCCTTCATTCGGTCCATGCGCAACCCTACATTTCAGCAGGATAATGCACGACCGCACGTTCCAGGTCCTGTACACGCCTTTGTGAATACAGAAAATGTTCGACCGCTGCCCTGGCCAGCATATTCTCCAGATCTCTCACCAATTGAAAACGTCTGGTCAATGGTGGCCAGGCAACTGGCTCGCTACAATACGCCAGTCACTACTCTTGATGAACCGTGGTATCGTGTTGAAGCTACATGGGCAGCTGTACGTGTACACGCCATCCAAGCTGTGACACAATGCCCAGGCGTATCAAGGCGGTTATTACGGTCGGAGGTGGTTGATCTGGGAACTGATTTCTCAAGATCTATGCACCCAAATTGAGTGAAAATGTAATCACTTGTCAGTTCTAGTATAATATATTTGTCGAATGAACACCCGTTTATCATCTGCATTTCTGCTTGGTGTAGCAATTTTAATGGCTAGTAGTGTACTTTACTAAGTGCGTAGCCCGGTGCATGGTGCAAAATACCAGTTGCAGGTTGCCTATCTGACGGCTTCCAGGAGCAAAAAATATTTGATTTTCAATAATTCGTACAATAACTGATGGAATTTAAGAATCTGAAATCCTGTCATAATCTATTCAAGAGATGTACACTGAGATGACTAAAGTCATGGGATAGCGATGTGCACATATAAAGAAGGCGGTAGTCTGACGTACACAAGGTTTAAAAGGGCAGTGCATTAGCGGAGCCGTCATTTGTATTCAGGTGATTCACGTGAAAAGGTTTCAGTAGTGATCATGATGTCAAGATTCACAGTGTCAGCAATGTGGCGAGAATTCAAAATCCGAGGCATTATCTCTCACAGCAGACAACGTAGTGGCCGACGGTCTTCACATAACGACCGAAAGCAGCGGCGTTTGCGTAGAATTTTCAGTGCTAACAGACAAACAACACTGCGTGAAATACCCGCAGAAATAAATGGCAGCAGACGACCGACTCTAGTAACTTTGTTAATAGTACGTCATCGCCTGCTTCGCCTCTTCTGGGCTCGTGACGACTGGAAAACCACGGCCTGGTCAGATTAGTTCCACTTTCAGTGGTAAGAGCTGATGGTAGAGTTCACGTGTGGCGCAGGTGCCATGAAGCAATAGACCCAAGTTGTCAAAGAGAGCATTGGTGATGGCTCCATAATGGTATGTGCAGTGTTTACTTTGAACTGACTGGATTCCCTGATTCAACTGATCATTGAGTGGAAATGGTTATATTCGGTACCTGGAGACCATTTTCAACCATTCATGAACTTCATGGTCTCAGACAGCATTGGCGTTTTTGTGAATGACAATGGGTGATGTCTCCCAGTACAACTGTTCGTGATTTGTTCGAAGAACTTTCTGGACAGTTCGAGCGAATGATTTGGCTACTCAGGTCGCCCGACATAAATCCCAAAGAACATTTATGGGATGTAATAGAGAGGTCAGTTCGTTCACAAAATCCTGCACCAGCAACACTTTTGCAGTTTGTGGGCGACTATAGAGTCAGCATGGCTCATTATTTCTGCAGGGTACTTCCAATGACATGTTCAGCCCATGCAAAGTCGAATTGCTGCACTACTCTATGCAAAAGGAGGCCCGACACGATATTAGGAGATATATCATGACCCTCAGTGAGTTCTCCTATTAACGGTTTAACACAGTAAACAAGGCAGCGAAAATTACGACTATGTCCATCCAGTATTTGAAAATTGGAACACTTAGTGACTTCCAGCAAACTTTAAAATTTCAAACCTCTACGAAACTTTTTCTCGCCGACATCCCCCACAAGAAGATAACATGAATAAATAGTTAATCGCTTGCTACATTTTCGTGTTCAGCAGTAAAACCTCAGCATCAGGCACGACGTTTTAATTTATGACCTCTTTTTTTATTAACTCTGTTACTGGGAGAAGAAATTGACAGAGCACTGAAACACCTAAGTAGAAACAGGACCACTCGATTAGACAACTGAGATCCTTGGTGGAACATACCGTGACGATACTGTTCCAGCTGCCACGCAAGATATATGAGACGGACGAAATTGTCTGATACTTCAAGAAGAACGTGATAATTTTAATTAGAAAGAAGACAGGTATTGACAGGTGTGAACATGACCTCACAATGATTTTAATAAATCATTGCTGCAAAATAATGACACGATTTATTTACAGAAAGACGGGACAGCTGGCAGAAGCCGTCCTCTGGGATGATGAGTTCGAGTTTGGAAGAAATGTTGGTATACGTGCCGCAATACTGACCCTGTGACTTATCGTAGAGGTTAGGCTGAAGAAAAGAGACATCAATTTTATACATTTGTAGACTTAGACAAAACTTTTGAAAATGCTGAATGGAATGTGCTATGAAATTATGAAGCTAGCAGAAAAACAGTACAGGGAGCGAAAGATTGTCCATAACTTGTACGGAAACCAGATGCAGTTTCAAGAACCGATGGACATGAAAGGGAAGCAGTGGTCAAGAAAGGAGTGAGAGAAGGTGGTTGTAGCCTATCAATTGCACACATCTCACACCATCACAGAGCCTCCACCAACTTGAACAGTCCCCTCCTGACATGCAGGGTCCATTGATTCATGAGATTGTCTCGGTACCCTTACACGTCCATCCGCTCGTTACTATATGAAACGAGACTCGTCTGATCAGGCAACATGTTTCCAGTCATCAACAGTCCAATGTCGCTGTAGAAGGGCCCAGGCGAGGAGTAAAGCTTTGTGTCATGCAGTCATCAAGGATATACGAGTGGCCCTTCGGGCCAAAAGCCCATATCGATGATGTTTCGTTGAATGGTTTGCACGCTGAAACTTGTGATGGTCCAGCATCGAAATCTGCAGCAATTTGCGGAAGAGTTGCGCCTTTGTCACGTTGAACAATTCTTTTCAGTCGTCATTGGTCCCGTTCTTGCAGGATCTTTTTCCGGCCGCAGCGATATTGGAGATTTGATATTTTACCAGAGCCCTGATATTCAAGGTACACTCGTGAAATGGTCATATGGAAAAAAACCCATTCATCTCTACCTCGGAGATTTTGTGTCCCATCTTTCGTGCGCCGTCTATAGAACCACGGTCAAATTCACTTCAATCTTGATCATCTGAACAGTAACCGATCGATCAACTGCGCCAGACACGTGCTGTCTCATATAGGCGTCGCCAACCGCAGCACCGTATTCTGCCGGTTTACATACCTCTGTATTTGGCGCTCAAGTGTAGGCTAACTATGTGTTGGTACTGTACGTAACATGTTGAAGCTTGTGGAAGAAAATAGTGGAACTGCGTGCTGGGACTGTATGTAAATGTTTAACTGTCACTCGGACCGGTGTTCGATTCCGATTTGCTGCCTTTCGCGGGAAATCTGCTATTGAGTGAGTGACTATATGACGAGTACTGGGTAAAAGTCTCATCTAAATTTTTATACGCATTACAGTTTCCCAACCCAACCATCTACGATCCTTTTGCAATTTTTCTGATGTCTGTTTTCCCACCTTATATAAAGCAGTCTTTTCGGTCTTTTCTTAAACCGATAGACTCCAGCTAACAACTTCCTCTGCCCGTATATCATCCATCCGCTTCATTATTTGATCCGATCGCATCCATATTACTGGCAATAAATATAATAACTGAAATCTTTCCGCTTCACGTAAATAAAAACTGTCAATTTCTTGTCCATAATATCGGATGTCTTTAACTACCTTAAATACAAACTCACCTAACGGCTCAATGACTTTACTGGTAATTCATGCAGTTTAGTTTTAGATATGTTGACTATCAAGTCTTCCTTACTACTTTCTTCCACTTGGTGGTGAAATGTATGTATACTAGATCACACAGACACTGTCATACACAAAATGAAGCTTTCTGGTATTTCCATTATTGTAATAATAATAATAATAATAATAATAATAATAATAAAAAATCCCGTGGAGGCCCGGGAAAAGAATAGGCCTCCGGTATGTTCTGCCAGTCGTAAAAGGCGACGAAAAGAACAAACCACTAATAGGGCTAAGCCCCCTTTTAGTGTGATTAGTTGGTTCAGGACAGAACTAATGAAGCCTCGGACAAGCGCCGTCATGGTCGGGGACGACGCTTGAACCCTATGCCCGCCCACAATGGTAACGACACTGCTAGCCAACTGGAAAATGATTTAAATCCAAATAGAGGTGTTTTGCAGGATATGCTTCCTGCAACCACCCTAGAAGGAAAACAAAGACAGAGGATGAGATGGTCAGATGAAGTTAATCGACACCTCATGTTCTGTTATTACCAAGCAACAAACCTAGGAACCAACACAACTGGATACAGATCACAAGTATACACAACATTTATTACCAGATACCCAGAATTAAAATTTTTAACAGAACAACGACTAGCTGATCAGATCCGTGTAATAATAAAAAATAACAGGATACCCCAGTCAGAATTAGATAACATCAAACAACAAGTACAACAAATACTGGAACAAAATAATGTGCAATCAGAAGAAGAAAATACAGTAATGGACTCAAACATCCCAGAGCAAACAAACAAAGAACAACATGCACCAATTAAACAATCAGAGGAAAACGAAATCTTAAGGCAGCCACCAGAGCAAGCACAAATAGAACACAAAGTGACACAGATATTAGATATAGAAGAAAAATTTCAGCTAACATATATAGAATACAAAGACACAAATACAGACATTAGACCATTCTTGCATAGACCACCAAATAACCCACAAGTCGAAACAACAATAAAAACTATCAACACAATCATACACAACAAAATAAATGAAAACACAACTATGGAAGAGTTACACTACTGGTATATATAGGAGCACTCACTACACTAAATATACACACTAGGCAGAGATCAGAACCAACCAACACACAGAAGAAACCCACAAAACCAGCATGGCAACACAGGCTACAGATCAAAATAGAAAAACTGAGAAAAGACATCGGACAGCTAACACAATTTATAAGAAATGAAATCTCGGAAAAAAAACGAAAAAGGTTAGGTAAAATCTCACAACAAGAAGCGACAGAGCAATTAGACGAAAAGAAGCAGAAATTACAAGCATTCGCCAAACGACTCAGAAGATACAAAAAAAGTGAAAATAGAAGGAAACAAAACCAAACATTCAACACAAACCAAAAGAAATTTTACCAGACAATAGATAACACACACATTGAAATAAACAATCCACCAAACATAACAGACATGGAACACTTCTGGAGCAACATATGGTCAAACCCGGTACAACATAACAGGCATGCACGGTGGATACAAGCAGAAACAGACACATACAAGATGATACCACAAATGCCTGAAGTGACAATTTTGCAACATGAAGTCACCCAAGCAATTAATTCTACTCACAATTGGAAAGCCCCTGGAAATGATAAAATAGCAAATTTCTGGTTAAAGAAGTTCACCTCAACACATTCACATCTAACTAAATTATTTAACAGTTACATTGCAGACCCATACACATTCCCTGATACACTTACAAATGGAATAACTTATCTGAAACCTAAAGATCAAGCAGACACAGCGAACCCAGCTAAATATCGCCCCATAACATGCCTACCAACAATATACAAAATATTAACTTCAGTCATTAAACAGAAACTAGTGACACATACAACACAGAACAAAATTATAAATGAAGAGCAAAAAGGCTGTTGCAAAGGAGCACGAGGATGTAAAGAGCAACTGATAATAGATGCAGAGGTGACATATCAAGCTAAAACTAAACAAAGGTCGCTACACTACGCATACATCGATTACCAAAAAGCTTTTGATAGTGTACCCCACTCATGGTTACTACAAATATTGGAAATATATAAAGTAGATCCTAAATTGATACAGTTCCTAAACATAGTAATGAAAAACTGGAAAACTACACTTAATATCCAAACAAATTCAAATAATATCACATCACAGCCAATACCGATTAAGCGTGGAATATACCAAGGAGATTCATTAAGTCCTTTCTGGTTCTGCCTTGCTCTGAACCCACTATCCAACATGCTAAATAATACAAATTATGGTTAGAATATTACTGGAACATACCCACACAAAATCACACATTTGCTATACATGGATGATCTAAAACTACTGGCAGCAACAAATCAACAACTCAACCAATTACTAAAGATAACAGAAGTATTTAGCAATGATATAAATATGGCTTTTGGAACAGACAAATGTAAGAAAAATAGCATAGTCAAGGGAAAACACACTAAACAAGAAGATTACATATTGGATAACCACAGCGACTGCATAGAAGCGATGGAAAAAACAGATGCCTATAAATATCTAGGATACAGACAAAAAATAGGAATAGATGATAGAAATATTAAGGAAGAGCTAAAAGAAAAATATAGACAAAGACTAACAAAAATACTGAAAACAGAATTGACAGCAAGAAACAAGACAAAAGCTATAAATACCTATGCTATACCAATATTGACCTACTCATTTGGAGGAGTGAAATGGAGTAACACAGACCTAGAAGCACTCAATACACTTACACGATCACAATGCCACAAATATAGAATACATCACATACATTCAGCAACAGAAAGATTCACATTAAGCAGAAAGGAAGGAGGAAGGGGATTTATCGACATAAAAAACCTACATTATGGACAGGTAGACAATTTAAGAAAATTCTTTCTAGAACGAGCAGAAACTAGCAAAATACACAAAGCAATCACCCACATAAATACATCGGCTACACCACTACAATTTCATAACCACCTCTACAACCCTTTAGATGACATAACATCAACAGATACAAAGAAAGTAAATTGGAAAAAGAAAACACTACATGGCAAGCACCCGTATCATCTAACACAGCCACACATCGATCAAGACGCATCCAACACATGGCTAAGAAGAGGCAATATATACAGTGAGACAGAAGGATTCCTGATTGCAATACAGGATCAAACAATAAACACCAGATATTACAGCAAGCATATTATTAAAGATACCAATACCACAACAGATAAATGCAGACTTTGCAAACAACAAATGGAAACAGTAGATCACATCACAAGCGGATGTACAATACTAGCAAATACAGAATACCCCAGAAGACATGACAACGTCGCAAAAATAATACAT
Organism: Schistocerca serialis cubense; assembly: GCF_023864345.2. Lineage (NCBI taxonomy): Eukaryota > Metazoa > Arthropoda > Insecta > Orthoptera > Acrididae > Schistocerca > Schistocerca serialis. The sequence goes on from NC_064644.1 coordinate 231,335,045, forward strand.
CAACATCTTGCCTTACAACATAAACTTTTAAAACAACACGTTCCTACATACAAGTATACACCACAAAATGTACTGGAGAATGATGAATACAAATTATACTGGAACAGAACCATTATAACAGATAAAACAACGCCACATAACAAACCTGACATCATACTCACCAATAAAAAGAAGAAATTAACACAACTAATTGAAATATCCATACCCAATACAGCAAATATACAGAAGAAAACCGGAGAAAAAATTGAAAAATACATCCAACTGGATGAGGAAGTCAAGGACATGTGGCATCAGGATAAAGTTGACATTATACCAATTATACTTTCAACTACAGGAGTCATACCACGCAATATCCACCAGTACATCAATGCAATACAGCTACATCCAAACTTATATATACAACTTCAGAAATCCGTAATTATTGATACATGTTCAATTACCCGAAAGTTCCTAAACGCAATGTAGCATATACCGTACAGTTAAAAGGAAGTGACGCTTGATCAAGGTCCGCGTCACTTTCATTCCGAACCAGACCTAAGGTCTGAGAAAGGAAAGATAATAATAATAATAATTATTATTATTATTATGAACTTTGTTACTTATTTCAAATTTGCCATTACATTATAATATTACACGCGCGTCTGCATACGTTCTATCGTCAACTAGCTCATATGTTTTGTCCTGTTGGAGGACTGAAAATATCTTGTATCGTCGCTGAGTTTTGGTGATGTGCAATCTCAATGCCTTAATCATCTTTCAAATCTAAATTCACTCACAACCAAAATACTATCTCATGTTGAATCAATTCCTTATCCCTCACTGATTCTCAGACAGTAAAGATTAGCTGGAAATGACCTAAAGGTCTTCTCTACATCTGTGAATCACAGATAGCCAAGTATTTCGTACAATTTACACATTTATATAGTTTAGTTCATGGCTTGCAAGTTATCCATTAAGCTATACTCACTTTTATAAAAAATCTTGTCCATTTATCCACCTAACTTTGGCATTTGCGTGGAGTCTGATCATTTTGGTTTGACAAGCAAATGGTTCAGGTAATGGATAGTTGCATGCAAATGTATCTGTTTACATCACCCAAATTCATTTCAAAGAAATACCCTAAAATTACTGCAGTCAATAGTACATTTTAAAAATGGACATTTTTGTTATTTTTAATGTCAGAATTTAAAATCTCTATGAGACAAAAAAGTTAAAGAAAATTGTAACCTAATTACAATATAGAACTCGCTAAACTGCGGTACTTTGTACTTATTGAGTAGCCTAACCTGTCGTAACTGAACTATCGGTTTACTTTCATATACAAAACCAATATTCGCACGCCATCGTCCAACATTTTAATACGAATTTGTTTGGTTAAAACTCCTGTAGCTTTAAAGACTACCGTCCATCAGTACTAAGGATTTAAAATACAATACAGGAATAACCCATATGCAAAACATTCCTAAACGTATACACACAACTTTGATGAAGTTACCATGATGGATTTATAGCTTAGTCTGTGCGCCATTTTGTCTTACGCTGTTTCCTCTATGATTGTCGAATGGAAAGACGAGATGACACATTCCTTTCTTAAACTTTTCTTCAGAGTTATTCAAATTTAACTTAGTATGTATGTTTGTAAGGCTAAAAAATCCTTATTAATATCTTACATATACATATTTGGAACGTTCTATCTATTACTTATTTCAGTATGATGTTTTAATTTATGTTAAGTGTATTCCTTAACATTGCAGGCCTTATATACCAAAGAAATTTTTAAAAATTTCAATACAGAAATTTCTGAAATTTAATGTGTTTGCAAGGGTAAGAAATCCTCAACAATATTATATTGATATTGCTTTGGAACGATTTATGTCCGAATTATTTGAGTATCGTATTTAAATTCGACTATGCGGATAGAGGGCACCTTCTGACGTTCTTTTAAAATTTTCGTATAAAGCGACTGTATGCAAGCATGGTCTTGTATACAATAATGAACCGAGTAGTTCCATTACTCTGAAACGACGACATACGGCATGTTATACAACTTTTGTATCGTATGCACATTATAAAATATTTTTCAACTTTACGAACATGGCTTTAGTCCCTATTACCTGTGATTTTTTAACAGGTTTGACGATGGGTGACAGCGTTCAGTCCAGTAATTTTGAAATAAAGTCAGCGATATACAGACAGAAAAACAAAAAAGGAATTCTTTAAATAAGGATCACAGATGAGTCCCTTGCCACGAAGAGTCCCAGTTTCGACAAAATAGGAATTAGATTATTTAACACTCTTCTAGATTTGACAAGGAATTAAGTAGTTGGTAGACCAGTTGCCCGCGAAAGGCAAAGGTCCCGAGTTCGAGTCTCGGTCTGGCACACAGTTTTAATCTGCCAGGAAGTTTCAAGGAATTAACTAGTAACAAAAGTACATTGAAGTTACCTTTATTTTGTGCTATTGTTGAGGCCGTTCCAATGACACGCCGCCCGGAAGTTTACACAACACTGAATTCTTCGTCGATTACCTTGCCTCGGCGGCACTGATTTTCTTAGAGTTATGTGGTAGAGCTCTTTTATCTCCAGAGATAAGTTAAATGTTGAGAGAAAGCAGACACAATGCTTAATATTTTCCTGGAAACAGAAGCAGAGAAACAAAAAGTATTCAGAACTTTTACTACTTCAGTATAAAAAATCCATACTGAGGAATTACCCTACTTCACGAAACACGAGCTGTATGAGAGATTATTAGCGTTTCAAGATACGTTTTTAAAAGGAGTAAAAGGACGCTTTCGAAGCTATATATGCAAATAATGGTTTTCGTCACTCTTCTTTTTGTGATTGTGAAAGATAATTAGATTTTTATTATAAATGCAACGTATGGAAACAAAAGAATTATTTGTTTATCGCATTTCAGTTTTATGGAAGTGAGCAATAAATAGGTAATGCCATTTCAATTTTGTTGTATGTAATATAAACTTTTTCCGTTTCAGCTTGTCGTGTGTATCTAAACAGCCGCTGAATTTTTCACCAGCAGTTTGCCATTAAAACGCTAATGACTCCAATAAATGAAATATGACACTCTACGTTCTGTATTTATTGCGTTTATTTGTCACATTAAACGTCGCAGCAGCTGGTAACGGACTAGTCGCAAAAAATGTAGTTAACGAATAAGTTTGATGTTTATGGAATATATTGATATAAGACAGTAATACATCGTGTGATATCCGATAGTCACAAGGAAAGTATTCAGAGCCATCCGAAGTTCCTGCTCTATCTTTTCTTCCATGTAATGGCACATTTGATTTCAAAAGCGGGTGAAATTAGATACTGTCTATGGTTGTTTCCAGTCTTCTGCCTCGAACATTTCACTTGTCAGAAATGACATGGAAAGCCGCAGTTGGCTTCATGCATTGCTTCCTTTGACCCTTCCTATATACCTATAACAAATTTTTTTAAAGTAGCAAGTATTTCGACTGTGACGATGCTGTAGAGGGGTTTAAATATAGGTTATTTCTATATGTCTGTAGTAAGATGGTATTTAAGAATGTAGAAGAAGGTAATAAAGTGGGAATATTCAGGGTGTTTCGAAATGAATAAACGAGTTTAAGGTCATGCAAAATTTATAACATTCAACTTACAAGTATAAACAATACGTTAAATGAAATTGCAACAGATCGTTTTATTTGTCTTCCTGTGTTCAAAGATAAGAGTATGGAACGACCAAGAGTGACTGAAGATTCTGTCGAACGAGTGTGAGTTTGTCAGGCGTACCCACCAAGGAATGAGCTAGGAAAGCTAGTGGTGAAATAGCAATTCTAGTGACGTCTGTGTGGAGACTTAAGCAAACGCTTATAACTACGTCCTCATCCCACGCAGTTGTTACAAACTCAAAAGCCTACGGACTTCGGTTTACGTGCCAACTTCGCAAACGAATTGTTGCTGCTTGACGAAAAGATTTTCTGGATCGTGTCGTTTTCAATGATGAAATAACATTTCACCTGAGTGGAAATGTAAAAAGACATAATGTGTGCATCTGGGTGTCAGGAAATCCTCACGAGATGGCGCAGTTGCAATGATACTCCCCTAAATTGAATGTTTTTGGCACTGTATCCCTGGGGGAAGTTTATGTGCTTTCTTTTTGGGAGAAGTAACTGGTGTTTATTGTCTTGATGCCCTCTATCTATGGCTCTTTCCTCAGTTGGAAGAAGCTGAACCACAGCACTTTATCTGGCAGCAATATGGTGCGCCACCGCAGTGGCATAATTCAGTTCGTGATGTGTTAAACGACGTTGTACTCGACCGCTGGGCTGGCGGCAAGAGCCCATATGACTGAGCTTGTTTTGCATGACCTTCACGTTCACACACGATACGACACCATGCGATTTTTACCTTTGGGCTTTATAAAGGATCATATGTATGTGCCTCCACCACCAGCTAATCTACTCGACATTAGAAACAGCATCGTTGCAGGAATTACTCCAGACAAACTGATAAAGGTTTGGGAAGAATTCACCTGTCGATCCTATGCGCTGACGCATGGAGCTCACACTGAACACTTTGAGTTGCTGTTTGATTTCAAGTATTATTTATAATTGTAAGTTGAATACATTGAATGCTGCAAAGTATTAAAATCATTCTATCCATTATGCAACACCCTGTATATTTACAAAAAAATTAGAGATAGATTAATTTTCCTTCGACAGAGCCTAAGTGTAATGATACTCAGCATGTAGAATGTCGAAAAAATATGCATATTTTCAGTAAATATATCACCAAAATTTGTCACAATCATATGAATCTACATTCACTGAAGTACGTAAGGTAATTCATAGGCTCATAGCCACTCGTATTCAGACAGAAAGCAGCGCGGGGTAGCCGTGCGGTGTGAGGCGCCTTGTCACGGTTTGCGCGGCTCTCCTCGTCGGAGGTTCGAGTCCACCCTCGGGCTTGGGTGTGTGTTGTCCCTAGCGTAATTTAGTTTAAGTTAGATTATTCAGTATGTAAGCCTAGGGTCCGATGACCTCAGCAGTTTGGTCCCATAGAACCTTACCACAAATGTCAAATTTCAGACAGAAAGCAGTTTACCACACTCATTTACATTGATCACATTATTGTGTGTAATACGTATAGTAGTCATATTTTATGTAATACTTACATTATTTGATATCATTATTAATATAAACGTAAACTGGTTGTACTTGTAAATTTATCAATGGCGTAGACGAAGTTGACCATCGGTCATGCACGATTCTCTTGAACTGAACGTTGCAAGTAGTTAAACTGTTTATTAATGCTATAAAGTGATTAATAATGGGTTTTACAGAGCAGCGGCCACGCTTGTGAAGCAAAGTAGGTGACTAAGTGCTTACGTAAATTATTCTTATCTCTTAGCACTGATTTGATGAACGGAGCTGTTGGTGTGAAAAATGTGTTACTGTGTTAAATTTCGTTAAGGAATGAACATAATGGGATGCGCTTCTGGACCTCTCCTGTTCCTTAAGTAACGTCTCTCCAGGCTTTCTCTTTTCCTATTTTGAGCTAATCTCGTCACCTCTACGTGACCGCTACACTCAACATCCTTTGCGATTATCCACTTTTTGTCTGGCGCTAACATTTTTCCTCTTTACTGCTGCTGTGTTGTGGGCTTTGTGGTCTAGTGGTTACAACACTAGACACCGGCCCTGGAAATGCCGAGTTGAATCCCAGATAGGAGTGGCGGTTTCTCCACCTTCCAGACCCTCCAGATCCAGTCAGCTTGCTATCAAACGAGTGCCAGAGACTTTTCTCTGTGTAAGAGGCGGCCGGGCAATACGCCACTCCATGCAGATAATCCGGTCACAGGCTATACTGATCATTCCAGCGACAAGTAGAATGTTCCTGGGCGTCATAGCAGAGATTGCACTAACCTTGTGGCAAAGACGTTTCGTAGATTTCTTAGTAATTTTTCATTTTTAAAATTCTTAGACAGCACCACATTTCAAGTGCTTCCAGTGCTATTCAACAGCCTAGGAAATAATCCAAATATTAGTATGATTTGTATATGTATGATACTATAGAAAGAATGTACCTTCTCGGTTCCGTGCTTCAATCTGTAAAACCCTTCTAGGACTGATTTGTTGTCCGTCAGTGTGTCTGTATGTTTGTTGTCCGACTGTTAAGAACCCTTTTTCTTAAGCTCGGGTAGATGTATCAAATTCAAATTTATGTGACATATTAAGGACTATGGGCTCTTGGAGTTTTAAAAGCTTCATGTTAGTAAGTCACTTCAATCAAAAGATACGGCCATTCATGTCACGTAATTTAATCCTCAAAAACCCACTCATCTATACTTACAGGATACTTCCCGTTTACCTACAACCAAGGTTTCACCGTATAAGTAAAGTAAGTAATCCGAAAATTGTTAAAATGTAATTACGTCGTATGAAAAGTATCTTCTGCCTTTTGAACGTGTATTGGATTCATCGTCCGTCAAAAGCATAATAGACGAATATCAGTGCATGCAAACATAAAATGTAACTTGTAATCATGTTTTAGTAACTAAATAAAAAATGATTTCTTAAATATTCTCTCTCTCTCTCTCTCTCTCTCTCTCTCTCTCTCTCTCTCTCTACATTCTACATATACAATGAAGAGGTACGAGGTAGTGGAGATCTCTTCTGAACAGCCACTGCCTAAATTTTGATTAATTGTCAGCATTGGCGGCCGAAGACTACCGGCATAACAACTTGTCGTCATTCTGGTAACGACCTTATCAAAGAAGGTGGAGGAGCGGACAGAGCTTCGGAGCACTCTCTTGTCCTTGGGCGTGGGAAACAGCGTGAGGATGCAGAAGGCAATGGGAACCGCGGCATCAAAGACATGAAAAACGTATCCACAGGACATGTGCCCTGTAATTGAAAAAGTGTCATGATGACCTCTACAATGGCAAAAAATTCCGGAGCAGTCCCCACTCGGATCTCCGGGATTGCCTGTGGGGAGGTGACTATGAGAAAAATATTGATTAATCAACGAAAGGATAACATTCTGCCACCCGGGGCGTGGAATGTCAAAAGCTTGAACGAGGTAGGGAAGGTAGAAAATCTGCAAAGGGAAGTGCAGAGGCTCAGTCTAGATATAGTAGCGATCAGTGAAGTGAAATGGAAAGAGGATAACCATTTCTGGTGAGATAAGTATGGGATAATATCAACAACATTGGAAAATCGTATAATAGGAGTAGGATTCGTTATGAATAGGGAGCTAGGGAAGAGAGTGTGCTACTGTGAACAGTTCAATGGTAGGGTTGTTCTTATCAGAATCGAAATGGCTCAAATGGCTCTGAGCACTATGGGACTCAACTGCTGAGGTCATTAGTCCCCTAGAACTTAGAACTAGTTAAATCTAACTAACCTAAGGACATCACAAACATCCATGCCCGAGGCAGGATTCGAACCTGCGACCGTAGCGGTCTTGCGGTTCCAGACTGCAGCGCCTTTAACCGCACGGCCACTTTGGCCGGCCATCAGAATCGAAAGCAAACCAACACCGACAACGATAGTTCGGGTATAAATGCCGACGTCGCAAGCAGAAGATGAAGAGAGAGAGAGAAAGTATATGAGGATATTGAAATGGTAATACAGTATGTAAGGGGATATGAAAACCTAATAGTCGTGGGGGACTGGACTGCAGTTGTAGGGGAAGGAATAGAAGAAAAGGTTATAGGAGAATATGGGCTTGGGACAAGGAATGAGAGAGGAGAAAGACTGACTTCTGTAATAAATTTCCTTAGTAATAGCGAATTCTCTGTTCAAGAGTCACAGGAAGAGGAGGTACACTTGGAAAAGGCCGGGTGATAGGGGATGGTTTCAGTTAGATTACATCATGGTCGGACAGAGATTCTGATATCAGATACTGGATTGTAAGGTGTACCCAGGAGCAGATAAAGACTCAGATCACAATGTAATAGTGATGAAGAGTAGGTTGAAGTTGAAGGGATGGGTCAGGAAGAATCAATACGCAAAGAAGTGGGATACGGAAGTACTAAGGAATGACGAGATACGCTCGAAGTTCTCTAAGGCTATAGATACAGCAATAAAGAATAGCTCAGTAGGCAATTCAGTTGAAGAGGAATTGACATCTCCAGAAAGGGCAATCACAGAAGCTCGAAAGGTACAAAGAAGATAACATAGGTACAAAAAGGTGACTGCTAAAAGACCACGTGTAACAGAAGGAATATTTCAGTTCTTCGACGATAGAAGGAAGCACAAAAAAGTTCCGGGAAATTCAGGCATACAAGTTGCTGAGGATTGAAATAAATAAGAAGTGTATGGAAGCTAAGACGAAATGGTTGCATGAAAACTGTGGAGAAATCGAAAAAGAAATGATTGTCGGAAGGACTGACTCAGTACATAGGAAAGTCTAAGCAACCTTCGGTGAAATTAAAAGCAAGGATAATAACATTAAGAGTTCCACTGTTAAATGCAGAAATGAGAGCGGATAGGTGGAAAGAGTACATTGAAGACCTTAACGCAGTGCTCACACTAAAAACTCCGTAAGCAAGGAATGTATACATTCGTTCTTATCAACCAATTTGCACATCGAAGAAGCAATGATAGAAATAAAAGAAATGTTCCGGAGTGGAACTGAAATTCGAGATGGAAGGACATCAATGATTCAGATGACATTGTTATCCTGATTCAAATGAAGAAGAATTACATGATCTGTTGAATGTCTAATGACTACAGAATATGGACTGAGAGTAAACTGAAGGAAGACGAAAGTAATGAGAAGTAGCAGAAACGAAAACAGCGTGAAACTTAACATCAGGATTGATGGTCAAGAAATAAACGAAGTTAAGGAATTCTCCTTACTAGTCACCAAATAACCAATAACGGACGGAGCAAGGAGGACGTCAAAAGCAGACTAGAGCTGGCAACTAGGGAATTCCTGGCGAAGAAAAGTCTACTAGTATCAAACATTGGCCTAAATCTGAGGAAGAAATTATTGAGAACGTACGTTTGGAGCACAGCCTTGTATGACGGTGAAACATGGACTGTGAGCAAACCGGGACAGAAGAGAATCGAAGCATTTGAGATGTGGTTCTGCAGACGAATGTTGAAATCTGGGTGGACTGATGACGTAAGGAATGAGGTTCTGCGCAGAATAGGAGAGGGATGGAATGTGTGGAAAAAACTGACAAGGAGAAGGGACAGGATGATAGGACATCTGTTAAGACGTCATGGGATAGCTTCCATGGTACTAGAGGGGGCTGTAGAGGGCAGAAACTGTAGTGGAAGACAGAGACTGGAATTCATCTAGCAAATAATTGAAGATTTAGGTTGCAAGTGCTACTTTTAGATGAAGAGGTTGGCACAGAAGAGGAATTCATACCAGGCCGCACCAAACCAGTCAGAAAACTGATAACTCAATAAATAAATAAATAAATAAATAAGTTAATTCAGCACTAATAAACATCTCATTGCGGCCTGGGGCCTCCTTCAGTTGTAGTGATTACTGCTGTTTGAACATTTTCTCTGACTCTACTGACAATATATCTCATTTGTGGAATTGTACGAGAATCGCACTGGGAGAGTTAACCCTTTAATGTTGGTATGGAAGTAGACGAGGGTATCACAGATAGTTATTTCTCGTGTTCAGTTAGTATACTGTGCAGCCAACTTATCCTTTGTTTTGCAAAAACTACACAATTAGAGTTGCTTGCTGAAGCTTTCAGCAGAGATGGGTAAAACTAAAGAATACACATCTGCTATGGGATAAAGGCTATACAGTAATTATAATAAGAAACACCCTATTGTAGGAAGTTTACACAAGTCACACTACTGCAGTTAAAACAAGAAGCTTTTTCAGAAGAAGTTTAAACATAAAAAGTTTTCGGAGTGCCAAAACAAAGAGTTATTCATACTTACGCGAAAGATTAGCGTCAGCAGTTGTTCCCATTTGTTATTTAATTAGAATCTTTATAAGTCAGTGTTTATAAGAAGGATATTTGATTGGGCAGTGCCGCAGTTGCAGACTACGGGGCTGAAACTCGTATAGGGACTTCTGGTAACACGCCTTTGGTTCGCTGTCACGCCCCTTGGAGGGCTACAGGTTTACGTCTATCATCTCATTGTCTTTTTGGCTGATTTTCTGTCATAGTTAACAGAAGTTGGTTTCATTACAGTGCGCTTCTGATTACGACTTCTCGTGTTTATTGCACTCTTTGAATTGCGTTGTAAATTTATTGCTCGTATTCTGATTGCTTCTTCTCGCATCCCTAACATTGGGTAGGGTAAATGATTCCAAATTTGTTTTCGTTTCATGTAAAACGGATGCTCTTTTCGTTACATGGTATACTGCTGACTTACACGTATCTGTTATTGCTTATGATTTTGAGTCTGAATTGTTAGATTTAAATGCATTTTAAGTATGTTACTCGTATTCCTCGCTATTTTTGTTTGCACTTGTTCTCCCTACTCTCTCATTTAATGGAGAATTCCGTGTTAGAAAATTTTGAAAGTATTGGTATTCAACTTAATTATATCTTGCCACGTAATAAGTATATAATTCTGCTCTGAATTGTGTTGCTTCTTGCCACCACAGTGTACTGCAGAGTATGGATATGATTATAGATGAGTGGTCCCTACGCTTTGTAGTCTTGGTGACTAGAGCATTCTTCCTCGCTAATTCCAACAATGCAAGAGTAGCTACGCAATTGTTTTTACGCGGTATTGACAGGGACTGCAAACATTACACTTCAGCAGAATTCAATGCAAATATCGGGGGCCTCCATTAAGGTGGAGAGAACAGGAACGGATAGTAACAAAAATAACGTAGAATACGAGCAATATATTTACAGTGCATGTAACTGTTAACTGGTCTAGTCTAACTATCAGACCACAGGACTTTTTTCTTACACGTACCTCTATATCTAGGCAACAGATGGCGCTGGCAGTTTTTGTATTCTCTAATGGTCTGTAGATGACTGTGCGCGCCATTACACTGAATTCATTCCAAATGGTTGGTCAGTTGGGAGCAGTCTGGGGTGTGTCAGACCCCATCAGATCGTTAACATTAGTGTTTTTTCCATTAAGGTGAGCATTTTCTAGGAAACTTTCTCCCATTTTTTGCACTAAACTTTTGTAATATTTGCAGGAGTTACGGTGCCATGGTTTGGAGGAAGCTTTTGACAGACGAATAAATACAGCGTCTACTGGGTGACCCAACTCTCAGTGATATCAGTGTAGTGGAGCCTAGTGACATATCATCTTCAGATGAAACTGATGTCAGCGAGGAAGAAGATTGTGTGCCCACTTGTGATTCCAACTATTTCTAGGGGAAGAATAAATGTTTCAAGTGGAGCAAGAATCCCTCTGCACTAGGACGTACACGTGCGCATAACATTGTTATCAGATTTCCAGGTGTTCGTGGAGCTGCAAAGGATGTCCGTGACAATGACGTTTTAGGTACTTGGCAATTATACTTCCCTTACACCATGCATCATGCTACTGCCATCATTTGTGGGTGATGTTGATATGATTGAAATCAAAGCAGTGGTAGGACTGTTATATCTGGCAGGCGTGTTGAAATCAGGAAACGAAAATGGTTCGAGCCTTTTTGCTTCAGACGGTACAGGTATAGAGTCTTCCGGACCACTATGAGTGTCAAGAGATTCTTGTTCATTCTTGCAGCCTTGTGGTTTGACTGTGCCCAGACACGAGCAGAGCGAAGGGGAACAGGTAAACGTGCTCCCATTCGTGAAATTTGGCATGCATTCATCCATAATTGCATTCAGTATTTTGTTATTGGAAGCTTTGTGACTGTTGACGAAATGCTGGTACCATTTCCGGGGGGGAGTAACCCTTTTAAAATGTACTTGCCTAAAAAACCTAATAAAAGTTCTATGCCTTGCAGATTCCAGGGACTTCTATATGAATAATGCTTTCATTTATATTGGTTCAGAAAGTGAAGTTCGCAGAAACATGTCAGTGCTGACGCAAACAGTGCTGCGGTTAATTGAACTCATCAAAGGGACAAATCGAAATGTGACTTGACAATTGGTTCACCTTCAATGAACTTGCTGAGAAATTGAAAACACAGAAGCTCACCATCCTGGGAACAGTGAGAGACAACAAACGTTAAATTCCACAAGAAGTCAAAGCTAGCCGGCCGAGACAAACTGGATCTACTCTCTTTGGACGTACTGCAGACCTCACGCTTTGCTAGTATGTTCCAAAAAAGAACAAAGCAGATATTTTATTGTCTATTATTGTCTAGCATACATCACGACCAGAAGATAACAGACTCTGGAAAACCTGAAATGATAGCCAACTGCAATGAGACAAAGGGTGGGGTGGATATCCTTGACCAGCTGTGTGGTACATACACTGCTTCGAGACGCACAAGGAGACTGCCTATGGATAATTTCTTTGCAATGTTTTAGATTGCTGGTGTAAACAGTGCTATTGTGTCATACTGAAAGCCGAATCCAACAGCACAGAAGATGTTAAGAAGGAAATTTTTGACTTCATTAGGCACGGCACTTATCAAAGAGCATATGGTTAGACGTGAAACCAGGTATCTTCCAAGGGATCTGCAGCAGGTTGTTGCGAAAAATAGAGGTGGAGACGAAGGAGTGGGGAGTCCAGAGCCACGTATCAGAAAGGGGCGTTGTCAGTTGTGCCCTCGAGAAAAAGACAGACAAAATTTTCATGTGTGAAGTGTCATAAGTTGCTTTGTTTGGAACACAGTGTACGTATTTGTCCAGACTGTGCAAAGTAACATGATTTAGTTTACATGCACAATTTAATTATGTAATCACACATAATTTATGTATATTCACATAGTCCATGTACTACAGATTCACATGGAATAATATGTATCTTATTTGACAAGTAAGTGCAATTATTTCTGATAAAATCTTATTTTCAGTCATTGGATTTTCACAGACCCCACTAGAGATTTTATTCAATTTTTTTTTCACCGTACCAGTTAAGGGTTAAATCGAGTAGTTCACACACGAATTCGCAAGCAGCAACAAATAGACATCGGTTCACAGAATGCCATGCGACTAATCAAGTTTCTATTTCATATGAAACGAAAACAAGTATGGAATCATTTACACCAACCAATATTACGGATGAGGGCAAGAATCAGTCAGAATACGAGAAACATATTTACGTAGTAATTCAAAGAGCGCAGTATGCACAAGAAGGTCGTAACCATGAACATAATTTCGACTTGATGACAGCCGCGCTATGGAAATGGCAATATTGTATTTTACAAATAAATACACTATACCACCAGACTGCTGGACTCATTTTTCGAAATCAGTAACATGGATTTCCGCGCCGCATTTCTCGTATTCAGAGTTCTCTACCACGCCACTGCCTAGGTTCCTTGTTCCCGTGTTATAACATAGGAATTACACTTCTGATAGTTTGGTGTTTTGTGTGGCAAGCTGAATAATGTTATGAGTTTTACTAGCGCTTGTCTTTCCGTTTTTGGATCTATAAAATATAAATCAAAGTTGGTTATTCTAAATCGTTTAAGGTGTAAAATAATACGTGTCTGCAAATTGTCGAAAATGTATGTCATAAATTTTTAAAATATGTAAAATTAGAAAGCTTGTGCGGCAGAATGGTGATGTAACTCCAAGATACTCACTTGACCGTAGTGGTGGTACACGTGACGGAGGTTTCAATTAGGCAGACCGAACTTTGTTTAGGTTCTCTATATTTGTATCTGCTTGTAACTCTAGCTTAGAAAACACCACTCGAAATAAGTTGGGTTTGAAATGAAAAAAAGTTAGTGAACTTTCACGCCTACGCTACACCATTATCCTGACCGATCATTCCTTCCTATCCCCTTTGCTTAATAATATATTCCTATATTTATTTGCCTTTGTAAACTATCCATTGATTGTCCACTAGGTACACCAGATGAGTGATGCTTTTATAACGGCTTAGTGTAACTGCGCACAACCGAACGCATAATTTGCAGACGGGCCATATCGAGATTTACGGTTGTGTACTCGCCCTTTAGTGTTTAGGTAGGAACAAATTTGATCTCAGCTGACGAATGATTTTTCACAATATTTATTACTTACCAAAGACCCCAGTAGTGTTGCACAGTCTCTGTGTTCATGGAAGATACCAGAGAAGCAGATTTGTCGTCGCCGCTGATAAATAAAGCAAGATTTAAGAGAAAAAATCAAGACGTGTTCATGTAAAATGGTGCAAGAGGGAACGTCAAGAAGAAGACCAAGAACGTAATGCTCAGCTTAAGAAGGGTCCAAGTGAAGGATACAGTCTTTCACTCCTACTGTTTACTTTATATATCGAAGAAGGAGTGACAGAAACAAGAGAAGGTTTCAGGATTGGGATTAAAATACGGGGTGAAAGGATAACACTGACGAGATACGATTATGAGGTTGCTATCGTCAGTGAAAGTGTGGAGTAATAGCAGGACCCTTAAATGTAATGAACAGTATGATGAGCAAGCACGGAATGAGAGTTCACAGAAGACAGACAAAACTAATACAGAACAGCAGAAATGAGATCAACTATAAACTTAACGTCATGACTGGGGACCACGAAGTAGATGAAATAAAGGAATTCTGCTAACTTGGAAGCAAAATAATACGTGACTGACGAAACAAGGAGTACCCGAAAATGCATACCAGAACAAGCAAAGGGAGCATTCCTTGTCGTAAGAAATCCAATACATCAAATATCAACCTTAATGTGAGGAAGAAACATCCGAGAACGCGCATTTAGAGTGCCGGACTGTATGATATTGAATCATGGATTGTTGGAAAATTTGAGAAGGAGCGAATAGGAGCATTTGAGGTGCGCTTTGTACAAGAAGGCACAGCGTAGTATGTGGCTGGAATGGAATTCATAAGACATAAAAAAGAAATATTGCAAAGAATCATCCAGGAAGTTGTTAAAAAGAGCAGCGCTATTTTAGGTCGGCTGCGGAATAATGGAAAGAAACTGCCCTTTATGATGACCAACTCATAAGAGAGTAGGTGTAGATGACCTAAGCCAACCGCCTTGTAGGAGACGTAGAATACAAGAGAGCCAGTTTGGGAAACGCCTGTTTGTACGTCGATGCAGGAGGCAGTCACGTGGAATTCCTCCTGCGCTTCCTTATTGGTTCCTCACAGTAGCTACACTAAGCTGCGTCTTGGTATGGCTATGTACTGCCGTTGGACTTTGGTCTATCAATGCAGCATACGTGTAGCGGAACGTGTAGCTGGATGGAACGACTGGGTACTAAATTCTGAACCTTAGCAGCGTGAGGAGACAGTAAAAACTTAATTTCCTTGGGAGAGATTGACAACAGGGCTTTTACATTAGGCGAATACATCTACGAATGCTTGAAGTTTTCTACTATGAGGATGATTGGTTCTCTCTTTGTACTTGTTGCTTTTTAAATGGAATAAAACTAATAATAAGCTAGTCTTATGTGTCAATTAGAAAGCAAATAAACGTTAAATTGACCACGGTTGTCTGCAGTCAAAATAATTCACCTCAAGTACAACTGCTTAACAAATAAAGACTGTTGCTCATAAATTCACACAATAATTCACAGGCTCTCTCACTCGTTAAATTTAGCCAGAGAGGACGGTACGATGCGTGGCGGAAGTGAGAGAATTACAGGGACTGGAGAAGAGAAAGGCGTGGTGTGCGGAGAGAGGAAGTGACTTACGGAGACAGTAACGGTCAAGTCGGTCAGTTTTGTGACCCGCTGAATCCCTTCTATAGATCCGTGGATTCTGAAACGCCCACTAAATCACGCAGGGCTAACAGGTAATCAGGACTGTGTGAAAGGGCCAGGAGAGTTGCGGTCGGATTCATTTCACAATAGTAATTTATTATCATTTAGTTCACGAACACACTGTTGAGAGAATTAAATTTTCTTCGCGGCTGCAGGCCTCCAAATAGATGCTTTAGAATAAATTCAATTCTGAAAAGACATGACACACAGTTAAATTTACGAATAAGATAAATCGAATACATATATGAGATCAATATGCGGTGCGGCTGAAGGCCGCCGGATTAAATCTTCAAAATTTCAAATATGCTATGATGATTACTGAAGGCAGAAAGCCACAATGTTATAATGCTAACAGGGCTGATGGCCCACGAGGTGCACAGAAAGAAATAAACGCAATAAGATGGCTGATGGCCCCAAAGTTAAATTCTGCAAATTAAGGAAATATATATTGCAACAATCGGTAAAACAGTACATTTATTTTAAAAATTTCCTGTTTACAACACCGACGGCGGAAGGCCCACAATAACTTGTAAAATCTTTCAGAGGAAATTACAATAACCTTTCAAGAGCAGAAGGCGATAATGTTTGGACTTGAAGGAAACTCTGAGAATATGTTTCCAGGGCTAAAGGCCTACAACTAACCTTGCCAAATTAAAAATATAAAATACAGTTAATTTACAGTAACATTAACACTGCCAGAAGGATAATTAAGAGAACGGCACTCTGAAGTCTCCAGTGTATCGGTCTGCCCTCGTTCACTTAGGCGAGACAGGTGGTCAGTCCAACAACACTTAATTCGTGCGAACCCATCCAAGGGACAGTCACGGGCCGACCGACCAACCGCTTGCTCGCCACGACGGAGTACTCAGGAATTCTAGATGCCCCCAAAAAATTACTAGTATCACCAATTCCAAACAAACGCGTATGTGAAATGAGCTGCCAAAACTACACACGATGTTTAGTAGCAACAACAGGTGAGGAAAAGACACTGCTTAAAAACTACGTTAGCGGCCAGGACAGGTAACCAGAACACTAACGGCCACAAGACAATATTCCACTGGTTCACTTAACTAAGAAACAAGATAATACGGCTAACTTCACCCAAAATGAACACTGCTTGAATTTACGTTAGCGGCCCGGGCAGGTAACCAGAACACTAAGGGCCACAAGGCAGAAAATTCCGCTGGTGCACTTGACTAAGGATAAATTAATTTGATCAATTCCACCTGACGGCGGTTGTATCGAACATTTCACTCGTTGTTGCTCACAGTAAAACCTCCACAACAGCATCGCTGGAACCAACAACTTAATTTTCAAAACCACTCAACCTTCACGTCCTGGGTCGGCGAGCGACGATACTCGTACCAATCGGACAGCTCCAGAGACACTCCGACACTGCGCAGAGATCTCCAGCGGGCCAGTCGACTACGCCGCACGGAGTTGTCCTCGGCCCAACCGACCGACCTACCAACAATCCACCAAAAGTCAGGCCCGGCTTAAGTGATGTATGGCAGCAACGGTCGGGCGGGCGATGTCCACGCAGGGCTTACTGCTGCTGCAAGCCGACGACTGGCTGGCCCGGGCTGCGCTTCAGACGCATTGCAACTGACTGGCAGGGCCCAACTCACGACCCGATCTACCGCCGTGAACTCTCCTCCACATCTATATTTACATGATTACTCTGCAATACACATTTAAGTGCTTGGCAGAGGGTTCATCGAACCACAATCATACTATCACTCTACTATTCCACTCCCGAACAGCGCGAGGGAAAAACGAACACCTAAACCTTTCTGTTCGAGCTCTGATTTCTCTTATTTTATTGTGATGATCATTCCTACCTATGTAGGTTGGGCTCAGCAAAATATTTTCGCATTCGGAAGAGAAAGTTGCTGACTGAAATTTCGTAAATAGATCTCGCCGCGACGAAAAACGTCTTTGCTTTAGTGACTTCCATCCCCACTCGCGTATCATATCTGCCACACTCTCTCCCCTATTACGTGATAATGCAAAACGAGCTACCCTTTTTTTGCACTCTTTCGATGTCCTTCGTCAATCCCAGCTGGTAAGGATCCCACACCGCGCAGCAATATTCTAACAGAGGACGAACGAGTGTAGTGTAAGCTGTCTCTTTAGTGGACTTGTTGCATCTTCTAAGTGCCCTGCCAATGAAACGCAGCCTTTGGCTCGCCTTCCCCACAGTATTATCTACGTTCTCTTTCCAGGTACTTAGTTGATTTGACAGCCTTGAGAATTGTACTGTTTATCGAGTAATCGTTCCAACGGATCACCTTACACTTTTCGTTATTTAGCGTCAACTGCCACCTACCACAGCATACAGCAATCTTTGCTAAATCGCTTTGCAACTGATACTGGTCTTCGGATGACCTTACTAGACAGTAAATTACAGCATCATCTGCGAACAACCTAAGAGAACTGCTCAGATTGTCGCCCAGGTCATTTATATAGATCAGGAACAGCAGAGGTCCCAGGACGCTTCCCTGGGGAACACCTGATATCACTTCAGTTTTACTCGATGATTTTCCGTCTATTACTACGAACCGCGACCTTCCTGACAGGAAATCACGAATCCAGTGCACAACTGAGACGATACCCCATAGGCTCGCAGCTTGATTAGAAGTCGCTTGTGAGAAACGGTGTCAAAAGCTTTCCGGAAATCTAGAAATAGGGAATCAACTTGAGATCCCCCTCGCACGATCCGACTGACTCCTCGACAAATGACAACCGGGAAGTAATAGCAGCCGAGAAAAAATCCGATCACAGGGGATATATAAAAAAAATGTGTGTGAAATCTTATGGGACTTAACTGCTAAGGTCATCAGCCCCTAAGTTTAGACACTACTTAACCTAAATTATCCTAAGAACAAACACCACACAGATCCATGCCCGAGGGAGGACTCGAATCTCCACCGGGACCAGCCGTACAGTCCATGAGTGCAGCGCCATAGACCGCACGGCTAATCCCGCGCGCCGGGGATATATCGATAAGCGCTACTAGCGCCGATGACGGTCAGACAAAACAGCAACTCAGTAACTCCAGTAACTCAAATCAACGTGGTGAGATGGAAATACGTTAAAAGAGGATGTAAAATACCAAATGGTGGGACGGTGAGCCATGCACGGCTCAGATTAATGGCCTTGTGTCGGCCCTTGTACGCGGGACGTGGTTCGTTGGTGGTCTACGCAGGCCTGTCAGTAGGAAGGCATCCGCCGTTCGTCTGCGGAATTCTTCCGTTTGACTTCGTTTTAGAAAGCGGTTTAATCCCGAGCAAATAGAAACACGTTTGGCCTCTCCAATCGTTTTCTCCTCCGCCGTCGCCTTTCTGCCTTACGCCGGGCGTGCAATCTCGAGAAAATTCTTCGTTGTATGTGTTCATGTTCGGCGTTAAGCCGTCAGACGTGGTATCACTGTCCTCGTGTGTGTATTCCTTCGCAAGTGGTCTTTTCCAGTATCACCAAGATCTATCTTCTGTTTAATTGTGAAACAGTTGGTTAAATGTTGCCTGAAGTTTGAGAGTAAGAACATTAACGGCCGAAATGCAATCACTGCTCAGCCGTCCTAACTTGAAGTAGTATTGATATCCATATTTGCTGAATGTTAGTTTCAGGATTTGCTTTTTTAAAAGAGGAACCGTTGATATGTGAATTGTGAATTTTGGTCAACTGTTTGACTTCAGGAGGGTTTCCTGTATACCTTGAGTTTTGTGAGATCCTACTGGCAGTTATATTTCGGTAACGGTGCCGTAAACACGGTTTAGTCTTAATTTCAAGTTGCGTGTCGCTACTAGAGTTCTGTTCGCTCGTGCCAGAGCCCAAGTTTTCTAACTGTTTGGTTGTAATGCAAGCCACCTTACACGGATTTGTATAAAGTAGTTAATATACGCTTTAAGCCTTTGAGCGAACTATTTTCTTGTTTTGCCTTGTTGGCTGGCCAGCGCTTACGGCGCCACTGTTAAAACAGTGAAACAAACTGCTCCTTCCCAAAGTTCAAGTTCGTTATTAATGTCATGATCTCACCTTTTGGGTGTGTGGGGCGCCGACCTTTAAGCTGGCCTTTGTTTAACGAGCTATTACATATTTTCCTTTTTGCCTTCAATCATGTGCGAGTATTATATTAATTCTGTCATTGAGCGTTCCGTAATGTTTAGAGTCGAAGCTTTGTCGTAAATATCTTCGACACATTTCCTTAGGTCTGGATCTTAAGAAAACTTGCACAACTTTGGCCTTCCATTGCTTATTGCCAGTTAATGCTGACTGGACCTCCGGACGGGTCCCGCAATGTCTATAAAAGTTCGTATGTGTGATCTGTTGGTACTTATGATTTAGGGAGGCCTACGTGCTGAAGAACCCTGGAGATACTAAGAGGTATCAGATAGATTATATAATGGTAAGACAGACGTTTAGGAACCAGGTTTTAAATTGTAAGACATATCCAGGGGCAGATGTGGACTCTGACCACAATCTATTGCTTATGAACTGTAGATTAAAACTGAAGAAACTGCAAAAAGGTGGGAATTTAAAGAGATGGGACCTGGATAAACTGAAAGAACCAGATTTTGTACAGAGTTTCAGGAGGAGCATAAGGGAACAACTGACAGGAATGGGTGAAAGAAATACAGTAGAAGAAGAATGGGTAACTTTGAGTGATAAAATAGTGAAGGCAGCAGAGGATCAAATAGGTAAAAAAACTACGGCTAGTAGAAACCCTTGGGTAACAGAAGAAATATTGCATTTAATTGATGAAAGGAGAAAATATAAAAATGCAGTAAATGAAGCAGGCGAAAAGGAACACAAACGTCTCAAAAATGAGATCGACAGGAAGTGCAAAATGGGTAAGCAGGCATGGCTAGAGGACAAATGTAAGGATGTAGAGGCTTATCTCGCTAGGGGTAAGATAGATACTACCTACAGGAAAATTAAAGAGACCTTTGGAGAAAAGAGAACCACTTGTATGAATATCAAGAGCTCAGATGGAAACCCATTTCTAAGAAAAGAAGGGAAAGCAGAAAGGTGGAAGGAGTATATAGAGGGTCTATACAAGGGCGGTGTACTTGAGGACAATATTATGGAAATGGAAGAGAATGTAGATGAAGATGAAATGAGAGATGCGATACTGCGTGAAGAGTTTGATAGAGCTCTGAAAGACCTGGGTCGAAACAAGGCCCCGGGAGTAGACAACATTCCATTAGAACTACTGATGGCCTTGGGAGAGCCAGTCCTGACAAAACTCTACCATCTGGTGAGCCAGGTGTATGAGACAGGCGAAATACCCTCAGACTTCAAGAAGAATATAATAATTCCAATCCCAAACAAAGCAGGTGTTGACAGATGTGAAAGTCACAGCTGCAAAATACTAACGCGAATTCTTTATAGACGAATGGAAAAACTGATGGAAGCCGACCTCGGGGAAGATCAGTTTGGATTCCGCAGAAATGTTGAAACACGTGAGGCAATACTGACCCTACGACTTATCTTAGAAGAAAGATTAAGGAAAGGCAAACCTGCGTTTCTGGCATTTGTGAACTTAGAGAAAGCTTTTGACAATGTTGATTGGAATACTCTCTTTCAAATTCTGAAGGTGGCAGGGGTAAAATACAGGGAGCGAAAGGCTATTTACAGTTTGTACAGAAAGCAGATGGCAGTTATAAGAGTCGAGGGGTATGAAAGGGAAGCAGTGGTTGGGAAGGGAGTGAGACAGGGTTGTAGCCTATCCCCGATGTTATTCAATCTGGATATTAAGCAAGCAATAAAGGAAACAAAAGAAAAGTTCGGAGTAGGAATTAAAATGCATGGAGAAGAAATAAAAACTTTGAGGTTCGCCGATGACATTGTAATTCTGTCAGAGACAGCAAAGGACTTGGAAGAGCAGTTGAACGGAATGGACAGTGTCTTGAAAGGAGGGTATAAGTTGAACATCAACAAAAGCAAAACTAGGATAATGGAATGTAGTCTAATTAAGTCGGGTGATGCTGAGGGAATTAGATTCGGAAATGAGACACTTAAAGTAGTAAAGGAGTTTTGCTATTTGGGGAGCAAAATAACTGATGACGGTCGAAGTAGACAGGATATAAAATGTAGACTGGCAATGGCAAGGAAAGCGTTTCTGAAGAAGAGAAATTTGTTAACATCGAGTGTAGATTTAAGCGTCAGGAAGTCGTTTCTGAAAGTATTTGTATGGAGTGTAGCCATGTACGGAAGTGAAACGTGGATGATAAATAGTTTAGACAAGAAGAGAATAAAAGCTTTTGAAATGTGGTGCTACAGAAGAATGCTGAAGATTAGATGGGTAGATCACATAACTAATGAGGAGGTATTGAATAGAATTGGGAAGAAGAGGAGCTTGTGGCACAACTTGACTAGAAGAAGGGATCGCTGGTAGGACATGTTCTGAGACATCGAGGGATCACCAATTTAGTATTGGAGGGCAGCGTGGAGGGTAAAAATCGTAGAGGGAGACCAAGAGATGAATACACTAAGCAGATTCAGAAGGATGTCGGCTGCAGTAGGTACTGGGATGAAGAAAGTTGCACAGGATAGAGTAGCATGGAGAGCTGTATCAAACCAGTCACAGGACTGAAGACCACAACAACAACACAACGTGCTGAAGGTGACTGTAAGACGTCCCGAAAGGTTGCGTAACGTCGGGAGATGTTATTAGGCACTGAGTGTGTTACTCTTAAGTAGAATTCACTTGTGTACATATATTTCCTGTTGTTGCTACGTGCTTTGATAAGTTCGATAACTTGTTTTGACCAACGTTTCCAATGATTTTCCTTACGCAAATGTCATGAATACTAGATGCCTACGCAAGTGTTAACATTTTAATAATTTTCCTTTAATAATTGTGTAAAGTGAATGCATTGGTTTTGTGATTTAATGTGGAACATACTTTCATTATTCTATATTTGAGATTCGTATTGTCGTTGCTGTTGTGGTCCTCAGTCCAGAGACTGGTTTGATGCAGCTCTCCATAGCACTTTACCTTGTGCAAGCGTCTTCATCTCCGAGTACCTACTGCAACCTACATCGTTCTGAATCTGATTAGTGTATTCATCTCTTGGCCTACCTCTACGATTTTTACCCTCCACGCTGCCCTCCAATACTAAATTGGTGATCCCTTGACGACTTAGAACATGTCCTACCAATCGATCCCTTCTTCTAGTCAAGTTGAACCACAAATTTCTCTTCTCCCCAGTTCTATTCAGTACCTCCTCATTTTTTATGTGACCTACCCATCTAATCTTCAGCATTATTCTGTAGCACCACATTTCAAAAGCTTCTATTCTCTTCTTGTCTAAACTAGATATCGTCCATGTTTCATTTCCGTACATGGCTACACTCCATACAAATACTTTCAGAAACGACTTCCTGACGCTTAAAACTATAATCGATGTTAGCAAATTTCTCTTCTTCAGAAACGTTTTCCTTGCCATTGCTAGTCTACAATTTATATCCTCTCTACTTCGACCATAATCAGTTATTTTGCAGTCAAATACCAAAACTGATATACTACTTTAAGTATCTCAGTTCCTAATCTAATTCCCTCAGTATTACCCGATTTAATTCGACTACATTCAGTTATCCTCGTATTGTATCAATCCTTATAATCATCGTGGAGGAAAGCCTATAGTTTTAACCGGTTTGATTGATGCGTGTTCAATACGTGTATTTTAAAACATATTAGTGCCACTAATGATGTTACACTAGTGGTCATTAAAATTGCTACACCAAGAAGAAATGCAGATGATAAATGGGTATTCATTGGACAAATATATTATACTAGAACTGACATGTGATTACATTTTCATGCAATTTGGGTGCATAGATCCTGAGAAATCAGTACCCAGAACAACCATCTCTGGCCGTAATAACAGCCTTGATACGCCTGGGCATTGAGTCAAACAGAGCTTGGATGGCGTGAATAGGTACAGTTGCTCATGCAGCTTCAACACGATACCACAGTTCATCAAGAGTAGTGACTGGCGTATTGTGACGAGCCAGTTGCTCAGCCACCATTGACCAGACGTTTTCAATTGGTGAGAGATCTGGAGAATGTGCTGGCTAGGGCAGCAGTCGTACATTTTCTGTATCCAGAAAGGCCCGTTCAGGACCTACAACATGCGGTCGTGCATTATCCTGCTGAAATGTAGGGTTTCGCAGGGATCGAATGAAGGGTAGAGCCACGGATCTGAAATGTAATGTCCACTGTACAAAGTGCCGTCAATGTGAACAAGAGGCGACCGAGACGTGTAATCAGTGGCACCCCATACAATCACGCCGGCTGATACGCCAGTAAGGCGATGACGAATAAACACTTCCAAAGTGCGTTCACCTCGATGTCGTCAAACACGGATGCGACCATCATGAAGCTGTAAAGAGAACCTGGATTCATCCGGAAAAATGAGGTTTTGTCATTCGTGCACCTAGATTCGTCGTTGAGTACACCATCGCAGGCGCTCCTGTCTGTGATGCAGCGTCAAGGGTAACCGCAGCTATGGTCTCCGAGCTGATAGTCCATGCTGCTGCAAATGTCGTGAAACTGTTCATGCAGATGGTTGTTGTCTTGCAAACATCCCCATCTGCTGACTCAGGGATCGAGACGTGGCTGCACGATCCGTTACAGCCATGCGGATAAGATGCCTGTCATCTCGACTGTTAGTGATACGAGGCCGTTGGGATCCAGCACGGCGTTCCATAGTACCCTCCTGAACCCACTGATTCCATATTCTGCTAACAGTCATTGGACCTCGACCAATGGGAGCAGCAATGTCTCGATACGATAAACCGAAATCGCGATTGGCTACAATCCGACCTTTATCAAAGTCGGAAACGTGATGGTACGCATTTCTCCTCCTTACAAGAGGCATCACAACAACGTTTCACCAAGCAAAACCGGTCAACTGCTGTTTGTGTATGAGAAATCGGTTGGAAACTTTCCTCATGTCAGCACGTTGTAGATGTCACCAGGATTTTGTAGGTGTCACCACCGACGCCAACCTTGTGTGAGTGCTCTAAGAAGATAATCATTCGCTTATTACAGCATCTCCTTCCTGTCGGTTAAATTTCGCATCTCTAGCAGGTTATCTTCGTGGTGTTGCAATTTTAATGGCCAGTAGTGTAATTAGCCCTTTGGTCTTGTCCTTTCGGTTCCAGAACAACCAGGCACGGCAAGTGGTGTATCACTAGTGGTAACCTGTTACTTCATTACCTGAACTGAAATTAGCACGAGCCCTAATAGAATGTTTAGCAAAGTCCCCATTGCTAAACTTATACAAATCTGACTCAGTGCAATTAATTAATATTGCATATCAATTTCACAAGCAAAAATACGACTTATCCCGAGCAGCTGACATAAATAAAACAGAGTCCTCGCCTCTGCAGAAAGATCCCAGAAATCGTGAGGCTGGATCACCACTTAGGCAAGTATACAGCTAGCAGCTCACATTCTGCCCCAAACTGTGTAAACACAATGGCCACAACACTTCTAAGCCCTCGGCTCCGCCCTCCACGGTAAATCCACGTATCTACCTCGTTGCTATTAAAAATGTCACTTACAACTTTTTACACATAAATGTTATTAGAAGTCTAAATGTGCCATTAGATGGGCACTAAAAGAGTAAAAAGTTTGACATTTTATTCTATGTGCAGTAGTTTGCTGAAAAATTAATGCTGAACAATTGCAACTTATCGCAACAGTATTCAGAATAGTTCATGATCTCTGTGGCAACAAATATTAAAATTAAAAGTAATGTGGCAGCACTTAATGGCCATGCTCCTGCTATTGCCACTCCTGCAATTAGAATTGACGTAGGTGTGTTACTTTTTCAGTTATGGGCAAAACTACTGGATTTAATAAACGGTTATTATAAATGACAATAAAAAAATAATTCTTACTAACTGAAAAATGTGAGTATTGTGTAATCACTTCTGCCTAAACGTACTGCTTTGTGAATCGTGTCGGTGTTTTGAATTAAATGATATGCTGATTTTAATTAGATATGCAATACAACTGTTTCTTATAGACTAATTAAATCTTACTAATTAGTCATTAAATTTCAGTTAATTAAATCGTCTTTCGACTGTAACTTTCCACACAGACTAGCTCCAGGTCATAGCTGCATATCAAAAGAATTGTATTCACTTCTTCTTTAATCTGATGTATCGTGCTTTTTTGTATCTATAACTGTTTGCGCTGAATTTATGAAAAAGCGAACAATGTACAATGGTGCCTCGGACATGGGCGCACAGGGTTCTGACCGAAGACGCGTCACTCTTTTGCTTGCCGGCAACTGACCAGCTAACACGGCCGCTCCTTTCCCGGTCTCCCATACTATCCGTTATATTTTGGTCTAAGTGGCTACCTCTTCGGGCCGCTGTGACCGAGCGGTTCTAGTTACTTCAGTCCGGAGTCGCGCTGCTGCCGCTGTCGCAGGTTCGAATCCTGCCTCGGGCATGGATGTGTGCGATGTCCTTAGGTTAGTTAGGTTTAGGTAGTTGTAATTCTAGGGGATTGATGACAGATGTTAAGTCCCATAGTGCTTACAGCTATTTGAACCATTTTGACTGCCTCTCCACTTCGGGGTGCCACCAATGTACACCACGTTTTCTCATATAAATTTTTTGAGATTCATTTTTGGCAACTGACGCTTTCTTATTTAATCGACCGCCCTGCCCGCTCATACCTCTGTGTAAAGAACCATGTGCTATACACTGACAAGATTAAGGGACGAGATGGTAGGACATCTCTTAAGACATCAAGAAATGACTTCCATGATGCTTGTTGGAGCTGAAGGGAGTAAAATCTCTAGAGGAAGTCAGTGACTGAAGCGTACACGCACAAAATTGAGGACGCTGGATGCAAGTGCTACTCCGAGATGAATGGCTCTGAGCACTATGGGACTTAACATCTATGGTCATCAGTCCCCTAGAACTTAGAACTACTTTAACCTAACCAACCTAAGGACATCATACAACACCCAGCCATCACGACGCAGAGAAAATCCCTGACCCCGCCGGGAATCGAACCCGGGAACCCGGGCGTGGGAAGCGAGAACGCTACCGCACGACCACGAGATGCGGACACTCCGAGATGAAGAGGTTAGCGTTAGAGACGAATTGCAGTAGAACCTTCATTTTGTAAAGCATCATGCTGCAATCACTACTTTGACGAGGAGCAGCAGGGGAACGAATACTAGTACTACTACTAATAGCAGTACTAATAATATTAGACAATACAGGCTCCGATTACACTAATTACGCACGAATTGTTGCCTGCCATGAGCAGATACAACAAACTGATAAATATGTAGTAATTATTAGGTCTACAACTGCTCTTCCGTCGTTGCGCAATAGACGGCAGTAGTGGAAAGTTGTGGCGCAAGTCGTTCGTCGTGAGTGTCACACAGTAAGCTTAGGCATTTGAGAACGTAACGCCATCAAAACATCAGTCGATTTTTAATTGCATCATAAAGTTATTCTCGACTGAGTACGTCAATTTACGAGCCCAATTCTCGTCATCTGCAAGAGGTTTTAATTTTCTGCTTTTGTATGAAGAAATATGCGGCCGAGGCTTATAAAAAGCTGGGTAAGCCCTACGATGAGCCGCCTGTTAGTGACAGAACTTCGCAGAAAATGGTTTCCATGCTTCAAGTATCGTGATTTTGACGTAGAAGGCCGGCATGGTTATGAAAGAGAGAAAGCTTTCGATGCTACTGCAACCGACGGGAACAATCACAGGAGATCGTTATCGAAAGCAGTTGATGTGTCTGAGCCGAGCACTGAAACACAGACAGCCACACTATAGCGATAGGCATGAAAAATTGATTTTGCGGCATGACACTGCACGACCCCATGTCAAAAATCCCGTAAAAATATACTTGGAAACGTTGAAATGGGACGTTCTACCCCACCCGCTGTATTCTCCAGATATTCCTCCCTCTGACTGCCACCTTTCTCGAACTATGACACACGACCCTGCTGACTGGCACTTGCGGTCATATTGTGTTGTTGTGGTCTTCAGTCCTGAGACTGGTTTCATGCAGCTCTCCATGCTACCCTATACTGTGCAAGTTTCTTCATCTCCCAGTACCTACTGCAACCTACATCCTTCTGAATATGCTTAGTGTATTCATCTCTTGGTCTCCCTCTACGATTTTTACCCTCCACGTTGCCCTCCAATGCTAAATTTGTGATCCCTTGATGCCTCAGAACATGTCCTACCAACCGGTCCCTTCTTCTCGTCAAGTTGTGCCACAAACTCCTCTTCTACCCAATTCTATTCAATACCTCCTCATTAGTTATGTGATCCACCCATCTAATCTTCAGCAATCTTCTGTAGCACCACATTTCGAAAGTTTATATTCTCTTCCTGTCCAAACTATTTATCGTCCATGTTTCACTTCCATACATGGCTGCATTCCAAACAAATATTTTCAGAAACGACTTCCTGACACTTAGTTCTATAGTCGATGTTAACAAATTTCTCTTCTTCAGAAACTCTTTCCTTCCCATTGACAGTCTACATTTTATATCCTCTCTACTTCGACCATCATCAGTTATTTTGCTCCCCAAATAGCAAAACTCCTTTACTACTTTAAGTGTCTCATTTCCTAATCTAATTCCCTCAGCATCACCCGACTTAATTAGACTACATTCCATTATCCTAGTTTTGCTTTTGTTGATGTTCAACTTATACCCTCCTTTCAAGACACTGTCCATTCCGTTCAACTGCTCTTCCAAGTCCTTTGCTGTCTCTGACAGAATTACAATGTCATCGGCGAACCTCAAAGTTTTTATTTCTTCTCCGTATATTTTAATACCTACTCTGAAGTTTTCTTTTGTTTCCTTTATTGCTTGCCCAATATACAGATTGAATAACATTGGGGAGGGGCTACAACCCTGTCTCAGTCCCTTCCCAACCACTGCTTCCCTTTCATGCCCCTCGACTCTTATGACTGCCATCTGCTTTCTGTGCAGAAGTGCAAAAGTGGATCGATTCATGGCTACCCTCAAAAGATGCCCAGTTTATACACTGCGGGATTCGTATGCTGTCATAAAGCTAGGAGAAAGCGGTGGCCAACAATGCCCAATACTTTGAATGGTAATTTTTTTTGTAAGTTTTGCACGATAAAGTAACTTCGAGAAAAAACGGCGGACGCAAAGTTGTAGACCTAGTAGTAAGAAAGAAATAACACATAAGCTACGCCAAGGGTCTATATTTACTGAATTTATCTTGTATTTAACATATTAGGTGCTGACAGTTACTACCTCGTTCTTTAATGCACTTTTGCGCGCGCCCCAACATGTTAATATACATTTGCCGTAATTCTGCCCTATCAGTTCTCAAAATTTCATTACGAATATTGTCCTTCAGGTCTTGTAACGTTACTGGCTCTTTTGCGTACACTTTTCCCTTTAGACTGCTACACAGATAAAGGTCACAAGTCGTTAGGTCCGGCGAATGCGGAGGCCGCAATCCTCTGATGACACTTCTTTCTTCTGTGAATGTTTCACAGATTCGTGAGATTGACTCACCTCAAGCGTGAAAGGTCGCTGATCCTGTTGAATGACAGTGTAAATACGTTCTTGTGGGGATCAACTGTACGTAAAGTTCCTCACAGATTTAAAATTCCTCAAAGATTCGCGTATGTACAACGCTGTTTACAGTTGTTTCAAAAAAATATGGGACCCACTATCCAACTTGCTGACACGCCACACCACACTCTGGTTTCTTCACTGTGAAGAGGTTCCTTAGTAATCGGACAGTGATCTTTTGTTGACCAGCCTATGGTGTTCTGGGAGTTGACTCCTGGGATGTGGAACCGGGCTTTATCACTGATAAAGTACAGCAGCGGATCGAACGCTGCAGGCTAAACTATCTGACATAGCCACGTACAGTAATTCACACGTTTCGCCTTACGTTCCTCCTTCAATTCTTGGACACATTCATTTTTTAGGGAATCATCTCTATATGGTGTAAAAGAATTTCACAAGACCTACGCGAAATATTCAGTTGTTGCAACAGTTTACGTGTCGACTTCCCAGGACTTTGGATCATTCCTGCTCGAATACCCGAGATCATAGTAGGTTTAAAGACGAACGGGGCTCCATTCTGTTCTTCGTTTGCCGCTGACGCTGTAGCATCCTACTTTGTAACCAAATCCTATATATTACACTTGCTGGTATACAAACACCAGTAAACTTCTTTGCAAAGACGCGCGGAGTGGCCGCGCGGTTAGGGGCGCCATGTCACGAATTGCGCGGCCCCTCCCGCCGGAGGTTCGCGTCCTCCCTCGGGAATGGGTGTGTTTGTTGTCCTTAGGGTAAGTTAATTTAAATAGTGTGTAAGTCTAGGGACCGATGGCCTCAGCAGTTTGGTCCACTCACATATTTTTTTTCTTTGCAAAAAATCCTACGATTTTCGTAAATGAACCGCATGCCTCCACTATTTCGATTCTTTCTAGAAATGCTTCATCTCGCTGAGATACTAACTTCACACGTCTTAATTAAGTCGCAAGGGCTTTCGTACAGGCAATAAAAAAGTAGTTGCGTCTGCTACATGACAATAGATGACAATTGCCGCGCGACAATGGGAAGTCTAGAACTCGAGGTCGGTTTTTCGTGCGCCACCGTGTACTTAACATCACACAAAAATCATCATAGGTGGCACGATGCTCGAGCTACCCTAGTTTTCCTACTTGGTACTACGAAATAAGACAACATTTCCTGATAAAGTCCTTTGTAGAGACAATCCTCGTCGTACAGATCCATTGCAATGAACCTGCTGTCGATGCAGTGTGGATGTACCTCACAGAATTCTCTTTAGGCGGCACGCGTCTGCCGTTAGGAGCGTGTGCATAACGTTGCCGGCTGCAGCACGCCGGGCCGGGATGATGTATTCGCGCGCTGCCTGCCTGCGCCAGACGCAAGATTGAGCGACGGGCCGCCTTGGCGGTGATTGATTGCGCCTTTGACGGCTGGCGGGGGTGGGATAGGCCGCCGTAATCAGCACTCGTGCCGCCCCAGACGCTGTAAAACAAATGAACGCGTCATTTCTTACCAGCGGCGGGCGGGCAGTCACTAATCACACGCCCCGGGCAGCCGCGGTTCTTCTGGCGGTAGCGCTTTCATCGGCCCGCCGTCAAAGGCGCTTCCGGCAGATTGTTTATTAAGGGCGGAAACGGGAGTCGTGAACTTCATCACTGCGAATCGTGTCACGCTCTTGTAGTGACATGAGTGTTTTGATTCGTCGCCACAAAACTGGAAGTGTTATACCGAGGCAATGAGGTTCAAAGTGTCAACAGTGTATGCGATGAGAATGACAAATGATGTAATGGGACCACTTTTCGGAATGGACGTGCAGAACATGCAAATACACCAGATTCAAATTAGAGGTGCACCCACGACCTACGTAGCTTAATGATCAAATAAATGTATGAGTTATTGTAATATAAAACTGAATTTATTTTTGGGGAGGAGGAAAATGTTTTGGAAGTAAACTGGACGATATAGCCAGTGACCGCAGCGTCGTTGCACTTCTTCTGAGGAGTGCCGACAATGAGTGGCGGTCACACAATGGTCAAGGGTCGGCAGGGCCACCTCTGGCACCCTGCGGTGCCGCCGGGAGGTATCCATAACAGAAAGAACTTCCTGGAGCGACAGCTTGCGAAAATGTTTATGCGATGGAGTGAGAACGAGGCTTAGCAGAAGACACTATAGTCTGTCGAATGTGCAAACGACTTCTGGGTTGTTGCTCGGCAGATGACAAAGAAACCCCAAGTATTTGAAACCTTGGGGAGCCGCTGCATGCGTAGCTCTTACAGGAAAACTGTGATAAGAACATAATGTGAACTTTCTTCACATGGAAGTTTTTCCCAGAGTGGCTGCGAGCACTGTAATGCCTAATGGAAGCTGTGTTATTCGCTAAAGAAAGACACAGAAAGAGCAAGAAACGGCTTATTATGAGGAAACTGGAAGGAAAAATACCATTGGTTAACCAAGTTAAACCTAGTCCAGGGAAGGGGACTAAGGCTCTCAGAGATGCATTTTTAGTGGTCAAATCTCGGAAGAAATAGAATCCAGCCAACCAGGACTACCTCGTTAAAAAAAATGCGATAAAACGAGGTTTCCTCAGCGGACTCCGTTGCACTCTAAGTCAGACTTCATCAAAGAGAGTCAGTAAGATACTTAATCAGAGACTTCTCCTACGCTACTCATCGCCTGGTTGCCTCGCTGTGCTCTTCCACAGCTCTTCAACTTACGACGCCAACTTAGAGGGAAGGTGGCCGGCGCTACCACAGACTGAGCACGTAACATTTCTGCCACCAACAGCCACAATAGGGTGAGCAAGAGCCGCTTCTGCATGAGACGTAGAAAGTCATACCGGTTTACAACTTTAATATGTTAGAGTTTTTGCACTTTCATTATGAAACGTTTGCTTTCAAAATCCGCAAAACGTGAGGCAGTTTTCTTTTTGAGTCATCAGTCTTCTGACAAGTTTGTTACTACCCTCCGAAAATTCCTCTCCTGTGACAACCTTTTCGTCTCAGACTAGTACTTGCAGCTTACGTTCTCAATCATTACGTGATGTCTTAATAGATGTCTTATCATCCTGTCCCTTCTTCTTGTCAGTGACTGTAATACTTCTGTCCTTCACATTCCTTATCATATCAGTACACCTAATTTTCAACATTCTTTTGGAGCACATCTTAAATGCTTCGAATCTCATGTGTTTCGGTTTTTTCGTAATCCATATTTCACTACTATACAATGCTGTGCTCCAAGCGTACATTCGTAAAAATTTCTTCCTCGAATTCGGGCCAATGTTCGATATCAGCAGACTATTCTTAGCAAGAAATTCTCTTTTTGCCAGTGCTCCCTGCTTTGTACGTCATGGGTTATTTTGCTGCTTAGGTAGGAGAACTTCATCTACTGCGTGGTCACCAGCACTGAAGTTAAGTTTACCGCTGTTCTCATTTCTGTTACTTCACATTACTTCTCTCTTTCTTCGATTTACTCTCAATCTGTATTCTGTACCCATTAAACTACTTGTGGCATGCAGCAGAACCTGTATATATTCTTCACTTTCACTGAGGATAGCAATTTCATCAGCGAATCTTATCACTGACAATCTGTCACCTTGAATTCCATTCAGCGGAACATGTAATTTTTCCCTTTCACTGAAAATAGCAATGTCATCAGCTAATCTTATCATTGATATCCTATCACCTTGAATTTTAATTCCACTCTTGAACCTTTCCTTTATTTCCGCTATTGCTTTTTCGATGTAGACACTGACCAGTAGGGGCGAAAGATCACATCTCTGCCCTACATCCTTCTTAAACCGAGCACTTCGTTCTTCGTCTTCCATTCATATTTTTTCCTCTTAGCTCTTGTGCATATTTTGAATTGCCTTCCCTATAGCTTACCCGTGTTTTCCACAGAATTTCGAACATCTTGCCCATTTTATACTGTCGCAGTTTTTTCCAGGTCAGCAAATCCTATGAACGTGTCTTGGTTTTTCTTTAGTCTTGTTTCTATTATCAACCACAACATCAGAGTTGCCTCTCTTGTGTCTTTACCTTTCCTGAAGCTAAACTTTGTTTTCCATTCTTCTATGTATTACCCTTATCAGCAAGTTGCATGCATGTGCTATTATGCTGGTTCTCCAACAATACTTGTCACCTCTTGCAATATTCAGAATTATGTGTATGATGTTATTCGACTCATACTTTCAACACACCAAAGTGAATAGTTGTTTTGTTGCCACTTTCCAAATGATTTTAAAAATTCTGATGGACTATAATCTATCCCTTCTGCCGTTTTTGATCTAAGTCTGAAAAACTAAATTCTTATTCTAATACTCAATCCCCTATCTCTTCTATATCGACTCCTCTTTCTTCTCCTATCACATCAGACAAGTCTTCAGCCGCATAGACTACTTCAGCGTAATCTCTCCACCCATCCGCTCTCTCCTCTGTATTTGATAGTGGAATTCCCATTGGAATCTTCATGTTACCATCTTCACTACTAATTTCACTAAAGGTTGTTTTGACTTTTCTTTATGCTGAGTTAGTCCTTTCCACAATCAGTCATTTCTGTGTTCGATGTAGTCGCATTTTGCATGCTGCCACTTCACCTTAGCCACCCTGCACTTCCCATTGATATCATTCCTAAGTGACTTGTATTTCTGTATTCTTAAATTTCCCGGAACGTTTTTGTACTTCCTACTTCTATCAGATGAGGTATTTCTTCTGTTACCCATAGCTTCTTCGCAGTTACCTTCTTGGCGTCTATGTTTTTATTTTTAACTTCTGTAATAGCACTTTTTAAAGATGTCCACTTCTCTTCAACCGAAGAACCTTCTGAGCTATTCCTTATGGCAATAACTTCAAGCGTATCTTTTCATTCCTTAGAACTTTCAAACCTACTTATTTGTGCATTGGCTCTTTCTGACTAGTCTCTTAAACTTCAACCTGCTCTTCATCACTACTAAATTATGATCTGAGTCTATAAGTGCTCAGGCGT
This sequence comes from Schistocerca serialis cubense, assembly GCF_023864345.2. Classification (NCBI taxonomy): domain Eukaryota; kingdom Metazoa; phylum Arthropoda; class Insecta; order Orthoptera; family Acrididae; genus Schistocerca; species Schistocerca serialis. The sequence continues at coordinate 231,369,352 of NC_064644.1, forward strand.
ACCCCTTACAGTCCAGTATCCTATTTCGAAATCTCTGCCTGACTAAGATGTAATTTTTTTTTTTTTTTTTTTTTTTGGTCATCAGTCTACTGACTGGTTTGATGCGGCCCGCCACGAATTCTAACCTCTTCATCTCAGAGTAGCACTTGCAACCTACAACCTCAATTATCTGCTTGACGTATTCCAATCTCTGTCTTCCTCTACAGTTTTTGCCCTCTACAGCTCCCTCTAGTACCATGGAAGTCATTCCCTTATGTCTTAGCAGATGTCCTATCATCCTGTCCCTTCTCCGTATCAGTGTTTTCCACATATTCCTTACCTCTCCGATTCTGCGTAGAACCTCCTCATTCCTTACCTTATCAGTCCACCTAATTTTCAACATTCGTCTATAGCACCACATCTCAAATGCTTCGATTCTCTTCTGTTCCGGTTTTCCCACAGTCCATGTTTCACTACCATACAATGCTGTACTCCAGACGTACATTCTCAGAAATTTCTTCCTCAAATTAAGGCCGGTACTTGATATTAGTAGACTTCTCTTGGCCAGAATTGCCTTTTTGCCATAGCGAGTCTGCTTTTGATGTCCTCCTTGCTCCGTCCGTCATTGGTTATTTTACTGCCTAGGTAGCAGAATTCCTTAACTTCATGACCATCAATCCCGATGTTAAGTTTCTCGCTGTTCTCATTTCTACTACTTCTCATTATCTTCGTCTTTCTGCGATTTACTCTCAAACCATACTGTGTACTCATTAGACTGTTCATTCCGTTCAGCAGATCATTTAATTCTTCTTCACTTTCATTCAGGATACCAATGTCATCAGCGAATCGTATCATTGATATCCTTTCACCTTGTATTTTAATTCCACTCCTGAACCTTTCTTTTATTTCCATCATTGCTTCCTCGATGTACAGATTGAAGAGTAGGGGCGAAAGGCTACAGCCTTGTCTTACACCCTTCTTAATACGAGCACTTCGTTGTTCATCGTCCACTCTTATTATTCCCCCTTGGTTGTTGTACAAATTGTATATGACCCGTCTCTCCCTATAGCTTACCCCTACTTTTTTCAGAATCTCGAACAGCTTGCACCATTTTATATTGTCGAACGCTTTTTCCAGGTCGTCAAATCCTATGAAAATGTCTTGATTTTTATTTAGCCATATTTCCATTATTAGCCGTAACGTCAGAATTGCCTCTCTCGTCCCTTCACTTTTCCTAATGCCAAACTGATCGTCACCTAGCGCATTCTCAATTTTCTTTTCCATTCTTCTGTATATTATTCTTGTAAGCAGCTTCGATGCATGAACTGTTAAGCTGATTGTGCGATAATTCTCGCACTTGTCAGCTCTTGCCGTCTTCGGAATTGTGTGGATGATGCTTTTCCGAAAGTCAGATGATATATGGCCAGACTCTCATATTCTACACACCAACGTGAATAGTCGTTTTGTTGCCACTTCCCCCAGTGATTTTAAAAATTCTGATGGAATGTTATCTATCCCTTCTGCCTTATTTGACCGTAAGTCCTCCAAAGCTCTTTTAAATTCCCATTCTAATACTGGATTCCCTATCTCTTCTAAATCGACTCCTGTTTCTTCTTCTATCACAGCAGACAAATCTTCACCCTCATAGAGGCTTTCAATGTATTCTTTCCACCTATCTGCTCTCTTCTCTGCATTTAACAGTGGAATTCCCGTTGCACTCTTAATGTTACCACCGTTACTTTTAATGTCACCAAAGGTTGTTTTGACTTTCCTGTATGCTGAGTCTGTCCTTCCGACAATCACATCTTTCTCGATGTCTTCACATTTTTCCTGCAGCTATTTCGTCTTAGCTTTCCTGCACTTCCTATTTATTTCATTTCTCAGCGACTTGTATTTCTGTATTCCTGATTTTCCCGGAACATGTTTATACTTCCTCCTTTCATCAATCTACTGAAGTATTTCTTCTGTTACCCATGGTTTCTTCGGAGCTACCTTCTTTGTATCTAAGTTTTCCTTCCCAACTTCTGTGATGGCCCTTTTTAAACATGTCCATTCCTCTTCAACTGTACTGCCTACTGCGCAATTCTTTATTGCTGTATCTATAGCGTTAGAGAACTTAAAACGTATCTCGTCATTCCTTAGTACTTCCGTATCCGACTTCTATGCGTATTGATTCTTCCTGACTAATGTCTTGAACTTCAGCCTACTCTTCATCACTACTATATTGTGATTTGAGTCTATATCTGCTCCTGGGTATGCCTTACAATCCAGTATCTGATTTCGGAATCTCTGTCTGACCGTGATGTAATCTAATTGAAATCTTCCCGTATCTCCCGGCCTTTTCCAAGTATACCTCCTCCTCTTGTGATTCTTGAACAGGGTATTCGCTATTACTAGCTGAAACTTGTTACAGAACTCAATTAGTCTTTCTCCTCTTTCATTCCTTGTCCCAAGCCCATATTCTCCTGTAACCTTTTCTTCTACTCCTCCCCCTACAACTGCATTCCAGTCGCCCTTGACTATTAGATTTTCGTCCCCCTTTACATACTGCATTACCCTTTCAATATCCTCATACACTTTCTCTATCTGTTCATCTTCAGCTTGCGACGTCGGCATGTATACCTGAACTATCGTTGTCGGTGTTGGTCTGCTTTCGATTCTGATTAGAACAACCCGGTCACTGAACCGTTCACAGTAACTCACCCTCTGCCCTACCTTCCTATTCATAACGAATCCTACACCTGTTATACCATTTTCTGCTGCTGTTGATATTACCCGATACTCATCTGACCAGAAATCCTTGTCTTCCTTCCACTTCACTTCACTGACCCCTACTGTATCTAGATTGAGCCCTTGAATTTCCCTTTTCAGATTTTCTAGTTTCCCTACCACGTTCAAGCTTCTGACATTCCACGCCCCGACTCGTAGAACGTTATGCTTTCGTTGCTTATTCAATCTTTTTCTCATGGTAACCTCCCCCTTGGCAGTCCCCTCCCGGAGATCCGAATGGGGGACTATTCCGGAATCTTTTGCCAATGGAGAGATCATCATGACACTTCTTCAAATACAGGCCACATGTCCTGTGGATACACGTTACGTGTCTTTAATGCAGTGGTTTCCATTGCCTTCTGCATCCTCATGTCGTTGATCATTGCTGATTCTTCCGCCTTTAGGGGCAAGAGAGTGCCCTGTACCTCTATCCGTTCCTCCGCCCTCTTTGACAACGTTGGCAGAAAGAGGCTGACTTCTTATGCCGGAAGTCTTCGGCACCAATGCTGATTATTTATCAAAATTTAGGCAGTGGCGGGCATCGAACCCGGGACCGAAGACGTTTTGATTATGAATCAAAGACGCTACCCCTAGACCACGGGTAAAATGTAATACAAATGAAATATTCTCTTATCTCCCGGCCTTTTCCAAAAATACCTCCTCCTCTTGTAGTTCTTGAACGGGGAATTCGCTATTACTACCTGAAATTTATTGTAGAATTAATGTAGTCTCTCATCAATCTCGTTCCTACAACGAAACCCATATTCTCCTTCTACTACTACTGTACTCCAATCCCCCATGACTATTACATTTTGGTCTTCGTTAACTTAATGAATTACTCAGTCAATATCCTCATATACTATCTCTATCTCTTCATCTTCAACTTGTGACACGAGCGTGTATACCTGAATTGTTGTTGCCGGTTTTGGTTTTCTGCCGATTCTGATATGAACTGTCCTCTCAGTGAACTGTTCACAGTAACTCACTCTCTGCCCTACTTTCTTATTCGTAACTAATCCTACTCGCATTATATCATTTTCTGCTGCTGCTGATATTACGCTGTACTGATCTGACCAGAAATCCTTGTCGTCTTTCCATTTCAATCCACTGACACCCACTTTGTCTACACTGAATCTTAGCATTTGCCTTTTCAGATTTTGTAGCTTCCCTACCACGTTCAAACTTCTGACATTCCTCGTCCCGTCTCGTAGAACGTTATCCTGTCGTTGGTTCTTCAATATTTTCCTCATGGTCACCAGCACCTTTGCAGTCCCCTGCACGAGATCCAAGTGGGGTAAAAGTCCGGAATCTTTTGGCAACGGAGTGATGAGCATAACATTTTTGTCAGTAACGGGTCTCATGTCCTATGCATACACATTATATGCCCTTTACGCAGTGTTTCCCATTGCCTTCTGCATTCTCATGCCGTTGGTCACTGCTGATTCTTCCGCCTTCATGGGGCTCCGATACCCCCGGCGTTCAGCATCCGCACACACACACACACACACACACACACACACACACACTCTTTCGCCTTTATGGGCAGTTTCCCACCCCAAGGCATGAGAGTACATTGAAGCTCTGTCCTCCACTCCGCCCTCTTTGACAAGATCGTAGGCAGAATGAGAGTGACTTCATATGCCGGAAGTCTTCGGTCGCCATTTCTGATGATTCCTGTTAAAATTCAAGCGCTGATGGTGTTCTAACCAGGGACAGAGGAGGAGGAGGAAGAGATTGGAGAGGTTGGTGTTTAACGTCCCATCGACAAGGTCCATTAGAGACGGAGGACAAGCTCGGATTATGGACGGATGTGAAAGCAAATCGACTGTGCCCTTTTAAAGAAACCATCCCGGAATTTGCCTGAGGCGATTCAGGATGGCCGGGTTTCAATTCCGGAATGCGAGGCCAGTGTGCTAACCACTGCGCCGCCGGACCGAGGACGTTTTTATTACGAATCAAAGAAGCTAACCCTAGACAACGATTACATGCGGGAGGTTATATTTTTCATAATTATGTGTGTTGTTTTGCTAACATATTTCACAACGATAATCTAATGTTCAAGCGTTTTATTATCAGTTTTTCCCTGAGTCCAACGTCAGATTAACAAATTTGTGTCTGTACAGGTTTCCTTATAGAGATGTTGCCACACGATGCCTTTATAAGAAGTTATTGAGAATTATAAAAACAATTGTTATAATTATTGAGTATTAAAAGGTTAGTGAGAATTAAGCATATTTGTCCTCATTACTAAGGAATTAAAGCATATAAAGAAAAACCAAGCATCCATTGTAGCAAAAAAATTTTTAAGAAGAAAGAGAAAAGTCCTACATGGTTCATGGTCGCGTGTTGGTGGAATTCTGCAGAATGGAGGCTTCTTGGGACAGTACTTTAGTGTGAGGCCATTACCTTCAAGCTTTGTAGAGAACACAAAAGATATTGTCAGTTTCAGGCTGCCTGGAAAATCGACCTTCCCAGAAAACTTAACAGAGACAAATTCTTGTGTCGTTGCTGCGGAAGGAGCGTGCTAACGACACAAATTTAATTGGCCGTCTGAGAGGAGCTAGTGCATCAGATTCGTCGAATTCAACCTCCGCAGAAACGCTAAACAGCCCCGCTCGCAGGTGGGCTGTTTTAGAGGTGAGTAGTGATGTGCGGAGTCCCCCGTGATTGATGAGACTCTTCTTTCGATGCTGCGTCCTTGAGACATGGAGGTCACTGTCGCCATAGCTAACCACATTAAAATACGGAGATATACTTTCTGTGGATAGCAAAATCCTGGCTAAGTTTATAAACTCTTTTGCGTGAGCAGTCCAAATACTAGGTTTTGTGTTGCTATCCCCAACCATCCTCCAGCTCTGGAATCAACCCACAGTCAGAATGATGGATGTGACAATGGACGTAGGATCTCACCAATGCACTCTGATCAAAAGTATTTCTATTTCGAATAATAACAGTGGTTACCATTTCACAAAATTTGTGACATATTAATCTGGCAGCCGTAGTTTATGGAGTTATTTCAGCCATGCAAGCATGGTGTTTTGAGTAATTAACTTATCCCAGGTGGTGATTGACGGTCTGGTATTACCGCAAGATGTTGAATGCAAACATTCTCACAGTATAAAATCATCCGTTCTTGAAAGTGTATAGTGCAAAATATACCACTGAAAACACATCAGAATACAGCAAGACTGAAGTAACTACGTAACTCCTTTTTAACTTTTCGAGGATTATGATCTTGCTGATAGATATTCATATTTTTAACGTGGTTTCCAGGATGGATTTTCACTCTGCAGCGGGTTGTACGCTAATGCAACTACTTATGGAGGGCAATGCTAGAATCCTACATACGTCTAGTTTCGACAATACACTCATTAAGTAAAATATGAGTTGATAATGAGGGAGCTGTAAAGCTGGGAGGGCGGGTCGTGAGTCGTGTTAGTGTAGCTCAGCCGGTAGGGCACTTGTCTTTGATAGGCAGGGGGTTCCGGTACGGGCTACAGTTTTAATCTGCCGGTAAGTTTCTTTAATATGGTCTTCTATTCTGAACAACGTGACCATTCCTGAAGTCCTCGCGGTAGTGAAAAAGATTGGTTGTCTGCAGGTCCTTCCATTCGGCTTAGAAGAGGTTAGAAATTTTTAGATAACTAGGTGACCATTAACGGGACCAAGTCTCAAGCAGTCTACCAGGTCTGCCTTATAGCTTTCATTATTTACATTTTCAGTCAATTGGAAGAATTTTGGTTTCCCACATCTCTGTAAGGAATGAATTTCATTTACGAATATCTTCCTATATATGTGGTAACGCTGTCTTCCCTGTATTCTTACAAGCTTGCAAGCAGTTGGATTGTTGTAGGAGTGTCTTGTATTATTAGAAAGTACACAACGGGAATTCGCATGAGTTCATGGAAAGGCATTTCAATGAATCACAACTAAATACGCCTCGAAAGAAATTAACATGTACAACTCTTTAAGAAAATGCACTATAAGTTGCATATTGGCAACATTAACACGTTATGGGAGCAAAAGATTTCTTTGTTGAGAAAGGGAAGTGTTTCTAAGTTTCAGTACACAATGACTTTTGGGAGTCAGCATTAGAATTCTGCATATCAGTCTGTTTTAGAATTTAAACTCATTAAATAAATTATGACTTGATTATAGGAGATTTGTAAACTACGTCATGTGTTACAGTCAACATAATAACCTGAATGACTAAATTACACTTGCACAAATAATGGACACACGAACAAGTAAATTTATTCTGCCTACATTTCCCAAAGGGGTCAGAGATATATCATAGATATTGTATCGTTTTGTCAACTGATAACAAATAAGTCGATAAAAATTTGGAGTTTAGTGGAAAATTTCTTACAACAAGAACCTGCTTCTAACAAGATTAAAGGCAACAACATAGAACTGGGAATGTACAAGGGAGGATGCTGTACGTTGCACCACTGAACGTCTTTCGCCTCTAGCCAGCTGTCTCTTGGACGTTTAACGTATTTTCTTATCTTATTTTGAAATGATAGCATTCATTTGATACCTGCTAAACCTTTTTCTGAAACAACAAGAATTACCCAGTAGAAGTAAGGTTTTCCAGAATGTGAAAAATAGGTCCAAGATGCAAAACTGTTATGTACTCCGGATCAAATAAACTTAAAAATGTTGGAATCGAGACAATCATGTGAGTACCCTATTTAATAGTGTATGTGTTACATTATTAATCTACTGCACACCATTAATCAGTAATTGAAATCAAATAAAGAGATAGTATTATCAAAAATCAGATACTTGTTAAAAACATTCCGAAATAGAAGCTGTTGGCAATCATCATAAATTGCTGTTTGGAACTGACTCATGATCGGTGGTAGAACGGAAAAAGAAGAACAGAACAGAGGAATTTGAGATGTCCCGATACAGAAAGAGGCAGACAATTAAGCGGAGGACAAATAAATTCGGGTTGAACGATCATAAGAGGAGGAAGTATACTTGGAAAAGATCCAGAGACACGGGATGATTCCAGCGGATTACATGGTCAGGCAGACAAATCAGGTATTGGACTGTAAGGCTTGTGTATTTGTATGTGTCTATTGAAACGCGGACCTAGAAAAAAGAGAGGAGGACGGAGGAGGAGATTAGTTGTAACGTCCAGTCAACAACGAGGTCTCTAAGGACACAGCACAAGTTCGGATTAAAGAAGGATGGAGAAGGAAAACGACCAAGCCATTTCGAAAGAATCATCCCGTCATTTGCCTTAACCGATTTAGGGAAATCACGGAAAATCTGAATCATGATGGCCGGATGCGTGTTTGAACCATTGTCCTTCACTTCGTTGCCCCACTCGGTGAGTAGAAAACATTCTTCCCATTCACGGTACGAGATGTCGCCCGTCGGCCGAAGTACGGCTTTTCCGTCCACACGTTGTGCAACTAGTTTGAAAACTACGCTGGCTTTCACTTGCCTTAAAACTCTGCATCCAGAGAATTAAAAAAGTGCTTCAAATATCTATAATATGTAGTATAGAACATAAATATGTAAAACTCGTAATACTTACAAAAACTGCACAAAAAGGGACGCGCTAATCTCTCTCAAGAGCAAAAACAATATAAGCTGCCGGAAACTTGCTTACAGCGGTTTCTAGTGCCAATTACTTTATGCCACTATAAGGAATCACAGACCAGGAATCATCAAGTGTTCCTAGATACACTACCCTCAAGGTACAACGCTCTCCTCTGTACATGGATCAGAAGCGAATGAAGTGAACAAAATTATAATTTTTTTTGTACTGTATTTAACACACTAATAAGGCAGTATTACATGTGTCATTATCCTGTGTTCCAGTAGTGGTAGTGCTCATTGACTTAACTGCAGCATACGATGCAGTAAAGCTGAGACTTCTCATCTCTAAAGTTCATCGGATGACAAACAGTGACACATTGATAGACATCCTTAGGACACTACTATTTAACAAAACATTCATCGTGGAATTCCAACAGAAGAGCAGCGGATGAGGAAATCAGAAGAATGGGTTGCAAGAGATATTGTACTGCTCAACATATATGCTAATGACAAACCTATCGACAAAAAGAGCAAATCGTTTATTTATATAGATTGTAGGGCAACTGCGCACCAAGCAAAATCTTTTAATTAAATTGAAAATGGCCTGAGCGATGAAAGACCTCAGAAAGCTCACAAACGACTACAGAACCAAACCTCAGTAAAACGCAAGTTGGTGCTTGTCACCTTAACAGCCGGATGCAGGAAATGTGCTTAATATCATCTGAAGGGGTATGCGCTTGACCAACTGTCCCCATGCGTCCTATCTGGACAATACTGTCACCCACGCCATAACATTTTAAGAAACATGTCGAGAAAACAAAAGCTAAAACTCAAACATACTGAACAAAGTGATATCTACAAAATGGGGCGCCAACGCGAACGTACTCCTTTCAGCAGCTGTCGCCATCTGCTTTTCGGTTACTGAGTACAGACGCCCAGTTTGGGAAAGATCTCGTCACATTGGAAAAACAGACGCGGTACTAAATGATACCTGCAGGAAGAAAACTGGTTGCCTGAAATCTACTGCAGAAGGCCAGTATTGCCCCACCGAATATTAGTTCATTCCTGAGCTTGAAAGAAAGGAACAAAAAGATGAATGACCAGTATCACCCTCTACACAAACATCAGCTCTTATTCACAAGGCTTAAATCTAGACCAATATGAACTTCCATAAAATAATTACAGAAAGAGGAATATCCTGAAGCCCTCTTCACAGGGAAAGCTCTAACCTAGGCATCCTACCTAGAATAGCGACAATGAAAAACGCTGAACAGACTTCGAACGGGCACGGGCGATCAAAACACGACTTATGAAAAGTTTGGGTTGTGCAGACACTGACAAGTGTGAGTATGGTGAAAAACAACCAATGGAACAATATTCCAAAATGCCCATTAGAAGACGAACCCAGAAAAAGGCCTCACGAGTACCTCCTGATTTATACCGAGACATCTACAGTCTACACTGAATTCTGGGTGAGTAAAATTTGATTTATCTTATATTTTAATAACGTATTTCTGTATTTTACTAGTATGTTTTTATATAAACATACTTATTTTGCACTTTAAATTATGTACTTGACGTGTTTCCGTTGCTGTATATTACATACACGAACAAATAAAATAAAAATATGTTAATTAATATTAGACCTCAAATGCACCGATATTACCGCCGTTATATGAATACTCACCATGTGAAAAGCATGGATACTGCCTAGAAAGCGTATTTCAACTATGCCATACACGAGAAACAAATTCTGCGAAACTGACACCTTCAATATAGCGATGAAAGTATCGTTAACAGCAGATGGAAACTTCAGCAAATGATGATGAGATAAACATTTACGACCGAAGAGAAACTATATCTGAAATAACAGTTACACGTGAAATCGAAACACAACTTGCTTTCGAGCACAAATGTACTCCGCTGGTGCCAGCGTCGTATATCATGTAACAGATGAAACATAACGTCGTGGACGTTGGATACGACTCATGAAATAACATGTTGTTGATGGCTGCACAGACGAGCTTTCAGAGGCCTGCGAACAAACATGGCAGCATGGGTAAACAACATACTAGCGGAATTTCTATTGTCATTGCGGGAATTGGCTGGTAAACTATTTTACAGCTTAGTGCACACAATCAGACTAAAGACGTACCACCAGAGTTTCTAGAGAACATCATCAAACCACCTTTCACTATGTAAGAACACTAGAAATGAGACTTTCCGCTGGAGCAAACTTTCATCATCATAATTAATCCACAAGTAGTTCGAAGATCCTAAGAACAGATAAATGTGACGACTATCACATAACTAGCTAGATAGCTGTAGCATCGAAGTTGTTGACCGTAGCCGGCCGGAGTGGCCATGCGGTTCTAGGCGCTGCAGTCTGTAACCGAGCGACCGCTACGGTCGCAGATTCGAATCCTGCCTCGGACATGGATGTGTGTGATGTCCTTAGGTTATTTAGGTTTACTTAGTTCTAAGTTCTAGGCGACTGATGACCTCAGATGTTAAGTCGCATAGTGCTCAGAGCCATTTGAGCCATTTTTGTTGACCGTAATATCCTTAAAAATGGGTGCAACGGTTAAGAGAACTCAACACACTTTCATAAGATTTTTCGACCTATAAAGGGTTACGACAACGTAAATAAAAACAGGTATTCATCAAGGCTCGTGGTATACAGTGTATATAACAACCCAATGTCAGTACTACGATTGGATGACGTGGAGAGAAATGCTTGAACTAAAAAGGTTTTGATACATGAATGAAGTCTTTATTTTCCAACCTGTATACCGAAGAATCAATGGACGAAATAAAAAGAAAGATTCAGAAGTAAGACTCAGACTGTGTGTTAAAGGATAAACATGACATTTGCTGAGAGAGTTCGAAGAACGACATAGCATTATGGAAAAGAAGAGATGAAACTAGTTAGTCTAGTAGACGAAATGTCGGTATTCTGCTACCTTTGGAGCAAAACAACACACGATAAATGAACCAAGGAAGATACAAGAAGCTGATTAATATGGGCAATATAGGTCTCTTTCCTTAATAAGTCTACCAGTATAAAACGTAGACACTGATGTGAGAAAGAAATTTATGAGAATACACGTCTGCCACACAGCATATTTGAAGCTGACTCATGATCTGTGTCAGAACGGAAGAAGAAGAGAACTGAGGAATTTGAGATGTCCCGATACAAAAGGAGGCAGACAATTAAGCGGAGGAAAAATAAATACGGGTTGAAAGATCACAAGAGGAGGAAGTATACTTGGAAAAGACCCAGAGACACGAGAACGCGGGAAGACTCCAGCGGATCCTATGGTCAGGCAGACATTCCGAAATCAGGTATTGGACTGTAAGGCTTGTGTATGTGTATATTGAAACAGGGACCCAGCTGTAGCCCTCAGTGGTTCACACAACAGGGTACTGCAGTCCAGTCCGCCCCCCCCCCCCCCCCCCCGAACCCAGGGTTATTGTACGGTTCGGCCCCCAGTGGACACCCCCCTCCCCCATGAACGTCTCTGAAGACGAGTGTAACCCCAAATGTTTGTGTGGTTGAGTATTTATGGTGTATACGTACGTGGAGGCAGTGTTTGCACAGCAATCGCCGAAATAGTGGAACTAAGGCGAAATAAGTGGAACCAGCCCGCATTCGAAGAGGAAGATGGAAAACGGCCTTAAAAACCAACCAAAGGCTGTCCGGCACTCGCTGGACCTCGACACTAATCCGCCGGGCGGATTCGTGCCGGGGACCGGCACGCCTTCCCGCTCGGGAAGTAGCGCGTTAGACCGCGCGGCTAGCGGGGCGGGCACTGTAAGGCTTACTCGGAAGCAGATATGGAGTCACAATTTAGTAATAAAGAAGAGTAGTCTAAAGTTTAAGACAATCGTCCGGAGGAATCAATGTCGAAGGAAATGGTATAGTGAATTACCTAGCAAGGATGAGGCGCGTTTGAAAATCACCGACAATGTGAATACTGCAATAAGGAATGCCATAGTAGCGAGTGCTGTTGAAGAGAAGTGGACATCTTTAAAAGGGACATTACAGATGTTGGACAAACAAACATAGGTACAACGAAGGTTGAAAGGTCTCTGTTGGATTCCTTTCATGTTAATTTTTAAAATATGTTGTTAAATTCCTCTTCTAAATTTACTGTGGCGTTTCTGACTATCTGGGAGAAGACTGAGTAGTGGAACGTGTTACTTTTACACATAAACAAGAACGATCTGTCACAGTACTACACTTTAAAACACAGTTTATACGTAATTAATGTCACACAGTCTCATACGGAACCTACATCCGCTTTCTTTTATATACTGTATATGATAAGATACTGTCATCCCCCTTCCCTTCTGTGTGAGAGGATGAATGAGCAAATGTATTTCTTGTTGCATGCTTGAGGGTAGCAGACAAGCCAGTCTGCTAGAGAACAGTAGGACCAACGTCGGAACAGGTAGCTACGCTTACTAAAAGCAAAGAGGTTTCTATCCTTAGTATGGTCCTGCCCGTCCCTTGTCATGTTGGTATAGGAAGCTGCCCCTCTGGCCACTTCCGTTTGTATTTGGGAGGCACCCTCAGGAAGGGACCAAGTCAGTCTGTCCGTGGCGAGCGTCTGAAGTGGTAAGATCTCCGGCTAAGCGCGTGTCTGCTAAGTGCGTAGGACAATGGATTTCTTAAGTTCAGCCTAACTGAAAATTTAATCACCTTATTTCAGGTTTAGCTCTAAAATATCTAATGTTATCTTAAATTGCAGCGCAGTGTAATTCTCGTGTGAAGTTCAGAATATATTCCGGTAGTTGCTTTGTCACTACTTTGTGAGTAAAGTGGAACCACGTGTTGATCAGTAACTCTAACTAAGTTCATCAATCTTAAATGCGAATGTGCGTGAGATTATAACGTCACGTCTTGACAATAATTTTCAATATAGCAACTTTTCTTTATGTTCAACCCACGTGGGGTGTACTTTGTGAAACCAGTACCACGTGCTTATACAATTGTTTGACCCATCAGGTTAATAGTAAGACGATAGTAACCAGTTCGAGGTTTTTCTTTTGTAAATTGCTTTTCGATCTAATTTATTTTAATTATCAAAATTATTGTGGAGTTACACTCTTTGTGTAAACCAAGTTGACCACGTGAAGCATGTGGTGTAATCATCAAAGTAGCCCTCAGCTATTCTTTTTGGGAAGATTTCACAGAGAGTTAGTATGAATTTAGTATACCAGTGTGTGGTAATTACCTGACGGACAGGATTGTGCTACGAACGTAATTTCTTTGGGTGAAAATTGAATCGGTTGGTTGTGGTTAATTTCCTCTTGCATACGTTTCAACGTTCTTTGTGTGTTGTTTTATGAATGCAGTGTTGTATGCAGTCTCCCAATCTTGGCTCCATATTTGATATGTTCCGTAAGATTACAAACTCACATTTTCACAGTCCTAAATAAGGCACCAGCCTAGTTATGACTCACGTTTAATATGCTGAAATTTCAATGATGAATGTTAAAATAAATTTCCAAATATAAACTGATTTATTTCCTTTTATTTAAATTCTCTTTTATATATATATATATATATATATATATATATATATATATCACCAGTTGTCGTATGACTATTCAAAGATTATAATTAATGTTCGTCTGGTTGGGAATTTGGTAAGCTAGACAGGATACCTGGTGAAACAGTTGCTCAGTAATGCAAGATTAACTTCCCCAGACGGCTCACAGCTTTTAAACCGCTTTTATTGTCCAGCAGCACCGCTTTCAAAGAAAATTAAAGCTACAACATGACACATGGCGACCCTGTTCTGCGATTCCACTAGACTCTGGAATCTCTGAAACGCTAGATTGCGAGCGTTGTATAATCTTAATTTTTTTTCCCTATAGCGCTCAAACAACTTCTGCATTGTTTCTGAGCAGACTTTGAAATGATTCACGGCGTTGTTGAGCGGCGTTGTGTTGTTTGTCATGTTGTTTTGTTTTCTATATTTGTGTGTTTTGTATGTGTGTGTGTGTGTGTGTGTGTGTTTTTTTTTTCTCGTTTGTAAATTCCACTGTTTCGATCAAAGAAAAAATTTGTTTTGCGTGTGAAAAAGTGCATACTAGGTTGGGTATCTTTCATGTGACTGTCGTAATTTTTGGGTGATGCGTTTGTTCTGATTAGTGTGTTGCGTACCAGGTATAAATTGAACTAATGCAGACACGTAACCAAGCTAAAAGTAGGCGGTCCAACAACTTAAGCAACATGGACCAAGGGGGTAATTTGATTTCGAATATTAACACGTCAGATGGTTCCGAAAATGCATTGGGGAATACTTCAGAGGAAATGCAAAACAGAGCCAGAAATTAATTTGCCTCCAAGTAACCAAATTGATTTGGCAGAACTCATGAAAGCCTTATTGCAACAAAATAAAGAAAACGCAGAGTAATCTGAAAAATTGATCCGAGAGCTAGGCGAACAAATGACGCAGAAATCAGAAAAATCGTTCCGAGAACAAAAAGAATCATCCGAAAAATTGATCCGTGAGGTAGGTGAACAAATGACACAGAAATCAGAAAAATCGTCCCGAGAACAAAAAGAATCATCCGAAAAATCGATCCGCGAGCTAGGCGAACAAATGATGCAGAAATCAGAAAAATCCATCCGAGAGCTAGGCGAACAAATAGACGAAAAACTAATCCAGCAGACAAATAAAGTCGACAAGTCGATGCAGAGAGTGTCCGATGATATCTCACAAAGAATAAACAATCTGGCAAGTGAAATAAAAAGTGATATTATGAAAGAATTAGGCCGTACATTTGAACAAATCGATGACCGTCTGCAAGCCTTAGAACAGGGCAAGCGGAGTCGCGATGCGGAATCTAAAGAGAGTGAAGAACAGCTACTTAGGAATTTCCAAACGCTGAGAGAAGAATGCCAAAGAGAACACCAGCAGGTACTCTCGAGGGTCCAAGAGGCGGAAACGCATTGTCCCACATCTGTTACCAACACAGTAGCGGACAACAGTCAAGCGATTCACGCACTGGAACAGCAAGTAGAACAAGTGAAGCAGACTGGGGCGGAGGACAACAGACAAATACATGATAAGAATACGGCATTAGCGGACATCGTAGGCACGATGAAGGTGGCGGAAAGCGAGAACAATACTACACCGGTAGCAGCCGCAGGGACCGAAGAAGTGCGTTCGCTTCTTAGTTCGAAGTGAACAGGCGGCACAAAGCTGTAACAGGCGAATTACAAGAACGCATGGCGCATCTGGAAAACCGCATGGTGTGTGATTCCGAACTCGCCAATAGCACTAAAAATAGTCGTGCGGACAGTGCAGAGAGGGACCCTGGCCACGAGGGAGATTTTGGCGACAGAGAAGAATGTATTTTGAGGGGCAGATATGAGAAAAATAGAAACATTCAAGGGCCTCGCCAGGAGGAAATGCGGGGATTTGATTTCAAACATTTCCTTACGGTGAGAAAGTTTGAGATATTTCGAAATTCGCAAAAAAGAATACATCCACGAGCATGGCTCGAGCAATTTGAGTTTTGTCTTCCCCCTGACTGGGCAAGTTCACATAAGATAGAATATATGTGTGGCTATTTGGAAGGAGAACAGGCGATTCGCATGAGGTCGGCAGTGCGTCACTGCAACTCCACTTGGGAGTTTCGACAAGCTTTTCTGTCCGCCTATTGGTCGGAAGCGGCACAAGATAGGGTCAAACATGGCATAATTATGCTGCCAAATTTGAACCAGTCTGGTTTCGGCAGCCCTGCACGCCTATTCGACCACATGCTGCAGGCAAATCAATTTTTATACGACCCATACGGGCCTGCAGAACTAATTAGGATATGCATCACCAAATTGCCGATGCACTTGCGCCACGTCATTCTTGCGGGACGATGCAAAGAGGATGTGGAAACGTTTAAGACACTTCTCCAAGAGTTGGAATACAATACAGGAGAATGCCCGCCTAATCAGGCACAAAGTTATTACGGGGCACAGCATCGCGATCACAGTCGTGGCAAATCAACAGCGTGAGTGGTCGTCACGACGCGAACGGAACAATAATCGGGAGTAACTGGGGTAACAGTTGCGAACACAGGTGGAACAACGGAAATGATCGAGGTCGTGGACAGGATCGTGAACGCTACAGGTACGGCAACCAGAATCGATACTACGATGAACACGGTGGGAGTAGGATTGTAGGCGGAGCCCCACATGATGTTGAAATTCGGCCGGCCAACCCTAGACATAATCCAGCAAATGGACATGAACAAAACCGGCAATGACAAACGATCAGCGCAGAAGGCGCCCAATTGGAACAAATGAGCGACATTGTAAATGAGTAGAAAGGACAGTGAGAAGTAGAGAGGATGGTGAGGAGAAAGAATTGATTAGTTTAAATTTGTTACATATGCATTTTGAATAATACGTTGGTAAAAATAATGATAAAGATGTTTCTATGTGATGTTTTTAGTTTTTTTTTCTTTCCTTGTGCAATTAGGATTTAGGTTGGTTCCGAATGTGAAGATAAAAGGTTTCTTTGTGAACGAGTGAAATGCTGTTTATGGTTTTTTTTGGTGTAAATTGAAAAGAGTCGCTCCTGAGAGAAGCAAGATCTGTGTTGAATTAATGCAAAACTCAGGGGAATATCCGATCTGTGGGTATTATGGGTCTGGCAAACCCAGGTCCCCAGCTGTTAGTAGCCTTGTTTCCGATTTTCTGCTTTCAGTGCTACTATCTATCTATTACTATTCTATATCTGTCAGTATAAAGGAGGATCTCTTACTATAGTATGCGTGCTGTATGAATATTTTAAGATAGGAGAACTCTGAGAAAGGAATGAGTAAGTTTGGAATCTTGAAAACAGTATGCGCTAATACGATTGTTTAACCAATGGCTTCCCAATATGCGATGATATGTTAATATTGATGATATATGTCTTTTTTGTTCTTTATAGCTGAGTATGTAAAGTGCTGTCTGTGGATTTCGTCAGTATATTGATTCCCTTCAAGGTGAACGAAGAATTGTGGTTTGTGTAATTTACGTGGCCCTGAAATATTATTGTGGTAGTCAAATACGAGCAGTTTTTCAGCAAATGGAGAATGGAACAGAAATATGGATCCTTTCTGTAGTCTTGATTGATGTTGAGCCAGAGCCTGAAAAATTATTCTGCGTTAATACTTGTCCTAGAAAAGAGACGTTTATGTGTTTTGCTGATGCTGTGAGCATTACAGCTTACTGTTTTCGCTGGTGCGGGATGCACTGCAGCCTATATGATTTGTACTGAGGAAATTTCCCTCTTGAAGATAGAGGAAGATTAAATAATTTTGATTAGGGGACCGAAGGAAAGCTTGGTTTAAGGTAATAAGGATGAAGCAAAACATTTGTCATTTAAACTACAGGAGGATTCGGATCTTTTGTGTCTGTTGTAACTTCAATATGTTAAGATGATACTGTTTTACAGAATAGAGGTGACCACAATTTTGCCATTCATGAGAAATGAATCCAGAATGACCACCACAGGCGAAATAACTGATTTGGAAGCGAAAGGTAACTTACAGAAGGAACGAAATCGCAGCAAAATGGTTAAGAAAATGTAATATAAACTGTAAAAAAAAAAAAAAAAAATTGAACTTTCTCAGAGTCATCTGCGTGATTAACTCTTGTGATAACGTAATTTTAGATGAAATTGTCTTACTGTTTTACGTATAAACATATGAGTATGATAGATGTATTATTGCGAGTCTCTTACCAGGTGTGAACTGGTATAAATGTTTTGATTTGCAAATAACCATTGTTCTTTCTACTATGTATGTTTAAGGAACGTTTGTCCATGTTTATCATGTGACAAGATGTATGCCGCGAGCGTCAAGAAGAGGACGAATTAGAACAATGTTGTAGTGGTAAAAACACTGTGTTGGAGTAGCATTGAAGTAGCTTGTTGGATTAACTAGTAGTGGATAGAAGTAGAATTTTGAGTAATGCATGTTTATGGGTAGTTAGTCTGTAGAATAGACAACAGGTGTGCATGTGTGTGTGTGTGTGTGTGTGTGTGTAAATAACATGTGAACCCTATGCTGTCCTGACCTATACTTGCACAAGGCATAATCCTATTCATTTTAGTGAATTAATAAGTAGCATTTGATTTATTAAAACGTAAGTGAACCACATTAGTGATGTGGATTTAGACATTATATTGTCAGTTCATTTAAATTTAATTTTTATACTGTCAAGCCATTTCACTTTTATTTTTTTTAAATTGTCAACTCATTTAACTTTTATTTTTTATATTGTCGATTCATGTAATTTTTTTATTTAAAAAAAAAGAATAAGTCTCACTTTTGTTCTTAAAAAATTGTGAAAGACAATACTAAGCGGTATTATGTATGACATTTTATAATGACATAAGTATGATGAACAATTTCTGTGAATGCAGTTGAGAACGTGAAAGCGAACCGGCTAAACACTTACGAGACAGCGGGAGCAGCGAGGAGGAGGACTAGTTGTAAACTAGCGTGTTTCCCAGCAGGACACGCTGTCAACCGGGCCACTTCGGGAGCGCGGTCGACAACAAAAGAAGGGCACGCGACAAACACTTTCCCTTGCACCTGGAGCTAGTAGGCGGCCGCCCCAGTCATGGAGGCGATGACCTTAGATGGGCGAGCGGTCCACCGCGCGGAAATCCATCTGCTGGCAACGCACCACACGCACGCAACCGTGGCGAGACGGGCGCGGTGAAACGACTGAAGACAGGGGATAAAGGGGCGTGGAGCCTTTTGACACGTACTGTCCAGAGAAATTGGCTGACTTCAACGATGCCTATCAACATTTCCTGGCGGATGCCCACTGTCAAGCGACAGTCAATCAGAGTTCGATGTTCTCTGGTAGTTAAGGGTGGCACAAAGAAGAGCCATTAAGTGTCATCCTTGCCCAGGAATATCAATCTGGCATGTCAAACGAGGATACCGCACGAATTTGACAACACAAACATGGAGCCAAATCGAGATGTACGTGACACGGGCCACCAAGAGAAACTTCATGAGAGGGCAGAGACGGCGGGATTGCATGCAACAGATGGACAAAATAATCCCTAGTGACAGCTGCGGCGACGACCCCCCCCCCCACCCATTATATTGTGCCTTGGAACAGTGGAACTACTGAGTGTGTCAGTGAACAGTGATTATACAGTTCTTAGTTCAATGCATATATGTGTGTTTCTGTCAGAGAAACTTTGACTCGTGTGTTTTTGCAGGGGCTTGATTTATTGGTGTTTATTAGACTGACTCTTGTATTTTGCAGGTGTTCTATTTATTGTTTTTTTTAGACTTTGACTCTTGTATTTTGCAGGTGTTTTACCCATTGGTGTTTATTTTTAGACGTTGGCTGTTGTACTTTCAGAGCTGTTTTATTTATCAATGTTTGTTTTTGTGTGATGTATTAGATTTGTGATATTTTGTTTCGTAAATTCATTGCTGTGGCATTGCTTCGTTTATCAGTCAGATAGCTTTTCATTATCATTGGACTGTGATCGATTAGCCTTTGCATGGGGCATATTCATAGTGAGGAACCCCATAAGGGTAACAATCACATAATTAATTGTGGTTTCAGTATAACAACACAGTGATCATTGGTTGCTAATTAACTGAAATATAGTAGAGTGATTAAATTAGTGCCACAAAGTTATTTTAATTCTACAAATTATTAGTTTTACAAGATATAGAAGTTTTTTGTGATAACCACTTTGTAAAACATGTTTTTTTCTCTTATCATTTTCTTTGCTTTTGCGGATTGTGCATTGTAATGTTCTGCTTTATAATACTGATGTTATTTTCATGTTCTTTTTTAATTGCTGTGGCACCTTTGCTATTTTCATAAATTTTGCTTGTTAATAAACAGTCATAAATTTTCCTGTGATCAGTTGGCTCTTGCAATGAGCAAATACTGGTGAACTCCATAAGGGTAACAACCAGAAATTGTATTCATGTTAATGACACAGGAACCATTGTTTTTACTTGCTGACCGAATTAGGTCTACACTATCTTTTAAATAGGTGTCACAGATTGTTTTTTTCTCTTTGAAATTGGTAGATTCTAAAGATGCGTTGAAATTGATGTGTTTTAGCAAGTAGCTGGTGACCTTTTGCCTTTTCTTTACATTTTTGGTTTAAGTCGGGTGTGAGAAGCCTGCTTGGGAATGTCCTAGCATGGCCACAAAATTCCCTGCACAGTCTTTTCCCGGAGCTTTGGGGTTATGAAAGGTCTCTGTTGGATTCCTTTCACGTTAATGTTACGGCATAAATTCCTCTTCTAAATTTACTGTGGCGTTTCTGACTATCTGGGAGAAGACTGAGTAGTGGAACGTGTTACTTTTACACATAAACAAGAACAATCTGTCACACTACTACACTTTAAAACACAGTTTATATGTAATTCATGTCACACAGTCTCATATGGAACCTACATCCGCTTTCTTTTATATACTGTATATGATAAGATACTGTCATCCCCCTTCCCTTCTGTGTGAGAGGATGAATGAGCAAATGTATTTCTTGTTGCATGCTTGAGGGTAGCAGACAAGCCTGTCTGCAAGAGAACAGTAGGACCAACGTCGGAACAGGTAGCTATGCTTTCTAAAAGCAAAGAGGTTTCTATCCTTAGTATGGTCCTGCCCGTCCCTTGTCATGTTGGTATAGGAAGCTGCCCCTCTGGCCACTTCCGTTTGTATTTGGGAGCCACCCTCAGGAAGGGACCAAGTCAGTCTGTCCGTGGCGAGCGTCTGAAGTGGTAAGATCTCCGGCTAAGCGCGTGTCTGCTAAGTCCGTAGGACAAGGGATTTCTTTAGTTCAGCCTAACTGAAAATTTAATCACCTTATTTCAGGTTTAGCTCCAAAATATCTAATGTTATCTTAAATTGCAGCGCAGTGTAATTCTCGTGTGAAGTTCAGAATATATTCCGGTAGTTGCTTTGTCACTACTTTGTGAGCAAAGTGGAACCACGTGTTGGTCAGTAACTCTAACTAAGTTCATCAATCTTAAATGCGAATGTGCGTGAGATTATAACGTCTCGTCTTGACAATAATTTTCAATACAGCAACTTTTCTTTATGTTCAACCCACGTGGGGTGTACTTTGTGAAACCAGTACCACGTGCTTATACAATTGTTTGACCCATCAGGTTAATAGTAAGACGATAGTAACCAGTTCGAGGTTTTTCTTTTGTAAATTGCTTTTCGATCTAATTTATTTTAATTATCAAAATTATTGTGGAGTTACACTCTTTGTGTAAACCAAGTTGACCACGTGAAGCATGTGGTGTAATCATCAAAGTAGCCCTCAGCTATTCTTTTTGGGAAGATTTCACAGAGAGTTAGTATGAATTTAGTATACCAGTGTGTGGTAATTACCTGACGGACAGGATTGTGCTACGAACGTAATTTCTTTGGGTGAAAATTGAATCGGTTGGTTGTGGTTAATTTCCTCTTGCATATGTTTCAACGTTCTTTGTGTGTTGTTTTATGAATGCAGTGTTGTATGCAGTCTCCCAATCTTGGCTCCATATTTGATGTGTTCCGTAAGATTACAAACTCACATTTTCACAGTCCTAAATAAGGCACCAGCTTAGGTATGACTCACGTTTAATATGCTGATATTTCAATGATCAATGTTAAAATAAATTTCCAAATATAAACTGATTTATTTCTTTTTATTTAAATTCTCTTATATATATATATATATATATATCAACAGTTGTCGTATGACTATTAAAAGATTGTAATTAATGTTCGTCTGGTTGGGAATTTGGTAAGCTAGACAGGATACCTGGTGAAACAGTTGCTCAGTAATGCAAGATTAACTTCCCCAGACGGCTCACAGCTTTTAAACCGCTTTTATTGTCCAGCAGCACCGCTTTCAAAGAAAATTAAAGCTACAACATTACAAGGTAATAGCGAATAAGCCTTGGGTAATAGAAGAAAATTTCGGTTGATCATTAAAAAAAAGAAGTAAATTAAGTTCAGGGGAAAAGCACTTAGGAATGAAATAAATAGGAAGTGCAGGGCAGCCAAGGCGAAATGGTCGCAGGTAAAATGTGAAGTCACCGAAATCGAAATGATCATCGGGAGGACAGATGTAGCATGTAGAAAAATCAAAACAGCCCTCGGTGAAATTAAAAGCAAGAGCGACGACATTAAGAGAGCAGAGGACATTCTAGTCTTAAGTGCAGAAGAGAGAGCGCATTAGTAGAATGAGTACCCTGAAGGCCTCTAGGAGGGGTAGGACTTGTCTGCTGATATGATGGAGAAAGAAACAGTAGTCGATATGTAAGAGAGAGGTTCATGGTTTAAAAGAGCTCTGGAAGATATGAAAAGGCAGAAGGAATAGATATCATTCCATCGGAATTTCTGAACTCATTGGGAGAAATGGTAACCTAATATTTACTCACAAACTGCGAAGAGAGCAAGAACAGGTAAGAGCGAAAACTATCGCACTATCAGCTTAACAGCTCTGCATGCGAGCTGCTTCTGTTACACGACGATCAGTTTGGCTTTGGGAAAGGTAAATGCACCAGAGGGGCAGATCTCACTTTGTGCTGATAATGGAAGCAAAAATGAAGGAAAATCGAGACACATACTTGCGATCTGTCGATTTGGGAAAAGCGTTCGACAGTGTAAATTCTGAGAGAAATTGGAGCAAACTGTAGGGAAAGACGGGTGATATACAATACATTCAAGAACCATGAAAGAATAATAAGACTGGAAGATCAAGAAAGAACTGCTCTGATTTTAAACGTTGTGAGACAGAATACAGTCTTTTGCCCCAATATTGAATCTGTACATCTCAGAAGCGCTGACAGAAATAATAGATTCAATAGTGATATTAAAATCCGTGTTGAAATGATACCTACGATAAGATTCAGTGATCTCAGTGAAAGTGATGAAGAATTACATAATTTGCTGAATGGAATGGTCTAATCAGTATAGAAGATGGGTCGAGAGTAAACTGGGAGAAGAACAGAGTAATGCGAAGTAGCACAAATGAGAACAGCATGCAATTTATCATCATAAATAGTGATCACGATTTACATGAAGTTAAGGAAAATAACATACGACGGATGAACCCGGAAGGGCATAGAAAGGAGAATAGCACAGACAAAGAAGCCTACTGCTATCAAACGTAGGCTTAAATTTGAGTAAGAAATTTCTGAGAATGTACGTTTGGAGAACAGTATTGTTGTGAGATACGGAACAAGAGAACAGAAGAGAATGGAAGCGTTTGAGGTGTGGGACTACAGAACAATGTTGAAAATTAGGTGTACTGATAAGGTAAGGAATGAGGAGTTTCTCCTCAGAATCGACGACGAAAGGAACATATGGGAAACACAGAAGGGACAAGATGTACGATATATGTTAAGCCGTCATGGAACTCCACTAGAGGGAGGTGTAGAGAGTAAAAACTGTAGAGGAAGACAGAGGCTGTAACACATCCAGCAAATCATTGAGGACTTTGAGTGCAAGGGCTATGTTTAACACACAGTATTCCGGCGTTGAGGTTCCATCATACAACTTTTTGGACGCGAGCATTCCTCATCTACCATCAATTTAGTTTATACGAGGTTCCCTTTTCGTGTCCACAGTCACGACTCGCCTCCAACAGTGCTGCTGATTCGTAACTGGGACGTGGGATTCAGCCCTATCCACACTACAGATCATCTTTCCATACACAATCCTACAATCGTAGTCTAATTCTTATACAGTATCTCCACTTCTCCCTTACACATTACCCGATACTCGCCTAAAATACACTTGCATCTACATTGTTCCTCATTTATCCATTTTACCATATCACTCTTCCTACTTTTTTAGGGAGCTGAACATTATGTTCAATAATAACCATCAATCACTTGCAAGGGCCAACACTACCTGTATCGGAGAACTAGCCACATCATCAACTCATCATATGCATTTTTATTATGGAAATGTCACCAATACAAACGATAGTTTTATTGATTTAGTTTAGAAGTCATGCTAAAGTCCAACTGCGCCAGAGTGCCCCCCCCCCCCTGCCACCTTCCCACCCCCCCCCGCCCCCCCGCTCGCACGCACACACACACACACACACACACACACACACACACACACACACACACACACACAGAAACATCGTCATGATGGGATGAAATTATCAATAAACCAAAAAAGGTCTGGAATGCCTTTATGATCTACGACACTTCCTGCCATTTCTAACAAATTTTAGCTAAAGATGATGTGTCGACTGATTTGCCGACACAGTGTGATTTGAGGGGACCGCAATGCACGCTATAAATACACGAAGGATGGCGTGAGGTCTGAAACAGGATACGTAATGAATGCTATAAAGAAAAGTACGTAGCTACTGAAATACTTAACTTTAATCCATCCTTTTGGTACATTGCTCTTGACGATACAAGTGAGACTCTTTAGATACAAGCTATGTAAGGCTAATGGAGCCTTGCTAGGTCGTAGCCATTGACTTAGCTGAAGGCTATTCTAACTATCTGCTCTGCAAATGAGCGAGGCTTCGTCAGTGTGCATCGCTAGCTACGTCGTCCGTACAACTGGGGCCAGTGCTAGTACGTCTCTCTAGACCTGCCGTGTGGTGGCGTTCGGTCTGCTATCACTGAAAGTGGCGACACACGGGTCCGACATGTACTAATGGACCGCGGCCGATTTAAAAGCTATCACCTAGCAAGTGTGGTGTCTGGCGGTGACACCACATTCCTCCCCCGCAAATCGGCGAACGGTCGTGTTATAAGGCTTCCGCCCGCCGTGGGGAGGACCCCATGTTGACGTATGCGATGAGGTGGGGAGCCTAACAATAGGCGAGGCTGTGCCACCCGCACCATGCCATTCGGTCCGAGGGGAGCTAGGAAACGCCTGAAAACCTAGTCCAGGGTGCACGTCAACAGGCGGTGTATGCGCCCGTAGAGCGACAGGAGGGGCCGAAGGGTCGACCTCCATTGCGTCGGGGTACCCGACGCGCGAAGACTCCATGTGGTCCGGAGCGGGCAAAAGTTCCATGGCGGAGGACATCTGGTCACGGGAAGCGATCGGCGGCGCGTGACCCAGGGAGGCGCCAGGCGGTTGCAGCGACGCGTCCACTGCGGGCGGCGCCGGCGGGAGAACAGGCGGCGGCGGCGGCGCGTCGCCATGGGGCAAAATGGAAGGCAGCGTCGGTAATACCTGGGGATGAGGCGAGCCAGTAGATGGGTCCCCAGGGCGCTGACCGGACGGCACCGTCGCTGAAAGCAGACGGGGAGTGGCAGAACCCAGGCGACGACAGAGGCGCAGCTGATGGAGATGCCGACGCACCTCATCAGAGGCCCCCAAAACCAGATACATAGCGCAGCCGTGGCAGAGAATAATGCGCCCTGCGAGCCAACGCCGTGAACCGCGATAGTTGCGATAATAGGCAACGTCGCCTGGAACAAAAGCAGGAGTCTGCCGCTGCACAGGAACCTGATGCGGCGGATGCAGCAAAGACATCAAGGTTCGATGAGGACGACCGTTGAGCAACTCAGCCGGCGAGCGACCATCTCGGGGCTGAGAGCGATACGAAGACAAAAAGAGCAACAATGCGTCCTCCCGAGAATGCGACTCTGTCTACTTCAACATCTGTGACTTGAAAATCCGGACCAGTCGTTCAGCGGCACCGTTTGACTGAGGCGAAAACGGCGCGTACGTCACATGTTGAATACCATTGGCCTTGCAGAATGACTGAAATTCTGCGGACATGAATTGTGGGCCATTGTCGGAAACAATAGTCTGTGGAAGACCTTCAATGCAAAAGATAGCAGACAACGCGTGGATGGTGGCATATGACGTCGTAGAAGACATCCGGACAACAAAAGGAAAATTACTGAAGGAATCCACCACAACCAACCATCGAGCATTCCAGAACGGACCAGCAAAATCGATGTGCAAGCGTTGCCAAGGGGAAGTGGCTTGCGGCCATGCAAAGAATTTCCGCGGCGGTGCAGATTGTTGTTCGGCACACGCCATGCAAGAAGAGCACATATTCGTAATCGCAGCATCGATTCCGAACCAAGTACAGTGCTGACGAGCAAGTTGTTTCCTTCGCACTAGACCCCAATGTCCTTGGTGAAGAAGCCTTAAGACAGAGGACTGTAACGAACGTGGGAACACGACTCTGGACTGATCATTATCAGAATGCAACAACAAAACACCACGTCGTACAAAAAGTCTCTCCTTGTGAGCAAAAAGTCGGCGAACCAGCGGATCCTCAATCCGAGACTTTGACAAAGGCCATTGCGTAGCAACAAAGCGCAAAACGGTAGCAAGGACAGGGTCAGCAGCTGTGGCTGTAGCTACATGACGAAAATCAATCGGAAACGATTCGACCACGTCATCGGATTCCGCATCAATGAACATGCAAGCAAGTTCGGAAGAATCGAATGCTCTATCCTCAGCAACAGGCAAATGGGACAACGCATCGGCGTTTCCGTGCTTAGCCGTGGACCGATACACGATATCGTAGCGGTACTGCGAGAGGAAAATAGACCAGCGAATGAATTTCTGCACTGTACGCGGAGGTACAGGCTTGTTCGGATGAAAAAGCGACGTCAAAGGTTTGTGGTCTGTGATGATGGTAAAGTCACGACCATACAAGAAGTCGTGAAACTTAGTAACACCAAACACGAGAGCCAAAGCTTCTTTCTCAATTTGTGAATAATTTCTTTGCGCTGACGAGAGCAATTTTGACGGAAAGGCAATAGGGCGATCATGCGAGCCATCTTTGTGCGCAAGCACAGCACCGATCCCGAAATCCGATGCATCTACCATCAACAAAAGGGGTTTCTGGGGATCGAATGACGTAAGGCAAGTATTAGAAAGCAACGCCGATTTCAACTGGCGAAAGGCGCGTTCGCATTCCGTCGTCGAGACGAACGTAACCCCTGTACGGCGTAAGCGATGAAGCGGAGCTGAAATGGAAGAGGCATTGCGCACATTCACTCACACCTTGTGATTCCTAATCATGTAAGGTTCTCGCGACCTCATCACGCTATGCGTGTGGAACATTGCGCGCTCTGAAAAATTTCGGTTGCCTGTGTACTTTCAGTTCCAATTGTGCGTTATAGTTCGTAGTGCAACCAAGGCCCGGTGCAAAAATGTCTGCAAATTCTTCACATAGACGAGAAACACTTTCGGAAGGCACAGTCTGGTTCACTGAGAGGACCCGATTTACTATAGACAAGTTAAACAACTGAAATAAATCTAAACCAAACAAGTTCACTGCAGTAGAAGAACGAAGAACGTAAAATGACACAAGTTGTGTTTGTCCCTTGTATGTTGCAAGAAGAGTGCATTGTCCTAACACAGGGATATTCTGTCCTGAATATGTAGTTAGCTTAACATTTGCGGAACGCAACGGAGGTGTACCCAGTTGTTTGTACGTGTCATGATTGATCAATGAAACTGCATCTCCGGTATCGAGCTGGAATGGTATTACGTGGCCATGAATGTCCAAGTCTACAAAAAGTTTATTGTCCTGCTGACGACAAGAGCGACTGTCCTGTGCAATTTGAACTGATACAGGTACAGAAGCACTTGCGACCTGACGAGATTTCCGGCGACGTCGATGCACACTTTTTGTGGGACGAACACAGTCACTGTTAGAGAAAGTGGCACTGGACGAAGTGGAATTAACTACATGAACGTCCATGGGTGAAGGTTCACGAGCCTGAGTATTCGTGGTTCGATTCCGGCGCGAAGCAGAGGGCCTGGAATCGTTGTTTTTAGTGTCCGATCTGAGCTTTTTCTGGCAAACACTCTGAACATGTCCTTTTTTATGACAGAAAAAGCAAATAGCTTGGCGTGACGGGCAGTTCTCATGTGAATGTCTAGTAGCACACCGCGGGCACGATTTCACTGCATTTGCGTGCTTGCGTGGCACACGTGGCTGCACGGACGTGCGCGAGGGCTGTTTATAGTTCCGTGCAGCTCGCCCGGCGGGCCGGTTAATGTGACACACAGCTGGCGAAGTTGCAAATGCTTCCGAGCAAAGTCAAGTGTGTCTTGCCTATCCAATATGTCTATCACTTGTTGAAGGGAGGGATTGACTAGTTTCAAAATTTTCTCCCATATACGAACGTCAGAAACGTTCTGTGCAATTGCATCACGCACCATAGTATCTGAATAAGGGAGTCCACATTCACACTCAAAAGCACAATCCATAGTAAGGCCTTGCAAATTGGCAACCCACTCCCGATTAGTCTGACCGGCCGTACGTTTTGTACGAAAGAACGTATACCGTTTTGCAACGACATTGACTTTTTCTTTGAAATAGGTATCTAAGGCCGACAAAATTTCTTCGTAGGACAGAGTTGCTACGTCGCGTCGGGGAAATAATTGCACTATCACACGGTACGTTTGCACCCCTACACACGCCAATAAATGAGGCTGCCGCTCGTTACCTTGAATTCTAAAGGCGGCGAGATGAAATCCAAACTGGCGTGACCACTCCGTCCATGTCTCCATAGCTGGTTCATAGGGACGAAATGGGGGTGCAACTGCATGTTGTGGTTGCGGTAGCGGTGAAGCGGCGGCTGCCGCATCGTTTTGCAGTGCACATGGACCCTGGACGAGCTGTCCAAGGGCATCCAATAAGGCCTGCATCTGCTGATTCTGCAAGCGATAAAATTCGGACAGTACATCTGGAGATTGGGGCGAAGCCATGACACAAGCAAATTAATACAAACTCTATTGGCTCGTCGCCATATGATGTGTCGAGAGATTTGCCGACACAGTGTGATTTGAGGGGACCGCAATGCACGCTATAAACACACAAAGGATGGCGTGAGGTCTGAAACAGGATACGTAATGAATGCTATAAAGAAAAGTACGTAGCTCCCGGAATACTTAACTTAAATCCATCCTTTTGGTACATCGCTCTTGACGATACAAGTGAGACTCTTTAGATACAAGCTATGTAAGGCTAATGGCGCCTTGCTAGGTCGTAGCCATTGACTTAGCTGAAGGCTATTCTAACTATCTGCTCTGCAAATGAGCGAGGCTTCGTCAGTGTGCATCGCTAGCTACGTCGTCCATACAACTGGGGCGAGTGCTAGTACGTCTCTCTAGACCCGCCGTGTGGTGGCGCTCGGTCTGCTATCACTGAAAGTGGCGACACGCGGGTCCGACATGTACTTATGGACCGCGGCCGATTTAAAAGCTACCACCTAGCAAGTGTGGTGTCTGGCGGTGACACCACAAAAGAATATCTACCTCTTTACTGGACAAACTGCACTGCGCAGAGCTTTCCATTCTTCGTAAATTTAAAGTAATCCTGTATCGCGATGTGGAGTTTGTTTGGTGGGTGCAGGAAATTAAGGTAATAATTTTTTTCAAAAAGTGTGGTGCCATTAATACGAATGCTTGCTTTAGTTTTGTTAGGAAAGAACATGTGAAATACTGTATTTCCTACATCATGAAAATATTTTCTGATTTTCTGTGAGCACGTAAGTTACAACTACGTTACATGAAATCGGCGCTTATCTTCCGCTACATTGCACTTTCGTTAACTTTCACAGGGTAACTGATATGTTACCTTACGGCATTCTTTGTTGTTGTCAGTGGACTTTAAGTAGCCCTGAATGTTTACATTACAAGAAAGTGAGAGATATAATTTATTTTTGTAAGAAATGATGGGAGGGATGTTAGGCGTCACTTAGTCAAAGAGTTTATTTACACTATCAATGCTATCAGTAGCAGTAGCTGATACAAAGAAACTGGCATTTCCATGTGAAAAATAGAAACAGTTGAGAACAGGAATAAGCATAGTCTAACTAGAATTTGAAGTACACTTCTCTTCAAAGCGGATCCAGTGACTTAATCTCGAAGCCCTCGCTATGTTTTTTGTATAACGGAAATAACTGTGGGAGTCAGTTCTGAATCATTCATAAATCCTTATATTGCAAGATATCGACGATCAATTCAATTGATTCGTATCGCACAGAAATATCTGACTTTCGAACGATCCTGTTGAGGCGTATGTAACGTTGCTTAGGAGATGGATGTCATCCACCTACGCTCCTACACTAAAATTTTCTTACTCCGATGACTTGTGCATTTTAATGGAAAATTCCAGTCGTCGGACGTAAGTTGCACCTTTAATCGTTGAATGCAGTACAGTTTGAATTATAGCTGCAGCTTCTAGAACTACGACTAACTTTGCGGCGAAATTCCAACTTGAATTTCCCGTTAACTTCTGTGAATAGCGCACGAAACTCTGTTTAATGTTCTTAATAACTTCACCTGACACTCTTGCTCTCTCCGAACGAAAAGCGTCCTCACTTTCACAATATTGCAGCAGAATGCATCTTTACGAGTAAGGAAAGAAGATCTTATGTCCGAAGCGGACTCGGAGGGGAAATGAAATGCGTTGTGGCGTGGTTATGGTCAACTACATCATTTAAGTTGCCAAGACTGATAGTGTATTAATGCCACATTTAGTCTTTACTTGTGCCAGAGAAACACACCTTCTCAGGCTAGATACTACTGTGACACATACAATACAATATTCAATACACGTTAAACATGGGATGGAAAATGTTCTATACATAGCGGCTATTTTTATAATTATTATTAGTGTCATGATTATTATTAAAATGTAGGTGATAGTTCAAGTTGACGATTATTCTTGAGAGAATATATATATATGTATAGTAGGGATTATCACTTCATGAGTAATAAGTGCATGTATATGAGAGGAAGTAACTAATGATCTCTCAGGCGTCCTCGACGTTATTAATGAGTGATGCTGAATCGGAAGAGCACCATTAAGAAAGAAAAGTGCAAGTAGCAGCACTATGTTTTAATTACAATATTTTTTCGTGTTTAGCTACGGGCTTAGACCCATCATTAAACAGAAGGGACGATTTATTCCAAAACGTCTACATTTTTATTCTACAATAAAAAAAGTGTATGAATGTAGAAGCGAGGATAGGTGACATTCTAGACTCAGCTCTCATTCTGACCCGTGTAAGGTTATACTTGTTCCATTAATAAGAAAAAAACTGCTTGAGTATAAAGTTATAAAGATCAACCCCGAAAAGCTAAAGCAAAACAAATCTAATTTTCATGAGTTATTACAGGAAAGAGAAGCAGACATATATCCGAAAAAAAAGTAGATCCTACGTAACAAGTAGCATCCTTAAAGATGCAGGTAAACAGAAGACTTCGATAAGGCAGTCCACCCATCAGCAGTGGCCAACAAAACTTGGTACACTGGCCAAACGGAAGATTGGACCTCTGAGGACAAAGAAGTGCGGAAGCAGACAGCAAAAATCCTCCTTAAAAGATCCAAGGTCGTGGAACAGATCGAAAGCACTGAGTTAGAATTCTAAACAAACAACTACACGAAAGGGACCTTTAGGCAGTCTGTAAATCACTGTACACCATCTAGTCTGAACTTCAGAAGAGACGATGGGATCTGTCTGTAAACAATAAAAATAACTAAGATCCTAACCAAGTGTTTTGCAGCACTGCTTAAATTTGAAAAAGTCAGAGAAAAATGTCTGAGAATAGTTCCAGAACAAAACTCTTCCTGTTCTTGATGAATTCGGAATATTGTCGCGGAACTGAACAACAAAGTCGCTAGGGAAGACTAAATTGCAGGTGAAATGCTAAAAAGCGGAGAATAAATCACGACTAATGCCCTAAGTTAAGAGGTGGAAAAGATCTGAGTAACTAGGTTAGTACCCAACAGTAATCACGGAACTTCTATCGTACGTCAGATCTTCAAGGTACTCTCCAAAGCACTATAGGCTAGGCTGGTTAAACAAATAGATCATCGACCTGGACAATATGGAGGCGAGTTCGGGAGATGGAGGTAGTGGTCTTCGACGATATTAAGAGAGCCTATTATTCGGTCGATCGGTCACCACTGTTTGACATCTTGAGAGAATGTGGACTCTAAAATAGCAGAAATTATCCAGTAAACTCAACAGGCACATTTAAAGGTAAAATTCATGTAGAACTCTGCACAGGGATTTAAATTAGAACTAGAATCCACCAGGGTGATGGAATGTCCCCAGGTCTTCTCACTGCGTGTTAGAGAAGATCATCTGAGAATGGGAAAGGAAATTAGCTGAGAAAGGCTGATAACCTGGAAATTCTGTGAAGAAACGCAGAGCTGTGAAACAGATAAACGTGGTGAAGGAAAAGGCGGGAAAAGCTGCCGTCCAAATTTCTTTCGGGAAAACAGAGTATATAATTGACAACCGAACAGCACCGCATCACCAAACTACAGAATAGCGTGAAATAGAAAATGTGGGCAGTTTCACATACTCGGTGAGATAGTGCAGAGGAAAACTTGCGAAAAAGAAGCCAACAACAGCAGGCGAGATAAGATGACCGCTACTTTTCGTAGGATGCATGTCCTATACTAGCAGAGGGCAATTTCAGGAGAAGCTTAACTCTTACACTATAATACGAGTGTTCAGAACTGAATGTTGGGACATGCTGAACTGAGAAAAACGGTAAAATTTGAGAGCAAGCTCTTCCGCATTCTTATGGGTCGTAGGATAATAGACGAACAGTATCGACTTTCCGAAAGAAAACAATTATACTGAGTTAACGACTGATAGCCAATAAAGAAACGATGACTACCGTTCTACGGAAATCTATTCAGTATGAATGCAACTCAACCAACGAATCAGATTTTTAATATATTGGATAAAAGACCTATGTTGTTGTTGTTGTTGTTGTAGTCTTCAGTCTAGAGACTGGTTTGAGCAGCTCTCCATGCAAGCTTCTTCACCTCCCAGTACCTACTCCTTAGTAACAGACCTATCGCCTCTGATAAATGCTTCAAGGCAGTAAGGAAGATCCTCAAGAGCATAGAAATGAAACAAGCGGACATTTATAACCGATTAAAGTACAGATCACTTAAGGGCTTTCACGATGAGCAAAAGCAGAACAGCAGCTGGACTGAAAAGAGGCGGCTGGAGAAAGAATGAAAGGCTTTTGTGCTGCCAGAAAGGCTTCCAGAAAGCCACTATAGTTACTTGACGTGGTCTCTAACTAAGCGTGAGTAGAAAAATGTATACCTGATTTCTAGTTCACAAACGCTTTGACGCTAAAACTATTTAGTCAGTAGATGTTTTTTTAAGGTTCCTTGGTTATATGGTAAAATAAATACGTTAACAGCTACAATCCAATCAATTTGTGATATATTTCTAAAACATTTCTTTAATTTGTTATTTGTGTTTCATTGAATGATCTGACATTGGAAGTTTAAAGTGACGTCGTGATTTCTTGTTGAAACTAATTATGAACTGTGGTATATTACAGATGGAAATGAAATTTGAGTGTACTCTTTAGTGAAAAACAACAAAATGTACTTAGGTAATTATGTTCCCGTTTTTCCCTAAAGCTTTCGTTTTATGCAGAGCGCGAAATGTAATGCACTTGCTATTGTAGTGCAAGCGTTTGTCAGCAAAAT
This sequence comes from Schistocerca serialis cubense, assembly GCF_023864345.2. Classification (NCBI taxonomy): domain Eukaryota; kingdom Metazoa; phylum Arthropoda; class Insecta; order Orthoptera; family Acrididae; genus Schistocerca; species Schistocerca serialis. The sequence continues at coordinate 231,403,146 of NC_064644.1, forward strand.
CAGAATTTTTTCAAGAGAGTGCACCATTTCACAATCTGAAAGATCTCTACATTCTACTGATTCGAGTAAAAGATAATCTGTACATATTTCAACACAAGGACCGGGCTTTCATCATGGATGACATACTGAACCATGAGCCAGTTTAATGGCAACATGGATGACACGTACACCTGTGTGTCTTCATGTCACCATGTTAGACAAATAATTTTATTGCTTGCAGCAAAGAAGAAGATGACGAAAATGATAGAGCATACATTTATCTTCCATGAATTTTGTGCTATAATATCCGCTGTGACTGACTTGTCATCTCCGAGCTATTTCTTCTGTAATATCATCGGCAGAAAATCTGTCAATAATTATCAGTGTATTTTTTATTAGTTTGCTTCCGCGTTTATCCATTTCTGTTCAAACACTATAACATCCAGGCAACGTTCCTTTCTTGTAATTCCGAAAGGGCTTATATACATCACCCAGCATTAATTTTAGAATGTCATATTCATATTTATCAATACGAAATACATATTATGAATGACCTACAGTACTAATTTATTTCGTTTTCGGGTACTAAGTCATCATGAGGAAATAACTGTCCGTTGCAATAAAAAGAAAGTAGATTATTGGTGAACAGCTGAGTGTGATATGAAAAATGAGAAAACTTCATGTTTGACAGTCGAGTTGAAATGCAGTTGAAAATATATTCAAGCAAAACAATAAAGGCTGTACCTCACATTGTAAGAAATTTAGTAACTGCAGGAGTCCAGTTTTTAGCTAAATTCTGCGATGCTTTCCCTAAGTATGGGATAGTACACAACCTTCTACAAACAATGAACTTTAATATCCAGTTACTACAGATTATAGTAGCGTATGTAAAAATATATGTTTTCACTGTAATTTGATTTGCCACGCAGCATCATTACAATTAGATTTACTAACTGTGAACGCACTGGACGTTGCAGAATTCAGATTCTACATGTGCTGCTCCTACACTGAGTGAGGGCAGTATTTGTCAACGACAGTTAAATGCTTAATGAAATTACACAGAAATCCAGACCCTTGTAGCTGCTTACAGGCGTTGATAAATATCAGCAGGGACAATTGAAAATGTGTGCTCCAAACAGGACTCGAACCCGCGACCTCCTACTTACATGGCAGACGCTCTATCCGACATTTTTCTTCCTCTCATTTTGTTCGTTAGTGTTCGTTGTATTTGTTCGGGGCGGATGTCCCATGATGCTTGTTCAAGTTCATCGTTCACCCATTAAATCAGTTTTTTTATTACAGAGGGCTGCTAAACCTCCGACCGAACACGCTGAGTTACCGTGCCGGCTCTGACTGAGTCATCGACGACACGAAGGAAATTGCGACTGCAGGGACTTATCTCTGGCACGCTCCCCGTGAGCGTCGGGGCACACATTTTCAACTCTCCCCGTTCATATTTATCAACGCCAGTAAGCAGCTACAAAGGTCTGGATTTCAATGTAATTTCATTCGTCGAGAGCCGCAAAATCACCGATGATGTCTGTTCTTTCGGACACCATATTCATGCAGTTAAATGTTTAGGTTTCAAACAAAAGGCGAAAGCTGAATCTGTTGGAAGTCCTGGAGCTCAGTTAACACGTGACACAGAAGTGACTCCCCAGTAGTTCTAGGCACAACTGATGGGAAAATACTGCAACGACAGAAATGAACAGCCATCCCAAATTCAAGCGAGCGATGTATGTTTTCCGCTTTCCTAACAAATATTTCTGTGTTTCGTACAATTGTGCTGTGTTTATGTCCGGAAATGGATTGAAGCAAATAAAGGTGAAGGAAAAATAAATTTAAAAAGTTCTACACTATTCAATTACATTACAATTCAGTTACAAAATTCTACACTACTATACTTACACACACAACGAAGAAAGAAAACGTCCTGTTTGAAGTCATCTAGTAAATTTTTGTATGCTGCAGATGGTGATTTTCTACTGTGTGTGTTGACTTCGTTGAGTGTTACTTGCCTCACTTTTGTTTGTTCATTAGTCTATTGAGAAATAAATGAAACATCCTCGTGAACTGTTGCGCGATCAATAGCTCGCACCACGTCTCCTGGACCACAGTTTTTAGCGTGACGTTTCCACGAATGCCGTTGAAAGCGTTTCCGAAGGGAGGCAGTGAGGCAACACGGACACCGTAGATCTGGTGAGGGCAGGGGGAGGAGGGGGGGGGGGGGCATCGGGCCGGCTGTTTGTCTGTTTTTTTCTACTCCTGTGTGACTTCCAGGTTGGTCTGGCTGGATATCTACCGGACACAAAAGACGCCAACCAGAAACGGGAGTGGCACATTATTCCTTTGGTCGATCTGGTCTGGAGGCTAACGGTGGGTCGTCGTCATCCACCCTGGGTCGTCGTCATTCACACATTTCCTGGCGGTTCCAAATCTTCCACTTTTCGCCGTCACACAAGGACTTCGTGTGGTCGGTGAGCTACTTCTGGTTCGTTGCTTCGGTGCCAAGACCACGCGGCTTTCGTAAAGACTTATGTTCCTCGCCGCTGTGAGCGCGATAATTGTGACTGGTTCTCTTACTGCGCGTGTTTGTGCGCTGCTGCTTCTATATCGGATTCTGCTCAGGCTCTAGTTGTTGTTCACTGTTCCTGTGTCTGGCCAGACGATTTGAGGAACGGGTAGCTCGTATCAAAACATAATAGCTTCCATTTGGTGATTTTCGTAGCGTTATGACTTGATTGTATGTTTAAGTTATTGGGGTTTTGTAAATTTCTTTTACGTTCAGTATGACGAACAAAACATTTTTGTTGCCTAATGCAGTGTGTACTAAACCGCCAAATTGCTTTCTTTAATTATTTATATTCTGCAAGCTTGTGCGTCTTGCCGGGCCTAATCTCGTTACCATTCTTCCGAGGCCAAGCTTGAAGTTGAAGCTGAATCTCGATTGGCCTCTTAACTTCTTACAATCAGGTGTCAGTGGGGGTGGTTGCCTTGGCCAATTACCTTATTATCTTTTAGCGACTCTTCACAAATTTTTTCTCTGCGCTCCCAGCGTGTAGTCTGTAGACTTTAGTTTCACTCGTTTTACTTAAAAATTGCTTCCATGTTCATCACGCTATCGTTGTATGTTTGTGCCTTTTTGACTGCTCCCACTGACTGCTCAGAATAGGAGTGTCGTGAGCAGCGTAACTGGCTTGGCTTGAGTAATTTCGGGTCCATTCGTCCAGAACACATTGCTCAACGTATGGTGGTTTCATATCACGCAACTTTAATTATTTTGTTTCCGTTTAATGAACTGTTTTTCTGATAAACATGAATTATTTGTTATATTTTAGTCACACATTCTAAAAATGTCTGCAGTCTGCCTGTTCTCAATACTTTTTTCTTAGAACCTTTGACGATATTGTTACATAACGTCAATTGGTGAAATATTACCTTTCTTCCTTACAGAAATTCGCTGTAAATATTTCAACGATAGTAACCAGTGGCACAAGAAATTTGTATATTTTTGAAAAGAGAATAAAATTTGTTGTAAATTAAAACTTTCCTACTTTATGCTCTCATGAATGACTTTTGAAGAGTTGAGAGCAAGTATTTGAATCAGTCCAAACCTTTTGTTATTTGATCTCACAGGAATATTTAACGTCAGATTATCAGTAATCGTTCTTAAATTTTTGCATAGTTTTGTCTAATCAATAAACCTGTTTTTCCTGACGAATCTAAATAAAAAACTTGATACCAGTGATCTTCAACCCTTATTTGGCTCGGTCCTTTCACTCCCAGGCAATTTTACGCCACTAGTATACATCACCTTGTTTTAGTGTTCTCTTTTCAATGACGTAAAGTATAAGAGAGACACATTTTGTTTTATTTAGTCCACACTAACTCAGTAGCGCGTATGTGTGTGTGTTTGACAGGTTAGCAGATCGTCGTGTCTAGCACACATTTACACAAGTATTCATTTACAATCGTCGTTTTCACGCTTTTGTCATCTTTCTTGTGATTTCACATATAATCGTGGATATTTTAAAAACAGCACAGATCTAGCGCCCGTTTATTAAATGCTTTAGCACCTAAATAATAAATTTCGCTGAAATATATTAATTTTAATAAATTTCGCTCACATACACCGATTTCATGTTTTATCGCACTTTGAAATCGACCGAAAACAAGACGCTCTAAACCCATGTCGCGCTGAAGTAATCATTTCTGTACCGTTTCAAAACATTTCACATTCATAGCAAATGCGAATTTTTCGTAGATCGCTTCAAATGTCTGTTCGTAAACAGCTGAGTGAGACATCCGAATGGAGCTTGAAGTTTTACTGGAAACATGGTTTCCTACACTAAAGTTAATAAACTGTACCCTTCGAAGGAAAATATCTGACATTATCCATTCATAAACTGCATAGATCAATACCACGGGCAAAATTTTTATTCCAATCACTTCTGGGCTTTACAGATAACCATAGCTTGATCATATGGGAACTCTTATGGGAACCGTGCTCATTAAAAGAATACAAAAGTAACAATTAAGAAGGGCCTTCGACGAACACAACGCATCAGTCAGCACAGTGGCAATATTGGTTGAAAATGTGAATTGATATACAACATTGTTCCTTCTGATTTGTATTACTTATCACTGTTCCTTAACTTCAAAATTTGCTTTGTAAGAAAGAAACGTTCATCAAAAGAGGAGATCATCGCCCACTTAGCAGATTAGTTTACAACGTGAATCGAACCCAAATGACGTGATAACGGGAAGAAATAGAAATGTAGTTGTTCCAAGTATATATTGGGTTGAGGAGGCTACATTTAGAAGTTATATGCTTTTTTGTTTCTTCATTTGTTTTTTCTACCGCCCACTAATGTACCATAGCGTTTCAGGATTGTTAATACGGTCGCTGCTTCCAATTAATTTCCTTCTGTTTTCCAACTTAGTGTTGTTACCACTTGCGTAGGTACAACACAAACTGTAGCATCTGTAGTTAATTCTTGTACTTTCCGGTATTACGAATTCTATTCTCTCTTGTTCATTTTACATTTCTGTATCACTCTGTGCAAGCTAAATACGAAAATCACAAACAAGTGCGCTGCCCCATCATGAACATCACACAATAATAACACGGTATCCTCGCATCATAGACTATAATGCAATTAATTATCTAATCAATCAAAAAACTGACTCTCGAAACAGTCCTAAATATTCGCTACAGAGTACTTGCTAGGACGCATTTATTTGCTCTTAGTAGAAGACGCATTATAAATAAGACACCCCGCTTTGTAATGCTACACAACAGACTCATCGTCATTAATTTGCAAAGCACGCGGACAATAACAATTTGTAGTTGACTATTTTTGAGTTACAGGTTCATTGCAAATTTTGTGGATTTCTGGCTAATCCTGCAAAAAGGGTTGTGTCGCTCTCTCTATATAGGGCAAATAAATATGCTGTTCCTGGTCACTGTATTTCGTTTTGAATGCTTAGCTGTACTGGTGGAGTTTTTACGTTGACGTGGCTCATTGTACAATGAAAGAAATAGTAAAAAAAATATGCTCGTGCACTTCCGTTATAGCAGCGTTGGTACACGGTTATCACCTGACTGCCTCTTTTGTACTACATGCCGATGATTAAAATGATGGTCTATTGTCAGACAAGCGGCACAGTTTGTGGTTTATTTGTGAACGGAGTATTGTGTTTGGCAGGGAACAATCCACGTGCATGCGATCGGCGCGATTACACATGTCAGCAGTACTGGTGGCCTCGTGTGGAAGGCGCTCCCGTTGGCACCGACTCAGCCTGTTCGACAGCCATGTGACACGATTCGCAATGGCTGAAAGAAAGCTCAACTGCCTCAGTGTTGCATTACGTGAGCCCCACGTGTAATCCCGTGCCCTTTCTATTCAATTTGCCTTATTGACATTTTGCTTCTATACGTTACACATACCTAAGCTGAATAAGTTGGTGAAACCTGCGGGAACCACTTGATATCAGAAAAACGCATCTCGTAAACGTAAGAGATTAAACTTTTATCAGTTGCTATTATTATTTCGTAGTGAATTGTCAGTAGGAAACAAGAAACAGAACATGAATGATTCGGCTGTCCCAACATTTGTCGTTTAATCGAACCCGTAATGTTATATCTTGTCATTAAAAACAGAGTGAGAAGTTTCATATTCTCTCGTTCGCTAAGCGAAAACTATTAGTACTACAGAAAAAATGACCAGAAGCTTTTTGTAGCAAATTTAATGTAGTCAAATTTTGTACTGAGATACGTTTTTGCTAGAGGTCACAGTTTTTGAGTTTTTCAAGAAAAACATGCAACAATGACGTCCAAACGCACCTCTAACCCCACACTCATCCCTCCACACTCTTGACTGATGCAGTCAAGATTTCTACTAATACCTTCTTCGTGGAAATACCGCCTACCACTGTATAATAATTTACGACTTCACGAACTATTTTCAATATTCTCCTTTGGTCTCTGTTGACTGGGCCATTACGCCACACCATGGTTGGCTAATCCGTTACGATTATCAACTTAAAAGTGCCCGTAAGTGTAATGAAAAAACGAATTTTTTATACATTACGGTAAAACTAATTACATTGACATTTCGATCTGAACTTAACCCTTACAAGCAGAGTAATCTAGTAATAAGAAGGGCTTACGAATACAAAGACGTGATTGTCTATTTTATGCTGGTAATATACACAAAGCTGTTATGTCACTAATTGTTGCACATTGGTAGGAGGGAGTGCCATCAACAACATTCTAGGAATCCTAACCGGTAGGTAGTGGGGAAAGAGGGGTGCGTTTGATGGTCACTTTTGTACGTTTTTCTTGAATAACTCGAAAACTATGGCTTCTAGTGAAAATGTATCTCGGTGAAATTCAATTCATTAAATTCCTCTTCATTTTTTGTTGGCCGAATAGTTTGCGCGTAGCGAGGCAGAGAATATGAAAATGTCGTATGTGGTTTTTGCGGGTCGCACAAAACGACAGCAGTAGGGGCAGCTGAATCACATGTACATTGTTAAAGAACCGCTAGAAGCAAACAATATATACTGGAAAAAAAATGAGCACAGACTGGATGTATTACAGAAACGAGAACGTCATCTTGGGAAACCAAGAAAGAGATCGGAACCGTAAAGGGTGTTAAATTGCCTAATACTGTACAAAGTGAAGAAGATGTGGATGAGAAAGACATATTATATGTGTAAAATTAGCTTCTGTCAGAAGCTTTTGGGTCATAAATCCTTCTTTCATACTTCTTGTGCCAAAGGTTTTTGGAAATGTCTGGTAAGACCCTATCGGACCAGACTGCTGAGGTCATCGGTCCCTAAGCTTACACACTACTTAATCTAACTTACACTGACTTACGCTAAGAACAACACACACACACACACACACACACTCACACACACACACACAAACACACTCTCACATTCCCGAAGGAGGACTCGAACCTCCGACGTGGGGAGATGCGCGAGCCGTGACAAGGCGTCCTAGACCTAGCGGCTACCCCACGGCTACCGGCTACCCACGGCTACCGGGATGAAAGTCCATTCCCATTCGGACAAAAGTTAGATAGTTGGAAACTTCGTCTTCTTTGGTGGGTAAAAGTATCGAGACCTTGCGATGGAACACACGTTATTGCTATGTGGCAGCTGTTACTACTGCTCTGGAGCCTTGCAACAATAGATTATACATATATATAGTACGAGTAATTCAGTGAATCCTTCCCATTTATCAGTACTTTTTATTACATAAATTTATTTATTTCGTAGGTTACAGTATTTCTGGTTGGTTGGTTGATTTGGACATCGGATTGAGGAAGGATAGCAAGGAAGCTGGCCATGCCCTTTCAAAGGAACTATCCCGGCATTTGCCTGAAAGTTCTTAAAAAACATATTGTTGTGAAACGTGTTCATTTTACGATTTTTAAGTCCTGAAGATCATAGCAATGTCTGTCGACACCGGTTGTCTTAAATAAAGAAATGCTTGAGCGATCTAGGCAGTTGAATGGTTTTAGGAAGTAGACCTTCGGTTTTCTCGAAATGAGAAAATTCAGTCAAATTCTGTTCTTTTGTCAACCTCTTTATGAAGCGTAGCACTTGCACAATAGAAGTTAGAATATTAAATGGATGTAGTCTAATCACTGTCTATCAGAAAAAGTTACAGTTTTCACTATCTGCAGCTTCCTCTAGTGCCACGAGAGATATTCAATCTTCCGGTCTCTTCTTGTCACTATTTTCCAAATTTTCGTTTGTTCGCCGATTCTTCGAAGAGTGTCATCAGTCCTTGTTAGAACATTCAATTTTCAATGTCCTTCTACAGCACCGCACCCTAAATGCACCGGTTCTCGTCTCATCCGGTTTCCGCACAGTCTATGATTTCCTTCTAAAACTGAGGCCCATGTTTGACATTAGTGGAGTTCTTTTGACACTAATGCCCTGTTTAACAGTGTTGTTCTGCTTTTATTGTCCTCATTGGTTCGCCAGCTACGTGTTATTTTGCTTACAATGTAAAAGAGTTACTGTACTTCATCTACTGTCGTCTTTTTACGGTTTACTCTCAGTCAGTAATCTGTATCCATTACGCTTTTTGTCTTGTAACTTTTCTCTTTTCAGTGAGGGTAGCAGTGCTATCAACGAATCTTAACATTTACATCCCTTCATCCCGAATTTAAATCCCACCTTCGAACCGTTCTTTTATTTTCCTCATTGCTTCTTCGGTGTATGGAAATTTCCATCCAGCCATTCAGATTTGGATTTACCGTGATTCTCTAAATTACTCCAGGAAAATGTCGGTGTTGTTCCTTTGAAAAGGACACGGCCAATATGTTTCCCCACACTTTCGTAATCCGAACTTGGGCTACGTCCCTAAAGACATCACTGTAGGGACTTTTAATCTTCCATCCTACCTTCCTTTCGATGTATATACCCTTTTTACACCCTTTTTTATGGACACTTTTGGTTTCTCGTGTTGTGTTGTGAATGATGCCTCTTTGTTCTTGTACATTTTGTATCTTAATCGTCTTTCTCTTAACTTACTGCTAATTCGTCTGAGTGTTTAGAATAACTTCTAGCATTTTACACTATCAAACACTTTTTTCTAGGTCGGAAAGTCCTATGCACGTGGTTTGACCGAAGGTCTTACAGTACGCACACCACAGTTCAGATGGTTCTGAGCACTATGCGACTTAACTTCTGAAGTCATCAGTCGCCTAGAACTTAGAACTAATTAAACCTAACTAACCTAAGGACATCACACACATCCATGCCCGAGGCAGGATTCGAACCTGCGACCGTATCGGTCGCTCGGCTCGAGACTGCAGCGCCCAGAACCGCACCCATAATAAATCTCAATGTCAGAAATGTCTCTCTGCCTTTCCTAAAGCCAATGTGATAGTCTTGTAACAAATCCTCAGTTTTATTTTCCATTCTCCTTCATATTATTCTTATTAGCGACTGGGTGTTCGGGATCCTGTCGATGATAATTTTTGCAAGTCACATCGTATGCTCCAGTATTACAGCGTCTACGTAGAAACTTGATCAGTCATTTCGTTGCCGCTTCCCCGAACGATTTCACAAATTCCGTAGGCATATTATCCATCCCTTCTCTCTTATTTGATCAAGTCTTCGAAAGTCCGATTAAACTCTGACGCTAAAACTGGATCTCCTATCTCTTTCTTATCAACTGACATTTATTCTGCTACGACGTCATCAGACAAGCCCTCACCTTCCTGAAGCCAAGTAGCGTATGCTTGCCATCTCTCTTTCGTGCTTAACAGTGGTACTCTCAGGACGTTCCTAACGTTGTTCTCTGACCTTTACTATTGAACATGTACGTATCTGATCTTCACGACACTTCGTACAGAAAGTTCTGCTATCTCGACGACCTGGAGTACTGTGTGACGTGAAAACCCTTTACAACGTCCATCCAGTACACCAGAAAATATACTTACACATACAGTAACCAGTCTTATTGTTTATCGGAACATGTGACCTAACGTAAGTTTCCGACCTGTTTAGAGATTCCAAAAAAATTCGGGATGTAGCTAGCACGAGAGGCACGCCTATCAGTTACCACATTTGCTGGATTTCTATGTTTCACTCCTTCGGGGAATATTTATACCGTATCTCAAATAGATAAAAGTATACTTTTGTAATCATACAACCACACAATATTCTGAAAGTGTTGTCGCAGACTTCACCGTGTTATATGAAAAATGTATCAATCGTCAAAGGCTCTACTCAAGACTAATAGGAATTCAGAAGATATGGAGATCTCATTTGTTTATTACAAGAAGTTAAAATGCACCAACAACGTTGTATCTTGGCGCCAGTTATGAGATAATCCTTCTCTACACTTAATAGTTTACTTAGTTTTAACCTACACTAAATATATCTTTATCTCTTTATGTATTCTCGGCCTGTTTCTTTCTATGATGTTATCCGTAAAGGATAGCATGACTACCTCTTAATTCTATGACTTCCTTTTATTATTAAAATCCTTCTCCGTATTTAAATAATATGCAATCCAGCAAGCTGGTCGCAGTATAGCGCCACGACTTTGTTGTTGTTGTTGTTGTTATGGTCTTCAGTCTAGAGACTGGTTTTATGCAAGTCTCCATGCTAATCTATCCTGTGTAAGCTTATTCATCTCCCAGTACCTACTGCAACCTATATCCTACTGAATCTGCACAGTGTATTCATCACTTGGTCTCCTACGATTTTTATCCTCCACGCTGCCCTCCAGTATTAAATTGGTGATACCTTTTGCGTCAGAACAAGTCCTACCAACCGATCCTTTCTTCAAGTCAAGTTGTGCCACAAATTTCTCTTCTACACAATTCTATTTAATACCTCCTCATTAGTTATGTGATCTACCCATCTAATCTTCAGCATTATTCTGTAGCACCACATTTCGAATGCTTCTATTCTCTTCTTGTCTAAACTATCTATCGCCCACGTTTCACTTCCATACATGGCTACACTCCATACAAATACTTTCGGAAACGACTTCCTAACAATTAAATCTACGCTCGATGTTGAAAAATTTCACTTCTTCAGAAACGCTTTCCTTGCCATTGCCAGTCTACATTTTATGTCCTCTCTACTTTGACCATCATCAGTTATTTTACTCCTCAAATAGCAAAACTGATTTACAACTTTAAGTGCCTCATTTCCTAATCTAAATCCCTCAGCATCACCCATTTTAATTCGACTACATTCCATTATCCTCGTTTTGCTTTTGTTGATGTTCATCTTATATTCTCCTTTCAAGACACTGTCCATTCCGTTCAACTGCTCTTCCAGGTCATTTGCTGTCTCTGACAGAATTACAATACCATCGATGAACCTCAAAGTTTTTATTTCTTCTCCATGGATTTTAATTCCTACTCCGAATTTTTCTTTTGTGTCCTTTACTGTTTGCTCAATAAACAAATTCAGTAACATCGGGGATAGGCTACAATCCTATCTCACTTCCTTCCCAACCTCTGCTTCCCTTTCATGCCTCTCGATTCTTATAACTGCCATTAGGTTTCGGTTTTTTTTTTTTGTTTTTTTTTTTTTTGGGGTCATCAGTCTACTGACTGGTTTGATGCGGCCCGCCACGAATTCCTTTCCTGTGCTAACCTCTTCATCTCAGAGTAGCACTTGCAACCTACGTCCTCAATTATTTGCTTGACGTATTCCAATCTCTGTCTTTCTCTACAGTTTTTGCCCTCTACAGCTCCCTCTAGTACCATGGAAGTCATTCCCTCATGTCTTAGCAGATGTCCTATCATCCCGTCCCTTCTCCTTACCAGTGTTTTCCACATATTCCTTTCCTCTCCGATTCTGCGTAGAACCTGGCCATTCCTTACCTTATCAGTCCACCTAATTTTCAACATTCGTCTATAGCACTACATCTCAAATGCTTCGATTCTCTTCTGTTCCGGTTTTCCCACAGTCCATGATTCACTACCATACAATCGTGTACTCCAGACGTACATCCTCAGACATTTCTTCCTCAAATTAAGGCCGGTATTTGATATTAGTAGACTTCTCTTGGCCAGAAATGCCTTTTTTGCGATAGCGAGTCTGCTTTTGATGTCCTCCACGCTCCGTCCGTCATTGGTTATTTTACTGCCTAGGTAGCAGAATTCCTTAACTTCATTGACTGCGTGACCATCAATCCTGATGTTAAGTTTCTCGCTGTTCTCATTTCTACTACTTCTCATTACCTTCGTCTTTCTCCGATTTACTTTCAAACCATACTGTGTACTCATTAGACTGTTCATTCCGTTCAGCAGATCATTTAATTCTTCTACACTTTCACTCAGGATAGCAATGTCATCAGCGAATCGTATCATTGATATCGTTTCACCTTGTATTTTAATTCCACTCCTGAACCTTTCTTTTATTTCCATCATTGCTTCCTCGATGTACAGATTGAAGAGTACGGGCGAAAGGCTACAGCCTTGTCTTACACCCTTCTTAATACGAGCATTTCGTTCTTGATCGTCCACTCTTATTATTCCTTCTTGGTTGTTGTACATATTGTATATGACCCGTCTCACCCTATAGCTTACCCCTACTTTTTTCAGAATCTCGAACAGCTTGCACCATTTTATATTGTCGAGCGCTTTTTCCAGGTCGACAAATCCCATGAAAGTGTCTTGATTTTTCTTTAGCCTTGCTTCCATTATTAGCCGTAACGTCAGAATTGCCGCTCCCGTCCCTTTACTTTTCCTAAAGCCAAACTGATCGTCACCTAGCGCATTCTCAATTTTCTTTTCCATTCTTCTGTATATTATTCTTGTAAGCAGCTTCGATGCATGAGCTGTTCAGCTGATTGTACGATAATTCTCGCACTTGTCAGCTCTTGCTGTCTTCGGAATTGTGTGGATGATGCTTTTCCGAAAGTCAGATGATATATGGCCAGACTCATATATTCTACACACCAACGTGTGTAGTCGTTTTGTTGCCACTTCCCCCAATGATTTTAGAAATTATGATGGAATGTTATCTATCCCTTCTGCTTTGTTTGACCGTAAGCCCTCCAAAGCTCTTTTAAATTCCGATTCTAATACTGGATCCCCTATCTCTTCTAAATTGACTCCTGTTTCTTCTTCTATCACATCAAACAAATCTTCACCCTCATAGAGGCTTTCAATGTATTCTTTCTACCTATCTGCTCTCTCCTCTGCATTTAACAGTGGAATTCCCGTTGCACTCTTAATGTTACCACCGTTGCTTTTAATGTCACCAAAGGTTGTTTTGACTTTCCTGAATGCTGAGCCTTTCGCTCCCTGTATTTTACCCCTGCCATCTCCAGAGTTTGAAAGAGAATATTGCAGTCAACATTGTCAAAAGCTTTCTCTAAGTCTACAAATGCTAGAAACGTAGGTTTACCTTTCCGTAATATATCTTCTAAGATAAGTTGTAGGGTCAGTATTGCCTCACGTGTTCCAACATTTCTGCGGAATGCAAACTGATCATCCCCGAGGTCGGCTTCTACCAGTTTTTCCATTCGCCTATAAAGAATTATTGTTAGTATTTTGCAGCAGTGACTTATTAAACAGATAGTTCGGTAATTTTCAATCTGTCAACACCTGCTTTCTTTGGGATTGGAATTATTATATTCTTCTTGAAGTCTGAGGGTCTTTATCCTGACTCATACGTCTTGCTCGCCAGATGGTAGAGTTCTGTAAGGGATGGCTCTCCCAAGGCTATCAGTAGTTCAAATGGAATGTTGTCTACTCCCGGGACTGTGTTTCAACTTAGAACTTTTCAGTGCTCTGTCAAACTCTTCACGCAATATTATATCTACCGTTTCATCTTCATCTACATCCTCTTCCCTATCCATAACATTGTCCTCAAGTACATCGGTCTTGTTTAGACCCTCTATATACTCCTTCCACCTTTCTATTTTCCCTCCTTTGCTTTGAATTGGGCTTCCACTTGAGCTCTTCATATTCATTCCAGTGGTTCACTTTTCTCCAGATGTCTCTTTAATTTTCCTGTGGACACTATCTATCTTACCCCTAGTGATACATGCCTGCTTAGCCATTTTGCATTTCCTGCCAATCTCATTTTTGAGACGTTTGTATTCCTTTTTGCCTGCTTCATTTGCTGCATTTTCATATTTTCTCCTTTCATCAATTAAGTGCAATATCTCTTCTGTTACCCAAGAATTTCTCCTAGCATTCGTCTTTTTACCTATTTGATCCTCTGCCGCCTTCACTGTTTTATCTCTCAAAGCTAGCCATTCTTCTTCTACAGTATATCTTTCCCCCGTTCTTGTCAAATGGTTCAAATGGCTCTGAGCACTATGGGACTTAACATCTGTGGTCATCAGTCCCCTAGAACTTAGAACTACTTAAACCTAACTAACCTAAGGACATCACACACATCCATGCCCGAGGCAGGATTCGAACCTGCGACCGTAGCAGTCACGCGGTTCCGGACTGAGCGCCTAGAACCGCTAGACCACCGCGGCCGGCTGCCGTTCTTGTCAATCGTTCCCTAATGGTCTCCGTGAAACTCTCTACAATGTCTGATTCTCTCCGTTTATCCACGTCCCACCTCCTTAAATTCCCAACTTTTGGTAGTTTCTACAGTTTTAATCTACAGTTCATAACAACTAGATTGTGGTCACAGTCCACATCTGCCTCTGGAAATGTCTTACAATTTAAAACCTGGTTACCAAATCTCTGTCTTAACATTATATGATCCATCTGAAAGCTTCCAATATCTCCAGTACTCTTCCATGGATACAGCCTTCTTTCATGATTCTTGAACCAAGTGTTAGCTACGATTAAGTTATGCTCCGAGCAAAATTCTACCGGGTTGCCTCCTCTTTCATTTCTTACCCCCATTCCATGTTCACCTACTACGTTTCCTTCTCTTCCTTTTCCTACCATCGAATTCCATTCATCCATGACTATTAAATTTTCCTCTTCCTTCACTATCTGAATAATTTCTTTTATCTCTTCACACATCTCGTCAATCCCTTCGTCATCTGCGGAGCTAGTTGGCATATGAGCTTGTACTACTGTGGCAGGCGTGGGCTTCGTATCTATCTTGGCCACAGTAATGCGTTCACTAAGCTGTCTATAGTTGGTTAGGCGGCCGCGGTGGTCGTGCGGTTCTAGGCGATCCAGTCCGGAGCCGCGCTGCTGCCACGGTCGCAGGTTCGAATCCTGCCTCGGGCATGGATGTGTGTGATGTCCTTAGGTTAGTTAGGTTTAAGTAGTTCTAAGTTCTGGGGGACTGATGACCGCAGCAGTTGAGTCCCATAGTGCTCAGAGCCATTTGAACCATATAGTTGGTTACCCGCATTCCTCTTTTTCTTTGATTCATTATTAAATCTTCTCCTGCATTACCCCACTTAGATTTTGTATTTATAACCCTATATTCACCTGACCAGAAGCCTTATTTCTCCTGTCACCGAACTTCACCAATTCACACTATACCTATCTTTAAATTATCCATTTCCGTTCTCAAATTTTCTAACCTACCTCCCCTATTAAGGGATCTGTCATTCCACGCTCCGATCCGTAGAAGGCCAGTTCTCTTTCTCCTGATAACGACGTCCTCCTGAGTAATGCCTCCCCGGAGATCCGAATGGGGGGACTATTTTACCTGCGGAATATTTTACCCAAGGGGACGCCATCATCATTTAACGATACAGTAAAGCTGCATACTCTCGGAAAAAAATGAAGGCTGTAGTTTTCCATTGCTTTCAGCCGTTTTCAGTAGCAGCACAGCAAGGCCGTTTTGGTTAGTGTTACGAGGCCAGATCAGTCAATCATCCAGACTGTTGCCCGTGCAACTACTGATAAGGCTGCTACATCTCTTCAGGAACCACACGACTGTCTGGCCTCTCAGCAATACCCCTCCGTTGTGGTTGCACCTACGGTACGCTGTATCACTGAGGCACGAGAGCCTCCCCACCAACGGCAAGGTCCATGGTTCGGGGGAGGAGGGGTGGGGGCAACCACTTTACTACATCTATTTGCCTGGGAAACCATACGACACGTAGTCGAAATGAAGTACCATCCGACATTTTTTTTTTCTGTTACAAATTCTGATTTCTTATTCGTTCTTGTATCCATCAATTTTAGATATTTTTAATTCTGGCTAGTCACAAAACATGAAGTTGAACTATTTTTCTAATCTTCGATATAGAAATGATGAATATACGACCAGCCAAATCTTCGCCAACCCAAGATCTTGAAAGGCATTTTTTTTATTTTATGTAAGATTTTCTTTTATCCGTTGGCATGGCCCAATTTTCTCATCCTCAAGTGAACTTAATTCATTAAAATAGTATCCTTTTTATTCTTGTATCGTTATTAGGTAGGTGTGATGTCAGTTTAATTCTCTTCCTCCTTGTGACTCCACAAGTGAAAAATACGTCTGCAGAGAACATTGCAACTTCTGTTTTGTGCTGTTAAAGGAATACATCTGACAAAGAAAAAGGCAAATTAAATATTTTATTATTTTTGTAGTGCATGTAGCATTTGATTTATTTAAAAAGAACATTTACTTCGGTACAACAGTCATGGTGCTAGTCACTGAGTGCCAGAAAATAAACTATAATCCCCCAAAACAGTAAGGAAACGTAAAAAAAGAAAGAAGTGGAAAACGCTACCTCTTCAGTCGCTCTCCTTATACGTCTCACTAAAATTCCCTACTCAAAAAAGTTCCCTCGACACTGTTGATTAATAAATGCAAAGTTTTCATATGTGCTGTCAGCTTTAATGGGTCTGTTTAAATGGAGTTCACTTTATAACATGGCCAAGGGTAAGATCTATGTGAATATTTGGTTGCGAATTCATGGTTTCCGTTGTAAGCTGCTAGCGTCTAAAATATATAATACGCACTCTAGTCAGTACCAAAGAAACCACCTAATTCCGAGCAACAAATAGCAACAACCCATTTACCTCTGGATATGCTATCGGTCAACTACTAATAGTCAGTGACTTAAGCACTATGGGACTTAACATCTGAGGTCATCAGTCACCTAGAACTTAGAACTACGTAAACGTAACTAACCTAAGGACATCACAAACATCCATGCCCGAGGCAGGATTCGAATCTGCGACCGCAGCGGTCGCGCGATTCCAGACTGTAGCGCCTAGAACCGTTCGGCACTCCGGCCGGCTTAAGCGGATGACTTTCTGGTACTATCATCTCAGTAAATTCATACTATCAGACAGACGGCTCCTACTACTTCTTCAAAATTATACCTAAAACACTTATAATTTCTTCGTCCCGCAGAATACTGCTTCTCAATAAAAAGACCACCCTTCCCTACTCAAAACCAATTCTTAAGTGTAAATCAGTACTACTGAAACCTACAAACCAAATCGCTCATATATCTGTCTTGGAGGACACCTTGCAGCTACGTAAGTTAACAGTAGTCACTTCTAAGAGCTCGATTTACCGAAACCGTAAGTCTCCTTAGCAAAATGTCTGGCTCCGCCAGACACCAACTAAACTCTGTAGCCTATCTCTCCACATGAATTGACATCTAAGATGACTCAAACTGGACTGTATATCTCTCTTATGTAAAAGCTATTCGTAACCATTATTTTGAACAAACATGTAGCGCCATCTTGATTCTTCACTGTAGCTTCAATTTGGGTGTTTACCAGTGGTAAATCCGAGCGATGACCGGCGGTTCCGCGATGTTGTGTTATCGGTGACGTCCGCGATTACCAGTGGCTGCCTTACTGCTACGACGTGCATCAGATTTCTTGTGACTTCAAATGAGCTATGGATCTGTAACATATTTACAACAAAGATATATAAGGAGTAATACACATAGATTTTCATACATAACCATACACTGAGGTGACATAAGTCATAATATAACGATATGCACGTTTGCAGATGACGGTAGAAACGTGTACACAAGGTATAAAATTGCAGTGCTTTGGCGCAGATGTCATTTGTATTCAGGTAATTCATGTGAAAATGTCTCAGATGCGCTACTGGCTGCACGACGGAATTAACAGGTTTTGAAGCAGAATGTTAGTTGGATGCATGGGACATTCCATTGCGAAAATCGTTAGGGAATTCAGTATTCCGAGATCCACAGTGTCAAGAGTGTGTCGAGAATACCAAATTTTAGGCATTACTTTTCACGACGGACGATGTAGTGGCCGACGACATTTACTTAACGACCGAGAGCAACACCGTTTGCGAAGAGCTGTCAGTGCTAACAGAAAAGCAATACTGCTTGAAATAACCGCAGAAAACAATTTGGGACGTACGACGAACGTATCCGTTAGGACAGAGCGAAGACATTTGGCGTTCATGGGCTATGTAGCAGATGACTAACGCGAGTGCCTTTGCTATTAGCGCCGCTCCTGGGCCTGTGACCGTATCTGTTGGATCTTAGACGTACGGAAAACTGTCGCCTCGTCGGATGAGTCCCGATTCCAGTTGGCAAGAGCTGGTGGTAGGGTTCGAGTGTGGTGCAGGTTTCACAGAAACACGGACTCAAGTTGTCAACGAGGCAATGTACGAGGTGGTGGTGGCTCCACAATGGTGTACGCTGTGCTAACATCGAATGGACTGGCTCCTCTGATTATACGGTACCGATCATTGACTGGAAACAGTTATGTTCAGATACTTCAAATACAGCTGTTCCTGGACTTCATTTTAATGTACGACAATGCGCCATGTCACCGGGCCACAACTGTTCGCGATTCGTTTGAAGAACATTCTGGACAAGTCCATCGAATTATTTAGCCACCCAGACCAGCACTGCGTATTGAGAATCCGTTGCTTAGAACATCCAGAAGCAGAAGGAACCATTACGACCAAAGCAGTCCAAAAGAAGCGACTTACCCGGACCACAATCAAGGAGGCTGTCGATCTACACGCCTTACCAGACAGCAGCGGCGATTCAAGGAAAGGTACACTGCTGCTAAAATACGCTAATCTCCAGGGCAGGTAACTGAGGCGTTAGCGGCCACTAGGCAGAAAAATACCGTTGGTGGAACTTCACCAATAAACACAAGGAATTCAATGATTAATAATAAGAAGTGGAGGATGGATAATTAATTTCGCCAACTCCAAACACTCCACTCGTTGCTCTTCATCTCATCTACCCTGCGAGCAGCAACGCACGAACAAACGGCATGATCTCCAAATAGTGGTGGTCTCACTATTGGGTTAAAGTTCACTCAAATCAAAGGTTCTGAGTTCAGTGGAGAAGGAGGTTGTCGCCTTCGCAACTACAACCCCTAAATCCGGCAGTGCCTCAATGCCGCCTGCGGTCCCGGCCTGTCATCGGGCTGCCGGACCTCACTGCTGCTGCATCCCAACCGAACTACCCGACACACTCCAATCCGAAAACACTTTACGCCCTTCAAAAGTTAGTACTAGGGTACTAAATATCGATAACCGCTGCTGCTGCCACTCATGGACAGACCATTCTAGCAGACGTAGTGGCGCTAGTAAACACGAGAAGAAAACGAGACGCCACTATCCCTATTACACAACGCCAACCTACCAACGGTACCAACGCAAGCTGCAACATGGCTCAACAATCACATGAGTGTGAGAACATATTTGGTCTTGAATCTCTTGGTTTGTTTGGATTTAAAATTTGGGGCAATTTGTTGTAAGTGTCTGCATTAAATGAAAAAGACGGTGTAAGTAGCTTGCTGAAAGAATTCTCGGAAATCTTTTCTGAAGGTTTAGGCAAAGCTAACACTTCTGTTGTACATATTATGCTGAAAGACAATGCTCAGCCGAAATTTTGCCAGGCCGAACTGTTCCCATTGCATTACGGGACAAAGTCGTTGCAGAACTTAAAGAATTGCAAGATAAAGGAGTTATTGCACCCATATCAGCTAGTCAGTGAGCAAGTTCATTGGTTTTGCTTCCCAAACCTTCAGGTCACATTCGCCTCTGTATTGACTTTGAGTCTACAGTCTAGCCACAAACTGTTGAAATGGTTCATGTTGTGACATAGTTCCGTGTAGTCAGCGCGTACACAACTTTCCCACTAGAGCGCGCCCCGCTAAGCACAACAACCCAGGCGCAGCGCTCGTCCATCTCCGCACTACGAGATGACGCTGTCTTAGAGACGGACCAAATTCTACTTCCGCCGATCCGCGTATTAATATGTAACGCAGCCAATGAGATTGCTGATAATGTAGAACCTTTTCTCCTCGCGGATCTCACCCGCGCAGTGATACCTGAATGCGTGAGATGTTATAACGAGTGTACAGACCTCCAATCAGTCAGTCTGCATTTGTCTGCATTTGTCTGCACCAGTCTGCATTAGTCTGTACCAGTCTATAGTCAAGTTTCAGTCTGCGCCTAATAAGATTACCATATTCCTGTACATAGCCATGAAGATAAATGTATAGACACTTTGTCAAGTATCAGAGATATGTGAGAATAAGATTTCAACGTACCAAGACCAAAGGAACTTCAGATTGTCAATTGTAAACAGCATCCAGAATCAAGTTACATGATGTCTATGCTTTTTATTATTTTAATAAATGTGTGTGAAAATTAATCAAGTTGTGTTTAAAGTTGGTCACTGTCAATCTGCTACTCTAAGCATGCAAGTGGCATTTCTATCGTCTGACCTAACGGCAGAAGATAAACACGCCACGATAAGACCACGAGACATATTGCTGATACTCACCTACTTCGCTAGAGCGACGAGTCAAATAATCTGATGGTGTGTATACCGAAGGTGTTACAGTACGCACACCACAGTTCAGATGGCTCTGAGCACTATGGGACTTAACATCTGTGGTCATCAGTCCCCTAGAACTTAGAACTACTTAAACCTAACTAACCTAAGGACATAACACACATCCATGCCCGAGGCAGGATTCGAACCTGCGACCGTAGCGCCACAAACTGTATTTGATAGTTATCCATTGTCACGACCGGAGGATCTTATGGACAAATTAGCTGCTGGACGCTACTTTTCAAAAACTGATTTGCGCGGTGCATATCTTCAAATACTGCTTGGTGAAGTATCTCAAAAAAGTGTATGTAGTAAACACTCCTTTGGTTTTGTTTATATATCTGCGTTTGCCTTTTGACAGTGCTTCTGCACCCGCCATTTCAAGCTGACTGGACAAATGCCAAACTGTTCGAACTATTTGGATGATATTGTAATAGCAGGTCGTACACCTGAAGAACATATTGCAAAATTTACGTGCTTTGTTTCATGTGTAGATTGGACAAGTGCGATTTTTTTAAACCTAAGTTGCAGTATCTTGGTCATGTCATAAACAGTCAAGGTGTCCATCCTCTTCAGTCGCATCTGTTAGCCATACGAGACTTGCCAGTTCCTCGCAATATTACTGAACTGCCGTAAGTTTTAGGGAAAATGAACTATTATATTCGGTTCATAATGAACACTGCACAAATTGCAGACCATTGCTTCACTTGCAACTTACGAATGTCCCATTTGTTTGGACAGATGAGTGCCAAGTAGCTTTTCAAAAACTTAAAGATGCATTTCTCATTCATCGATGATTAGTTTACTTTGATCCTGAAAAACCAGTTGTATTGCAAGTTGACGTTTCCTCTTACAGAATCGGTGCCATGCTTCCGCACAGAATTGGTGGCAAAGATAGACCTACTGCTTGCTCATCAAAAGTGTTGTCCAAAGTTCAGTGCAACTATTCACAGACTGAAAAAGAGGCTTTCGCTATTTTCTAAGGTGTAACCAAATTCCACCAAATTCGTATGGTACGAAATTCTACTTAGTAACGGATCACAGTCCTTTGCATTCCTTTCTGTAAAAACTGCCCAAAAATGGCAAAGATGAGCTTCGTTGTTGTTTCAGTACCAGCGCGAAATTGTGTATCGTCCGACAGCCCAACATGGTAATGTGAACGCACCTTCACGTTTTTCGATTGGCCGTGATATAGATTTTGACGCTTCTGCTCCATCTTGTTATCACATCGATGCTCAAGATTCTGAATTGCTTCAGTCTCTAAAGTGGCAGATTAAATGAATGTCAATGAGAGAGAGGGACAGTTTACTAGAAAAGACACAAGACCGAAAACTTCGGGGACTCTCCTCTGAACCAGCGTCAAGTGTAGAACACTGCCATAAAGCTTTGTACGACGCCAAAAGAGGAATTTTGTGTGAACACTACTGATATTCAGCTAGAAAGTAGCTCAAGAGTCGGTGAGGTCCGACAGTGGAGAAACGAAACAGCCATGTAGTTAATTGTTATTGCGAGAAATGAGAGGGCGTTGAAGTATACACTCTGCATCATCTATGCACGTATACATCGCCACACTTTCCAGACTAGGGATAACTGCATGTTTTCTCGCCTAATGAGAATCATAGGACAGTTTTTGCTGATAACATCAGTAAGGATTTTGATTAGCTTTATACAGGATTTTCCAGAGGGTGAGAGCAGCCATGCGGCCAACAGCACCTCGCATCTGAAAGGTAATTGCCGCTGGCAGATGCGTAAACTTGATGGTTCACCAGCATGTGTCCACTGTGAAATCGAGCAGTCTTGAGTAATCTTTTGCTCATATTGTCACAAAAACTAAACATCCTGTCATCCTAAATTGCACCAAACTTAGAACCGAAATCGGATGAGTTGTCATAATATTGGCCAACTTCATGGTGTAGTAATAAGAATAAAGTTGAAGAGAACCTTCTATTTAAGTTTGATATTGTTGTGTTCAGGGTTATTTCTACTGAACAGGTCCTAATGCGTTATATTGATAACCGTCCTGTAAGTGCCATGTCACAAAATATGTAAATTCGTGCACTTCTTTGATAATAATTCTGAAATTAAACAAATTGTGTACAGCTAAACACCGATGTTCTCTGTCGTAGAATAAGGGTCCACTACTAACCCCTGTCATTAATTCTATAGATGCTAACGCAGTCTCAGGGTGGTTTTGCTGAAACGAAAGTAACAAGGAGTGGAGTGTCAGAAGAATTTTCCGTTGAAATATAAGAAAATTTCGCAGGCCACGTACACTGATCCACATTTGAACATTTTGATCATTTATATTCGCACATCTTGGCCTTGTTAATTGCACTGAATAAAGAACTCTGTAGTGAGCCAATACTTTTCACGTCGGCATAGGCTTGCTGTACAGAAAGGTGTGATTCTTGGTCAAAACGACAATGGAGAATCATGTGTGTTAATCCCTAAGGCTTTGCAAA
Organism: Schistocerca serialis cubense; assembly: GCF_023864345.2. Classification (NCBI taxonomy): domain Eukaryota; kingdom Metazoa; phylum Arthropoda; class Insecta; order Orthoptera; family Acrididae; genus Schistocerca; species Schistocerca serialis. The sequence goes on from NC_064644.1 coordinate 231,426,312, forward strand.
CAGAAATGTTGTAGTTACTTCACTTAGGACGCTGGGGTATTGTTCTTAAGGAAACAGTTAGCGCATCGACACTGTACTGGGCAGGGTAAGGACGCCCAAATCGAACAACTGACGTCACAGTGTCAACATGTGCGGAAAATCAGTCCACTCTGCCACAAAAATTCATTGCTTGGCCTATGTCGCAATTGCCATGGGAACGTGTGCACATAGACTTTATGGGACCTTTTTGGAACACCCGTTGGTTGATTGTGGATGACTCGTGTAGCAAATTTTCTTTTGCCACGGTCATGAACTGGACAACGTCACATAGCACACTTCAGGTGTTGTCGTCGTTTTTTGCCGAAAAGTTTTACCTGAAGTAATAGTGTCAGACAACGGTCCAAGTCAAATGAATATGAATTATTCTGTGAACGCAATGGCATACAGCTTCTAACTAGTACACCGTTCATCTACAGTCAAACGGCGAAGCAGAAATTTTGTCTGAACATTCAAGCAGCAGATGGCGAAACTTCGCTCCGCACACACCAGGTATCAAACATTGCAACTGTTTCTCGCCTCATTTCGTTCGCATCCAGGAGACGGACCATCACCAGCGGAATTGATTCACGGCCGCCGCATTCGGACACTGCTCCACCTGCTCCACACTCCTCAGGATCCGGCGACGCAGGATGGCCTCAAGCATCGCTTCGCGCCGCATGATTTGTATTTTACAGGGTTTTTAGCGGAATCAGGCGCTGGGCGCGAGGCGAGATCGTCTGTCTACTTGGCTCTTGCACTTATCTTCTTTCGGGGCTAGATGGTGTGCAGCGCCGCCGTCAAAATCAACTTCGCCCCTGTCATGTACACGATGATCTTTCAGTCTCTCTTCCCCTAGATTCACGGGTCCAGACCACAGCGCAGCCACAGCAGTCGCCAGAGGGTGTCATCACGACACCGCAGGATGACTCCATGGGGACGGAGCATTCGCCTCCTCTCGTCCTAGAGACTGAGCTAGACCCGCCCACACCACAGAACTCGCCGCCTTATTCCTCTGATTCATGACAGCAGGTGGTAGACGCGTACCCTTCTGGTAGTTTTCCAGGGGACGTTTCCGCCAGAGCGCAGGCCGAATGGCAGGGTGCAGCCGGAAGCTTGACCTCCCCTGCAGCCAGAGCTTCCGGCTCAACCTTGCGCCCACACTCCTACATCCCCCGCCGTGGTCGTACTTCTTTCACGACGGCGGTCCGTCGCTTTGGGGGAGGGGAGGAATGTTCTAGCGTAACCACAAGCACCGGAACGAAGTACGCAAGACCAGGGAAGGCTGTGGAATGAAGTCGGCCCATGGTGCTGACAGCACCACGACGGGAGCACCTTCAAGTCGCTCAGATCGGCTCCGTATACGGACATTAGTGCTCAGTAGCGGACGTTAGTTGACAGTATAGGCACAGTTGTAGACAGCACTCGCAGATCAATTATCAGTGACGTGTGTCAACTTGCAGGAACTTTGCATACAGCCGATGACTGAATTACATTGCATGTCGCCCGACGTTTGCGGCACTTGTTCTAGATCCAAAGTTAAGTATTGTAAATCGGCTTATTATAAATAAAATTACTAATATTATTTGCTTGAATTGTTTTATAGCGTTTCGAGAACGCAGCATCCCTTAGGAACCTTATACGAGATGAATGGGCAAGAGCAAACAGTATCCATTACGGATTTTGCTATGGTCGTTAATAAATTCTTTTATCATTGCTGTTTCCTCAACCATAAATATTATTATGTTACTATATGAAACGCCTGCTGAACCCGCTGGGCAGAACAGGTAATAGGATTGTGGAAAGGGGTCAAAGGTTGAGGTCAGTTTCTCCTTCTAATTGTCATTTACTGTAATTTAATAACCTTTACAACCAAAGCGGCACATAGCCGGATCTTTACCAAATGAAACTCTCATGGCTGAAGGCGTCCAAACAAGGAATCTTAAAAATCAACAAGATAAAAATCTAATTAACATAGCAATAAAATAATTTATAAACAAAGAAAAGCAACAGATGCAAGGTGTAACACAAAAGGGTGAAGGCCACAAATTTGAAAATTATAGAATATATTACCACAATCTTTTAATGGCAGAAGGCCGCAATGTTTAACCTTGAAAGATATTTTAAAAATAAATTTTGCAAAATTTTAAGAAAACCAAAACAAATAACCATAAGCCTAAATTTTAAAGTAGCTGACAACAGATAATTAAACACCGGTGGCACTCAGAAAGCCTGCAGGGAGGTCGGTCTGCCCTCGTTCACTTCGGCGAGACAGGTGGTGAGCCCAACTATACTTGATCCTCGGAACCCAAACAGAAGACAGCCATGGACCGACAGACATAACGACTTGCTTGCCACCAATCGGTACATGAGAACTCAAACACATGAAAGTTACGTAGCACGCAACATGAATGGACGAGGCTTGGTTAGTTGAAACTACTACTCAACTTTGACGTTCTGGGTCGGTGAACCACCAAGCTCGTAGCGATAGGACAGCTCCACACACGCTCCGCCACTGCGCAGGGACCGGCAATGGACCCAGCAACTGCACTGCGCGGAGAGACTTCTTCCCTGATCCGCATCAACCGACCGACTGCCTGCTGGTCCGTCCCCGACTGCTGCTCCGTCGCGACCGCACTGCTGGTGCGTCTCCCACTCACTTCCAGATACACGACGACGGAAATACTGGCTCCTACCCAACCATGCAGGGCAAACACGCCCACTGGCCTAAACGACATCCCTGCACCAGGAAAGGACCGACCCAAGTTCCACAAGATGATAATTGAAAGGGGGGGGGGGGCAGAAGCGCTCAGAGAAGCAGTTACACGTCGCCCGGTCAGACAACCGACTCCTCAGAGCCAGTACACAGACGAAATTTAAATAACTTGTCAAAGGAAATCACGCTAACTACACACACAACCTGGCAAACACTTGCACAAGGACCTGAACCATACGAAACAGCAACTAAACATACACGAAGACAAATCGGGAGACCGAGCGAGGGGGCGCAGTGGTTAGCACACTGGACTCTCATTCGGGAGGACGACGATTCAATCCCGCGTCCGGCCATCCTGATTTAGGTTTTCCGTGATTTCCCTAAAACGCTCCAGGAAAATGCCGGGGTGGTTCCTTTGAAAGGGCACGGCCGACTTCCTTCCCGATTCTTCCCTAACCCGATGAGACCGATGACATCGCAGTTTGGTCTCTTCCCCCCAGAACAACCCAACCAACAAATCGAGAGTCGATGCACACACACACACACACACACACACACACACACACACACACACACACACATACACACACACACACACACAGCCGACTCACGAACGATCGGCGAGCCCAAACGCGTCGTCCGGTGAGGACGACCGACCGACGATCCACCAAGACCATAACCCGGCTCAGGTGATGCGTGGCGGCAATGGTCGGGCGAGCCATGTCGACGGAGGCCTCGCAGCTACTCCAACCCGACTGCACCAGCGCCGGATTTCACACAGCCGACTCATGAACTATCGGCGAGCCAAAATGCGTCGTCCGGTGAGGACGAACGACCGACGATCCACTAAGACCGCTGCCCGGCTCAAGTAATGAATGGCGGCGATGGTCGGGCGAGCCATGACGATGCTGACCTCACTGCTGCTCCAACTCGACTGCACTAGTGCCGCATTGCAACTCCCCGACTGGCCGGTCCCGTCTCCGCTCCAGACGCGTTCCAACTGGTTGTCAGACCGGAACTCGCTATCCGAACTCACTGTTCGAACTGGGTCAGGACAGACAACGACGGCGATGTAATAGCAGTCAAGCAAAGATACTACGAGAGGGGATATATCGATACGCGCTGCTAGCGCCGGTCACGGTCAGGCAAAGCAGCAACTCGGTGACAGTAGTAATTTAAATTAAAGTAGTGAGGTGGAAGTACGTTAAAAACAGGGTGTAAAATAGATGATGGTGGTAACACGAGCCACGCACGGCTCACTATATACTGACCTTCTGCAAGACGGGAAATTTTTCAAGATCTTACTTTCAGAGATCGGATACCAACTAGCAGGCATCCCTCACGATACACCAAATTTAGCGCCCACTTTTAAATAAAGTGGACCGCGAGTGACAGCCGAGATTCAATATTGGAACAATATTCAACATGGGAACAATACTCCAGTGGTCGGGTAATCAATTACGAGATGAAAGTCACTCGTGTAAGAGAGGCATCATTCAATAAGGGCATCTAAAGGCTGCCATCATTACGCCTGCACACAGCTAGTTAATGAGGCTCTTCTTTAGTATATCAGCAATTTATGTTCTGATGTATTCTTGGAAAGATACTGTGAAAGTTTGTCTGCCAGTCGCATTAGAATACTGGCCTCACTAGGTCTCTTCATGTGTTGAATTATGCTCGTTTTAAAACGTGTACCTTACGTGAGAAGCATTTGAGCAGGTTGAACACTCAAATACTAAGAGTTCAGGTGTCCCCACAATGGCTCAGTCTTCTACCTAGTATACTGGACAAGGACCGAATCCAGTGAGGAAGTGGATCACTCCTCGAATCATAGCTAAATGCTGCTTCCTATAGTATGATCAGAATTACTTGGTAGTTGACACTACATGGACTGGAGTTGGTTTCCTCAACTCAGAGCACTCAACATCATCTCCGAACTGTTTGCCGTTGGCAACTGCCACAGCAATTGGTCAGTTTACCTCGTGAGACTTCCTTTCTTGTTGTGTTTGTATTCCGAATCAAGCAATTCATCACAGTTGATAGTCATAAAAAACACACACACACACACACACACACGAACAACGATGCTAATAATACAGAGGCGTTTCATACCCGGCACTAACTAAACACTATTAGACCCTTTTGCACAAGACGCAATAACACAGAGATCGGCTTCCATTAGACAAGTTTCGCACGACATTACTTGAAGTCAAATTTTTGAACGCTGCAATTCATCGTTGCCCGCAGCTCGTGGTCGTGCGGTAGCGTTCTCGCTTCCCACGCCCGGGTTCCCGGGTTCGATTCCCGGCGGGGTCAGGGATTTTCTCTGCCTCGTGAAGGCTGGGTGTTGTGTGATGTCCTTAAGTTAGTTAGGTTTAAGTAGTTCTAAGTTCTAGGGGACTGATGACCATAGATGTTAAGTCCAATAGTGCTCAGAGCCATTTGAACCAATTCATCGTTGCTACTGCAAAATGAGTCATACATGTAAACAGCTTCAGGTGTAGTGCCGTAGCGCAGTGGCTAGCGCATTACCGTGTTTTGTGAAAGATTATTGGTTCGAAATTCTCGAAGGAAAGCGACATTTTTTTTCTAAATCTAATCAAAACACTTTCATTATAATTTTCCTCAATTCATTGATATAAATGTATTTTTTTTTTAAATTTACAGTGCTTTACAGCGTCAATTCCCTAATCTTATTGACTTCTTTACTTGCCCTTATTTTTTTCTTCCTATTACTCTTTTTTCATTTGGAATCTGCCAGTATTGTCTATGATCTCAAGCAACTGTCAAAGAGGACTGTTCATCTGTTGGTAAAGCGGCAGTTCTTGTAGCTTTTGTAAGTATAGTTTTGGGTAACCAATGAATGATAATGAGGAATTACAATTCTCTTTCTAGCGCTGAAACTGAAATTTTTCTGTCCCGAGTTTGGTCGTAGAGGGTAGCTTTAATCGCTGTGAACAAACCAATCGTGATTTTAGTTCTGCCGCAGATTGCTGATCGCTATTTTCTTGGACACATTACACATCACGAAGCTGTGCCTAGGGGACACCAGTTTAAATTCAGGGCTACAATACGCATCGTCCGCTGCAGTTCAGTCACTGGTCGCTTAAAATCAACTGTCGACAGAGCACCTTGCACTTCCGTCATACTTCGCTGCGAGCGCTTCCAACATGCTCCGTGTTACACGTTAACAGCATTTGTGGAATGACCCACCGTGTTTCTGTGTCACCTACAACTGAGTGGTAGCTGGTAGCCGATGTGGCCACACTGTAGCGGCAAGTGACAGAAGTCAACTATCAAGTAATTTTAATCAGACTTTTCTTGATAGTTCTGGTGTCAACGTGTCGATAATCTGTGGATGTGTTTCACACGTGTCCTAGGCTGTTTTACAAATTCTTTCATTCTGTCCTTAATATGCCTTGTATTATCATAACTTGTGATTTCTTTGACCTTACCTAATCTTTGAATTTTGAACCAGTAATTTCCTTACTGACTGTCTTACGACATACTGCACTGGACTTAGACCCACAACTACGAGCAAACCCTCAGCTGATGTCCTAAATGCACTACACGTTTTAGGATGCACCTCACTACTATCGTATGCTTCACTAAATGTAGTCTGTATGTCCATTTCTTCCTGCCATATTCCACTGTCGAGACAAGTAAATAAGTATGATACAATTTCATCATATTTGGCGGCAGATGATATTTTATTTCTCGAATTCTAATAAGTTTGTTAAATAGTGCTAATGTTCTTCTATTAAATTGCTTGCCATACGTCAAATTTTGATCGAGATAGGCATGCAAATCTCGCCTTGTAGTTAGGTGTCTGATATTAAGACTATTAATTTTTGTATCCATCTCTATTTAGGTTTCTTCTGAATAGTAAATAGTAATATCAACTACGTGCGACCAACAGTTTGGTGCATTAGCAAGCATTCTTAGGAGTGTCGTGCCACAACGGTCTTTCTACTGTTTGTTTCCTGGAGTTACACTGTACCAACTAGATGATGTTATCGGTGTAAACTGCCACGAAGAAATTCGTGCTCTCTATGGTGAAATAAGGACAATCGCTCGTTATCCCTTTCGCGGTAATCTCGTCCGACTGCGACAGCCTCGCAATTCACCCATTGCAACAGTCAATCAGGCAACAATTTACTGTTCTAATTGAGAAGAGCGCCGGCCATCACAGATGGTCAAAACACCTGGCGGTGTTAACCTTGACTTGCAGTGCATAACTGCATGTATGTATGATATATAGTGCGCAAGCTTCATCGGATGGTGAATGGCATCCTCAACAGATTTAGCACACTCAGTTCATGTCTTGTACCCGTGCTTCATGAAATTCTGTGCAATTTAATGATTTAAAATACCCTTTGTACCACTAGTATAGATTGCAGGAAAATAAAATTGTGTATTTACATCCAGAGAAGCAAGAACACTTGGTGTCGGAATGTTTCTTTCAAGTAACACTGAAACGGAATAACATTTTGGTATCATGTAATGCCGACCGTGGCTTCTTTTCCGCGACAACTGGTATTTTTCCATACTGTTTTAGGTGGTACATTTATGTTCTGACTCTACTGCCTTAAAAAGGTCGCAAATGAATGCAGCAAATCGTCACAGCGTTTCTGTGTCACTGCTACAGCTGAAATAAAATTCACGCTGGCGTAAACATCAAAATGAAAATATCTGAGCCTTTACAAATAGCTGTTGTCGCGCAATAACGTTCTGCATTTAAATGCGCTCATGCGAAAGGTCTGGAACTACTGCGTTTACACATTTTTTTTCACGTCCTATGCAGCTAACACTTGTGCAGACATCGTCAGTAAGTGCCATGCTCTATTTCTAATAGAAGGAGAATACATACTTTATGCTCCACATATATGAAACAACACTTTATAGAAGGTCGAGAGCTACGCGACCATCTTAATTGTGAGTATTGCTATAGGAATGGAGAAACGTAAACAGTCAAATATGTACATTAGGTGCAAAGGTAGCGTGGCACATACAACGTAATGACTACCAACGAAAGACATCAAGCAACTGAGCCATGCCAAAATAGGGTCTGCAGCATTTATGCTACAAGTCACACAAAGATTTACATGTGGTGATAGAAACGATGATGTGAGAGTTGCTGAAGAAAGTACACGTCATTGATCTTATAACCTAGAAATGATTTCAGTATGGAAATGAAATACTCTCCTCTACAGAAAAACAAATTGTTAATGGAAAAAGTATGTACGGTGTTTTCAATTAACAAAGTTCTAGTGATTAAAATAAAACTACTGTGTAAATAGTTAGGATTATATAAAGGGTGCCAGATACATCACACATAAAAAAACCTGCATCGAAATGAGTTACACACTTTTTTTTTTGGTCATCAGTCTACTGACTGGTTTGATGCGGCCCGCCACGAATTCCTTTTTCTGTGCTAACCTCTTCATCTCAGAGTAGCACTTGCAACATACGTCCTCAATTATTTGCTTGACGTATTCCAATCTCAGTCTTCCTCTACAGTTTTTGCCCTCTACAGCTCCCTCTAGTACCATGGAAGTCATTCCCTCATGTCTTAGCAGATGTTACACACAGTACTCTCAAAAACGGATGTTGGTTAGTAAAACGAAGCAAATACACTATGTGATCAAAAGTATCCAGACACCTGGCATAAAATTACTTACAAGTTCGTGGCGCCCTCCATCGGTAATACTGGAATTCAATATGATGTTGGCCCATCCTTAGCCTTGATGACAGCCTCTACTCTCCAAGCATACTTTCAGTCACGTACTGGAAGGTTTCTTGGGGAATGGCCGTCCATTCTTCATGGAGTGCTGCAATGAGGAGAGGTATCGACTTCGGTCGGTAAGGCCTGACACGAAGATGGCGTTCCAAAACATCCCAAAAGCGTGTTGTAGGATTCGGGTGAGGACCCTGTGGAGGCCAGTCAACATGTTATTGTTGTGTAATCACTCCACTACAGGCCGTGCTTTATGAGCAGTTGCTCCATCGTGTTGAAAGATGCAATCACCATTCCCGAATTGCTCTTCAACAGTGGGAAGCAAGAAGGTGCTTAAAACATCAATGTAGGCCTGTGCTGTGATAGTGCCACGCAAAACAACAAGGGGTGCAAGCCCCTTCCATGAAAACACGACCACACCGTAACACCACCGCCTCCAAATTTCACTGAAGGCAATACACACGCTCACAGATGACGTTCACCGGGCATTCGCCATACCCAACCCCTGCCATAGGAATGCGACATTGTGTACCGTGATTCGTCACTCCACACAACGTTTTTCCACTGTTCAGTAGTGCAATATTTACGCTCCTTACACCAAGAGAGGAGTCGTTTGGCATTTACCGACGTTATGTATGGCTTATGAGCAGCCGCTCGACCATGAAATTCAAGTTTCCTCACCTCCGTGTAACTGTCATAGAACTTACAGTGGATCCTGATGCAGACCGGAACTCCTGTGTGATGGTCTGGATAGATGTGCGTCTATTACACGTTACGACCCTCTTCAACTGTCGGCGTTCTCCGTCAGTCGACAGACGAGGTCGACCTGAACGCTTTGGTGCTGTACGTGTCCCTTTACTTTTCCACTTAACTATCACATCGGAAATAGTGGAAATAGGGGCGTTCAGAAGTGTGGAAATCTCGCGTACAGTCGTATGACACAAGTGACCCCCAATCACCTGACCACGTTAGAAGTCCGTAAGTTTTCGGAATTCCCCATTCTGGTCTCTCACGATGCCTAATGACTATTGAGGTCGTTGATATGGAGTACCTGGCAGTAGGTGGCAGCACAATGCACCTAATATGAAAAACGTAGGTTTTGGGGGGTGTCTGGATACTTTTGACCACATAGGTATCGCCTAAGGTCTCGAATTAAAGAATGAGTCTCCTACAAAAAAAAAAAAAAAAAAAAAAAAAAAAAAAAAAAAATTGAAGTTTTGCTGTCGCACAAGAAAACTATTCCTTGAATCCTTACTGATAGACATAGTGTGAGATCATTTTAATTGACTTGTGTACACTACATTTAAAATATACACTGATCAACCAGAACACTATGACCACCGACCTACTATCGATATAAACTCGTCCACGTGACAGCACCGTCACATGACGAGGGATGACTGCGAGTCAGACACACGAACGGTGCATGTAGTATCAGTGAGCGTGGTGTCGTGTGTAGAATGGAGAAGACCGAGCGAGGTGGCGCAGTGGTTAGACACTGGACTCGCATTCGGGAGGACGACGGTTCAATCCCGCGTCCGGCCATCTTGATTTCGGTTTTCTGTGATTTCCCTAAATCGCTCCAGGCAAACGCCGGGATGGTTCCTTTCAAAGGGCACGGCCGACTTCCTTTCCCGTCCTTCCCTAATCCGATGGGACCGATGACCTCGCTGTCTGGTCTCCTTCCCCAAACAACCCAACCCAACCCCAATCTATCAGTCTGCGACCGAGGGCAGACTGTAATGGCTCGGAAGCTCGGCACGAGTATTTCGGAAATTGCAAGACTAGTCGGGTGATCGGGGAGTGTTATGATGAGTGTCTTCAACAAGTGGCGGAACCGAGGTGAGTCCAAGTCCAGAGTTTATGGGCTAGGGCGGCCAAACCCCATTACAAATGTTGGACGCCGGTGGCTGGGCACACTTGTAAAACAGGACAGGCGGCGAGCTGTTGCGCAACCAACATCAGACTTTAATGCTGACCAGAGTACAAGTGTGTCTGAAAAGAGTGCATCGAATACACTTAACGATTCGCCTCCGCTGGCCTTGTGGCAGAGCGGTTCTAGGCGCTACAGTCCGGAACCGCTCTGCTGCTACGGTCACTGCTTCGAATCCTGCCTCGGGCATGGATATGTGTGATGTTGTTAGGTTAGTTAGGTTTACATAGTTCTAAGTCTAGGGGACTGATGACCTCAGATGTTAAGTCCCATAGTGCTCAGAGCCATTGGAACCATCTGATTGGCCTGCGCAGCTAACTACACGTGCATGTATCAACGTTAACACCGCGGCATCGGCAACTATGACTGAAATGGGCACATGACTATTGGCGCTGGACGTTAGCGCAGTGGAAGAGCGTTGTGCAGTCTTCATCACATCAGATGAATACCGATACCTCCCTAATCACGCCGTTTGGAGGGAGTGAAGCAGTAGTCTCTCAGGGGAACAGCTCCATGATATCTGTACTGCGTCGGCTACATTATGCTCTGGGGAACATTCGCTTGGGCATCCACGGGTCCGATGCAGCTCGTGCAAGGCACCATGAGGACCAAGAAGTATCGTACATTGGTTGCTGACCACGTACATCTCTTAATGGCGGTTATGTTTCCCGACGGCCGTGACAATTTTCAACAAGATAATGCGCTATGTCACAAGTCAAGAGTTTGGTAGAGTGGTTCGAGGAACACAGTGGCGAGTTCCAGTTGATACGCTGGCCCCCCGAACTGTCAGATCTGAGCCCGATCGAACACATCTTGGTTCCACTCAATATGGCGTCAGAACTCGTTGCCCCCCACCCCTCCCCAGGATGTATGGGAATTAGGTGACTTGTGCGTGCAGATGTGTTGTCAGCTCTCTCCAGAGACTTACTAAGTACCCATTTCTTCCACACTACGATGTGTCGCTGCTATTATCTGTGTCAAACATGGACATACCGACTATTAGGTAAGTGACCATAATGTTCTGACCGGTCAGTGTCTGCATATTAAAGGAAAAAAGTTTTTTTTATTTCATTGAGCTATTAGTAATTTATCTATATGGTATGCTATAAGTGGAGATCTCAAGCTTTTAACATGCTCCACTACTTCAGTTATAGCTCTGTTGAAAAGATAACTTAATAGAGCAAAAGCTGTTCTAAAGACATAATAAAGAGACATCAGTCTGCAATCGATGAAGGCAAAATTACAAAGACAGCAGGAGGGGAGAGGGAGAGGATGGAGGTAATTATTTTGTAACTTTCTTTGCATATTTATTGCATTGTAGAGCACTGAATGAATGCCTGAACTGGGATGCATACAAAACGGAAGTTATCGAGTAGTGTGTTGTAAATGCAAGAGGTACAATTACTCTGTATTATTGTTACCAAAAACTTTTTACGAACTGATTGGGCAACGCAACTCCCAATACCAATAAAGAAATACAGTCACCACAAAATACATTCAGCCCCTTAGGCAGTGAATCCTCTGGCCCCTTTTAAATCTCATAACTTTAGTCCCTGTGCATATAACAAATAAATAAAATTGTCTTACTCCTAGAGCAGCAACGGAGAATCGCGCAATATTCTGGTCTCTCATGAAGGAGAATAAAATATGCTAGCTACAGGCTCAGCGGTGTGCAGTGTTGGCCGGAACACTTTGAAATGTACATGAAATTCTTTTGGCTGATAAATGAAAACACTTACCAAAAAGTGAATGTCTTTGAAAAACATATGACCATGACAGGGAGGCGGTACTGATTTGGGTGAATATCTAACACTACCTTTTCAATAGTGAAATTGTATTCGAAGTTAATTTTGTCTTTCCAAAACATCAGACAATTGAAATTACATTACTCAGAGAAATTACGTCCTTTTTACTAATTGATTCACCTACAATGAGATTTATATAGCAAGTATTATCTAACCTCACTAAAAAAACATAAATAAAAGCCATCAAATTACATATACCTGTGTTAACAAATCTTGGATGGACTACAAAAGTTAAATATCTAGCTAGCCTTTACATTAAATCTGTTTACGTACATTCTGGAGTTACCCAACTATTGCCAATTATCAGCCAACTCTTCTGCACTAATGAGAGTCATAAATATTTAACATCTTCACCTTGCTTTCGAGAAAACTTCTGCTCCCACATTTGTATTTCCAATAATACATGTGCTCGTAATTCCTACATTATAATCTAACACTTGGTGGATTCACAGAGCACACCACAAAAACTGCCTACCCCATCCTCTTTTGCTCACAAACAGCTGTGCGCCAAGCGTTCTCTTACTCCAGTTTCAGACCAGAAAGAGTACCTTTGGCTCTGCGGTGGTGCGCAGTCAGCGATCTGCTTTATAAAGCCTATCAGAGACATACATCTTTTATAATGTAATAGTTTCATTTGGGTGTACATTAAACGTATTCGGGTGCCACATACAAGTGTACCCCCGGTAGACTCTTTTTAATTTTATGGAGAAAATACTTGGTATAATAAATATAGGAGGAAACATCAATACAGCAGAAAGACTGATGACTTAAAGAGCACTATTTTAAACGCACCGAAAACATCGGTTTCGGCAGGAAAGAAATTGAGAGGTTTGCGATTCTTTCAATCTGCAATTGATGAAATTTAACTGTAACATCTGAGTGTTATTTTGTTCGCCATTTGTGTGTTAACTTTTAACTGGCGTTAAAGAGTGGAGTTACTTTATTGTACGCTGTATGTATTTATCGGCATCAATATATTTGTCGTAGCACTTCAGGCTGTTTTTACTTCGAGTGGGTGTGTCAAATATTGTGTGTAGTGGCATTCTCAAACAAATAAATACAGAGTCCTCTGTTGGTACTACTCATAAATGTTATTGCCATTGGTTTCACTTCGATATTTTATTTTTTATTCAATTTTTCTTTAAACATTCCAGTTGTTGACAATATCAGAACTTTTACAGTGTTCTGTCCACGTCACGTTGACAACTACTTTTAATTTTTTTCTTCCTCTTTCAGGTAACGAATTCATTTTGCAATTTATACCCTTTCACTTCTCTGACTGCTTGAAAGAGCATTTGTTTTGAAGGTAAAGAAATGTTAATTAGAAACGAGTGCAGTTTGTAAATGAGACTACAGAAAGAGAAGAGGGCCTTGATGGTATACTGTATTCCTAGGTAAAACTGGCTATCCGTATAACTGGTCACATTCCGTCATTTTGTTTGAACTCAGAAAATTATCTTAAAAATTACAACATGTGTTGAACATGGGCTTCCCACACACAGTGCATTTAAGTGATCGAGAAATCACTTTCTAATTGGCTTTACGCAGAAGTTTACCTTCGGTTGTATTAGTTTCTCACACACATTGCCCTTCAGGTAGTCTAACGTTTTAACGTTCTTTTCGTAAACTTTGAAAAGTGGCAACCAAATAACGAGTGCCTTTTAATTTTTCCTGAATCTGTTATACGCATTGTGTTTGTCCCTTGTTTAGATAGGATGTCGATCAGCTTGTCGACTGCAAAACTAGGAGCAATGAATCCTTGACAGTGCGAGTATTCTGCGATCACTTATGAGGCGCTATTTGCACTGGTTAGCCAATCGGTATGTGAGGTGGTCGTTTTGGGTGGTTACGGTTAGAGAGCAGCTGAATGTGTGCTGACATGTAGCTTCTTGGCAGATTAAAACTGTGTGCCGGACCGAGACTCGAATTCGGAACCTTTGCCTTTCGCGGACAGGTGCACTGACGACTGACTTCACAAACACGGCTTAACATACGTCCTTACATCCTTACTTCCAAGAGCACTTGGTTCCGAGTTCGAGCCTCGGTTCAGCACAGTTCGCCAGCTAGTTTCTGTACACAGCCTATGTATAGCTTTGTAGTTCCGGTCACGCAGCACGTGACCACAAGGTATCTTATAGTGAGTGCTGATTCCGTTCTACATCTTTATTGGTGTTGGTTCAGTGGGACATGTGTGCTGACTGTTCTCTTGTAGCCGTTGTGCAGCACGCCGTACCAAGAGAAGAAGATGGAAACTTTTGAGCACCACATTTCGACATAATGTGGTGCAATGCATGACATGCGCAGCTTAGTTTTCAATTGAGCCGTACAGGATTATCGGGATTTTCATGTGATAAATGTGAGTCTTGGTGCGATTCAACACAAGAACCACGGCTGAGTCACTCGTGACCCACTTCTTAATTCTTTCGTTTGTCACTCTTTTACATTACTCCCTGCTGCAATTTCTGTGCCTTTTAAAAAAATAAGATAATTAGCGATTATACTTAATTTTACATTTTATGGGGAAACCTGAAAAGAGAAATATGAAGATTCACCTACAAACGCGGACGGGTCAGTCCTGACACCCCTGCTGCAGCTGCTGGAACAATCGCAGTTTTTGAGTAGCTTCATGTTTACTGTTAGATTTTGTTTGGTCGACAATCGAGAAACTTCCTTTTATCTCACTGTCTGATGACGTCGCAGTTTTCCAGCAGGGGAGGAAAGGGAAAGCTTGTTGGAGCACGTGTCAATGTGTATGCAAGTATTGCGCAGCCAGTGATTTGTTTAATGGAATACGGTTTTGTGCTTGGAACACACAAATTTATTATGCCCAGACGACTACGAACAGAAGAGGATATTATAAATGTGCTAAATGAGATTTTGGATCATGAATCTGAGGGCGAGCAGCTGGAGACTTCATCTGAGGAAGAATTTCCGCCACCTGTAGTTTCAGATTTTTCATCGGAAGATGATATTACTCCTCAGGATGTTTTACTGCATATTGATGAGAAAGTCATACAATTTGTGTGTTTCTTTCTTTTATTAATAATTGTTTATGTATGTGCTACATAGACACAGATTTCAGTTGTAATTTGAGGCGCCGTGCTAAACCCGCAGGACCGGACAGGCAGTAGGAACTGTGGAAGGGGGCTAGAATGAGCGGCTGTCAGTTACACTCCAAACATAACACTTTATTTAGTTGTCCAAACAGCGCAACTTCTAAACTTGACAATCGACTGAGAAAGTCTTTAATTCTAAAACGGCTGGAGGCCCATGAATTAAATGCAACTGCTATAAATATTTTTTTGAGACAGAAGGCTCTAGGCTTTAACCTTCAATAGTATTTAAGGCCAAGCGATGTAAGACTTGACTAGTCAGATGGATTAAGTTTTTTAAAGCAGCTGAAGGCCGATAAATTTAAAACAACATAACTACACTAACCTTTCAATAGCCAGAAGGCCCAAGCTTTATGACCAATAAGAAACCTTACTCCAAAACGTATGAAGGCCTTTGATAAAAAAAAAAGAACCCTGCAACCAATTTTCCAAGATAGAAGGCCCAAAGCTCTTAACCTTAAATAGTATTTAAGTCCACGTGATGTAAGACTGGTAAGTAAGAATCCAAAATTTTAAAGCGGCTGAAGGCCCGTCATTTTAAGAACAACAACTACGATAAATTTTCAACAGGCAGAAGGCCCACAGTTTTATCTTCCAAAAGGTAATACTTGATAAGTAAGATCCTTAAAACTTAAAGCGGCTGAAGGCGGATGCGTTAAAACACTGCAATAAATTTTCAACAGGCAGAAGGTGCAAGCTTTATCTTCAGACAATGTAAGACTTACTCAATTTAGAAAAACTTCCTTTTAAAGCGACTGAATGCCTTTGATTTTAAAAACACAATTACAAGCATACAAATTCCAACTATCGGCTATGAATCATTGAAACTACACAATTAAACGCTAACAAGAAAGACAGTGTGGGCAACGGCGCTCAGAAGTTTCCAGGGGGATCGGTCTGCCCTTGAAATCTTAACGTCCGCTTAGGTGAGACAAGAAGTCGGCCCAGCTATACTCGATCCGCCGGCAACACAACCAAGAGACAGGCAGGGACCCATCGACCCGACGACTTGCTAACCACCGACCAGTATACGAGGATTCCAAAGCTAAAAGATTACAGACACAGCCGCCTACAACGCAATATACATTAAGCTGTCAAAAACTACACACCATGTCGGACAGTGACAACAGGTGAGGAAAGGACACTGCCTGAATTTACGTCAGCGACCACGGCAGGTAACCGGAACACTAACGACCACAAGGCAGAAAATTCCGCTGGTGCACTTGAATTTCAAATCTTCACCAACTCGAACACTCGCTGTTGCTCGCAGGAATACCACCAACAGCGAACCATCAACCAACGGGACAACGTGAAGAGACGTGCCTTCGGTAATTAAATCACCACTCAACTTTCATGTCCTGGGTCGGTGAGCCACGAACCTCGCAGCACTCGGAACAGCCCCCACACGCTCCGACATAACGACCACCAGCGGCCCTGCCGACTGCGTCGCGCGGAGACTTGCTTTCTGATCCGCTCCAACCGACTGACTGGCTGCACACCGCCAGACCAAAGATGGTATACGATGCAAATATCGATACACACCGCTGCTGCCACATGTAAAAAGAGGAGGAACCACGGTATAACCGCAATAACCGCGGGAAACCAAACACAGAGTGATAGCCAAGTTTTAAAGCAACACATAATCCAGGGTCAGCACGGTTCACAACTCTTATGTTTATACATTGTTGTTTCCTTGAGTTTTTACAAGTCTTACTTTACATTTATAAAAGTGAGTTTCTCTTCTAATATTCCATACTAATACGTGTTTTAATACTAATTATTACTACTACAGGAACAGCTGCCAAAAAGGCTAGGTCAGCTCGTGACCATGGGCATTGCAGACAACGAAACGACCAAGGTTATGGACTGTTTCAGTTTCCTTCAGGTAAAGATATTGTAGCGCCAGATGGAACGACCTGGTTAGTTGGAATGAACAGTTGCAGCTGTGCAAATATGGACAATAGAATGTTTTCAAAGACCATGCAGGACCATCTCCTCACGCAAAACGAAAGGTGAGGGAAACCTGCTACAGTGTTTGGCACCTTGTCATAACAGACAAAATTCTAAAACACTTTGTAAAATGCACTGAGACCGAAGCACGGCGAGTATTTAGTTCAGATAATTGGACTATGAACGTTGAAGAGCTGGAAGCTTTTATAGCTATATTGTACGTCCGTGGTGTTATAGCAGGGAAGAGCTTAGAACCAGACGTATTGTGGTCAATGAAGTGGGGAAATAATTTTGTGAAGTCAACAATGGTTCGTGACACATTCAGAGAGATAATGAGCACCTGACGTTTGACGTTAGATCCACAAGATCAAATGACTGAAAGAAGACAAGTTTGATTTGGTATCAGAATATGGTATGAGTTCATTGCGATTGCAAAACGCAGCTATATATTGGGTCCGTATATAGCAATCGACGAACAGATTTTTCCTTCAAATTGCCTTTGCAGATTAAATCGGTTCGTGGCATCAAAATCGGGCAAATACGGGCAAAAGTATTCGATGGCAGTAGATAAAGGCTCCAAATTTATTGGGAATACTTCCTTTTATCTAGGAAAGCATGGCACTACGCCGAGTGATGGGCGTCTTGGCGATTTTGTAGTGAAAAAGTTGATACAACCTTATCTCACTAAAGGAAGAAATGCCACCTGTGACAATTTTTAACTCCTTGGCTCTCTCTGAAACGATGAAAGCAAATGCTACAAGTATTGTTGAGGAAGAATGATACATAACTGACAGTTAACCAGGGAAAGAGCGACAACATCGTCCTGATTCTCAGCACTAATAATCCTTATGTTAAAATTGGCGATGGTCTGAAAAAGAAGGCACATACAATTACATTTTATAACGGCTCTAAATATGGAGTGGACGTGTTTGATCAAGTGGCTCACAAATACTCTGTCAAAGCACTATCAAGACGTTGGTCTGTTCACAGATTTTACAACATGTTGGATTTGGCTGGGATAAATGTCTGGGTATTGTACAATGCTCTAATCGAGAAAATGTTGAAACGCAGAGACCTCCGTCATACCCGAAGACACTCCTGAGAGACAAGAAAAGCAAGCAGTTGCCTTGTAAAGTCTAACTGTGAAGCAAAAAAATCATTTGTAAAGTGTCATATGTGCAAGAAAACTGTCTGTAACAAATGTACATCAAAAGACTTATTTGTGCTCTTTATATGATGGTAGCCAGTAAAGACAACCAAAAAATATGTTTAAGTTATTGAAAATAATAAATTATAATTTGTCAAAAGCTACTTTATTTTTGTTGATTTCATAATAAAATTTCCAGCACCTCAAATTCATTAGTAGTAACAATAACCCACTAACACTGGATAATAAAAGAGCAAGGTACACATGTCATTAGAGACTCAGCCGCGATTCTAGGTATGTCCGAATTTCAGTGGTTCTAGTTGAACACTTGTTCTGCAGCGCGTGTGGTCCAATACCTGTATCAGCGATAAGTACCCTAAATCTCAATTGATTTACACGCAAATTATCTTATGTATTTATTGCATATGGAATGCTATGTTTTGTCTGGTCTCGGATATTAAATCCAAAGCATTTAAAGGTAGCTTACTTCGGTGTGTGAGCACAGCCATCACAGACCACTACGTATGTATTTCCGTTTTCATTTATAGCTTCAGTCTCTTTATTTTATTTCATAGTCTGAGTCTCAAACGTGCCATGTGATATGGCATCCATATTAAAATTTCAAATGAATCGGTCTGACGAGCTCATATAATCCATAGAATCTGCATTATAATGGACACATTGCGCAAGCGCGTTCCTTCTGAATTTTGTTACTGACTTTGAGAGCATAAGGTAAGTTTGAGGCTGATCCAGTTTCCTCCGAGATCTTCAGGCAGCCGAGACGAAGAGCTTGCACTTATTAGTACTGAGCAAATAGCAGATACTTGCACGTTGTTAAACAGTGATGAGCAATTGATGCTAAGAAATGTTTCCAGAGCTTACAGGAAACATTTATATGCTGTTAGTTGCGTTTTTGGTGGAACCATATGCTCACAGTTCACAGTCCGTGTTGAATGTTTAGAAATACATTCTAAAAAATGATTTTCCCCCTGTTGTGGCGCTTTTGCGTAAGATTGCTCTCCCTATCACTAATCTACTCACAATCAAATCAGGTTAGTCCTTAAAATCGTTACTTCTGTCTGAGGATATATTTCAGGGTGAATATGATCGCATTAAACTTGCGTGAATGTGAAAACAGAAGTACACAAATCAAAGGGCAGTTCACAACTTTTCGCTTTAAATATCACAAGAGATAAGAAACAAAAGTAATGCAAGATCTACGAAGGAGGCAATCATAAACCTTTGTTCGTTAATGCAAGGTCTACGAAGGAGGCAATCACAAACCTTCGTTCGTCACGCGGTCGTACAGGAAGACATTGTGTGTACGACTAAGAAATTGACGGAATGTGCTGCACATACACTGCCGGAAAAAAATCGCAACACCAAAAAATAGTTAGTGCCAGAATAATGAAATTTCAGGAATACATTTATCTAGGTAACATGTCTAACTGATTAAAATTGAAGATAACATGTTAATGTAAACACGAGGTAAGGCAATGCAAACATGAAATTCTGGTAAATTGATAACCTGTGTAACCGCCAGAATCTTCAATAGAAGCAATAAAACAATACAAGCATGCAAAACTGCATGCATTGTGTTGAAGAGTTGGCAGATGTCAGTTTGGGCGATGGAGTTCCATACCTGTTGCGCTTGGTCGTCAATACAGGGACGGTTAATGCTGTCTGTGGGTGGTGCTGGAGTTTCCGTCCAGCGTGTCCCATATGTGCTCGATTGGAGGCAGATCTGATGATCGAGCAGGGCACGACAGTATGTCGATATTCTTTAGAGGGTGTTGGGTTACAAAGGCAGTATGTGGGCGAGCATTGTCCTTTTGGAAAACACATCCTGGAATGCAGTTCATGAATGGCAGTACTACAGGTCGAATCACCAGACTGAGGTAACAGATTTACTGTCGGGGCGCGTGGGATAGCCTAGAGAGTGTTCCTGGTGTCATGCAAATTCACACCCGAGACGATATCTCCAGGCGTAGATAATTAACGCTCGCGACCGTCACAACATGTATTTAATATGAATCTGATTTCTTGCATAGTGGTGCTACTAGCGCCACTCTTATGCTACTGGAGCGAAGTCTGAGAGACATTATGTTTGAGATGTAGAAACACATTTACCAACTTTCGTTTGTGTCGCTCAACTCCTACCTGGTGTTGCGTTTTTTCTCTCGTCAGTGTTGCTCATCTTGCTGACAAAAGCAGTCGTACATTTCATGTTGCTTTAAGAGAGAGTAGACAGTTTCAAAAGATCATTCGACTATCTGAATCATCACACCAAACTACAATTGTTTTACCGTGACGATGAATGTTTTCGGGAGAGCAATAGCGATTAGTTTAATTCTTCACATGGCCTGAAAGGTCTACCTAGGACTCATCACTCACAAAGTAAACTGTGGGGTCACAGTCGCTACCAAAATTCTCTTTAAGCAACGACTCTCAGTACTTAACGCTCTACAAATTCTTCCAATCCATATGTGGCATACAGCAAACCAGTGCTTAACATTGTTGGTTAAATACAGTCTTGGTTGCAATTTTAGATTTTTTATTTTTCAACGACGAGTTTCACCTTATTTAGGCATCTTCAGGTTATCTACATAGGATACAGAGAATAAATACATCTTTTAAGAATCGAGATGGCGTTGTTCAGACTTGGATAACCTATAAGAATATATAAACAGATCACCTACTGAAAGAGCAAATACCTTAATTTGGTATTTCTTGGAAGAATCCTTTAGTCAGTGTAGTCAAAGGGCATCGTCAAATGTATCAGGCCAACATCGCCTTCGTTAAACTCAGTAAAAACTAGAAACATAAAATTGTAAAATCATTACCTTTTCGAGATGGACGCGAGAGGCACCAAGATCTGCATAACGCGTTCCCGTTCACAGGAGCGAGTAACAGAGTAAGATGGGGGGGGGGGGGGGGTCAGATAATAAGCATAATGCTCCACAGCGTCGTGTGCCAGTGCTGAAGACTAATACAGAATCACCTCAAGAGGTGGCGCTGCGACGCAGCAGTGATAAAAATGAGAGATCGTAAACTGGTTATACATACCCACAAAAACTTTATAAATGTAATGCACATAAAACATTGATAAGATGGAATTACAAGGGGCAACACCTGTGCATAACTTGTCCTAAAATTTAGGCGAAGTAAAATATAAATGAAGGCGGTAAATTTAAAATGAGAAAACAAGGTGTATAATACAACACACAGATGCAGTACATAAACGGATTTTTCGTATCATATACCACTAGAACAAGAACATTAAAACACAGGACTGTAATTTCAGATAAAGAGGCCGCCAATATGACACTCACTAGTGCGTCATTTAGAGCTAGAACTTCTATCAGGAAAACTTTTTTTTAATAATAAAATACAAGTAAATGCCCTTTGGCTACACTGACTAAAGGATTCTTCTAAGAAATACCAAATTGCTCTTTCAATAGATGATCTGTTTATACATGCTTGTAGGTTATCCAAGTCTTCACAACGCGATCGTGATTCTTAAATAGATGTATTTGTTCTCTGTTTTCTTTGTAGATAACCTGAAGATGCCTAAATAAGGCGAAACTCGTCGTTGAAAAAAAAAAAAAAAAATAAACTAAAATTTCCACCAAGACTATTTTTAACCAATACTTAACACTCTTTTCTTTATCAGCTGGAGGTAATCCCCAAAAATGGGAAACGCAGTATGGTTTGATGTGTAAGGACTTAAATACTGAATGACAAGAGATTCATTTAACATTCCTCCATCGTGGAAGCCGCATGACAGGTCTTTTCGAGCTGGCAGTAATTTTCTGCCGTATACAGTATTGTCGAAACTGCCTGAGTTAGAACTGAAAGTTTACAGTTTTGAATGAAGTTCATATCATCGTCACTGGACGGCCATTTTGCTGTCATCATCTTCCGAATTGTTTGAAGAAGTACTGTAGTTCGGGAATTGTTCACGAAAAATTCCAAGATTCTTGTTCAGTAAACCAGTACGGATGCAAGATTCACCTGTACACACCCTTTGCATCACAGAATGCTATGTACTTGAATAACTCGAGAGGATGACGAAAAGACGCATACTTTCGAGCAATAAAAAACAACTGAAGATGCCAGCTAACCACGCCCATCGCGTGATAGCTAGAGGGGGCAAAGTGCGAAAGAAAACTCTTGCAGCCACCTGTTTGCGGAACAAGACCACCTATTTCGATGCCACATTTCATCAGTCCATTATAGAAAACGATTGAAGCGCCTTGGCTCTCTATCTCTCTCATACATTCACCTGAAGGGATATTCGAGAATATTTATTTGTGCCGAGCAAATAAAATGTGATCACATGAAGCCGTTTGTCATCTTTGCTCTGCTTCCATCTTACTTCAGGTTAAATAAAGAAATAAATAAAAATAAATAAATACTTTGGAGTACCAACTTGTATCGTGAAAACTGGGCTCACCGTTGAATTTTTTCTAAAATTGCTCTCCTTTCTCTTTGCAAGTGCTTCAAGTACCGACTGGGTGCTGCAGGTGAATGACCTTATGGGCAGGATTCGGTAGTAAACGTGAATCGCTGGCGTTAGAAGATGGCAGGCCTAAGAGCTGCCCTACTTAATCCTACGGTATCATTCCCTGAGGTAAATGTATACTCCACTCACTGGTCGCTACTCTGCTCTTAAACGCGAAATATCCCATCACATCTTACTCTAAAAACACATACCTCACCGTAACCACCAACTTGTAGTGCGACTGATTCAAGTTAACCATTCGCAATGCTTCAACTGTCCAATGAAGTTTTCCCTGAAACCACTCATTCTCTTACACACTTCGACGTGTTCCGATTAGTCCTTTGAGTGTGGAGCGATGTCTTTCGTACTCTGTAAAGATGAGGCAGCAGGAGTAGGATTATTATGGAAATAGGTTACAGTGTGAGCTACTGTAAATAATTCAGAAATCGGACTATTCTCATCAGAATCTACAACAAACCGGTGTCAACAGCAATAGTTCGTGTATACATCATGACGACAGATGGAGACGTTGAAGAGGAAGGGAGACTGTGAGACGGCACAATACGGGTAGCATATAATGCAATTTGAGTTGAAAATCGAATATTTAATTGGGTTGGAACACAACAGTAGGCGAAGGAACTGACTAACTAACTAAAGGCTCGGTAATACGAATGAGGGAGGAAAGCAATAAATTACAGATACTAATAGAAACTACACTGTGTAAGAATCACAAGAGAAGGATATACAATTATATGTGTGATAACTCTTGACATGCAGGACCGCAGGGTAACTTCATGGTGAGAGAGAGATTCCGAAATCAGAACTGGATTGTAAGGTGTATTTTGGAGATTAGTCCTTTCAAAATCACAATTGAGTTATGATGAAGATAGTGAAGTGCAGTGACGGGAAGAATACCACTTCTGGTCTCGACAGTACAGCGTTGTCAACACAGAATCAAATAGGGGTAATATAGGAGTGGTCTAATGCTGAATAATAAAACACGAATATGAATAAGCGACTACAAACATTCTGCGAAGGCTGATGGAATAAGGGAAGACACACAATAGAGGACAACTGGACTGAACTGGGAGATGATGTCTGGCCTGGAGACATAGCGGTTGTTCCGCCTCGAGCGTCGAGCGAGCAGGTATTCTAACTTCCGACAATACCGGAGCGCGGCGTGTGTGGAACTTATGCGTATTCAGTCTTGTGTGTGTATCGGCCGCCGATGCATCGTTCTTGCCTAGCGGAGCTTGTTGTTAGTTTGTTCTCTGGCGATGGCGTTGTCTGTCAGCGCCATGACGTCCGTCTAGTCTCCCAAGAATAGTCGTCGTCGGGGTACTGATTGTTTCCGTTTTGAAACAAAAATGTTCAGCCACGTTCTTTAGAAATTCACGATTGGTTGGTCGACGCGATCCGAGTTACATCCGATCAGATAGGTACTTCTTATTTTGATTCTGATTTGTCCGCGTTTTTTTTTGTGAAGTTGGAAGATATCTTGTAAGTTGACAGATTTCTCTCTCGGAGTAGTTCTGAGTTGATGTACATATCGTGATGGTTCCGTTAGTCAAGTCCTTCTTGCATATGCAGCGTTCGAGTACATTCCGATTAGAGTTTACAATCTTCCAGTCGAAGTGGACGATTCATTTCTTAAGGCGGCCTTGCTTCCTTTTGGACGCGTCTGGCATATCCGGCGGGAACGTTGGTCTGCACAATTTCGCTTGCAGTGTTACAGTGTTATCCGAACCGTAGAAATATATGTTCAAAAGAATATTCCTTCACACCTTAATGTTTGACTGTACCGGATTCACGTTAGGTATACATGGTAACAATGAACCTGCTTTCTTTGTAATGAAAGTGGCCATTTGAGATCCAGTTGCCTAGGTAGTGTTATGGTTTTAAAGTCGTCCATTGACAGTAACTGAATTAGTGTCTTCGCAATCTGCTGTCAGTACTTCTCCAGCTTTAGAGGTCATTGGGGAGACTTTACCTGCCGCTCCATGCGACTCTCCGCCGTTAACGGCACATTCATTTGCGGCCCCTGAGGCCGTTAACGTGCCGGCACCGGTAGCACAATTTAAGCTCCGGCGAAATCAGAATGGTGAAGATATTTAAGTCACTCCTCCCCAATCTCTCTTCTCAGAGAAAGCGATGGTGGAGGGTGCTTCTCCCGTAGGTGATGCATTGCATACTGCCGTTAATTGTGGTTCTTACTTGTTTAGGAATAACTAGGCTGCTTCTGTTGGTGTTAAATGAATGTTGCATCTGCGTCCTCTTCTCCACCAGTAGAAAGGTCTGTTCCGGTGAGTTCCGACGATTTAACGGAGACCACGTGTGCTGTTCTCCTTTACAGTGTTCTAATGCAATTCCACCACTCCTCATTATGATAGAGTGTAGTAGCAGGTTACTGCAGATTCTCTTCCGGGTAGTCGGATGATACAGACACTTCAGATGCTGTATTGCCAGTCTCATCTGATGGTGATGTTCATCGTTCCCAGTTGTGTTTCTCACATTCCGTTAAGGAACACTATTGACAAAATTGAGAGAACAGGCATTTTAAGCTGATTGCAGAACGATTCTGTTGCTTCTAGCACACGTTTCGCGTAAGGACCTGAAACTAAGATAAGAGAAATTAGGGTTCATGTGAAGGCATATAAACAGTCACTTTTCTCTCGTTCTATTTGCGGGTGTAACAAGAAAAGAAATGACTAGTAGCGGTACGTTGTACCCTCAGCCACGCGCTGCTAGGTAGACTGCGAAGAATCGATTTAGATGTAAGATTGCGGTGCGCCTCCCCTCCCCTCTCCCCCACCCCTTCCACCACAGTAGACCTTGATGACCCTCTGAACGTTTCTTACCTTTGTTAATAGGATAAGCTCTCCATTATGGCTTGCTGCTTTATGGTAGTTTATTTATGATCCCCAAGCTGATGTCGTGTGTTTGCAAGAAGTGTTATTTGTTGTCTTTTGTCTTTCCGGGTGTTCTATGATGTAAGAAACATGCAATTTATTTATTTTGTAAAATCCGCGGAAAATTTTGATCATGGAGATTTTATCTGCGTCTTACGATTTGTGGATCAGACTCCAACTATTGTCGTGAACTTAACGATATGGTGGCGTCATTTAGTCTGCTGGATGCTTGAATCTGCAGGTATGCCACATTAGTGCGATTCATTTATTTTACAGCTACTTCCAGTACTGAACTGGAACGTTTTTGTCTGCTTCCCTAGATAGTTATCTTTTGTCAATTGATGTTATTCCTGCCAGCTTCTCTGACCACTGTGCTGTTTCTATGACCGTCAATCACTTTCCGCAGCGGGTACGTCTTTCTCGCCCTATTTGGAAGTTAAATATTTTACATCTGACGGACACCTCTCTGGATGATATCATCGCTGCCGTACTGGATTCCCATGTGGATTATCCCTCAATTATGGAATGGTGGGTTGCCATTGCCGAACCTCTACTTCGCGCTGCACTCATACGTTTTAGTGCTGGTAAATCGGTTGAAAGGAGGAGGACTCAGGAATTTTATTAGAGTGCTCTTCATTATCTCTATGATGGTGCATGACCAATCCCTTAGAGATTTAGGATGTTCGCCGCGTGAAGGCGAAACTTCTACAATTCGTAAGACTGCATTTGATGATCTTCGTTTGCGTTTCCACGTACGTTTGATTCTCCAGGGTGAGTTGGCGTATCTGTATCACCTATTTCGGCATAAAAGGTGATCTCAAAGGACGTGCCTCAATACCATTCGTTCTATAGATGGATGTGAGTGGTTATCGCAACGTGATATAATGCGTGAACTTCCGCCGTTATTTTTCCGACCTTTAAACCGGAGTGGAATCAGGCGGTATACCGCCTACCGATTTTATTGCCTTCCTTGATGGTGTTGTTAAGCTAGCTCTCCATGAAAAGTCTTTGGCAGATTTTCACAGTGATGTATCTGACACTGTAGTTCGCGCTGCTTCCCGCAAATACATGGCCTTCCCAAAGAATTTCCTGTTATGGCCTCTGATGGGAGATACGATATCAGCTGCGGCGAATGAAGCAGTGCAAGGGGTACACATACCGCCGTCTTTTAAGGTCAGAAAAATTGTTTTAATTCCCATAAAGAAGGAACGTCTGTACGTGGATCTCATCCGACCGACAACGCTACTATAAGTTCTTTATAAAATCGTAACGCCTGTGAAATAACCGTTTGTTAGTTTTGCTTGATGACATTGATCGCGCCTCATCAAAGCTGTCTCCCATGTCGTACTATCCTGCCTCCTTTTGCTGTATGTCGTGATCTTATTTCGATTGTTTCCATTACTCCTGTGTCACGCTCTTTACTTTTTATTGATTTTAGACATGCGTTTGATCGAGTCATGATTTTCTGTTTTGAGTGTTGACAGCTACTGATTTCAATAATAATGCACGAGGGCTCGTTTATCTCTCTAATTACTAGTATTTAGGCGTCTTTTGACGTAAATGGTAGACTTAGTACCGCCACAGAAGTCTATCGAGGTGTCTTTAAGCGGAGTCTCCTATCTATGTCGTTTTTGTGCTGTTTCTGGAATTCTTATTGCTGTCTATAGCTGCACGCTGGTCATTATTAGGGAAAGATTTATAGTCCGAGCGTATGCGTATGACGCTGTGGTACTTCTTCGTCCTCATAACCGGTGCTCAAGGACGTTTTCGATAATTTTTTTTGACTTAGCGGATCACAGGGTAACGATCGGAAAGTCGGATACTCGATTTGCGGCGATTTGATGCGGTTGATACACTGTGGGTTGTGAGGGTCGCCCGCTATTGATTGTTGGGTGCTGTTATTGATCGTTGTCCGATGAAGATGTGTGCGGTAAGCTGGAATTCTGTCACGCGATTCTTGAACATGTGCGTCGCCTCCTCTCGTTACTTCATAAGTTGTGGACCTATGGTTGTTGCACAAATTTTTCCTCTTCTTGTAACGATGTCCCGAAAGATACAACGATTAATTGGCAAATTTATCTCACGAAACTCTATTATTCGAGTGCTCTACAGGGTTATGGCGGGCCAAGACGTCTGGTTTACATCTTCGACGTATTATTTTAACATGTCTTCGCGTCCACCAGTCACTTACAGCTAGCCTTTATGCGTGTCTCTGACCTATGGACTGAACCCCGCCAATAGCTGTTGGTGGGATAAATAACAAATTAAGGGGGGATGTAACCGAAAATTTAAACATTTATTTTAAAAAATCATTACAGCCATGTTTATTAATGTAAAAAACTAAAATTTAGCATGTCTAAAGCAAAAGAGCTGTGTTTTAACGAAAAAAAGTATAATAAGATATGCAGGATTAAAATTTTTCCAGAAATCTGAATTTTTTATTTTTTATTGTCTTTTGTATAAAATGCCATAACTCAAATTCTAATCATGCAATTAATCTCAAAATTTTATTGCAGTGTCCTGAGGAGGTTATAAGACTACTGAAGTACAGTTATTAATTTATGGTACAAATTGTTTCATTAACAGAGTTTTTAATTTTGCACATCCGAAATTACCTTTTTTTTCTACATAGAATCATCTAAAAATCAGAATGTAACTGCAGGATCTCGTATTTTTTAGTTCCAGGGAAACAGCAACACGTTGCGAACAGTTCACCGAAATTTTGTAGTAATGGCGCATATACTTTTCAGAGAAGGCTTGTAATAAGGTACAAAATATAAAACAGAGAAAATGAGGTTCGAAGACTTTCTTCTCATACTTCTACATGTGATAAGCTTACTTCAATTTTGAAATCCTCCATAATGCTCTCATCCTGCAGGTTTCTCTTCTCTGCTCGTCGAATCTGCCTGGCCTGTAGTTGCAGGTAAGACGATGATCTGTTAGCTTTCTTCACCCTGCTCTCGTCGATGGTGTACAAAGATTTTGTTGCTAACACTCCAGTATCGATACTAACTCTCTTCAGCACATCAATTCTGCCATTATTTCCGTTATTGTGAGATAAAACTGCGTCATAGAAACCTATTTTGAGTACTTCAAGTTCACAGAATGCCTTTTTGAGCAAAATCAAATTACTGAGGCGTTTATTTGTATTTGGTGTCTTTCATTGAAGACACTTCCCCAATAAATCAGGGTTTGCTTGAAACTTGAATGTGGGCTTAATTTCATTCATAACAGGTTCTGGTAATGAGTGTTTATGTGAATACTTCTCATTTATATTGTTATACCAATCGTCTTTCGGACACAAATTGTGCTTTGGTGTTCGATCACTGGATAGTTTGTGGAAAAGAACTGCCCACACAGCACGCCTCATTGCCTCTAAATTATGTGTGATTCTCCTGATAGCTCTCCCATAAAATAGCTGAAGAGAACCAGTTTCTTTCAGGATAAGCCTGCCTTTTTCTCCTAGTGATTTTCCGTCCTTTAGTACTTCACCTTACTTTTCTTTCAGCAAGCGACGAAGCCTACCACCAAGCCTCTATTGGATGTGGTCAACACATTCCAACTTTTCTATTGTTGTATTGTATGGATTTTTATCTGTTACAATTTTGAAAGAAGAGGAGTCCCCATGACCAAGGTATTTAGTATATCTAACAGCATACTGGTCCTCAGATGTGGAGAACATACTCACAATTGCAGCAGCCTCCATGTTCCTACTTGAGCCGTTATAATTTTTAAATCATGCTACTGCATGCTTTTCTTGCCACAGCTTCTTACTGTCTTCATTATTGGACATTTTCCTTATTGCACACTGGTGGCAGTATTTAGACATATTTTCTACATCTAAAACTGTACCTGAGTCATTACCGATAACAGATGCAACTCCATACAGAGATGTGTGATCCCTTTTGATTCAGGTCCCATCTACAGACACACAAACAGGTCA
Source organism: Schistocerca serialis cubense (assembly GCF_023864345.2). NCBI lineage: Eukaryota > Metazoa > Arthropoda > Insecta > Orthoptera > Acrididae > Schistocerca > Schistocerca serialis. The sequence goes on from NC_064644.1 coordinate 231,456,084, forward strand.
TTAACATTTGTGGGGGATCACTATCATGAATATCTACCACAGGATCTATTTGTTTTTGGTTTATCTCCACCAATTCTTTCACTGCTTTCTTCGTAGAAACTTTCAGTGTATCGCACACAGCATCAGACATTTCTTTGTTTACTTTTTCAAACCTTGCACAAGGTGGAGGCATGTTCAGAAAACCACACAATAAATTACCCCCTTACCGGCCCACTTCAGGGCATCTCAGAGCATATTCTAACCTACAATTGCTTTTACAGGTACTAGTGACAGTTTTTTTGGAGGAGGAAAATGAAAATTCATAGCCACGCTAATTACAAATTAATTTAAAATCACAAGCTATTCCCATTCTTCTTTCTTCACCAACAATCATGCATTCGGTATTTTAACAGGTAACACATGAACGTGAAAACTTTATAGCCTGGCAGAGAGGCCCTAAATCAGTAAGCCTGAATTCAAAGGAATCCATATCAACATCACTCACGCACCTGTACAATTCTCCTGTCCTAAGTGTTGATGCTGAAGATGAGAGCGTATGTTCTTCATTTTGAGCTGCTTCCTCATTTTTATTGGTAAACCGATTTTCATGAAACCTCCGTTTCCTAAACACAGTTTTTCCACCAGCCATTATGTATAAATCTCGACTTACTCGTAAAGGTTTGCGAATTCAACCTTCCAACTACTAATATGTGTTAGTAATGTCAAAACGTAAATAAACCACATGCAAGAAAGTTTTTAGGCAAAGATATAGATGTCAGCCACCGATATAGATGTCAGCCAAAGATATCGAAATAATGCAGCCTTCACACTGACAAATCTTCCACTGAAGCAAGAAATTTCCCAAATCTCGGAAAAGGTGGGGGTGGCCGCTAGTGCAGAGTTAAGCAGTTTAACAATTTAAAGGCGTTTCTAAAGTCGCTAACACGATAAAATTCACTCACAACATTGATTAAACCGTGTAGATCAAGAAAATAATATTTTTGAAAAATCGATTATTTGGACCAAAATCCATTACATCTCCCGTTAAGGCATATTCGGGAATTTTATGTTGATGTCAGTTATTTGAGGCTTGACACTCTTTCCCAGTCGTATCTACCTGTAAAAATGCTATGACTCTGGGCGTTTTGAAATCGCGTCTCCTCTGTGAAGTCCCTGTTGACAGAGATAGACTGGAAGGTTGTTTGGTCCAATGTCGGCCTACCTACTTTTCCGGTGTAAGTGCCATCTTCATTGTACCAAGTTGTTCATAACCTCGTTACCAACAACGTTTCACTTCTTCGCATTGACCTTAGTGCAACAGACCAATGTAGTTGTTACCATACAACGTAAGCAACACGTCATCAGCTGGTTGCCTGCAGAGGCAGAAGTTGGAGTTGGTTCCGCCATGAATTGACTTTTCTTGCGAGAACGATGGAAGCGGCAATCTGCAGTGGAATTCTTCTGCGTCATAATTCAATATTTTTTCCCAGCACGAAGAACAATACATCCATGTGGCTTGTCGGGCATTATGTTCATTACGTGGTGGGAAGCGAGTATGACCCGGAACCGTGTGCCTTTACCAATATATGCTTACAGCCCAGTGCATGTGGCAAAGGATACCATGCTATCGTAAGATTTTGAGATAATGCTATATCACGTTTTTAATCGCCAAGACTTGGATGACGTGTAGAATCCCTTTTCTGTTCGGATGTTTCATTCCTGTTACTTTGATGTTGGCATTTGTTTTTTAAATTTGTGAAAAGTTCCAAGGTTACCAAACTGCTGGCGTCATCGGTCCCTAGGCTAACACACGACTTAATCTAACTTAAACTAACTTACGCTAAGGATAACATATCACCACCCATGCCCGAGGAAGGTCTCGAACCTCCCACGGAGGGAGCCACGCGAGCCGTGGCAATGAGCCTCAAACCGCGCGGCTATCCCAGCCCCCTCCCCCCCTCCCTCTGCTAATTTGCGAAGAGACATGGAAAGTGGTACACCTGTAGGACACGTGCAGGGCCCCGCGAGCACGACGTGGTATGCACTTCAATAATGCCTGATGTAGTGCTGGAGGAAAATGACACTATGAATCCTGCAGGGCTGTCCATAAATCCGTAAGAGTATTGCAAGGCATGCTCAATAATGTTCATGTCTGAGGAGTTTGGTGGCCAGCGGAAATGTTTAAATACATAAGAATGTTCCCGGGGCCACTCTGTAGCAATTCTGGATTTTTGGGGTGTCGCATTGTCCTGCTTGAATTGCCCAAATCCGTCGGAATGCACAATGGACATGAATGGATGCAGGTGATCAGACAGGATGCTTAAGTACGTGTCACCTGTCAGAGTCGTACCTAGACGTACCAGGGTCCTATTTTATTCCAATTGCACATGCCCCCCAACATTACAGAGCCTCCACCAGCTTGAACAGTCCCCTGCTGACATGCAGGTCCATGGAATTATAAGGTTGTCTCCATATCATACACGTCCATCCGCTCGATAAAATTTGAAACGAGAGTAGTCCGAGCAGGCAACCTGTTTCCAGTCATCAACAGTCCAATGTCGGTATTGACGGGCCCGTGCGGGGCGACACGCTTTGTGTTCGTGTGGTCATCAAGGGTGTCGTTGATGTTTCGTTTAATGGTTCGTACGTCGACACATGTTGATGACTCAGCAATTTGCGGAAGAGTTGCACTTCTGTCACGCTGAGCGATTCTCTTCAGTCGTTGTTGGCCCCGTTCTTGCAGGATCTCCTTCTACCCGCAGCGATGTCGGAGATGTGATGTTTTACCGGATTCCTGATATTCACGGTACACTCGTGAAGTGGTCGTACTGGAAAATCCCACTTCACCGCTGTCTCGGAGATGCTGTACCCATAGCTCGTGCGTCAACTTTACATCAGGCTCAAACTCGCTTAAATCTTGATAACCACCATTGTAGCAGCAGTAACCGTTCTGGCAAGTGCACCAGACATTAATAAACATTAAACAAAAACGATGTGGTAAAGCGCTTGACTGCAAAGCAAGAGGTCTTGGTATCGAATGCAGGTCGGACCTTAGATTTTTGTCTGACTTTTGACTTTTAACCTAACTTTCACCTCTCGACGCTGTGAGGAGTTGCCAGAAACAACACGTGGCTCGGATTTCACGTTAAACTTTAATTGGCTCCCTTTCCCCGTTTGGATGACTGGGCTGGGTTAGGAACACGCAAGTTCAAATGGCTCTGAGCACTATGGGACTCAACTGCTGAGGTCATTAGTCCCCTAGAACTTAGAACTAGTTAAACCTAACTAACCTAAGGACATCCATGCCCGAAGCAGGATTCGAACCTGCGACCGTAGAGGTCTTGCGGTTCGAGACACACGCAAGTCGCAGAAGTGGCGTGCAATTGAAAGAGAGATGTAGTGAAGACAGTAGGCAGTCAAATAAGCATAACCATAAGGCCTAGTAGGAGTTCCTGGGTGACTCAGTCGATAATGCATTTCAATTGACGAAAAGAGAAAATGAAGCAGACGCCTGAATGTAAGTGTCCAGAGTGCTGCCGAGTATGGAAATGAAACGTGGATGGTAAGCAGTTCAGACAAGAAGAGAAAGGATGCTTCTGAAGTGTAGTTCTGGAGACAAATGAAGAAGATTAGATGGGTTGATAACAGATTGGGAGACATTCGATTGAACTGCGGGAAAAAGCAAAAAACGTTAAAGGTACACTTTGACTACGGGCAGGGATGGACTGATACGACACCTCGAGAGGCATCAAGGAATTGTCAGTTTGGTAATGAGATCGCGCACGCGCGCGCTTCTGTGTGTGTGTGTGTGTGTGTGTGTGTGTGTTACGCTTGTAGATGCAGACCTTGGCTTGAATACAATTGGCCGTTTCAAATGGGTAGGTTGCTGTGGTTATGCGTAAATGAAAACGATTGTTCAAGATAGACTAGCATGAAGAGTTGTATCAGTTTAGTCTTCAAACAGAAGACCACAATGATCCAAATGAAGAATAGGTGGAAGTTTAAGAGAATCGACAGGTATGATCAGTGTGTCAGAAATGAGGTACCAAAGTTTTGAGGAATGATTAAATATGTTTAACGTTATCTGTAATATTGAATCCCACATTGGTTATTTATTTAAAGGGGGAGAAATATACTTAAAAACAAAATGGCAGACATATAGGTATAAGGATGGTGACTGCGAAGTAACCTTTGGTGACTGATGAAATAATGATGAATAAAAGAGGGAAATTTAAAAACAGGGGAAAACAGGAATGCAGGGATGTAAGGCTTTCACATTTTGAGATAAAAGAAAATCTATGGAAGCTAAATCGAAATGGTTGCAGGAAAAATGTAAAGAAGTAGAAAAAAGATCACCAGAAGAACGGTTCTAGTATGCAGAAAACAATTTTAGGTGAAATTAAAAGCAAAAGACGTCAGAATTAGGAGAGACAAAAGAAGGGGAGAGCGGATGCGTAGAAGAAAGTACACTGTGGGCCTCTACGAGGAGGAAGAAGCCTTTACTGACGTGTTACAAAGAACGGGAATCAAATAGGGTGACATAGGGAATCGCGTATTACTTATAATTTGAAAGAGTGTCACAAATTATATCGGAAAGATAACGTTTCTTTGGAATTAATAGAGTAATTATATGAATTGACAAAGAAATGGATGTTCCCATCGGTGTAGAATATGACACTCGAGACATATCGCGCAGAGTGGCTGTACAGTTTGAGGCGCCATGTCACGGATTGCGCGGCCGCTCCGTCAGATAGCGGTGTGTGTGTAGCATAAGTTAGTTTAAGTAGTGTGTAAGTCTAGGGAGCGATGACCTTAGCAGTTTGGTCACTTAGGAATTCACACACACACACACACACACACACACACACACACACACACACACACATACCTTAAGATTCTCAGAAAAATAACATCCACACAGTTTCGAAGTTATCAAAGGCACATGATTGCAAGAAGTGTGAAACAATCACCTTAACAGTTCATGCATCCGAGTTGCTGATAAGAAACATATGCAGATGAATACCAAAGTAAAAATGATCAGGCGATCAATTTGACACTAGGAAAGGTAAAAGAAAGAAAGAGGCAGTTCTGACGTTATACTTGATAATGGATTCAAAACTTAAAGAATGCCGGCCGCGGTGGCCGAGCGGTTCTAGGCGCTTCAGTCCGGAACCACGCGACTGCTACGGTCGCAGGTTCGAATCCTGCCTCGGGAATGGATGTGTGTGATGTCCTTAGGTTAGTTAGGTGTAAGTAGTTCTAAGTTTTAGGGGACTGATGACCTTAGATGTTAAGTCCCATAGTGCTCAGAGCCATTTGAACTTAAAGAACATCAAGGAAACTTGGCAGGATATGTTGATCTAGAAGAAGTTTTTGACAACGTTAAATGGAGTAAGGTATTCTTAATTCTTAGAAAAATATAGTAATGTATTCTTAATTCTTAGAAAAATAGGTATCAGTTAAAGGGTAAATCAAGTAACACACAGTACGTAATAATAGCAAGAGGGAACATGGGCGAAGTGCTCAGACGAAAAAGTGTGTAAATGAAATAAGTAATTTTTTTCCGCTTCTATGTGACCTGAACGTCGAAGTAGCAGTGGCGGAAGTAGATAAAAAGTATCAGGAGTGGAGTTAAAATTCATGGTGAAAAGATACCAATGATGATGTTCAGTGAACGTGAGGGAGAATCATAGAGAACGGTCTGTTAAGCGCAGAAAATGGAAAGAGAGATAAAGTAACAACGGCGACAATATTGTGGAGTGGCCAAAACTGTTCTGGCGTAATCATAAGCGCCGGAACGAAGGCGAGAAACGCAAGACCAGAGAAGACGGTGCGCCGCGCCAGAAGCGACCTCTGCAAGAAGTGAATATAAGCGCCGTCCCTGCCAGCCTCGGCCAGATGTTAGTGCTGAGTATTCACGCCATAGCGGACAGTAGTGGACAGTATTGGACAGTATAGGCACAGTTGTAGACCGGCACTCGTAGATCAGTTGTCAGTGACGTGTGTCAACTTGCAAGAACATCGTGTATAGCAAGAACTTTACTGTCTGCGTGTCGCTTCTTCCTTGCGACACCTTTGTAAAGCTCCAAGTTAAGCATTGTTAAATCTTATTTATAGAAATCAAACTATGAACGTTATTTGCTTGAATTGTTGAATAGCATTCCGGGAACGCTGCACCCGTTAGGCACTCTTTACGAGACGAGTGGGCGAGACCCAACAAAGACGATATTAACAATAAACTAAACATCAAAATAGCTCACTTACTAGATGGAGTGATAGAACTCTGATACTGTGCGAGTAAAATTATACATGGAGGACGTAGCAGGAAGGATGTAAGAAGCATTTCACAGGCGAAGAGGACACTCTTTGGTGGTAGAATAGTATTAGTATTTAGAATAGGGCTTAATTTGATGAAGGAATTTGTGAGAATTTACTTTTTGAAGTGCAGCATTGGACTGGAGTAGATCACGTACAGTGGGAAAACCGAAAGGAGAGTTAGTAGAGTTTAAGATGTGACGTTGCAGAGGAATACTGGCCATTAACTGCATACCAACGTTATTTTAGTTCTGAAGTTTTGCTCATCAATGTACTGGAGTATCAGTTTGGTAGGATACGCTCAAGCTGTTTGTGGCGTAACAATATGTCTGCCACTATGCTTGTTTGTTTTGTAACGTAGTTTGCACAACATATACATTGTAAGGGTAAAATTATAAAGAGAAAACCTATACTTAGGCCTCTGAGAGCATAGCCAAAAGATTGTACATGCACAAGAAACTCTACAGCATGTTCATATATTCACATTACAAACTTTCAGCACTTCCAGGAGGTACTGAATAGATAATACTTCGAATTGGAACCCATATCCTGAAACGTACCATTTCCGTGCTACAACCATTTATACACATGAGTAAAAATTTCTCGGTGTACATGCCGCGTCAAATCAGGATAAATCTCCAAGCTTTCGACCACTACCTCCATGGTCGTCGTCTGGGCTAAAACTGACTGTCGTGAACTAGCGAGGTTCCCACTTTTATATGCAGATGACGGCTTTTTATTGGCTGGAATACGTCAGCGATATGGCGCGTAGCGAAGTGGTGCCCTCTATTTCCATAGATGTAGTTGCTATCCCGCGTTGCTTGCAACGCCATCCCTTCGTAGCCACATTTATACACATGTTGGTAACGCACATACATTTACCAGTGATTTATTAGGTTTGGCTCAGTGCAGCGCTTGTTTTGCAATTCCACTCATTAATAACCAAAGAAACAAAGAGGAAACGCGATGCAGTTCGACCTCTTTCAATTCTAGTGTGCACCGTCTCCCTGACAGTCCTTATGGCCTTTCTCGAAGCCGATACATAATTCTGGCGAAAAGGGTATGGGATAAAGTCGGACGTTGTGGATAACGACCTTGATAAAGACGACGAGCAACTCTTCCGTTACCGTAAGCTTCGCCTTAAAGAAGGATCATGTCGACGTATTCTGCAAACGTGTACTCGACCATGTTGCTCTAAAACTCAGACACGTGAATGAGATGTAGGACAGAGGTCAATGACATCACATAATCCGACGTATCCTCCTCCCCTCCCCCCACCATGACTACCCGGTTGCATACCTATCTAGCAAACGTATTTTCCAACGGCTGTAGCACGAAAACAGTATATTTCCGCAGATGGCTTCCTACCCACATTACTTTGTATTCACTTTCCTCTACAAATCCTAGGAGTTTGTAACGCGAATTTCCGAACACTCTGCAGGAAAGAAATAATCGAAAAGGTTACATATATAATCTCTGCGATACTTGCCACTTTGACGAATTCCATGTTTATGCACACCACACAATATTTATGGTGCAAGGATGTAGACCAGAATGCACTGCGGGTCTCTTATTGACTGCTCACACGCTATTGACGTGCTAAGTCTATCTTGCCACAGTGGGGCTCATTCGTTTCAGAGATCACACTGTCCCATTGTTTGATATGTCAAAACTCAGAGAGAGAAGGATGCTTTCAAACTGAAGCATATTTGTGTGATGAAAGTTCTTGAGGTGGTGTAAGAAGATGAAACAGATCGCTTTCAGCCTAATAGCACCAAGAAATGGAAATAGTTCTGAAACCTAATTTTCTACAGAGTTGGGGTGTCCTAACTGATGAGCAGGGTTAATTGTCAAATCTGCCGAAACTGGGCCGAGTATGTAATAACTATACTGAAATTATTTACTTGTATTTCCTTTCGAAGATATGCGTAAAATTTGTTATAGCTATGGTTTAATTCTTCTACGTGGGCAGTTCAATAAGTAATGCAACACATTTTTTTTCTCGGCCAATTTTGGTTGAAAAAACCGGAAATTTCTTGTGGAATATTTTCAAACATTTCCGCTTCGTCTCGTATAGTTTCATTGACTTCCGACAGGTGGCAGCGCTGTACGGAGCTGTTACAATGGCGTCTGTAACGGATGTGCGTTGCAAACAACGGGCAGTGATCGAGTTTCTTTTGGCGGAAAACCAGGGCATCTTAGATATTCATAGGCGCTTGCAGAATGTCTACGGTGATCTGGCAGTGGACGAAAGCACGGTGAGTCGTTGGGCAAAGCGTGTGTCATCATCGCCGCAAGGTCAAGCAAGACTGTCTGATCTCCCGCGTGCGGGCCGGCCGTGCACAGCTGTGACTCCTGCAATGGCGGAGCGTGCGAACACACTCGTTCGAGATGATCGACGGATCACCATCAAACAACTCAGTGCTCAACTTGACATCTCTGTTGGTAGTGCTGTCACAATTGTTCACCAGTTGGGATATTCAAAGGTTTGTTCCCGCTGGGTCCCTCGTTGTCTAACCGAACACCATAAAGAGCAAAGGAGAACCATCTGTGCGGAATTGCTTGCTCGTCATGTGGCTGAGGGTGACAATTTCTTGTGAAACAAAACGGCAGTCAATGGAGTGGCGCCACACCCACTCCCCTACCAAGAAAAAGTTTAAAGCCATACCCTCAGCCGGTAAAGTCATGGTTACAGTCTTCTGGGACGCTGAAGGGGTTATTCTGTTCGATGTCCTTCCCCATGGTCAAATGATCAACTCTGAAGTGTATTGTGCTACTCTTCAGAAATTGAAGAAACGACTTCAGCGTGTTCGTAAGCACAAAAATCTGAACGAACTTCTCCTTCTTCATGACAACGCAAGACCTCACACAAGTCTTCGCACCCTAGAGGAGCTCACAAAACTTGAGTGGACTGTTCTTCCTCATGCACCCTACAGCCCCGATCTCGCACCGTCGGATTTCCGTATGTTTCGCCCAATGAAGGACGCAATCCGTGGGAGACACTACGCGGATGATGAAGAAGTTATTGATGCAGTATGACGTTGGCTCCGACATCGACCAGTGGAATGGTACCGTGCAGGCATACAGGCCCTCATTTCAAGGTGGCGTAAGGGCGTAGCATTGAATGGAGATTACGTTGAAAAATAGTGTTGTGTAGCTAAAAGATTGGGGAATAACCTGGTGTATTTCAATGCTGAATAAAACAACCCCTGTTTCAGAAAAAAAATGTGTTGCATTACTTATTGAACTGCCCTCGTATGTTATGGGTACGAGTGATCAGATGCCTAAGTTTTTTTAATGGGGCCCATAAATTTTTGTGTACAGTTCCCAGCTGATGACCAGCCAAATACAGAGACAGAAACAGATGAAATATCACACATGACGTGCCTGGATCTACGGGGTATAGACTAATATGTATGACAGACAGCAAATTGAGAGAGTGCGTCCACCGGAAAGATACCGAGAATGGCTTTCTTGGATGACATGCAGACCAGTGATTAGAAGCCTGAACTGTAAAGCCGAAAGCAAAATTTCACCAAGTAAATGCGTTCACTTACCAGGAGGAGCGAATTTCAAATCAGTTTTTAGCTCTCAGCTGTTTTCCGTAGCTCCCCTAAATCACTTCAGGTGAATACTTTTTCCTGACGTATTTCTTTCAGCGTGAGAAGGATCAATAAATGTATCAATAGTTAGCTTACTAAGTCCCTTCTGACTATTTAACGACTAAGATGTCAATGAGATCGTACTGTATAAACCGCTTTTCTTACATATTCGGAGTTCTGGCTTTTCTCTAATATCGCCCTACTTTTGTTGTCGTCATAAAGCAAATCACAAACCGATGTTTTAAAACTTCGTCTCAGCTGATTGTGGGAGTTAGGTAACTAGATAATCGTCGATGCGATTTCTAATGAAATTATGTGGAATGGGTCAATTTACAGACTATGAACGAGTGTAGATGACTTTTTGCTCCCATGGCTGCATACTTGACATTTACAGAAAACAAGAGCATATGCGCTTAAAATAAATGAAAATCTCGCTGCTCGTATTCCAAATGAAGCATGTGGACTTTACCACAATTATATATTCTACAGTGTTTAATTAAATATTCGTTAATCACACAAAGGTGACGCTCAGAAAAAATTTAAGTTAGGTACGAAATTTGCTTTACTTTCTGTCATACATTTTATGTAATTGGGAAAATGATCGAAAGTTATTTGGGCTGCATAGTAATTTTTTTGGAGAAACTGAAAACGATCTTATGGCATTGTTGGCCGGGAATCCCCACCTGGGGAAGTTCGGCCGCTGGGTTATAAGCCTTTCAGTTTACATCACACTGGGCGACAAGCGTATCGATGATTATGAAATTTTGATGAGGACAACACAAAAACCAGTCCCCGAGCGGAGAAAACCTCCGACACAGCCGTGAATCAAACCCGGCCTAGTTGCAAGGCAGTCAGACACGCTGACCACTCAAGTAAGGGGACGGACCCTAAGCCACTGCCAGCTTTTAGTAATAAGCAATAACGGCAAATGTTTTCTTGCTTTGTTGGTGGTGACGGTAGTATTCTTCTCAAGTTACGTCCCGAGCTGCGAGTAAACAACAGCCACATCAAAACTCCACTGCGAGTCTCGGCTAAGGTTCTCCTGCGGCTTCCCGCCAAGATGCTGTGCCGCCCTAGTCCTGAGCTACGTGCGACGCTGCGCTTCCGCCAGCCGCTCCGATGGCACCGCTTCGATGTATCCGCTGTGACTGCCCGCGAGCTCATCGCCTCATGGAAGCTTGCTGCTCACCAACTGATTACCAGCGAGCTTCCAGCCTCATAGGACCGAGTCGTTACCAGTGGATTGCCCACAAGTTCCCATCTTCGTGGGACTGTGTCGCTGTTAATCTTCCCTTCTGCTCAAGATGTTGTTGTCCTCAAGTTGCGTAGTCGTCATTCTCTGAAGTCATATTTAGTTTGGTTGATGTAATAAGCAGAAGTGATTTCAAAGAGTGCATTTCACTACGTCCTGCCACACCACTGAGCGAAGGATGCTTGACTAGATTATTTTTAAATTAACGGAAATGCAATTATCAGGGTCCACAACTGAAAACGTATTGTTCCTAGGCAATCACAAGTATTTCCAGTTTGTAGAAAGACAACACCGTCCAGGCAACCATTTTATTTTACTGAATAACTGATTTACACTCTTTTTACAGCTACTTCTGTTAATTACAAAAAATGGGATACAATAGCACAACGTTAGTCGTAAAGTGAAATAAAAATGCATACTACATCAGTATGCAAAACTAACATCAAATAAATCATACTGAATTACTGCGAAGTACAGATATTCAAGTGACAAAGATACAGTTAAAAAAAACTGAAATTATGAAAACTGAAGCACGAAGGACATTAGGCAGATCTTGCCACGAGGTTGACAAGATAGAGAACATATTTCAGCGCCGTCAAATGATAAACTGTCCACACTCGTTAAGGTGGTAGGACGTCAAACAGGCCGACTAGGAGCAGGAGAGGCACCACAGGACATTTTAATTTCCACTGTCTATACTTTTACAAATAAATTCATAAAACTCTGTCAGCATGACCAGGAAGGATTTAGGATTCACGCTCGTAGTAGTGGAAGTTGTAAAACATAACAGAAAATATATTTTTTTACATGTGAAGTGTCATCATTTTTTCACTTACTGTTATTTGCATTTGTTGCTATAGGTACACTTTTCATCATAAGTAAGAGAGATTCATCGATGAATTTTGCACAGTATACAAACCATACTTACAGGTGTATGAAACTCAAGAATTTTCCAAATTTATTAAAACTGTGGTAAAAATGGAGATAATTAACCATAAAATTTGAGTTTTTTCTAAACATGAAGTTTAATATGTAACACCTCATACATTTTTTCATAAATTAAATAGAGATTCATACACCTGTAAGTATGGTTTGTATGCTGTGCAACATTAATCGTGGAATCTCTCTTACTTATGATGAAAAGGGTACCTATAGCAACAAATGCAGCCAATAGTAAGTGAAAAAAGATGAAATTTCACTCTTAAATAAATGTCTTTTGTTATATTTTTAAACTTCCACTTCTATCAGTGTGAATCCTGAATCCTTCTTGGTCGTGCTGACAAAGTTTTATGAATTTATTAGTAAAAGTATAGACAGTGGAAATTAAAATCTCGTGTGGTTCCTCTCCTGCCCGAAGTCGGCCCGTTTGACGTCCTACCCCCCTTAATGGGACCGTCTGTCATAATTCTGAACAATCAACTTCTGAGGAAAAACAAGCTTCATTTGGGGGCGGGGGGGGGGGGGGGGGGGACGAACATGCTCCCACAGGGTAGATGTATACTTTGGATCTATTGTAACTTTCGGAGTGACGAGATCACCCAGCGAACCCCACGAAAATCCGCCAACGGCCATCTGTCCAGTGGAGAATAAAAAAATGATTGATCTGAAAAGACAAAATGTCGCCACTCAGTGGGCATCAGGTTGCGATATTGGCGTGTAATTCCAGCCTTCGTTCGCGATGAACAGGAGTCAGGACGCGTTTTGGACTGATTTGGAGGGTCACAAACAGCAAAGTTCACCGAATGCTCGTTGAGGAGGCACTGTTGGTAGCCGCTTGGTTCACCTGGATGGTGAGTTGCTCGGCAATCGAACGTCTGTTCGGCCCTCCGCAGCCGTCGTTCAGCCTGTCGTCTATGGTCAATAGTGCACCACAGTTTCCTCGGCACTGGTTTCCGATAGCACCACTTTGCCATGCACAATATGCTTTGACCACCGTTCCAGGCGAACAGCTTACAAACTTAGCCGTTTTTGAAATGATTCCACCCTTGGCCAAAAAACCAATGATCGCTCCCTTTTTGACGACAAATAAATCGCTCCGTTTCCGCATTATGACAACGATTGCACTGTTTCCCGCGTATATGCCACAAGCTTTATACATTGAGCTGACAAAAGACGAGGGCTACCTCCTAATATCGTCTCGGAGCTCCTTTTGCCCTGCCGAGTGCAGCACCTCGACGTGGCATGGGCTTAACAATTCGTTGGAGGTCCGTTGCAGAAATATTGAGCCTAGGCACAATCTTGCGAAAGTGTTGCCGGTGCAGGATTTTGCGGCGAATGGACCTCTCGATTATGTCTCACAAATGTTCGATGGGAGTCACGGTGGGCGATCTGGGTAACCAAATAATTCGCTCGAAATGTCCACAATGTTCTTCAAAGCAGTCGTGAACAGTTGTGGCCCGGTGACACGGTACATTGTCATTCCCTCTATTTTTGCGGACATGACGTCCATGAATGGCTGAAAATGGCCACCAACTAGCCGAACGTAGCCTTTTCCACTCAATGGTGGCTTCAGTTGGACCAGAAGAACCAGTCAATTCCATGTAACCACAGTCCACACCGTCACGGAGCTGCCACCAGCTTGCACACTGCTCTGGTGAGAACATGGATCCATAGCTTCATGGGATCTGCACCACACTCGAACCCTAACATCAACTCTTGCCAACTGAAATCGGCCCACATCTGATAGGCTGTTGTCTTCCAGTCGTGTAGCGTCCAACTGATATGATAACGAGCCCAGGAGAGACTCTGTAGGTGATTTCGTGCCAAGGGCAAAGGCAATCGCGTCGGTCGTGTGCTGCTTAGCCCATTAACACCGAATTTCTCCATTTCTCCAGCACTTTAGTAACGGATACATTCGTCGTATGTCCCGCAGAGATTCAAGCAGTGTTGATTTGCTGTTAGTACTGACGACTCTAAGCAAACACCGGTGCTTTCGGTCGTTAAGTGTAGGCCGTCAGCCACTACGTTCTCCATTGTGAGAGATGATGCTTGAAATTCGGTATCCTAGGCACAATCTTGACACTTTGTATCTCGGTATACTAAATTCCCTAACTATTTCCGAAACGGAATGTCCCATGGCTGTTGTCTTGGCATTCCGCGATCAGAGTCTGTTGATTCCCGTCCTGAGTCCATAACAACGACTGACTTCTATTCACATGAATCACTTGAGTACAAATGACAGCTCCGCCAAAATACCACCATTTTATACCTACCACCATCTGTATACGTCCATTCGCTACACCACGACTTTTCTCACCTCTGTATAAACCTTTCACCACTGGTGCTGCCACCTGCCGTCTGTCAGTGGTTATTCCACCCTGACGTTGAACATAGTTGGTGGTGACTTTAATGTGGCTCAAACGTGAAAAGCCACTTTCGTGATACGCTAAAATTTTAAAGAGGAACACTACGCAGAATAACATTTAAAATCAGATATACTTTAAAAATTAAAATTAATGCAGGTTAAGTATTGTACAGAAAGTTTAAAAAGTTTGAAACACAGATTCTCAGGGAAGAACAAATGAAGGTAGTCATCAGGGGGCACCACGCACAGCAGGTTTAGCGTCAAGCGAGGCAGTGGTATTTTTTTAAGGAAAATGAATCCAGTGTTGAACACAGATCGCAAATAATAAAATTATACGGGCTATTATGTCGTCGTCGAATGAATTCCACCTTAAAACACACCGTTTCGCCCCATCAATGAATGAAATTTTCAATTGGGATCCTAGCTTCTTTGAATATCCGATTCACACTCTGGCTTGCCGCTGACTACAGCAAAATTCCGCCTCCGCTTGCTTCTGCGCAGTGGCGTGACGTCACAGGCTTTGTATGCGCGAGCGCAATTGACCGCTGTCGAGTGCCCCGTCATCCGCTGTTGCTATCCCGTCATGGTGGACGACTGGTACACATTTTCTTCAGCACTGGAATCCAAATGTCATTCAATTTCTAGTCCTCCTCCTTCCTATTGAAATTCCTTCCGTGCTTTGCAATCTCTATGGCACGTCTGCATAACTATTTGAAGGTATCTGCTTGTGGCTGCCAGTACTTGAGTCCCATCAAAATGAATGTGGTGGTCTCCTGGGCCGGCCAGAGTGGCCGAGCGGTTCTAGTCGCGTCAGTCTGGAACCGCGCCGCCGTTACGGTCGCAGGTTCGAATCCTACCTCGGGCATGGACGTGTGTGATGTCCTTAGGTTGGTTAGGTTTAAGTAGTTCTAAGTTCTAGGGGACTGATGACCTCCGATGTTAAGTCCCTTAGTGCTCAGACCCATTTGAAACATTTTTTTGTCTCCTGGCTGCAAAGCAGGTTCCCCAACAGCTCATCTGTCAATCTGTGCTCTTCTTCAATAGCCTTGTGCTCTTCTAGTCGTTTCTAGACCGTTATTTTTGTAGTACCCGCGCAGACCTCGCTACAACTACACGGAATGCTTCTTTTTCCAGCGATTGGCGAGTATTCTTGCCGACGTTTGGGTGATCTTGCATCTTCTGCGTCGGTTTGTAGATTACCGTGAAGTTCTGCGGTCAGTAACGTCCTTAATGAAAGGCAGGAAAACTTTCTATTTCACCAGCGAGTCAGCACCGTTATGATTACTACGCGGTGATCATAACGCTCTTTTCACCTCAGCGAACGAACAAGCATTCTTGATCAATGTTTCGGTGAGATTTGAATTCTGCGTCTAGTAGCTCTAGTTCGCAGATTTTTCTTGCTCCATCTGCCAACATTTCCTTGATGCCCGAATTTTGCTGTGGCTGGTTGTTCGAATACTGGTGTAGGTAACGGTCTGTGTCTGTAAACTGTGTGGCACAAGCTGCCATCTTCTTTCTTAAAAAGAAGCTCATTAGGAAAATTCAATATTCGCCTGCCTTCTCCTCCATGGTAAACTCAGTCTTCGAATTGATTCCGTTGAGATGTTTGTGAAAACGATCTAGTTCCTCGCTGCCATACCGCCACAAAACAAACTTCCCATACCGGCCGGGGTGGCCGAGCGGTTCTAGGCGCTACAGTCTGGAACCGCGCGACCGTTACGGTCGCAGGTTGGAATCCTACCTCAGGCATGGATGTGTGTGATGTCATTAGGTTAGTTAGGTTTAAGTAGTTCTAAGTACTAGGGGACTGATGACCTCAGAAGTTAAGTCCCATAGGGCTCAGAGCCATTTTAACCAAACTTCCCATCCTCGTTCCGGAACCAAATATTCCGTTTCTTGTTCGTAGTTTTTAATGCCTGCTCTTCGAATTTTTCCATAAAGGACTTCTGTATAAGTGGGCTTAAGGGGCTCCACATAGCGACACCATCTCTCTGCTCATAGAACCCAACGTTCTCTTTGAAACACCTGTGTGTGAGCAATATTTAAACAGTTCTGCAACATCAGGAGGAAGAACCCCATTCAACTGTTGCAACACTTCATTGAGCGGAAGTACAGATATACTACATCAAAACTAACTAATATGTCCCCTTTCTTTACCACTATGTCGTTTGATTTACTGATAAAATGTGACGAATTCTTAATATAAGAATCTGATCGGTCCACATACAGTCGTAATAATGTTGTCAAGAACTAGGTGGGTGAAGCAATAGCACTCACTATACGCCTTAAAGGAATCTATAAAGTCTTGGTGGTGACGCAGCTCAGTTGAACAGGCTTTCCTCTAAGGAACCATTATCTACACCAGGATTCGAGCCACCATCCAGAACAAAAGCGAGGCATCATAAAAAAGTTGGCGGATAGATCAAGGAAAATCGGCGAACCAGAGCTGATGGACGCAGAATAAAAATCTCACCGGAGGTTTTTTCACGAATGCTTATTCGTTCGAGAGGTGAAAAGAGCGTTAAGACCACCGAGGAGGAATCATAACGGTGCTCAGTCGCAGGTGAACTCGGAAGTTTTCCTGTTTTCATTACTGACGTTACTGACCGTACAGGGAGAATCTTGAAAAAGCGGATCATCGCATTAGTCTACAATCCCACGCAGAAGATACAAGATCGTCCAAAAATCGGCCAAGGATGCTCGCCAGCCGTTGTAAAAAGGAATTTCTAGGATTTCGTGTACTCCAGGGGAGGTCTGCGCGGGTGCTACAAAAAGATCAGTCTAGAAATGACTAGAAGAGAACAAGGGCAATTGCAGAATATGGAATACTGACAGATCGGCTGTTGCGGAACATGCTTTGCAGCCAGGTGACCGTCACATTCATTTTGATGGGACTCAAGTACAGGGATCCACAAGCGGATACCACGAAGACTATAAAGAGGCGGCAGAGATTGTAAAACGTCGCAGGAATTTCAGCAGGGAGGAGGAGGGCGTGAAATTGGATGACATCTGGATTCTGGTGCTGAGGACATGTGTACCAGTCGTCCACCGTGACGTGATAGCGACAGCGGAGGACTGCAGTCGACAATGGCCAATTGCGCTCGCGCATTCAAAACTTGTGACGTCACTTCACTGCGCGGAAGCACGCGGGAGCGGAATTTTGCTGCAGTGAGTAGCGAGCCAAGGCATGAATCGGACGTGCCAAGAAGCTACGATCCCTCTTGAAAATGTCCTCCGCAGATGGAGGCGAAACGGTGGATTTTAAGATGGAATTCATTCGACAACGTCACACTAGCTCGGATCAGTTTATTACTTGTGATAGTTCCGGCCGTGAAGTTTACATTTAACAGTCACACAGAACACACAGCATATAGGCATATTGACGTTTACGGATCCGTGACCATAAACTATTATAGCTTTCGCGTAGAATGTCATGGTAAATAATGCAATAGCCATTCTATGAAAATTAGTTTTACCCATTCAAAATCAATGTTTGTCTATTTATTTTGACGTAATATACAAGGGCCAATTTAAGGATAACTAGAGAGATGAAGAAAAGTAATTAAACTGTTTATTATTTCAAGAGTAATCGCCACAACTGTTAATACTTTTATGCCATTGTGAGAAAAAGGCAGTCAGTGCTCTTATGCAAAAATATTTGCGGTTGCGAGGGAACCATGATTGTACCCAGCTGTGTGTCTCTTTCCGAAGCAAATCGACAGCCACAAGTGTCTTTCTTCAGGGCTCCAAAACTACGGAAATCGCATGGGGAGAGATCAGGACTTAATTGAGGATGTGTGATTGCTTTTAGCAAAACTTCTACAACGTACTCGAAACAAACTCGGCAACATGTGACCACTCATGCGATTTACATATTTTTAGAGCCTGGGTACAATCATAATTGCGGAGGCAACCTAAAAATTTTTACATGGAGGCACTGACCGTCTCGTCTCCCAGTAAGGTAGAGATATTGACGGTTATGGCGACTACTTTTCAAATTACAGTTCACTTACTTTTTACCAAGTGTTGTAACCTCCCCACAATAATTTTATTTAATCAAACTAAATAAAAATGGAACCATGTGTAACCTCCCACAAAATAGTAGAAGTATTCTTATTCAAATGATAATGGACATAGAGCTAGTGTAACCTCCCAGAAATGCAATTTAATGACAATGACAATAAATGTGAAATAGCAATCAGAGCCATGTGTAAGCTCCCCACAAAAAATGAAAGTTAATTCAATAAAAATGAAATCTCAGTGACAATGAAAACGCAAATAGACCGAAATGTCGATCTTAGGCCCTGTCAAATAATTAAACTCAAATTCTTACCTCAGTAAAACTGCATCTGCTCTTATTTTCGTCATAGCTTGGAGGAAATGCATCGCAAAAATTCTTTGAACTTAAGTAAAGTTTTTCTTTAAGGAAATGCATGGGAAATTTTCTTTCAATAAAATGTTTGTTTTGTTAAAATGCTTGGTTTGAAAACAAAATTATTATTGGGGCGATTCTTGAACAAATTAATTACACTTAAGATGCATTACATTATCAGATGAGCGCAATGCTGCTTCATTACCTTATTTAAAAAATATACCTCGTCCTGAATCGTGACCAGAGGCCCATGTCGACGCCCGCCGACTCCTCACACACAACTGCGACTGTCTCTCGCGCGCTACTACATGCTCTCGCGAATCGCTACGTACAACAACTTTCTCGCAACTGCTACTGCCGACTCCCTACATGCAACTGAACTCTCGCGCGGTCAAGCGCAGACTAGCCACGATAAATAACTCTCTGGTCAGAGATTCTCTCATGGCTCGCCATCACTGGTACTGAATACCCTGCATACATACGTGTTTCATAACCCTCCACTGGGGGGGCAAAAATTTGGCAGCGATGGTGAGTCATTTGGACTTGCCATGAGCAACAAATTGTTTCTTAACTAATTAACTTTACAATTACAGAGAATGTACTGATGTAGCAAATATGGTGCACATGCACCGAGTACATAACATATCAGACAATGACAAAATGTGAGTACAAAACATATTAGCAAATCAGAAAAATGTATATACAAATTACACTAAATAATGACTGGTTTATGGTAACATAATTAAGCATACAGCATAACATGACAGAAAACGTAATATTTCAAAGACATTGACAGTGTCCAGATGCAAAAATGTACACAGAATATCACAATGCAGCAGCAAAAAAGAAAATGTAAAACAGTCATCGTGGCTAGTCTGCGCTTGACCGCGCGAGAGTTGCGAGCAGCAGTCTGTCGGCAGTAGTAGTCTAGTACAGTTGTTGTACGTAGCGAGTCGCGAGAGCATGTAGTCAGTTGCGAGTAGTAGCCGGTCGTTGGTGTGTGTGAGGAGTCCACGGGAGTCGACATGGGTCTCTGGTCAAGATGCTGAATAAGGTATATTGTTAAATAAGGTATCGAAGCTGCATTGCGCACATCTGATAATGTTATGTATATTTATTGTAATTAATTTACAACAAGTGTCCCAATAATAATTTTTTGAAAGCATTTTAACAAAAGAGCCATTTAATTGAAAGAAATTTCCCTTGCATTTCCTTAAACAAAAGTTTCAGTTAAATTCAAAGAATATTTGCGATGCATTTCCTCCAAGCTGTGGCGAAGAATAAGAGCAGAATTTAGACATGCAGTTTTACTGAGGTAAGAATTCGGATTATAGCACAGGGCCAAAAGATCGACATTTCGGTCTATTTGCATTTTCATTGTCACTGAGATTTCATTATCATTGAATTATCTTTCATTTTTGTGGGGAACTGAATTTTGGAACATTTTTAAGTCTTCCATTTTTTGTGGGGAGCTTACACCTGGCTCAGATTCCTATTTCTCATTTAAATTGTCATTGTCAGTCTTTAGATTTATTTGCAGGCTCCATTTTTTATTTAACTTTGCTATTCTTAATTTTTGTGGGGAGGTTACACTTGGCGACCCTGCAGGATCGTATTTCTTTGGGAATCTTCTAAGAAACAGTCAGATATCTGCTCTTATTTGCTTAAATATAATTAGCATTTGGCGCAATGCTTTTACTAATTTTATGACTTTCTTTCCTCAGATCATCGGCAATTCTTTGCTCTGTTGTATTTGTGTTTGTTGGTTTTTGCATTGTGCTTATTTATTTTGTGAATAATTTTGACTACTGTAAAAATGCCGCGAAAGACTGTGAATAGTGTATCGCGAGGTATTATGAACGAAATTACTGACTTAAACAATGTGACCGATAGTAATTGTGACACGCAGTGTAATGATGACAATCCTGCGTTCACTGACAATCAATGCGTTCCAACCACTAATGATGATTTTTATCTTACTGATGAACAAACGAACTCAATTGTCTCCTCTGTTAATTTGACGACAATTGATGAGGCGGGGCGCCCTATTGTAATGAGCGCTGCCCAGCGTAACACACCGGTTTGGAAAATTCAAATAACGTACAGACAAATTTTTCTAATGAAAATGGACAGTGTACTGAAAGTATGACGGATCTATTTAATTCCGAAATAGTGACCGACAGTGTACATTCGAGTGGCAAACCTTTTTATAAATCTCAGAATAACCAAATGGTTACAGAAAGCGAGACAATTCCAGATCCACCATTAAACAGCACAGAGAATAGAAATGCTAATTTTGTGTCGGATCCAATTATGGCATTGTTGCTACAAATGAGTAAACAACTTATTGAAAATACCGAAGTTAACAAACAACTTAGTCAACAGGTCAAACAACAGAATGAAAAACAAGACAGTCTTAAAGAAGATCTCAAACAACAACTTAGTGAACAGAACGAACAGTTAAATGAAAAATTAGACAACAATTCCAGACAGTTAAATGAAAAATTAGAGAACAATTCCAGACAGTTAAATGAAAAATTAGATAACACTTCCAGACAGCTTAGCGAGCAGATTGCAGCCGTTGCCGCGCAGTGTCATGATACTAAGGAACAGTTACGCGAGGAAATTGAGGCTTGTTCCAAGAAAAGTAGCGAAGAAATTAGATCTGTTGCTCAAGAATTAAGGGAAATGCAAACAGCCGCAACAGAAACACTTCGAGAGGAAATTAGTACAGTCGCTAAACAATGCTCTGAAAAAGCTACACAATTACGCGACGAGTTTAAAGCAATGACAGCAGAACTTTCACGCACAATGGATGAAAAGATTGACGCGAAATTCGACCAACAGAACACTCAAATTGACGAACGTTTTAATCACCACATACAAAACAGTGATACGCGTTTCCGCAAATTTATTCAGGATCAAAATAAAGTAAAACGTCAAGTCATGGAAACAATCACTGCTCAGAGACAGGAAGGCAAACGTAAATTGTTCGCGAAAGCGAAGACATATGTAGACAACATTATTGCTACAGTGTCCGACGAAATTAATTCCATCAAACAGTCGAACACAGAATTACGTGACGAAATTTCAGATCTTAAGTCGAAAACAGACACATACACAGCAGACTTTCAAACAGTGACCGACAGACTCGAACAATTAGAACTAACACAGGATTCCGATGTCGTCAAAGCTGACGTTAAAAAACTGAACGAAACTACACGTAAATTTCAGAAACAGATTAATGCCTCAGACACTAAAACCGATGATCAGGTAAAAATACTGACTGAAAAATGTGATGAATTGGCCAGTCGTATTCATGTTATTGAAAGTAATAATGAGAGCAAATCAGCCTCAGACACTAAAACCGATGATCAGGTAAAAATACTGACTGAAAAATGTGATGAATTGGCCAGTCGTATTCATGTTATTGAAAGTAATAATGAGAGCAAATCAGACGATACTGCACCGATTTCATTTAATCAAACACCTGAATTTCAAAATCTACAGCCGACGATAAATGAGATCGATTCGTCTAATAACACCTTGCGTAGAAAATTGTCAAATTTACAGCAAGAGGTAACAGAGAAAAAAAATGTTTCAGCGTTTAACACATCACAGCAGGCGCCATTTAGTGAACATTTGTCAGAGTCACGCAGCGCGTATAATTCGGGTAATCTACAGAGAGTATGGGACTTAGATTCCGAACAACCACAGTTCAATAGATTCTCTTACAATACAGAACCTGTTCCGTCATACAGAGATGATAATTTCGATTACAAACATTTTCTATCAGTGAGAAAATTTAAAGTGTTTAGGAATGACAGAACACAGATTCACCCACTGGATTGGATACAACAATTTAGCTTTGCTTTTCCAACGACTTGGCCTGTAACGCACAAACTTGAATTTATTTGCAGCTTTTTGGAAGGCCAACCGGCAACTCGTATGAGACCAATCGCGAGGCAATGCTATTCAATAGAAGAGTTTCAGAATGCTTTTCTGTCAGCGTATTGGTCGAAGACGACACAGCGCGGAATTAAACATCAGTTAATTAGTTTGCCAAATTACGAGAACTCAAATATTCCCAGTGTGACGCAATTTTTTGAGCACATGGTGCAACAAAACCAGTACCTAAGTGAACCGTACAGTGAATCCGCACTTATTCAATTCTGTATCTCTAAGTTACCACGGTCATTAAGAGTTTCACTTCTAACGTGTCAACAAAAGGAAAATATTTTAGCATTCAGAGATCTGTTACAGCTCTTGGAAGTACAACAATCAGATTATTCTTTTGTAAACAAAAATTTTTCGTATAACAACCAAGGCCAGCAAACTTACAGTAATTACGATCAACCACGTAATTTAAATAGTAAAAGTAATAGACGCTTTAGGAATGACAACCAACCGAACTTTAATAGCAGACCAAATTCTAATTATCAATATCGTCAAAATTATCAACAACAGGAACTACATTTTGGTAACAATAGAAGTTTTCCACCGCAACAGCATGAAAGTCAACCGGTTAGCATACGCACGGCAGCAAAGGAACAACTACGTACAGAAAACACAGTATTTTAATTCCTATCGCAATGCACCGTATAGGAATGACTATTACGACAGACGTAAAAATAATGAGGACAATTTTCAGCGTACATCTAACAACAGTCGGTCATACCAACAGCAAAATTATCCACAAGAACCAATTCTCATGAATGAACCCGATAGTAGGTATCATCCAGAGCGTAATGCGTCTGGAAGAAGTAATAGAACAGTTCAAATAGTAGAAATGCCACAACATCCTCCTGATAATAATAACACGTCAGATAGAATCTGACTAGATACTGTACAGGTCGCATCTTCCAATAACACAAGCACTACTTTAGACACGCAAAATGTTGTTCACGAAAATGTAATTACTTTTGACGATATCAGAGACACTCTTTTGCAGGAAAGACCAGTTGATCAGAAATCCATTTCACATCCTGTCATCGAAATTAAAATTGGTTCATCGAAATTTTCAGCAGTAATCGATTCCGGATCACCTATGTCAGTAATAAATGAAGAAACTTTTAACGAGTGTAACAAAGAGAATACCTATCCCACATTACCATTAGGCAAAACGAAAGTGAAAGGAGCAGTATCGAGTAAAGGAGTAGACGTTAAATTACAGACACATTTATCATTTTGTATTGCAGGTCATACTTTTCACTCAAATTTTTGGATTGTTCCTTTATTGACAACAGACGTTATTTTAGGTACTAACTTTCTCGTACAACACGATGCAGTGGTTGATTTTCAAAATTCCTATTTAATGTTGAAGGATGAATTTCAGCATTCTTTATCTGCGGAAGAACAAACAATTAATCGTACAGAGGTCATTTCCGTACCACGTAATATAGACTGTAATTCCACATTATTCACAGATACGTACGTACATAACTATAATACTCCAGACGAAGCTGACTACGACATAATGCAAATGATTTCTAATAAAGTTAAACAAAGCAGTGCAAATACAGACGACGAACGCACGCAACTACACAAAATTCTTTTACAGCAAGCTCCAGTTTTCGACAATGTTCCTGGTACTATGTCCGGCTTTATGTATGAATTTCAAGTCAAACAGCACGACACATTTAAAGCCAAGCATAATCCCATTCCGTATATTCATAGAGAACAGGTTAAAAAAGAGTTGCAGGATATGCTTGACCAAGGAATTATTGAACCAGCAGTTAGTCCGTACATAAACCCGCTACATATTGTTAAGAAAAAAGATGGCTCACTTCGCCTCGTACTTGATTCACGTCACATTAATGACATTATTATTAATGAAACAGATCGACCACAGACACTAGAAGTACTTCTACAGAAATTTCACGGTACTGCTATTTATTCCACATTAGATTTGAAATCAGGATATTGGCAAATTCAACTTCATCCGAATTGCATAAAGTATACAGCTTTTCTCTGTTTTGGCGACTGTTATCAATTTTGCAAATTACCATTCGGCTTAACTATTTCTTCTGCAGTTTTTATTTGCGGCTTGAACACAATACTTCCGACAGAACTTAAAGACAGAATCACGACGTACGTAGACGACATTCTTATCGCAGAAGCTAACTGGACTGAACACAATCTGATTTTAGAACGACTGTTACAAACTTTTCATGCACAAGGACTTACAGTTAATCTCAGTAAATCGCACTTTGGCAAAACTTCTATAAAATTTCTTGGACACGTAATTTCAGCAGAAGGCATTGCGCCTAATCCGGAAAAACTTCAAGCTCTACGTGACATTACTATTCCTACAACGAAGAAACAATTACGCAGTTTTTTGGGCTTAATTAACTTTTTTCGTAAATTTATTCATCACTCTGCTTTAGACACACCTAGATTATGTCAATTGACAGGTAAAAACAGTATTTGGTCTTGGGATAAGGATGCACATTCTGAATTCAGGAACCTGAAACATTCTTTGTTGAATGCTCCACTTTTATCGCACCCAGACCTTACCAGAAATTTTTCCATTGCCACCGACAGTTCTAACACCCCTTTAGGCGTACAATTTTTCCAGGAAATTGAAGAAGATGGCTCAAAAGTAATTAAAAACATTGCATTTTCAAGTCGCATTCTGTCACCTGCTGAACGAAATTATTCCGTTACAGAACTGGAAACATTATGTGTTCTATGGGCTTTTACGAGATTTAGACATTTTCTTTACGGAAGACATACCACTGTCTACACAGATCACAGAGCGATACAATTTTTACTTTCAGCTAAATTCACACACGACAGATTAAGTAGATGGAAACTTTATTTACAAAAATTTAATTTTACAATAGTTCACATTCCCGGCACACAAAATGTTATAGCAGATGCACTATCCCGTTCTCTCAGCAACAAACAGCAAGACGTCGCAACCAACTTCTGCAAAGCAAATTTCAGCGTCATGTACATTCAGCAAGTTGCATTTGAAAATTTTATATCCTCATTACAGGACATAGCAAAAGAACAAAATAAAGACAACGTGTGGAAAGAAATTAAACACCTTTGGCAAGATAAAAATAATGTTACAATTAGAAACCATTTCACTGTTCGCAATTACATTCTGTTTCGCCGCTCTCATCCTGACAGCAACAACTGGTTATTATGCATTCCTGACGAACTGATTAACAAATTGATCTGGTACACTTATTAAAGTTACGCACATTACGGAGCAAGAAAATGTTTTCTTATACTGAGACAGAACTGTTTTTTTACCAACATGGAAAAACGCATACGACGAGTTTTAGCGTCATGTAAAATTTGCCAGAAAGCTAAGTCAGACACAACGTCACACATTCCTCCATTACATCCAATTGTACCTGTTAAATTGAGACATATGGCCGCTGTAGACATTTTTGGTCCAATTCCGAGAACTAACAAAGGTTTTTGCTACATATTTGTCGCTGTTGAGCTCACTTCAAAATTTGTTACTTTCACTCCGTTACGCAAAGCTACTGCTAAAACAGTTTCGAAAGCATTTGTAAAGCATTTTCTATTTCATGTAGGGCATGTGTTGAAAGTAATTTCTGACAATGGATCACAATTTCGTTCTGCTATATGGACACGCATGTTACGAGCTAGAAACATTTCTCCGATTTATATATCCAAGTACCATGCTTCTTCGAACCCCTGTGAACGATTAATGAAAGAAATTGGTTAACTGTGTAGAATATACTTCCACAAAAGACATATTGATTGGGACACACACATATTCTCATTCCAAGACGTAATTAATTCCATTCCAAATGAATCCACTATGCTATCTCCGTCTGTTATACTGAAAAACGTTGAACCACCAAACAAAATTACAGAATTAGTAAGAATCGCCCCAATAATAATTTTGTTTTCAAACCAAGCATTTTAACAAAACAAACATTTTATTGAAAGAAAATTTCCCATGCATTTCCTTAAAGAAAAACTTTACTTAAGTTCAAAGAATTTTTGCGATGTATTTCCTCCAAGCTATGACGAAAATAAGAGCAGATGCAGTTTTACTGAGGTAAGAATTTGAGTTTAATTATTTGACAGGGCCTAAGATCGACATTTCGGTCTATTTGCGTTTTCATTGTCACTGAGATTTCATTTTTATTGAATTGACTTTAATTTTTTGTGGGAGCTTACACATGGCTCAGATTGCTATTTGACATTTATTGTCATTGTCATTAAATTGCATTGCTGGGAGGTTACACTAGCTCTATGTCCATTATCATTTGAATAAGAATACTTCTACTATTTTGTGGGAGGTTACACTTGGCTCCATTTTTATTTAGTTTGATTAAATAAAATTATTGTGAGGAGGTTACAATGAAATCTCAGTGACAATGAAAACGCAAATAGACTGAAATGTCGATCTTAGGCCCTGTCAAATAATTAAACTCAAATTCTTACCTCAGTAAAACTGCATCTGCTCTTATTTTCGTCATAGCTTGGAGGAAATGCATCGCAAAAATTCTTTGAACTTAAGTAAATTTTATCTTTAGGGAAATGCATGGGAAATTCTCTTTCAATAAAATGTTTGTTTTGTTAAAATGCTTGGTTTGAAAACAAAATTATTATTGGTGAGATTCTTGAACAAATTAGTTACACTTAAGATGCATTATATTATCAGATGAGCGCAATGCTGCTTCATTACCTTATTTAAAAAATATACCTCGTCCTGAATCTTGACCAGAGGCCCATGTCGACGCCCGCCGACTCCTCACACACAACTGCGACTGTCTCTCGCGCGCTACTACATGCTCTCGCGAATCGCTAAGTACAACAACTTTCTCGCAACTGCTACTGCCGACTCCCTACATGCAACTGAACTCTCGCGCGGTCAAGCGCAGACTAGCCACGATAAATAACTCTCTGGTCAGAGATTCTCTCATGGCTCGCCATCGCTTTTACTGAATACCCTGCATACATACGTGTTTCATAACCCTCCACTGGGGGGGCAAAATTTGGCAGCGATGGTGAGTCATTTGGACTTGCCATGAGCAACAAATTGTTTCTTAACTAATTAACTTTACAATTACAGAGAATGTTCTGATGTAGCAAATATACATGTACATAACATATCAGACAATGACAAAATGTGAGTACAAAACATATTAGCAAATCAGAAAAATGTATATACAAATTGTTTGATAGATAACAAAAGTGCACACGCACTGAAAAACTCTTTAGCATTTTCAGAACAAATAAACAGAATTGCAAAAAATCATGTTGACAAGTGACCTGAGTGCACATGCACTGCAGTTCAAAACATATCAGGAAATGATCAAATGTATATACAATGAGTAACAAATGCCATAAGTGCATACGCACTGAAGTATTGAACATATCAGGAAATCACTAAATGTATACAGAATGAGTACAGATCATATTGAAAAATGAGAAAAATGCACAGGCACTGAAGTTCAGTACAAAACATATTAACACAGGACATAAGTGCACATGTACTGTAGTTTACAACATATCATCAAATAAAAAAAAAAATGTATAGGTCATAAATACAAACCATGTTAGCAAAAAATGTTTTTTTTACTATATTACAAGAATTAGGATAGGAAAGGGAAGGATTGCATCATGGTTGTAGCACTTCAGGTTGCACGCAGCTGCTCTGAAAGTCCATATCTTTCCACAGATGTATAACACCAAGTGAGACAATCTGAAGTTCTTTTCCCAAAAGTATTTATCAGCGTAGCCAAGACACTGAAATATCGTAGTAATATTCCATGTTTTCATTTTGGCAGTACATCAGGTACACCAAACAGTGTGACGATAATAACGTCTCCATCACTCACGGTGGTGGACAGCATGTCGTGTCAACACCACGCTCTTAGAAGGCACACCAACGTAGAATTAGTGCAAAAACCAAATATAGTGCTCCATGATCATGAGGATAGACAGGACAAATGGATATTGCAGTAATTCGTGGTAGTTAGGTCAGTAGTTGAAGGACAATAAGTCACATACTAGTCTTCATTGAGAATTACATTAGTACGAGGGCAGTTCAATAAGTAATGCAACACATTTTTTTTCTGAAACGGGGGTTGTTTTACTCAGCATTGAAATACACCAGGTTATTCCCCAATCTTTTAGCTACACAACACTATTTTTCAACGTAATCTCCATTCAATGCTACGGCCTTACGCCACCTTGAAATGAGGGCCTGTATGCCTGCACGGTACCATTCCACTGGTCGATGTCGGAGCCAACGTCGTACTGCATCAATAACTTCTTCATCATCCGCGTAGTGCCTCCCACGGATTGCGTCCTTCATTGGGCCAAACATATGGAAATCCGACGATGCGAAATCGGGGCTGTAGGGTGCATGAGGAAGAACAGTCCACTGAAGTTTTGTGAGCTCCTCTCGGGTGCGAAGACTTGTGTGAGGTCTTGCGTTGTCATGAAGAAGGAGAAGTTCGTTCAGATTTTTGTGCCTACGAACACGCTGAAGTCGTTTCTTCAATTTCTGAAGAGTAGCACAATACACTTCAGAGTTGATCGTTTGACCATGGGGAAGGACATCGAACAGAATAATCCCTTCAGCGTCCCAGAAGACTGTAACCATGACTTTACCGGCTGAGGGTATGGCTTTAAACTTTTTCTTGGTAGGGGAGTGGGTGTGGCGCCATTCCATTGATTGCCGTTTTGTTTCAGGTTCGAAGTGATGAACCCATGTTTCATCGCCTGTAACAATCTTTGACAAGAAATTGTCACCCTCAGCCACATGACGAGCAAGCAATTCCGCACAGATGGTTCTCCTTTGCTCTTTATGGTGTTCGGTTAGACAACGAGGGACCCAGCGGGAACAAACCTTTGAATATCCCAACTGGTGAACAATTGTGACAGCACTACCAACAGAGATGTCAAGTTGAGCACTGAGTCGTTTGATGGTGATCCGTCGATCATCTCGAACGAATGTGTTCGCACGCTCCGCCATTGCAGGAGTCACAGCTGTGCACGGCCGGCCCGCACGCGGGTGATCAGACAGTCTTGCTTGACCTTGCGGCGATGATGACACACGCTTTGCCCAACGACTCACCGTGCTTTTGTCCACTGCCAGATCACCGTAGACATTCTGCAAGCGCCTATGAATATCTGAGGTGCCCTGGTTTTCCGCCAGAAGAAACTCGATCACTGCCCATTGTTTGCAACGCACATCCGTTACAGACGCCATTTTAACAGCTCCGTACAGCGCTGCCACCTGTCGGAAGTCAATGAAACTATACGAGACGAAGCGGGAATGTTTGAAAGTATTCCACAAGAAATTTCCGGGTTTTTCAAGCAAAATTGGCCGAGAAAAAAAATGTGTTGCATTACTTATTGAACTGCCCTCGTAGTTTGCGGCATTTATAGCTCAGTTATTGAACATTTCTGACCATGTATTTAGTATTACAGAATAATGTTCATAAATCATCTGATTACAATCAATATTGCCACTTATCGGCCAGTTACAAACGTCAAAAGTCATCATTGAAAACAGGAGCTAATGAATGGCATAGTATTAACATAATTCATTTAGTTATACAAATAATTGGCACTAATTGGCCAGTTACAGACATCAAAAGTCATCATTGAAAACAGGAGCTAATGAATGACATAGTATTAACATAATTCATTTAGCTATACAAATTATTGGCACTAAGTGGCCAGTTACAGACATCAAAAGTCATCATTGAAAACAGGAGCTAATGAATGGCATAGTATTACATAATTCATTTAGTTATACAAATTATTGGCACTAATTGGCCAGTTACAGACATCAAAAGTCATCATTGAAAACAGGAGCTAATGAATGGTATAGTATTAACATAATTCATTTAGCTATACAAATTATTGGCACTAATTGGCCAGCATGTATTGAATAGTACAAAACATTTTTAATTCTTCCAGTGTCATATATTGTATTCAAAATGTTAGCAATGCATTGCTTGGGGTAATTATAGGGGAAAGCAAGAAGAGAACAAGAAAAAAAAAATTGCTTCTGGTTTGTTCCTGTAAATGAAAATGTGTAACGTCATTTGTCATGAGTCAGCGGTAACAAGGTTATGAAACAAGTAGAGTATATATAACGACATAGATTTAATGAACAACTGCTTATAGCACATTAATCTCATTAATAATTTCTCCTGCAAGAAATATATAAAAAAATGAATTATTAAGCTGAAAGAAGAAATGCATTTTGTGCTGAAAAATAGTGAACTTCGAATTAACAGGTAGTGAAATGTGTATAAAAAATGTGTTCCATAGCTGTCCTTTCCAAAACCTTCAGTCATCATACCATACGATATAAAACATACTGTCAAAACAAACTGCAACAAATACTTAAATAACTACATAGCATAAATACATAAACTTCAACATCATCCTCATCTGTAAAGAAAAAACTTCATTATCCATCACTTCATTATCCATGTTATCATAACTTCATTATTATCATCCCCTGTAAAGAAAAACTTCATTATTCATAGTAGCATATTCTTCATCATTACTCTTCATCAGCATTCATTATCATCTGCAAAAAATCACTTCATTACTCATTACACAAATATTCCTTATCTCTAGCATATTTCATCACTAAAACTAATATGTGTAGTTCTGTCTGACAGCCTGCATCAATCGCCTTGTATTCGGAAAGAAAAAAAATTAATTAAGACTGCTGTTCTACGATGTATTGTATATTCTTGTTAATGCTTGTTAATTCTGATCCATTTACTCTTCCTCACGAGGTTTGCATCTTCTTTCGATCATTCCGCAGTTGATTCCCATTTCTGTTTACTTTATTTCCTTTACACGTTATTTCTTTCTGAAAATGGTGAACAAAGATTAATGTCTTGCATTTACATCATATACTCACTAAATAATGACTGGTTTATGGTGAAATAATTAAGCATTCACCATAACATGACAGAAAATGTAATATGTCAAAAGCACAGACAGTGTTCAAAGGCAAAAATGTACAGAGAATATCACAATGCAGCAGCAAAAAGAATATAAAACAGTCACGATGTTGTGATATCATAGGGCAAAAAATGTCAACTGGTGTGTGTTATATCTTAACCATTTCACAGTGCATACAAACAAAACATGAAAACAATCGTACATACATAAAAAAATGGAAAATGTGCACGGTCTGATGTGTAACGACAAGAAAATTGACCTGCTAACCTTACCTTGCCGGGTAGTTGCCAAGAAAAAATTCAATAATCTTCAGTAATTGTTCAAGTGAATATAATTGCAGAAATGATCATAAAAATTAGTAAATAGCACTACAGTGTGATAAATCATAAAGTATGTTCACTCAATAAAGGGTTTTATGTTGGATAAGTGGTGGTTTCCTATCGATTTTCTGGTTCTTACAGTTTCGACGTGTACAACATTGGGGTGAGGAATGCTGCGAATCCGATATGGACCTGCGTATAGAAGTTCAAATTTACTGCACTTACCTTTTATTTTGCTGGATAAATAGTGTGTACGTACTAATATCTTCTGTCCAATGTGAAAGTCACGGCGTGTACAAACCTGTTTTTGCTGTCTTCTCCGGCGCTCTGCGGCACGTTTAATGTTGTTCAGCGCAATGTTAATTATTTCATGGTGTCGTAGTCGCCGAGATGTAGGAAAATTTACTAATTCTGTAATTTTGTTTGGTGGTTCAACGTTTTTCAGTATAACAGACGGAGATAGCATAGTGGATTCATTTGGAATGGAATTAATTACATCTTGGAATGAGAATATGTGTGTGTCCCAATTAATATGTCTTTTGTGGCAGTATATTCTGCACAGTTTACCAATTTCTTTCATTAATCGTTCACAGGGGTTCGAAGAGGCATGATACTTGGATATATAAATCGGAGAAATGTTTCTAGCTCGTAACATGCGTGTCCATGTAGCAGAACGAAATTGTGATCCATTATCAGAAATTACTTTCAACACATGCCCTACATGAAATAGAAAATGTTTTACAAATGCTCTCGAAACGGTTTTAGCAGTAGCTTTGCGTAACGGAGTGAAAGTAACAAATTTTGAACTGAGTTCAACAGCGACAAAGATGTAGCAAAAACCTCTCTTAGTTCTTGGAATTGGACCAAAAATATCTACTGCGGCTATATGTCTTAATTTAACAGGTACAATGGGATATAATGGAGAAATATGTGAAGTTGTGTCTCACTTAGCTTTCTGGCAAATTTTACATGACGCTAAAACTCGTCGTATGCGTTTCTCCACGTTGGCAAAGTAACAATTGTGTCTCAGTATAAGAAAACATTTTCTGACTCCGTAATGTGCATAACTTAAATGAGTATAAAATATTAATTTGTTAACCAGTTCGTCAGGAATGCATAATAAGCAATTGTCGCTGTCAGGATGAGAGCAGCGAAATAGAATGTCATTGCGTACATTGTAATGGTTTCTGATTGTAACATTATTCTTATCTTGCCAAAGGTGTTTAATTTCTTTCCACACATTGTCTTTACTTTGCTCTTTTGCTATGTCCTGTAATGACGATGAAATAAAATTTTCAAATGCAACTTGCTGAATGTACATAACGCTGAAATTTGCTTTGCAGAAGTTGGTTGCTACGTCTTGCTGATTGTTGCTGAGAGAACGCGATAGTGCGTCTGCTATAACATTTTTTGTGCCGGGAATGTGAACTACTGTAAAGTTAAATTCCTGTAAATAAAGATTCCATCTGCTTAATCTGTCGTGAGTGAATTTAGCCGAAAGTAAAAATTGTATCGCTCTGTGATCTGTGTAAACGGTGGTATGTCTGCCATAAAGAAAGTGCCGAAATCTCGTAAAAGCCCATACAACACATAATGTTTCCAGTTCTGTAACGGAATAATTTCGTTCAGCAGATGACAGAATGCGGCTTGCAAATGCGATGTTTTTAATTACTGTAGACCCATCTTCTTGAATTTCCTGAAAAATATGTACACCTAAAGCGGTGTTGGAACTGTCGGTGGCAATGGAAAATTTTTTAGTAAGATCTGGGTGCGATAAAAGTGGTGCATTCAACAAAGCATGTTTCAGGTTCATGAATTCAGAATGTGCTTGCTTATCCCAAGACCAAATAGTGTTTTTATCTGTTAATTGGCATAATCTAGGTGTGTCTAAAGCAGAGTGATGAATAAACTTACGAAAAAAGTTAATTAAGCCCAAGAAACTTCGTAATTGTTTCTTCGTCGTAGGAACACTAATGTCACGTAAAGCTTGAAGTTTTTCCGGATCAGGCGCAATGCCTTCTGCTGAAATTACGTGACCAAGAAATTTTATGGAAGATTTGCCGAAGTGCGATTTACTGAGATTAATTGTGAGTCCTTGTGCATGAAAAGTTTGTAACAGTCGTTCTAGAATCAGATTGTGTTCAGTCCAGTTAGCTTCTGCAATAACAAATGCCATAAGTGCATACGCACTGAAGTATTGAACATATCAGGAAATCACTAAATGTATACAGAATGAGTACAGATCATATTGAAAAATGAGAAAAGTGCACAGGCTCTGAAGTTCAGTAGAAAATATATTAACACATGACATAAGTGCACATGTACTGTAGTTTCGAACATATCATGAAATCAAAAAAATGTATAGATCATGAATACAAATCATGTTAGCAAAAAAATGTGTTTTTTGTTACTATGTTACAAGAATTAGGATAGGAAAGGGAAGGATTGCATCATGGTTGTAGCACTTTAGGTTGCACACAGCTGCACTGAAAGTCCATATCTTTCCACAGAAGTACAACACCAAGTGAGACAATCTGAAGTTCTTTTCCCAGAAGTATTTATCAGCGTATCCAAGACACTGAAATGTTGTAGTAATATTCCATATTATCATTTTGGCAGTACATCAGGTACACCAAACAGTTTGACCATAATAACGTCTCCATCGCTCACGGTGGTGGACAGCATGTCGTGTCAACACCACGCTCTTACAAGGCACACCAACGTAGAATTAATGCAAAACCAAATATAGTGATCCATGATCATGAGGATAGACAGGACAAATGGATATTGCAGTAATTCATGGTAGTTAGGTCAGTAGTTGAAGGACATTAAGTCACATACTAGTCTTCATTGAGAATTACATTAGTAGTTTGCGGCATTTATAGCCCAGTTATCGAACATTTCTGTACCATGTATTTAGTATTACAGAATAATGTTCATAAATCATCTGATTACAATCAATATTGCCACTTATCGGCCTGTTACAAACGTCAAAAGTCATCATTGAAAACAGGAGCTGATGAATGGCATAGTATTAACATAATTCATTTAGTTATACAAATTATTGGCATTAATTGGCCAGTTACAGACATCAAAAGTCATCATTGAAAACAGGAGCTAATGAATGGCATAATATTAACATAATTCATTTAATTATACAAATTATTGGCACTAATTGGCCAGTTACAGACATCAAAAGTCATCATTGAAAACAGGAGCTAATGAATGGCATAGTATTAACATAATTCATTTAGTTATTCAAATTATTGGCACTAATTGGCCAGTTACAGACATCAAAAGTCATCATTGAAAACAGGAGCTAATGAATGGCATAGTATTAACATAATTCATTTAGCCATACGAATTATTGGCACTAATTGACCAGTTACATACATCAAAAGTCATCATTGAAAACAGGAGCTAATGAATGGCATAGTATTAACATAATTCATCTAGGTATACTAATTATTGGCACTAATTGGCCAGCAAGTATTGAATAGTACAAAACATTCTTAATTCTTCCAGTGACATATATTGTATTCAAAATGTTAGCAATGCATTGCTTTGGGTAATTATAAGGGAAAGCAAGAAGAGAAAAAGAAAAAAAAATTGCTTCTAGGTTGTTCCTGTAAATGAAAAATGTGTAACGTCATTCGTCATGAGTCAGCTGTAGCAAGGTTGTGACACAACAGGGTAAAAAAAAATGCAAGTACTAGTATAGGTTTAATAAGTAACAAGTTTAGTAAGTATCATGAAAGGCTTCTCCTGGAAAAAATACAAAATGGATTATTGAGCTGAAAGAAGAAACGCATACTATGCTGAAAAGTAGTGAACTTCGAATTAACAGGTAGTGAAATGTGTATAAAAAATGTGTTCCATAGCTGTCCTTTCCAAAACCTTCAGTCATTATACCATACGATATAAAACATACTGTCAAAACAAACTGCAACAAATACTTCAATAACTACATAGCATAAATACATAAACTTCAACATCATCCTCATCTGTAAAGAAAAAACTTCATTACCCATATTATCATAACTTCACTATTATCATCACCTGTAAAGAAAAACTTTATTATTCATAGTAGCATATTCTTCATCATTACTCTTCATCAGCATTCATTATCATCTGCAAAAAATCACTTCATTACTCATTACAAAACTATTCCTTATCTCTAGCATATTTCATCACAAAATCTAAGATGTGTAGTTCTGTCTGACAGCCTGCATCAATCGCCTTGTATTCTGAAAGAAAAAATTAGTTAAGACTGCTATTCTCCGATGTGTATAGTATATTCTTGTTAATGCTTGTTAATTCTGATCCATTTACTCTTCCTCACTAGGTTTGCATCTTCTTTCGATCACTTCGAAGGTGAAATTCCCATTTCTGTTTAATTTATTTCTTTTACACGTTATTTCTTTCTGATAATGGTGAACAAAGATTAATATCGTGCATTTACATCATATACTCACTAAATAATGACTGGTTTATGGTGACATAATTAACCATACAGCATAACATGACAGAAAACTTAATATGTCAAAGACATTGACAGTGTTCAGATGCAAAAATGTACACAGAATATCACAATGCAGCAGCAAAAAATGTAAAACAGTCACAATCTTGAGATGTCATAGGGCAAAAAATGTCAAAGTCAACTGGTGTGTGTTATATCTTAACCATTTCACAGTGCATACAAACAAAACATGAAAACAATCGTACATACATAAGAAAGACAAAATGTGACGTTCGTTGTGTTCAGCTTGTATGTAGTGTAGTTAATAGAGGCGAGAATTAAAGACTTTAATGGAGAGAGAATTTGATAAAATTAATACGTCACTACATAGAATTGCATAATTATTCATAAAATACGTAAGTTTGTCTGGAAAAATATGCACGGTCTGATGTGTAACGACAAGAAAATTGACCTGCTAACCTTACCTTGCCGGGCACTTGCCAAGAAAAAATACGATAATCATCAGTAAGTGTTCATGTGAATATAATTGCAGAAATGATCATAAAAATTAGTAAATAGCATTACAGTGTGATAAATCATAAAGTATGTTCACTCAATAAAGGGTTTTATGTTGGATAAGTGGTGGTTTCCTTTCGATTTTCTGGTTCTCAGAGTTTCGACGTGTACAACATTGGGGTGAGGAATGCTGCGAATCCGATATGGACCTGCGTATAGAAGTTCAAATTTACTGCACTTACCTTTTATTCTGCTGGATAAATAGTGTGTACGTACTAATATCTTCTGTCCCAGGTGAAAGTCTCGGCGTGTACAAACCTGTTTTTGCTGTCTTCTCCGGCGCTTTGATGTTGTTCAGCGCAATGTTAATTATTTCATGGTGTCGTAGTCGACGAGATGTAGGAAAGTTTACTAATTCTTTAATTTTGTTTGGTGGTTCAACGTTTTTCAGTATAACAGACGGAGATAGCACAGTGGATTCATTTGGTATGGAATTAATTACATCTTGGAATGAGAATATGTGTGTGTCCCAATCAATATGTCTTTTATGGCAGTATATTCTGCACAGTTTACCAATTTCTTTCATTAATCGTTCACAAGTATTCGAAGAAGCATGGTACCTGGATATATAGATCGGAGAAATGTTTCTAGCTCGTAACATGCGTGTCCATATAGCAGAACGAAATTGTGATCCATTGTCAGAAATTACTTTCAACACATGCCCTACATGAAATAGAAAATGCTTTACAAATGCTTTCGAAACTGTTTTAGCAGTAGCTTTGCGTAACGGAGTGAAAGTAACAAATTTTGAAGTGAGCTCAACAGCGACAAATATGTAGCAAAAACCTTTGTTAGTTCTCGGAATTGGACCAAAAATGTCTACTGCGGCCATATGTCTCAATTTAACAGGTACAATGGGATATAATGGAGGAATATGTGAAGTGGTGTCTGACGTAGCTTTCTGGCAAATGTTATATGACGCTAAAACTCGTCGTATACGTTTTTCCATGTTGGTAAAATAACAGTTCTGTCTCAGTATAAGAAAACATTTTCTGGCTCCGTAATGTGCATAACTTAAATGAGTGTACCAGATTAATTTTTTAATCAGTTCGTTAGGAATGCATAATAACCAATTGTTGCTGTCAGGATGAGAGCGGTGAAACAGAATGTCATTGCGTACAGTGTAATGGTTTCTAATCGTAACATTATTCTTATCTTGCCAAAGGTGTTTAATTTCTTTCCACACATTGTCTTTACTTTGCTCTTTTGCTATGTCCTGTAATGACGACGAAATAAAATGTACATAACGCTGAAATTTGCTTTGCAGAAGTTGGTTGCTACGTCATGCTGATTGTTGCTGAGAGAACGAGAAAGTGCGTCTGCTATAACATTTTGTGTGCCGGGAATGTGAACAATTGTAAAATTAAATTCCTGTAAATAAAGTTTCCATCTGCTTAATCTGTCGTGAGTGAATTTAGCCGGAAGTAAAAATTGTATCGCTCTGTGATCTGTGTAGACGGTGGTATGTCTGCCATAAAGAAAATGTCTAAATCTCGTAAAAGCCCATACAACACATAATGTTTCCAATTCCGTAACGGAGTAATTTCGTTCAGCAGGCGACAGAATGCGACTTGCAAATGCGATGTTTTTAATTACTGTTGAGCCATCTTCTTCAATTTCCTTAAAAATATGTACGCCTAACGCGGTGTTAGAACTGTCGGTGGCAATGGAGAAATTTCAGTTAAGGTCCGGGTGTGATAAAAGTGGTGCATTCAATAAAGCATGTTTCAGGTTCATGATTTCAGAATGTGCTTGCTTATCCCATGACCAAATAGTGTTTTTACCTGTCAACTGGCATAATCTAGGTGTGTCTAAAGCAGAGTGATGAATAAATTTGCGAAAAAAGTTAATTAAGCCCAAAAAACTGCGTAATTGTTTCTTTGTCGTAGGAACAGTAATGTCACGTAGAGCTTGAAGATTTTCCGGATCTGGCGCAATGCCTTCTGCTGAAGTTAAGTGTCCAAGAAATTTTATAGAAGTTTTGCCAAAGTGCGATTTACTGAGATTAACTGTGAGTCCTTGTGCATGAAAAGTTTGTAACAGTCGTTCAAGAATCATATTGTGTTCAGACCAGTTAGCTTCTGCGATAAGAATGTCGTCTACGTACGTCGTAATTCTGTCCTTAAGTTCTGTCGGAAGTATTGTGTTCAAACCGCGAATAAAAGCTGCAGAAGAAATATTTAAGCCGAATGGTAATTTACAAAATTGATAACAGACACCAAAACAGAGAAAAGCTGTGTACTTTATGCAATTCGGATGAAGTTGAATTTGCCAAAATCCCGATTTCAAATCTAGTGTGGAATAAATAGCTGTACCGTGAAATTTCTGTAGAAGTTCCTCTAATGTCTGTGGTCGATCTGTTTCATTAATGACAATGTCATTGATGTGACGTGAATCAAGTATGAGGCGAAGTTAGCCATCTTTTTTTTTAACAATATGTAGCGGGTTTATGTACGGACTAACTGCCGGTTCTATAATTCCTTGGTCAAGCATATCTTGCAATTCTTTTTTAACCTGTTCTCTGTGGATATATGGAATGTGATAATGCTTTGCTTTAATTGTTTCGTGCTGCTTGACTTGAAATTCATACATAAATCCGGACATAGTACCAGGAACATTGTCGAAAACTGGAGCTTGCTGTAAAAGAATTTTGTGTAGTTGTGTGCGTTCGTCGTCTGTATTTGCACTGCTTTGTTTAACTTTATCAGAAATCATCTGCATTACGTCGTAGTCAGCTTCATCTGGAGTATTATAGTTATGCACATACGTATCTGTGAACAATGTGGAGTTACAGTCTATGTTACGCGTTGCGGAAATGACCTCTGTGCGGTTAATTGTTTGTTCTTCCGCAGTTAGTGAGTGCTGAAATTCTAAAGCAAGTTGTACATTTTCATCTTTTAACATTAAATAAGAATTCTGAAAATCGATAACTGCGTCGTGTTGTACCAGAAAATTCGTACCTAGAATAACGTCTGTTGTCAATGAAGGAACAATCCAAAAATTTGAGTGAAAAGTATGACCTGCAATACAAAATGATAAATGTGTCTGTAATTTAACGTCTACATCTTTACTCGATACTGCTCCTTTTACTTTCGTTTTGCCTAATGGTAATGTAGGATAGGTATTCTCTTTGTTACACTCGTTGAAAGTTTCCTCATTTATAACTGACATAGGTGATCCGGAATCGATTACTGCTGAAAATTTCGATGAACCAATTTTAATGTCGATAACAGGATGTGAAATGGTTTTTTGAACAATTGGTCTTTCCTGCAAAAGAGTGTCTCTGATATCGTCAAAAGTAATTACATTTTCGTGAACAACATTCTGCGTGTCTAAAGTAGTGCTTGTGTTATTCGAAGATGCGACCTGTACAGTATCTAGTCAGATTCTATCTGACGTGTTATTATTGTCAGGAGGATTCTGTGGCATTTCCACTATTTGAACTGTTCTATTACTTCTTCCAGACGTATTACGTTCTGGATGATACCTACTGTTGGGTTCATTC
Organism: Schistocerca serialis cubense; assembly: GCF_023864345.2. Classification (NCBI taxonomy): domain Eukaryota; kingdom Metazoa; phylum Arthropoda; class Insecta; order Orthoptera; family Acrididae; genus Schistocerca; species Schistocerca serialis. The sequence goes on from NC_064644.1 coordinate 231,496,707, forward strand.
ATGAGAATATGTTCTTGCGGATGATTTTGCTGTTGGTATGACCGACTGTTGTTAGATGTACGCTGAAAATTGTCCTCATTATTTTTACGTCTGTGGTAATAGTCATTCCTATACGGTGCATTACGATAGGAATTAAAATACTGTGTTTTCTGTACGTAGTTGTTCCTTTGCTGCCGTGCGTTACTATTTGTTGTACGAGGGACTATACGTCCACGCGGCGAAACATTAAAGTTAGGTTGACCTTGTGCATTACATTGTTGGTTACGTATGCTAACCAGTTGACTTTCATGTTGTTGCGGTGGAAAACTTCTATTGTTACCAAAATGTGGTTCCTGTTGCTGATAATTCTACACACACTGATGATTATGATTTTATCTGTTATCAAAATTACGGCGGTAGTTGTCATTACGGGAGTGCCTAATAAAAATTGTAAAGATTTGTCATATCCGGTTTTCATTACATATTCTTAATCCTAAATAGAGCAATAGTTAAAGAGCTGTTTTGATAGATAAAAAGGATAGTAGAAGAATAAGCAGCAGTGCAGAAAACTAAAGATGAAACAGCACTACTACAGCTCGGGGCCCTATGCACGCTACGGCACGTATTCATTAAAGCGTAATGAATCCCCTGAGGTCTATTACGCACTGATAATAAATTTTAGTTTTTGCGTTACAGGCAATAGCGGTAAAATTCCAAACACAAATTGCTGCATTCTTGCTAATTCCAATTTCTGCATTACAGGTAATGCTGTTGAAAGTACAATAGCAAATTGTCTTATCGGGTTCAAAGCCAGCTTCCGCATTACAGGCAATAGCGGTGAAAGTGCAAAAATAAATTGTCTTATACAGTGCAAATCGAGTATCTGTGCTCTGCCATTATTAAATTCCTTAGATTTTATTACCGATGAAAACTGCTCGTAATCAACGTTCTCGTCACTGAATTTGAGAACACGTTCAGGTTTGTGTGAGAATCTATTTGTCTGTGTCCGTTCTGAATCTAAGTCCCGTACTCATTGTAGATTACCCGAATTATACGCGGTGCGTGAGTCTGACAAACGTTCACTAAATGGCGCCTGCTGTGATGTGTTAAACGCTGAAACATTTTTTATCTCTGTTACTTCTTGCTGTAAACATGACAATTTTCTGCGTAAGGTGTTATTAGATGAATCGATCTCATTAACTGTCTGCTGTAAATTTTGAAATTCAGGTGTTTGCTTAAATGAAACCGGTGAAGTATCGTCTGATTTGCTGTCATTATTACTTTCAATAACATCAATACGACTGGCCAATTCATCATAATTTTCAGTCAGTATTTTTGCTTGATCATCGTTTTTACTGTCAGAAGCATTAATCTGTTTTTGTAATTTACGTGTAGTTTCGTTCAGTTTTTTAATGTCAGCTTTGATGTCATCGGAATCCTGTGTTATTTCTAATTGTTCAAATCTGTCTGTCATTGTCCGAATATCTGCTGTGTTTGTATCTGTTTTTGATTTATGATCAGAAATTTCATCACGTAATTCCGCGTTCAACTGTTCGATGGTATTAATTTTGTCGGACACTGTGACAATATTGTTGTCTACGTATGTTTTGGCTTTCGCAAACATTTTACGTTTATCTTCTTGTCTCTGTGCAGTGATTGTTTCCATGACTTGACGTTTTACTTTATTTTGATCCTGAATAAATTTGCGGAAACGCGTATCACTGTTTTGTATGTGGTGATTAAAACGTTCGTCAATTTGAGAGTTCTGTTGGTCGAATTTCGCGTCTATCTTTGCGTCCATTGTGCGCGAAAGTTCTGCTGTCATTGCTTTAAACTCGTCGCGTAATTGTGTAGCCTTTTCAGAGCATTGTTTATCGACTGCGCTAATTTCTTCCCTAAGTGTTTCTGTTGTAACTGTTTGCATATCCCTTAATTCTTGAGCAACAGAACTAATTTCTTCGCTACTTTTCTTGGAACAAGCCTCAATTTCCTCGCGTAACTGTTCCTTAGTATCATGACATGCAACGGCTGCAATCTGCTCTCTAATCTGTCTGGAATTGTTGTCTAATTTTTCATTTAACTGTCTGGAATTGTTCTCTAATTTTTCATTTAACTGTCTGGAATTGTTGTCTAATTTTTCATTTAACTGTTCGTTCTGTTCACTAAGTTGTTGTTTGAGATCTTCTATAAGACTGTCTTGTTTTTCATTCTGTTGTTTGACTTGTTCACTAAGTTGTTTGTTAACTTCGGTATTTTCATTAAGTTGTTTACTCATTTGTAGCAACAATGCCAAAATTGGATCCGACTCAAAATTAGCATTTCTATTCTCTGTGCTGTTTAATGGTGGATCTGGAATTCTCTCGCTTTCTGTAACCATTTGGTTATTCTGAGATTTACAAAAAGGTTTGCCACTCGAATGTACACTGTCGGTCACTATTTCGGAATTAAGTGGATCGGTCATACTTTCAGTACCCTGTCCATTTTCATTAGAAAATTTTGTCTGTGCGTTACTTGAATTTTCCAAACCGGGTGTGTTAAGCTGGGCAGCGCTCATTACAATAGGGCGTCCCGCGTCATCAGTTGTCGTCAAATTAACAGAGGAGACAATTGAGTTCGTTTGCTCATCAGTAGGATGATTGTCAGTAAACGGTGGATTGTCATCATTACACTGCGCGTCACAAGTACTATCGGTGAAGTTGCTTAAGTCAGTAATTTCATTCATTATACCTCGTGATACACTATTCACAGTCTTTCGCGGCATTTTTACGGTAGTCACAATTATTCACAGAAGAAATAAGCACAATACAAAAAGCAACAAACTCAAATATAGCAGAGCAACGAATTGCCGATGATCTGAGGAAAGAAAGTCACAAAATTAGTAAAAGCGTTGCGCCAAATGCTAATTATATTAAGTAAAAAAAAGCAATTATCTGACTACTTCTCAGAAGATTCTCAACGAAATACGATCCTGGACTGGATGTCGCCAAGTGTAACCTCCCCAGAGAAATTGTATTAAAGTATTCTTATTCAAATATTAATGGACATAGAGCTAAGTGTAACCTCCCAGCAAATAATGTATGTCAATGACAATAAATTTGTGAACTAGCAATCTGAGCCATGTGTAAGCTGCCCACAAAAATGTAAGACAATTCAATGATAATGAAATCTCAGTGACAATGAAAACGCAAATAGACCGAAATGTCGATCTTAGGGCCTGCGCAACTTTGAATTTAAGTGAAACTTTTCTTTAAGGAAATACATGGGAAATTTTCTATCAATAAAATGTTTGTTTTGTTAAAATGCTTGATTTGAAAACAAAATTATTATTGGGGCGATTCTTGAACAAATTAATTACACTTAAGATGCATTATATTATCAGATGAGCGCAATGCTGCTTCATTACCTTATTTAAAAAATATACCTCTTCCTGAATCTTGACCAGAGTCCCATGTCGACGCCCGCCGGGTCCTCACACACAACCCGACTGTCTCTCGCGCGCTACTAGCACTGACTGACAGTGCAACTAGCAACTACTACTCCCTACATGCAACTGATCTCTCGCGCGGTCAAGCGCAGACTAGCAACAATAAATAACTCTCTGGTCAGAGATTCTGTCATGGCTCGCCATCGCTGGTACTGAATACCCTGCATACATACGTGTTTCATCGTGGGGTTTTGGACCACTGCGGCTGCAGCGGGGACGGAACCTCTCCGTCGTTTCTAGGTGCCCGGTTGACATACAATACAATACAAGTACCTTATTTACAAGTATGACTGGTTTCGCAGCAATTTATCTGCGTCGTCAGGTGCAATAAAACAAAAAAAAAAAATTCTGATCAGAATATAAGATGGTATGACCCAGAGTTCACAGTCAGTTCTTGTGGTGGTATCAGGGGAGCGTTCTATGCCGTTTATGCTGTTTTAGAGCTGACATGCGCTATTTAGCGAAAATTGAATACTGTGAACGCTGGGTCGTCCTCTTTTCTGATCAGAACATGAGTCGATTTTATTGCACCTGATGATGGAGCTAAAATGCTGCGAAACCGGTCCCGCTTATACATAAAGTAAATAAAGCTGAAGCAGTTTTATCTTCAAAATGATGTATCCAGGCTTTGGCTGCGCTACTGTCTTCTTTGAAAAATACTGTTAACAGTTTCTTCTGTCACTTGCATCCTAACCAGATTAACTGTAGCTTTCATGTCAGCCACCAAATGTATAGAGTATGCTTGATGTGTTTTAAGTAGGTCATTCAAACAAACAAACTGAACGCTGATGTGTTCCAGAATTTCGCCCCAGTGAACAAAAGTTTCTCCTCTTCCAGAACGACTAAAGATACGTTTTTGCTTTTTTCGTTAAATATCGAAAAGTCCTTTCCAAAGCAAACGAGCAACGATTACGTTACTGTGAACCATACCCGAGACCAGATCATCTGTCGCCTGCCCCCCTCCCCCCCCCCCCTTCCCCAATTCTGTCTGGGATCTGGCAAGCCTTAAAGTGAGTATCCCACTCTCTCTCTCTCTCTCTCCAGACTGCGAGGTCTGCCGTAAGACGGCTCACAACATCTGTTCTTAGTTTTAATAAAGAAGTTTAATGTGCGCAGGCAGGATTTATTACGGCCTCGTCGGCTTGACGCGAGTCCCTCATAAAGCTCCCTGGAGCAGCCAGCCAGCAGCCCAGGCGGCGTGGCATAGCGTCTGTCTGGCCCCTGGCTCTGCCTCTGCCTCTGCTTCCACCTCCGCTCCCCTTAATTCCAATATAGCGCCCGCCGTGACAACGCCGCCTCCTCTTCCACGCCACGCTGACTTGCCCCCATTCCGTCGTCGTCAGTCCTCAGCGCTGTCCGAATCCCGGACAGTCTGAAAAACTCCTCGCCTCAACTAGCTCACACCGCCCTGTACGCGGATGGGAGAGGCGTTGGCGACGAGTCCAGATGCACAGAGCTGTGCGGTTTTCTGATTTCGGTGCTTCGAAATTTCCCTACGCTCGTGTACCTCACCCCTATAACAGATCTTCTCCCCTACGTTGGTTTCACCGTCTGCTGCTGTTACTGATTTGCAGATCTGCTGCGAAACTACTGTTAAATACACAGCATGGCTGAGATAATGAGCGAACATCTTGTGTTAACATACAGGATCTATCATACTTGAGACCGAAAAATGACTTGTGTGGGGGTACACTATAATAGAAGCAAAACATTCCTGTAAACATGCGTACGAAAATCAGCTGTTTGATAAATATTAGGTTGGTCCTTAAGTTCGCAGAGAATTTGTCTGCATGTTGGTATTTCGCTTGCTATGGGTTCATGTATCGATTGCCATTTCTAATTTGTAGTTCACTGTTACTATTTGAGCCATTTTGTCATTTGCAGACAGTTAGCGGAACTGCGTACGCTATAAAATAGTGTCAAGTGTAGAAATCGGAACATTTCCAACACATTCTTCGGACAGAGCACCCCAATGAAATGGTTTCCTCATTTTAATGGTCGTTTTGACGTTAGTGACTCTCCAGGTTTAGGAAGACCTTTGGGCTTTGATGAAGATCGTTTAAACGCATCAAACCACAACGATCCACGTCAGTGGAGTCGATAACTGGCAGATCTGACAAACTGTGATCATGCCCCCATCGTGAGCCATTTGCATTCGATTAGGAACTTTCAAAAAAAGGGGTGTATGGGTACCGCGGGCTCCAAATCAGAATTACATCAGCGGATTGACATATGTCAATCTCTGCTTCCTTATCATCAGCTGGCTCGTGAACAACATGGACCATTTTCATCCCCATCCCTTATCGTTAATGGTGATGGGAAATGATGTCTTCGTATTAAAATAAGGAAAAGAAAGCAATGGATGAGCCCAAAGAAAGCAACAAAGAACTGCAAGCATCCACAAAAGATAATGTTATGCATCTGGTCGAACGACGACTGTGTGGTGCACTACGAATTGCTTCCCCAAGGTGTAACCATCATTGCTGGCATGTATTGACAACAACTGCGATGTCCTGCAGACGCAATCCAAGAAAAACGACCAGAAAGTCTCTGTGTAGCGATACTGCACCACGGTAACGCCCACCGGCATTCTCCAAGGCTAACAAAGAACACTGTACAGGAGTTGGGTTGAGAAGTGATACTGCTCTCACATTATTCGCCTAATCTTGCGCCTTCAGAATTGGGAAACCAACCACGTGTTTGCTATAATGAGACCCTTAACTGATATGCAAGCCAGGAGGCAGAATCACGATGTTAGGCAAATCACACTCAAGTGGAATTATTGAATCGAAATGAGGTGTGCAATGCAGTCTTATAATGGCCATGATAATAATCTTGTGTAGGATGGATAGCCTATCAAATAATTAGTAATTATATTAACTGAACAAATTCCCCTCCAAAAATTCCCAGTGATCGGATGTCCCCCCACCTCCTGCTATTGTAAGTGGTGAGTCCAAAAGTTCCCGCTCGTCTCATATGTGAAATGGACAGAATTATGATACGCCTGCATCCTGTTCTAGATCATGTACATGTTCGTTGACACCATCCCCTTACCTACTTTGCCTGAGAGTGTATACTATAGTCAAATGACAGTAATTTCCACGTACGTAAATTCAGATATTGGAAATGTAAGATTGGTGAGTGTGACTGCTTAAAACGTAAATGTCGTCCTAAAACTTAACAATTACATTTATTTTCCTTAAAGAGAACACAAAACTTATCATGAAAAAAATGGTTCAAATGGCTCTGAGCACTATGGGACTCAACTGCTGAGATCATTAGTCCCCTAGAACTTAGAAGTAGTTAAACCTAACTAACCTAAGGACATCACAAACATCCATGCCCGAGGCAGGATTCGAACCTGCGACCGTAGCGGCCTTGCGGTTCCAGACTGCAGCGCCTTTAACCGCACGGCCACTTCGGCCGGCACTTATCATGAGTTTGAGCAAGAAACAGTGGTGTATCTTAACATAAATCAAACATGTAAGTAGTCCTCACTTAATAGAGGAGAACCTAGTACAAACGACACTGCATAGGATCTAGTGTGCTTCTCTACTACGAGAAGGGGAGCAAAGAGAACTCGTGAAATATGTAATATCGATAAGAAAATGAGTAATCGGTTGCAGTACCATGATATTACCTAAGGAAGAATAGTGGTTCTATAGATTCTACCGCTGAGAAACCTCAGTTCGAATTCCGGGCGGCTGAAAATTAAACTGAAATCCTACAGGCTTCAGCTGCGTATATTACCGACAGTACGGGGCAAGACGGCGTGCTGATAATCACTACCATTCGTAGTCAGCTGCTGTAAGGAGATGGGCTCCGCCATGGAGATCTATTTAAGGGTGAAGGCGAAGAAAACTGTCCGTCCGGGTAGCTGGACAGGTGAAATTGCGAAAGAAATTACTCTGCAGCAAGGGCTGCAAAGTACGTGATCGACTCTTGCAGTGGCCAGGAACCAAGTCACAAATTCTCTTCCGTTCCGTGTCCGGAGAGCGACCTCTCTGCTTGTGAAAGAACTCGGCCAGTCGTCGCCAATACACAAAGCTTGCTCCAATTATGGTCTTACACAAAATTCGACTGTACTCCCATTTCCTTTCTCTGTAAACCTAGGCACCAGTACCATTCTTTCCCGCCAATTCCCGATAGTCACTGCAAACTTGTGCTGACGTAACATTTGAGCAGTCTATTACAGCCTCCGCAAGAATTTTATGCGGAACACTTTCTGGCAACGGACACCAACAGAAAATATGATAACTGGGGCGCGAAATGTGGCGCCACTGTGTCGGCTATCCCGTGGAGCTCTGTGACCATTTCTATTAAATCTCCGAAACAATGGCACAACTGTGGCACTGAGCTAGCGTGCTGCCCCAGTCATGAAAACTACTCCCAGCTATTGTGAAAATAGCAAGCGGACGCGGCTCTCGCCCCTGAGACCCGACAATGAGAGAGAGCTGCCAGCCATGGGTCAGGACTCCGTTCGCAATTCCCAGTGATCGGATGTCCCCCCACCCCCTGCTATTGTGAGTGGTGAGCCCAAAAGTTCCCGCTCGTCTCATACGTGAAATGGACAGATTTATGATACGCATGCATCCTGTTCTAGATCATGCACATGCTGGTTGACACCATCCCCTTAAGCATTTTGCATGAGAGTGTATACTATACTGAAATGACAGTAATTTCCACGTACGTAAATTCAGATTTTAGAAATGTAAGATTGGCTGGTTTGATGGCTCTTAACAAGTGTATGAAGAAAGACATCTTGTATTCTCCGCCCCCCCCCCCTCCCAGACCAACACACACACACACACACACACACACACACACACACACACACACAGCCGGCCGCAGTGACCGAGAGGTTCTAGGCGTTTCAGTCTGGAACCGCGCGACCGCTACTGTCGCAGGTTCGAATCCTGCCTCGGGCATATGTTGTGTGATGTCCTTAGGTTAGTTAGGTTTACGTAGTTCTAAGGCCTAGGGGACTGATGACCTCAGATGTTAAGTCCTATAGTGATCAGAGCCATTTGAACCATTTTTGATCACACACACATTCACACTAGTGCTTCACTTCAGAAATGTGGCACAACATCAAAATAAAATCGTACCTTACCCCAACGTTTCAGAACATCCTTAAAGGAACCGAAGGGTCGAATAAAGAAACAGAGGCTAAGAACTGACAATCCTCTTCCATTTCATCAAAATTAAGGCGGGAAACACGGAGACATACTCTGGGCCACCACACATATTCACTCATTTTTTACCGACATTCGAACTGAACACCAGGCTGCTGCCCAAGGGTATTTCAAATGAGTGTGCCAGATTCGACTTAAGTCATCGTAATAACTGTGCACAAATAAAAACTTACGATAATCAAACTCAGGTTACCTTCCATTAGGAAAGTGGGTGTACTCAGCGACTGTTATGTGATTTATAAATTATAGAGCGTAGCAATCAGTCGTCCTTCTTTTTTGCTGGTTTTATTTCGCAAATCCAGATTTCGGCTAGTGCCTAGCCATTATCAATGGAGTCAGACACAGTTCTTTGAATACTACTGAAATGTTCAAAGAACCGTGTTTTTTTTTCCAGGAGGTGAATGAAATTTTTTGTGAACATACTTGGAACATTTAGCTATGCATTGAGTCTACTCAATGTAGCCTCCATCAGCTGTGACGCATCTGGGTCAACGTTCTTTCCATGATGCAAATTCACTTTGGTAAAATTCTGGGGATTGACTTTTACACCGTCGCTTGACACAGGAAATAAGGTCTTTCTCACTATCCAATGTTTTACAGTTCAGGTGGGCCTTCAGACGACGAGAGAGGTACAAATCAGACGGCGCCAAGTCTGGCGTATGGGGAGGATGAGGAACAGTTTTCCAACCCATTTTCCTGATTTTCTCCTGCGTCATAATGGCTGTATGGGGTATGGCATTGTCATGGCGTAGTATGATAAGCTGACGATGAAGCTGTGGTCTGTGGGTCTTGATGGCACGTCGCAGTTTGCCCAGTCACAAACAGTAACAGTCCCGGTTAATTGTGGAGCCAGGTTCCAAAAAGTCAATGAAAATGACACCACACTGATCCCAGATGAAGGAAGCCATCACCTTTCGGCCTGCTGCTCGTGAAAGCCTTGGTTTCATCTTACGAGGGGAACCCGGATGACGCCACTCCATGGATTGGATTTTGCTCTCAGGTTCGGACAAAAACAATCATGTTTCATCCTGGGTAATGACGCTGTCAAAACACTCTTTCCACTCTTCATTAAAGGTCTTCATGAGACCTCGCACACTTTCTTCCTCATCGTTTTCATTCTCTTGTCAATAATCTAGGCACCCAACGTGCACAGATTTTTCTGTACCCTAGTGACTGTATCAGTGATACCACACTACCCAATGACAAACGAGTCATTTTAGCAGGCTGTCGTGTCGTCAGACATCTGTCATTTGGGATGATTTGATCAATGGTCTCCTTATTCACATCACTCACTGCCGCCGATGGTCTACCACATTGTGGATTGTCCTGTAGAGAGAAACCCCCTTCTTTAAACCTCTGCAACACCATTCGATACTGCTGCGATCCACTGTGTCCTCCTCATAAACAGGGAGCAACTTCCTGTAAACCGATGTGGAAAAGTTATCGCCGGTCTTGAAGAGGAACTCCATCACCGACCGTTGTCACAACCTGACATCCACTTCACGGTCCATTACGGCTCACCTGTAATTAAAAGAAAATTCTTTTATATACCTACTTACAGCTGAATGTTCCAAGTATCTTCACAAAAAATTTGGCGCTTTGGCGACGAGTCCAGATGCACAGAGCTGTGCGGTTTTCTGATTTCGGTGCTTCGAAATTTCCCTACGCTCGTGTACCTCACCCCTATAACAGATCTTCTCCCCTACGTTGGTTTCACCGTCTGCTGCTGTTACTGATTTGCAGATCTGCTGCGAAACTACTGTTAAATACACAGCATGGCTGAGATAATGAGCGAACATCTTGTGTTAACATACAGGATCTATCATACTTGAGACCGAAAAATGACTTGTGTGGGGGTACACTATAATAGAAGCAAAACATTCCTGTAAACATGCGTACGAAAATCAGCTGTTTGATAAATATTAGGTTGGTCCTTAAGTTCGCAGAGAATTTGTCTGCATGTTGGTATTTCGCTTGCTATGGGTTCATGTATCGATTGCCATTTCTAATTTGTAGTTCACTGTTACTATTTGAGCCATTTTGTCATTTGCAGACAGTTAGCGGAACTGCGTACGCTATAAAATAGTGTCAAGTGTAGAAATCGGAACATTTCCAACACATTCTTCGGACAGAGCACCCCAATGAAATGGTTTCCTCATTTTAATGGTCGTTTTGACGTTAGTGACTCTCCAGGTTTAGGAAGACCTTTGGGCTTTGATGAAGATCGTTTAAACGCATCAAACCACAACGATCCACGTCAGTGGAGTCGATAACTGGCAGATCTGACAAACTGTGATCATGCCCCCATCGTGAGCCATTTGCATTCGATTAGGAACTTTCAAAAAAAGGGGTGTATGGGTACCGCGGGCTCCAAATCAGAATTACATCAGCGGATTGACATATGTCAATCTCTGCTTCCTTATCATCAGCTGGCTCGTGAACAACATGGACCATTTTCATCCCCATCCCTTATCGTTAATGGTGATGGGAAATGATGTCTTCGTATTAAAATAAGGAAAAGAAAGCAATGGATGAGCCCAAAGAAAGCAACAAAGAACTGCAAGCATCCACAAAAGATAATGTTATGCATCTGGTCGAACGACGACTGTGTGGTGCACTACGAATTGCTTCCCCAAGGTGTAACCATCATTGCTGGCATGTATTGACAACAACTGCGATGTCCTGCAGACGCAATCCAAGAAAAACGACCAGAAAGTCTCTGTGTAGCGATACTGCACCACGGTAACGCCCACCGGCATTCTCCAAGGCTAACAAAGAACACTGTACAGGAGTTGGGTTGAGAAGTGATACTGCTCTCACATTATTCGCCTAATCTTGCGCCTTCAGAATTGGGAAACCAACCACGTGTTTGCTATAATGAGACCCTTAACTGATATGCAAGCCAGGAGGCAGAATCACGATGTTAGGCAAATCACACTCAAGTGGAATTATTGAATCGAAATGAGGTGTGCAATGCAGTCTTATAATGGCCATGATAATAATCTTGTGTAGGATGGATAGCCTATCAAATAATTAGTAATTATATTAACTGAACAAATTCCCCTCCAAAAATTCCCAGTGATCGGATGTCCCCCCACCTCCTGCTATTGTAAGTGGTGAGTCCAAAAGTTCCCGCTCGTCTCATATGTGAAATGGACAGAATTATGATACGCCTGCATCCTGTTCTAGATCATGTACATGTTCGTTGACACCATCCCCTTACCTACTTTGCCTGAGAGTGTATACTATAGTCAAATGACAGTAATTTCCACGTACGTAAATTCAGATATTGGAAATGTAAGATTGGTGAGTGTGACTGCTTAAAACGTAAATGTCGTCCTAAAACTTAACAATTACATTTATTTTCCTTAAAGAGAACACAAAACTTATCATGAAAAAAATGGTTCAAATGGCTCTGAGCACTATGGGACTCAACTGCTGAGATCATTAGTCCCCTAGAACTTAGAAGTAGTTAAACCTAACTAACCTAAGGACATCACAAACATCCATGCCCGAGGCAGGATTCGAACCTGCGACCGTAGCGGCCTTGCGGTTCCAGACTGCAGCGCCTTTAACCGCACGGCCACTTCGGCCGGCACTTATCATGAGTTTGAGCAAGAAACAGTGGTGTATCTTAACATAAATCAAACATGTAAGTAGTCCTCACTTAATAGAGGAGAACCTAGTACAAACGACACTGCATAGGATCTAGTGTGCTTCTCTACTACGAGAAGGGGAGCAAAGAGAACTCGTGAAATATGTAATATCGATAAGAAAATGAGTAATCGGTTGCAGTACCATGATATTACCTAAGGAAGAATAGTGGTTCTATAGATTCTACCGCTGAGAAACCTCAGTTCGAATTCTGGGCGGCTGAAAATTAAACTGAAATCCTACAGGCTTCAGCTGCGTATATTACCGACAGTACGGGGCAAGACGGCGTGCTGATAATCACTACCATTCGTAGTCAGCTGCTGTAAGGAGATGGGCTCCGCCATGGAGATCTATTTAAGGGTGAAGGCGAAGAAAACTGTCCGTCCGGGTCGCTGGACAGGTGAAATTGCGAAAGAAATTACTCTGCAGCAAGGGCTGCAAAGTACGTGATCGACTCTTGCAGTGGCCAGGAACCAAGTCATAAATTCTCTTCCGTTCCGTGTCCGGAGAGCGACCTCTCTGCTTGTGAAAGAACTCGGCCAGTCGTCGCCAATACACAAAGCTTGCTCCAATTATGGTCTTACACAAAATTCGACTGTACTCCCATTTCCTTTCTCTGTAAACCTAGGCACCAGTACCATTCTTTCCCGCCAATTCCCGATAGTCACTGCAAACTTGTGCTGACGTAACATTTGAGCAGTCTATTACAGCCTCCGCAAGAATTTTATGCGGAACACTTTCTGGCAACGGACACCAACAGAAAATATGATAACTGGGGCGCGAAATGTGGCGCCACTGTGTCGGCTATCCCGTGGAGCTCTGTGACCATTTCTATTAAATCTCCGAAACAATGGCACAACTGTGGCACTGAGCTAGCGTGCTGCCCCAGTCATGAAAACTACTCCCAGCTATTGTGAAAATAGCAAGCGGACGCGGCTCTCGCCCCTGAGACCCGACAATGAGAGAGAGCTGCCAGCCATGGGTCAGGACTCCGTTCGCAATTCCCAGTGATCGGATGTCCCCCCACCCCCTGCTATTGTGAGTGGTGAGCCCAAAAGTTCCCGCTCGTCTCATACGTGAAATGGACAGATTTATGATACGCATGCATCCTGTTCTAGATCATGCACATGCTGGTTGACACCATCCCCTTAAGCATTTTGCATGAGAGTGTATACTATACTGAAATGACAGTAATTTCCACGTACGTAAATTCAGATTTTAGAAATGTAAGATTGGCTGGTTTGATGGCTCTTAACAAGTGTATGAAGAAAGACATCTTGTATTCTCCGCCCCCCCCCCCTCCCAGACCAACACACACACACACACACACACACACACACACACACAGCCGGCCGCAGTGACCGAGAGGTTCTAGGCGTTTCAGTCTGGAACCGCGCGACCGCTACTGTCGCAGGTTCGAATCCTGCCTCGGGCATGGATGTGTGTGATGTCCTTAGGTTAGTTAGGTTTACGTAGTTCTAAGGCCTAGGGGACTGATGACCTCAGATGTTAAGTCCTATAGTGATCAGAGCCATTTGAACCATTTTTGATCACACACACATTCACACTAGTGCTTCACTTCAGAAATGTGGCACAACATCAAAATAAAATCGTACCTTACCCCAACGTTTCAGAACATCCTTAAAGGAACCGAAGGGTCGAATAAAGAAACAGAGGCTAAGAACTGACAATCCTCTTCCATTTCATCAAAATTAAGGCGGGAAACACGGAGACATACTCTGGGCCACCACACATATTCACTCATTTTTTACCGACATTCGAACTGAACACCAGGCTGCTGCCCAAGGTATTTCAAATGAGTGTGCCAGATTCGACTTAAGTCATCGTAATAACTGTGCACAAATAAAAACTTACGATAATCAAACTCAGGTTACCTTCCATTAGGAAAGTGGGTGTACTCAGCGACTGTTATGTGATTTATAAATTATAGAGCGTAGCAATCAGTCGTCCTTCTTTTTTGCTGGTTTTATTTCGCAAATCCAGATTTCGGCTAGTGCCTAGCCATTATCAATGGAGTCAGACACAGTTCTTTGAATACTACTGAAATGTTCAAAGAACCGTGTTTTTTTTTCCAGGAGGTGAATGAAATTTTTTGTGAACATACTTGGAACATTTAGCTATGCATTGAGTCTACTCAATGTAGCCTCCATCAGCTGTGACGCATCTGGGTCAACGTTCTTTCCATGATGCAAATTCACTTTGGTAAAATTCTGGGGATTGACTTTTACACCGTCGCTTGACACAGGAAATAAGGTCTTTCTCACTATCCAATGTTTTACAGTTCAGGTGGGCCTTCAGACGACGAGAGAGGTACAAATCAGACGGCGCCAAGTCTGGCGTATGGGGAGGATGAGGAACAGTTTTCCAACCCATTTTCCTGATTTTCTCCTGCGTCATAATGGCTGTATGGGGTATGGCATTGTCATGGCGTAGTATGATAAGCTGACGATGAAGCTGTGGTCTGTGGGTCTTGATGGCACGTCGCAGTTTGCCCAGTCACAAACAGTAACAGTCCCGGTTAATTGTGGAGCCAGGTTCCAAAAAGTCAATGAAAATGACACCACACTGATCCCAGATGAAGGAAGCCATCACCTTTCGGCCTGCTGCTCGTGAAAGCCTTGGTTTCATCTTACGAGGGGAACCCGGATGACGCCACTCCATGGATTGGATTTTGCTCTCAGGTTCGGACAAAAACAATCATGTTTCATCCTGGGTAATGACGCTGTCAAAACACTCTTTCCACTCTTCATTAAAGGTCTTCATGAGACCTCGCACACTTTCTTCCTCATCGTTTTCATTCTCTTGTCAATAATCTAGGCACCCAACGTGCACAGATTTTTCTGTACCCTAGTGACTGTATCAGTGATACCACACTACCCAATGACAAACGAGTCATTTTAGCAGGCTGTCGTGTCGTCAGACATCTGTCATTTGGGATGATTTGATCAATGGTCTCCTTATTCACATCACTCACTGCCGCCGATGGTCTACCACATTGTGGATTGTCCTGTAGAGAGAAACCCCCTTCTTTAAACCTCTGCAACACCATTCGATACTGCTGCGATCCACTGTGTCCTCCTCATAAACAGGGAGCAACTTCCTGTAAACCGATGTGGAAAAGTTATCGCCGGTCTTGAAGAGGAACTCCATCACCGACCGTTGTCACAACCTGACATCCACTTCACGGTCCATTATGGCTCACCTGTAATTAAAAGAAAATTCTTTTATATACCTACTTACAGCTGAATGTTCCAAGTATCTTCACAAAAAATTTGGCGCGTTGGCGACGAGTCCAGATGCACAGAGCTGTGCGGTTTTCTGATTTCGGTGCTTCGAAATTTCCCTACGCTCGTGTACCTCACCCCTATAACAGATCTTCTCCCCTACGTTGGTTTCACCGTCTGCTGCTGTTACTGATTTGCAGATCTGCTGCGAAACTACTGTTAAATACACAGCATGGCTGAGATAATGAGCGAACATCTTGTGTTAACATACAGGATCTATCATACTTGAGACCGAAAAATGACTTGTGTGGGGGTACACTATAATAGAAGCAAAACATTCCTGTAAACATGCGTACGAAAATCAGCTGTTTGATAAATATTAGGTTGGTCCTTAAGTTCGCAGAGAATTTGTCTGCATGTTGGTATTTCGCTTGCTATGGGTTCATGTATCGATTGCCATTTCTAATTTGTAGTTCACTGTTACTATTTGAGCCATTTTGTCATTTGCAGACAGTTAGCGGAACTGCGTACGCTATAAAATAGTGTCAAGTGTAGAAATCGGAACATTTCCAACACATTCTTCGGACAGAGCACCCCAATGAAATGGTTTCCTCATTTTAATGGTCGTTTTGACGTTAGTGACTCTCCAGGTTTAGGAAGACCTTTGGGCTTTGATGAAGATCGTTTAAACGCATCAAACCACAACGATCCACGTCAGTGGAGTCGATAACTGGCAGATCTGACAAACTGTGATCATGCCCCCATCGTGAGCCATTTGCATTCGATTAGGAACTTTCAAAAAAAGGGGTGTATGGGTACCGCGGGCTCCAAATCAGAATTACATCAGCGGATTGACATATGTCAATCTCTGCTTCCTTATCATCAGCTGGCTCGTGAACAACATGGACCATTTTCATCCCCATCCCTTATCGTTAATGGTGATGGGAAATGATGTCTTCGTATTAAAATAAGGAAAAGAAAGCAATGGATGAGCCCAAAGAAAGCAACAAAGAACTGCAAGCATCCACAAAAGATAATGTTATGCATCTGGTCGAACGACGACTGTGTGGTGCACTACGAATTGCTTCCCCAAGGTGTAACCATCATTGCTGGCATGTATTGACAACAACTGCGATGTCCTGCAGACGCAATCCAAGAAAAACGACCAGAAAGTCTCTGTGTAGCGATACTGCACCACGGTAACGCCCACCGGCATTCTCCAAGGCTAACAAAGAACACTGTACAGGAGTTGGGTTGAGAAGTGATACTGCTCTCACATTATTCGCCTAATCTTGCGCCTTCAGAATTGGGAAACCAACCACGTGTTTGCTATAATGAGACCCTTAACTGATATGCAAGCCAGGAGGCAGAATCACGATGTTAGGCAAATCACACTCAAGTGGAATTATTGAATCGAAATGAGGTGTGCAATGCAGTCTTATAATGGCCATGATAATAATCTTGTGTAGGATGGATAGCCTATCAAATAATTAGTAATTATATTAACTGAACAAATTCCCCTCCAAAAATTCCCAGTGATCGGATGTCCCCCCACCTCCTGCTATTGTAAGTGGTGAGTCCAAAAGTTCCCGCTCGTCTCATATGTGAAATGGACAGAATTATGATACGCCTGCATCCTGTTCTAGATCATGTACATGTTCGTTGACACCATCCCCTTACCTACTTTGCCTGAGAGTGTATACTATAGTCAAATGACAGTAATTTCCACGTACGTAAATTCAGATATTGGAAATGTAAGATTGGTGAGTGTGACTGCTTAAAACGTAAATGTCGTCCTAAAACTTAACAATTACATTTATTTTCCTTAAAGAGAACACAAAACTTATCATGAAAAAAATGGTTCAAATGGCTCTGAGCACTATGGGACTCAACTGCTGAGATCATTAGTCCCCTAGAACTTAGAAGTAGTTAAACCTAACTAACCTAAGGACATCACAAACATCCATGCCCGAGGCAGGATTCGAACCTGCGACCGTAGCGGCCTTGCGGTTCCAGACTGCAGCGCCTTTAACCGCACGGCCACTTCGGCCGGCACTTATCATGAGTTTGAGCAAGAAACAGTGGTGTATCTTAACATAAATCAAACATGTAAGTAGTCCTCACTTAATAGAGGAGAACCTAGTACAAACGACACTGCATAGGATCTAGTGTGCTTCTCTACTACGAGAAGGGGAGCAAAGAGAACTCGTGAAATATGTAATATCGATAAGAAAATGAGTAATCGGTTGCAGTACCATGATATTACCTAAGGAAGAATAGTGGTTCTATAGATTCTACCGCTGAGAAACCTCAGTTCGAATTCCGGGCGGCTGAAAATTAAACTGAAATCCTACAGGCTTCAGCTGCGTATATTACCGACAGTACGGGGCAAGACGGCGTGCTGATAATCACTACCATTCGTAGTCAGCTGCTGTAAGGAGATGGGCTCCGCCATGGAGATCTATTTAAGGGTGAAGGCGAAGAAAACTGTCCGTCCGGGTAGCTGGACAGGTGAAATTGCGAAAGAAATTACTCTGCAGCAAGGGCTGCAAAGTACGTGATCGACTCTTGCAGTGGCCAGGAACCAAGTCACAAATTCTCTTCCGTTCCGTGTCCGGAGAGCGACCTCTCTGCTTGTGAAAGAACTCGGCCAGTCGTCGCCAATACACAAAGCTTGCTCCAATTATGGTCTTACACAAAATTCGACTGTACTCCCATTTCCTTTCTCTGTAAACCTAGGCACCAGTACCATTCTTTCCCGCCAATTCCCGATAGTCACTGCAAACTTGTGCTGACGTAACATTTGAGCAGTCTATTACAGCCTCCGCAAGAATTTTATGCGGAACACTTTCTGGCAACGGACACCAACAGAAAATATGATAACTGGGGCGCGAAATGTGGCGCCACTGTGTCGGCTATCCCGTGGAGCTCTGTGACCATTTCTATTAAATCTCCGAAACAATGGCACAACTGTGGCACTGAGCTAGCGTGCTGCCCCAGTCATGAAAACTACTCCCAGCTATTGTGAAAATAGCAAGCGGACGCGGCTCTCGCCCCTGAGACCCGACAATGAGAGAGAGCTGCCAGCCATGGGTCAGGACTCCGTTCGCAATTCCCAGTGATCGGATGTCCCCCCACCCCCTGCTATTGTGAGTGGTGAGCCCAAAAGTTCCCGCTCGTCTCATACGTGAAATGGACAGATTTATGATACGCATGCATCCTGTTCTAGATCATGCACATGCTGGTTGACACCATCCCCTTAAGCATTTTGCATGAGAGTGTATACTATACTGAAATGACAGTAATTTCCACGTACGTAAATTCAGATTTTAGAAATGTAAGATTGGCTGGTTTGATGGCTCTTAACAAGTGTATGAAGAAAGACATCTTGTATTCTCCGCCCCCCCCCCCTCCCAGACCAACACACACACACACACACACACACACACACACACACAGCCGGCCGCAGTGACCGAGAGGTTCTAGGCGTTTCAGTCTGGAACCGCGCGACCGCTACTGTCGCAGGTTCGAATCCTGCCTCGGGCATGGATGTGTGTGATGTCCTTAGGTTAGTTAGGTTTACGTAGTTCTAAGGCCTAGGGGACTGATGACCTCAGATGTTAAGTCCTATAGTGATCAGAGCCATTTGAACCATTTTTGATCACACACACATTCACACTAGTGCTTCACTTCAGAAATGTGGCACAACATCAAAATAAAATCGTACCTTACCCCAACGTTTCAGAACATCCTTAAAGGAACCGAAGGGTCGAATAAAGAAACAGAGGCTAAGAACTGACAATCCTCTTCCATTTCATCAAAATTAAGGCGGGAAACACGGAGACATACTCTGGGCCACCACACATATTCACTCATTTTTTACCGACATTCGAACTGAACACCAGGCTGCTGCCCAAGGTATTTCAAATGAGTGTGCCAGATTCGACTTAAGTCATCGTAATAACTGTGCACAAATAAAAACTTACGATAATCAAACTCAGGTTACCTTCCATTAGGAAAGTGGGTGTACTCAGCGACTGTTATGTGATTTATAAATTATAGAGCGTAGCAATCAGTCGTCCTTCTTTTTTGCTGGTTTTATTTCGCAAATCCAGATTTCGGCTAGTGCCTAGCCATTATCAATGGAGTCAGACACAGTTCTTTGAATACTACTGAAATGTTCAAAGAACCGTGTTTTTTTTTCCAGGAGGTGAATGAAATTTTTTGTGAACATACTTGGAACATTTAGCTATGCATTGAGTCTACTCAATGTAGCCTCCATCAGCTGTGACGCATCTGGGTCAACGTTCTTTCCATGATGCAAATTCACTTTGGTAAAATTCTGGGGATTGACTTTTACACCGTCGCTTGACACAGGAAATAAGGTCTTTCTCACTATCCAATGTTTTACAGTTCAGGTGGGCCTTCAGACGACGAGAGAGGTACAAATCAGACGGCGCCAAGTCTGGCGTATGGGGAGGATGAGGAACAGTTTTCCAACCCATTTTCCTGATTTTCTCCTGCGTCATAATGGCTGTATGGGGTATGGCATTGTCATGGCGTAGTATGATAAGCTGACGATGAAGCTGTGGTCTGTGGGTCTTGATGGCACGTCGCAGTTTGCCCAGTCACAAACAGTAACAGTCCCGGTTAATTGTGGAGCCAGGTTCCAAAAAGTCAATGAAAATGACACCACACTGATCCCAGATGAAGGAAGCCATCACCTTTCGGCCTGCTGCTCGTGAAAGCCTTGGTTTCATCTTACGAGGGGAACCCGGATGACGCCACTCCATGGATTGGATTTTGCTCTCAGGTTCGGACAAAAACAATCATGTTTCATCCTGGGTAATGACGCTGTCAAAACACTCTTTCCACTCTTCATTAAAGGTCTTCATGAGACCTCGCACACTTTCTTCCTCATCGTTTTCATTCTCTTGTCAATAATCTAGGCACCCAACGTGCACAGATTTTTCTGTACCCTAGTGACTGTATCAGTGATACCACACTACCCAATGACAAACGAGTCATTTTAGCAGGCTGTCGTGTCGTCAGACATCTGTCATTTGGGATGATTTGATCAATGGTCTCCTTATTCACATCACTCACTGCCGCCGATGGTCTACCACATTGTGGATTGTCCTGTAGAGAGAAACCCCCTTCTTTAAACCTCTGCAACACCATTCGATACTGCTGCGATCCACTGTGTCCTCCTCATAAACAGGGAGCAACTTCCTGTAAACCGATGTGGAAAAGTTATCGCCGGTCTTGAAGAGGAACTCCATCACCGACCGTTGTCACAACCTGACATCCACTTCACGGTCCATTATGGCTCACCTGTAATTAAAAGAAAATTCTTTTATATACCTACTTACAGCTGAATGTTCCAAGTATCTTCACAAAAAATTTCATTCTCCTCCTGCAAAAAGTTAAAAACTTAGAGATGACTGTGCAAATCGTTTTGAACGCCATTTGTATAACAATCATATAATAATAACAGCGAAGAAGATCATATTAATAAAAACATTGACCATCAGTGTATTTCATAGAGAATGCGCACAAAGAAAAGTCGTTTAAACACTACATGAATAAACCAATGCTGAGTGTACCGAATGGGAACGATCAAAACACAGTGTTCATTAAATAATCTGTGAACTCTCTGTAATTGAGTACAAATTACGAATATGAGTAAGCTGAACGTATCCAGAGCAGAATTGTATTTATGTATCGAAATATAGAAGTGTTTATCAGCAAAAAGTAGTGAACTGAATTTATCCCCACCACATGCGCCTTATAGACATATTAATCATATACAAACAGAAAGAGACAAAATGCACGTGAAGAGCGTCTTGTTGCAATGAGAAAAATGCTGAGTTGATATACATTAAAAATTAGCATTTAGAGTTTGTATAAATGTGTCCTTTAGGCTCTTGTCCTGTAGGCGTAGCCATGTTTTCACTGCATGACTGACACTCTCGTCATCTTCAAAATGCATTCCCCAAAGAGAAAGGCCTCTCCGTCGGTCTCAAAATGCTCTAACAGTTCAGATGAAATGCCCTTTCTTTCAATTTTGTGGTCCGCTGTGAGCATTCGAGGAGGCCATCGTGAGCACCTCTTTGAATATCCGGGTGTGTCTATCATTGCAGACACACTTTCAATGCTGACGGACAACTGTTGTTCCACCTGTCGAGTTGTGATGCGCCGGTCGGCACGAATAGTGGCACCCACACGATACGGCATGTCTGGAGCAGTGGCTGTGACAGGGCGTCACGAGTGTGGCTGATCATGGCTCTGTTCTTGCTTTTGTTGTGGCTCTAACTTTCTTTACTCATCGTCCAACTGTACTATCAGCTGCACAATCGATCGCCATACACTGCACACAAACGTTTGTGTATGTTCACCACGGTTCCTTTTTCTGAACACAAGAATTCAATAACAGCACGCTACTTGTAACGTGCGCCGCATGTAGACCCAATTTTGACACTCTACTACGGCTCTTCCTTCTGGCAGAACGGTTAGAAAGTTCGCAGGATCACAGGACAAACATCAAACGTGAAGCACCAACAAATAAAGATTGTCTACGTATATTAACGGCTTTTTTAAAAAAAAATATGTGGGGCATTACTTATTGAATGACACTCGTACCATGCACTAGAGAGCATACTAGGGCGACACATCTGTCAACTACAGGAGGCCACTGGGCAGCTCTTTTATGATCATACATTGAGGAATAGGTGACCCACTACCGCTTGACTACTGTCGTCTGCACTGTATCACAATGTGAGTGTTCCCCACACAGTGCGCATTAGCCGTGCATTTGAATTGGGATATAGACCCATGGCCTAGGGATAGCGTCTAGGATTAGTAATCGAAACGTTCGAAACCCGGCACTGCTTAAATTTTGATTAATAATCAACATCGGCGGCCGAAGACTTCCGGCATAAGAAGTCACCCTCGTTCGGCCAACGGCCTTGTCAAAAAGGGCAGAGGAGCGGACTGAGGTTCAGGGCACTGTCTTGTCCTACGGGTGAGGATGGGTGGGGAACTGCCCCTACAGGCGGCAGGAGGATGCAGAAGGCAATGGAAACCACTGCATTAAAGACACGTAATGTGTATCCACAGGTCAGGTGGCCTGTAATTGAAAAGTGTCATGATGATCTCTCTACTGGCAAAGGTTCCGGAATAGTCCTCCATTCGGATCTCCAAGTGGGGACTGCCTAGGGGGAGGTGACCAACAGAGAAAGATTAAATAATCAACGAAAGGATAACGTTCTACGAATCGGGGCCTGGAATGTCAGAAGATTGAACTTAGAAGGTAAACTAGAAAATCTGAAAAGGGAAATGCACAGGCTCAATCTAGATATAGTAGGGGTCAGTGAAGTGAAACGGCAAGAAGACAAGGATTTCTGGTCAGATGAGTATATCGTATTATCAACAGCAGCAGAAAATGGTATGGGAAGGGGGGGGGGAGGTAGGATTCGTTATAAGTAGGAAGGTAGGGAAGAGAGTGTCCTACTGTGAACAGTTGAGTGATAGGGTGGTTCCTGTGAGGATCGTCATCAAAGCAACACCGACAACGATAGTGCAGGTATATATGCCGAAGTCGCAAGCTGAAGATGAAGAGATAGAGAACGTATATGAGCATATTGAAGGGTAATAGAGTACGTAAGAGGAGACGAAAATCTAATAGTCATGGGAGAATGGAATATAGTTGTGGGGGAAGGAGTAGAAAAAAAATTAACAGGAGAATATGGGCTTGGAACAAGGAATGAGAGAGGAGAAAGACTAATTGAGTTCTGTAACAAGTTTCAGCTAGTAATAGCTAATACTTTAAACAAGAATCACAAGAGGAGGAGGTATACTTCGAAAAGGCCGGGTGATACGGGAAGATTTCAGTTTGATTATATCGTGGTCAGACAGAGATTCCGTAATCAGTAAGGCGCACCCAGGATCAGATATAGACGCAAATCACAATATGATGAAGAGTAGGCTGAAGTTTAAGACATTAGTCAGGAAGAATCAACAAGCAAAGAAGTGAGATACAGAAGTACTAAGGAATGACGAGATACACTTGAAGTTCTCCAATGCTATAGGTAGAGCAATAAGGAATAGATCAGTATTCATTAGAGTTGAAGAGGAATGGACATCTCTAAAAAGGGCCATCACAGAAGTTGGAAAGAAAAACATAACTACAAAGGAGGTAATTGCGAAGAAACCATGTGTAACACAAGAAACATTTCATTTGAACGATGAAAGGAGGAAGTACAGAAATGTTTCGGGAAACTCAGGAATACAGAAAAGCAAGTCGCTGAGGAAGGAAATAAATAGGTTCAAATGGTTCAAATGGCTCTGAGCACTATGGGACTTAACTTCTAAGGTCATCAGTCCCCTAGAACTTAGAACTACTTAAACCTAACTAACCTAAGGACATCACACACATCCATGCCCGAGGCAGGATTCGAACCTACGACCGTAGCAGCTTCGCGGTTCCGGACTGAAGCGCCTAGAACCGCACGACCACCACGGTCGGTTGAAATAAATAGGAAATGCAGGGAAGATAATATGAAATGGCTGCATGAAAAATGTGAAGAAATCGAAAAAGAAATAATTAACGGAAGGACAGACTCAGCATACAGGAAAGTCAAATCAACCTTCGGTGACATTAAAAGCAAGTGTGATAACATTAAGAGTGCAACGGTAATTCCACAGTTAAATGCAGAGGAGAGAGCGGATAATTGGAGAGAATACACTGAAAGCCTTTATGAGGGGGAAGATTTGTATGATGTGATAGAAGAGGTAACTGGACTCGATTTAGAAGAGATAGGGGAACCAGTATTAGAATCAGAATTTAAAACAGCTTTGAAGGAATTCAGATCAAATAAGGCAGAAGGGATGGATAACATTCCATCAGAATTACTAAAATCATTGGAGGAAGCGGGAACAAAACGGCTATTCACTTTGTTGTGTAGAATGTATGAGTCTGGCGACATACCATTTGACTTTCGGAAAAATTTTATCCACACAATTCCGAAGATTGCAAGAGCTGACAAGTGCGAGAATTACCGCACAATCAGCTTAACAGTCATGCATTTAAGTGGCTGACAAGAATAATATACAGAAGAATGCAAGAAAATTGAGGATGCGCTAAATGACGATCAGTTTGAGTTTAGAAAAGGGAAGGGCACCAGAGAGGCAATTCCAACGTTGCGGTTGGTAATAGAAGTAGGACTAAAGAAAAATCAAGGTACGTTTGTAGGATTTTTCGACCTGGAGAAAGCCTTCGACAATGTAAAATGGTGCAAGATGTTCGTAATTCCGAGAAAAATAATTGTAAGCTGTAGGGAGGGACGGGTAATATACGATATGTACAAGAGCCACGAGGGAATAATAAGAGTGGACGACCAAGACCGAAGTGCTTGGATTAAAAAGGGTGTAAGACATGAATGTAGGCTTTTCCCTCTACTGTACAGTCTGTACATCGACGAAGCAATGATAGAACAAAGGAAAGGTTCAGGAATAAAATTAAAATTCAAGGTGAAGGTATATTAATGATACGATTCGCCGATGACATTGCTAACCTGTGTGGAAGTGAAGAAGAATTACATGATCTGCTGAACGGAATGAACAATCTAATGAATATACAATATGGGTGAGAGTAAATCGAAGAAAGACGAAAGTAATGAGATGCAGCAAAGATGAGAACGGAGAGAAACATAACATCAGGATTGATAGTCACGAAGTAGGTGGAGTTAAGGAATTCTGCTGCGTAGGCAGTAAAATAGCCAATGACGGATGGAGCAAGGAGGACGTCAAAAGTAGACCAGCAATGCAAAAAGGGCATTTCTAGCCAAGAGAAATATACAGGTATCAAACATAGTCCTCAATTTGACGAAGAAATTTCTGGGAATGTACGTCTGGAGTACAGCATTCTATGGTAGTGAAACATGGACTGTGGGAATACCGGAACAAAAGAGAATCTAAGCATTTTAGATTTGGTGCTACAGACGAATGTTGAAAATTAGGGGGAATGTTATGGTAAGGAATAATAAGGCTCTATGCAGAGTCGGAGAGGAAAGACATACGTGAAAAACACTGATAAGGGAAAGGGTCAGGATCATAGGACATGTGTTAAGACATGAGAGAATAACTAGAGGGAGCTGTAGAGAGCAAAAACTGTAGAGGAAGACAGAGATTGGAAGACATCCACCAAATAACTGAGGACGTGTACTGGAAGTGCTACTCTGAGACGAAGAGGTTGGCGCAGGAGAGGAATTTGTGGCGGGGTGCATCAACTCAGTCAGAAGACTTATGACCCCTCCCCCCCCCCTCCCCGCAAAAAAAAAAATGAATTGGGAGTGAGGTGTACCTTGGTCAGCTCCACTGAGTGGGCATTCATTGCTTCATTTCAGTCCTCGTCCGTGAGCCAGGCGCCAGCAGGTGCTCGGGTTGTGCCTCGAGCCCTTCCGAGAGGCCGGCGTCTCAGTGGACAGGCGAGGTGTGTCGGCTGCTACAGGCAGCTTACATCTGGGCGCGTCGCGTCGAACCTTCCCGTCCGCCTCCCCTGGGAAGAACAGTAGCCCCGTAGTGCTGTTGTGTGGCATCTCCCCATGGCGGCCGTGGCGCCGACGTACCTGAGAACGGACCCCGTACCTGTGTTCGTAACGTCTTCTCTAATACCGTGAAAGTTGGTGTGGCCAGGGATTATATCACCTCAGTCGCCAAGAGAATGCCTCCGGCCTCGCACTGCACATCCCTCGCCTGCCCAGCTACTCTCTCCCTCCAGCTCACCCCTCTGTCGACCGCTCCGGTACCAGGCCACGCGATGTCGCTTCTCGAGCTCCATTGTGGACCAACGTACAACACCGATGAAATGTCAGTAGGCACCCCACTATAAGGGGACAACTAAACGGTCATGGGAAAGGTGAAGGCCATTTATCACAAGTCGTTTGTTACTTCACAACAGTTCAATAATCTTTTATTGTGCAGATACTAAAGCAGTAATAAAATATAAATGATTCAGGCTGTTAGCTACAAAATTTCTTCAATTAAACCAACTGATGATTAATTAGTTAATTCAAACGAGTAAAATCAGCAATTGAGGAAGGACTAATAAGCAGGTAGTATCATCAAATGTAACTCAACACGCCCTTAGCGCTGAGCAAAGAATGACAGCAATAAATACTAAAGACTACAATTCCTACATTTGGCTGGTCAAAGGGGGTGCTTGACATTAATGACCATAACTTAAAGAAGTGTAGTAACATAAAATTACGTAAGTGTGGTGTCTGACGAGCTGAGGCCCGTTAAGTATTAATATTTTATGCAACGAGCACAAGAACAATTCTTAACACAGATCTCCAATATTTAATAATTTAGAGAATCCCCTTGGACATAATCAATATAATGATGTGGAAAAATAATAAAATACCATTTAACAAATTGAGCGTTACACCAATATCAAAGCTATACAAATATTAAACTACAGTGCACGAAATCTGCGAAACCTACAAGTTAATAAAGGAGGTATGAGTTGATCGAGTCACAGATGTTGTATCATTGTGGGATACTTGAACAACGAAAACGTCAGTATCGGTCACAGTAAATTGTGCACGCACCCAAGGGCACCGTGACATTGTGACAATAGCAAAACGATGCGATGACCCTTCGTAGCCACATCGAGAGTGAGCTTATGGTCGCTTTAATACCTTAAGCATACTGCTATGCAATTTGGCGCTTCCAAAACTGGCAGGGTCTCACACTCGTACCTAAAACAACTGCAGATGATCCTGAGCACGTGTAGCGAGGGTGAGCACTCTGGCCATCTTATTATCCTAACCATATAGCAAATATTCCTGGACGGACTTATGCACCGCCGTAATCATCTGAAACCAAACTAGAAGGGCGTCATGTTACCTACGCGTGTCCTCGTCTCTCGTCCATTTACTCTCTCACGTAGAACGCACCCCAGTACTCAACCAAAATTGCAGACTAAACCAAAGACAGTTTGATTACAAACACGACAACTCACGAAAAACGGAACAGTGTCGACCGTCACGGAGCAGACAGGTAATGAACACGTTGAGGTATTTTCCCGCAACAGAAAATGGTGACTTTGAAAACCTATCCGACACGCACGAATGCTGCCAGGGATGGTGTCTGACGCACTGCTGTCATTCACATGAAACAAAGAAAATGGGATCTAGAGAAATCCACAAAATAACAAGAAAAACCAGATATACTCTAGAGACTAATGCGGACCCTAGTCTACACATGATACCACATAAAAAAATTCTCAAAAGTGAGAATATCAAAGCTAATACTAACAAAGAAAGGAAAACAACAGATGACAAAGTCTCTGTTCTAAAAATGATTTGACATCTGGTGTCAGTTATGATTGCTACTGTGCCACTACGGCTGTGCTACTCTTTACTGTCGCAGATTTTGCTGCTCGTTTCGTTCATTCCTGCCTCAGTTATTCTAGTAGGTTGCTGATCATTCCCTTCGTTTGCACTTCTTCTTTGCATTGTATTTTCTTTCTCAAACACAAGCTCCAGTTAGAATCTCAAACCTTTAAATGATTCAGTATTGTTATCGCATTGTTGGCACTGGATGGGGAGTTTACTGAAGCAAAACCAAATTATCTCAGACGCTCAAGCAATGCGTCAAACATTTTAAGAGGGCTTTCGTATTCGCACGCTCCTAGATGTGGCCACCTCATTATTTTCTGCTTAATGCAGTCTGGCATTTCTCGTGATCAGTACGTGGCGAGAAACACGTCTCTGAATTCTTAGAATGAACTGGAGCGTGCTGCAACGTCTCATATTTTTTCCGTAGCGGCACCCTCCATGTGAGAGCAAATAGATTCCAGCTTCACGTTCAGTGGCCACGAAGAGGAGAGTGACGCTAAAATGTCTAAGCCAAATCCTTGAATGTAAAGTACTCCCTGCATATTTGAAGTTCTGAAATTTCAGGATGGGCAGGAAGCGTTTATGACCGAATGCAGGTGTCCCTTCTGCGCTTGAACCTCTCATCGACACCGATGTCTGGAAACGTTCGACGTGATGTGGTAACTCATTACCGCTAAGCGTGTCCGGTGTTACTGGTCGCATCAGTCCGGAATGAATCTCCGAGAACACTCTGATCGCTTCTCTGTTTGATCTGTGTGGGTCACCACTTAAACCGGAAACCGTCTATAAAGACTGAACCGAAGGTGACTTTTATAATTATACAGATTCCTGAACATCTTCGCTTGCAGTGCTTGTTCTGAACATTTGCCCAAGGTGAATCGCTCGATAAAGTATTTTTTTGTGAGTTTATTCGAGATGTTCTCAACCACGATCTCTCCTACTCTTGATCGAATGGGGAAAGCCTTTTTAATCTGATTGTTTGATCCAGGTGCTTGGCTCTCCCAGCTGCAGCGATAGCTATCTTATTGGCTCCTGCCGCTTTAAATTCAGCTAAACGTGCTTCTCTTTTTGCGCCAATTACAATTTGTTTTACTTCTGCTACTTACAACATCTTTTTCCCGAGTTCATTAATTTCAGGGGAAATTCGCTCTGTAAGTTCTATAAAGTTTGCATCTCGTCGCTTTTTAGCCTCCTCTCTCCTCTTCTCTGCCTCATTCCTTTCAGACAAATTCGTTGCGGAATTCTTTGCCCTTCTGTTCCGCCGGCTGGTGTGGCCGAGCGGTTCTAGGCGCTACTGTCTGGAACCGCGCGACCGCTACGGTAGCAAGTTCGAATCCTGACCCGGGCATGGATGTGTGTGATGTCCTTAGGTTAGTTAAAGTAGTTCTAAGTTCTAGGGGACTGATGACCTCAGCAGTTAAGTCCTATAGTGCTCACAGCCATTTGAACCATATGAACCTTCTGTTCCTTCTTTCCTTATGCTCCGTCGCTTCTTTTATTTCCTCCCCCTCTTTTTCTTTTTGCCTCTCTAATAGAAGCTAAAGTAGCATCTTCAGATAGTTCATATCCCATACTGATGATAGCAGATTCAACTCTAGATTCTCGCACGCTATTTTTCTAGCACCAAGTGATTGCTCTGTTGTTTGTTTGCAACGATTTCTGGATTATTACAATGGGTTCACCAGGTAGCTCAATGGAATCTGCATTAACCTGAATTGAGCGTTTTCCCCTTTCATGATTAGTCTCAGAAGTTAAAAAGCACTGGCAAGTGGACCTCTCCGCTCCTTGTTCTCGAATACCACTTCATGCCCCTAAAAAACGCCGCCCCTGCCGTCAGTTTGCTCCTTCATGTCTCTTAACAACCTCACCTTACTCCTTGTCAGCATTCAGTATTGAACTACATTACAGGAATGACGCTACTAATGTACCATTCTTCTCTAGAGACTATAATAAAAAAAACTTTACCCCTCCGAAAACAACACATACTAGACTGTAGCGTCTAGAACCGCTCGGCCACTCCGGCCGGATATGAATGTGGTGCAGAAACCACAAAGCCTCGAGTCACCATGGAAGGTAACTCGCAAAGAAAACATAAGAATTAGCACATAGGCGTCATTAACTTCAATGTGGCAGGGACGCAACAAAAAAAAAAAAAAAAAAAAAAAAAAAAAAAAAAAAAAAAAAATCGGGTAACTGTGAGGGAGAGGAAAGAAACCTAAACTGTATTAGTGTGATCCGTAGGGTGCGAATCCTGCTAGGGTAGCGAGTTAAGAATCTAGCCTTGTGTTTGCTATTAAGGGACCCTTAACTGATATGCAAAGCTGTGAGAGAATCATGACGTTATGCAAATCACTCCCAAATGGGTTCATATTGAATCTACACAAGGTATGTAACTCGTTCTTATGATAATCCTGATATACGAGTAAATTAACTGGTCATAGGCCCCCTCCAGACTTATGATGGGAAAGGATTCTGGTGAGTGTGACTGTTTGAAATATAAATGCCGTCCTAAAAATTTGCAATAGCATTTATTTTTTAAAATCATGAACTTATACCAGGAACAGTCACGTATCTTAAAGTAAACGAAATATGTAAATAATCCTCGCTTTGCAGACATGTCGACAAGAACCTAGTGCAAACCATAGTGCATGGAATCGACTGTGCGTCTCTGCTGAGGGGAGGGGAGAAAAGAGAACACGTGAAATGTATAATGCTGTTAAACAAGTGGGTAATCGGATAGAGTACCACGACGTCGCCAAAGGAGGCCAAGTGATTCTAGAGATGCCACCGCTGAGAAATCTCAATTCGGATTTTGGGCGGCTGAAACATATGCTGAAAAGCTACGGCCGGAATCGCATTTGTTGCCGAAAATACGGTGCAAGGCGGCGAGCTGATGACGGCTGCTGGTAGGCTGCTGTAAGGAGATGGTCTCCGCCTTGGAGATCGAGCGTAGTGTGAGCGCCGAAAAACTAAGTTTTTGTTCAGGTGGCTGGACAAGTGGAACTGCAGGAAGGGTGGCAAAGTACACGACCAACTCACAAGTTCTCTTGTGCATCGCACCCACAGACGGTCCACTCTGCTTGTACAATAACTCGTCCAGTCGTCGCAGATACACAAAACGTTCGTCAATGATAGCCTCAGAACAATTTCATGTAGACTTGCACTACATACTCTGTCAGCCTAGGTACCAATACTATTTCTTCCCGCCAATTCCTGACGGTGACTGCAAACGTGTGCTGACGTAACAGTCGAGCAGCTTATCACAGCCTCCGCCAGGACATTATGTGGGAAGCTCTCTGGCGACGGGTGCCAACAATGTGATAATTGGGGTGCGAAGTGAGGTGCCGTTCGTCGGTTATCTCATGGATCGCGGCGACCATTTCTCTAAAATTTCTGAAGCAATAGCATGGCCATGGCGCTGATCTTTCGCGTTCCTGGCAAAAACGAGAGGCTTTAGTGACAAAATTGCCCCCAGTCACTGTGAAAATAGCGAGCGTCTGTAGCTCTGCCCCCTGAGATCCGAAATCAAAAGAGAAAGCCGCCAGCCGTGGCTCAGAACTCAGTCCGCAATTCCCTGTGACTGGATGTCCCCCCCACCTTCTGCTATCGTGAGCGGTTGGTGTCCTCACAGCCCGAAAGTTCCTGCTCGTCTCCTACATGAAATGAGCAGAATTACGATACGCGTGCACCCCTAGTCCTGATCACGCACCTGCTTTGCATGAAAGTGTAATACTGTAGTGCAAGACATTAATTCACGTGTATACAAATTCAAATTTTAGAAACTCAAGATAGGCTTGTTTGATGGTCCTTAATAAGTTTATGAAGAGGCCAGAGAGCCTGCCGGTTTTCAGTTGTCATCTTTTCCGCTTCCTATCGAACAACCTTCAAGGTACATCCCTTCCAGATGAAAATACGCACCAAACAAGGCTGGAACAACTCTTCGCCTCAAAACCACGTGGTTTCTACCGTCGTGCAGTCAAAAAGTTAGCTTAGGGAGACTGTTGTAAATTGTCATGGAGAATACTTTATTGATGACTACAGTCTCCCTTATGAACTTATGCAGCAACCCATTAAATGCGTAGGTGCGGTCCGAAAATGACCTGGCAACTGACTTGACGTGAAATATCGTCCTCGGTAGTCCCAGTAAATCCCTGATTCTTCAAAGAGTCGAGCTCCCTTTTATAAAACAGCTCCAAACGGATGATTGCTCTACAAATGAGACTACGTGTTAAACATTTGACTTTCAGCGTGTAAGCGAGGAAAGGTTTAGGAAATATTTGACATTATGCTTAGAGTCCGTCGGAAGTCGCTAACTGTTCTCATTATGAAACAATGGATGAATATAAACAATGTAAGCTATATTCCATTTTAAGCAAAAGGTAATTTTTGACGCTTCTCAATATTTACGAAGTCATTTCTCTTGAATTTCGCAAATACATTAAGTGAGATGTGAAGATATTGTATACAGAGTGTATCGCGGATAGAATTAGTAGTACCATTAAACCATTAGTGCCTGATGGAGGTTTACTGTCCCCCCCCCCCCCCCCCACCCTCTCCTCATTTAAAGAAAATCTAGTTTTTCACGCATCTGAATGTTTGTGACGTCACATCTCCTAAATTATTTGGCATACGATGATATACTTTTGCAGGTACATTCAGAGATATAGACAGATACTGCCTGCTAAGTAAGTTACGAATAGTGTTGGTAGTAACTGAGAAAAAAATTAATTCGGCAGGCCTGATGCTGATATTTGACTGCATGAGCGGCGAATATGTGGTATCCGATAAACATTTTTATTTCATTCCGTACGACGTGTCAGCGACAAAAGGTTTAGTAAAAGTCAGAAATTCCGTGTAATCTTTGTAGGTAGCCACTGAGTGCTCTCATTCCCAAGAAGTGGATGAAACAAGTCTGTGTATTTTCACGTTGCCAGCTACGCTGCCTCGAGAGAAACACACAATTTCTAAATGTAGTTGTCTTATTGTGCTAAACTTTTAAGATAAGACTACACCTCTTAAGGGGCAGTTTATGGCAATATTTTATATTTTGAAATTTGGACAATAATTACAAGCAATATTGAATCTCAAGTTTTGTTGCTCTAATGCTGCAGTTGCTGCCTGCTTCCGGGTTCCGGGCTAGCGTTTTAGTAATAAGGATAACTGTTTTTGATATTTAGACTTTTCTGTTAAGTTCCCACTAACTGGGTTCAAATTTTACCCATGTCCTAACAGCCACAATACAAAGTTATCAGA
This sequence comes from Schistocerca serialis cubense, assembly GCF_023864345.2. Lineage (NCBI taxonomy): Eukaryota > Metazoa > Arthropoda > Insecta > Orthoptera > Acrididae > Schistocerca > Schistocerca serialis. The sequence goes on from NC_064644.1 coordinate 231,529,921, forward strand.
GTCAGCACCTCGGCCTTATTTCAGGAAATGCAATACTACTTTACCACGTTCCACCCCGCAATTTACTGTTCGCTCGCACCTGATGTCTTGCGATTTGGAGTCAGTACTGCATTTATCTCTGCAATGAAAGATGAATTATTACAAATACCTCTTAACCATAAAGTAGTAAAATTTTGCAAGAATGTACAATTTGATGCTGCAGTTTCTTCAACCATATCAGCGCTTCACTGTTTGAGATGGTCCGCCCCTGGTAGCTGAGTGGTCAGGGCGACGGAATGTCGTACCTAACGGCACGGCTTCGATTCCCGGCTGGGTCGGAGATTTTCTCCGCTCGAGGACTGGGTGTTGTGTTATTATTTCATCCCAATACACACGCAAGTCACCCAAGTGGCGTCAACTTTAAAGACTTGCGCCAGGCGAACAGTCTACGAGACGGGATGCCCTAGCCACATGGCATTTCCATTTACTTTTTGAGACGACCCCAGGCAGAGAAATAGGAAAGATTGAGCTCGGGTTATCTAACAGGCCTAGATAAACGTCCTATCCGATCAACAGGGTATTTCAGCACAGCGGTTGCAAATATTCAAGGGAGGTAGAGTACACCTGAACGATGGAAAATCAAATAGCAATAGTCGGAAACGGTTTCACGACGAGGTAGTGTCGTCATAAAACAGAAGAAAGGAAGGACTCGAACAGGGTAGCAAAACACGTTTATTGTGCTTAGCACACCGGAAACCAATAGGTAAGAACAAACACAGAGAGCAATCTTCAGCAAAGAAGGTGTTCGAAATTGTGGCCCCAGACTGTGATGCAGGCCTAATACCTGACGTTCTGGAAAATACCGTGTGTGTCTCGGAATTCCCTAGCAGCTAGCTGCTGTGGTACGTGCAAAACGTTCCTCAGTACTGTAACGGAGGTTTCGTTCACCAATGTCTTACCATATCCTTAGATGAAGTAGTTAAGGCAATTGAGGTCTGACCAGTGCATCAGACCACGCCTGGCAATCCACTGTTGGCGATACGTTGCGTTCCGGTGGCGACGCACATCAAGGCTTCAGCTTGATGGGCCACCATCGCAATTCGTGATGGAGAGCCCATCATGCCAAAACCATAAGGGCAGAACACATCGCAGCAGATACGTGTGCGCCGTCCAATAGCTGCGGCAATACTTGCTGAAGAAAGATGAGATATGGACGCACCTGTCAAACGTTGGGCCCAATGTAGAGCCCGACGAGGTGGTACTCTACGGTGCCGACCCATATATGAACTCAACAGTCGTCTCCGGGCCGCTTGGGTTTCGGTTGAAAGTGCATTTTCCTTCGACCACACATGGATATCATTTTGGTCAAACATTCCCTCTCACGTGAAGGTCGCCTCATCGGTGAACAAAATGGCTGCTAGGAAACGGGGTCTGCTGTGCGTATCTGTAAACAGCAGCGTGCAAAGGCCAGTTGTCGAACAAACTCGTTTTCGTCGAGTAACGGCAAGCGCTGGTTGCGATACGCTTTCGTGGAACTGTCGTGCAGGATCCGCCAGACGCTGCTGCGCGAAATCCCGGCATGGCTGCCGACAGCCCGCATGCTGGCAGCGGGCTCGTTCTGTAGCAGCCCCGGCGCAGTCTCGTCATTGGCTGGCATTGTTACACCTCGTTCACGTCACTGTGTCTCCTCGCTGAATGATCCTCTTTCGGACAACCTCCAGCGCAAGTGTGCAATGATACGATGATGACAGCATAGCTATGTCGAAACTGGTCAAACGATAAAATGCTTTTTTAGCGGTCTTAGGTTATGAAGTTTTCTTCAGTGGCAGGACATTTGTCTCGTGTGATAACGTTAAGATGTACAACTGCTGTGCGCCTCGCCCACCGAGGCTAGATGCGTATCAGCGGACTCTGAGTTGGGTAACGTGCCATTCTACTTCCACTCCGTCGGCAGGAGAAATGAAGCTTCGCAGTGAGGCGCACATTCTGCTTTCATTTGACGTTGCAATTTGCGTAGCGCCATCGACAGCCTACACCAGCCAAAGCTGTCCCAGCTTCTTAGCTGTACCAAGCATAATAAACACGTTTTTTCAACCTGTTCGTGTCCTTCCATTCTTATATTTTGTGTCGTCACTAGCGTGCCACAAAAGCGTTTCCAACCGCACATTGCTACGTGATTTTCTATCATCTAGGTGTACTCTATCTATTCTAAAATTTGGTAACCCATCTGCTGAAACATCCTGTATGTATCGTGGAATATATTGGCGCGTTATACGCCGTCCTATATTAACAGCAAAACACGTCGGTTCCCCGTCATCCACCCGCGACATTCCCCAACTTTGCGCAACGGGAATCGTCCCAAGAAATCGCGGAACATCCCTTACCAGACATCAAAGGATACTCGTTTATCAAGTTCTCTTGGAAGATTGTTTGGCCAAATGAGACAGTGACCCCGTGCCCCGAGCTACACATTCAATTAGAAACGCTAGTGGCCTGTTGGCTGACGTACATCATGTGGAGTTGCGCCAGGCTTGAGTTAGATTCGTTGGGGGTTTGAGTGAAAAGTTTACCTTTTAATACATTGTTACTAAATAGGATATCCGCGCGGGATTAGCCGAGCGGTCTGGGGCGCTGCAGTCATGAACTGTGGGGCTGGTCCCGGTGGAGGTTCGAGTCCTCCCTCGGGCATGGGTGTGTGTGTTTGTCCTTAGGATAATTTAAGTTAAGTAGTGTGTAAGCTTAGGGACTGATGACCTTAGCAGTTAAGTCCCATAAGATTTCACACATTAAAAAAATTAACTAAATAGGATAACGTTTCATGCTGACACCAGTTGCGGCTCGTAAACAAATGTTTGTAGTTATCTCGCAAAGTGCAAGTTCGCAACCATTATTTACTAGAATGTTTCTGCTTCTTTTCCCGTGTATTTCCATCTCTGTCAGTTTTCCCTATTATTTGTGCTCCACTATGCAAATGATTTTGTTTTTCTTAGGAACTATCCGGTATCTTCAAGGGGTTGTCATATAAATCCGGATTTCACACAATTAATGGTAGTCGGATGTCCCTACAACCACCCACCTTCTCGCCCTTCCGATCACCCTCCACCCCCTGCGACGGAACTTCTGTGTCCCAACTATTTCGGTTTAGTGTTATCCCATGTGAAAGTGTGCGAACGTTTTCTAAATGTCTGGCAATCGTTTAACCGAGGCACGAAGTGGATTCCAGCACGGTATTCTCCTAGTACGATGTGGGCAACCGCCTAAAAGCCACGTTATGGATGGTCGGCAGATCACCCCTCGTCGCTAATTTGCCGCGCGAATTCGATCCGGGGCCGGGATGCTCCCAACATCGCGGAAGCGACGTGCTAACGCGCACTGCTATCCGGGAGGATCATCATGTACATCGGTACATCGTATCTAAGACATTGTACTGAAACTGCTTTCCGCTTTTCCTTTCCTGTCATGCAACACTAAAGAAAATATTCAGGCCGCTAAGAAATGATTAATGGTTTGTCTGCTTTCTGCGTTCCATCTTTGTTTGTGAATTCGATTTCCACTACTGTGCTGTTCAATTTGTTGTAAGTCGAATTATTAAGTGTAAGAAGTCTACTGTTCACCTCTGTACAGCCTGTATATCAGTTACTAAATCAGCCACATCTGACAGTCTGATTTACTGGCCCGTAGTTTAAATTAATTACACTTTGGAATCAAGCCAAAGTCTGTTAACCTTCCACTGAGACAGTGGATTGGAGTCCATTATATCCCGAAGCATCACCCATAGTTGCCACAGACACTTGCAGCGCCAGGAGCTTGCACATTTTGCTCATTTAATATTTTATTAAACACTACTTTTTATATCTTTTAATACCTTAACTTCGTCGTGTCTTTGAAAGAACTAGTTGTAGTTATCTCCACATCGTTACGGAGTTTACTGTGTTCGCTTACGGTCAGCAGTTCTCATCCTACTGCATGGGCGATCACCCGTTGTGAAGTCAACGCAGAGCTGCCGGCTGCTGACGAGGTCCGCAGAGGACTCCTATCTGGCAACATGTGGTCATTCCGTAGTTCCTTGATGGTCGTGGCTACTGCTCGAGCTGTTTCCAGGAAAAGACTGTACTTGGGTAATGGTCGAAAGGCTGGCTACATACTTTTAGCTGAAAAATTTGAGGCACTGAGTGCCTGAAGGTGAGGCTTCGTCGACGCCGCCTCTGCATTTCTCGGCCTATGCTACATGGTAGAGAACTGAAAAGTCTTCATTCATTGAAACACAAGGTTTTTGTTTGACTTCTTTGATGTGTCTACCCGGAAAAAACTTCTTCTGTGCAAATTACTTCATCTCAACTTTGATGTGTCCATCCAGAATATATTTTTCTGGCAAATCACTTCCTCTCAACTTCGCACCTACATCGAACGCCAAAAAACATTCTAATTTCTATTTTTCCTTATAATTTTTTGCCTCCAGCGACTTCATTTACTACAGTGGGAACAACTAACCTACGTTTTTACTTACTGGCACAATCTTTTCGTAGCCGGCCGGAGTGGCCGAGCGGTTCTAGGCGCTTCAGTCTGGAACTGCGTGACCGCTACGGTTGCAGGTTCGAATCCTGCCTCGGGCATCGATATGTGTGATGTCGTTAGGTTAGTTAGGTTTAAGTAGTTCTACGTTCTAGGGGACTGATGACCTTAGAAGTTAAGTCCCATAGTGCTCAGAGCCATTTGAACCAATCTTTTCGTATTTTGGGATTAGAATCACGTAATAATATTTGAATGATATTTCCGCCATTTGACTGTACAGGCGTCTTTATTTGATATTACTATTGTGATTTCGAGCTTAGGCCACCATCAAGTACCACGGAGTTGATTATAATTAGACTAACTGAAGATCAGCGAAATGTATGGCAGACAGGTAACAAATATGTTTTCCAGCCATAAACCAACTGAACCACAGTATGAATGTCAATACTGTGCAATGATCACGATCTAGAAGTATACTATGGAAGTTACTAGATGTACAGACAAATGACCGAAAATCATTTAAACATTACTGGCACTTCTAGTGATTTTTTCCCATGTATTATATTCCTGGTCGGTTCTGCAGAGAAGTTCCTCTTTACTAACCACTAAACTCCAATTTAAGCATTCTACTGCAAAATCCTTATCTCAGACGATTCAATTTTCTTCATTCCCACTTTCTCTCACAGCTGATGATTCCCTTCCATAGAAATTCCTGCTTTAGCTTACATTCTCAGACCTTATTTTCCAAGCTAATTCCTATAATTTGATATTAACAGGCATCTATATATGAAGGTAGTATCTGTTCCCGAAAGAAAAGATACCATTGATGACCGCGCAGCTTCTCTAGAGTGAAATGATAACTACATCTACACCCTAGCTGCAAACAGATGTTGATATACATCATTCGGGACATGTAAAAAATGTGTGCCCTAACCAGGACTCGAAACCGCGCTCTCCTGCTTATGTGGCAGACGCTTTATCCATCTGAGCCACTAAGGGGACAGAGTATAGTGTGCCTGCCATATAAGCAGGAGATCCCTGGTTCGAGTCCCGGTCGGGGCACACATTTTCAACATGTCCCCAATGATGTATATCAACGCCTGTTTGCGGGTAGGGTGTCGATTTAACTATCATTTCATAGCAGGCATCTCTTGAAAAAGAAAGCTCTCTCTGACTGTGCTTGTCTGATGCTCCTTTCATGGTTCGCCATGCGTGATTGTACTTTCAGGTTAGGAGAAGTCCTGCAATTCGTCTTCTATGCGTGCCACAAATTTGACGTCACGCAAAACTCATTTGAGATGCTACGCATTAGCTTCGTCTTTCTGAGCTTTACAGTCAGTACAGATTCCGAGCACAGTAGATTGTTCATGGTATTGTGTAATTATTTCTAAGATTCACAAAGCACAGAAACGTCATCAGTGAATATTGTCACTGATTTCATTCGAATTTTAATCCCACTCTTGGACCATTATTTTATTTTCTTCGTAGCTTCTTCGATGTACATATTCAACAACATGGACGAAAGACTGTAATCGCACTTATCTCCTAGCTTTAGACCTATTGATGCACGTTGTACAACTATAACAGACAAGAGTCGTTATTTGATGTGGAGAACATATGACAGCAGAGCACACGCGTGCCGCTCTCCGAATCCTGTTTCCCTCAGGTTCTAATGTAAATCTTTTTGACCAAGACAACTTTTAAGTTGTAATTGTATTTAACGTGTTAATCTATCCTTCGAAGACATTTCCATTATAATGTATTTTTATGTCGGCTTGAAAACTACGCTTCCTCGTGAAAGTAGTCGGCGATAAAACATTGTTCGTAATAATTATTGTGGTAGTATGAATTTCTTCAACTATATTATACAAAAAAATGTCATCCTTTGGTTCTCTTAAGCTCGAGCGAACTTTCCGTTATTTCTAAATTGTGATCAGATGGTATTTAAACTCTTGGGTTCGCCATACGATCCAATATCCCCAGTAGAAAAACCAGGCGAGTAAAGTTTTTGCAACAACAGATAGAGCGACAAATTCGAAAAAATAAGATCTTAAAATATCAGTTGTTACGATATCGATCTTTCTCCGCTTAGTCCCATATTTCATATTTCTTCTAGAAATCAAAGTAATTACCTCTACATTGTGTTAGAAAACGGAGCTAGTTGAGACTCCAAGTAGGGAGACAAGTACATTTCTATAAAATACTCTTCAGGCTACTTACACTAAATAGCAAAAATATTAGCTCTAAACAGATTCAAAATGGAACACACTAGGAAATATTAAGGACTATTGGAGTAGGTTGGCAGATTAATACTCCAGATTCAGGCACTTTGATTGCAGCGTCATTCAGAGATAGCTTAAACTCGAGAACACGAAAATATACCGAGAGTATGGCAGTAACAGATGGCGACATATTACGCACACCATCGGTGGTAAAGACAAACAATGGTGCGCAGTATTACTGAATTCACTGTCAGAAAACATACGTGAATCAAAAATTTATACCTCCTGGCAGAGTCGATATTTTCAAGTGTGCTATTCCGGCAACGATTATCACCAGAAACAAAAAAGTTATTAAGAAAATTAGCTTCACAATGCCGTACAAGTAAGTTGTTATCTTCTAAATCGCAATTTACATCAGAACTGTTCCAGATGCACCTACCGTGTTGTCTTTCGTTGTCAAGTACGGAGAATCACACGGTTTTTACATTAATGTAATTTGATGAACGGCTGGACTCAACCCCAAGTACGTAAAGCTTCACGAATTGTTGTATTCAGACATTTGAAATGGTTTCACAGCAGAGAATAAAGGTAAATTTTAATCCGTCAAATGACAGATCCCGAGGCAGAATGTTACTATTTTTGCTGTAATTGGTACAAAGTTTATTACGGTTCTGGATCTATTTTTTATCTGACGGCAGTTCATAGTAGTTTTTGTTTTTTCATCTTGGTGCATTCTGTTGAAGACTGTCGAATGTCCGACACTAGTTCAGAGCGGCTGCAAATAAATAGTCGTACACTGCAGCTTTAGTGTATACACTGATGAGCCAGATCATTATGACTACCCACCTAAACCATTACTGGCGATAGCAGCATCACCTAGCGACGAATGACTGCTGTTCAGACACTCGCAGGGTGCGCGTAGTATCAATAGACACGCTGTCCGTGTGTAGAATAGGGAAGGCGCGCTACCTATCTAAACTTAACTGAGAGCAGATTGTAAAGCCCCGGAGGCTCTGCACTAGGATTTCGGGAACTGCATGAGTTGCCGGGCGTTCGAGAAGTACTGTGGTGAGTGTACCATGCGTGGCGAAACCAAGGTGAAACCACTTCCAGACGTCATGGGGTTGGGCGACCACCCCTCATCACAGATGTCGGACGTCGTAGGATGGGCAGACTTGTAAAACAGGGCAGGCAGCGAACTGTGGCGGAACTAACATCAGAGGCTGGGCAGAGTACAGTGCGTCTAAACACACAGCCCACGGAACACTCATAACGATGGGCTTCTACAGCCGACGACCTATGCATGTGCCAATGTTAATACCACGACATCGCAACTACGACTGAAATGGGCACATGACCACCTGCACTGGATGTTGACGCAGTGACAGAGCGTTGCATGGTCTGATGAATCCCGATACCTTCTTCATCATACCGATGGGACGGGGGGATGAACTCCTCGACACATGTACTGCAGGATGGAGACAGGCTGGCGGCGGCTCCATTATGCTCTGCGAAATATTCACGTGGGGATCCATGGGTGCAGTGGAGCTCGTGCAAGGTACCAGGACGGCCAAGGAGTATCGTGCGCAGGTTGCAGACCACGTACGCTCCGTCATGACGATCGTGTTTTCCCATTAGACTGACATTTTTCAACAAGATAATGAGGAATTTCTCAAAGCCAGGATTGGTACAGAGTTGTTGTAAGAACACAGTGGTGAGTTCCAACAGATGAGCTGCCCCCTCTCCCCCCCCCCCTCCCCCAACCATGACTCGGCAGATCTGAACCCGATCGAACACATCTGGGGGGTGGCTGTATGTGGCGTCAGAGTTCATCGTCCGCCCCCTTCCCCTGAATTAGGAGACTTCTTCACGAAGTTGTGGTGCTAACTCTCTCCAACAGTCTACCATGGCCTCACCGATTCCATGTCACGACGCGTCGCTGCTATTATCCGTGCCAAAAGTGGACACACCGGCAATTAGGTAGATGTTCATAATAATCTGGCTGATCAGATGTATCGTTTTATAAACAAATGACGGTCATCCATTATATTCAATGTGGTAAGCGTTAGTGGTATAAAGTTCTGCAAAGTGTCCTATCACTACATTATACAGCATTTAGCTATGCTGAATCCTAATACAGAAATTTTTTGTCGATTTGTTGGTCAAAAGCGGTATAATTCTTTTATAACTATTCTGGGTAACACTTAAACCATCATTTTCGGTTAGTGTCTTTGTTGCACAGTAAAAGAAACTTGTTAAAAATGAATTGAGGCTGAAATTTCACATCGTTATCTGTTTTTGACAATTTTTAACATAATTAGCTTCGTAAGGACAGTAATTACATCAAACGGATCTGTAAATGTAATGCTTTATTATTAGTACTGCGTAGTAATATTATTGGATGTTGTCTCACGAGTTTGTGGGTCTATTATAATTACTTGAATATTAATGATCCAGAATTCATTATCGGTTTACTAATCTTGAGGGTTAATTAAGTTATCACACTGCCAATATCTTCACGCTATTCGATGGTGGTTTTCACGTAGCTAATCACTGTTTAATTTCCTATTTGACAGATTAATTTTCCAGAAAATTACGTAATTACTTATTTTAAAACGGGAATAGCTCATAAAGTGTTCGTCGGATCGATTACTCAATTACACAAGAAATTCTTGCTTAAAATTCCCTTTCGGAAATATACATGTTTTACTTCTCGCCCAACTGATACTGTTGGAGATAATTCATATACTCCTGGATATGACGATTTTTAGATATTCTCAGCGTCCATTAGGAGACGCCGTTCGCATACTCTCGCCTAATGCTGGGCCCGTGCTAAACACTCAGGTATCTTTTCCAGAGGGTCCCTCTAACGCCAACTGTCCCTGTCCTATTGACTCACAGGTGGGCAAGCAACAATTGATAGCGCTCACTCAACTTCACGTCACGTTGTCGCAAGTCACAAGAACTGCTATCTTATTTCTGCCACAACCGATTTTTGTTTGCACTCTATTTTACACTGCAGCCTGTATTAAACGAAGGCGCTGCTTATAATGATCCGTTGCCGATACTACAATCTTTCAACATATAGAAGTTTCGTCTGCTTATGTGCACAATGTGGCATTCACGTGCAGACAGCAATCACGCCGAACACTGATCGTGAACGTTTGAACAGTACTCGTGAGTGACCAGTGCACAATGATTCTTACAGGTATACTTCTGTTATCGGCTAAGATATAGTTAATCGTTGAGGTCTTAAGAGATTACCTTCTAAAATGAACTTTCTTGCCAATTTAAATTGTGTGTCGCATCTGAACTCGAGCCCAAAATCTTACCTTTCCTGGGCATTTCTCTTATCGGCAGCACTTTATTAAAATTCTCGATGAAAAAGCACTTCTAAACACGATAACGTACGAAAAATCCTACTTCAGATGATTGACTGACGAACTTTTGTCACAGAGCGCGAAAATAGAGACAATGATAGACAACCTAGAATATCTCGGATCAACTAAAGATGCAACGTTTCTCCAGAAAATTATCTCATTAGTAGCGAAGCTCGTGAAAATATACAGCCAAGTATATGCAACTGTAATTATGTCCAGTTACGCTACACTGAAGTTCGTTAGATGATGACTAAGCACTTCTATACACGATAATGTACGAAAAATCCCATTTCAAATGATTGACTAACGAACCTTTGTCTCAGACCGTGAAACTAGCGAGACAATGGTAGGCTGCAACGTTTCTCCAAAAAAATTATTTCATTTGTAGCGAAGCTTGTGAAAAATATGTAGCCAAGTTTGTGCATCTATATAGTTCAGTCCAGTTACGCTATACTGAAATTCATTAGATGATGAAATGCAGCATCATTAGCAAAAAGTCAGATTTAAAAAAATGCCTATCGGACAGTAATAAACGCATTGAAAAGCTGGACATGTCCGAAAAGATCATGCCAGTTGGTCATCCTATGACATGTTTTTCAGAAAAGACATTTCGCAATCGCCACAAGTTGGATTCCCGTATCGGTCACGGAAGTCAACTGACGTGTATATTTTTCCAGATGAAGTGCATTCAATTTTTTGTTTGTATCTTGTTTCTTCGTCTACTGAGAATGCGTGTCGATTCGTTTATATTAGTGATAGCGTGGAAGTGTTCTTATGAGCGATCATTGTGTTTCTGTGAAGAAATTGAAGTATTCCTAAACGTAAACATCCGGCGTGATTAGTAGATTGCCATATATGGCACCATGACCAGCTTAAGCTACGCTGCGGCGCTACATCGCATCGCGGCACCAATAGAGGCGGCGAAACGCTTGCAGACGGCAGGTCCGCGACCGCGTGGCAGCAGCTGACATAGAATGTGGAAACACACCACCAATCATCTGTCGTCTCCGACAACACCGTCTCTCTAGACGTCTGATAGTAATTTTCCAGCTGAAAGAAGTATGTAAAAGCGGCTGCCACCTTCTTTTCCACAGAGTCAAACCACAGCCCTATGCAGCCCATAACTGTATCTACCATGATGATAAAAATTCTGTATGTGCATCAGTGATTTCGGGTGTATCCGTGGCTTCCATGTCAAACTGTGATCAGCCGTGTTATCAGCGCACTTTAGCACTACGCTTTCGGGATTCAGGGAGGTGCGCCGGCCCCTGATCAATATGCCCTGCGTGTTAACGACGACGTCCGGTGTACTGACCAGCGTGGATGTGATGCACACGTAATGCTTCACAATTCGAAAAAATCAGGAAACATGGATAACACGAGAGCAAACAGGTGGGGATGCGCAGTTTAGTCCTGAGGACGGATGGGTGGCTACACGATAGGCATCCGACCACACTATACATCTGCAAATCGAAATTAGGATGCCGACCACGTGAAGATACCGGGTAAAAGCCAGGAAAACGAAGTCACAGTACACTGTGCTGAACAACCTGATGGTGATCCTTTATCAGCAGATGAATTTAAATTGTTTTTTAATTATGATAAGTAAAAAACTACTATCCATTGCACAGAAATATACATGAATTATGAAGATTTGAGAAAAATTACTGAGAAAGACCTTCGAAGACAAAAGATGTAAATTTACGTAACAAGTTATAAAAATTGTCGTTAGCAATAGAAAAGGGAACAGAATGCAAAATTGTGTCAACATAGCATCTATCACAAAAGTGGAACACAAGTGATTAATCAGCCTTCTTTTGACACCTCTGATACAAATTCTCCACGGAATCCAAGACATCAAATTAAATGCAACAAGATCTGCAGCAATCTCAAGCGGCTACAAACAGTCTCATGCAGCTTGTTGTGCAACGCAACACTGACGTCGTATCTCTCCAAGAACATTCGTGTACTTGCATAAACAGCAATTTAGTGCAGGAAATAGGAGGAAAAGTTCTTTACAAACAAATTCATAGATGCCATCGTATTGCAGCAACTGTCAGATGAAGTGATAGTGCTCCTAGAGAGCACCAAAGTATCTTACAAATCTCATGGAGCCAGACCGTATTTCGACATATCTTGAAACATAAATACTGATTTCGAGAAATTAGACCACATTTTAAGATTTAATAAAGAAACTAGGCTATAAGTATCCATAGTCACGCTCGATCAGCAATGTGGACGATAAACCTGCAAATGACAGGGGGGAAAGGTACTGAAGCACATTTGACTGCCGATACCTTTTTATTGCGAATGAACAGAATTACACTACTACGAGTGGATGCCGATAAGTAATATCCCAAGGTTTTTTTTTACATAAGAATGTTTAAATTTTTTTTAAAGACTTTATTAACATTCTGCAACTATATTCTCCATGTCTACGTTTTTGTTTCTCAACATAGTCACTCTGACGACGAAATCATTTTTCACAATGAGAGACCAGTTTGTTGATAACATCACTGTAGAATTTTTGACTTTGCTGACGGAGCTACAATCTCACCTCTACTTGCAGCGCTTTATCACTGTCAATGTGAAGTCCTCGATGTTTTAAAAACAGAAGGGAAAAGAATGGGGCCAAGTTGGAAAGGCGATCGATGACAGTGAACGCAAAGTTTTATGCTGAAGGAGAGGGTGTGGACGAATTCTTCGTATTAGAAACTCGATTACAGCCCGCCGTTTTTCATTCAGCGACATAGCCACGTTACACCATGCCATACAGCGCCCAGTTATTTGGAGCCCCCTAGCGGCAGAGGGTTCCAACTTGCGTCAGTGAAGCGGGAAATTCGTCCGATTATTATGCATGACGTATCAAATTTGAACCAATACTGAGAAGAGAATGAAAGATTCGGGGACATTTTTTTTTCCATCACGCCCTTGTTCACTCGAGAACAGTACTGCAGTAAGTAATATAGATCTATCTACCGACTGCCTCGTAGATCACTGAATGACTGAATGACGAAGAAGGTTGTTCAGCTCACCTAATTATCATTTTTAATATACCAACATCCTTACTCCATCACAATGTCAAAGGTTAGACAATATGAAATACATTCTGAATGAGAAAAACTTTAACGATTTACAAGAGTATTATTATAAAGAGAACTGCAACAGAAGAATTTATATGAGGGCTGTTCGGAAAGTAAGGTCCGATCAGTCACGAAATAAAAACGACAGTGAAAATTAAAAAAAAATATTCTCAACAGTTAGCCACACCTTCCAGCTGCCTCTTTAAACAGTAGCCGCTCCGACTTAGACGATTCTAGTGGTGTTGTACCAACTTTCCAGTACCTTCGCCACAGAAGGCAGCCGCCTGTGCTTTCCGCCAATTTTCCACGTTGGTCTGCCTTCCGTTGTTTGTTCTAAAATGTTGTCCTCGTAGCCAGCGGTTCATGTGAGCAGAGATGAACAACGGGGGGGGGGGGGGGGGGCAATAAAGGGCTGTACCGTGGGTGATCAAACACTTCCCATCGAAAACGCTGCAGGAGCGTCTTCGTTAGTCCTGCAGAACGCGGCTGAAAATTATCTCGAAGAAAGAAACACATGCCATTTATGTTATGTCGACTGCATAACTTCAGGCGAAATATCTCTTACCAGATCCACATAACTGGCGGGAGACACTGTAGTTTTAGGCATTTCTAAGTGATCACTTTGCGATCTAAACTGAAAAGAGCGTCGTGAAGCGATCGACAGGCACACTAAAGACACTGCCCAACACATCTGTGGAAGTTCCATCGGATTTTAACAATGGTTTCCATTTCGCGCCTAACCGGACCTTGCTTTCCGAATAGGCCTCGTATCAAATTGCCACAATGACTTTAGAAACAAGGAAACAGAGCTGAGAAGGTTGGTAGGAAAGGAAACGTACATCTGTTTGAACCTCTTGTCTGTATCTGTCTCTTGGTGTAACTCGACAGTTTAGTCCCCCCCCCCCCCCCAAGACCCCTCCATTACCAAACGAACAACGACTGCTAGTCAAGTTGTGCAGTTGTGCAATAAATTTATTTTTTCTTCCATTTCGATTCACTATCATCTTATGACTCTATCTACCCAAGAGAACTTCGGCACTCTTCTGTAGCACCACATTTCACACGCTTCTACTCTTCCCTTTCTATTTCCGTGCAAGGCTATGCTACAGAAAAAATACATGCAGAAAGTTCTTCCTGATGCTTAAATATATATTAGAGGATTACAAATTCCTCTTCTTCAGAAATGCTTTTCATCTATAGTGAGTCTGCATTTTAATCCTCTCTACTTCAGCCATAATACTTTATCTTGCTGCTCAAATAACAATATTCGTCTGCTGCTTTTAGTATCTCATTTCCTAACGTACTCTAACTCTCCTGATAATCATCTTGTAACCTTTTCTCAAGACTATACATTCCGGTCACCTTCTCCTCCAAGTTCTTCATTGGCTCTTACAACCTCAGCAGCAAACCTCCAGGCGTTTACTTCTTTTCCTTTTACTTTATTTCCCTTTCTAGATATTTCTATATTTCTCGTACTGCTTGCTCAGTATACATCGGGGAGAGGCTCTCTCAAGTACAATTTCACTTTAATGTCCTGCCACTGCAGTCTGGTTTTTGTATGAGTAGTAAACAACTTTTAGCTCGCTATATTTTACCTCTGCTAACTTCAAAATTTAAAGGAGTGTATTCCTATAAACATTGTCAAAAATCTGAAACCGCTATAAACGTAGTTTATCGTCCTTTGATGTATCTTCGAAGGTAAATCGTAGGGTCAGTATTGCCTTGCATGTTCCTACATTTCTTCGAAACACAGACTGATCTTTCACGAGGTCGGATTCATGTTTTTCCATTCTTTTGTGAAATCTAGTCAGTATTTTGCAGCTACAACGTGCATGGCAGGCGAAATGCCCAAGAAGAGAAAAATATGAGTTTAGAGCTCATACCGAAGTTTATCAACATCCTTCTTCGCATACGTCATTCACGAATGGAATGGCTAAGGAGTGAACTGATAGTGGTACCATAATATGTTACCAATAAGACGCATCGTAACATATTATTGGTAAGTTATTCAGTGCAGAACTGACGGCCTTGTTTGAACATATGCTCTCCTCAACGTACTTTTTATTCAATGACGAATTTTTTGAACAAACACGGCCTCGCCATGGGGAGCTCTTTGTCCCCTGTGGTAGCTAATCTTTTTATGGAGGATATTGAGGAGAAAGCACTTGACTCTGCTGTTTTAAAGCCTGAGGTCTTCTGGCGGAACGTAAATGATACTTTCGTTGTATGGCCTAATGGCTGACAGGAACTGGAGAAATTCCTTCATTACTTAAACTCATTGCATGAGAACATCAAATTCACGATGGAGATTGAAAAAGATGGCACTTTACCGTTTATAGGCGTTCTAGTACGCCGTAAAAATGATGGTTCATTAGGACATTCTGTGTACAGGAAACCGACTCACACAGATCTGTATCTCCAGGCGTCAAGCTGCCATCAGCCAGCACAAACAGCCGATGTTCTCAGTACCTTAATACATCGAGCGCATATAATATCGGATGACGAAAACCTCCACGCAAGATTAGAACACTTGGAGAAGGTTTTGTTAAAGAGAATGGCTACACTTCACGCCAAATAAGGAAGGCCATGCGAAACTGTCATAATAAGAAGCAACGCATTGAGGACGCTGATGACGACTATAAATCAACTGCGTTCCTTCCATACGCCGGGAATGTGTCGCCGAAAATAGGCAGATTACTGAAGAAAAATAAAATCACGGTTATCTTCCGTCCACCAGCAAAGAACCGGGCCCTGGTTGGATCCGTTAAAGACGATTTACAACTGAAGAAAGCAGGAGTCTACAAAATTCCCTGTGAATGTGGCTCTGCATATATTGGCCAGACGACAAGAACTGTCCATGAACGATGTACAAGACGTGAAAGATACACCCGTCTGCGGCAGCCGTCAAAATCGGCAGTACCAGAGCACTGTATTTCTTTGGGACATTCAATGGAGTACAATGGAACAAAAATTTTAGCTCCGGTTTCCGGATTTTGTGATTCTGTCATCAAAGAATCAGTGGAAATACGTCTTGCCGATAATCTTATAAATCGTGACAACGGCTTTCAGCTGGATAAAAATTGGAATCCTGTTATTAAAATTATACAATCACAGCGGAATCGACGACGTCATTCGATACTCAATGACTAGATCTTTTACTTTCACCACCGAGGGCAGCACATACAACTCGGCTATGCCGCGCATGTCAACACCAGACGCATGCGCTGTAGGATGCTAGTACAATTCGCAGGCACGAGATTCGGCAAAAATACCGTGACTTCACCTGGGCTCTTCAGTAATTGTGTACTCACCTGATGATGGCCGAACGTCTCTGGGCCGAAATATCATGACAGAAGGTCGACGGGATCCGGCTGCATGCCCGGAAATTATTAGAAGAAATACGCCGGGAAAATTTCATAAGTCACAACTCAAATCATTTCTATTCCTTTGTTTCATTCCTTAAATGCCCTAAAAGGAAATAAAAAAATATTATCTCTGGGATTTGCGATCTAATCGGTACCGTTCAGTTTGCACTTCATTACATCAGAAACACCAGTGGAGAATTGTAACAAACTGTTTGTTGACGGGAATACTGTATGTGCTGAAATCAAGCCACGTACAGTGTTTCCGCAGCGGTGGAAAACGAAAATTATGTAACTCATATTAACACATGACAAGTAAAAGTGAAAGAGCGAAGCGAAACTATTTCTCTTGGCAAAGTGAGAAATCGCTAACACTTAAAAGTTCCGTGGCGCCGTTCCTCGGTGTGCCACTTTGGACGCACGGGTGGCGGCGCAGGTGTGCCCCAGTGACATTTGCATAGCCCGTCGCCTGTCGCCTCTCCGCAGGGTCGCCCGAATATTTCGATTACGGGGCTTAGGAACGCCGACCGCAGTGCGGCATCTCGCTGCTCCTGTTTCGTCGTCCTCCGCAAATCCCGCATTACGCGTGGGGTGGGCGGGTCGTCGTGCATCGATAAGCGTCCAGCTGATGCCGATAACTTGCGGTCAAAGAGGAGCGTCGCGACGTACATGATGTGGAGTCCCCCATACTGGACGGAAACAACACTTCGAAAGGCCTTATAACGGAGACTAAATTGGCACTAACACACCTCATCATAATTACTGCAACATTACAGCAAACAATTAATTTTACACTTGCGGTGGAAAACAAATGTTAACTACACTACTGGTCATTAAAATTGCCACACCAAGAAGAAATGCAGATGATAAACGGGTATTCATTGGACAAATATATTATACTAGAACCGACATGTGATCACATTTTCAAGCAATTTGGGTGCATAGATCCTGAGAAATCAGTACCCAGAACAACCACCCCTGACCATAATAACGGCCTTGATACGCCTGGGCATTGAGTAAAACAGAGCTTGGATGGCGTGTACAGTTACAGCTGCCCATGCAGCTTCAACACCATACCACAGTTCATCAAGAGTAGTGACTGGCGTATTGTGACGAGCCTGTTGCCCGCCACCATTGGCCAGACTTTTTCAATTGGTGAGATATCTGGAGAATGAGCTGGCCAGGGCATTAGTCGAACATTTTCTATATCCAGAGAGGCCCGTACAGGACCTGTAACATGCGGTCGTGCATTATCATGCTGAAATGTTGGCTTTCGCACGGACCGAATGAAGGGTAGAGCCACGAGTCGTAACACATCTGAAATGTAACGTCCACTGTTCAAAGTACCGTCAATGCGAAAAAAGGTGACCGAGACATGTAACCAATGGCACCCCATACCATCACGCCAGGTGATACGCTAGTATGGCGATGACGAATACACGCTTCCAATGTACGTTCACCGCGATGTCACCAAACACGGATGCGACCATCATGATGCTGTAAACAGAACCTGGATTCATCCGAAAAAATGACGTTTTGCCATTCGAGCACCCAGGTTCTTCGTTCAGTACAGCATCGCAGGCGCTCCCGTCTGTGATGCAGCGTCAAGGGTAACCTCAGCCATGGTCTCCGAGCTTATAGTCCATGCTGCTGCAAACGTCGTCGAACTGTTCGTGCTGATGGTTGTTGTCTTACAAACGTCCCAATCTGTTGACTCAGGGATCGAGACGTGGCTGCACGATCCGTTACAGCCATGTAGACAAGATGCCTGTCATCTCGACTGCTAGTGATACGAGGCCGTTGGGATCTAGCACGGCGTTCCGTATTACCCTCCTGAGCCCACCGATTCCATCTCAACCAAGGCGAGCAGCAATGTCGCGATACGATAAACCGCAATCGTGATAGGCTACAATCCGACCTTTATCAAAGTCGGAAACGTGATGGTACGCATTTCTCCTCCTTACACGAGGCATCACAACAACGTTTCACCAGGCAACGCCAGTCAACTGCTGTTTGTGTATGAGAAATCGGTTGGAAACTTTCCTCATGTCAGCAAGTTGTAGGTGTCGCCACCGGCGGCAACCTTGTGTGAATGCTCTGAAAAGCTGATCATTTGCATATCACAGCATCTTCTTCCTGTCAGTTAAATTTCGCGTCTGTAGCACGTCATGTTCGTGGTGTAGCAATTTTAATGGCCAGTAGTGAAGAAAATAAATGAAGGAACTTCCGGCAGTTTCGAGTTAACAGAACTGGGACAGTAACACTAGATAATGAGAGCAAGTTGTGAGTTTCCTCCACGACTTGGAAATATCTGACCGAAAGAAAATCGCAACACCAAGAAAGAATTATGCGACAGATAAGCAGGCGTCGGTAGCTGTGTTTCTTTCTACATCTGAAAGATGATATCTATTTAAACTTTGTGCCCGTCTCATAAGAATGACGCTATCAGCGCCTCTATGAGGATGTAAATCAGGTTTGCTTTAAATAACGCAGTAACGGTTGTGAGCGTTAGTTGCCTTTGAGATCGGACGGCAAGTTCGTCAAGAATGCCTTTAAGGCGACAAAGACGCCAGTATCAACATCTCAGTGACTTTGACGAGGCCGTTTAATTTGGCAACTGCGATATTGCAGAAACATTTGATAGTAATGTAGCCACTAAACACGATTTATAACGGTGATGGTCAAAAGAATAAACAGTCCCAAGAAGACCGAGTTCGAGAGACCAACCGAGCGATGTGGTGCAGTGGTTAGCACACTGAACTCGCATTCTGCAAGACGACAGTTTGTAACGGAACTGAAATGATGGTGGGCTGACAGTAATTTGGAGCCCGCGCATCGGAAACGGGCGCGCTGGTGTGAGACTGCCAGGGAGTGCACCCTGATGCCATCTATTGGCGAAACTGGGAATTAGCGCTGCCTCTCAGGCAATGCACTAAGCTCTCGGAGTCAAATGTATTCTTTTTCTTGGTAATTATAAGTTATTACTGTATGATTTAATGTTATAAGGTGCTAGTAGTAAATTATTATGACTGGTATGAACTCCAGGGTAATAAATATAAATATTCTTAAATACTAAATGATTTCGGTGAAAAGGTGGTAGGGGAATGCCTCCACTCTTGGTGATACGAGCGTAGCGAGAGGTAGCTGGAGACACAGGGACTGAACAATGGAATGGCCTGGAGAGTGTTGACGTGACAGGACGTGCGTAACTGTGCTCACGCAAAAGTGATTGTGCAACCGCGAAGAGGCGAATATCGTCGCCGTTTGTGGAGTAGAACGCGACGAATGGTTGTCGAAGCCGTCTCTATGCCACTGGGGCTGATTGTAAGTTCCTGCGCCCAGATTTTATGGCGGACGTGCAGTAGCTTATACGAGTGCTACAGCTCGTAGTTCCAGCCGCCATTAAGGGCATGAGGCGTGAAGAGCTGCGTTAGCCACATGCATCCCACCACCAGCACCGACACGTCTACCCAAGGCAAGACTGCTTGAAATTGTTAAGTCGAACTTTGTATACATGTAAAAGGAGAATACCAGTTTTATTTTGTGCCAGTGCAGAGGACAGAATATAGTAATGAATAAAATTACGACGCATGTTGTTCATTGTAAAGTGTAGTAACCTGAAACATAGTGTAGTGAAATCAGACTGAGGCCACCATCGCCTCTTTCATTTACAATTCTTTTGGGTGTAGAATACTTTAGCGTATAAGAATATTGAAAAGAGCAATGGTCACACCAGAATGAGTCGCCTATTTATAGTTACTTAAATTTTTCTGAGTAACCTTTCAAGTAAAGTCACTTAACTAATTCTATAGCAATTGTCCAAAGAGTAATATCCAAAATCATTAAATAAGTTGAAGGATAGAATTTTGTTAACCTAAGTTACATAAGTTGTCTTGGTGGTAATTACCAAGCCAACTCACAGAAATTGAGAGAGTATTTGCTTTGTAGAATCACCTAGAATGATCAGAAATAATAATATTCAGAATTAAGTTTAAATTCAACTTAAGCCATTTCACTTTGAAACGAGCCAAAAAACTGATTTATTCTTTTGCTCCTTCAGAGCTGGCGACCGTAGTTATAAGTATTTTCAGGAGGATTCGACGGTAAGTCTGCTGCTCTCGTCGTGCTGATAGGATTACCCACTGCTGCTAGCAGTGGTGATTGGATACATAAGCTCACTACCAAGTTAAGTGGGTCAGGTAGGCAGTGTTACCGTGTGAACTGTAGGGCACTGTAGGCCGTGGATCGAACCCGTTCAATCATCACAGCTCTTTGAGAAATAGTCCGGTTAGGAGTGTACTAATCCAATAGGTAAATACTGGCGAGTAACGGTCAAAAATGTATACGCAAGTGAATTAGCAAGGTCCATGTAGCACCTAGTTAATGTGGTGCAATGGCGAGGGTAGGAGTGGAGTAAAAGTGAGCTGAGCTTGTGGCAGCTGTGCTGTCTTCAAAGATTAATAACGTGAATCCACTACTAACTCTTACCATTAGGGCTGAGCTATTTACGGTTAAAATACGTAGCAGTAAGCGCAAAGGCGTGACAGCTACAAGTCCGTATTGGCTTTATACATACGGAAGTAGGAAGCGGGTCATTCCGTCAGTGGAGGGGTTAATGCAACCGAGTCAGTTGAGAACATACCCCATTTACTGATGGAAAGATTCGGCGGTTCGGTCGCAAGTTCCGACACGCGTCCTGATTTAATTTTCCGTGATTTCCCTACAGCGCTTCTGGCAAATGCATGGATGGTTCATTTCAAAGGGAGCGGGCGATTTCCTCCACCATCCGTCCCTCATCCGATAAGACCGACGACCTCGCTGTTCGGTCCGCATCCCCAAATCAACCAACAAACCAACCAACCGGACGGCTAAGTGACAGTACCGAGAGGGAAGACTGTCGTGTTCGGCGTATGGCTCTGTCGCAGTGTACTGCGTATGCAGCAGCAATTCGAGCACCAGTCGGCACCACAGTGACATAGCAAACTCTTACATATCGTTTACTTCTAGGAGAGACCCGAGCCAGACGCCATGAAGTGTGCGTTCCACAGACCGCAAACCACCACCATTCGCGACTGTGTTGACGAGCGAGACTTGATTGAAGAGCTGGGTGGAGGTCTGTTGCGTCTTCTGATGGAAGCTGATTCTGCCTCGGTGCCAGTGATGGTTGTCTGTTAGTTCGAAGGAGGCCAGCTGAGAGCTTGTAAGCAACCTGCCTGCGTCGTAGATACACCAGACGGGCATCTAAAGCTGTGGTCTGGTATACGATTTCATATGGCAGCATGAGCACTCTCTTTGCTATCCCAGACACCCTGACTGCAAATTATGGGTATGTCTGGTGATTCGACCTGTTGTGTTGCCATTCATAAATAGCATTCCAGGAGGTGTTTTCCAGCTGGATAAGGCTCACTCACGTACCGCTGTTGTAACCAAACATGCTCTACAGAGTGTAGTCATGTTTCCTTGGCCTGCTCGATCATCAGATCACTCTCCAGTCGAGCATATATTGTACATCAAAGGATGAACTCCAGAGTCATCCACACACAACATTTACCTCCCTGCATTGACCGACCAAGGACAACAGGCATGGAATTCTATCCCGTAAACTGACATCCGCAACCTTACAATACAGTGCATGCACGATTGAATTCAACGTTCTGGCGGTTAACGATGGTTCAAATGGCTCTGGGCACTATGGGACTTAACTTCTGAGGTCATCAGTCCCCTCGAACTTAGAACTACTTAAACCTAACTAACCTGAGGACATCACATACATCCAAGTCCGAGGCAGGATTCGAACCTGCGACCATAGCGGTAGCCGCGGTTCCAGACTGAAGCGCGTACAACCGCTCGGCCACTCCGGCCGGCCTCTGCCGGTTACACCGGTTATAAAAACACTAGTATTTCACGTTTGCAATGGCTTATATCGTGCTTACGTTAATCTGTGATCTTGCAATGTTAATCACTTAAATACGTTAGCTAGACAAATTTCCTGAAATTTCAATACTTTTCATTAATTATTTTTTGGTGTTGCGATTTATTTCTCGTCACTGTATTTCAGACTCTCTCACCTTTCGTTGGGCATTATTGACAATGTCCGGTGGCAAGACGACAGGGCGAGAAGACAGATTTGGCAAATTCCAGGAGCAATGGTCGTGAAAAGAAGTTGTCGTGAATTTCCTGTTCTCCAGACATTTACATTGCCATTTCCGAAGCTCCACTTGTGGCTGACTTGCACAGCCAGCAGTCACGTGACGTAGTTATCGCCGTTTGTGGCGGAACTGCTAAACCTACGGTGTTCATTCTCGTATATCCATCTTCAGACGGATAGTAGGACAACAGCTGGTATGTACAGGGTGCAACGGCTGTAAGAGCAGATACTTCTGTTGGTGACAGAGCGGTGTACCGAACAACATTATTATTTACGTCATTTTCCCATTAATAGTTACAGCTATTACATGTTGTATGCTTTTAGATTGGTTAGCATCTCCCAGTACAAGTGATATTCGGAAAGTAAGGAACAATCGGTCGCATCAATGTGTTAGGCTTTGTCTCACGTATGACCGTAAATTGCACCAAGTTGCTCGTCGCAGTCATGAGCGCACAGATGTCTAGAAACTAGTTGCTCCTGCCTAGTGTGAGTACCTGCCAAAATATCTCTCCTGATTTCATGTAACCCTACATAACGTAGCTGTCATGCAATTCCTTTTTTATGACAGTTCATCGCCACACATTGCGGGGACAATGAGGAACCGTCTGCAGCGTTTTCGATGGGAAATGTTTTATCATCCACCGTACAGCATGGACCTAGCTCCCTCTGATTTTCATCTCCGCTTAAATGAACCTCTGGCTACGTACACAACATTTTGCCACAGACAACGAGCTACAGTAAAACGTAGAATATTGTCGGAAAGCGTAAAAGGCTACCTTCTATGAAGAGGGGGTTGGAAAGTTGGTACAATGCTACTGCGAATGTCTAAGCGTAAACGGAGACAATGTAGAAATGTAGCTGGAAGGTGCAGCTAACAGTTGCAAATAAAACAGTTTTGATTTCCAGTGTAGCTTCTATTTCGCGACCAATCGTTCCTTATTTTACGAGTAGTCCTAATCATTAAGGCTTATTTTCCTCTTGGCAGCAGGACAAGTGCTGATGGGTAGACGCGTAGACTCAAAACGGTTAGTCGATGCTGACAGGCGTAGTCCACTCAGTGGTGCAGTGCCGACTGTGCAGGTAGTAAAGTTTGCGATGTGTTTGTGGGAAGACTGTTCGGCGCAGAGAATGAACAACGAAAACACTGATGTGTTTACATATTAAGGTACCACATATAAAAATATTTATTCTTAAATCCGTTACACACTGTATATGTGCACCAGTCAATAACACCGGCAGTTGCGTGTCTGTACTTATCATTGTTTAACTGTAGCAGGTTTCGGTCGTCCTCTCCTCTGTCATCAGGCCCCTGGATACAGCAAATGTATCATTATCATCAACTATCTAAAAATTTCGATTCTGTAATGTCAATAGTAACTGCTACGAAACAGAGGCATCCAAGCCAATATTATATCGAACCAAATGAAATTACATTTCTTTGTGTTACCAGAAAAATCCTAAAACTATACAACGAAAGTAATGAAATTGTGAAATTCAAAACCAAACGGATAAAACATTAAATATAGTGCTCTGCGAGAGTGTGGGTTGAATAACGTTCACATGAATAACAGACAGATTGAATCACATAGTAAAAACATCCAAATAGTGTATAAATAATATGTTAACGCAATTTTACTCGTTGCTGTCTACGAAATTCCACCAGTTTCGTCCACCCCAATGAAACGTATGAAATGGATAAATGATCCTACCCGTACAACAACAAGTAAAGCCATGACCCTAAAAGTAACAGGGTACCACAAAATAACTTAAATCGATGCCCTCATTTCATTATGAAAACGGAAGTAATCTCAGAGCTGTCTGTGGTCGCATGCAAAACAAATAAGAGTAGCAAATGAGGCACCACGTAAGGTAGTGAATAACGTATAATAAAAGAACACGCTGTCACATAACATAGAAACATATGATACAAAAAACCTAGCCATACAAGTTATTTATGAAGCCAGTAATCACAAGTGACTAACTCAAAACTTCACGAGTTATGCCTTGCTAAGAAGAAAACTGCACTCAGATCAAGACCCGATTCCAAATGTTACCACGCAACAGTAGAATACTACTAACACCCAGGCAATATCCAGCGATGTACATCTACCTAACATATGCAAAACATCTGACATACATAGCATACACGTATAACAGGCATCGTCAGAGCGCATATAATGAAAACAGCATAGGTAGCTAACGATGTGATCAAGAGCAGAAGGTCTGTCACGTTATAAACAAAAATATTCCCATAGCATACGACAGACAAACAAGGAATTATAGTAATCAATAAGGCATTAAAATGGACAGAAAATACAACATATAATAATAGAAGATTTTATCTAATATCTCTAGCAGAGATATATGGTGACATCTTTTTCACATACGACAGTCAAAACGCCATAGGTCTCACATGACAAAAACCGACATTCACCACATACGTCAAAACAAGAATGCCTGCCAATGAATCACAACTGCACGCTGCACAATGAAAGGGACGTTACAATGCGGAGACAATGTAATGCCGACCATACCCCTATCACCATATCCCTATCTGCGACAAACAATGAACACATGCTAGAAAAACTGAAAATTGCAGGGCTTTACCGCTGTGCCACTGCGACAAAGTATTATGAGAACTATCGAAATATGTTCGTCACTGTTTTAATTAATTAATCATCATTAGAACGCTGTATTTAAATTAAAATAGTTTCAGATATCGAGAATTTCGTCCTCGTATTTCGTCTGAAAAACCTTACTTGCTTCCAAAAGATTTTCTAAAAAAATGTCAAATTTAAAAAAGAAGTAGTAGTTTCACACCAGGCTTCACGTGATTAGTTCAAGGGTCAATCCCATAAATCCTGTAGCGTCACTGTGAATAAGAGGTGATTCTGGCTTTCAACAAATGTTCGTCAAGCTGGAGATAGCTTCTCGATGAGAAATCAAAATCGAAAATTTGTACTGCATGAAAGAAGTTTATGAACTAAATACAAATCAAAAAGACATATAATTTCAAACAATTTTATGTTGTGGCTAAATGTGTCTGTTACGTTACATCAGAGGCCACTTTTATTAAGTAAAATTTTGTCATATACTTTACAGAGAAGTTGGCATCAGAAGCAGGAGATTGGATTTCGGATGAGAGCTTGCAGTCTATTTCACATTTATGAAAAGAGCGGCAGACTCAATAGAATTATGTCACACGTTTTTAGCAAATACCGTCCACACCTTCTCGTCAAACCACTGATAGAATCGTACAACTTGCTTTTTGGTACGTTGCTCTTCTTTTCTTTACATGAGATTCAGGTGCTGGAACGATCATGAAGGAATGGTCCAGCTTGGAACGTTCCTAATCGACATTTCTCTTTAGTCAATAAGGTCAGTGCTGCTCTACGCAAATCATTGTTATTGTGTATATCCGCAGCTTCAGAGCTTCTTTTGTGCTGTAGTAAGAAACCCATGTTAGTGGAAACATAAAACTATCAATGAACCGCTCGGCCAGTCCGGCCGGCTGGTTTTCAGGGAAGTATGGTAAACTCATAATGGTGTTCTTCGAGCCACAAACGTAGAATGAGAAATGTGTGAAGCATTGCATTGTCCTGCTGATAGATGCCATAGCGCCGAGGTAAAACAAAATGCATATAGAGGCGGATATGGTTCTCAGGGATGCATACATACTTGTGTTGATCCACTGTGCCTTCCAGGATAAGTATATCACCCAGGGAAAGGCACGAAAACATTTTTCAGACCATAATGCTACATCCTCCCGCCTGGACACCTCTGACTGTTGTTGGACTGTGTTTACACTCAGACGTTTCAAACCGTACGCTCCAAAAGGCCTCGTGTTACCATTCAGTGGACGTCCAATCGTGGTTTGGCATGCAAATTCCAGTCTTCGTCGTCGACGATCCCTGTCATCTGTGATCCATGGAGCACCATGGTTGCCTCAGTGACAGTTCTGGATAGCGACGTGTTGCCACGCTTGGTAATTGTTAACGACACGAGCATGCAAACAGTTTACAACTCAGACGTTTCGGAAATGCTTCCACCCTTGCCTCGAATGCCAATGGTAATACGCTTTTGGACGACAGATAAATCGCTCAGTTTACCCATTACGAGAACTACTGTACTGTTTTCCTGTACCCTCCAACAAGCTTTTGTACTCTCGACTGCCAGTGCTCCCACGTGCCGTCTGTGAGTGGTTACTAAACTTTGACTCGAATACAGATGGTGGTATTATTATGGAGTGGACTGTTGGGTTAATAGGCTTCTAGCTCCGTTAGTGATGGTGATGGCGAATCAAGAGGATGACACGTAAAATGATCAAAAATTAACTTAAGGGTCGCATATGTAGTCGTAATAGTTAACTGGCTGATTGGTGCAGCCCCTGGATGGGCGTATGGGTAGGGAGGTCCAATGTGTGAAGCACAGTTCTGGAATGCTGTGAGAATGTCACTGAATGGATATGATTTACTATCTGGAAAATAACACTATTCGACTGAGAAACTTATAACATCCTTACTGATCGTGTGCAAGTCCGAAAAGGGTGATTTGTGAAAGTAAACGAAATCGAATGGTATCCGTGTCGAATCCATAGTTTTTAGGTCACTGGGCTGGTTGATGATATTTAATTTCTAGCGGCGAGGGAGTCGGTAGGAAGGGGCGACATGTAAATCAAAACTATGGAACGTTTTAAAAACGTTCAATGTTATTTGAATCACGTAGACCTTACTAGGCTAAAAAAATTCAAAAAATATGACAGTAAGACACAGCAACCAGTACAAGAAATCAGAGTGGGGTTGCAGAAAAAATTAATCAAACGTCGCTAGATGGTTCGCAGATAAAAAAGGGATACAATCAAAGTACTTTTATTCACTTTCATAGTAATGTACATAACGGACAAAATGAAAGTGATCGAGATAATATTTCATTAAGATAGTCCACTTAAATTACATGATCCACACAAGCGGCAGATGATCATGGTTAAGCTGCCAATCTTAAAGTGAACAAAATATTTTCCAGGCCAACTTTATT
This sequence comes from Schistocerca serialis cubense, assembly GCF_023864345.2. NCBI lineage: Eukaryota > Metazoa > Arthropoda > Insecta > Orthoptera > Acrididae > Schistocerca > Schistocerca serialis. The sequence goes on from NC_064644.1 coordinate 231,557,641, forward strand.
TTGTCCATACTGTACATGGATTACAAAATATTTTCGTAGCTTTTATAATGGAAACTAAATATTATATTGCTATTTCTAACAGTATTTATAAAGCTGCTGGAAACAGCGAGGTAACATTTAGTTTCCATTCGAATTAAGCAGTTATCTAACATGTCTGAGAGACATTAAAACTGTGGTGCAGATTACAGCACACTGCGACTACGATTGTTGTCCAAACCCCCGGCCCATCCATGTAGCTTCAAGTAATAGCCATCACAAGTACCGAAGATGTTTTACGGAACGGTGGAGCACTATCAAACGTAGCTATGAAATCTCCCGTTTTTCATATTTCGATCCCCTAATTTCGTCAGCAGATTTATGCGGAAATTATTGGATGCAGGTTCGAATCCTGCCTCGGGCGTGGATGTGTGTTATGTCCTTATGTTTAAGTAGTTCTAAGTTCTAGGGGACTGATGACCTCAGATGTTAAGTCCCATGGTGCTCAGAGCCATTTGAACCACGGAAACCAACCCCCTTCCCCCCCCCCCCCCCACTAAGTTGAGAAACTGTGGGACCACCTCTATTTGGCTGTGTGCCCCATGAATAATCACCTGATAAACCTAGTGCCACTGATTATGGCACAATCATTCCTCTAGGTACCTCCCAGGACCTCAGTGGTTCGCTTGCTGCACGAGTCACAACGGTGTGCACTGCAAAATGTGGTTATTCAGACTTTTGACAGGTGGTCACATTAATGTATCAGAATAAGTTGTAATAGTGGCAGCTATTTCGCAGTTAGGCTTAAACGTAGCTCCTGGGACAATTATGTGACATAGATTTATACTTGGTAGGGCAAATAAAAATGTCTAGGTTGAGTGGACACGATTGTACGTGAATGTATGCGTAAAACCACACTCTCCGACGCGCTCACCACGTTTACGCCCGCCACGTGAGCCACACCGGTTCAGAGCATCGTGCGGACTGTGTCAGTGTGAGTGGAGCAGTGCAGAGAGGACGAAGGTACTCACAGTGCAGAAGCAGGTATTCGTTATGGAAAGTCACGTGACAACAAAGTTCACATTATATCAGAGTTGTGGATACGGTGTGGTCAGCTGTTTGTGAGAATTGTAATGGTGTGAGAGTGGCAGCAAAGAGAGCCTTCAAAAGCTTAGTCCGAAAATGGCGTCAGATAGGATCTGTTTTGTACAAGTCAAAAAACATTCTGAAACGTGCCCGTATACTAGGAAATATGGCTGCAGTTCACCAGAAAATGCTTCAGAGTCCTACAGAATCAACCCGACGCGTGTCTCAAGAGACCGGTATGTCGCATCGACCACTAGGACGAATACACTACCTGGACGTGCACAATGGTCTCTACCGTCTGTTCTTCATCAATTAAAACCAGCAGATGCACCTCAGCGCCTCTAGTTTTGTGAGCAGCTGTTCACTGAGATAACAATGAATGGCTTGGACGTGAATCTGTTCTTTACGTCTGATGAAGCCTGCTTTCACCCGAGTGGTCATGTCGACTCACAGAGTAACAGATTTTTGTCAACGGAGAATCCTCATGACTTCCACTTAACACTATTGCATGAGGAGAAGGTGTGCAATGACTGCACGCCGCATTATCGATCCCATCTTCTTTCATCAGACGCTGAATCTGGCGCGTTACATTTCCAAAATTTTGAAACCATTTGCGGCAGAGAAAGACCTATAGTTACTTCCAACAGGATGGAGCAATTGCCCATACAGCCGGCCGAACTTTGGAGCAGATTTACACAATCTTCACGCCTGAAAGAGTTGACAGAGGTGTCAGCAGAGGACAGTCTGGTCGCGGTCCTAGGTGGCCATCCAGGTCATCTGATCTGTCAGTGCAGTGTGCGATTACTGTATGAGGGGAGCCCAGAAGTCTAAGGTGTATGGCAACAACCCTCATCTCATAGCCTACAAGAATTGCAGCAGCAAATTTCGGATCACACTGCAGCAATTCCAGCTGCCTAGTTTCGATCCTCCTTCGGCAACTTGCTGACCATGGGCCAAAAATGCGAAGAGGTGAGTGGTGGTTACTTTCAAACATCTGCTATAGTCAGGTTAGTACAGTATTTCCTTTCCTCTGTTGTGTTTCTTTGTTCCGTGGAACTCTGTTCTCAGCCACATTTATTTGCCCCACCCTGTATTACAGCACGGTAACTGTCTCCGGGAACATAGTCATACGTTTGAAAAGTTTCATTGAAATCGCTAAAGCCGGTTCAGAGCTATGTTGGAAAATACGCACATACAGCCGTTTTCATATTTAGCTGCTGTCTCCAAAGAGCCATCTTTGGTGTTTCTGCAGATGTTTGCAATCTAGTTTTTACAGTGTGTTGATGAGTAAGGCCAAATAAATATTCATCATCATATGGTTCATGAATCGTCCGGCGTTGACAGAAGCCCTCGATGTGTTTCTCGTTAAAACCATATTTTTGAAGTGTCTATTCGATAGCTGTCCTAAATTAGTCAATTGCGATATTCTGATCAAATAAGTATATTATCCTAACAGAGACAGTCATACTCGAAAAGTAACCATTAGCGAGTGAACAGGGCTCTCGTTTTGTGAAAAAATGGAGAGAGCACTGCCTGGGCCTGGTGCGAGTAAAGTACGTGACGCATGTCATACGCCATGTACGAAAGGTGATAAAAAGGGAGCAATAGAAAATAGCATTACATTAGTTTCGACAGCAATCACCAGACGAAATTTGTGTATTCTTTTGTAATCCAAGTGGAATAATTGAATACAATTCTACACCTTTACGATGTCCTCTTAATAGTATTTAATACACACTGAAAAACATATCGCGTTCTGACTTGAAAAAGGTATATACACAGAAATCGTGATTTAGTTTGGAGGAGGACATTCGTGTTTAAAGTCCCGTCGACAACGAGTTCTTTAGAAAAGTTACTTATTTATTTTTTTATGTTGAGTCAACAGTCATCTGACAGGTTTCTACATCAACATGTACATCCATACTCCGCAAGCCACCTGACGGTGTGTGGCGGAGGGTACCTTGAGTACCTGTATGGGTTCTCCCTTCTATTCCAGTCTCCTACTGTTCGTGGAAAGAAAGATTGTAGGTATGCCTTTGTGTGGGCTCTAATCTATCTGATTTTATCCTCATGGTCCCTTCGTGAGATATACGTAGGAGGGAGCAATATATTGCTTGACTCCTCGGTGAAGGTATGTTCTCGAATCTTCAACTACTTTACAACGATTAATTTTATATGGTCATTCCATTTTAAATCGCTCCTAATGCCTACTCCCAGATAATTTATGGGATTAACTGCTTTCACTTGCTGACCTGCTATATTGTAGCTAAATGATAAAGGATCTATCTTTCTATGTAGTCGCAGCACATTACACTTGTCTACACTGAGATTCAATTCCATTCCCTGCACCATGCGTCAATTCGTTGCAGATCCTCCTGCATTTCAGTACAATTTTCCATTGTTACAACCTCTCGATATACTACAGCATCATCCGCAAAAAGCCTCAGTTAACTTCCGATGTTATCGACAAGGTAATTTATATAATATTGTGAATAGCAACGGTCCTACGACACTCCCCTGCGGCACAGCTGAAATCACTCTTACTTCGGAAGATTTCTTTCCATGAGAATGACATGCTGCGTTATGCTATCTAGGAACTCTTCAATCCAATCACACAATTGGTCTGATAGTTCTTATGCACTTACTTTGTTTATTAAACGACTGTGGGGAACTGTATCAAACGCCTTGCGGAAGTCAAAAAACACAGCATCTACCTGGAAACCCGTGTCTATCGCCCTCTGAGTCTCATGGAGGAATAGGGCGAGCTGCGTTTCACACGATCGTCTTTTTCGAAACCCATGCTGATTCCTACAGAGTAGATTTCTAGTCTCCAAAAAAGTCATTATACTCGAACATAATACGTGTTCCAAAATTCTACAACTGATCGACGTTAGAGATATAGGTCTATAGTTCTGCACATCTGTTCGATGTCCCTTCTTGAAAACGGGGATGACCTGTGCTCTTTTCCAATCGTTTGGAACGCTACGCTCTTCTAGATACCTACGGTACACCGCTGCAAGAAGGGGCGCAAGTTTCTTTGCGTACTCTGTGTAAAATCGAACTGGTATCCCATCAGGTCAAGCTGCCTTTCCTCTGTTGAGCGATTTTAATTGTTTCTCTATCCCTCTGTCATCTATTTCGATATCTACCATTTTGTCACCTGTGCGACAATCTAGAGAAAGAACTACAATGCAGTTTTCCTATGTGAAACAGCATTGGAAAAAGACATGTAGTATTTCGGCCTTTAGTCTGTCATCCTCTGTTTCAGTACCATTTTGGTCACAGAGTTCTGGACATTTTGGTTTGATCCACCTACCGCTTTGACATAAGACCAAAATTTCATAGGATTTTCTGCCAAGTCAGTACATAGAACTTACCTTTCGAATTCGTTGAACGCCTCTCGCATAGCCCTCCTCACACTACATTTCGCTTCCTGATTTTTTGTTTGTCTGCAGGGCTTTGGCTATGTTTATGTTTGCTGTGAAGTTCCCTTTGCTTCCGTAGCAGTTTTGTAACTGGGTTGTTGTACCACTGTGGCTCTTTTCCATCTCTTACGATCTTGCTTGGCACATACTCATCTAATGCATATTGTACGATGGTTTTCAACTTTGTCCACTGATCCTGAACACTATCTGTACTTGAGATAAAACTTTTGTGTTGAGCCGTCAAGTACCTGAAATCTGCTTTTTGCCACTTTTGCTGAACAGAAAAATCTTCCTACCTTTTTTAATATTTCCATTTACAGCTGAAATCAACGTTGCTTTAACCGCTTTATGATCGCTGATTCCCTCTTCTGCGTTAACTGTTTCAGGTAATTCGGGTCTGTTTGTCACCTGAAGGTCCAATACGTTATCGCCACGAGTCGGTTCTCTGTTTAACTCTCCTGGCAGTTTTCAGATAATGCACTTAAAAAAATGTCACTGGATTCTTTGTCCCTGCTACCCGTTATACACGTTTCAGTCTGCCAGTCTATATCTGGTAAATTAAAATCTCCACCCAAAACTATAACATCGTCGGGAAATCTACTCGAAATATTTTCCAAATTTTCCTTCAGATATTCTGCCACAACAGCTGCTGAGCCAGGGTGCCTATAGAGACATCCAATTACGATGTTTGAGCCTGCTTTAACCGTGCCCTTCATCCAAATTATTTCACATTTCGGATCTCCGTCAATTTCTTTCGATACTATTGGACTTTTCATCACTATAAACACGCCTCCACCTTCATTGTCCAGCCTGTCTCTGCGGTATACATTCCAATCTCAGTTTAGATTTCCATTACCGTTTACATCTGCTTTCAGCCGACTTCCCGTCTCTAGTACTATCTGGGCATTGTGACCGTTTATTAATGAGAGGAGTTCTGGGACCTTACTATAGAGGCTCCTGCAGTTTACTATTACCTCATTAATACTGTCATTCTCTGTTGCGTTTTGCCTACTACTACCTTCTCGCGTCTCAGGAGGCGTCTTGTCGGGCCTCAGGTGGGAATTCTCTAACCTAAAAAACCCACATGTGCATTCCACACCTACTCCGCTACCCTTGTAGCCGCTTCCTGCGTGAAGCGCACGCCTGACCTATTCAGGGGGCCCTACATTTCTCCACCTGATAGCGGAGGTCAAGAAATTTAAACCCCAGATCTCTGCAGAGTCGTCTGAGCCTCTGGTTTAAGCCTTCCACTCGGCTCCAAACCAGAGGACCGCGATCGGTTCTGGGAACGACACTACAAATAGTTAGCTCAGATTCCACCCCACGAGCGTGGCTTTCCACCTTCACCAACTCCGCCAACTTCCTGTATGATCTGAGGATGACCTCTGAACCCAGACGGCAGGAGTCATTGGTGCCGACACGAGCAAAAATTTGCAGTCATCTACATCTCCATCTACATCCATACTCCGCAAGCCACCCGACGGTGCGTGGCGGAGGGTACTTTGGGTACCTCTATCGGTTCTCCCTTCAGGTGCACCCAGTGCTCTCTATCGCCACCGGCAGGGCCTCCTCCACATCTAGGATGAGACCCCCCGGCAAGGAGACAGAGTGAACACTGGCCTTCTTCCCCGACCTTTCCGCTATTTCCCTAAGGGGCACCATCACCCATCTAACCCTGGAGCTCTCAATCACTAATAAACCCCTCCCCCCGTGTGCCTGCTCGGACCCTGCTGAAGGAGCGGCCACATGTCCACTCACAGACAGACCGGGCGATGCCACACGGCCAGCCTCCACGTTGACCCTCCACCTCGTGCGACGCGAACGCCGTTGAATCCGCCAATCCCCTTGGGGAGAGTGTGGCCCAACCGCGCCCGGTACCCGTGAAGATGTCTCGGCAGCAGGGACCGTGGGTGAAGCATGTAACACCTGGGGTGTACCATGCGACGCACCCGACTCCCCACTGCCGCTACACTCCGAGGCAGCAGCCTGAAGACGGTTGACCGCGGCCGTCAGCACGTTCAGCTGTTCGCGAACAGTGGCCAGCTCCTTCTGCGTCCGTACACAGCACGCACACATCCTATCCATCCTAAGAAATCAACCATTTTTTGTAGAGAGCTAAGTAATCACCATCCAACTAGGCTGATAATTTATTAAAGGCTGCTGATAGCTGACTAAATTGTGGTTACTAGAAACTTCTTATTGGAAAAAAATGAGAGTAGGCACTAACTGTCTCTGGACTGTATTCAAACACGAAATCTATGGAACACTATTACTAGTACTCGAAAATTAAAGCTTCATAAAAGCAAAAACACACGGAAAAAGAAGTGACAAGTAAGAAAAACACAATTAATACTTACATTTACGTAGCTTGTTGCACAGGAGGTATGAAGCAGACGGCAGTTACGACGACAATGGAAGTACTGGCACTACAGCTGACTAAAGGGACTCTCTCTGACTGTATTCAAAACAAACGCGAAATCTATGGAACACTATTACTAGTACACGAAAATTAAAGCTTCCTGAAAGCAAAACCACACGGAAAAAGAAGTGACAAGTAAGAGAAACACAGTTAATACTTAAATTTACGTACCTTGTTGCACGGGAGATGTGAAGCAGACGGCAGTTACAACGACACTGGCAGTGATTTGATGTGATGCGTTCTGACACGAATTTCTCTACTGTGCCAACCTCTTTATCTCAGAGTAGTACTTACAACCTAAGCCTCCCGTTATTTGTTGGATGTATTCCAATCTCTGCCTTCCACCAGAATTTTTACCCTCTAGAGGTCTCTCTAATACCATAGGTTATTTCTGCTGTCTTAACAATGTAGTATCACCCTGCCCCTTCTTGTTTTCAATGTTTCATCTTTCCATTCAGCAAATCATGTAATTCTTCTTCACTTTCACTCAGGATAGCAAAGTCATCAGCGAATCATATCATTGATATCGAGTCAGCTTGGAATTTAATCCCACTCTTGATCCTTTGTTTTATTTGCGTCATTGCTTTTTCGATGTATAGACTGAACAGAAGTGGCTGCCGTACATACTTTTTAATCTGAGGACTTCGTTCCTGGTCTTCCAGTCTTATTGCTCCCTCGTTGTTCTTGTCAAAGCTACATGTTATTCGTGTTTTCTCATGTTGTTGTTGTGACCTTCAGTCCAGAGACTGGTTTGATGCAGCTCTCCATGCTACTCTATCCTGTGCAAGGTTCTTCATCTCCCAGTACCTACTGCAAACTACATCATTCTGAATCTGTTTAGTGTATTCACCTCTTGGTCTCCCTCTTCGATTTTAACCTTCCTCGCTGCCCTCAAATACTAAATTGGTGATCCCTTGATGCCTCAGAATATGCCCTACCAACCGATCCCTTCTTCTAGTCAAGCTGTGCCACAAATTTACCTTCTCTCCAATTCTATTCAGTACCTCCTCATTAGTTATATGATCTACCCATCTTATCTTCAGCATTCTTCTGTGGCACCATATTTCGAAAGCTTCTGTTGTCTTAATTTCCAAACTAGTTATCGTCCATAATTGACTTCCATACATGGCTACGCTCCATACAAATACTTTCAGAAACGACTTCCTAACACTTAAACCTATACTCGATTTTAACAAATTTCTCTTCTTCAGAAATGCTTTCCTTGCCATTGCCAGTCTACATTTGATATCCTCTCTACTTCGACCATCGTCAGTTATTTTGCTCCCCAAATATCAATACTCATGTACTACTTTAAGCGTCTCATTTCGTAATCTAATTCCCGCAGCATCACGCGATTTAATTCGACTACATTCCATTATTCTCGTTTTGCTTTTGTTGATGTTCATCTTATAACCTCCTTTCAAGACTATGTCCATTCCGTTCAGCTGCTCTTCTAGGTCCTTTGCTGTCTCTGACGGAATTACAATGTCATCAGCGAACCTCAAAGTTTTTATTTCTTCTCCATGGATTTAACTCCTACTCCAAAATTTTATTTTCTTTCCTTTACTGCTTGGTCAATATACAGATTGAATAACGTCGGGGATAGGCTACAACCTTGTCTCACTCCCTTCCCAACCACTGCTTCCCTTTCATGTCCCTCGACTTTTATAACTGCCATCTGGTTTCTGTACAAATTGTAAATAGCCTTTCGCTCCCTGTATTTTACCCTGACACCTGCAGAATTTGAAATAGAGTATTCCAATCAACATTGTCAAAAGCCTTCTCTAAGTCTACAAATACTAGAAACGTAGGTTTGCCTTTCCTTAATCTTTCTTCTAAGATAAGTCATAAGGTCAGTATTGCCTCACGTGTTCCAATATTTCTACGGAATCCAAACTGTTTTTCCCCGAGGTCGGCTTCTACCAGCTTTTCCATCCGTCGATAAAGAATTAGTGTTAGTATTTTGCAGCTGTGACTTATTAAACTGATAGTTCGGTGATTTTCACATCTGTCAACACCTGCTTTCTTTGGGATTGGAATTATTATATTTCGCTCTGTCTCATACATCTTGCTCACCAGGTGGTAGAGTTTTGTCAGCACTGGCTCTCCCAAGGCTGTCAGTAGTTCTAATGGAATGTTGTCTACTCCCGGGGCCTTGTTTCGACTTAGGTCTTTCAGTGGTTTTCTCATATCTTAGACCTATTTTCCCCACGAATTCGTACATTGTCGAAGCTTTACCAAGATCGACATATGCTTCCATTATCAAGCGCAAGGTCAGAATGTCTGTCTGGTTCCTTTAACTTCGCTAAAGCAAAACCGATCCTCATCTAATAGATCCTCAATTTTTTTTCCATTCATCCATATTTGGAAATTTGTGGTAGGGACTATGGGACCAAATTGCTGAGGTCATCGGTCCCTAGGCTTACACACTGCTTAATCGCTTAATCTAACTTAATCTAACTTACGGTAAGGACAACACACGCACCCATGCCCGAGGGAGGCAGCCGCACGAACCGTGCAAGGCGCCCCAGACCCCACGGCTACCCCGCGTGGCCATTCATCCGTATATCAGTCTTAGACGCAATGTGGATTCCGAAACTGTTAAACTACCTGTCTGTACTCATATGCACCTACTATCTTGGGAATTGTGTGGATGATATTTTTTCGAAAATCAGGTGGAATATCTCCAGTCTCGAACTGCTACACACTAAAATCCACAATATTTTCTTTACCACTTCCCCCACTGATGTGGCCGAGCGGTTCTAGGCGCTTCAGTCTGGAACCGCGTAACCGCTACGATAGCAGGTTCGAATCCTGCCTCGGGCACGGACGTATGTAATGTCCTTAGATTAGTTAGGTTTAAGTAGTTCTAAGTTCTAGGGGACTGATGACCTCAGATGAAGTCCCATAGTGCTCAGAGCCATTTGAAACATTTGATACCCACTGGTCTTAGAAATTCTGATGGAATGTTCTCTCTCCCTTCTGCCTTCCTTGATCTGATTCTCACACAGGATCTCAAGTCTTCCCCCTCACAGAGGCCTTCAATGTACTTTTCAAACATATCCACTCTCTCCTCCGCTATTAACAATGGAATTCCCATTGCACACTCAATATTAATCCCGTTGCTTTTAATTTCACTAAAGGTTGTTTTGACGTTTCTAGATGCTGATTCAGTACATCCGTACATCATTTCTTGTTCGATATCTTCATATTGCTCTTGGCGCCATTTTACCTTAGCACTCTTGTACATCCTATTTGTTTCATTGTTGTATTTTATGCATGCCTGAATTTCCGTAGAAATGTTTTCTCTTCCTTCTTTCGGCGGATCAACTACACACACCACAAGTTTTGCATCACTCCGGTTCCCAGAACTCCTGAAGATAGACGTTGACTGTGAATATTGTATCACAGACACATTCCCCTTGACTGTTCAGAGATGCCACTAAACCCGTTCAAAGATGTAAACAACAATGCATGAACAGCGCCTATTAGACGGAGGGGGTCCGGCAGCCGTTCAGTTCCAGTCATTCCAACAGGAAGGAGGTCCACGGCTCGTGTTGTCTGTAGTTCAGCAGTGGCTAGACGGCCAATACCTTGGTTCGATCGCGTCCGCTTTGTTATTTCGTGCTCTCAACAAGGGAGGTGTGCAGGCGTCTCGGAGTGAACCAAAGCGATGTTGATCGGACGTGGAGGAGATACAGAGCAACAGGAACTGTCGATGACATGCCTCGCTCAGGCCGCCTAAGGGCTACTACTGCAGTGGATGACCGCTACCTACAGACTGTGGCTCGGAGGAACCCTGACAGCAACGAACCACGTTGCATAATGTTTTTACGTGCTGCCACAGGACGTCGTGTTACGACTCTAACTGTGTGTAATAGGCTGCATGATGAGCAACTTCACTCCCGACGTCCAAGGCGAGGTCCATCTTTGCAACCACGATACCATGCAGCACGGTAGAGATTGGCCCAACAACATGCTGAATGGACCGCTCAGGATTGCCATCACGTTATCTTCACCGATGAGTGTCGCATATACCTTCAACCACACAGTTGTCGGAGACGCGTTTGGGGACAACCTGGTCAGGCTGAACGCCTTAGACACACTGTCCAGCGAGTGCAGCAAGGTGGAGGATTCCTGCTGTTTTGGGGTGGCATTATGTGGGGCCGACGTACGCTGCTGATGGTCATGGAAGGCGCCGTAACTGCCGTACGATAAGTGAATGCCATCCTCCGACCGTTAGAGCAACCATATCAGCAGCATATTGGCGAGGCATTCGTCGTAATGGACTACAAATCCCGCCTCCATCGTGCACATCTTGTGAATGACTTCCTTCATGATAACAACAACGCCGAATTGCCGTTGAGGTGTGGGATAATCTGGACCAACAATGCCTTGATGAACTTGTGGATAGTATGCCACGACGAATACAGGCATGCATCAATGCAAGAGGACGTGCTATTGGGTATTAGAGGTACCGGTGTGTACAGAAACCTGGACCACCATCTCTGAAGGTCTCGCTGTATGGTGGTACAACATGCAATATGTGGTTTTCATGAACAGTAAAAGGGGCGGGAATGATGTTTTTGTTGATCTCTATTCCAATTTTCTGTGCAGGTTTCGGAAATCTCTGAATCGAGATGATGCAAAACTTTTTTTTATGTGTGTACATTATTTCATCTGCTACCTACGAAATAGTGATTATGGGATCAATACATCCAGTAACTGCCCATACCCAATTTGTTGCCTTTTCCGTAACATTCTCGGACTGAGGCACCAAGTAGACAGAAAATACTCGACGCTCTATTATACAAGTCTTTTACGACTCATTCTGAAGTACTTCGTAATGTTATATTTCCTGTCTTCCCTGCTTTCGAGAAGGGCTGTAACGTACCTACAAAAAATATGTAAAGTAGCTACAACCAATATAGCCTATGTTCGTCTATGAAAATGGACTCGACAAGCCACCAGTAATTGGAATCTGACCTGCTTAACACCGTGTGCATCTTGTATCAGTGTTAATTTCACTGTCGATTAAGCCCTCAACAGATCGTCACATGAAAAACTTAAAACTAACATTTGGATAAGGTACCTGAATGTGTATTTGAATAAGAATTTACAAGTGATTCAGAATCTGGCTTGTGCAACGGAATTTACTGGATTAGAGTACATGACATGTTATAGTATGTCAGTATCTCTGTTTTGGCCCTAATTATGCCCCCACCTCTTGAGATGACTGCTTTTTTCCAAGTGGTTTGTAGCATTCCGCAGCAACATGCAGCAGCAGCGGCTAAAGCTTATTGTTACTAAGAAACAATTTAAGAAAAAGGATTTTGCTTGGGTCCTGTTAACTACTAACTGACTTCTGAGAAGTCTATTTAAAAACTTCAGAAATCTTCATGACCAATAATAGTTGACAAAATAATTGAGAAATTCCTGACAATGTCGTAATTATCAATATTGGCTCAGTGCTCACTGATATCGTTTCAACTTTAAATGCCACCCTCTGACATTTAGACTATTTCCGTCTTTATTTCTTCGACGCATAGGTTGAACAGTAGAGGTGAAAGACTAGATCCCCGTCTGACACCCTTTTCAAACCGAACACTTCGTTCTCATTCTTGCATACTGTACCATCTTCTTGTACATACAGTGTCATTTATTCCCCGACTTTCCCTATTGCTTATCGCGTGTTTTCTTAGAATTTTAAACATCTTGCACCATTTGACATTGTCGAACACGTTTTCCAGGTCGAAAAATTCCACGAACGTGGGTTTTGATTTTTCTTCGGTTTTGCTTCCGTTACTATACACATCTCTGTGGTGCCTTTAGCTTTCCTAAAGCCAAACTGATTGTAATATGACAAACCTTTAATTTTCTTTCCCATTCTTCTGTAAATAATTCTTGTCAGCAACTTGATTGCACGAGCTGCTAAGCTGATTGTACGATAATTCTCGCACTTCTTGGTTCTTGCATTATTTGGAATTGTGAGTCTGACATTTTCCTGGAAGTCTCATAATATATCGCGAGCCCTATAAATTCTACAAAGAAACTTCAACAGTCGTTTTGTTGCTATTTTTTCAATGATTTTAGAGATTCCGATGGAATGTGATCCATCCCGTCTGCTTTATTTGAGCTTAAGTCGTCGACAACTCTCTTCAATTCTAATTCTAGCACTGGAACCCTTGTCTTTTAGGTATCGACTTCTTACATCACGACATCAGGCACTTCTCCCCCTTCTAGAGGCTTTCATTGTACGCTTTCCACCTATTAGCTCCCTCCTCTGTATTTAACAGTGAATTTCCCTCCGTTACTCTTAATTTGACTGAAGATTGTTTTCACTTTTGTATATGCTAAGTCAGTCTTTACGACAATAGTTTCTTTTTCGATTTCTTCGATTTTTTCATGCAGTCATTTCGTGTTAGCTTCCCTGAATTTTCTGTTTATTTCATTGCTGAGGGTCTTGTATTTCTGTATTCCTGAATTTTTTGAACATTTTTGTTGTTCCTTCTTTCGGCCAACAACGAAGTACTTCTTTTTTCCAATGGTTTCCTCTCACTTACCTTTCTTATACCTATGTGTTTCCTTCCAGTTTATATGGTTTCTCTTTTTAGAGTTGTACATTGCTCTTCAACTGAACTTCCTGCTGATCTATTCATTATCGCAGTGTCTGTAGCATCAGAGAACCTCAACGTACCTCTTCATTCCTTAGAATTCGTATAAAACTTCTTTTTACATTGATTCTTCCTGAATGTTCTTTTAAACTTTAGCCTACTCTGCGTTATTATCTCCCTAATTACTAAATTGCGAACTGAATCTGTATCTGCTCCTGGGTACGCCTTACTATCCAGTATCAGATTTGGGAATCTCTGCCTGACGATCATGTAATATAACTAGAATTTTCAAGTTTGTCCCGGACTTTTCAAAGTACACCTCCTCCTCTTGTGATTACTGAACAAAGTACTAGTTTTTAACATCTGATATTTATTTCAGCACTCTATTATCCTTTCTCGTCGCTCGCTATTGTTACTAAGCCTATATTCTCCAGTAACACTTTCTTCTACTCCCTCCACTATAACCGCGTACCAATCTCCCATGGCTATTAGACTTTCATTTCCCTTTACGTACTGAATTATCTGTTAAGTATTTCCATATAGTTTGATCTCTTAATCCTATGCTTGTGACGTCGGCATGTAAACCTGAAGTATTGTTGTCATTTTGGTTTGATGTCGATACCGATGAGAACAACCCTGTCATTGAGCCGTTTGCAGTAACTCGCTCTCTGCCATACCTTCATATTCACAACGAACCCTATTCCCGTTATTCCGTTTTCTGCTGCTGTTGATGTTACCCTATGCTAATGTGGCCAGAAATTGTTGTCTTATTTCCACTTCACTTCACTTACTCCCAGTATGTCTAGATGAAGGTTCAGCATTACGCTTTTCAAATTTTTTATCTTTCGTACCAGCTTCAAACTTCAGACATTCCATACATAGAGTTGTAGAACGTTATCCTTAATCTTTTTGTCATGGTTACCTTCCCCTCGGCAGTCACTTCCTGGAGATCCGAATGGGAGACCAGTTTGGAACATTTTTCCAATAGAGACATCATGATAATATTTTTCCAATTCCGGGCGGATGTCCCATGGGTATACATTATGCGTCTTTGATGCTGTGGTATCCATCGCCTCTGCTTGCTCATGATGTTGATCATTGCTGATTATTCCGCCTTTTATGGTTAGTTTTCCACCTCAAGAGCAAGAGACCACCCTAAACCCTGGCCGCACTCCGCCTTTTGACGCGGCCGTTGTGAGACTGAGGTTGACTTCTTATGGAGGAAGTCTTCAGCAGACATACCTGATAATTTATATTCAAAATTTAAGCAATGGTGGCGTTCGAGCCTGGGACCCAATGCGTTCTGATCGCTAGTGAAAGACGCAACCCATAGATCAAAGCAGCACGGTTGGTTTTTAATACCACCTTAAAACAACCATGCAAATGTAAATTCCGGCGTTTGTAACGTGCTCAAGGTGTCGGTTTTTACAATGACTATCAACCCAGCACGTGTAAATCTTAAACTGAAGAATTAAAAAAGAAATGCCTAAACTTGTATACGAAATTATCATGTAAGCCTTACAATCCCTTCCTTGAAACTAATTTGCAATTCAAAGGTTCTTTTGCTTTTCCTTTTCATGCCTTTTCTGAAAAATATTAATGAAAATAATTAGCATTATTTCAGTCTATTTGCAGTGTAGGGTGAAAACTGAAAATAAAAAAATAGAATTTACCACATTGGGACTAGACCCAAAGAGTCTCTAATTACATTTCTGTACACCTTCCGCCGAGCAAACCGCGTCTGGATGTTTTGCTAACGAATCTGGCTCATGTCTTACCTGAATCATGTCAGAAATGCTAATTTTTCCAAACGATTGGCCATCTGGATCCCACACTTCTTTCATTTGTGACCAAGTCTGCATGTACCACAAATATGTATGAAATCGGCGATGACGAGTAGACTTGGTCCCATTATGAGAGTTCTGGCAAAGAGCTGCATTAGAGTGAACTGACATGGGAGTATTTGCCATCCAAACTCTATTTGACTCGATGCCGGACCAGGTTAGGTCCATTGTTGCAGCAATAAGTGGCAGCTCAGTGTTCTGAATTCTGCATCGTGTGTACCAGGTGTGACCAAGAACTCGGCTCGCCAGCTGTGGCCTGGCATGAGTGCCATAGCGCTCAGCATTGTTGCACACTTCTCCATCTCCACACCAGGCTGCCTGAGTGCAAGGAGGGAGAAGATGCCGCATTTAAATGGCAGTGTAGTCGCACTGCATGCGACTTGCTTCTATATTTCTCATAGATATACATCGCAAACAAAACAAATTTTCAATATTAATTAATTACATTGTTGCCATGAAGACATATACTTTTTATGTGGTGTTAATTGGCGGTATATGCACAGACAGAGACAGTTTCGCAGATTTTCATACTCACGTTGCCACGTAATCGTGGCTTCTTTAGTTTGATAATCGAGAAATGGTCTTTCATTCGCATATGTTGATCGGAATATTGTAATACTTTTGCCTGAGGAAGGCAGTATAGACGTCCTCGACAATTTTAACCTAAAATTATTTGTCTTTAAAACGGGAATTAGCCTGCATGTGAATCAGTTACATCTGTACATCGATCGGGATGCTTTCAACTGAAATGGCAAACGGTCTCGAAAATAGGACGGAAAACAGATGAAAGACTTTCAGTTTACTAAAAACGTTTAGGGAACTATCCTTACAATTCTTTCAAGGCCACAATAAAACCAATCCTTGTGTTTTCTTTGACGGCAGTGAGGTTCGTGGACTGGTTGTGTATGTCAGTGTGTGTCCCTTATACAACGGGATTTTCTTTTTAAATGCATGCTTAAGGAGTCGTTTCTCACCTTGCACTGGATTTCTGTGGCCAGTCTCCAGTCCCGTTCACTCAAAATGTGAGATTGTCAAACCATTCCCGATGTTCTAATTTTAGTTTCTGCACTCGTTTTTCCTTCATAAACTCTAAAATTTCGAGTTTTAAATCGAAAACTGGTTCCAGGCCTGCAACCTTGATCAACCAACGTAATTTTCAGTTATATAGAAAGTTCCCATACTCTACTTTCAATTCCTTCTAAAACTGTAGCAACTGACAATGGAATAATGCGTGGAGCTTCAGAAATTTTTGCTATTCATACCACCAACTTCTTCACGTGTTGAATGCCCGCAAATTTAGCACGTCTGCCGATCTCTATAATTTTTTTAACTTTCATTGTCAACTAAATTTTTAAATTCCTTCTGTGCAGTATTGTAGTATTGTTTCACAGCAAATTTTCAGTACCCGTCACTTATGTGACGGCATAATAGGTATTGAGAATTCTCATCCCTCTCTTCTGTCATTCCCATTCATTTTTAAAGGATTCTGACGATATATGGCTAGATTGCGTCCTTTTGTGCAAACATCCATTGGACCTGTGAACGTCATTCATACCATGAACGAATAGTGAAGGGTAAACAGCACTGACACCACAATTCTGTTGAACTGAAGAGCGTTTTGCCGCTCGAAAAATAAAATTGAAATGTCGCGCTTTATCGAATACTTTGGGAAAGGAACGAACAAAGCCGACAAAGCCATGAGCCATGGCTCGCGCGCGATGCCCACACCCAGCCCGTGTCAAGTTCTTCACGCCGTGGCCGGCACTGCTGTATACCCTTATGTCAGCTACTCAATCAGTCATGTATTCTTCTTGAAGTAATGTGTTCGAACAATCAGTAAAATCTCGTTATTTACTAGCCTTCTTTCTGTGGAATTTTAATAGCCACCACAGTATAGTAAGGAACGTTTCAGATTCTTCAGTATCCCAATCAGCAAGTGGAGCCGATAACCATGTTATCGGATTCTACTTCACTCCTTAATGCTTTTAGGCATTCATACAGCATACGAATAATCACCCTGTTGCTTATGGGGCCCAGTAGTTGATAACTTTATTCCACAACGATCAGCAGAAGACTGGTGTTGATGCAGAAAACGCGTCGCCCCCTTAACGGAAACAAAATCGTTCTCGGCATATTTTCTGTAAGGCATTAAACTTAAATAATGGAAAACTGGAACAAATAATTGAATATTTGACTATGGATGTACGAAAACAGTTAAGGATTCCCGTCAGAGGTAGGAAGAAAACGTATGCACAAATTTAAAGTTAAAGAAGTACTCCACAGTCTGACTACCGTCGATACTGAACGAGCTTCAGAAGCACCATCGCATCACTCTGGTTCACTTACGACTGCGTCAAAACAGATCTATAAAGCGTCAGGCTTTCCTCGTTTGGCTTATCGCGAAACAAACAGTAACCATAGATAATGCAATGTATAAATCGGTATGCTACATGGCGATGTCTTCTTCAACAGTTCTGTCCTCTGCCTACTTTAGCGAGGTTCTACAAGGTACACAGACTCTCCATGAAAAAAATTTTTATTGTAAACGTACAATGTTTTGGGTTATTGGCAGAAAGTTTGGAATTGTGCATTTGATTACATTTCAAAAGCAGTTATCAATATAACACTGCTGATTGCAAGAATCACCAATGACAAAATATTACGATTGTAAATTGTTAAAAATAAAATTTACGTCAAAATTAAATTAACAACGGGAAATCCGATACATGAAAAACAGTGGTAAAACTAGATGACTGTGCGACAAAACCGGAAGAAAATTTATGCTTCTGCGTTGAAAGGCCAGTTGATAAAGACCTCTTGCAAAATTTCTGCTACTGTCGACGTACCAATCGTTTCCATAAAACACTAAAATATGGTTATTTAACATTTATCAGTGCTTGAGACTAATATTAACGGTCTATTACTGGCCTATTATGCTGGCGTCGGGTGATAAGCGAAAATTAGGGCATTAATGACAGTAATGTTACGTTGTCCTCGCGAGGAAAATTATCATATGAGTTATTGCATTACGTGCTATTTGCAAATGGTGACATGCCAGTAATGACGTGGGGGATAATGTGCAGTTTTATACAGCTTGCGTGTACCCTACAACCTAGTGATCTCTGTGTAATATAAGTTCTCCCACGGCCTTTTCATGGTTAATTGGCCTAATGGTGCTAATTGTGCTGCGTGTGCCAGCTCACATTTTGCCATACAACAGCCGATGGACGCGACGGAAAACTGTAGAAATCTTCTGGACAGTGTTTCAAAGGACGTGGGCCGCATGCCAGAATACATAACGGAACTGACTCCAAGATAGTCCCTTTGCTAATTTATTATAAGGAACAAGGAAAAACTGATTTCCGCCTGTATATATGGTTCTCGGGCGAGACACCGGATGTCATAGTGAAAACTCCACAATACATCAGCGCAACTGGCCGACATCTTCAAGTGCGCCTGTTTATCAAAAACATGTACTCTTGAAATTATTTTGAGGTCTGGCCTTTTCACTGAGGAATTTTTTATAAAGAGCCGCGATATTTTGACAGCGCAAGTATAGCATGATCATTTATCATTTACTATTTGCATGCCGGTCGGGGACTTCTTGACGGGAAACGAATTATAAGTAAGTTGAAAAGATTTTAAAATGCAGTATGTAGTTATACTGGCCAATATGGAAAATCGTCATACTTATCTCCTTTACTTGAGTGGGCAATAAAGGCACGTAATCACTTAGAAAGGTCTTATCTTTTTGTACAATGGTGGATTAGTATATGTTTACTGTGCTTTATGACATCTTAGCACCTATTAATATCCTGTACGAAACTTCCGGTTGCAGTCAGAATATCGTTGTGTGGTGGACTAGCTGAATCGAAATAAAGTACTGGACAATTTCATTGTAGAGGTTGTATCACAATTAATTGCCAGAGCTGACACTGTGAAAGTAAAGAACAATACAAGCAATAATATTCCAGCAAACATGGATCCCTAAACGATTCGTTTGTGACAAAAATGCGAATATAATTCTTCATATAATATTTTGTCTTGAAGGCAAAGTTTTTGAACAGTCGTACCGCTTTCGACTATTTAGTAGCCTTTCTCACACTCCGTAGTAAAAATAAATGAAAAGCATTACCATCTGCTACAATAATAGATTAAAAATAAGGACTGAAAGTACAGCACAAACCTGATATACTTTTTACTCCGCTGCACTACAACAAGCTTAACCACATAAAAATAATATGAAACAAAATTGCCATGCTTGTTTTAAGCGTATATAGATAAGTTGCAAAACTTCCTAGAGATCGTTGACGTATGCATAACATACAGATGATTAAGCAAAATTACAAAAAGAAGGTTCATTTAAAGTATTCTGAGTTATATTTTGTGGTAAGCAAATTATTTTTACTTAACCATCGGAAAAATCTGGCACTAGGTAAACAGATTTGTGAGGTGGTATACAGGGTGTAAATTTCAAGTTGTCAAACCAGAATAGAATAACTTGAAAAATAAGCTTCACACAAAAAAATGTGTAAAATCCAAAGCTGATTATTTTCGAGTCGCCATCTTCTGGTGCTAAAATTAGCACGCCACACCAGCCCCTAGGGGTGGGGCAGGAGGAAACTTTAAAATTTCTAATTGTACCACCCAGTTTTAATAGCAG
Organism: Schistocerca serialis cubense; assembly: GCF_023864345.2. Taxonomy (NCBI): domain Eukaryota; kingdom Metazoa; phylum Arthropoda; class Insecta; order Orthoptera; family Acrididae; genus Schistocerca; species Schistocerca serialis. Next base: position 231,577,668 of record NC_064644.1, read on the forward strand.
AATCAGATTCTACATGAAATACTGTGCACATTTTGTTTTAAACATTTGTTTTCATTCTTGATAGTTGGCGGTGTAGTTCAAGAAAATCCACGTTCTCATTTTTGCGTGGAAAATGGTTACGGATAAATAATAAATAGTTATTTACTTCGTAAATTTTGATTTGGGTCAACATTTGTAAAACTCTAACTCCTCTCTCTAAAACCCCACCCTATGGAGAGAGATGGAGAGTTGTAGATTTAGAGAATATCCTCCTACTACCACTGGGGACAATATGACAGCGTAAGCCATAGGAAATATGTATATTATTTGTTTTCAAAGCTGTTATTTGAAAAATATTTGACTCCCACCCTCTGGCTCAATCGTATCCAGTTTTGTTTCGTTCAGTTTTCTATTTATAATGCATTAAAATTTATTCATGGTTTATGAAACTGGCACCAAAAGAATTCGGTACGACCCCAATCTAAATTTCTGTTTGTTCCTTGAATGTAACATTATAAAATAGATTGATGACTTAATGTATGTTTTTATGTTACTTCATGAAAATTCTTCTAACACATCGATTGTAAGTTAGTTGGGATCTTGATCACTCCAGTGGTATTCAGTGAAGCAAAGATATCCTGGTAGGATCAGGGTTAAATACAACTGAGAACAGTTCACTGTGATTTTGGATGAATTCTTTTTCAGTTATTTCTTATAATCATCTGTACGTTAAGCATACATCAATGACAGTTTTGGATCCTATATACATCTTGTTGAAGCATGAATGCCAGCTTTAACTACTATTGCTTTTGCATCGTTATGAATTCCTGCGTAGCAACAGAATGAGGGGTATATCGTGTTTATATTAAATTTTCTGTCCTTTTATTTTACCTGTTATTTTAGTAGGTAGTAATATTTTTCATTTGCTTCCGTTGTAGATTCTGAAGATAGCTGTTGTTTAGCACACCGGTAATTCTCTTAAAAAACTTCGCTATCAAGACAATTATTTAAAAAAATATGTACGCCTTTCGATTGCTTTCCAAGTGGTTATTTTATGTAACATTCTATTCATAAATGCGAATGTGTGGTTGCTAATCGCCACTGATTCCAGTATCAGATATTGTCCTAATTAGTACAGAATATAATTGAAATTTAACCTATTTGATCAAGTTCCCATTCATTCGTCACCCACGGCCTACCGTAAAACGACATTCAGTACTACTTCAGCATGTTATATGTTACAAATTACTGTACACTTGCTCCTGTTCAGGGAAGCCATCCAAATGTGGTCCTCTGACTAGAATAAATACTGTAGGAATTGCGAGTTCTTTCAAACACCGTCCCCGATTATCTCGGCAAGAAGGTCCAGTCCGCTGAGCCAGTTCTTCAAATTTGTCAATAGGATTACTGTACACTTTTGAACTGATCTCAGACAGGAAACTCTAGCACACAATATATTTTTAATTAAACATTATTTTTTGATTGTCAGTAAATGAATGGGACAAAATCATAACTTTGGGCTTCTTCTCGCCCTACAATTGTGAATTTGTGCTTTTCGGGAAGTTTGGATGCGCCATAGCGTGTTTCCCCTATAGTAACCTATGTGTTCACTAAGCGCCCTGTGGGGCTTTCCTGAAAAGTAACTTAGTTGTGATCCCCGGGTGTGAGGACTGTGGTGACAGTTTGTTATTGTTTGGTTCTAATAATGTTTCTCCTCGCCAAATGATGCCTAACACTATTACTGTCACCGTCTCTGCAAGCTGAGGGAGTGTGACGGCGGTTGCAGGTGCTACTGTAGGAATTGAAAAGTAACTTAGTTGTGATCCCCGGGTGTGAGGACTGTGGTGACAGTTTGTTATTGTTTGGTTCTAATAATGTTTCTCCTCGCCAAATGATGCCTAACACTATTACTGTCACCGTCTCTGCAAGCTGAGGGAGTGTGACGGCGGTTGCAGGTGCTACTGGTGCTGTTCTGAACATTTATGATTAATGCGCTCCTTTAAACATGATTTACATTCTGGTCTGGCCACATCTATTAGCATACCGGGTGCATTTCTGTTGGCATCTTTGGGTGTTATAAGGCGAGATTCCTTAGCTGATGCTTGGAATGTGATTGGGCTGCGAGCTGTCTCATACTGGCGTCTGACAGTTACGTTACTAATTGAACCAGGATTCAAGATTGTTGTTTAAAAACCACTTAAACTATGTTCGTATCCTGGGTATGTTAAGACACTTATTTTAGGTTCACTCCAGTGTTTAAATTTTACTGTTATTGAAATTATTAGTTTAACCCGTAAATCACCGTTTGCTGGGTGTTCTCCATTATTCTGGATTGCTTATTCAGTCAGCTATTTGCTGAATGTGTGGTATCGTACTAATTGACCTGTTGGTTTGCGTTTCTAGGCATCTTCTTGTCGCATGGTGCGTGCTTTACGAGCGCCTTGCTGTTGCCTGATGGGCCAGCTATTGTTTCTGCAGTCTATATGTGCAACTAGCCCGGTCTGACAAGGGTGAACGCATTGGCGGCAAGATATTACTGGATAGCATTTGAGATTTTTCGCTGACATTACCTTGTGGGAAGCAGCTCTAAGGCACGGTAGCGGCTTTTTTTCAGTACAGTTTGTCTTCTCTGGTTCGCATGGGTCCAAAGCTGTTCAAAGTTCGCGTATTTTCGTCTGTTGGCTTGGATGCCTTTTGCTGCCGTGCTCTCTCTGTGTCAAGTTTCCCTTGGTCAGCCGGCCATTTTCTGGCTCTTGTATAGCTTAAATTGGCCAGTTTTCTCAAAGGACTGCGCTAAATTTTGATATGTAATTTAGAACCGTACTGTTGGCTAGGACATTAAAATTTGCTTTAAACATTTTCCCTTCACTAAATTGGTGCTAGCCGTTGATGCATTTGACCTTTTAGAAATCTTGATTTAAATTTGTCAGCTCTCTTAAGGTACTGGATAAAATTATAGTCCGCAATTTATAGGCATTCAGTTGGCTTTGACATTCAAACTGTTAAAACACTTTACCTGTTACTAAATATGTGCTACTTGTTACTACATTCACCTTCAAAAATTGGCTTTAAATTTGTCGTGTCCTTTAAAAGACCACTTTAAACGTAGAGTCAGTAATTCAGAGCTATAGTTAGCCTGGTATCATTTTGCTATATTGGGTCTGATAGTTCAAAACCACTGTATTAACCATTTTGCTGTGATTGTGTTTTAACATTGTTGTTTGTAAGAATCCGTGTAATAAATGTGAATCACTTGGCAAATAATGAATGTCATAATCTGGGACCTAACACTTCCATGGATTTCTCCTTCCATGGCTCTTTGAACCTTACACGTGATGTATATTTAATACAGTGGTTCCAACTGCATTCTGAATTCTCATTCCATTGATCATTGCTGAATCCTTTACAGGGTGTTATGCAACACTAGGACAAGAGAGTGCCCTGAATCTTTGTTCAATCTTCTGTCATTTTTGACGAGACCATTAGCAGAACGAGGGTGACTTCTTATGCCGGAAGTCCTCACCCGGTATTGCTGATATTTTTCATTGAAATATTAAGTTTCGGCGCTGTTTGAACCAGGGACCGAGTTTGTCATGATCATTAGTCAAAGACACTACCTCTACACCTCAGGTTTCTGATATGTGCATTTAAGTAATGTTGGCGAAATACGAAGCAACTGTTTCTTGACTGCACGTATGTAGACATAGCATGTTTGGATTAGCTGCCTATGCAGGAAGATAGATATTAAAAGCAAATTAACCGCTTGTAGTAAATTAATGTTTCTGTTGCTGGCGACGTTAGCTGTCGTGTGTGTGTGTGTGTGTGTGTGTGTGTGTGTGTGTCTGTCATCCAGAGCATATTTACACTGCTGGCCACCAAAAATAAAACACCCTGAAAGAAGCATCGAAAGCAGGTGAAATTAGCAGCATGCATTTGCGGCGACAAGAAACGCACATGATTAGCATTTCAGGGTAGGCGCACATCACGGCCACCGGTAATGCCGTCTGCAAAAGCTATATGTCCGGGGGATGGGGGGTGGGGGAACAGACGGCCGTATGGATGTACTGGAATTGTTCTTTCGTGCGGTTGTTTTGCGTAAGCAGATCAGTATGACTCTTATAATACAGGGAGTGTCTTTCGAGCACTTTTCGGAGTTTGACTGAGGAGGAACAGTTGCCTATAATGACTGCGGATTATCCTTCAGTGTAATCTATGATAGTGTTGGACAGAAATAAGCAACTGTGATGCAGATCTGTAATCGCTGGATGCAGGAGGGAACGACGGACCGAAGGGACCGATTGTATCCACCCAACACAAAGATACCAAAGAAATGTAAAGACTCTCTTAAAAAAACATTACACACACCTTGACACAGAACCAGACAAAGAGAATGACACAAAAGAACTCTAAAGCTCCACTCTTAACAAGCCTGCTAAAGGTCCACAAACCCCTCGTCCCAGTCAGGCAAGTGGTTGACTTCAGAAAGCCCCATCTTACTTACTAGGGAGACACATGCACACATTCCTACAGAAGACATGCACATACACAAACAACAGAAGAATCAAAAACACAGGAGACATGATAGAGAAAATTAGGAATGTCAACATCCCCCCAACAGCAAAACTGGTATCTTTTGACATAACATCAATGTACACAAACATACCCACAGAAGAATCTATAAAAATTATAGAACAACAGCTAAAATGCAAGAAATTCCAAGAAGTACAAATAAATGAAATCTCATCCATTCTTAGGCTAATCACAGAACAAAACTACTTCACTTTCAACATCAACTTCTACTTCCCATGGGGTCCTCCATCAGTGGAACCTTAGCCAAAATTTTCTTGGATCATATAGAGAACACAATATTCAATAACACTGTAAAACGAGGAGGGTGCAAAATAATCTACTGGTACCGATATGTGGATGACATAATCTGTCTTGTAGATGAAACACATAACAGGATAGAAGAGCTACACATTAACATCAACAAAGTGCACCGTCAAATCCACTTCACAATGGAAACAGAAAACAATAAGAAACTAAATTTCTTCGATCTTACAATCACAAGAAACAACCACCAACATGAATTCTTCATCTACAGAAAACCCACATCCACAAGCACTGTCATCCACAGCTGATCCAACCATCCAACAGTGCATAAATATGCCAGTTTCACACACATGCTCCACAGGATAAACAGAACACCTCTTAAACTAGAGAACTACACACAGGAACTAAACATAATCAAGCAAATTGCTGTTGAAAACGACTACAAAACAGACATCATAAACAAACTCAACAACAAGGTAAAACGAAAACATGCAGTACACAAAGACAACACAGCTGACCACACCACTTCAGAAAAAAGAGAGAGATGGTACACATTAACATACAATAACAAAATATCACATAGAATAGGAAACATCTTGAAAAAGCAAGAGATTCCAAAACAATTCAGAACAAATAATACAATTCAGAAAAGACTAAGACCGGTCAGAAAAACCTCAAACAAATTCAGCAAAGCTGGAATACATCAACTCACTTGCAACTCCTGTCAGGCCCAATACTTAGGACAAACAAGTAGAAATTTCTGATCGAGGTACACAGAGTCCATGAGAGCTCTAAAAAGTGACAGCGCACATTCATGTTTTGCAGAAAATCTAATGAACGAAAACCATAACCCGACTAATATCGAAAACGATTTACACCTTCTGGGAAACAGCAACAGTTTATGCCGACGACTAACGATAGAAGAAAATTACTACATACAAAAGGCTATAGTCGAAGGGAAAATGGAATAAATGAAAACACAACGCTTTGCAACAACACACTCTTTACCGCCCTGAGAGAACTGACCAAGGACACCGAACAGAAAGCACACACACGCAAAAGAACCAATTCCCCGTCACACACAGAGACATAAATAATGAACAGAAGTTTTCGTAATTCGCGCTACAGTTTTCATAGCCTTTCTCGCCACATGCGATACAACTCTCGCGACACACACGAACAGCAAGATGGCGTAATGTTCTGGATCGGAAACAAGTTTTGTTTTTCTGTTTATAAAAGCAGCCACGTACCATCCAACGATCGTGAGTATACGAATAGCTAAGGAACAGCTCAGTATACACCAAATAACTGGCTTCCACAACACTACCATAACCCCAAGTATATATTGCTGACATACGAAGTTCACATTTCAGTATTTTGTCTACTAACAGCCGCTCACGTGGCTGCAGATGACATGATGTTCGCCAAGTAAAAAACGGCAACAAAAAAAAAGAGCACAGAAAATATGCCGCCATCAGCGCCAATAATTGCTTAAAACATGTTGTAACATACAATAAATAAGGTAGTATGAAAGTATTTCATAGAAAACTATATTTCAAAAGACGAATAATAAAAATGTAATAATATTTTACTTTTTCCAGAATGAGATTTTCACTCTGCAGCGGAGTGTGCGCTGATATGAAACTTCCTGGCAGGTTAAAACTGTGTGCCCGACCGAGACTCGAACTCGGGACCTTTGCCTTTCGCGGGCAAGTGCTCTACCATCTGAGCTACCGAAGCACGACTCACGACCGGTACTCACAGCTTTACTTCTGCCAGTATCTCGTCTCCTACCTTCCAAACTTTACAGAAGCTCTCCTGCGAACCTTGCAGAACTAGCACTCCTGAAAGAAAGGATATTGCGGAGACATGGCTTAGCCACAGCCTGGGGGATGTTTCCAGAATGAGATTTTCACTCTGCAGCGGAGTGTGCGCTGATATGAAACTTCCTGGCAGATTAAAACTGTGTGCCCGACCGAGACTCGAACTCGGGACCTTTGCCTTTCGCGGGCAAGTGCTCTACCATCTGAGCTACCGAAGCACGACTCACGATCGGTACTCACAGCTTTACTTCTGCCAGTATCTCGTCTCCTACCTTCCAAACTTTACAGAAGCCCTCCTGCGAACCTTGCAGAACTAGCACTCCTGAAAGAAAGGATATTGCGGAGACATGGCTTAGCCACAGCCTGGGGGATGTTTCCAGAATGAGATTTTCACTCTGCAGCGGAGTGTGCGCTGTGGCCAAGCCATGTCTCCGCAATATCCTTTCTTTCAGGAGTGCTAGTTCTGCAAGGTTCGCAGGAGAGCTTCTGTAAAGTTTGGAAGGTAGGAGACGAGATACTGGCAGAAGTAAAGCTGTGAGTACCGGTCGTGAGTCGTGCTTCGGTAGCTCAGATGGTAGAGCACTTGCCCGCGAAAGGCAAAGGTCCCGAGTTCGAGTCTCGGTCGGGCACACAGTTTTAATCTGCCAGGTAGTTTCATATCAGCGCACACTCCGCTGCAGAGTGAAAATCTCATTCTGGAAACATCCCCCAGGCTGTGGCTAAGCCATGTCTCCGCAATATCCTTTCTTTCAGGAGTGCTAGTTCTGCAAGGTTCGCAGGAGAGCTTCTGTAAAGTTTGGAAGGTAGGAGACGAGATACTGGCAGAAGTAAAGCTGTGAGTACCGGTCGTGAGTCGTGCTTCGGTAGCTCAGATGGTAGAGCAATTGCCCGCGAAAGGCAAAGGTCCCGAGTTCGAGTCTCGGTCGGGCACACAGTTTTAATCTGCCAGGAAGTTTCATATCAGCGCACACTCCGCTGCAGAGTGAAAATCTCATTCTGGAAACATCCTCCAGGCTATGGCTAAGCCACGTCTCCGCAATATCCTTTCTTTCAGGAGTGCTAGTTCTGCAAGGTTCGCAGGAGAGCTTCTGTAATGTTTGGAAGGTAGGAGACGAGATACTGGCAGAAGTAAAGCTGTGAGTACCGGTCGTGAGTCGTGCTTCGGTAGCTCAGATGGTAGAGCACTTGCCCGCGAAAGGCAAAGGTCCCGAGTTCGAGTCTCGGTCGGGCACACAGTTTTAATCTGCCAGGAAGTTTCATATCAGCGCACACTCCGCTGCAGAGTGAAAATCTCATTCTGGAAACATCCCCCAGGCTGTGGCTAAGCCATGTCTCCGCAATATCCTTTCTTTCAGGAGTGCTAGTTCTGCAAGGTTCGCAGGAGAGCTTCTGTAAAGTTTGGAAGGTAGGAGACGAGATACTGGCAGAAGTAAAGCTGTGAGTACCGGTCGTGAGTCGTGCTTCGGTAGCTCAGATGGTAGAGCACTTGCCCGCGAAAGGCAAAGGTCCCGAGTTCGAGTCTCGGTCGGGCACACAGTTTTAATCTGCCAGGAAGTTTCATATCAGCGCACACTCCGCTGCAGAGTGAAAATCTCATTCTGGAAACATTCCCCAGGCTGTGGCTAAGCCATGTCTCCGCAATATCCTTTCTTTCAGGAGTGCTAGTTCTGCAAGGTTCGCAGGAGAGCTTCTGTAAAGTTTGGAAGGTAGGAGACGAGATACTGGCAGAAGTAAAGCTGTGAGTACCGGTCGTGAGTCGTGCTTCGGTAGCTCAGATGGTAGAGCACTTGCCCGCGAAAGGCAAAGGTCCCGAGTTCGAGTCTCGGTCGGGCACACAGTTTTAATCTGCCAGGAAGTTTCATATCAGCGCACACTCCGCTGCAGAGTGAAAATCTCATTCTGGAAACATCCCCCAGGCTGTGGCTAAGCCACGTCTCCGCAATATCCTTTCTTTCAGGAGTGCTAGTTCTGCAAGGTTCGCAGGAGAGCTTCTGTAAAGTTTGGAAGGTAGGAGACGAGATACTGGCAGAAGTAAAGCTGTGAGTACCGGTCGTGAGTCGTGCTTCGGTAGCTCAGATGGTAGAGCACTTGCCCGCGAAAGGCAAAGGTCCCGAGTTCGAGTCTCGGTCGGGCACACAGTTTTAATCTGCCAGGAAGTTTCATATCAGCGCACACTCCGCTGCAGAGTGAAAATCTCATTCTGGAAACATCCCCCAGGCTGTGGCTAAGCCATGTCTCCGCAATATCCTTTCTTTCAGGAGTGCTAGTTCTGCAAGGTTCGCAGGAGAGCTTCTGTAAAGTTTGGAAGGTAGGAGACGAGATACTGGCAGAAGTAAAGCTGTGAGTACCGGTCGTGAGTCGTGCTTCGGTAGCTCAGATGGTAGAGCACTTGCCCGCGAAAGGTAAAGGTCCCGAGTTCGAGTCTCGGTCGGGCACACAGTTTTAATCTGCCAGGAAGTTTCATATCAGCGCACACTCCGCTGCAGAGTGAAAATCTCATTCTGGAAACGTCCCCCAGGCTGTGGCTAAGCCATGTCTCCGCAATATCCTTTCTTTCAGGAGTGCTAGTTCTGCAAGGTTCGCAGGAGAGCTTCTGTAAAGTTTGGAAGGTAGGAGACGAGATACTGGCAGAAGTAAAGCTGTGAGTACCGGTCGTGAGTCGTGCTTCGGTAGCTCAGATGGTAGAGCACTTGCCCGCGAAAGGCAAAGGTCCCGAGTTCGAGCCTCGGTCGGGCACACAGTTTTAATCTGCCAGGAAGTTTCATATCAGCGCACACTCCGCTGCAGAGTGAAAATCTCATTCTGGAAACATCCCCCAGGCTGTGGCTAAGCCATGTCTCCGCAATATCCTTTCTTTCAGGAGTGCTAGTTCTGCAAGGTTCGCAGGAGAGCTTCTGTAAAGTTTGGAAGGTAGGAGACGAGATACTGGCAGAAGTAAAGCTGTGAGTATCGGTCGTGAGTCGTGCTTCGGTAGCTCAAATGGTAGAGCACTTGCCCGCGAAAGGCAAAGGTCCCGAGTTCGAGTCACGGTCGGGCACACAGTTTTAATCTGCCAGGAAGTTTCATATCAGCGCACACTCCGCTGCAGAGTGAAAATCTCATTCTGGAAACATCCCCCAGGCTGTGGCTAAGCCATGTCTCCGCAATATCCTTTCTTTCAGGAGTGCTAGTTCTGCAAGGTTCGCAGGAGAGCTTCTGTAAAGTTTGGAAGGTAGGAGACGAGATACTGGCAGAAGTAAAGCTGTGAGTACCGGTCGTGAGTCGTGCTTCGGTAGCTCAGATGGTAGAGCACTTGCCCGCGAAAGGCAAAGGTCCCGAGTTCGAGTCTCGGTCGGGCACACAGTTTTAATCTGCCAGGAAGTTTCATATCAGCGCACACTCCGCTGCAGAGTGAAAATCTCATTCTGGAAACATCCCCCAGGCTGTGGCTAAGCCATGTCTCCGCAATATCCTTTCTTTCAGGAGTGCTAGTTCTGAAAGGTTCGCAGGAGAGCTTCTGTAAAGTTTGGAAGGTAGGAGACGAGATACTGGCAGAAGTAAAGCTGTGAGTACCGGTCGTGAGTCGTGCTTCGGTAGCTCAGATGGTAGAGCACTTGCCCGCGAAAGGCAAAGGTCCCGAGTTCGAGTCTCGGTCGGGCACACAGTTTTAATCTGCCAGGAAGTTTCATATCAGCGCACACTCCGCTGCAGAGTGAAAATCTCATTCTGGAAACATCCCCCAGGCTGTGGCTAAGCCACGTCTCCGCAATATCCTTTCTTTCAGGAGTGCTAGTTCTGCAAGGTTCGCAGGAGAGCTTCTGTAAAGTTTGGAAGGTAGGAGACGAGATACTGGCAGAAGTAAAGCTGTGAGTACCGGTCGTGAGTCGTGCTTCGGTAGCTCAGATGGTAGAGCACTTGCCCGCGAAAGGCAAAGGTCCCGAGTTCGAGTCTCGGTCGGGCACACAGTTTTAATCTGCCAGGAAGTTTCATATCAGCGCACACTCCGCTGCAGAGTGAAAATCTCATTCTGGAAACATCCCCCAGGCTGTGGCTAAGCCATGTCTCCGCAATATCCTTTCTTTCAGGAGTGCTAGTTCTGCAAGGTTCGCAGGAGAGCTTCTGTAAAGTTTGGAAGGTAGGAGACGAGATACTGGCAGAAGTAAAGCTGTGAGTACCGGTCGTGAGTCGTGCTTCGGTAGCTCAGATGGTAGAGCACTTGCCCGCGAAAGGCAAAGGTCCTGAGTTCGAGCCTCGGTCGGGCACACAGTTTTAATCTGCCAGGAAGTTTCATATCAGCGCACACTCCGCTGCAGAGTGAATATCTCATTCTGGAAACATCCTCCAGGCTGTGGCTAAGCCATGTCTCCGCAATATCCTTTCTTTCAGGAGTGCTAGTTCTGCAAGGTTCGCAGGAGAGCTTCTGTAAAGTTTGGATGGTAGGCGACGAGATACTGGCAGAAGTAAAGCTGTGAGTACCGGTCGTGAGTCGTGCTTCGGTAGCTCAGATGGTAGAGCACTTGCCCGCGAAAGGCAAAGGTCCCGAGTTCGAGTCTCGGTCGGGCACACAGTTTTAATCTGCCAGGAAGTTTCATATCAGCGCACACTCCGCTGCTGAGTGAAAATCTCATTCTGGAAACATCCCCCAGGCTGTGGCTAAGCCATGTCTCCGCAATATCCTTTCTTTCAGGAGTGCTAGTTCTGCAAGGTTCGCAGGAGAGCTTCTGTAAAGTTTGGAAGGTAGGAGACGAGATACTGGCAGAAGTAAAGCTGTGAGTACCGGTCGTGAGTCGTGCTTCGGTAGCTCAGATGGTAGAGCACTTGCCTGCGAAAGGCAAAGGTCCCGAGTTCGAGCCTCGGTCGGGCACACAGTTTTAATCTGCCAGGAAGTTTCATATCAGCGCACACTCCGCTGCAGAGTGAAAATCTCATTCTGGAAACATCCCCCAGGCTGTGGCTAAGCCATGTCTCCGCAATATCCTTTCTTTCAGGAGTGCTAGTTCTGCAAGGTTCGCAGGAGAGCTTCTGTAAAGTTTGGAAGGTAGGAGACGAGATACTGGCAGAAGTAAAGCTGTGAGTACCGGTCGTGAGTCGTGCTTCGGTAGCTCAGATGGTAGAGCACTTGCCCGCGAAAGGCAAAGGTCCCGAGTTCGAGTCTCGGTCGGGCACACAGTTTTAATCTGCCAGGAAGTTTCATATCAGCGCACACTCCGCTGCAGAGTGAAAATCTCATTCTGGAAACATCCCCCAGGCTGTGGCTAAGCCATGTCTCCGCAATATCCTTTCTTTCAGGAGTGCTAGTTCTGCAAGGTTCGCAGGAGAGCTTCTGTAAAGTTTGGAAGGTAGGAGACGAGATACTGGCAGAAGTAAAGCTGTGAGTACCGGTCGTGAGTCGTGCTTCGGTAGCTCAGATGGTAGAGCACTTGCCCGCGAAAGGCAAAGGTCCCGAGTTCGAGTCTCGGTCGGGCACACAGTTTTAATCTGCCAGGAAGTTTCATATCAGCGCACACTCCGCTGCAGAGTGAAAATCTCATTCTGGAAACGTCCCCCAGGCTGTGGCTAAGCCATGTCTCCGCAATATCCTTTCTTTCAGGAGTGCTAGTTCTGCAAGGTTCGCAGGAGAGCTTCTGTAAAGTTTGGAAGGTAGGAGACGAGATACTGGCAGAAGTAAAGCTGTGAGTACCGGTCGTGAGTCGTGCTTCGGTAGCTCAGATGGTAGAGCACTTGCCCGCGAAAGGCAAAGGTCCCGAGTTCGAGTCTCGGTCGGGCACACAGTTTTAATCTGCCAGGAAGTTTCATATTTTACTGTGTTTGTATAACCATGCTATTTTCTGCATGTTTTAGATTAAAAAACCCCACTGACGATGGTGATATTTGTCGCCGAAACTAGTTTGGGATAATAAAGAAATAAACGAGTAACAAGGTGTTTTGCATCAAAGCGGACGCAATTTATGATATTACTCTTTTTCTATGCAAACACGGACCAAAGGCCGAGGCGTGTGGCAGCGGTCATGTCCAGCAATGGCGGGAAACTCCGTACTAATTTTATCATCTGTCTCACATCACATTGGGCTGCATTTTCAGTCATGTGATCTTTCTACAACGCGTTAGCTTCCAAACCAACTTGGCTGTGATGTTCTTCTTCGTGTTGCATTTTGGATTGTCAGCAGTGTATAACTCCCTTCACATTCAAAATGGAAGTATAAATAGTTTCAGTACTTGTATTTTCTGTATGGCAGTGTATTTATAGCTTAAGAGAATCATCATCTAAATTCTCAATTATTATTCCGCCTCAGTTGCACGTTTTTAAGTACAGTACATGTTTTGATCACCCTGTATCATCTGTGCGCCAGCAACCTGGCAACCTGTCTTGTCTACTCAGAACCACATATCAGAGTACTGTATTCTCATAGGTTGTTCCCACTAGGCAAACGGGTCTCTGACGCAACTACTTGGATCTGAAGATGATCCAGAGTCGTCAAAACACGTAATACAATTAAAATTGTGCAACTGAGACGCAATAATAAATGAGGGTAATTTTAAATATCTACAAAGTTGCTGAATGTTTCAAGACGATTATGTGGACTATAGTGAGAATCATCATCATCATTTTCGTCCTCATTTTCTACCTTTTTTCTTCTTTCCCCTATTTGTAGCTACAATACATAACCACCAAATTCTGACGTACTATGACACCTCTATTTTAAAGATATTGGCAAAGAAAAGGAGTTGCTACAGATAACTTAGTTCAGTTGTCTAAGCAGTAGTGCATATTACAAATGATGGGTGAAACATCCACAATGTGGATTAAAATTAGTGATGATAGTTTTGAGTGGATTTGCATATTTCTGCGTTTAAGAGCCCAATATGCATTGGCCTAGTAGCTAATGGTGATGAGTTTAAGTATCCCGAAGCTTTCTTGAAGCTTGTTTTATATTTGTCACCAACAGAATACGTGAGTTCCATTGACGATTTGATATAAATATCTTACTTCTCTACCGTCCATGTCGGTTGATATTAGGGAAATGTAAACGCACAGTAGGAATAAGTCTCTATCATTGATCAATGACATCAGTGAATGATATTCAGCTAACGTTATGACCTGTCCTTCAAAAGAACTAGCCACTTTCCAGATTCGCGATTAGCGTTGGGTGTTAAAAGAAATTCTGAAACTGAATGTTAACATGACTGTATTCAATGGGTTGTATACTGAAACATTAAGAAGTTACCAAAGTGAAGGCAAACAAACATTCGTTCAAATTTGGATTCAAAGAATAGTAATTATTGCTACAATTGGTCACTTATAGCGGGTTAGTAAGCCATCAGATGACCTTGTAAGCTACCTCTCTAACTATATCTCTTGCTTAGAAGCATTACACCATGCTAACATTTCATTTTCTAGCAATCTGAAGCACGTGAATATATTTGAGACTAACGACGAAATTATGTCTCTTAATATGTGTGTTACTCCAACTTCTCAGCACGCTTTTACGTTTATGGGAGAGGCAAAGGAATATGATGAAAAAGTAATTTAAAGTCACTTTATTCTGTGCATTGAAACATCATAATCATGGGAACCAGTTAATCAGTTAATGACGCCGGTTGAATATACACATATTTACAATCTCTGTTACATAAAAATCTTTAGTGGCTAGCACAAGTAACGTTTCTCTTTATACTTTTACGCTGTAATATGGAGCATTGTTTGGGTTATTTTAATTCTAAAGTGAAGTTGGCTGCACCTTTAGCGATTGTTTGCAAATCAGATCATTCAACAGTGTCACGCACAAAACAGGGAACAGTAAATAAAATTCCACAAGCGCAGCATGCAATTAAAGCTATCATTTAACATATATGCAGATATCGGCGCTCTACTACAACGGGGCGGTAGTGACGCAAGTGATGGGCACAAACCATTGTATAACTCTCTGCATTCTCCGAAGTTACAGTAGAAATGATCGGAGTTTCGTTTGAAGTGAGGTACCGACTGTATGGAATGACTTAATAAAAAACTTTGTTTGACGACCAAGTGCGTGATAAATTACAAGCAGATAAATATTAGCCTCGAAGATCGATAATTTACTTTGCTGCAGAACTTAGCCACATGTGCAGGGAATGGAAGTAAACTGATGAGAGACACACAAATTATCCTCATGACACAGACAGATTTAGAAGATATACACGTGTTTTCTGAAATTTAAATTACAGGAATCATTTTACAGTGTAAGGATATAAGAACAACAAAAGGATACGAAGGGAAAGTAGTTGCACTGTAAGAATCGAAATATCACAATTGTGAAAAATATGTGAATCTGCTAGGGGGCTCTCTTCGAAGTCTGATGAATTATGATGACAATTTTGTATGAACGTATGCAAACAAGTGGACGAAACGGAACATAATACTGCAGTGAAAATAAGTACAGGCCATGTTACTGGGAATGGGCCAACATTGAAAAGTAGAAAATATTTACTAAAACTATCGTTGTGAACCAACATTGTGAACAAAAATTCCAGTTATTATAGCCCTGCAAATTTCTGGGTATTCTCTGCAAAGATGAGTCTCATACCTAAAACGTGATGACATGAAAATAACAAGAAAGTGTATCCCCAACAGTGAACAGTTTTATTTGATTAATAAGACAGTGTACATATAATATGTACAAGAACCAAGAGACATCAATAAATTCGAATAACAAGAATGAAGCGTCCATATCAGAAAGCATGTAGAACAGGAATGTAGCAATGATGGAAAAATGAGAAAGATTCTAGAAGGAAATCGAAGCATTTGAGATATGGTGCTGAAGAACAACTTCGAAAATTAGGTGCCGGCCGGAGTGGCCGAGCGGTTCTATGCGCTTCAGTCTGGAAACGCGCGACCGCTGCGGTCGCAGGTTAGAATCCTGCCTCGGGCATGGATGTGTGTGATGTCCTTAAGATTGGTAGGTTTAAGTAGTTCTAAGTTCTAGGGGACTGATGACCTCAGATGTTAAGTCCCATAGTGCTCAGAGTCATTTGAACCATTTGAAAATTAGGTGGAGTGATAAGGTAAGTGATGATGACATTCTCCGCCGAATTGGCGAATAAACTAACATATAGAAAACACTGACAACAAGAAGGGACAGCACGATAGAAAGTTTGTTAGACGTCAGGGAATAACTTCCATGTAGAGGGTTAAATCTGTAGACGAAGACAGTGATTTGAATGCATCCAAAAAAAAAGGTGAAGATGTTTTATGATATATTTGGAAGAGACAGATCCTAAATTTAGTTGCAATAAAATAATCAACCTTTGTCTAAAAACGAATGATGATTCTTTAATGATGACCTGCTCTAATATGTCAGATCATCTTCAGACCATAAAGCATCTCCTTCAGTGATCCGCAGAAACACAGTTGAGGCAGCCGTTGACCACTGTGCCTTCCGACATACAGTCTAGACTCTGTTCACTGTTTCCATGGATCGGTGAACGAAATGGTTTATAGTCTGAAGATGATCTGCATACTAAAAAGCGTGCAATCGGTGTTATTTATTTGATGAAAGACGTTGGCGGATTACTCTGACTTATATTAGTAAATCAGTGTCTTATTGTTGGACAATGTGTTTGAAAATTTCTTCCCAGTCTGTCTGAAAACATACGAACTGAAATCAGCTCATTATGTAACTTCGGCTGATTTAACGTAGCATGCTTTGCTTAAAATATTTAATACGGTGGCAACTTATTATGCAAAAATTTTCAATTTCCAATTTGTTGGGCCTGGCATCAGAGACGGTATTGTTCACTGTTCGCATAGACATGCTGCTGTAAACACTTGATTCATGACAGATTTCAATTAAAATAATGATTAGTCGTATATTATAAACCTAGATGATGATAGCATCTACAACTGGGCGATGATGCAGCACCTACCAGTCTCTGACTGGACGGTTTTGATGATATGGGCATACCAGATGACTCAGACATAGTTTACGTTTCAGAAGAAGATACTATGTGCAAAAAATATCCATTTCTTTCACTCCACTCCAGTACTGTCCGCAGAGGAAATTATAGCACCACCAAGCAGCAAAAAGTCGATTTCCGCTTTATACCACAGTAAAATTTATGTGCTGCAACACTGAAATTTAAAGCAGGTTCTGATCAGTAATCTTATTGGTATCAAAATTAATCGGATATTATTCCATGCCTCCTTGTATTAAACCGATATCGATATTAGCTCTTAAAAGTTTAAGAATGCAAAAAAAGGTTCGAAAAGAAGTTTTTGTAACTTATGAATAACAACTCAAGGTGTTGGAATAAATAAAGGAACTATGAGAAACAAGAAATAGAAGCAAGTATAAAAGCGGTATCCAGACCTTCATATTCACTCAAAAAAGCAATTTCACCTAAAATCGTATCAACTGGATCCAAAATAAGGCCACATAAATCATAATCAGAGCAATAAAACTGTATGTGGCCGAAATACACCGAATAGATAAGTATCGAGAGTACATAAAATCGAGCGGAATATGATTTGTGAGGGAGCAGAATTGCGATGAATGGAAAAAAGAGAGAACTCATAAAGGAGTATAAAGAATCTGATGTTGACGCGAAAGCGAAAATGGAGAAGATGTTAAGGCAGACCTAAAATAAGGTAGAGAGATAAGCTGGCCAAAGATCTTCATATAATTGGTGCAAAGAAAGAAGATACCAAGAGCACTATGCTGTGGAGTATGTGGAGAATGTGCAAAAATGAGTGATATAAAGTTTGTAACAAGCTGGGAAGGTAGATACGGAGCTGCTGCTCTAACTGCAAGACCGGTTTTATAGTCCAATGTAATATGTAAGAACAATTTAGTTGTTGTAGAATTAAGTGGACATAAAATTGTTTCGGAGAAATCCATAGCTGCAAGAATGTCTATTTTTGACGTTACTAAGCTCGTAGATTTCCATTATGTGTGTAAAATGAAGCAACTGTTGAAATGTGTTAGACAGAGACGGATAGCTTAATATGTGATGTAACTAGACCACTGGTCATTAAAATTGCTAAACCAAGAAGAAACGCAGAAGATAAACGCATAATCATTGGACAATTATATTACACTAGAACAGACGTGTGATTACATTTTCACTCAATTTGGGTGCACAGATCCTGAGAAATCAGTCACCAGAACAACCACCTCTGGCCGTAATAATGGCCTTGATACGCTTGGGCATTGAGTCAAACAGAGCTTCGATGGCGTGTACAACTACAGCTGCCCTTGCAGCTTCAACACGATACTACAGTTCATCAAGAGTAGTGACTGGCGTATTGTGACGAGCCCGTTGGTCTGCCACCATTGAACAGACGTTTTCAGTTGGTGAGAGATCTGGAGAATTTGCTGGCCAAGGCAGCAGTCTAACATTTGCTGTATCTAGAAAGGCCCGTACAGGACCTGCAACATGCCGTCGTATATTATCCTGCTGAAATGTTGGGTTTCGCACGGATCGAATGAAGGGTAGAGCCACGGGTCGTAACACATCTGAAATGGAACGTCCACTGTTCGAAGTGCCGTCAATGCGAACAAGAGGTGACCGAGACGTGTAACTAATGGCACCCCATACCATCACGCCGGGTGATACGCCAGTATGGCGATGACGAATACACGCTTCACCGCGATGTCGCCAAACACGGATGCGACCATCATGATGCTGTAAACAGAACCCGGATTCATCCGAAAAAATGACGTTTTGCCATTCGTGAAACCAGGTTCGTCGTTGAGTGCACTGTCGCACGCGCTCCCGCCTGTGATGCAGCGTCAAGGGTAACGGCAGCCTTGGTCTCCGAGCTGATAGTCCATGCTGCTGCAAACGTCGTCGAACTGTTCGTGCAGATGGTTGTTGTCTTGCAAACGCCCCCATGTGTTCACTCAGGGATCGAGATGTGGCTGCACGATCCGCTACAGCCATGCGAATAAGATGCCTGTCATCTCGACTGCTGGTGATACGAGGCCGTTGGGACCCAGTACAGCGTTCCGTATTACCCTCCTGAACCCACTGATTCGATATTCTGCTAACAGTCATTGGATCTCGACCAACGCGAGCAGCAATGTCGCGATGCGATAAACCGCAAACGCGATAGGCTACTATCCGACCTTTATCAAAGTCGGAAACGTGATGGTACGCATTTCTCCTCCTTACACGGGGCATCACACCAACGTTTCAGCAGGCAACGCCGGTCAACTGCTCTTTGTGTATGAGAAATCGGTTGGAAACTTTTCTCATGTCAGCACGTTGTAGGTGTCGCCACCAGCGGCAACCTTGTGTGAATGCCCCGAAATACTAATCATTTGCATATCCCAGCATCTTCTGCCTGTCGGTTATATTTCGCGTCTGTAGCACGTCAACTTCGTGATGTAGCAGTTTTAATGGCCAGTAGTGTACCTCAAATATTTAAGATGTTTTTAAAGTGATGTGCATAGGTGGCTCTATGTTTCGGATTACACCGATAAAACCATTTCTAACTTCCCTCTAATTAATAAAGAAAAAATGGGGTCAATGAAAATAAATTCCTTGGGGTTATTGTTACAGAATTCATAGAACAGAGAAAATATACCCGCTCTGGAAACTGTTAGGCCCCAGGGGATCACCGGCAAATGCAAAATTTTCTTAAAATTTCCTCCAGCTAGCTCTACGTGAAGTCAAATAGGTCAGCATACCGTACAGCAATCAGAATTACCAACATGGAGAGAGCCGACACTGTAAATAATGTGGCACACCCCGGAAGCTATTGCATCATCTTGCTCGACTGAGGAATCTGAATAATTGATTCAGTAACATGATCTCATTGGGGAGGGATCATGACATCATTTTTACAGCACAGCGCAATGCCATAGGAACAAGCCGAGTTGGCGGCGTGTGGACCTCTGGCGACGAGGAGAGAAGGGTTGGAGAGTACCGAGCGAGAAGGACAGAACGGCAGAGTGTTGGGTTCCGGATGGTCCGAATTGAATATTAATAATTTTAGCACTCTGTGGTAATGAAATGATGGTGAAACCGAGATGCTTCGGAATTCAACTCTGCTGTGGGCTCTGCAACTGTATGGACGCAATTTACGGCGAGCGGTTGGCGATGTTGTTTGTGGGTGTTTTGCCACGGCAGATAAACGAAGACAGCGTGGACCCAACCTGAAAACGCTGTGCTGTAGCATGTTCGCCCACGATAAGGATGTCATGACCTTGGAGAAGAAAGCAGTGGAGTGCGGTACGCGTATTAACCTTCAGTGACTTCTGGGGTGTTAATTTACTTAACTGTGTGGAGATTGAGCAGTAACTGTCACTTTTGAACGGAATTTACGATTGTGTAAAAGTGTGGCCAACGACCAGATGGGCGTTGTCATAAAGTTATTATATTTCTTATTTGTGAACATAATTTTCTGTTATCAGGAATACTCATTGTAGAGATTTGAAATTGTCAGTTCTGCACTTTAGTTCAGCGGGTTACAAATACTAGAATTTCCCAAATCTGCTAATTGTGAGTTTTGGATATGTTTTTATATCTGCGTGTTAAATGAAAGTGAATTTTGAAGTTTGTAAGGTATCTTTCTACCATTACGGTTCTGTAAGTTTTTATTTGGAAGTGATGTTGTTTGCTACTGTTACCAGATTAATCAAAGGAATGGTTATTTAACCAGCCTTTCTACGAAAGGTTTTAAGACTTGTTTTTCAGTGAACTGTTATTAATAAATTACATAAATCAGTAATGTTGTGTAATCAGTTATTGAAGGCCCCCATCTCCATTAGCCAATCAACCATGGCCAGTTGAGAACGGGCATTGATGTAACATTAGGGGACTAGAGACTATTTGTCAAGTTGTGGCACCGCTAATCCTATTGTTTGTTGTTCTTATTGCAGTGTCTAGTCGCCCCTAAATTAAATACTAATTCCGCACATCCTCGGTAAGACATAAAGTCATTGCCTCAGATGGATAGGCTTCGAGGAACATATCCTATTAAGTTACAGTGAGCCAGTTATGATGCAGACGCTTGACAGACTTCTACCATTCGCCAAATGACTTATCTTTGAAATTGCTGCCTGCACGGTCTGCCAAACCTAGTCGCTGTGAGATGCAAACATATCAGTCTACTGATGAGGAGTCTGGGGGTTATCTGTTCTCAGATTTCTGAGAGCTGAGCTGATGCTGTTCGGTGCATCACCTACATGTCACTGTATCTGGAAATGATGCTAAAGGCAGCTACCCCCGACTTGCATATGTAAGCAGACTCCAGTGTAACTCTGCACTACTATCTACGTTCCGTGCAGAGCTGTCGGAATTGACTTAGGGACACCGTTTCGAGTGCTCCACTAAAAACAGTCGATGATCTTATGGTCGACTCCACTGTATGATCAATTCATGCCGCCCACTAGCCTACATGACACCTGAGCTGCCTCGACAATGACCTTGAGAATGCACGGAGGTGACCGAGTCAGCGTGTTCCAAGGATGTGTGCAGCGTAAGTCTCTTGACCTGGATGTTCTCTAATTGGTGTATTACCATAAAATGTCTCGGTTTGCTTTCTTATAGGAATGCTTCGTTTGGCAACTATATTTGAAGTTGTTCACAAGTACACAGGTAGCGTAAGGAATTTTTGTTATATCCTTAATTTGATGTATAGTCCAATTATGCATCCAGAGCCAACTTAATCCTCCATGAAATACCTGAATATGAGTCATGGATCGAATTTTACACCTTTCATCAAAAAGAAAACCATAAGATACTTAACAGATAATGGGAGAAAATTAACAGAAATAATTAGTTTTTCAACACATCAAAAGTAACTCAATAGTGTTGAAAATTATTTTTGTTATTGTACATAGGGCTACCTTAATTTAATTGTGCAGGTCTTGTACAACGCTATGTGACGCAGAACAACATGACAACTATAATGAATGAAGTTTGAGGTGTTCAAATTTTGAAAATAATGTTGATTCGAAAATCTATTAAAAGAATTAGAAAATTATACAACAGTTTACTCGTTTAGTTCTTATGAATCAGCAACAGAAGATAATGATTGTCATGAACACTAGTTCTAGTGAAAACTGGTAAACTATAGTTTGTTTATCCAATGCGATCAAGACACAATATCTGCACAGAATTAACGTAATGTGCAGCTTCATGGACATCATTGATGGTAGAGTACTGAAGACGGTGTAGACGTGGACAGATACTATTCAACATTTTAACAGTGAAACACTGCACTAGTAATGTATTTTTTCGTGTTTAGCACGACGTTCTGTATATCTTGAACTGAAGTCGCCATTCTGAGGTTATACTCTATTCCAAAAATTGGCCAAAATAAATTTTATTATGTGTTTTACGCGCTAATGTTAGAAACAGTGTTTGCTCCATCTCCACCATTAAATTCATTATATGTGATTTCTGAAAGGGGTGGAGAATTATAAGATCTTATTCTATGTTTTTGAGTGGGTGTCCATTTCATGTTTGTTGCTGTAACAGATTTGGTGAATTGGTGATCTGTGTAATAGTTGATGTGCTCAATGTATGTAGTATGAACGTTCCCATGGGTCTGTCCTATGTAGTAGCTTGAGCAAGTTTTACGTGTGATTTTGTGCATTCCTGAGTATGAGAACTTATCTTTCTTTAAATAAAAATATGGGATTTCAGTCTTTCGATCGCTATTTTTTATTTTCTATGACCGGTTTCAGGCTATCTGCCCATCTTCTGATCCTATATTGCAGTTACTCTGGGCATCTGAAATGCCATATTTTTATTTAATGAACGATCGCGGGAGTCCCATTAAGACAATCATGTTTAGTTTTGATATCTTTTTATTGTTTGAGGCGTTCACCAATTTCTATTGTAGTTTACTGTTTGTGGAGAAAGCTACTTTTAGTTTAGTGGGTTTGCTATTTTTTGAGAATTGTTACCTATACAAGGTATGCCGGCCATGCTTATCGCTGTGGTAGTGGTTGCTTATAAAGAACCAGGAATTTCTTTTTCGCTGTTTGTTCCCGCATTTTGTCTGTCATTGAGGTGGGGAAGTCAAAAGCCAAGGCTATTTGCTTAAGATATCTTATTCCTTCTCCATATTCTCTTTGTTCTATGGAACTTTATTTGCTCTGTGTACCATCGTTTTGTATGCAGCGTTCTTGTGTGTTGCTGAAAGTTTTGTTATTTTGTGTCTTGAAACGGTATCTGTGGCCATTTTCTTTGCATAAACCTAGAAAATTGAGTCTATTGCTTTCTGGTTTTCATACGTAACATTTATTTTCCTGTGTAGAAATTTATGATTTATTAGTGGTACTGGCGTCATCTCTGACTAAATTTCAAGTATCTACATATCATTTGTAGTATATAGACTCCTGGTGTGAATACTGTTCTGTTAGCTGATGTCAATACTGAGTGCACTCGTAAATGCCCTGTGTCGAACTTACTGTCCTCGAATTTAGTACATATTATAACACCAGACATACATCCACCATCAATTAATGACATGAGAGATTATTTACTTGAACTGGTTTTAACCTTATATCCGTTCATGACCGTCTATCAACGAAAGTGGTTGGTGCTTGGGGCTTTCAATGAAAGAGCTGATAGTCAAAACTGGATTTAATGAAATGTAGTACAGATGCATGATCGCCACCAAAGATTGTTCTATCAGATATCGTTAAACATAAAAAAAAAATACTACTGCTTCGGCTAAAACTGCCAATCTACAGGTTCTACAAACGCCTCAGATTACCTTTTCAGACGAATTCTAACTGTAGCTGTCCTACCGTGATGGCCACTCCTGCAGTGCCACAACAAATGCAGAGTTTATTCCTGAAACGTGGCGAACGACACTGTGATGATTTGGGGTGCAAGTAGTACAACGTGTAAACTAAATATGACGACTTTTGGTGGAGCTAAACTCAGAACCTAATCTCGTGACATATTTACTATACGTCAGGCAGGTTCTCGATCTCCATCTACTGTGTCTCTTACATGAAATAACAAAATTTCTGCGAGACAAATTCTTGCGTCGTTATTAAGGAAGAACAACAACTAATCTGACATGAAAGTTCGTTTGATGTGTCGCTCATGGAAAATATCTGAGAGGTGGTTGATCGGCAATCTGTTCGTCGCATTTATTCAACAACTAATGTTGATGCATTGTGAACTCGAAAACCAACCGCACCGTTCCCCAGAGATGCCTGCAGCTAAGTGCTTCTTGATCTTACTCCATGATGTGAATATGGTTTGACTGCTGCGCAAAGGAATTTCAAGCAATTTATCTGAAAGAAGTGCCGCAATGGTGAAGCACTGGTATAGGATGAAGGCAGTCAAATCAACATTCGACCCTGCAGATTTAAGATTACAGCGGTTTCCGAAAATCCCTTGAAGGGTATGTCGGGATGGTTCCTTTGAGTATGACACTGATGATTTCATTCTCCGTCATCCTTCTACACGAGCTTGAGCTATGTCCCTAGTAACAACTTTACGGACAGGAGTTTAAAATCTAATCTCCTTTCTTCATTTCACAACACTTAATTCTTAAAGTCCGAAACCATACGCAGTTCTGTAATCCTAATCATTCGTTTATCTATTGTCATTCAGGTAGCTTATGGAACGATCCTCTTAAATTACACCACCAAAACAGATATGTTAGTCTGTTAAGCTACGGACACTTCAAGGGACAGAATAGGTACCTCGAGTCTATGGAACCCAACAATATCTTATTTATTCACTTACAACACCTCTTTCAGCGTCCATAGTACTTTCTTTAGGCGCAACTAAATTCAGTAACTAATTTCTCTTTTGTGGTATTACAAATAGACCAAACAGTCTTTTTGAACATCTTCTTGTCTCTTTCGGTAAGTTTACTTTTTCTCCAGTAATTTTATTTTTCTAATGAAGTTCTGTCGCGAATTGCTTATACTGTCATTATATTAGACATAATAATTCTACAAGCCCCAAGTAGGTACGTGGTTGTTGCCGTGGAACACCGACTTAGTGGATGCTAGCTAATATCATTTGCTTCCATTTAATGCTTTGTAAATGTCAATCAATGTTGTTGACAGCTGAGTAATCGTGAAAAACAATACTCTGTAAGTCAATCAGATGTCTATATCGAAACGACCAAACGAACATGTGTTAGAAAATTGTATTACATTTATTATTACAGGATTAATTAATAGAAAGATCGAAACTTCCTGACAGATTAAAATTGTGTGTCGGACAGTGATTCGAATGCAGGACCTTTGCTCTTCTGCCTGAGCTACCCAAGCAGGACTCACTTCCCGTCCTCACAGCTTCACTTCTGCCAGCACCTCGTCTCCTTCCTTCCAAACTTCACAGTTCTCCTGCAATCCCTGGAGAACTACCTTGCAGAAACAACACAGGAGAATGGTACATACATAAAATATGGGGATAAAAGATGAAGTTTACACATGAGAAGGGGAATCAGTGGAGGGCAAATACACAAAAATGGGGTAGTTTCACAAGGCATGTTTACATAAAATCCACATATAATTAAAATGACACTCGATGATTATCTATCACATAAACATGCGCGGCAAGAAGAGCACAATTAAAAATGGTGCTCAGTCATGAGAGTGACATGGGATGACAACACTGAACACACACTGCACACATGGTGAGCGCCAAAACACAACAATATAACTGGAGTAAAGTCAGAAGGACCTGCCAAGTGAGAGGAGAGGAAAGGATAGGAGGAACGGGGAGGGGAGATCAGAGAAGAGAGAGAGGAAAGATAGAAGGGTGGTCGGCAGAGGAAGGAGGAAGGAAGGGACAGAAGTGGGGCAGCCCATAGCACACAAAGGGGCAGGAAATAGGGTGGATGGGGAAGGTGCAGCCCATGAGGGAGCACTAGGACTGGGAAAGGAGATGGACAGGGAGGAAGTGATACGAGGGAGGAAACAGTAGATGAGGGAGAGGGAGGAGAAGGAGCCCAAGAGAGGAAGGGACACCATCACTTATTTTTTTTCTTTATTGTGATTTCATTCCCCTGCCCATGTGGGCAGGGGAGGGCTAGCAGCAGCGCAATCCGCTGCTCCTCAGTCAGGTGACATAACAGTTGAAAAAGAGGAAACTGTGCATAAAAAGGGTGATGTAAAAACATAATAAGTGGAGGCAATGAGGATTAAAACACACACTGACAGGGAGACGTTCATTGTGGGACAGTTAAAAAAGTCGACATAAAGTTGGAAAACACAATTGGCGATTCGTGCAGAAAATCAGATACACTTAAGTCACTTGCACAATTTAAAGGCTGAGCACAATATAAAACACTCCATAAGAAGGACACTTGAAAAGCCACTGTAAGAGATGGAGCACACATGATGAAGAAGAAAAATTGCTGGGAGGGACCTGCCGAGGGAGGGCTGGAGGCTGCTGGATGAAAAAAAAAGTAACAGGAGACAGATAGGTTTGGAGATGGAGAGGGAAGGCAAGCCAGAAGGGAGCACAGAGAGACAGAAGGGATGACCGCTCACATGAAGGGAAAGGAGGGAAGAGGAAGCACTTGGGAGTAGGAGGGGGAAGGTAGGGTTACAGTTGGTAGGAGGGGTAGAGATCGGGGTGAAGCTTATTATCCGAGAGGGGCAGGTGCTGGAAGTTGCGTTGGGAAAGGAGATTGAGAGTGTGGAGATGGAGAGAGCATGGGACACAACGGTAGAGATGCGGCAACAGGCAGGGGTAGAGAGGATGGAAGACACCAAGGGGAGGGGGGGGGGACTAGGTCGCACACTATGTAAAGGGTACAGATGTGTTCGAGGAGAATGAGAAGATGTGGAAAGGGTTTGAGGTCATAGAGGACCCTCATGGGGGACAGGAGGCAGATACGGAAGACAAGGCGGAGTGCATAGACTTCAAGGATTTAGAGCGCTTCATAGAATATGGGAGGGGTGGAAATCCAGGTGACGCTGGCATATGAAAGGATTTGCATATGTGTGGAACGATGCTGTCGCCATGTCTGGCCAGACAGGAGTTACAGGAGGTGGAGTCTATTGTGGCCTTTGTGTTGGATTGTAAGGAGATTGCGAATCCAGGTGAGGTGATGGTCTAGGGTGAGGTCACGGTATTTCAAGATAGGAATGAGGTGGGCCAGATGACCATAAATGGTGAGGTAAAAATCGTGGAGCTGAAAGGAGTGGGTGGTACAACCTATGACAATTGCCTGAGTCTTGGAAGGGTTGATGCGAAGGAGCTGCAGGAGCCACTGGCTGCACCAGGTGGTGAACTGGTTGAGGTGGGTTTGAATTTTTTGTTAGAACTCTTGAAGGATAGGATTGAGAGCCAGAAAGGTGATGTCACCAGAAAGCTGGAGAAGGTGAACAGGCAGTGGAGGTTTGGGCATATCTGCATTATACAGGTGTTAGAGGAGAGGGGAGAGAACGGACCCTTGAGGCACACTGGCAGTGGGATGGAAAGTGCAGGAGTTGGTATTGTGCACAGTGACATAGGAGGGGCGACGGGAGCAGAATGAAGCAACGAGATGGACCAATCGATGGGAAGAGCATAGATCTGGAGCGCATTTAAACAGGAGCCAAGGATGCCAGACAATGTCATAAGCGTTTAGGAGGTTGAGGGAAACAAAAATAGCACAGAGAGAGACCATTACCTCTTTCTTTCAGTTCCTCATTCAGGGCAGGCTGGCAGTAGCATAGGCGCCGCTCTTCACCTGAAAGACAGTAAATGCGTAACAGGGAGACATTTAAAACGGCATAGCGGAGAAAATATGGCGAAACAGAGATTTAAAAAAAGGCGGAACATAATGGAAGATAGTCCATCGTCTTAAATACGGACATTTAAATAAGCGTATGATTTTGTTGGATAACGGGAATAACTCCTCATCCATCGAACTATTGGGATAATGTGATCAGAGAAAGAGTTCAAATTAGACTTTGTGAACACACCTTCAATAGAGACACTGGCTGTGCACATAGCAATGCACAGAAGGAAAAAAAATAAAAATTCTCGCAGTTCACCTCCTGACGTGATGGATGCCTCTGCAAGCAACAGTAGATAGAGGGTGTAAGTAAAATCTGTAGATGCAGAGCACACTACCTCTGTTTGCACCACCATGACGTAATCCCGCCAATTCGAGGCAGTCCTGTGGGTATAAAAGAGGGAACCTTTCCAGTCCGCGACGTCAGGGCAAAAAACATTGGGACTGGCAACAGACCTGTACACGACTCAACACCACCCTGCCTATAAACTCCTCCAAGTACTGGTGAGCCTTCCATCACCTTACTGGTTTCCATTCTGCATCCCATCACCCCTTTCTCCATAATGACTGCTCCCTTCCTGACTATCTCAGTAAGGCCAAGCACTTCACTTTCTACCTTTCCAAGGTCTTCTGTGTCCCTGATGATCCTGACTTTGGTTAATCCCTTTTCCCCACCATCATGGAACACGTCAATACCTCAGTCAGTCCACTTGCTCCCAGTCTCCAGTACTTGGGAGAGTTGCCCCCTCAGAGATAAACACTCCAAACACATTTCAAGACATTAAACTTATCCTCCGGTCAGAACGCAACACAGCCACTGGTCACCACTGTGTCACCTACTGCCACCTCAGAGAATGTCCATTCTCTGTCCTGACTATCCTTGACAATATGTACAATGTCATCCTTTCTACTGACTTGTGGAAGAATTTCCATGTCGTCTTATTCCTTAAACCTGGCAGACCCCCTTCCATCACCTCTTCCTGTCAACCCATCTGCCTCACCTCCATCTTCAGTAAGGTCTTCGAATCAATCTTCTTCCATCATATCCATTACCACCTTAATCAACATCATCTCCTGCCCCTTACCTTGTGCAGCTTTCGAGCCCCCTTCCCTGCCAAACTCCATGACCTCATCCACCTTTCCTCCCTCCAGCTGGCCGGTGTGGCCAAGTGGTTCTAGGTGCTTCAGTCTGGAACCGCGCATCCACTACAGTCGCAGGCTCGAATCCTGCCTCAGGCATGGATGTTGATAATGTCCTTAGGTTAGTTAGGATTATGTAGTTCTAAGTTCTAGGGCACTGATAACCTCAGATGTTAAGTCCCATAGTGCTCAGGGCCATTTGAACCATACTCCCTCCAACTTAAATCCTGTCACCAAGCCATATTTTTTCACTCAACCTCCATAATGACTACAACCACATATGGCACCCTGGTCTGCTCTTTAAACTCCAAACCTAGGCTGTACCTATCAATTTAGTTCATCTTGTTGCTTCTTTCCACTCATTCCATCCTTCCTACATCACCCTCCATGATAAAGACTCCTGTACCTTTTATCCCACTGCTGCCGTCCCCCAGGGTGCCGCTGTCTCCCCAATCTTCTATCTCCTGTACACCACAGATATGCCCAACCCACCCCCATCTGTCTACCTCCTCCAATATGGTGATGACACCGCCTTCTCGGCTCTCTAGCGTATCTTCCAATGGCCCTAACCTGACCAGTTCACCACTTGGTTCAACCAAAAGTTCCTTCATATCAACCCCTCAAAAACCCAGGCAATCATCATAGGCTGCACCACCCACTCATTCTGTCTCCATGATCTCTACCTCACCATTTATTGTTGTCTCATGCAATTCACCCCAACCTGAGATACTTTGGCCTCACCCTCAACCATCAATGCCCCATCTCCTGACCATCCAGCAGAGAGCCCATTTCTGCTTCCACCTCCTGTCTGGCCGGACGTGGGGACTGCATCCTTCCATCATCCTCCTCACCTCCAAATCCCTCATCCATCCTATCTTCTGTTATGCTAGCGTTATCTGGATCTCCACCCCTCTCCACTTTTATAAGGCCCTCCAAATCCTATAACGCCACTCACTCCGCCTTGCCTTCTGTATCCACCTTTTGTCTCCCACACAACTCCAATATGACCTCATCCCCTTCCCCCACCACCTTCTTTTCCTCCAACATATCTGCATCCTTTACACTGTCTGCATGCTTCATCCCCCCAACCCCTGACATTCTTCTCTCTTTCCACCTCCCACTAATTGCCACACCTCTATCACAGTATCCCTCCCTCTCTCCATCTCCACACCCTCCATTTTCTTCATCAGGGCCATTTCCAGCACCTCCCCTTCCTGCATGATGAGCTTCATCATGACATCTACCCATCACACCAATTGTAGACTGGCCTCATTCCCCGTCTCCCCCGGGTCCCTCTGTTTCCTCTTCACTCCTTCCCCCCAGAGTGGTTTTTCCTCCTTCCCCACCCTGAGTTTCTGCTCCCTGTCGTCAGCTGTTTTCGTCCGCCATCTTTGTCTTCCTGTCCCCCTTCAGTGCGCCCCTGACCCGTCTCCCCCTCTCTCCCCCTCTAACACTACCCATCCCCTGCCCCCTTTCTTCCCTTTTGCCTCATTTCTGTAACTGTGGCAGACCCTCTCAGTTTGTTTGTCATCATTGGTGTACTACATCTGTGTTGTGTTTGGTGCTGTTTCCAGTGCCATCAAGTACTTTGATTTTAATCATATGCTGGACTTGTGCATAGTATTGCTATCTGTGATTCTTCTATGACACACTGCCCCACCATTGTGGGACCTTCTCCACCAATTAGCATCCCAATTAGCATCCCAACCTGTCTACACCCAGCGGTGTAGACAGGTTCTTTGTTTCAGGATGATATGTGAGAGATCCTCCAGGTCATCTCACAGTTCACTTAGCCCCACATCAGGACTGCTATTCGCGAAAAAGGTCAAAAGATCTTTCAGCCAGAGGATGGGCTCACAGAATTCATCGCCCTGAAAAAAGGACTCAGCCAGATTTCGTTGTTCTGAATCTTCCACCATTCAACCACCAGCGTCCTTTCGATCTCATTGTCGTATCATGGCATTAAGCAGATGATGGCTGAACTGAACACTTTCCTCTGTGACCCCTTGTGGACATTTTACTTGTCTCAGAAACCCACTGGCAAAAGATTTTCGTTTGCACAGCATTGATTGCTATCACACATTCTGACTCCATACCTGAGGTGGGGGCACAGCAGTGTTCCTACATAAGACACTCGTTCATAATCGTGAGCAGTCCCTAACCAGTGGAACGCAGAGACGCCCTAACGGTCACTATCTCTACTCCCCTTGGTACTATTACTTTTGCTGTGGCGTATTTGAGCTCTAATCTATACATATTGACATCATTTAACAAACTCATTGTTGGGGAAGACCTCAATACCAAGCGTCTGGCTTGACATTCTCGCGCCGCTATTCCCAAGGGCAGACGCCTCCTCAAACTGGAAGATACTCTGGCACTGTTAGTCTGTGGCTCAAATGTTCCCACTCATATATCAATCTGCTCCGACTGACAGCCAGACGTTCTGGGTATGGCAATTTTCAAGAACATTGTGATGCAGTGTTTGTTGGAAAAACTCTACGAACTTGTCTCTGACTACCACCCAGCACTCCAGCCAATGTTGTTCTGTCTTCAGACGTCTGTTCTACCGTGACCATCACGGATTGGGACAAATTTTCCAGGATCCTCAACTCCACCCAGGAAAACCTGCATTTCTGGTTAGCACTGTAGCTTACCTAACCACAAAAATCCAGAAGGCAATGAAGGCGTCTGTTTCCATTGTGTCTGGATCTTTATCCCACTGTATGACTTGCCTCCTCTATTGCGTGAACTAAAAATCCAGAAGAACCACTGCCACAGGCGGTGGAAGCAGTTTCACGACCCTCTGGATAAACATCACATGAAGCACCTCCAACATGAATTCTGCCACCATCTGGCTGATTGGAAAACGGAACAATTGGACATAAATCAGAATGGGCTGTTGTCCAAGCCCTTCAGCGCTCTGCAGTGAGGTCTAACCATACCATCTGTACAGTGGTGACTTAACTTACGATGCATCCATGTGGTGGAAACTCTGAACAACGCATTTGAGGCCCAGAATCCACTCCCCGTTCAGGACCTTACGCCTCATGAACTCCAGGATAAATACGCTATCTGATGGCTGTTACTGCTTTCTAACAAGGACCGCTGCTCCTCATTTTACATCCCTGGCAGAAGTCCAGAGGATCCTCTGGCAGAAGCATAGACAGTGAGCTCCCAATTTAAATGGCATCTCAAATGAACACGTCTGTCGGCTCCTGCGCAAGCAACTGGTATTATTCACCAGTATGCTGATTCACTGTCTCAGAACTAGCCTTTTCCCGAACGGTGGAAGCAGACAAAACTGACTGCCATCCCCAAGTCCTACTGTTCCTACCAACAACAGCATTCAGAATGAGATTTTCACACTGCAGCGGAGTGTGCGCTGATATGAAACTTCCTAGCAGATTAAAAGTGTGTGCCGGACCGAGACCCGGACTCGGGACCTTTGCCTTTTGCGGGCAAGTGCTCTACCAACTGAGCTACCCAAGCACGACTCACGCCCCGTCCTCCAAGCTTTAGTTTTGCCAGTACCTCATCTCCTACCTTCCAAACTCTACAGAAGCTCTCCTGCGAACCTTGCAGAGCTAGCATTCCTGAAAGAAAGGATATCGTGGAGACATGGCTTAGCAATAGCCTGGGGGATGTTTCCAGAATGAGATTTTCCCTCTACAGCGGAGTGTGAGCTGATATGAAACTTCCTGGCACACAGTTTTAATCTGCCAGGGAGTTTCAACAACAGCCTTCTGAATATCATGGCGAAGGTCGTAGAATCTTTGCTCCTCCATCACATTTCCCCGCCTCTGGTGACGGCTGGGACAATCCGTCCAGAACAGTTTGGTTTCACTTCCCACTTGTCGGTCGAACTACAAGATCTTAGAACCACAGAACATGCCAGCAAGGGCTTTAACTCCACTGTGTCAATGCTAACGGTTTCCCTGGACTTGCAAAATGCTTGAGAAAAGATTTAGCAGAACAATCTCTTGTACAAAATGCTGACACAGACGACCATCTCGGACATAAACATCAAGTTGTGGAAGAGATCATCCACGATACAAACCTCTTGGTTACTCAGCAAAGAAAACGCTCGAGCTTGTCATATGTCGATGGATAGCTTTCAAGGCCATGCGTTGTCTCGAATCCTGTTTAACATTTATGTTGATGATATGCAGTCATCCCAAACTGCCACCTGGCATAATATGCCGACGATACAGAGCACTGTATGACTGACTGCAACACTGACCAGGTGAGTGCAACTGTCACCTGGTGTCGTTCAAACAAGGTTTCTCTCAGTGCAACCAAAACTGTGCCCATATAATTCATCAACCAGCGCCCTATACTATCACTATTGCCAGCATGGTCCCCAGATACCACATATCTAGGCGTCCACATGGATAAAAAAACTGTTCTTCCATTGAGATGTGGAATACGTCACCCAAAACGCATAGAATCTATAAAAACATTGTACTCACTCTCCAACAGCAGAGAACTTAGACACCAAGCTCCCTATGTACCGCATGGGCGATCCACCATTCTCACACATCTGTGTCGGCCACGATTAGTGCCTCCTGGATGTAGGCCTACCAGCGTCTGCAGCATACGGTGGTTTGGTGGAGCCTTCATGCCCCTTCATGTTACTCTAATCGAGGAGACCAAAAACGTTCCTCTAAAGTCGCTCATTTGGGGGATTGCAAGGTACACTACAAAAAAGTGAACACCCTATGGGACTCAATCAGTGGGCTGCTAGACACTGGCACCACACCTCCCCAGGACTGGCATCGCCGCTCTATCCCTCTTACCATCCTCGAGGACTCATATTCAGACCATGGCTAATGATAATTCTGGTACGACCACTCTGGTACACTCATTCTGTGCAATCCTTCGTGTGACTACCACTCTAAGTCTCTAGTTGTGTCTGGCCTTACTGGCAAACTTGAACTTACACTGTCAGAGAGTGGTATGGGACTTCAAGTCCCACCGCCACACCTTCAAAACGTAATACAATGATGGCATTGAAATGCCACCAGTGTTAAGATAGACAAACACTACTCTGTCACGAAGACAGACTCCTCTCCACTAGTGTGGTTGTACTGCAACATTCCGCGTAAAATAACTCACGACAGTCAGATTTATTCCTTGACAAAGATGATGAAGGGTATCACAAAAGCTTGGAATTTTATCCAAATTTGACACGGCAAGTAAACTGAGAAATTTTTGTCCATGAACTCCATCGCGAAAAGCTTCAAGTGAGCCTTGAGCAGCCGCTGGTGAAGTATCAGTGCAGCGGTAGTGCAGCAGCAGTGCAGTAGCGAGTCGCATATTTAGCTTTCATATTTGTTTTGTAGTTTGATTCTTAATTTCTTTCCGAGTGTTTGTGCGCTTGCATATTAATTACATAAAATTTTTGCGTATTCTCGTATTTTAGAGGAGTTATATTGTTTATTGATAGCTGAAAAGTATAAATTCGCGGAGTCGTGAGTCAGTTGTTTGTTTTGGACAGCCAGTGCTTTCTGTTAATTTCGTAGAGTCAGTTAGCAGCAGACAGAGGCCAGTGCAGTTTCATCTGTGCTTGCAGAGTGACGTGTGCGAGCAGTAGTAGTAGAAACTAATCGTATATTCAGTTTTTCGTATTAGTTCCGCTGGTTTAATTCAAATTACTTTGTGTGTTTGTGTGGTGAAATTTTTCGGATCTTTGCGTATTTTCGAATTAGAAAGGGGTAGTATCAAATTGTAATAACGGTAGAGGGTAATACTGCGTAGGCGGTTGTCATTTGTACTAAGACGGGGGTAGGATCGCACTGTAATATCTGTATAGTGGCGTAGTCGTGGTCATTTGAGTGCTTAGTTCGTAAGTAATTGTTCATATATCGCAGCTCAGTCTGGCGCTGGTGACGCAACTGTGCAGTCGCATATTGCTGTTTTATTTGTCGCAACTCTATACGTCCAGATATTAGCAATAGGATGGATAGGACGTGTGCGTGCTGTTTGCGGGCGCAGGAGGAACTGGCCGCGGTTCGCGAGCAGCTGAGCGTGCTTTTGGCCACGGTCAGCCGCCTTCAGGCTGCTGCCTCGAGGTGCAGCGACGGCGGAGGGTCTGGCGCGTCGCTTAAGACATCCCAGGTGTCGCTTACTGCGTCCGCTGACTCAGCCGCCGAGGCACCTTCTAGTGTACCCCACGTGTTGGGGCCGCCTTCACCTTAGAGTGAGTGGCGGACTGCAACGCGTTCGCGTCGCTCGAGGCGGAGGGTCAATGTGTAGGCTGGCCGGATGGCCTCGCCCGTTCATCCTGTAAGTGGGCAGGTGGCCGCTCCTTCAGCAGGGCCCTAGCAGGCACTCGGGGGAAAAGGCTTGCTGGTTACTGGGAACTCCAACGTTAGGCAGGTGATGGAGCTCCATAGGGAAATAGCGTACAGGGCTGGAAAGAATTCCAACGTGCACACGATTTGCCTGCCGGGGGAGGGGGGGACCTCATCCAAGATGTGGAGGCGGTCTTGCCTGCGACTATCGAGCGTATGGGGTGCAGTCGTCTGCAAGTAGTTGCTCACGTCGGCACCAATGATGCCTGTCGCTTGGGTTCTGAGGCGATCCTCAGTTCGTACAGGCGGCTGGCGGATTTGGCGACGACCGCTGGTCTCTCACACGGGGTGCAAGCAGAGTTCTCTATTTGCAGCATCGTTCCCAGAGTGGACCGGGGTCCTTTGGTTTGGAGCCGAGTGGAGGGTCTCAACCAGAGGCTTCTTCGACTCTGTGAGGGTGTTGGCTGCAGATTTCTAGACTTGCGCTATTGGGTGCGGAACTGCAGGACGCCCCTGGATAGGTCAGGGGTGCACTACACAAAGGAAGCGGCTAATCAGGTAGCAGAGTACTTGTGGTTTTTTAGGCTAGGCAGTAGTGCGAGGTGTCCTGATGAACACTCACCAGTCGACGTGCCGGCAGGAAAATCAGGACGCGCTCAGTATAAAGACACTTCAACTATCAAGATATTAGCAGTATATTTTCAGAGTGTTCGGAATAAAGTTCCTGAATTTACTGCCCTCCAGGAAGCGTGTGGGGCTCAAATCATTCTCGCGACTGAGACCTGGCTGAACCCTGAGATAGAAACTTCTGAAATATTTAGTGAGGGTTGGAACGTGTATCGGAAAGACAGATTAGACACCGTAGGAGGTGGTGTCTACTGAAGTCGGAGTATGATTGTGAAGTTATCTGGACACGTTTAACAGGGTTAGAAGAAATAAAGTTAATTGTTGGGTGTTATTACCGGCCACCAGGTTCCACCGTGACTATTCTAGAATCATTCAAAGGGAGTCTACACTCTGTATCGCAGAAGGTCCCAGATCATGCTGCATTAGTCGGAGGCGACTCAACCTACGTAGTATAGACTGGGATGTTTATGGATTCATCACAGATGGTACAGACAAGCCGTCGTGTGAATTACTTTTGAACACATTATCCGAAAACTGTCTTGAGCAGATAAATCGACAGCCAACACGTAATGGAAGTATTTTAGATCTGGTAGCCACGAATAGACCAGACCTCATTGACGGTGTCAGTGTTGAGACAGGGATAAGTGATCATGATGTCGTCATTACGACTATGGTTACGGAAGTTAAAAAGACGGTACGATGGACGTGGAAAAATGACGGGCAAATTTTAAAAACATTGTAAATCACGCATTCGAGAAGTATGTGCCGAAAAAGTGGGTTACGGACGGAAAAGACCCACCGTGTTTAACAGTGCAATTCGGAGAATGCTCAGGAAGCAAAGACAGTTGCACTCGTGGTAAAAGAAAGATCAGGAGAATGAGGACAGGCAGAAGTTAGTAGAGATTTATGCTGCTGTAAAAAGAGCGATGCGCGAAGCATACAACCACTACCACCGTCATACCTTAGCAAAAGACCTTGCTGAAAACCCAAGGAAATTCTAGTCTTACGTAAAATCGGAAAGCTGGTCAAAGGCTTCCATCCAGTCACTCACTGATAAGTCTGGCCTGGCAACGGAAGACAGCAAAACGAAAGCTGAAATTTTAAATCTAGCATTTGAGAAATCTTTCACGCCGGGGGATCGTAAAAACGTACCGCCGTTTGAGTCTCGTACAGATTCCCGTACGAAGGACATAGTGGTAGACATCCCTGGGGTTGTGAAGCAGCTGAATGGGTTGAAAATAAATAAATCGCCAGGTCCTGATGGGATTCCAATTCGGTTTTACAGAGAGTGCTCTACTGCATTGGCTCCTTACTTAGCTTGCATTTATCGCGAATCTCTTGCTCAACGTAAAGTCCCGAGCGACTGGAAAAAAGCGCAGGTGACGCCTGTATATAAGAAGGGTAGAATGACGGATCCTCAAAATTACAAACCAATATCCTTAACATCGGTTTGTTGCAGGGTTCTCGAACATATTCTTAGTTCGAATATAATGGATTTCCTTGAGACAGAGAAGTTGCTGTCCATGCATCAGTACGGCTTTAGAAAGCATCGCTCCTGTGAAACGCAACTCGCCCTTTTTCACATGATATCTTGCGAACCATGGATGAAGGGTATCAGACGGATGCCATATTCCTTGACTTCCGGAAAGCGTTTGACTCGGTGCCGCGCTGCAGACTTCTAACTAAGGTACGAACATATGGGATTGGTTCTCAAATATGTGAGTGGCTCGAAGACTTCTTAAGTAATAGAACCCAGTACGTTGTCCTCGATGGTGAGTGTCCATCGGAGGTGAGGGTATCATCTGGAGTGCCCCAGGGAAGTGTGGTAGGTCCGCTGTTGTTTTCTATCTACATAAATGAACTTTTGGATAGGGCGGATAGCAATGTGCGGCTGTTTGCTGATGATGCTGTGGTGTACGGGAAGGTGTCGTCGTTGAGTGACTGTTGGAGGATACAAGATGACTTGGGCAGGATTTGTGATTGGTGTAAATAATGGCAGCTAACTCTAAATATAGATAAATGTTAATTAATGCAGATGAATAGGAAAAAGAATCACGTAAAGTTTGAATACTCCATTAGCGATATGAAGTGGGACATGCTTGTAATGGCAGTTTTGGGGAAGACGGATAGACGTCTTCGGTTCATTGGTAGAATTTTGGGAAGATATGGTTCATCTGTAAAGGAGACCGCTTATAAAACACTAATACTATCTATTCTTGAGTACTGCTCGAGCGTTTGGGATCCCTATCGGGTCGGATTGAGGGAGGACGTAGAAGCAATTCAGAGTTGGGCTGCTAGATTTGTTACTGGTAGGTTTGATCATCACGCAAATGTTACGGAAATGCTTCAGGAACTCGGGTGAGAGTCTCTGGAGGAAAGGAGACGTTCTTCTCGTGAATTGCTACTGAGGAAATTTAGAGAACCAGCACTTGAGGCTGACTGCAGTACAATTTTACTGCCGCCAACTTATATTTCGCGGAAAGACCGCAAAGATAAGATAAGAGGGATTAGGGCTCGTACAGAGGCATATAGGCAGTCATTTTTCCCGTTCTGTTTGGGAGTGGAACAGGGTGAGAAGATGCTAGTTGTGGTACGAGGTACCCTCCGCCAAGCATCATATGGTGGATTGAGGAGTATGTATGTAGATGTAGATATAGAAATTCTTAGCCATGTATATTACTGTGTCTGAATACCTCAATAATAATATGTAAAAGATGATCATCAATATCTAAATCTTTCAAAGCTTCCCACAGTTTTGCTTTAGAAACTATGTGACAGGCTTTTTCTGAACCTGTAGAGGCGATGTGTAACTCTTTCCCTACGGCTCTATAGTTCTCCATTATGTATTGCTAAATAAAAAGTTAATCTGTAATGAGCCAGCAGGCTGGCGACCATTTTGCACACTTCCAACTCTACATGCCTACTACCAGGCGCAAAAACTGCAGCGTAGCCGCCTTACAGGCACCTAGGGCTCTTGTAAAGCTTGTCTCTGTACAGGTACATTTTTGATCAACAAAGATGGGCAGATGACACCAAGGGTGTTGCTGAACTAGGTGATCTTAGAGAGGCTCTTCCACCGTTTCATTTATGCATGTGTCAGTGTTGCACCCCTCAGTGATCACATCACAGGGGTGCACGAAACAGAGGGGCTGAAAAGCATAAGGACCTTTTGCTGTTTCGGATAACATTCAGGCTTGGTGGAATGGTTTTAAATGGTTCCTAGTGGTTTCACTCTGCACACCAGACGAAAACTTGTGGTCACACTGCACTCCAGAGGTATGTATTCTCGTTCAGTGTAGTTGATAGCGCATGACAAAGAAGCGTTAAATCGTGTGGGGGGTTGTCCGCAGTGTCAAAAGTTCTTAGCAACTCGTCCTGTTGCTCATCGCACACTGAACTGTCATTTTCGATAGCGAATAGTGTGGGAATGAAAGCCCCAAGAAAGGGAATCGTTTCATTGACCCCTTTATGCCCCCCCCCCTCCCAGGTTCTTTTCATGTCGATTCTGAGCGGCGGTATGTCTATGATGTTGTATTTGGCCATCCATAGCGTATCTTCGTAATATCAACCCTGGACGTCGCGATTCTGACTTCCTCACGTAGGAGTCAAAAGAAGGGGTGTTACGATATTCCCATCGTGTGACATGTCCAACGTGGCACTGGGCTGAATTGTGATGAAATTTGGTGCCAATGTTACATTGTTAATACACCTTACAACTCACATGAACTTCTGAGTTCTGACTTTCATTTCGCATGTGTTGACATATTGTTGTTTCAACCATTGCCAAGCTGGAGGATACCGTCGAAAGATACCACGTTTTGACAGCGACATTCAGACTTCTACGGTGCAATGAGTGGCAATAACCACGTTTCTAAAATGTGATTCCTTAATTGTGCTGTGCAGTGCAGCTCGAGTGACGCTTTAGCTCCTTGTTTTGGCCGTCGGGTTCTTTGATGCAAGTGGCCAGAGAGTCTCGTAAAATTACGTACAACGTCCCTAAGAAATTTTAAATTAGTACGCCTGATATTATCGGGATTGGAGAAAGCGATCTGTACGTAATTTACTGAAATTAATGTTTTGCAAAAGTTTTTTAGTTACGTGGTTTTAAACCATATGACTGATACACGATTTTAGCAACCTTGGTGTAGGGTCCTTTTTTGATGGCCTTCTCTTTTCTAAAATTGCAAATTAATAATGCGATTTTTGGATATTTAAAGTTTTGCATATCGTGCAAGGAGTGTTTGTAGCCCCAGGTATGTCACTCCACAGGGTAGCAACTTGGCTGTGGATAGAAGAGAAGCGAAGAAAAGGAAGATCATTTTTCAAGGAAATGACCTTTGCGCAGAGATTTAGAAAACTAGTAAAGAAGTGTAACCCCTCTACTACCTTTCAAACGTATTCCACGAAATAAGGCAGCGCAACTATATCTGGTATGCAAGTATATGCATCGTGTTGTTCATATCATGTACTATACCCGTATAACTCATTAGCTATCAGTCTGTCCACCAAAGAAACCTTTGCCTTTTAACAGAGATATTCTGCCGACACAACACGCTGTAGCTTTATGCGGAACTTCTTAAACTGTCGCTGCACGTGGTACATTGAATTTACTTCTGCGGAGTTGGGGTGTTTCTTTTAACCGATAACCATAAAAAGTTTTTACTCTTCTCTGCAGCAGTCGAGATAGGACGTGCCTTGTTGGATTTTATGAGTCGTAACATCAGTGTAGCATTTCTTGTTCAGTGAATTTTGCAAGAGCTTCGATCGATCATATCTTACTTTTTTATGAGATGAGATGGTTGTATCACAGTGCACCTATATAGAAGTAGTTTGTGGTGTGGGACATGTTAGTAGTAGTGAGAAAATATCCTCGGTTGTAGTTCGGTGGAAAAGAACGTTTAGTGCGTTTGCGTCCAATGCTGATTTGCATCCATCGTGACAGTTACGGTTAAAAACATGAATTTACTCAGAAATCATCCGTAGTGAAACCTGGAAATTACACATACGTGAGTAGCCCACGGAACGAGATGGCGCAGTGGCTGGCAGTATAATATTAGCTGACCGGCCTAAATGAAATATGCTGAAATTTCTTGTATTTTATTCAAGCAAACTGTAGAAGGACTGTAGCTGGCGATACTAGACTTCACAGGTGTTTTTCGTCTTTGCTTTTGTGTGATGTCCACGTCTGTGTGATGCATTGATTCTGATATTTAGTGGGATATTGTCGAAAGCTTTCAATCATTCCTTAACCGTGCTTGCCCGGTAAGGGGTGTCGTTTATGTTAGTTTGCTCTGAACCATCACGTACCATGTGTATAGCCTTGAGGAAATAGGTAGCCAGCCTGTTTCCACTAATATAGCATTAAGTGGTGTTTAAAAAGTATTAATTCTTGTAGGATTACAGATTTTAGTGACAGAAACACCTAAGAAAGAAAATAATTAGTTTTTTAAAGTCTACGAAGTAGTGAATATCGTTAAGGTAAACATTGTTAGTGTCATTAAATAGGAGAACAAGAACCGGAATTATCATTTTGTAAATTAAAGTACCTAACGAGGCGTATCCCAGATTCAAATTATACCTGATAATTGTTAACAAATCTACGTATTAATACCAATTGTAAATTCTTCACTGTAATTCCGTCACAGTTGCATAACAGTATGGTGACGACTAGTTTCAAACTACCTTGTTCATTTTAAAATCATGCCTACTACAATACAAAACATTTATGGGCACACACGAAAATAAAAGTTACAAAACCAAAGAATACAGTTCTTAAAATTTCAGTAGCTGTTCGCTCAATTGAAGCATAATTGCACTAACAGTGTTTGGTTCAGCGACGGTCAGATCACACATAGATAAAACGAGACACATGGAATGTCAGACCAGTTTCACAATATAGATAGATGTGTTCAAGAAGCGCAGTTGAACTGTCTAAGGACTAGCACTGGAAACAGTTGCATAAGGAAACAACTGATGTCATAGTGTCCAGTTTTGCATCCGTGCACACGCTTATAGCCAACAGCGCATAGATGAGTAAGATATATGACAGGTACCGTGTCGTAAGCAATTCGCTGAAAGTAAAGAAGAGCTAAGTCAT
The DNA here is from genome assembly GCF_023864345.2 of Schistocerca serialis cubense. NCBI lineage: Eukaryota > Metazoa > Arthropoda > Insecta > Orthoptera > Acrididae > Schistocerca > Schistocerca serialis. The sequence continues at coordinate 231,619,137 of NC_064644.1, forward strand.
CAAATAATAAAGTACGTACAAGTTGTTCTCACATTACAGTTATACAATTAGGTGACAAAAGACATGAGATAGCGATGTGCACATATACAGACCACAAGATACAAAAGGGCGACGCATTGGCGGAGCAGTCGTTTGTGCTCAGGTGATTCATACGGAAAGGTTTCCGACGTGATTGTGGCCGCAGGACGGGGAACAGGTTTCAACGCGGAATGGTAGTTGGAGCTAGACGCACTGGACTTTCCATTTCGGAAATCGTTAGGGAATTCAGTATTCCGAGATCGACAGTGTCAAGGGTGTGCCGAGAATACCAAATTTCAGGCATTACTTCTCACAACGGACAATGCAATAGCCAGTGGCCTTCACTTAACTACCGACAACAGCGGCGTTTTGTGAATTGTCAGCGCTAACAGAAAGCTAAACTGCGTGAAGCTACAGCAAAAATCGATGAGGGACGTACGAGGAAGGTATCCGATAGGACAGTGCGGCGAAATGTGTTATGGCAGCAGACGACCGACTCGAGTGTCTTTGCTAACAACACGACATCGACTGCTGCGTCTTTCCTGTTGTCAGATGAGTCCCGATTTCAGTTAGTATGATCTGGTAGTAGGCTTCCAATGTGGTGCATGCCCCACGAAGTCTAGGACTCAGGTTGTCAACAAGGCACCATCAAGTTATCGGTGGCTCCATAACGATGTCGGCTGTGTTTGATGAAATTGACTGTGTCCTCCGGTGAAACTGAAGATGCCATTGTTTGGAAACAGCTATATTCGGCTGCTTGGAGTCCATTTTCAGGCATTCAAGGACTTCATGTCATCGGGACACAATTGTTTGCGATTTATTTGGAGATCATCCTGAACAATTCCAACGAATGATTTGGTCACCCACATTGTCCCACATGAATCCTATCGGACATTTATGGCACGTAATCGAGAGGCCAGTTAGTTCACAATATCCTGCACCGCCAAAACTTTCGCCGTTATGGACGGCTCAGTAATTCTGCAGGGGATTTCCAATGAATTGTTGAGTTCATGCCAAGTAGAGCTGCTGCACTACGCAGGGAAAAAGGAGGTCCGAAACGGTATTACGAGCTGCCCCATTACTTGTCAGCTCAGTGTGGGCCGTCATATGGCCATATACCTTATAAATTAAACAGTAACATCGTCCAATAAAAATTAAAATTAAAAATAGTCATAAAATATTAAAATGACAGTACATGTCCCGCAGAATAATCTGCTGTAATCAACCGTCATGCGACCAATAACAGTCATTTGCGTCAAGAGCACAGCGAATATGAAATATTTATTGGAAATAATCATTCAGGCACTAAGAAAATTTTAACACATTGACACACTGCATGCACCCTAAAGACAATACTTGCATTGCATCATGGGACTGCATCTGTTCTTTAGTAGAACCGTGCAATTCAAAACTTGGCAACCGCAACGCGTGCCACTGTGTAACATGCCGTAATGATACGTTACACAGCTATCAGCTGATCTAACGGTACACAGTGCTGCTACGCTGGTATTCAAGTATCCGGCTCGGACCTTAAAGTGATAAATACATTCACTACACCTGCTTACGATGCCATGTGCCTATCTGCCAATAGCGCTTGATGTGTTCCTGTGGCTGTTATTTTATAATAGAAAATAAAATATTAGAATTTCATTAATAGGATTATTTTTAATTTTTATTGTTTCTGGTTAATTTACATGACGTATGACCTTATGGCATAATGTTAGAGTAACGTGAGTGCAGTTCGAACATATTTTTTTATTTGATGATGTAACTCAACTTTACTTCCAGCATATTGTTAGCGGCACTGCACCTCTTATATGTGCTACTAATATACGTAAGAGTATCTGAAAGTTTTTTGTTGACAGATCTTCGACATAGGTCGCCTTACGAGATGGACGCTACGACATGTTAAGCAGGCAGCATTACTATACAACCAATAATTAGACCGCGTTCACTTATTCGTGACTGACAGGTGCTCAAACTTGCCTTATTTGTGTTATTCCGGTGTAAGGACGTAAACATTGAAGTCCATATTTTTCAACAAAATTTCGTCAGTTTATCTAACTGACTTTTAGTGCTAAGTAAATGTAGCAACAAATTATGTAATTGCAATTGTCCTAACGTGGATTGGTTAATACGATTGTTGCATAAATGATATCGCTTACTGTAAGTTTTGGTATTGGTGCAAACTTTTCCATTCGGTATTTGTCAAGTACGACTTGTGACACGCTATGTAAAGATGTACATGAACAGTTTGAGATGCATGCGCTGTTGACGGTAGGTGTGCACATGGACACGCAACGAGGCATTAGTGTCATCAGCCGTTTGCCTATTGAACTGTCTTCATTGCTAGTCCTCAGTCTAGTTCAACTGCACTTAATGAATATATCTGACATTCCATGTGGCTATGTACTATGAGTATACAGTAGCGCCTATGTGTGAATTGATTGTCGCCTAACCAAGCACTATTAGTGCAGGTATGTAATGAGTAGTTCACTCACGCAACTAATGTGGTGCCTCAGCTTGGGGCCTAGTGGCATCACCAGCCACCATTCACACAGAACACTACAAATTCTGTGCAGTTGTACTCTGTCAGTATGGAGATCAGATGTGCTGAAATTAATGTTATAGGGCTGCTTCAGCATTAGAGCTGTGACATGAGTGAAATACAAGGAAGATGAAATCCAGATCAAAAATTGATTTTGTGCAGGGATAAATAAGGGGCCACAAGCATATTTACAAAAGAAATAACCCTCGAAGGCGAAAATACTGTCTGCTATGGCAAACTAACGAACAGCTGACACGTGTAAATATCATCTGCAGCTGAGTCACTAGTCCAATATTTTATAATGTTATGATTTTCGTTGATGTAGGTAGGTATTTCGAATAACTAATTTTGATTGCTGTGATGGAAGTACATTTTTTTTAGACCTACAAGTCTCACCTTTATCTTAGATAAGGATAGAAGCTGAACCAATGAATTAAAATTTGTGTCACACCTGCTACTTGAATCTTGGTCTGTGATAGCCATAGCTATGACAGTGTAATGGTTAGCACATATGCCTAATAAGCAAGAGACCTGGGTTCAAGTCCGACCTGTGGTACTAATTATAATTCATTGATTTAGGTTCTTTCCTTAGCGAACTAATTTTTAGTTTAACAACTGCGACATTACACTTGGGGGCTGTTTCCCACATGTAATTCACAATTTATGCAGTGTTTCGTCTCCAAATCGTAAAGTTTATACTACTCGCTTTTTTGCTTACACAGTAAGTTTATTTATTTATTCATCAAAAATTTTTTCATGACTATATGACTATTGAATAGGCCTACAGCTTGAGTTTTCAAATATTGCACACACACACACACACACACACACACACACACACACACACACTGCTACAGAACATTAAAGATGTTTTCATTCTTGCAGTTCCATTAGCTGTGAAAGTGTACCTGTCGGCCACTGTTTTGTCTTTATCAGTAATAAAAAGAAAACACGCTGAAATCGAATAGAGCATGGAGGCAGTTACTCCACGACAACTGCTACAGGTTGTTCATGTTCTTGAATACACTGATGACACAAAACATTAAGGTTACCCAATAGCCGCGCGGGATTAGCCGAGTGGTCTCAGGCGCTGCAGTCATGGACTGTGCGGCTCGTCCCGGCGGAGGTTCGAGTCCTCCCTCGGGCATGGGTGTGTTTGTTTGTCCTTAGGATAATTTACGTCAAGTAGTGTGTAAGCTTGTGGACTGAGGAACTTAGCAGTTAAGTCCCATAAAACTGAACACAATTTTTGTTACCCAATAGCTTCTTTATCCGTTTTTCCAACGAAATACGTCACTGAATCAGCGTATCACGGATCCGACAGTTGGTAGGTATGTTGAGGTTTGTGGCTGTAGATGTCTACGCACAGGTCATGTAATTCGCGTAAATAACGGGACGTTGTTTGCGTAACCGGCGATGATGCCCAATGGCGACCGAGGTGAGTACCATATGATTCACGTCAGGCGAATTTGGTCACCGGAACATCAAAGTGACTTCACTATAATTCTCTTGAAACCACCGGAACACGGTTTTGGCTCCAAGGCACAAACAATTACACTGCTGAAAGATGACATCACCGTCGGGGAATACATAAAAGCATGAAGTGATCTGTCATCATGTCTTCGATGACTCCTACTTTCATAGAAGCGGAGAATAATGTCTTCCATAGCATAATACCGCTCCCACCAGCCAGCGTCAGTGGCGTGCTGCACTTTTCGAGCCACCGTTCACTGCGCTTGTGGAGACGGCCATTGAGCTAGTGTAGCAAAGAAGAGATGAATCCTTTCCACTGATCGGCGTTCGAATCCCAACGATCCCGCGCACCCTGCAATCCTAACAGTCGATGTCATTGGGTTTACATGTTAAAACATAGGGGTGGTCTGTTATAGAGCTCTTTGTTCTACAATGTACAATGAATGGTGTGCTCAGAAACACTTCTGTGTGCACCAGCATTGTGCTCTTGCGGCCGAGAAGTTACAGATAACTATTTGTCCTTCTCTACAGAGCAGGCACTCTTCCGGACCCCAAGTTTCATGAAGAGTCATGAATGTCCAACCATTTAATGCCTAGTGGTAGTTTCATTGTCCTTCCACCTCTTTCCGTAGATGCTCACGACAGTGGCACGTTAACATTCGACCGGGTTCACTGTTTTCGAGATACCCGTTCCCGGGCCTCGCGTAATAATCTGCCCTTTGCGAAAGTTGCTCGTGTCAATGGATTCCCCCATTTTCAGCCCATATCTTCACTGGGATGGTCTCCCGTCTGTTTCCGTTCCGCTTACATACTTTTGTTACAGCGTCACTTGCCCACAACGCCAGCAGGCGGCATTCAACGTCATGGTGGGCAGTGGTCACACTGGCTGGATTATCAATGTACAGCCACCAAGCAGCAGTGGTGGAAGGAAAGTGGAGTAGCAAAGTACACCCTAGTTGAACTTTCAGTGGCGTGACAAAACTGGCCACTCTTAAGGTGTGCCATTAAAACTGGGAGTTAAACATGCAATTTAGTTGAAACAGCATTATGCCACTAGACTTGGCGACACTTTAGTTGGATACGTGAAACTGGCTTTTCTGTTGAGTGAACAACTGCTGAAATTAAGAACTGTATTTCTATGTGCTCTCATAAATGTTATGCGTTTTAGCTTAAACACACCCGGCTTGGGAATGAACTTATCAGTTCTAAACTAGTTGCCAGAATAGTAGTAGGCATCTATAATGAAATTACAATAAAGAATTGATGTTATCCAAGTTGCTGGTCTTGTCATGACTTCATGTTGAAAAATATGTAGTACCAATTTTTTTCAGTCAAAAAACTCGTCACTTGATTTATAATATGAATTATCATCGTTACGGGGTTAGATGTGGATGAAATGGAAGAACAAATATAACAAATATTAAAGTTTCAAAGACGTCTGAAAAATTTATGAGTAAACTAGAAGAGATAGGTGTAACAACAGTGGACTACCTAAAATCATTGGCGAAAGTAGGAAATTAACGCTTACTTTAGTTAAGATGTAGGATCTATGCAATGAGGAACTTTATGCAGGACACTGTGGATAATATCAACACAGTATTGAAGACTACACGGAAAGGTTAAATCAGCTTAACAACTCATTTACCCCAGGTGTTAACCAGAAAAAGATGTAGAACAACGTAAAAGAAAGTTAAGTTTTAATTTGATGGTGGGCGCTATGGCTTTAGCAAACTTAAAGGCACCCATATAAGCGGGTTTCTTGCTGATGGAAGAAAGCCTTAATGAGACTCAAGAGAACTTCAGGGGATTTGTTGGCCTAGAAAAAGTGAAACGGTGCATTATATTTGAAATACTCACAAAAAGCATGGTTTACTCTATAGACGAAGTTGGGCTCTATAAAAATGTGTTGAAGAACCCATTGAGAACGGAATGGAAGACCACGTAATGTATTCTCAGGTTCAAAAAGGGCGCAACGCAGGGATATATGCTGTTCAACCTTTGTTTGGAATAGGGAGTGAAGGATGTACAAGATAGGTTCATAAGCTTAATTGAAATTTATCGTGAAATTAAGTCGATGCTAAGTATCCCTGTCGACACTGCTACTTTGGAAACAAATCAACGAATGACAGACGAAGAAGATTGACTACGAGAGTACTCCTTGCCGAATGAAATCTACTAGTATCAGTCATAGTCCTTAATTTTGGGTAGGAACTTCACTTCACAAAATGGAAGAACAAATATTAGACAGAAGTCTGAAAAACTTACGATTTGAGTAGGAGAAGGGATAGGTGACATGTCGGCGAATTATCTAGAAACATTGAGGAAAGTAGGAAATTAACGCTTATTTTAGTTAAGATGGATTTGAATCGTAGACTGCACGGAAACAAGAAAAGGAAGGAATCGAAGCATCTGAGGTGTAGTAATACAGAATAACAAAGCTCCACATTCTCGCTCAGACTGTCCAATCAGGACCGATCGTCATCTACAGCAATGTCTTCATATGGATGTGGTGTGGAAGGGCATGGAGTCAGCACACGACTCTCCGGATCGTAAACGGCTTGATATTATAAAAGAGAGCAGAAAATTAATTCGACTTACGAATGTCTCCACAGATTCGTCGAGGACATTAATGTGTACAAAATCAACAGCTATAAAAAGAGACTGACAGGACGTGCTACGGTAGAAGCAAATCGAGCCGTAGAGGGGAAACGTTATATGGGAAGACAGATATTGTAATATATTGATATGATAATTGTGCGTAAGTACTAATGTGAAGTAATTATAGTAAGGAGACTGAAAAAAAAGAAGAAATTTATACTGGGCACGTCATGATATAGCGCAATGCGGTCATTTATTACAACACAACTAACGCAATAACCTACGATCATTTGAGCTCTGCCATCCAGATAGACAGATGCATATTTTGCTGCTGCATAATCAACAAAACTTTTGGTAGCTTACGAAGGCTCGGCAGCTATCAAGGATTATTCTGTTCTGGAACAATAACGAACAGTTTACTTCTAACCTTAGATGAAGGGTCAATTTTCATGTCTATTAATGAGAATTACTAGCATTAGATCCGTTCTATACTGTTCGAGTAAAGCCGAAAATTTTTCGTAACAGGATCGTTTTAAGCCCAGAGAAACACTGACGATTCTCTGTTATGCCAACGACAACTAGAAGCGGCTGCCAAAATCCGTGCATTAACAGCACATAATCCGTTATATTTCAATAAATTGGCAGCAATCAGCGGCGATGTAGACTATCCATTATACTTTATCCCAAAATGATGTGAATCTTAAACATATTAATGCGCCACGTCTCTTGGTGGACGAAGTTCAATAATATGTTACCTGTCCTGTTATTGGTATTCGTTATCGACACTGTGAGACACGTCTGAGAGAGTACACGTTCATGACAACTGTAATACTAATCCTCCCTCCCGAAAAGAACAAATCGAAGAGCATGCGATATTAACCTTGCAAAGGGATGGCATGCATTTAGATGCGGTAGCAACCTCATTGGTATGACGAGAAAATATGTGTGTTACGCGACGCTTATCCGGTAACGACCCTCAACCGAATCGGGAACGTGAAAGCAATTGCCAGAAACTCCCTGCGGTGTCAAAGAAGCCCATTTCAGTGGATGCGTGTATTCGAACAGTGACGAATAACTAGTCTACAGTTTCTGACTGAAACATAACGTTATAAAAGCTGAATGAATAGAAGGGTTGTCATTAACTGAGAATATCAAGATCGGAATTGTGTCCACCTCTAAGTCGAACGAAGACAAACGGCAAAACATGCGGTCATCACAGAGAAAACCGAAACCCATTCAAGACAGCAAACCGTGGAAGTAAAATGATATTCGAGTCGAGGCTTGTAGTTTCAGATGCGAGACGATACTGCAGGCGGCCATGTATGAGAAAAAGTAGCATATGTGTTCAGTATTCTCCGGTATCTTCGCTGTGGTCATTTCATGACTTGTCTAACTCAGGGCATAGGGTAGAACGCTTGCGGTTTACATGTTGATAAAAATGTTTGTTTGAGGAAAGGTGATATTGAGCACCAGTACCAGCAGTGTCTGGGCCTCTGTGGTTGTAACAACAGGTCGGCGCACTGCGAAGGGTGCTTCAGTCAGTCTTGACTTGGGAGTGTTAGTGCCCTAAAATCAGTGCTTGGGTTTATTACCGGTGCCATTCTGAACTGCCTGCCAAATTCATCGCGAGTCAGATGATCAGGTGTGTGGTGATGGCACCATTCCAGTTAGATGTGATTTGAGTCTCCCGGCGGCATTGTAGAGTGACATTGCTGAGCTATACAGAAGGAACAGCAACTGCCAGGCCGACGTGCCCGTGATTGCATCTCGGAAATGGGCATCAGTTTTATTTGGTGGAACTGTTGGGCTATATTTGACATGTTGAAATTTGAACATTAAACTGTTTGTGGCGCTCTTGTGTATTTACCAGGGTGGTTTGAATAGTTTTCGGAACGGAATAGAAAAAAAATTCTTACATCACTGAAGCTCCTAATGATTGATTGTAGTCTTCTTATAGATTAATGCACTTGGTCCAACGATGTTCCACTGCCTTGATCCCATCTCGAAAGTGCGTTTCCTCCAGACCTGCAAAATAGTTGTCAACTCCGGCTATCAGTTCTTCATTTGAAGTGAATCTTCGTCCACCACGAAAAATTTTCAGTTTTGGTGAGAGATGGACGTCTGATGGAGCCATATTAGATGAATATGGTGGATGTGGCAACAATTCATACCTTAGTTCGTGTAATTTTGCCATGGCGACGGCACATGTGTGCAGGCGCGCGTTGTCTTTATGGAAGATTTCTTTTTTCCTTGCTAAACCTGGCCTTTTTTAGTGTATCTTTTATTGAAATTTGTCCAGGGGGCTAGCATAGTATTCTGCAATAATTGTTTGCTTAGTGGGGAGATACTCTACAAACACAATCCTCTTTGCATCCTCGAACACTGTTACCATGACCTTTCCCGCCGAAGGAATTGTCTTTGCTTTCTTTGGTGGCGGAGAATCAGCATGTTTCCCCTGCTTTGACTCTTGTTTTGTCTCTGGGGTATAGTATGGCACTCTAGTTTCATCTGTGGTCACAAACTGGCGCCAAAAAACTTGATCGTTTCTCCTAAAACGGGCGAAACATTTTTCCGATATGTCCATTCTCATGCGTTTTTGATCGAGCGTCTAGAGTTGCGGCTCCCATGTTGCAGATAATTTTTTCATTTCTGTTTCTTCAGTTAAAATGTGATATACCCTTTCAGATGACATCTTGCAAGCATGAGCAATTTCAGGCACTTTCTATCGGCGATCTTCCATGGCCATTTTGTATTTTGTGCACTTTTGCAATGATTTCTGGAGTAGTGACACATCTTGGTCGACCACTGCGCTGATCATCATCTAAACTCTCCCGACCAACTTTAAATTCAGTTGTCCATTTGGCAAAAGTTGAATATGAAGGAGCAGAGTCCCGCAGTGTATTCTGGAAATCTAGATGAATGTCCTTTGCTTTCATACTTTTCCTTCCCCAGTACTTAATTACTCTTTAAATCTCGATTTTTTTCCGTCTTCGCAAATCACTTCGTGGGAACAACAACAGAGGCACGTCACCACCATAGCTCTCTTCCAAGAGCACTGAATGGCAGTTGTTTACATGCAACAGTCCAATGAATATCGTGAACAAATCGCTGCACTAGCGCTGACCTCTCGTGGTGATTTCGAGAACATTTCAAACCACTCTCGTAATAAATATTGTCAAACCTTGTCGTCTTACTTCTCCCCCACATATCTGTGAAGTCATAAAGTGTCACATCAGATGTCCACTGAAGCGTTTTGGTTCCCATTACAACAAGTCATCCTTCTGCTTCTATTGTTGGATGCGTGAGAGAGAAGAGCGAGTCAGTTTTGGCATGATTCTTATTTTCGGAATTCGTCTTGACTGGCTTGGAGGATATTATCCTGTTGGAGACACGTTGTATTTTACTCAGAATAATTCGTCAAGTTATTACATTTTGCTGTATGGCGTACGCCACGCAAATTCTCCCTACATGTCATCTTCCTTTTCTTGACGTCAGATTATGAATAAGCATAAAATGTTATGATACATGGAATAGGGAATAAAAAATTTCGAAATTGGACTCACAGCCTTAAAAAATCTCAGATATCATGGACGTTATGTTTTCTGTGATATTTTTCGTTATGTTTTTGCCTGAAAATGTTTGATACTTACAACTTACTTCTTGTATCACTTATTTATCTGCACAGATAGCAGAATGTGATGCTGTTCTACAATTTAGACAAATCACATTTGATCTGAACGTGAATTAACGTCGATTAACGGTATTCATATTTCCAGTCATAAGCATGTTTTTGAATGTGTTTTACGTAACTGTAATTCTTGACGAGAACAACTGAACACTGAACACAAAGATCATTGGAGACAGAATGGAACTACCATTGCATTACTACCAATACCAATTTTATGTATATACTACCGTACTGTACTACAAATTTCTATATAGGCATTTCAAGACAGATAGGAGGGGATTTAACGGCAGCTTTCGTCGAATAATCGTCTAACGACTTCCCCACGTCTCTATCTCGCTGTCACAAGAGGAGGTTATCTTCAGTTCAGGAAGTATGGTAAGAAGAAAAATACCGATAAAGAACTATGTGAGAGTAAGGATAATTGAATATTGATGATACAGAAACCTGAAATTCAGTACAGAAGGAGAAAAGGACTAGAGTCACACGTAATTGGTATTGTCGTGTGACTAAGCAAGGATTGTCAGACCGAAAACAGAGGGCCTTATCTGAATTACGAATTCTTCAAATTTATGTGAGAATAATTTAAGACACAATTGTTGTTTTTATATACTGTATCCGCATGCAGCAGTTGAAAGGTCAGTCCCTTGTCATCTACAGTGTTAGTTTTGGCAACACATATGCAGTTGAAAGACTTATTGGAAACGCTGTTACTGCATGGCTGAACATTGTTGCAATTTCACAATAATGATGCAAGCAGTTCTTAGCAAAATAGCCGTTGATTTATGCAGCACGAATCAGAAGCAATATGCCTAACAGTTACTATGAACAGTGTTCAAATGGTTCAAATGTTTGCAGTCATGGACTGTGCAGCTGGTCCCGGCAGAGGTTCGAGTCCTCCCTCAGGCATGGGTCTGTGTGTTTGTCCTTAGGATAATTTAGATTAAGTAGTGTGTAAGCTTAGGGATTGATGACCTTAGCAGATAAGTCCCATAAGATTTCACACACATTTGAACATTTTTGTTAAAATGTCTCTGAGCACTATCGTACTTATCTTCTGAGGTCATCAGTCCCCTAGAACTTAGAACTACTTAAACCTAACTAACCTAAGGACATCCATGCCTGTGGCAGGATTCGAACCTGAGACCATAGCGGTCGCACAGTTCCAGACGTAAGTGGCTAAGACCGCTTGGCCACCCCAGCTGGCATGAACAGTGTGCCAGCGACTGAACTAAGGAGCGGAAGAGGGAACTTCCATTGAGGGCAATTGCTTGCTAAGTGCAAAAAAATACGTAGTATTACAGTGCATATTGTTGTGGCATCAGACGCCAAATGTAGTGGATGGGTACCAGGAGGTGCCATATTAAAACTCAGCGAGAACTTCACAAATGATTTATTTGCTTCCATTACAGTGCTCCGTTCACCTCAGTCTGTGTCACACAGCCCCACAATGCTGAGGAAGCACCCCAGTGACCTGTGCAACGCAACGCTGTCTCGAGCCGTCCTCGTTCACCAGCGGAGTGCAGCGCCGCCAGGATGCTGAGGTTAACTTGGCGGTCTGTGTCCCTCCTGACTCAGCGCCGTTCAGTGTGAGCTGCTGGCGGCCAGTTGCGTCCTTCTCCTGGCCGTCATGGCTGAGATCACGGCGATCAACAAGTGCCCGCTATCCAGCATCCGTATCTGCGGCCCTCGCCTTGGGAAGTCTCTGGCGTGTGTCAGGAGCTGAGACGACTGCCTGCAGTAGCAAACCAAGGAGTGGCCCACCCTGGCTGGCTGTGGACTCCACGTCGGCCTCAGAGGGTCGAACCAATGACCCGCCATGGACTGGGATGCTGGCCGCATCTGTTGCTGCGTGTAGCCCAGTGGTATGACATGCCTCGCCGTCCAGGAGAGCTGCCACACTTAATTGCCTAACGTGGGCTTCAGAGAGTCGAACCAGTGACCCACCGTGGACTGGAATGCTGGCGCCCCATCTGCTCTGTGTGTAACCAGTGATGCGAAACACCCGGCCATCCGGAAGAGCTGTCACACTTCAATGACTCTCGTTAGGAAACAGCATCTATTAAGACTCTGCTGCGCACCTTTGTGTCGCTAATGCACGCTTCACGTCACGTATGCATAACACTTAGGTTGGCCAGTGGCCCTCTTCTGCCTGTGACATGCGCCATGGAAACTGCTGTGTGTGCCCTCTCCGGCAGTTCTACACCCCTGTCGTCTCTATTTGCCTTCGCAACTGCTGGTATGTGTAACTTACTGCAATCTGGCCTGCACCTGGCTGTAACTCGTGTTCCGAATGTTACATAAAACTAACTTTCCCTATCCCAGATGGTGATGCCGCTACAATATATTGTGAAGTTTGTCCTGTAATTACCTAGCAGATACCTTATTTCTATTTATACTGTGAGAAAAAGAAAGTTACATGAAAGAAACTGACACGAAGATGTTTATTTAAATACGTTTTTGCCTCAAAACATCGAGGTTTTAAAAATGGGCTGATATTTTATATGCACACCAAAGAAAATCAAATCTCAAATCGTTGTAGCAGCATTCGAACCGCAAATGCATCAAGAAATCATTTCTCTACAGAGATTTACAAGACACACCTCTAAACTCCTATTCTTTTGTGCTTTCAGGAAGTTTTATGTTTTAGAATATCTACATATTTGCTCTCCAGCTATGCATCACAAGTTGTTGTGCTCACTACTGATCATCGTGACCCCATGAACCAAATATCTCCTTCTTAGACTGCTGAGGATGTAGACCAGGGATCTATGATTGTTCGATACCCATGTTTGCAGTTTTTACCCTCGATCTTTCCTTTTCTTTATTTTTTATCCATCTTTTCTCACAATTCGGCCAAAGAACTGGAGAAGTTTTTTGGTTTACACGAGAAGAAAGGTGCGAGGAAATACTGAGCTGCTCAATTATGGACGCATTTGTTCTTATTTTAGTCCATTTTATGCGCAGCGCCCTGAGCCAGCACCAAAGCTCAAATACATTGATGCGCTGTTTTTCTCTGGCTTCAAGTCTTGCAAAACATAAAAGAGGGAAAACACCATGAATGTTTCAACAAGCCAGATCTTTGTGGTATTCGTTATTGCTCTCCTCTGCCAGATCCTGATGAACTTCTACATAGCCATTCGCTGTAGAGTGATCCATCTTCACAGTTTCCTGCGTCTCAGGTGGTTGATCCATGACAGATGAAAGAACGCGCGATTTGCACTTCCTTTAATCGGCCAGTGAGTTAAACCTTTATTCCACAGTTGATTATCATGAGTGTGAGTTACTGAGGTTGAAGTTTGATTCATAAGATATAATGATGTCTTTTATCTTTGTTAATAGCTCAGCAAGTTCATCTTTGCTGGTGGCTAAAAGCACTATGACATCAGCAAATCGGAAGTTGTTAATAGTTCTACCTCCAATTGAGATGTCTTTAGTTCAACCATCAAGAGCAATCCTAATGACATGTTCTGCAAAGACGTTTTGCATTTGAGGAGGATAGAACACTACTCCGTCTGACACTTTTTGATACACTGAAGAAATTAGGCGTGCCAGCAGGTGTTTACTTTATAGACCTCTGCTCAGACCTGTCAAGTGTGATGGTATTTCGAATTCTACAAGCATATGGTACAACTGTTTCCAGACAACACAAAGGCTCTCTTGTCGTTAAGGATCCAGATGAAGAGGGAAACACGAACTCTCACGATTTCTCGGTTACTTGTCATATGTTGATACTCTGTTCATGAGTTCCTTTTCCTTCAAGAAAAGCTACTTGTTCTGCGGATATGTGAGGCTGAATGTATGGCTTCAAACTCTGGTTCAAGTCGTAGAGGAAAATTTTGCTTGCGTCGGGTCTGAAACTATGGATCGTAGCTCCAGATCCTGATTGCCCGTTTCTTGTGTATAGGAATGAAGAGAGACTTCGATCAGCCTTCTGGGCCACTCTTCAGTTTACCACATTCTTGTACACTTGAATGGAGCACATCAACTCCTTTCATCCCCATTTCCTTGATCATCTCATCAGATATACAGTCTATAGTAGGAGGATTATAGTTCTTCAGATGTATTGATTTCTCTCTTCTGCTGCTTAAGATTGTAGGTTCCAGTGTAAGATGCTGAACTGCTTGTCTTGCCATAATGTTGTTAAGTCCCGAACACAACTCTTCGCAGTACTTTTTCTACCCCATAACAGGTCCTTCCTTGCCTCCCATATGGTTACCATTTTCATCATCTACTGCAAATGAGGATAAAGAGTAGGTCTGGCTATTAAAGCCATTAAAATGAAACGTTATACACACATTCCAGATATGGAGCAAAATCCTGTGGGACAGTTATTTCCTGAAGTTGTTTTAAACTGAATTACATACCTGATATGAGTAAATGTGAGTAAATTATTTTACAAAAAGTTGATTCCAAAGGAAAACTTTTCTATAAAAATAATAGCGCCGTTGGTTCCATTTTGGTTTAACTTTGTATAATATTTGATGGGACTGTTTATGAAGTTGAACTTACCTAACACTAACTGTCTAACTACATTTTTCCTCCCCCTCTTAAATACCTTATACAGTATAATTACTAAAATATAAAACTACAAAATTATATACCTTGTTTTATTTCAGTTTTTTTCTGGCTTTTTTGTGGTCACATTTAGCGTTTTTGTTTCTAAGTGGTGGCAACAATGTTGACGGGCAGATGGTGTCAGGCTACAGGTTATGCTGTGTCCGCCGGCGGCGTCATGTCGCTCAGTGTGTTAACCAGGTAAAGCCCGCTGATGTAAGTAGTCCCTCACGAAACTCGCTACACCTGTTCTTAAGGACTGTTTATCACTCATTCTTTAGAACTGTTATCACTCTCGTGTCTTGTAAATTTGGATAAACGGGGAGGCAGGAAGGAAAAGATAAACAGAGAACATTCTAAGAAATGATGCAGGAATATCACAGGTTTATTTAAATAATTCATGGTTACTATCGTCTCCAGACATTATTGTTGTCAGCATACAACACGTTTCACCGAAAAAATATAATTTAATATACAGTTCTTTATCAGTATCGAAATGTTGCACTATCTATAACAGGAAAACTGAGGAAATTACGTAGATGTATAAGTTTTCCCATAACAGAAGGCAAGGGGTTAATCTTTACAGCGTACATAAATCAACGGTGGCTCTCCCTTATTACAAAGTTTACCAAACTAAGTGCTGAATTTAGAGCGACCAATGCAAATACATGTAGATTTACATGCAATGTTCTGAGCTTTACTCCATAAACACTTTGAGCTCTGCAGTGTGTTAAAATCCTCAGTTTATCTCTTATATTATATGCAAAAAATTCAACTCACACCATCCAGGCTCTCGGAGCAAAGAAAAATCTACCAACGCGTTGTGAACGCTAAGCGCAGGTGTTAAACGGCTTTAATAAAACATATTTCCACGTGGGAAATGCGCATTTATACGCAGCGTAAACACAGGAAGAACAAAATGTAGTACTCTGAGGAAAAACAGTCTGTGCCACACCAATGGTTTTCTAATTTTATTATGCGGTTTTAAATCCATTAGTAGACCATGAATACAGACAAGGCAGTTTATTAGATGTTTAAAAATATTCTTCCCGACATATCAGTTTTGCAGATTGCTGACCACTCCAAAAGTGTCGGCTTCAGAGTTCTTTCTTTACTGTGTTGCTATCTAGGTTGTACCGTCTCTGAAGTATACACTGTAATAATTATTTATTCTATCAGCTAATTACAATAGCATAATACTTCTCAGAGCAACAACAGAATTCTCTTACGGCAATTGCATGAGTGAATGTTATGCGTAAACAAGTTTTCAAAGTTCAGAAATATAACTCAGTTTTATACGGACATGAAATGAAGCTACTACACACCATTACGTCACATGCTGCTAATAAATAAAACAGAATGAAAACCAAACAACAGAAAGAAATCGACTTTTTGCACGTGTCTTCTTATAACTTGTTGAATATTATGGTTCCAATTGAACCCAGTCAGGTCACATATT
The DNA here is from genome assembly GCF_023864345.2 of Schistocerca serialis cubense. Classification (NCBI taxonomy): domain Eukaryota; kingdom Metazoa; phylum Arthropoda; class Insecta; order Orthoptera; family Acrididae; genus Schistocerca; species Schistocerca serialis. The sequence goes on from NC_064644.1 coordinate 231,635,475, forward strand.
TTACAGAACAAATTTCTCTTCATTGTCCAGCCAGACAAAAACAATGGAACAAAAGTTTTCAGTGAAAGCAATAGTGAAATATTCGCAATAGCTACCCCATTTTGCAGCAATCGGATGCTAAGGAAATAAACCCACTAAGTAATTTTCGATCATGATTTAATGGCAAAAACGAAACTAATATCCGGTGTGTCTCAAGGGAATGGGATATCCTGCCAATACTGAAAGAAGAGAAACATTCCAGATGAAGCCCATTTTATGTCACTAGAAGTCACAAACCTGTAGTCCAATAGCCCTATTAAAAAACCGTTGCAAAACATAAAGAACAATTTACTGAAGCATGAAAACTTAAAGCTACTAGGACAAATCTTCAAAAACAAAGCAAAAATCAGAATTTCTCAGTGAAAAATAGATAATGGAATGATTTATCTGTTGAAATGTTTCACCTATATATGGGGTGAAGCAGCTAAAATTTGTACCGCACTTATTGCGTAAATAGGAAGTGCTGTTGTTGTACGGTTTCCACAGAACGGGTTGGTAGTCAGAGAATCGTATTTTCAGCCAATGATCAGAAAGTATATTTTTGTGAAAATATACACTTTTTAAAATAGAACAATGCGTATTGACGTTAATAATATAATAGTAGCGTAAATTAGAATTTCAGTGTTGTTTACAGCCAGTCGTTCATGAGGTATCGTGTTTTGAAAAGTTCCCATCCTGATACCTGCATAATACCTGTGATGGCACACACTAAAGAGCAACACAAGTGTACATGCTATTTATGTGTGCTCTGATCAGTAACAAGACAACTGGCCATCACAGATTGTGTTCAGAATGACCAGCGACAGCCGCAATACACCATGTAAGCAGGCTGTTCAGGTTTTTATGTTGGTAACGCCACGTAGCGCTCTGTATGAAAATCGCTGACTGTGCTGTGTGCAGTCTGTGGCTGTTTGGCATTGTTGCAATATTAGCTATTGTACTATTGTAGTGTTGAGCAGTTGGATGTGAACAGCGCATAGCGTTGTGCAGTTGGAGGTGAACTGCCAGCAGTGGTGGATGTGGGGAGAGAGATGGCAGAATTTTAAGGGCGGACGATCTGGACGTGTGTCCGCCAGAAAGAGTAAATTTGTAGTATTGGATATCATGAACTAATATATATACGATGACTTTTGAACATTATTAAGGCAAATACATTGTTTGTTCTCTATCAAAATCTTTCATTTGCTTACTATGCCTAGTAGTAGTTAGTGCCTTCAGTAGTTAGAATCTTTTATTTAACTGGCAGTATTGGCGCTCGCTGTACTGCAGTAGTTCGAGTAACGAAGATTTTTGTGAGGTAAGTGATTCATGGAAGTTATAAGTTATTATTAGTCAGGGCCATTCTTTTGTAGGGATTGTTGAAAGTCAGATTGCGTTGCGCTAAAAATATTGTGTGTCAGTTTAGTGTTGATCAGAATAAGTAAAGAGAGTAATGTCTGAGTACGTTCAGTTCTGCTCAGTTGTTTGAAAATCAAATAATGTAAGAGGTTTATCAGCACAGTAATTTATTAATTTTTCTAAGGGGACGTTTCAACCATTCTGATAAGGTACGACTGCTGCACGCGAGTTATGACTCAGCGGAGTTTTCCGACTGTCTGAAGTAATCAGTCGTTGCATATCATCGGTTGTGGTAGGTACGTCCTTACAGACCCCATTTTTTGTCCTCTCCACAGAAAAAAAAGTCTACAAGCGTCAAATCCGGAGAACAGGGTGGTCAAGGTACACATCGTCTGCGTCCAGTCCAACGACTTGGATACAGTTCATGAAGACATGCTGTAGTACTTCGCGCACTATGGGCTGGACAGCCATCATTTTTTACCACAGTTTCCTCGTAATCTGCAGAGGAACGCCTTCTGTCATCCTATGAAAAACAGGACCATGAACTGATGGTTCACCATCCCACACCAGACTTTACACTCTACGAACGCTGACATTCCAGCTGACGAAGTCAACAGGGACTATCTACCACCTAATAGCTCATGCTTCGACGGTTTACATGGAAATGACTGGCAAATGTACATTCATCATTAAACAAGATACCATGATACATGTGGAATATCCGGTGTTAATGCCCTTGTACAGAAGTTAACACGATTCTCATAATCGTTTCCACGCAGGTCTTGATGGAGAAAGATGAGTTAGAGATGTAACCTATGTCGATGGAGAATGTTTTTATGCCACTTCCTGTTGCGATTGCGCGAAACCTAATATGCGGATCAACTACAACAGCAGCAATAACTTTGATTTTTCCCTCTTTTGCTATCACTTGTCTCCATGTGTTACGTTGCCTGCGTGTCATACTACCACTTTCATGTAACTGGTTGAAGAGGTTGATAATTAACTACCAACATGATTGACTTCTATTGGAATATCGTGCCGCATACACCGATCAAGAATGAACGGCAAGATTCCTACATTCTCCTTACACAATGACCATGTCGGCATTTTTGTGTTGGTAAATCCCATTGTTCACTCACGAAATGCCGCTTGGACTGTTACGCACTAGCTGATTAGCAAGTCACAATGCACTCAAGGAACACACGAGCCCACGGTAAGCAAATATTACAACACCTTACCTAGCAACTACGCAGGCTGAGTGACACAAACAAGTGTCGGTGTAGAAACTTCAAAATACGACTCCCGCTAGAATCCTGGACCAACACAACTGACGTTCTAATTTACCCTACTTATAATTTGTTAATGTCAATAGGCATTGTTCCTTTGAAAAAGGTGTATGTTTGCACAAAATACACTATCCAAGTGTTGTTACAATCTGTTGATAGGCTAACAATACCATCCTTTGACTACCAATACGTCCTGTGAAAACCGCACATCAATAGAACTTTCAATTTCCGCAATGTTTGTGGTGTAAGTTTTAGGTGATTCACCAGGTATAATAAATAAAATAAATTGGTAAATATGTTCATTTCTTGATACATTCTGGTCAATAATTGCAACAAAATAGTGTAATAAGCCGAATATAAAGCTTCGACCATAATTTAGAAATGCTAGGACAGAAGTTATGAGCAACAGCTTGAAATAAATAATGTAATGCACGACAAACATAACACCTCTGACGGCATCGATCTCTTTGGAAACCTGTACTTTCGTAATACCTTTGTACCACATTTCTATTTCACATCAAAAAACAGTATGAGTGTTGGATTGAGTACGTTAAGATTTATGGACAATGAAGGAGGGACATTACTTGTCAGTAGACGAAAAATGCTATTTTAATAAGATTAGTACGTAAAAGCTCACAAGATTCGTGCTTTCCGACCGCAGTAAAATCACTGAGAGCTGATACAGGGCAGAAGAGGTAGAACAACACCCAATCAAACATAACATACATTAGCACTATATATATTTGCACTTGATGGTGAGAATAAGTTCTCGAAATGTGTCGTGCCATGGGTGAAGCCAAGTAATTGGTGCAGTGTCTTATTATTTAAATCTTGAATGACACAGTTGCAAGATTTCTAAGAACATAGATTTCACTACAGTGCCATTTGTGGTTCAGATAAGTTCCATTGAATAGTATTTCTTCTTCGTTATCCCAGTCTAAGGGTATACAAACTTCTAACGCTCCTGATAATACACTCCTGAAAATTGAAATAAGAACACCGTGAATTCATTGTCCCAGGAAGGGGAAACTTTATTGACACATTCCTGGGGTCAGATACATCACATGATCACACTGACAGAACCACAGGCACATAGACACAGGCAACAGAGCATGCACAATGTCGGCACTAGTACAGTGTATATCCACCTTTCGCAGCAATGCAGGCTGCTATTCTCCCATGGAGACGATCGTAGAGATGCTGGATGTAGTCCTGTGGAACGGCTTGCCATGCCATTTCCACCTGGCGCCTCAGCTGGACCAGCGTTCGTGCTGGACGTGCAGACCGCGTGAGACGACGCTTCATCCAGTCCCAAACATGCTCAATGGGGGACAGATCCGGAGATCTTGCTGGCCAGGGTAGTTGACTTACACCTTCTAGAGCACGTTGGGTGGCACGGGATACATGCGGACGTGCATTGTCCTGTAGGAACAGCAAGTTCCCTTGCCGGTCTAGGAATGGTAGAACGATGGGTTCGATGACGGTTTGGATGTACCGTGCACTATTCAGTGTCCCCTCGACGATCACCAGTGGTGTACGGCCAGTGTAGGAGATCGCTCCCCACACCATGATGCCGGGTGTTGGCCCTGTGTGCCTCGGTCGTATGCAGTCCTGATTGTGGCGCTCACCTGCACGACGCCAAACACGCATACAACCATCATTGGCACCAAGGCAGAAGCGACTCTCATCGCTGAAGACGACACGTCTCCATTCGTCCCTCCATTCACGCCTGTCGCGACACCACTGGAGGCGGGCTGCACGATGTTGGGGCGTGAGCGGAAGACGGCCTAACGGTGTGCGGGACCGTAGCCCAGCTTCATGGAGACGGTTGCGAATGGTCCTCGCCGATACCCCAGGAGCAACAGTGTCGCTAATTTGCTGGGAAGTGGCGGTGCGGTCCCCTACGGCACTGCGTAGGATCCTACGGTCTTGGCGTGCATCTGTGCGTCGCTGCGGTCCGGTCCCTGGTCGACGGGCACGTGCACCTTCCGCCCACCACTGGCGACAACATCGATGTACTGTGGAGACCTCACGCCCCACGTGTTGAGCAATTCGGCGGTACGTCCACCCGGCCTCCCGCATGCCCACTATACGCCCTCGCTCAAAGTCCGTCAACTGCACATACGGTTCACGTCCACGCTGTCGCGGCATGCTACCAGTGTTAAAGACTGCGATGGAGCTCCGTATGCCACGGCAAACTGGCTGACACTGACGGCGGCGGTGCACAAATGCTGCGCAGCTAGCGCCATTCGACGGCCAACACCGCGGTTCCTGGTGTGTCCGCTGCGCCGTGCGTGTGATCATTGCTTGTACAGCCCTCTCGCAGTGTCCGGAGCAAGTATGGTGGGTCTGATACACCGGTGTCAATGTGTTCTTTTTTCCATTTCCAGGAGTGTAGTTTTGGTGACAAGTAATCTACTGCTCTACCCCTCTTTCTGTTCTGATTACCTCTCGATTGTCAGAAAGTATGTTGGGAACTGTAGTAGTGTGGAAGGTGTGCATATTAGGATAAATGGTTATGTGGTTATGACAGATGTATATATCATGAAAAATATCAGTTTGTTTGTTACATGCATTTTTACATGCCTTAACACATGAGAGATACGAATTATTTAGCAGCCAGAGGTTGTATTACTGCGTTGAACTCAGGCGAGCGAGAGAGTCAGTAGCATTTGTCGACTACACACACACACACACAGAGAGAGAGAGAGAGAGAGAGAGAGAGAGAGAGAGAGAGAGAGAGAGAGAGAAAGAGAGAGAGAGAGAGAAAGAGGCATGGAGTTAGTTGTGTCATGGCAGAGTAAGGAGCTTGGATGATGAAAGTGCCGCACAGACACAGTATGAATTTTATTTGAGGTTCTCTATGGTATGTAATTAGGGCTAGAGAACGATTTTGTGAGGATATCATACAGACAGCTCATTTGGAAAAATGTAATTTGAATTTCAGTTTTTTCTGCAAGCATTAGACGAGTAATTATTGTAGTGTAAATATTTCATTATGTCTAACACTATATATTCGTATTCAGAGTGAATTATCAGTCATGTGTTCAGTACTTTAATTAGTTTGCTCCCACCATCGTTAATTACAAGCATTTCATTTAAAATGCTCAGACTAAATTTTATGTAATGTAAATATTCTGTGTAGAAGTACTTATTGTGGTACATCACAGTGCTGAGAAAAACCTATGGTCCTTGCTGGTTCGACTTTCTCTTCTGTCTCATTAAAAGGACTGAATATGATTGCAGAATACTTTCCTTTTGTTATTTGTAAATATTTCATGAAGCTTATCTTTACACATTGAGAGAAAGATAATTTTGGTAAAACCCACCTATCACTACTTGATACCTGCGTTTACAGTGTATCACGCTTTCAGAAAAAGATAACAAAAGTTCAGTTTGCTAATTCAGCCTGAGAAAATAAATAGAGCATAGATTAACCGATATCACACACATCAGAAATAATTTGCGCAATATGTTCGTGTTTAAAAGTATTGTATCTAAGGCTATTGTAGATCAGTATACAACCGACACTGTTATCGCGCATAAAGGTACTGGCTTTCAAATTTCTAGCAAAGGTTTTGGCGCATACAGTTTCCTGTTAACAAGTAATAGCTAAATAAGGTACAGCTGACATGTATATTCTTCAGTATAATGACATTTACGTTATTGTAATGCCTGTGTTGTCCAGAAGTACGATGCAATATTCCTTCGATGCGGCATAAATTTTCACTATCGTCGCTCCATTAAATAGCTAATGGTAGCCCATATTCGCAACTGCGAATACTTTTTACACTCACGTACGTTGTATCAACAGATTCTCGATTCAATGACCTCGATCAGTGCCTAATGGACTGCTTCGGACGGTAAGCTCTTTGCTCATAACAGTACATATTTTCACATGATGAAAGTTACTTCAGATGCAACGTAACAGACACCTTGGACTACAACGTAAAACTGCTTGACATTATCCGTCCCTTTTCATATGAACCTCTCTTACATTTACTGTATCAATTTACTGGGTGTAATGCCTGTTTTCACATTTGGTTTCCTTTTTAGATATTATCCTCTACCCTACTAATATCCACTGGAAGTGAGAGCCACCACCTATTTCAAGTGACAGAGACAGATTTCCTGAGACACAGTTGTCATAAACTAATTCCACGAAAGATGAAATGAGAGCACTGCTCAGCTCTCTTTTCGACACTTTTCTTGAGAAAGTTGTTCCGAAGTAATTGAGGTATTACAGTAGGCGTACGAGATCGAACTACCTCGATAAGGTATGACTTGTATTTTATGAATAAAATCTAACGTTTTGACTTCTTTATTAACACCTGGAATACTGCAAGACTGACTAATATTATGTTGGCCGGAAGAACCGTTCGAAACACGATTTACGGAGTACACAAATTCCCAGAATAAGACAGTTCTTGTTGTGCACATTTATGTAGACAAGCGTCAGGCCCAAGATGTTATCCATAAAATGGAAATGTTGCACTCCGCACCCATGGGAAGGCTTCTCGATGTAATCGACGAAAAAGAAATTTATAGCAAAAAGGAATATTCTCCTAAAGTAATAATGAGCTACGTCAGTTTAGTCAGAACTATCATTTTAATATTTTCGATGACCTGTTCTAAATGAGTTGACTTATTCTTCGGAAAGCACTAGTGTGCCGCCGGACGAGTCTTGAATGTGTGCTGCAAGGAAAACTGCCAGGAAGGATTCCCCATAGCCTCCTCCCCCCGCCCCCCCCCCCCCAATGCCTTCCGTGCTCGTGCGTTGCTATCGGCTCCGCTAACCACGCCTTCGGCAAGGTGGACAGTAGGCGACCACTGGCCTTCAACAACAATTTTATTGTTAGATTAAAACACTCTTCTTCTCAGTACTCATTTTATTTAAAATGTAGGAATTACGTTTCTTGCTTTTACCGTTTGTTTTAAGAGCTGCCATCTGATATTCGTCTCTCTCTCTCCCTCTCTCTCTTTCTATGAATATTACCAAGACAGTAATAACCATTTCTATTATCTTCTTGAAATTGTAACTCTGTGTACTTGTGCAATATATGGCTGCTATAACTGGCAAACCACGGTGAGCGCGCATACTCTTTTGATGATTTTAAACGATAGCAGCCATGTTTTGACGTACTATTTAATTGGCATGTTACATTCCATAACGGTGAGGTAGCATGTATTTTACTTACTTACCGATTCATTAATTTTCATCATATTTGTGTTTCGGTACTGTTATAAGTGTATGCTTTTGGAGATGTTAAGTGTTAACATTAAATGGAAGGCAATTTTCGGTTAATTCCTATATATGTGATCTACACTTAGTTACGATGGTGTTATGGCCAATAGTTTACTTCGGTACGGACTCGGTAGTAAGCATGATCAAACGTCAGTCGTTAATCAGTCGAAACTGGAAATCAGCAAATTTTAATTTATTAGGTTACTCAAATTTCAGATCTGTAACATGGATCGTTGCATCTCCTTCACCTGACAATGTCAGGTCTTTAAGCCACGACCACCATGGCTGCACAGCGCAAAGAGATGGAAAGAAGTTGGTCGCAGTGCGTCGCGGGGCAGCCTATGTGGACGTCAAACCGCACCGCTCTGCATGGCGCTGCGCCACAACACCCGAGTGCACGGTACATCAAAGGAAATGGTTCTTCTGAGCGCGCTCTGTTTGGACAGCGTTTCTCGTTTTCTATTTTTGCTGGTGCATACGTGCACACAGGCACATAGCTGCAAACCTACGAACACTTTGCTTCATTCTGCGCAGTTCTGCACAGCTTTACGCTCCGCAGCGCTTTATTAACAAATTTTTCTTTATATTTCAATCCTCAGTATCATACCAAACGTCAAATGAAGCTGTGGACATGCAGCGCTGGAAAAGTCGATGAGCGCAAAGCAAGTATATGTACTGGAGTCGTGAATTTGAGCCACTATTACATGGTGTCGATTTTTATTCCTACATATCAAAGGGAAAAGTCAAATCTTTTCTCAAAATGTATTTATCTCATTTCACCTGTAATTTCGTCGACTAATTGCAAAAGATCTACCGGATATACTTAAGCCAGTACCTTCCTTTACCGGACTGAAATCTCATCTTGCTGCCTACGCTTTTAATGAACAATCTAATGATTTCATGTTTATTCATTTCTGCTCTAACCCTTCCTGTATAGGTGGTGAAGCGCATACCAGGTAAGTGACCACCTGGGGCAATTAGTTTCATTGTGTTTCTATAGACCGCTTGACCGCGGTCTTATAGCTGCAAGACCAGGACGTGTCTCCAGGAAGGCTCGCTCGACATCTGCGACCACGCGCGACAACCCCAGCTTCGGAACTGAGGATTACGTATTCCGCCAGCTGCGACCAGTCCGTGGCTCCGAGGGACGTTTAGCCGTGGGGATGTCGCTTATTCAAGTGGTGAAACGTACCAGTGTCTATGTCTACATGGTAGCAGTTTACAATTAAATGCCTGGCAGAGGATTCATCGAACCACCTTCAAATTATTTTTCTACTGTTACACTCTAGACCAGCGGGCGGGAAAAATGAACACTTAAATCTTTCCGTCCAAGGTCAAGTTTCTGTTACTTAGAGTGAGGATCATTTCTTCTTACACATGTCGGCACCAACAAAATATTTTCACTCTCTGAGGAAAAGGTTGGTGAATTTCCTGAGAAGATCCGCTGGAACGCAAAACGCCTTTCTTTTAATGACTGCCATCCCAACTCGCATATCGTATCCGTGGTTCTAAACTAAATTAAACTTAACTCCGTCTGAACAGGCCTTAGAAGGCCCAACGGTACCGACCGGTCGCCATGTCATCCTCAGGCCACAGGCGTCACAGGTTGCGGATATGGATGGGCATGTGGTCAGCACACCAATCTCCCGGGCGTGTGTCAGTTTACGGAACCGAAACCGCTACTTCCAAATAAAGTAGCTCCTCAGTCTGCGTCACGAGGGCTGAGTGCACCCTGCTTGCCAACAGCGCTCGGCAGACCGGATGGTCACCCATACAAGTGCAAGGCCGTGGTACTCTATTCTCTATTCCGCGATAGTACAAAACGAGTTGCCCCTCTTTGAACTTTTTCGACGTACTCTGTCAATCCTATCTCATGCGGATCCCACACCACGCAGCAATACTCTAGAAGAGGGCGGACAATCGTAGGGTAAACAATGCCTTTAGTAGACCTGTTGTATTTTACTAGTGTTCTGTCAATAAACCGCAGTCTTTGATTAGCTTTCCCACAACAGTATCTATGAAATCATACCAAGTTAAGTTGTTCGTAGTTGTAATCCCTGTATTTAGTTGAATTTAGCCTGAAATTTAGCGGATTCGTTTTAGCAGTCATGTACGTCGACTTCTTTAGATTACTTCTTATTGTTATACAACACATTTCTAGTTACTGATGATGCCCTAGCCGGCCGTGGTGGTCTCGCGGTTAAGGCGCTTAGTCCGGAACCGCGCGACTGCTACGGTCGCAGGTTCGAATCCTGCCTCGGGCATGGATGTGTGTGATGTCCTTAGGTTAGTTAGGTTTAAGTAGTTCTAAGTTCTAGGGGACTGATGACCACAGCTGTTAAGTCCCATAGTGCTCAGAGCCATTTGAACCATTTGAACCGGTGCACTGCCGCACCCAAACGCTAAGGCATCTGGCGAGAACCAAGCAAATTATGGGTCGGATCTCAAACTTTACCTACACTTTAGCCGTTCCGTTCCCTCAAACTTTAATCTCGAATGTGTCGTTTGTTAAATTGACGCAGGAGTTCGGCTTTTGCCACCTGATACTGATATCATCCTTGATATTTCATTTTCGGTTTGGATATTACGGTGAGCTAATAAAATACGATGCTTCAATCACGTCCGCAGTTTTTTAATGAATACGCATTTTTTTAAAATTTATAGCCCTTATGTTGCCAAAATTGGATGTAAATCCAAGCGAGGAAAACCTGGTGCGCCATCTGTCTGTGATTCGTGTTTACTTGTTCAGAATGCGATTGTGTTTTAACTGTTTCCATAACGTATGTTCTGATGCCGAGACTCGGGATCTGTCCAGCATTTGCCTAAAGGAGTACGGAAAATATACTAATAACAACACTTATGCTGGCCGGGGTATTACACTAATGCTCACTAGTCCACCGCGCTGGTCTGAACGGAAATCGCTCATTTCCCTGTCTCGTAAGCTATATGGGCAGATGTGTACGGAAGCTAACTATTGATTAAGATAATTTGCAACACACAGTCGCCATTAGAACATCTGAAAACATCTGCACACTTACTCGCTGCACTGTACTCTGACATGCACCAACACACCTCTGGATATGTGGACTGCTGCCAGCGCCACCGTGCGACGACGGCAGGTCACATGATTTAAACCCGCAAACCGCCCACCAGAGCGTTGTTCCACCATGTATCATCATTATCCTTAATTTATAAGCATGAGTATAGAAAGGGTAGCTGTTGGTCTTTTTCTGCATCCACAGTAAATTTTACGTTGGTATTTAAGCTGTTCAGGTGTCTTCGGAAGTCACCGAGCCTTTCCTTTCCAAGGCTCTGGAGATTAGATTAGATTAGATTAGATTAATGCTTATTCCATAGATCATGAATACGACACTTCGTAATGATGTGGAACGTGTCGATTAATAAAAGTTGTCTGTACAATATATTACATTACACAAAATATTGCATAACACCAATGTTTAAGTTTTTCTTTTTTTTTTTTGCCCCCTTAATTTATATCTAAAAATTCAGCCAATGAGTAGAAGGACTTGTCATCTAGAAATTCTTTTAACTTATTTTTAAATGTTAATTGACTATCTCTCAGGCTTTTGATGCTGTTTGGTAGGTGACCAAAGACTTTTGTGGCAGCATAATTTACCCATTTCCGTGCCAAAGTCAGATTTAACCCTGCATAGTGAAGATCATCCTTTCTCCTGGTGTTATAGCTATGCACATTGCTATTACTTTTGAACTGGGCTGGATTGTTAACAACAAATTTCATAAGTCAATATATATACTGTGAGGTTACTGTGAGGATCCCTAGATCCTTAAATAGATGTCTGCAGGATGACCGTGGGTGGGCTCCAGAAATTATTCTGATTACACGTTTTTGAGCAATGAATACTTTTCTACTCAACGATGAATTACCCCAGAATATGATGCCAAACGAAAGCAGTGAATGAAAGTAGGCATAGTAACCTAATTTACTGAGATTCTTATCACCAAAATTTGCAATAACCCTAATAGCATACGTAGCTGAACTCAGACGTTTCAGTAGACCATCAATGTGTTGCTTCCAGTTTAACCTCTCATCAATGGACACTCCTAAAAATTTTGAAAATTCTACCTTAGGTACAGACTTCTGTTCAAAGTCTATATTTATTACTGGAGTTGTGGCATTTACTGTACGGAACTGTATATACTGTGTTTTATAAAAATTTAAAGAGAGTCCGTTTGCTGAGAACCACTGAATAATTTTGTGAAAAACATCATTTACAATTACATAACTTAGTTCTTCGTTTTTGGATGTTATTTCTATATTTGTATCATCAGCAAAAAGAACTAACTTTGCATCTTCATCAATGTGGAATGGTAAGTCATTAATGTATATCAAGAACAGTAAAGGACCTAAGACCAAACCCTCTGGGACCCCGTACTTGATAGCCCCCCAGTTTGAGGAATCAGCTGTTGTTTTAACATTACATGAACCACTTATTTCAACTTTCTGCATTCTTCCTGTTAAGTATGAATTAAACCATTTGTGCACTGCCCCCTCAAACCATAATGATTTAGCTTATCTAAAAGAATTCCATGATTTACACAATCAAAGGCCTTTGAAAGATCACAAAAAATACCAATGGGTGATGTCCGGTCATTCAGAGCATTTAATATTTGATCAGTGAAAGCGTATATAGCATTTGCTGTTGAAAAGCCTTTCTGAAAACCGAACTGACATTTTGTTAGTACTTTATTTTTACAAATATGGGAGGCTACTCTTGAATACATTACTTTCTCAAAAATTTTAGATAGAGCTGTCAGAAGAGAGATTGGGCGGTAGTTGTTGACATCCGACGTATCCCCCTTTTTATGCAATGGTTTTAAAATGGCATATTTCAGTCTATCGGGGAAAACACCCTGCTCCAAAGAGCTATTACATACGTGGATGAGAATCCTACTTATCTGTGGGGAACAAGCTTTAAGTACCTTGCTGGAAATGCCATCAATTCCGTAAGAGCTTTTACTTTTCAGTGAGTTTATTATTTTACTGATTTCAGAGGGAGAGGTTGGTGGAATTACAGTTGTTTCAAACTGCACAGGTATGGCCTCTTCTATTAGTAGCCTTGCCTCTTCTAGTGAAGATCTAGATCCTATTTTCTCCACAACATTTAAAAAATGATTATTGAAAATATTTTCAATTTCTGATTGTTTGTTAATACACTTGTCATTCAGTTTTATGGCACTTAAGTCTTCCTGTGCTCTTGGTTGCCCTGTTTCCCTTTCAATAATATTCCAAATTGCTTTAATTTTATTATCAGAGTTACTGATCTCAGACATGATACACATGCTTCTGGAATTTTTAATAACTTTTCTTGGTACTGCACAATAGTTTTTTATAATATTGAACAATTTCGGGGTCAGTACTCCCTCTTGCTGTTAGATACAGTTCTCTTTTACGGTTGCAAGATATTCTTATTCCTTTAGTTAGCCATGGTTTTTTTATATGTTTTCTTGGAATTATGTTTAACTATTTTCTTGGGAAAACAATTTTCAAATACCCTTAAAATGTACCGTGAAATAAGTTATATTTCAAGTTTGCATCAGGTTCCCTATACACTTCATCCCAGTCTAGTTGCTGTAGGCTTTCCCTAAAGTTTGCAATATTTATATTGTTAATTGAACGCACTGCTTTGAAAGTCTGATTTGATATACTGCATACAACGAAGGTATCATCGAAATATATGTACCACACCTTAGACCTACAACGTTCCAAATTCTGCATACAACGAAGGTATCATCGAAATATCTGTACCACACCTTAGACCTACAACGTCCCAAATTCAGTGCCTATGCAACGAAATGTTCCATGAAAATGCTGGCCACCACTGGATTAAGCGGACTACCCATAGCGACGCATCACAATTGTTCGTAAAAGTTGCCATTTCAAATGAAATAGCTTGTGGTGAGACATGCATGAAAGAACTTGGTGATGTCTAGTGGGAAAACGGAATCTATGTGCTCCAGAGTCACCGAATGGCACATTGGTAAACAAAGAAACTATATCAAAGCTGACAAGAATGTCGTTTGGTCCAAGTTTTAGTTTCTTCAGCTTCTCAATGAAATGTCCAAAATCCGTTATGTCCCACGTGCGGCTGGAACAGAGGGCCAAGTGTTTCGCCAGTTTATACGTCAGCGACCCAAGAGCGCTAACAGATGGTCTTAATAGAACACAATTCCAATGGATCTTCGGTAATCCATACAGCCGTGTTGGTAGGGCTTCTGCGTTGCTCAGGTTCCTTTCTACGTCTACTTAGAGAGAAGACGCCTTGATTAAACGATTCATGTTCCGCGTGAACTGCCGATTTCGTTATAGGCTTATTTTTCGGTACGTCTTCTGATGTAATATATCCCGAGTCTTCTGTTCATAAGCTTCAGTCTTCATTACGACGGTCTTATTTTCGCTATCGGCAGGCAGTACCAATATGCTCATGCCGGCGTTAAGACTTTTGATAGATTGTAACTCTTCTTTCTTCAGGTTTCTAGCTGGTGGTTTTGCTCGGCGGACTATCCTAGCTCTTTCAGATAGTATTTTCTCAAATCTTTACAAGGAAAGGTCCTAATGGCCGCTTCGGTGTTAATAATGTGTTATCCACAGGTATAGGTCTCGGGGTGATAAAGAAACTCCCTTCTTTTTGGACAGGACTGTTCCAGTTTGGTTAATTGTTGTTGAGTGAGATTGACCACTGCGCATGGCATGTCGGGAAACGCTTCGTCTATTTGATTGCCGTATCTTGCGTACTTTTTCTTCTGTCACTCAGTGCAGCGGACGAGTTCGTTCTGCATGCTGCTGTGAGTGATGCTGTCGATCTTGTCCCAGTCGTCTCGATGCACTCTGCTTCTTAGTTGACTTGCCAAGTACCTACGTGTTGCATGAATCCACTCCTGAAGAAAAGCAATTTTTATTCTGTTGTAGATATAATATGCCTGGGCGGTGGTGATTAGGTGCTTATATTTCGAGATTGGTGCGGCCCCTTCGTACCGCACCGCGGCAGAAAGGCGAGAGAGGACGTCAGTCGCCCTCTCTTCTTCTGTCGTTGGCCAAGGCTTCGGTAAAATCTGCAAATATCTTCCCGCAGACGCGCAGTACAAAACTGTTAAGGCTTTCTTGGCCACCTGTTGACAAATTGAATGTTGGATTTTTCCTGTCTCCCTGTGGATGTCCCGTTTTGCAATCGAAGCTGTGTTGTCCATTTTTGGGGTTGTCTATCAAGGATAGTGTCATTGACACTGATCTCACGAAAAACGTATTCCAAGTGTATTATTATAAAAAAGATATGTTGCCTACTCATAACCTTTGCAGTAAAGCTACTGAGGACATTCTAAAATTGTGAATCATGTCTGGCGACTAGATTTTTAGTTTGAGTACGTTTGATACAGAAAAACATAAATAATTGTGACAGTTAATGATTTGTATTGTTTAGTTTGCAGCTAACGTATCTGAGTTGGTGACGACGCTCTAGTCCCTAAAAACCAGTTACAGAAATCAAAATAGGAGTCACTGACATATGCATTAGCTGTTTTGGCATTCGGTCGACAGGTCTTTGAGACATGAACTGTAGTCACTTCCTGTACCGCTCAAGGCTGGTATCCTTCGTGCTAGAAGTCTAACTGAATGCAGGAAACAACGCAAGATATGTTGAGCAGTCTTGTAAAGGACGAGTTACTTCCTGAATGACACAGAATTAGCCCACAAAATTCGCTTGATTTATTCGTATCATTTCCCATAAATAATCTGAGTGATTTTCACGTAAGATGTTAAATAAAGTTATCGGCTTATGGCGTTGAGTCCGGGAAAAGTGATTCTACGTCGAAATTGCAGTTTATCTCGTGTTTTACATTAAGAACTTATCTGTCCTAAGCATCACTGGAGCAAGAAGAGTGAGCACAATGATATACTATTCCGCTAGCTGAGAGGTAACATGGTCGCCTGCAAAGAATGGGTTGTTTTTGTTGCCAGTGCCAGTCTCTGTGTACAATACATATTTAGCCATTTCGTGGCAGATCTTATAAGTAGTCAGATCGAAAATCAATAAGGAAATTATTTTATTTATGAAATGCTACGTTTTCATACTACTTAATTGTGACAAACGGCCGGCAGGAGTGGCCGTGCGGTTCTAGGCGCTGTAGTCTGGAACCATGTGACCGCTACGGTCGCAGGTTCGAATCCTGCCTCGGGCATGGATGTGTGTGATGTCCTTGGGTTACTTAGGTTTAAGTAGTTCTAAGTTCTAGGGGACTGATGACCACAGCAGTTAAGTCCCATAGTGCTCAGAGCCATTTTTTTTTTTGTGACAAACGACAGTAAGTAAACACTGGTCACTTCTAAGTCCATAATGAGTAATATCTTGCTAATTCATACTAATATAGGCACATTCCTGTTAGAGATATTTTATGTTTTATTAAAACAGTCTTTTTTTAAAAGAATATGGTGGCAATTTAAATTTCATTTGGATTAGCACACTGCATATTTTAATAACGTTGCCGAATATTTTGTTGAACACAGTAGTAAACATCAGAGAGAAATTAATCATCAGCAAAGTATTCCCTCGCATTATTTACAACCGTTCAGATAGTTTACCGATTCCATATCTATAGAAGTCTACTGGCTCTGAGTCAAAGATGTCATGAAATCAGAGTGGAATTTTCTTAAATGTTTTTCGATGAGGAGCTTGAAAGGTAAACAGCTGAGGGTGTAAGATCAGAACAATATGTGGTTAAGGGATGGCTTTCCAAACTGCTGTATAGTTTTGTTAGTAAAATCGTCAGAGTGCATTAACGTTTTGTACAACAAATGATGAAATTTTGTACGTCTTTTTCTCGTGTCTTAGTTGTTGGCAGAAAATACCAGCTGCGGTATATTCACCCTGGAGAGATTTCCGTAATGCACAACACCCTTTTTGAACAACCAGAGGCAAAATATTATGTTCAAACTGCCCTGTACTCGAGTATATGTGTTTTTCAGGTTCAGCCATTAAGTGTTCTTAAGAAGCTAAAATGATGCTTAAATGCATGCACTTCCTGCCATATGTGTGTTACCGACGCTTTCTGAATGTGCAAATGCATTCATGCTAGAACGATCTTTCTTGAAGAAAAAAAAAATCATTTGCTGACTTGGTTTGCCCAAAAGCACTCGCTCCACACACAACACAAAGGTTCAGAGCAACCTCTGCTGCCTTCACCCGTCTATTAATCTAAAGCGAACAATATTTCGGATATGTTAGGCCTTTTTCCACTTGCGAATACATTTTATCACACTTGAGCAACGTTCATAAGTTTCAGGCATTCATAAGCCAAATCGTACCTGTTAGATAAATACGAGAACTTCAAATAACAAAATGACCATTGATAAATACACTTACAGCGCAGTACCACATTCAATTGGCCGGAGGCATCTGGTGCAGGCAGCAGACGGCGTATGATGAGTAACCTAGCTGTTGTGGGGCGAGGAAACTCTCTAGTGTAATTGTTCTGAATTTGACGCATCCACGACATGTTTGGCGAAAATGTTTCTGGAACGTTTTACTGTTCAAAAAATGGCTCTGAGCACTATGGAACTTTGTGGTCATCAGTCCCCTAGAACTTAGAACTACTTAAACCTAACTTACCTAAGGACATCACACACATCCATGCCCGAGGCAGGATTCGAACCTGCGACCATAGCGGTCACGCGGTTCCAGACTGAAGCGCCTAGAACCGCACGGCCACACCGGCCGGTCGTTTTACTGTGAAAGGAACTATGTTTGAGATTCCATCAGATTGATAACTTTAGCAGATATTCATATGCGATTTAAATGGACTATGGAATGGAGTGGACATGAAGCTTACGACTTTTTTCCCCCTCCTCCTCCTCCACCTCCATCATCATCATCATCATCATCTTCTTCTTCTTCTTCACTAGATCATGAGCAGATACGTTTCCGTAAAGCTCGAGAAGGCCGACAGGACATTCTCCATACACTTCCACATCCTACCGTGTTGCCAGATCGTGTATATTGCCGGACGTAGAATTCTGAGGGGGAGGCCGGGAATACTGTCCGCCTTAAGTGAACGACTCAGACTTCGTCTCTGCGACAGCTGTCAAGCAGCCAGGTTTCATTTACAAGACTGTCCTTTATTGTCGTCTTGATGAAATATTGTGAATGACTGCATTTAAGATGTGATTCTAAGTAAATAAAATTATTTGCTTGAACTCAAATTTCACGTTTGGAACGTAAGCTATAACTGCTCTCTGACGTTACGTTCCAACTAGGTGTAATCTAAAAGGTATACCACAACAGTATCATGTCACCTTAGAGGTAACATGCTCGATTTCTAATGTGCTGGTCGATGTAAAAGTCGTTTTGGATCTTGCTGGAGATAAAGTGCGGTTTGTAAGTCTTTTTCTTGTTTTTTGTATTAGAATTGCAAATGGCCAGAACTAAATTCAAAGACTAAATTGTAAGTCAAGGTTTGCCTCATAAGCCATCTCACATCCTCCATTCAGTACGTTGTAGGAGTGAACAGAAGTGTCTGTTTTGGAAATACTTAGTTACTGCACAAGAGAAGTTCAGAAAAGGCTCCAAGGCACCATTAATGACAGTAATACGTGTGTTGTTTGCCATTTAAGGCATCATCACCCAGGACAAACGTTACGGAAGTAATGAACATACTGAGGTAATACTGGAAGTGATAAACATACTGATAACACAAGTTTTTTTATATCTTTCTGTTTGTAACTGATTCAGAAGAGATACATTTTCCTTGTAAATATACATTTTGATTACTTTCATCACTTGAATCATTTCACTACTGTGATCAAAACAGTTTTCTTCCATTACATCAAAACTTTCGTCCTAAGATAGATATCATAAGTGTTTAATTCAACTACATTTCAGTCAAGGTGATATAATATATGTTTTAAAGATGCTCAAGCTATTTTCTGCACGAGCAACTGCCGCATGAGTAACCTTGCTATTACTGTGTCGATTTCTTTTTCGTATATCATTTCTTTTTCATGGAAAAGATGTGACATCACAGACCATGTTATACCATTTCGTAACTGAAGCGTGGGCTATTGGTAGAATGGCCTGGAGGTTAAGGTGGTCAGTTTTTAACCTGTAGTTAGGCGCTTCGAATCCTGTCACTTCTACTAATTTTAACACGTGGTAAGAGTTGTTAGTTTAGTTTGACAACGAGAATTATTAAGTATTCAAAAGTTTAAAGTATTCATAAGTATACAACTGTGGATATGGTGGACTCAAATGCTTGACTTCACGTCTACGCCGCTGGTCTTGTACCAGTTTTTCTCTTGATGTATTACTTCTGGTAGGCATTAAAAGGAAATTATATCTTCTTTGTGTTTTTTTCGGTACTGACATCCTACCTGCTTGTAAATACAGAGAACACAAATTACAATGATGCTTCTTTTAACGACGTAAAAAACTAAATGCTTTCTCTTTCTTGCTTTCATCGGCACTGACATCATGCACCAAGTGGCAAAAAAAAAGTTTCATATTTGTCTCAATCTCTTTTCTCAGTGGTCGTAAAATACTTTAAAATCAAGAGTCTATTGAACGACTGAAAAGACTGAAATAGACAGCCTGAGGACAACAAAAGATCATTTGTCATAAACAAAATTTTCTCCCTAACAAAACTAATTCAGTACCGTGTCCAGTTTCCGTCCTCTACAACTGAATTTAGGCGCACGGGAATAGAGGTAATATGTTTTCGGATGAGTCTGTTATTCTATATCAATCCTTCCCACGCGTCATGAAATGCTTCGGTTAGTGCTGAATGCTGGACTTCTACATCAATAACTTTCTCCATCTCTCCCCTATGGGACTGAGATCACCACCACATTTAGGATGCAAGTCCAGCATCTCAACGTCTCCGTGCATTTGAAACCAGAAAACCAGCGTTTTACACAGTTTGCTGTGCGGTCAGGAGATCGGTCATGTTGGAAGATTGTTCTGCCTCCCGAAAATCTCTGAGGAACAAAAGGAAGCGTTACGTTCTCCATTATTTCACAGTAGTAATGACTGCCAAAAAAAGCCGCAACCAATTACTGACATCCAAACCCAGACTGGAAATGGCAATTGGTCCATTTCTTCGCCGGTTTCCGTTCATACCTCCCTTTCTCGTTGAAACGACGACGAATGGTTGACCTGTTCACACTTAGCTGGAGGATGTTCCTGATGTCAGTGTTAGCCCAGAACGGATCTTTATCACTGCAGTGGAGTCTACTATTGTCCGTGGATGTCCAAGGTGACAACGATGGACAACGCGGCCTCTCTCCGCCATCATCTTTACCCAGAGATAGATCGTAGATTTGCTCTATCCTAGAGCACAGAAATGCCGCTGATACAGTATTCATATTCACAAAGCCCAGGGATGTGTCCTTTGTGAAAGCCCTTGAGCTGTGACAGTTAGCGAGTAAGCATCAGCTGATAAAGCAAGAAAAAGCGAAGTGCAGCACAATGCGGAGAGCACTTCCTTCACCACAGAAGTCAAATTAGTTCCCGATTACATGCTTTGGAAAAGGATTTTAGAAATTATCATTGTTTAAAGTATCATGTAAATGTGTTTTATTTATATAGTAATAATAATGCCACCTTTTTCAGAGATTAAAGATAAAATTTAGATTCAGGTTGTGGTGCAGGTAATGTTGCTGTTGCTATTGTATTTTAGTCAACTGTGTAATCTTACAAGTCTCAAAAGTCGGCAACAACGCTTCGCATAAGTAGTAAGACAGTGGAGCAGGTAAAGCGCTCAGTTTGTAAGCTCTTGTTATCGGGTTCGAATTCCGCCGATTCTACAAATTTCAATTCATTGTAAGCAAATAATTGTTAGTTTACGAGGATAATGGCAACTGTAACGCTCAAGGTAATCATAGTATTGTAAACATTTGTGTATATGACTTCCAGAGCTCACTGGAGGAAGGCAGCCTTCGATTGTTGACCGTTTTGTATTTTTAGCTGTATCATACATTTGGATGTTAAACCCAGTTCCAACATCTGATTTCCACAGCTACAGGAACACAACGTATGATACCTCTTAGGCAAACTGTCGGACGAAAAGTTCGACCTGGTCCACTGTGTGTAATTTGTAAGCTAAACGCATCATCCGTTAGATACAATCAGGAATGTGGGAAATATGGGCTTCAGTGATCTGTTGGATTGATCCTATATTCTTAGTTGCGCTGTAAGGGCTCTATTTCTGCTTCCTGCATGTACTTTGAAAATACACGAACAGATCTCCTTCACCTCTAGTAACGCCAAGAGTAGAACTTCAGGCAGCATCAGAATCAGCATTATCAACATCGTATACGTACCTTCGCTTCTAAAGGAGGCAAAGCCAATTGCAGAGGCGGAAATCGCGGCAAACGGGATCTCTGTCACCAGTGGTCTTCCTTAGATTAGAAATTTTACTTTATTTACTGAGCTTATGTTCATTTAAGATCACAGGGCTCTTATTTTATTTGAACTTGAGACTCTGAAAAATTTGATGCTGGTCTGGCATTCGCATTCGGACCTCCTCTTTCGAGGCATCTTTCCCACACGGAATGATATAGTTCGATCAGTTAGCAAATCTGATTTATATGACGAAAATTTTTGTACTGTATCGGGACAAATATCCAGAAACTGATGTCCCTTATAATTAATGACGAAAGATGTTAAATATGGCTTGTTTTCCCGTTGATTGGAAACTCTTCTATGTCTACATGAAAGGCACATACGTGGTTTCGAAACCTGGTTCAGCACAAAAAAATTCATAGTTTAAAACCCTACCATATGCATACCGAACTACTAATGACAAATAATTTTCATTTTTAATGTCTCTTCGTGTGGTATGAACAGTAACGATGCCGTTGTCTGTAGTGAAACATGCACGCATCTCACTACTAGTGAACAAACGTATAGTGGATAAACGTATAGTGGATAAAAAATAGCGACAGCATGTGCCCGGACAGATTCCCGGTCTGGCAAAAAATTGTATCCTCATTTCAGTTTCAAATATCTCGGTGCCGGCGGAAAAATTCGATATCTAACATCCGATTTTATTTAGTTAACAACCTGATTATGTGCTGGGTTCGAGCCCCGCTACATAACTTTACTTCATGGCACACAATGACAATTCATTCTAAAAACATGCAAATTTCGTAACTTGTAATTGTATTAAACGTATTTAGTGGTTAGGTAACAGGAAAGTAACGGTCCTGACATGATTCCAGGTAGAGCACAAAAATTTTCAAATTAAGTACTGAAAAATGAAACTATTTATAACTTCGATATTTGACGGGTTTTTATGCCTAGTCACGAATGACGAACGCTGCTGTTATCGAGTCTCGGCCAGGCACGAAAGCTTCATTTAGTTGCAGTGGTTGTAGATGCTTGGTTTCATTCCAGATATAAAACAACGGAGTTCGTCATGTTGTTTAAAGACAAACACGTGCGCACATAATTGCTCAATCATGAGTAAAGAGATTTTCATAGAGTACTTGCCGTTGTTAATCGCGTTACTTTAGGAGACCAGATATTGTCTCAGAATCTCTTGTTTGTAAAAATAATTTTGCCTAAAGATTGCTGTAATGACTTATGTGACGGAGTTAGCTAACTCAGATTCTAATGACTGGGGTAGTGATTTTGAGATGTCACTTTCTGTAATAAAATTGAGTTTGCAAGCGTTAACGAATCTATCATATCTAATGATGCGTATCGTGGTGTTCATTTACCTTAAAAGAAAATGTTCTCTATTGATCTCTTGTGGTGTCCACCTTTCATAGTCAAACGAGTGAATTATAAGCAGATTAGATGACATCAAGACAGCTGCGTTACGCAGGCTGCATGCTGGCGAAACACAATTCAGGTCGTTCTGATACCGTTGGGTGTGATAGTACATGGGAAAAAGTCTATGATGGAGTGAGTGGATCACTGGAATGACCAGCATTACCGAACGTAAGCGATAGGGGCAGGTGCAGAAATCGGTCGTGATGGAGCACGCGCTATGTGCGACCGACCACAAAGCAAAATTCACCTACACCCGAGTTCTTGGTGTAGAGATGAGCTATAACATCCGCTTGTTCAGAGAAGCTATAGAAGTAAAGAAACATGAGAATAGCTTCAACAAGAAAGAAGGAAAAAAGAAAGACGAACGGTTCCTGGAACCTCGTGCTGCAGCGAACGACCGATGCACATAGCAAGAAAATACTCACGGAAAAGCACTTGGACGTTGGGGAGCCAGGTACAAATAATCTGCGGCCGTGACCTCGACTATAGTCCACCACCAACAATGGAGAGTGTGGCTTTGGGAATGGTAGCCTCTCGTGCTGCCGAAACATCAGAAAAATCATCAAACAAACGTCGAGGGAAGAGGCTAAGACGGAAGCTGTAACGTCCCACAGGTTAGTGTGTAGTTAAAAATGGTTTAAATACTTGTGAATATCTTGCCTTCGGTGTCCCTCGACACCAGCATACATGAGCTAAAATATGCTTCTTCAATAAATACAGGATACCATAATGGATTTCACTACAATGACGTAGGCCACAACTGAAGTAAAGTAAGTACGTAGATTTATTCATTTCAAAACCTGTAACATATGAGCTCATGATCAATCTTCGGTGTAATAAGCCTCGCCGGGCTCGGTGGCCGTGCGGTTCTAGGCGCCGCATTCCGGAACCGTGGGACTGCTACGGTCGCAGGTTTGAATCCTGATTTGGGCATGGATGTGTGTGATGTCCTTAGGTTAGTTAGGTTTAAGTAGTTGTAAGTTCAAGGGGACTGATGACCGCAGCAGTTGAGTCCCATAGTGCTCAGAGCCATTTGAACCATTTGTGATAAGGAAACTTCTTCATTTCGCAGTAGCTCTTGCACCCTACGTCCTAAGTTATTTGTTTGATGTATTCCAATCTCTGTCTTCCCCTACAGGTTTTACCCTCTGCTGCTCCTTTTAACATAGTTAAGGCTATACGCCGATGTCATCATGGATCTCCTATCTGTTTGTCCCTTCTTCTTGTCAATTTCGTGACGAACTCGATGGACAAACGCTTAGTATAGTTCGATGTTGTTGTTTATTTTTATTTTATTTACTTATTTTTGGCACATCGGAGTTCTCATTACGGATTTGATGTGATAAGGAAAGGCCGGCCGAAGTGGCCGCGCGGTTCTGGCGCTGCAGTCTGGAACCGCGAGACTGCTACGGTCGCAGGTTCGAATCCTGCCTCGGGCATGGATGTGTGTGATGTCCTTAGGTTAGTTAGGTTTAACTAGTTCTAAGTTCTAGGGGACTAATGACCTCAGCAGTTGAGTCCCATAGTGCTCAGAGCCATTTGAACCATTTGTGATAAGGAAACTTCTTCATTTCGCAGTAGCTCTTGCACCCTACGTCCTAAGTTATTTGTTTGATGTATTCCAATCTCTGTCTTCCCCTACAGGTTTTACCCTCTGCTGCTCCTTTTTACATAGTTAAGGCTATACGCCGATGTCATCATGGATCTCCTATCTGTTTGTCCCTTCTTCTTGTCAATTTTTGCCACATGTTCTTCTCCTCACCAATTCCCATAGTGCTCAGAGCTATTTGAACCATTTATTTGTAATAAGCCTCTTTGTTACTACTACTACAGCTAACCGATGGTAGCACACACTACACTGGCGAAATTAAATATTCCAGATGCAATAATTTGATAGAAATGCGTGTGTGAAGTCCATTGGATTGTTCAACACTAATACTCAACAAAGTAAGAATATAAAGTCATATATCTCTCTGCCTTTTGCGATATTAAATGAAACTGTTTAACACTCCGAAATAATCCGTCACTGCGCTATTCTAATATGCTGTTTTAGATACTGTCCAACACACGAGTTGCTCTACTGTAAATCCAAACCTGATTCATGCACCAGGAACCTATCTCAACTGTACGCACAGATCTGTCCTCTAGTGGATCCAACACTCATCTGCCCTGAAAGTACTCGAGGCCGAGTATTTATATTCTTCCTGCAATGTACTACTTGTTACAATAATGCAAAACGTAATTTATAATATGAAATAGTTTAACAACATTATCAAACACTCTATAATATTCCCTACTTTGCTAGAACAAGTTTAAGACATTTTATAAACACATAAAAATTACATTAATATTGAAATTGCAGAAATAGGCATTCTAACAATGTTAAACTATCAACTATCTATATTTTGTTAAGTAGGATGGAGAATTAATTCCTACCATTTACAGATGATGAGAACGAAATCGATTATTCTTTTATCTAAAACATTTTCCGTATATTGATTTCCTGAATCTGATTTTGATTGTTTATGTTACAAAGGGTACGTAACTACTATTGTTTGGTATTGCTATTATTCTTCTAAAAGCCTTTTTCCTATTATCGAAAAGTAATTGAATTTAATTATAGCTGGAGATATAAGAGTATTGATCTAATAATACATAATGCAAGGGTGGTAGCTATAAGCCTGGGATGTTACAAAGCAAATGGGCAGTTTGTCAGCAAGTGGCCATGAAAGTCTTAAAATTTATGTTCAATTGTTGGTCATATCAGTATTTAGCTTGTTTCAAAATCCTTATCGCACCTTCATCTCTTTTCAGTACGCAAAGGACAATCGTTCAGGTGGACAATATTAAATGTGTAAGTCTATCACGGGTACGTGAAGCAGCCGGAGTAGAAGTCAGAGGCACAGACAGAGCCAGGAGGCACAAGGAGCATCTGCCGATGTTGTTGGCTACTCTGCTACCTTGGTTTCGCCACTGCTCATAAAACATTAACCATAAAATTTTTCCGTTATTCCTCACTATCACTCCTATTCAAAGATATCCTGTACCAGAGTGTTCTCTTCCTATTTATTTATCCCGAACTCAGTGTTACCCCTCATGTGTTAGCCCAGACCAACTCAGTAGTTGTATTTAATTTTATTCAGAAACATTCTATCGAGAAGTTATAGCTCGTAAGTTGCCTCCTGTAGAACAGAACGGAAATTGGTTATAGCGTCCAGTTCCTTATGCATAGCCGGCCGCTGTGGCCGAGCGGTTCTAGACGCTTCAGTCTGGAACCGCGCGACCGCTACGGTCGCGGGTTTGAATCCTGCCTGGGGCATGGATGTGTGTGATGTCCTTAGGTTAGTTACGTTTAAGTAGTTCTAAGTTCTAGGGGACTGATGACCTCAGATGTTAAGTCCCATAGTGCTCAGAGCCATTTTAACCATTTTGAACCTTATGCATACCTTGCGCGTCTGCGAGATAAATAAATGTCCCGTCGGGCAGACCGTTCGCCGGGTGTAAGTCTTTCGATTTTACCCCACTTCGGCGACTTTCGCGTCGATGAGGATGAAATGACGATGATTAGGACAACACAACGCCCAGTCCCTGGGCGGAAAAATCTCCGACCCAGCCGGGAACCGAACCCGTGCCCTTAGGATTGACATTCTGTCACGCGACCACTCAGCTACCGGTTGCGGACATCTCGGACATGAAGACTGGTTATCCTGTAGATGGTAGCGTAAATGAAACCAATTGTTTCAAAAACGCTAGAAAATTTGGTCCATTTTTTGATGCTTTAACGACTGGACAAACAATACAGTTAGTTGGTTTATTATTCAAGTCACTATCATTCATTCGGTAGCATAAGGAAAGAAACAATGGAAGAACGAATACCCGACTGCACTCATGCAAAACTATAAAGTACCGTCCCTGTTGCGAAAGAGGAATCACTTGCGTTGCGTTTCAATAACAAAAGACTATTAACCTTAGGTATGTCTATTAAATACTGAAAAATGATATTCACGGTACACCCGTGAAATGGTCGTATGGGTAAATCTCCACTTCGTCGCTGTCTCATCGCTCGTGCGCCAACAATAACGCCGTGCTCGAACTCACTTGAATATTGATAATCTGTCATTGTAGCACTAGTAACCGATCTAACAACTGTGCCAGACACTTGTTGACTTATGTAGGCGTTGCCGACCTCAGCTCCGTATTCGGCCTGTTTACGTATCACTGTATTTGAATACGCATGCCTATACCTGTATCTTCGGCGCTTCAGTGTAATATATTTTGATACACCATTAGAAGTTTCTTTAATTGCAACATAGACCTGTCGGTCGACATCTGGGTAGACGCATAACAACCCAAATATAAAAAAAGGCGTTGAGATCAGTGTGGAGATGGAAGGGTGAATGAAATGTTGACTCAGTTAACAAATTCAGATGTAAATAGCAAACGTACGAGAAAATCTGAACCGCTGTAGTTGCTTCTGCTCACTTGAATGAAAGGTATTGCAATCTACATTTTTTTCCCTTTACTAACTCCGGTATTCTCTGAATATGAAAACGGAGGTAAGGGTTAATAATATTGGAATAGGTAAGCTTCGTACGCAAGTCTATTTACTTTTATTCTACACACGGTGCATACGGGCTACATTCAAAAACTCTGAATTGTAAATCAAGTCTGCCAGCTTTCAAGACATTTTTTCTTGTTTACAGACTTTTCCCTTACAAATAATGGAGGAAACAACTGATTTTCAGAAAATACACCAGGCGCTTTCCTCGCTG
The DNA here is from genome assembly GCF_023864345.2 of Schistocerca serialis cubense. Lineage (NCBI taxonomy): Eukaryota > Metazoa > Arthropoda > Insecta > Orthoptera > Acrididae > Schistocerca > Schistocerca serialis. The sequence goes on from NC_064644.1 coordinate 231,662,956, forward strand.
AAAAGGACTACCGAGGATTTTGCCGTTCTCTTTAGCTCCACTTCCTTCATTATCTGTAGCACATGCAAAGGAAGCTATAAAACTATCTTGAGAAGGAGCTCATAAAGATTACTGGTCTGTGCTCTTCTGGGCTATGCTTACGGCTTTGAACTTCTAAGTGCTCATTTAAATTCAACACTCGCCTGCCAGTAACCGTTTCCAGCAGAGCGAAGAACAAGGTATAGGCGGAAGGCGGTATATAACATTCACTGTGTACTCTATTAATATTGGCCAACTCTGATAACCAGGAACGAAACATACTCCACTTTCCAGGGCTATGATGCTTTCTTCGTTCAAAAAGTTCCAACTATATTAACTGGCACAAATATATTACAATCACATCCTGTATGTAAGCCCGGTAACATGCTTTTAAGTGTTCCAAATAGTCTGTAATCTGGAACAAATATCACGTTTATTTTGAGGAAAAGGTCAAAATGCCAACTATTGAATCATAGCGTATCAGACTTTAGAGCCTCTTGTTTCACTAGGTGAAATACACAAACTTGAGGAAACTGACGTCAGGTATAAGAGCTTCGTTAATGTTATTACGTTTCCTATTCGTTTTGTGATTGAGTCATCTATCGCGTACTTCGCCCCCGCTCAGCCTCGTGACCCGAAAACCTCTCTCTCGAAGCACCAATACGTTTTTTGCGAATAAAGCCGTCTGCAGCCCTGCATCCACATAAGTAATGTGGAATAAGGAGTGTAAATGTCAAAGAAAAAATGGGCGCGAATACCCAGGGACTCATGAGTAGGAGGTGACGTAGGGATCACTTTTACGGGAGTGATGATATGCAGGAATTTATTTAGTGGTCTTTTTCTAATTTCGGTTGTTTTAATGACCGCTGGTTACGATCCCACTGAAGGCAATTTACCTACAGTCAAAATTGTAAAAGTGAGTACAGATAACATGAAATAAAGCGGTTAATGGGGATCGTTAACATTAAGTTAAAAGACAAAGAATATAGAAGACAATCCTTGACTTCTGAACATCGTTGATTTTATAGTTTCTTGTCTTGTCGAAGACTTTGTGACAAGATATTAATGAGAGAAATGAACGTGTCGAGAGAGAAGTACACGTTAAGAATAGTATGACTGTTACCCTTTACCGTTCTTGTTGATTAACTACGATGCGACCTAGTCCTTTGAGCACGTAACGTCTTTATAATTTGTGTCGATTTTCTTAAAAAATCATAGCATTAAAGGAAAGTTCTTTTATTCATTGAAACACAGATATCGGTTACCCTCTGACCAAGGCAATTTTATATTAGAGAGCAATTTTATATCAGAGATGCCAAACTATAAATAAACTAATCTTTTCACGATTATTAATAATTATTTTGAAGAATAATTTTCAAACATGACTCATTAAACTACAAAGTTTGCAGTGGCGACATTTCCGAGAGAGGAGGATTTTTGTGAGATGAGCAAACAAGTATAAAAGCCATTGACCTGGATAAACAAGTGCTACAAATGTTATTAAATGTTTAGAAATAGTTACGATTTTTAATCACAGGGTATATTGGAACTTCACCTCGACCACTTAACATATTAATTATTATAAATAAATTAGTCCTCCCATTTTATACCAGTACCCAATTGCGATTTGACGCCCATTTCGAAGGGAATTTAGACGTCATACTGCTTTCGCGGCTGTAGACCGAAGTGGCTAGAACAATTTCACGACCCATAATTTTTGTCTATCATCAAGAAATCACTGTGAAGCAATGAGTAAGTACAAAGATACTGGACACATTGAAGGAAAACCCCCTGAAAAACTCACAAATAAGTGCAAACGACCTATCCATAGCTCCATTTACTTACATGAACGTCAGACAAGGTATTGCAATTGACTTGACACGTGAAATACAACCCAACGATCAAGTAAAAAAGGACAGCGTGTTTGAATTTATGATCGTTTCAAGCAAAGGTTTAGTGCAATAAATATGTGATGTAGCAAAATATTATTAATCAGTAAAAGCAAATCTACACAGACTTATGTTAAGACACACATCTGGTCAGAGAAAAGTCATTCTGTCATTCAGATAAAACACGAGTGTCCTAAGGGATCGTATTTTAGCACAATTTGTTTAGTGACATATATTTAATCTATTCGTTTTTCGACGAGAGAATAATAGAAGAAATGCGTATGAGCTTATTGGATCCTTGCGTAATATAAATTAAGGATACTTAGAAAATGTAACAGATCTAATAAGGAGACTGCATACACTACGTTTGTCCGTTATCTTTTAGAACACTGCTGCGTGATGTGGGATCCTTACCAGATAGGACTGACGGAGTAGATCGAAAAAGTTCAAAGAAGGGCAGAACGTTTTGTATTATCACGAAATATTGAGGAGAGTGTCACTGAAATGGGCTGGACATCATTAAAACAAAGGCTTTTTCGTTGCGACCGAATCTTCTCACGAAATTCCAATCACCAACTTTCTCAAAAAAAGTGTGTGAAATCTTATGGGACTTAAACTGCTAAGGTCATCATTCCCTAAGCTTACACACTACTTAACCTAAATTATGGTAAGGACAAACAAACACACCCATGCCCGAGGGAGGAGTCGAACCTCCACCGGCAACTTTTTCCTCCGAATGCGAAAATATTTAGTTGACACCGACCTACATAAGGGTAAACGATCACCACGATAAAATGAGGGAAATCAGAGCTCGTACGGAAAGATATAGGTGTTCGTTCCTTCCGCGTGCTATAAGAGATTGGAATAATAGAGAATCGTGATGATGGTTCGATGAACCCTCTGCCAGGCACTTAAATATGATTTGCAGGGTAACCATATAGATGTAGATGCAGAAGTTAGAGATAATCGAATGCAGAGCTGCGCATCTCACCACGTTTTGGTTCACAAGAGAAGCATTGAGCACATCGGTTAAATTTGCTATTAAAATTCGTACCCTTCAGCATGATCGAATCAGAAGAACCTCCCATTTCTCATTTATCTCTTGAACAGATGGTGACAGAAAATCCAGGAAAAGTTCTCTTTCATACGGTGGCAAGCTATCGTTCGTCCACCATACCATTCACAAATTCAACAGGATCGAGGGGAAATGATAGTGAACATGAAGTGGTCTGCGCCTCCCAGGAAGGTAACTTGATGAGTATAATTAATGTTACAACATGGCGTTAGGGGAATGGTAGGGCCTAACAGATTACGTGCACTATGATTCAATATATTTGTTGAGCACAATCTTTTTTAAGCACAAAATAAATATCAAACGCTACAAATAAATAAAATATTTGTTCTATTACAACTGTAACGGACCAGTCACATTCGCGATTTTATTCATCGTCGAAGTGATGAATCGGAGTGTGGAACTACACGGCACTGCAAAACTTGAGGACGAAATAGATTTGGTTGACTTGATATAAGGAGGAATCCTCGGGAAAGCGGAAGAAGGACAAAGTGTGACAGTTGTAGCCTAGAAGTTTGGTACTGCTCACAGCACCGTTTCACCTGCAGAGGTAGCATTGCCATACCCGGCACTGGTGCCGGAAGGAGAAGAGGTGGGTGACCGCGATCAACTACAGCATCACATAAACGCTGCATAGTGCAACACGCAAGAAGAGTCCCATGTCAAATAGTAGGTGCAATTGTAACCACATTTAACAGGACTAGAAGGCGTACAGTCTCACACTCCACTGAACCACAGCGACTACATGGGTGGTGACCTTTTGCTCGACGACCAGTACGTGTATGTTCCCTCCTACATCAGCGGAACCGTTTGCGATGATACCAAGAACACAGGGAGTGGACTAGTGAGTGAGGTTGCGTGGTCTTATCGGATTAGAGCAGATGCAGTCTGAGTAGTGATTCTGGACGTACCTTCACACGGCGAGAGGTGGAAATATGTAAACGTACGCAGGGGAATCTTCGACCGTAGTCGTTTAGTGGTCCTGATGTTATTATATGGTGAGGCGTACTGTTGCAGGGACGAATTTTTGAGCATGATGCACTCACCCTTCTATCTTATTGTAACTCTGTCTCCATTTACGTCTTTTCAGTGGATCATTCGGCACTGTCTCCTTTTTCACGGATGACAATGCACCACCGAATCGAAAAGTGCAGGTGGAGGATTTCTTGGAAGAGAGGATACATAGAGAATGGACTGGCCTGTGCATTTTCCAGACATGAACACGATCGAGCACGTGTGGGATGCGTTGGGGAGACGTACTGCAGCTCGTCCTTACGCACCAACGATTATCCAACGGTTGTCAACCAAGTTGGCCGAATGGAACATCCTACGATGAGAACTTCTTACCACTGTTGTGGTCAGAACGGGAGGGCGTTAGAGTTCATGCACTTCCGCTAGTAGTCATCACACATTACAAGAACCATATCCCGCCTTTTCTAATGTTCCTGCTCAATTATAAATCGCTCTTTTGAGCACAAATTTCATTTCTTTTCGTCCCATTGCGTATTTTTTTGAGTAATCTGATGTACTGGAGTGTACTGCACTGTACTACAATGTACTGTACTACATTACAGCAGTTCTTTCTGTTTATGGTGCAAGTTTCATCGAGCTACGTTGGTTGATGGTGACGTATCGTGTGAAAGTCTAGTCATTCACTTCCGTATTCCAGTGTAGAAGGATGCACTGAAAGCGTTTGCTGAGTGATGGGATAACGGCTACAAGGGTCGGGGAGAGATCTGTTACGTGTTAAAAACGTCTGAGTCGCCACCAGATGCACACTCCAGGAAAAGGAGTCCTGGACGGAGGATGCGTAACCGTAGCAGCCGAGGAACAATGAGCCAGACAACTTACAGATGCTTTTTCCGTGATAAATGGTTTTATTCAAACCAGGTCCCAGTCTATCTTACATCTGTGTTCGTTTCTATTTGGCGTGGTTTTTTTTATTGCTCCAGGCCAGCGTATCTGAGTGTAAAATCAGTAAGTAAATAAATTTTACGAGGAGCTATCGATTTATGGATGTTGATGTGGTTCTTCTTATGTTCAACGATTCATCGGTTTCTTTTATACGTTGAGACAATTTGTGCAACGATGTGATTTTTATTTTCAGTTGACTGCAAGTGAGGATGTGGCATTAAGTTTCTGATTACCAGTCTTTGTGCCCATGCGCTGGATTAAATTCCAAATCTCTTCGTAGTATCTCATGCAGTGCTGGCTTGTGGCACTGTTGATAGCGATCCGACCATTGAAAGGGGTCGTTAAACTCCGCGGTCGCCTTGGTGCAGGCTGTGTGCCGGCTTCACATTTCCCTTTTCACATCATCATCATCATCATCATCATACAACAGCGACATAACACTACACTATACACACCTCCATTACTCCACAAATAAACCTATCACATATTGACAAAAGAAGGGAGCAATGTACAAGAACAGACCATTTCTGCTAAGCGGCTGAATCATCCCAGTGAAAAATACCAGCCAACAATTCCATACGATAATTTCATTCAACTTAGTGCAGTGCAGATTTCTTTTTAAACATTTGTTTCTGTGTGAAGTACTGAGAACATTATTATTTGTCGCGGAGCACTCTTTGTTTAATGGTCGAAATGAAGTTGAAATTTTAACATCGAACCCTCGGCCAGGCACTTAAGTATGATTTGCAGAGTATCCATGTAGATGTTGATGTAGATCGCATATTTTAGGGTCTCAGTATGACTTTTGTGACGGAACATTTACAGTATCAAAGTTTATTTTTTTCTTTTGTTAGACAGCTATTTGGGATAATAAATCGTAGAAAAAAGAACTTTTAAACTTTTACGATATGTTCAGTAACTGATGGTTGGCATTCTTGGAATTAATGTGAGTCACTCAGTTCAAAAGGAGAAGCGCCAGACAACGTATTTGCGTACAACTTTGGGAGAGGTTTAGTCAAGTTACACTTTGCACTCAGCAGTAATTATATCAATAGCAGAACAACCTCAACGATTACTCGTAAGGAGCGCAGCTGCTAGCTACACTCACTGTTACTGATGACAACAAGGGGTGTATCTAACTGTCATGATGCAGTCTCACCAAGTAACACCTTGCAATCACGTCCACGTCTGTGGACGCAGCGGTTTTCATTCGACCTCGGGCAGTGTAGGAACAACTGCGCCGTGTATACGGCCCAGCGGGTTCGCTCGGGACTGCCGCCGAGAAATTAAAATGGTGTTGTTTGCATTAGGTATTGTTGTAGATGAAAATGGCCACTGGTTAATATCACAAGTCACTGTATATGAAAAGGAAGATCGCACAAACTGGCAACGCCGAGTTACATTGTCTAGAAACTTCTGGGGTTTCTGAGGCTGTCATTGTCGAATATTATCCGCAAACACGGCCTTCTGCACCTGACTGTATTTCTCAGTTTATAATGTGGTTCCATGCTACGTTGCCATTAATCAAAGAGCTATTATCCCCCCCCCCCCCTCCGCAGACACTGACGGAAAAGTTCCCGAATTTGACAACTCATCTGCAAATACTACCAAGACCATCAACATAGCTTCATTGGAATCAGACAGTCTCATTCTCTAGCGGCCCACATACAGTGCGTCTAACGTAGATACAAAAACTCTCTTTTAGTATCATATTCTAATGTCACCGCGAAACTTTAATTTCATGAAATCGTTTCATACAATATACAACATAGTGTAAATTAGTAATTACAGGTCAGAGAATTCCATTTGTCCGCCAATGATGCCATAGCTCGAACAAATTACAATAGTGATCATAAGCTCCACCATTCGCGGTGATATGCGATGCAGGTCTTCGTAACAAAACGATACAATGGCTCAGCTTATTTAATCGCAGGAAGAAGATAAGAAATTTGTTTTAAAAATTTTACATACAATGGATGTTGTTGTTGTTGTGGTCTTCAGTCCTGAGACTGATTTGATGCTGCTCTCCATGCTACTCTATCCCGTGCAAGGTTCTTCATCTCCCAGTACTTACTACAACCTACATCCTTCTGAATCTGCTTAATGTATTCATCTCTTGGTGTCTCTCTACGATTTTTACCCTCCACGCTGCCCTCCAATACTAAATTGGTGATCCCTTGATGTCTCAGAATATGTCCTACCAACCGGTCACTTCTTCTAGTCAATTTGTGCCACAAACTCCTCTTCTCCCCAATTCTATTCAATACCTCCTCATTAATTATTGATCTACCCATCTAATCTTCAGAATTCTTCTGTAGCACCACATTTCCAAAGCTTCTATTCTCTTCTTGTCCAAACTATTTATCGTCCATGTTTCACTTCCATACAAGGCTACACTCCATACAAATACTTTCAGAAATGCCTTCCTGACACTTAAATCTATACTCGATGTTAACAAATTCCTCTTCTTCAGAAACGTTTTGCTTCCCATTGCCAGTCTAAATTTTATACCCTCTCTACTTCGACCTTCATCAGTTATTTTCCTCCCCAAATAGCAAAACTCCTTTACTACTTTAAGTGTCTCATTTTCTAATCTAATTCCCTCAGCATCACCCGACTTAATTCGACTACGTTCCATTATCCTCGTTTTGCTGTTGTTGATGTTCATCTTATATCCTTCTTTCAGGACACTGTCCATTCCGTTCAATTGATCTCACAGGTCCTTTATTGTATCTGACAGTATTACAATGTCATCGGCGAACGTCAAAGTTTTTATTTCTTCTCCATGGATTTTGATACCTACTCCGAATTTTTGTTTTGTTTCCTTTAATGCTTACTCAACATACAGGTTCAATAACATCGGGGATAGACTACAACCCTGCCTCACTTGCTTCCCAACCGCTTCTTCCCTCTGATGCCCCTTGACTCTTATAACTGCCATCTGGTTTCTGTACAAATTGTAAATAGCCTTTCGCTCCCTGTATTTTACCCCTGCCACCTTTAGAATTTGAAAGAGAGTATTCCAGTCAGAACTGTCAAAAGCTTTCTCTAAGTCTACAAATGCTAAAAAACGTAGGTTTGCCTTTCCTTAATCTTTTTTCTAAGATAAGTTGTAGGGCCAGTATTTCTTCACGTGTTCGAACATTTCTTCGGAATCCAAACTGATCTTCCACGAGGTCGGCTTATACCAGTTTTTCCATTCGTCTGTAAAGAAATCGCGTTAGTATTTTGCAGCTGTGGCTTATTAAACTGATAGTTCGGTAATTTTCACATCTGTCAACACCTGCTTTCTTTGGGATTGGAATTATTATATTCTTCTTGAAGTCTGAGGGTATTTCGCCTGTCTCATACATCTTGCTCACCAGATGGTAGAGATTTGTTATGACTGGCTCTCCCAAGGCTACCAGTAGTTCTAATGGAATGTTGTCTACTCCCGCGGCCTTGTTTCGACTCAGGTCTTTCAGTGCTCTGTCAAATTCTTCACGTAGTATCGTATCTCCCATTTCATCTTCATCTACATCGTCTTCCATTTCAATAATATTGTCCTCAAGTACATCGCCCTTGTATAGACCCTCTATATACTCCTTCCACCTTTCTGCTTTCCCTTCTTTGCTTAGAACTTTGTTTCCATCTGAGCTCTTGATATTCATACAAGTGGTTCTCTTTTCTCCAAAGGTGTCTTTAATTTTCCTGTAGGCAGTATCTATCTTACCCCTAGTGAGATAAGCCCCTACATCCTTACATTTGTCCTCTAGCCATCCCTGCTTAGCAATTTTGCACTTCCTGTCGATCTCATTTCTGAGACGTTTCTATTCCTTTTTGCCTGCTTCATTTACTGCATTTTTATATTTTCTCCTTTCATCGATTACATTAAATATTTCTTCTGTTACCCAAGGATTTCTACTAGCCCTCGTCTTTTTACCTACTTCATCCCTCAGAGCTACCCATTGTGCTTCTACTGTATTTCTTTACCCCATTCCTATCAATTGTTCCCTTATGCTCTCCCTGAAACTCTCTACAACCTCTGGTTGAGTCAGTTTATCAAAGTCCCATCTCCTTAAATTCCCACCTTTTAGCAGTTTCTTCAGTTTTAATCTACAGTTCATAACCAATAGATTGTGGTCAGAGTCCACATCTGCCACTGGAAATGTCTTACAATTTAAAACCTGGTTCCTAAATCTCTGTCTTATTATTATATAATCTATCTGATATCTTTTAGTATCTCCAGGGTTCTTCCATGTATACAACCTTCTTTCACGATTCTTTAACCAAGTGTTAGCCATGATTAATTTATGCTCTGTGCAAAATTCTACCAGACGGCTTCCTCTTTCATTTCTTACCCCCAATCCATATTCACGTACTATGTTTTCTTCTCTCCTTTTTCCTACTTTTGAATTCCAGTCACCCATGACTTAAATTTTCGTCTCCCTTCACTACCTGAATAATTTCTTCTGTCTCATCATACATTTCATCAATTTCTTCATCATCTGCAGAGCTAGTTGGCATATAAACTTGTACTACTGTAGCAGAGGTGGGCATATACAATGGTGCAGAATCGTTGGCCCATCGATGCGAGTAGTCCTGTCAACATTAAGGTTAACTGCGTTGTCAGTGGCATGTCGACGACAAGAGGAACTGTAACATACTGCGACAGACGAAATCATATCACTCCACATTTTGACTTCAGTCAATTAACAGTATAGAAACAGTCCTATTATCCTCATAGTAGGGTTCCGGGAGCCATTAGCTACACCAGTAGTAGCCTCAAACCCGTAGTCGCACTACGCTTACCCAAATAGAGGTGGTGGCGTAGCCAAACAGTGAATAAAAGTAGCAGCTACCTCAGATACATGCTAATGAAAGGCATGGTTAGACGATGAATGCTTTTTGCCAGTATGCTACAGTTCAAATCGATGATGCTTGATCCCTCTCAAGGACCCGACGCTCGTGACGAACTCGATGGACAAACGCTTAGTATAGTTCGATGTTGTTGTTTATTTTTATTTTATTTACTTATTTTTGGCACATCGGAGTTCTCATTACGGATTTGATGTGATAAGGAAAGGCCGGCCGAAGTGACCGTGCGGTTCTGGCGCTGCAGTCTGGAACCGCGAGACTGCTACGGTCGCAGGTTCGAATCCTGCCTCGGGCATGGATGTGTGTGATGTCCTTAGGTTAGTTAGGTTTAACTAGTTCTAAGTTCTAGGGGACTAATGACCTCAGCAGTTGAGTCTCATAGTGCTCAAAGCCATTTGAACCATTTGTGATAAGGAAACTTCTTCATTTCGCAGTAGCTCTTGCACCCTACGTCCTAAGTTATTTGTTTGATGTATTCCAATCTCTGTCTTCCCCTACAGGTTTTACCCTCTGCTGCTCCTTTTAACACCGTCAAGGCTATACGCCGATGTCATCATAGATCTCCTATCTGTCTGTCCCTTCTTCTTGTCAATTTTTGCCACATGTTCTTCTCCTCACCAATACCGCTCAGACACTCTTCAGTCGTTATCTTATCAGTCCACCCTAATTCTAACGTCCTCCTATAACATCACGTCTCAAACGCTTCGATTCTCTTCTTTTCCGGTTCTCCAGTCAGTTTATGATTCACATCCATATAATGGTGTGCTTCAAACCTACATTCTCAGAAATTTCTTCCCCAAATTAAGGCTTATGTTCAATATTACTAGAAGAAATAAATTCTTCATTAGTTTTGAATACGTTATGGGAGTGACAGTGCTCATTGTGTTAGAAATACACTCCTGGAAATTGAAATAAGAACACCGTGAATTCATTGTCCCAGAAAGGGGAAACTTTATTGACACATTCCTGGGGTCAGATACATCACATGATCACACTGACAGAACCACAGGCACATAGACACAGGCAACAGAGCATGCACAATGTCGGCACTAGTACAGTGTATATCCACCTTTCGCAGCAATGCAGGCTGCTATTCTCCCATGGAGACGATCGTAGAGATGCTGGATGTAGTCCTGTGGAACGGCTTGCCATGCCATTTCCACCTGGCGCCTCAGTTGGACCAGCGTTCGTGATGGACGTGCAGACCGCGTGAGACGATGCTTCATCCAGTCCCAAACATGCTCAATAGGGACAGATCCGGAGATCTTGCTGGCCAGGGTAGTTGACTTACACCTTCTAGAGCACGTTGGGTGGCACGGGATACATGCGGACGTGCATTGTCCTGTTGGAACAGCAAGTTCCCTTGCCGGTCTAGGAATGGTAGAACGATGGGTTCGATGACGGTTTGGATCTACCGTGCACTATTCAGTGTCCCCTCGACGATCACCAGTGGTGTACGGCCAGTGTAGGAGATTGCTCCCCACACCATGATGCCGGGTGTTGGCCCTGTGTGCCTCGGTCGTATGCAGTCCTGATTGTGGCGCTCACCTGCACGGCGCCAAACACGCATACGACCATCATTGGCACCAAGGTAGAAGCGACTCTCATCGCTGAAGACGACACGTCTCCATTCGTCCCTCCATTCACGCCTGTCGCGACACCACTGGAGGCGGGCTGCACGATGTTGGGGCGTGAGCGGAAGACGGCCTAACGGTGTGCGGGACCGTAGCCCAGCTTCATGGAGACGGTTGCGAATGGTCCTCGCCGATACCCCAGGAGCAACAGTGTCCCTAATTTGCTGGGAAGTGGCGGTGCGGTCCCCTACGGCACTGCGTAGGATCCTACGGTCTTGGCGTGCATCCGTGCGTCGCTGCGGTCCGGTCCCAGGTCGACGGGCACGTGCACCTTCCGCCGACCACTGGCGACAACATCGATGTACTGTGGAGACCTCACGCCCCACGTGTTGAGCAATTCGGCGGTACGTCCACCCGGTCTCCCGCATGCCCACTATACGCCCTCGCTCAAAGTCCGTCAACTGCACATACGGTTCACGTCCACGCTGTCGCAGCATGCTACCAGTGTTAAAGACTGCGATGGAGCTCCCTATGCCACGGCAAACTGACTGACACTGACGGCGGCGGTGCACAAATGCTGCGCAGCTAGCGCCATTCGACGGCCAACACCGCGGTTCCTGGTGTGTCCGCTGTGCCGTGCGTGTGATCATTGCTTGTACAGCCCTCTCGCAGTGTCCGGAGCAAGTATGGTGGGTCTGACACACCGGTGTCAATGTGTTCTTTTTTCCATTTCCAGGAGTGTATTTACTATAAAAACTGTCTTGATCACGATCTATTTATTAAAATAATTCTTGATCAGGCCTGTTTTTATAGTAAATATAAATAAATAAATAAAATAATAAATTCTTCACCTGCGCACAGGTGCTTTTCATGTCATCCTCGATTCGTCCATTATGTGTTATTTAGCTTCTAATCTAGCAGAATTCCCTCACATTGATTGCTTCTTGGTCAGCAGTTGGGCCGGCCGATGTGGCCGAGCGCTTCTAGGCGCTTCAGTCTGGAACCGCGCGACCGCTACGGTCGCTGGTTCGAATCGTGCCTCGGGCATGGATGTGTGTGATGTCCTTAGGTTAGTTAGGTTTAAGTAGTTCTAAGTTCTAGGGGACTGATGACCTCAGATGTTAAGTCCCATAGTGCTCAGAGCCATTTGAACCATTCAGCAGTTGTGATGTTAGGTGTACAGCTAATCTTAGTTCTGCTTTTCCTCAATATTTTAGTTTCTCTTCTGTGTATTCTCAATCCATACCATGTCCTCATTAGAATGTTCATTACTTTTAAGAGATCCTGAAATTCTTCCTCACATTCACTGAAGGCAGAAATGTCGTCAGCTACACTTGTCATTGATTATCTTTCACCTTGGAATTTAAATCCACTCCTGAAACTTTCTTTTATACCTGTCTTTGCTTCTTCGATGTACAGATTGAACAGCAGTGGCGAAAGGTTGCCTCTCTTAAATCCTTTTCAATGCGATCACAGCGTTCTTGCCGCGCGGAGTGGCTGCGCGGTTAGAGGCACCATGTTACTAATCGTGCGATCCCTCCCGCCGGAGGTTCGAGTCCTCCCTAGAGCATGGGTGTGTGTTTTGTCCTTAGCGTTAAGTTAGTTTAAGTAGTGTGTAAGTCTAGGGATCGATGACCTCAGCAGTTTGGTCCCCTAGGAATTCACACACGTTTGAACTTCGTTCTTGTTCTTCCATACATACGGGAAGTTTTCTGTCTTGGTTCTTTTACATATTGTATACTACGCGTATTACCTTTCTCATAATTGACAACATCTTGTGCGAGAGATTTTTGATGGCTTTTCCTAGGTCGACGTGTCCTGTGAATGAGTCCCGTCTTTTCGTAAGTCTCGGTTCTATTATCATGCGCAACGTCAGAACTGCCTCTTTGAAGCCTTTAGGTACAATGATCATCATCTAACAGAGCATCAATTTTCTACTCATTTTCTGCACATTATTCATGCTATAACTTGTTGGTGTGTGCTGGTAAGCAGATTGCATGATAGTTCTAACACTTGTCTGTCCTTGATGTCTGCGGGATTTTGTGGATGATACTTTTATTACATGGATGCTATTTCTATTATGTGGATGATAATTTTTCGAAAATCTGATCGTATGTCTCCAGTTTCAGAAATTATGTATACTAACTTGAACAGTCGTTTGGTGGCCACTTTCCCCAGCGACTTTAGAAATTCTGAAGGAACATTACCTGTCCCTTCTGCCTTATCTGAATCGCAAGTCTTCTAAACATCTAGTTCACCGTCGAGAAAGAGGTGAGACTGCCGGTTTCAGATGTTCTGGTACAACAACGTCTCTCCCACTGAGTGTGCCGCGAGCCGACGCAGATTGATTTGAGTGCGCAGAGTTTTCACCATCGACTACAGAAGAGACCGGCTATAAATACACTGGTATACAGAGGACAAACAGTTTCTGACGAAGATCACTTGGATCCCGAAATCAGTCATCTCAAGCATGTGCTTCGGAAGAACAGCTATGGGTCACGTGATATCAGGTCAGCATTCACCAAGAAAAGGAAAGAGGAAAATGTTAAACTTTCACGTGATTAAATGCCGATTGCATTCCTTCCCTTCTGCGGCGCTGCATCCAGCAAAATAGGCAGAGTCCTGATAAGACGAGGTATGAGATCTGTTTTCCGACCTCCTAAGAAGACAAAGCAGATGCTACGCCCTGTTAAAGTCAGTCTCGGCCTCAGGACTCCTGGAATTTACAACATCCTACGTGAATGTGGAAAGAAGTACATCGCTCAGAGTATCCGAATCGTTTCTTACCGCTGAGCAGAATATCATCGGCATAATTAAATTAGTGAGTTGAAGAAATCTGCAATTGATGAGCTCAATCTCGCAAACAGACATATAATATTGTTTGGCGAAAGAAAACTTTTGTCCGAGGCTCCCACGTACTGGGACCCTATAAACAAAGAGACTGTAGAAATAAGAATGCGCGAGAAAACCTGCAACCGCGACGGCGGATGTAATCTTAGCGGTGCGTGGAACCGATCTCTCGATGCAGAGGAGAGCCGTAGGTATTCGCCGCAATGTTTGCGCTACGGCGGGAGCGGTGGCGCCACCAGCGCAGACGTTGGCACCAGCCACGACAGCATGGCGTAACTACCAACCAACCAGAAGCCGTCATTGGGCTATATAAGGGAACCACAGAAGCGTTTTTAGAAGTTGCTCCTAACGATTACGATGGTGGAAATCGTCGAAAGCTTCAGGTTTAGCCCCGAACTGACGCGGCACAAAGTCCTAGAATGTTTTGTACAACAGTGCCGTGGCAAAAGATTTCGTTCTCGATTATGATTTGTTCTTCGATTGTGCCCCCCCCCCCCCCCCCCCCCCATAAAGGCCACCAACGTACTTTTTGTACCTATCTGCTACTCATTCCCCTACATTCAACAGAGAAATTCCAACTGCACTCCTAATGTTGGACCCTTGCTTTTCTTAATATCACCGAAGATTGTTTAGGCTTTTCTACACGCTGAATGAGTCCTTCCAACGAACATCTCTTTTTAGGTATCTTCACATTTTTGCTGCGAAGATTGTTTAGGCTTTTCTACACGCTGAATGAGTCCTTCCAACGAACATCTCTTTTTAGGTATCTTCACATTTTTGCTGAGGCTATTACGGCTTACCTTCCCATTTCTAATGAACATAAACTTCAAATTTGGTTGGCCTACTTTTATTTAATACTAAGACTCTATGCATGTGCGTCACAATTTTTTATTGTTGACAGTGGTCATTCATTAAGTATCACAGCTACATAGTGTTATCTAAGATATCATGTCAGCTAATATTGTGTTTATAATTTCCACATAACCAATTCGATACTTTCACTGCGACGTGAATTATAATTAGATGCGTACCTTCTGAGACAGTCGAGGAGCTGGGAGTGATAACTGGCAGTAAAGCTCGTTTAATAAAAAATCCAAAATTATTTTATTCGACTTGATGTCAGTGCACCTGTTAACACAGAATAGAAACCACACAAATTTCGTTAGGCTGAATACAAGTACTGTGAACTGATTACGTGCTCCATCGGCGTTAAAGAGTTTACCTAAATGTTGCGTTATGCACATTTACAATTAATAATCGCTCTCTGTGGCCAAGTCCTGAGTTGCGTAACACATGTTTAAAATGACGTGCTTTTCCAATTTTTTCAGGGCATTAAACTAGCCGTACATGTAACAGCAACATTTCAAAACCTCGTATAAAACGTACACATTAAAAAGAAAACATTTAGTAATATTAAATAGGAAATCATTAAAATTACTTGGACGCTTCCTTAAGACCGATGGCATTAGATTGTGATAGAACCCCGTGTTATAATAACTTGCGTGTGTAATTCCCGCAAAACTAGTCATAATGTAACACATAAAAAACCTTTCCGTTTTCTCCACGGTCTGGCAGGGGAGCCATAACTGATACAACTGAAAACACAACCGGAGCGACACAGTCCTGCAACGACACCGAAAGAACAAATGAGCTTGGCAACTTAAATAAAGTTAGCAAGGATTCTAATCTCCCCCTCCCACAATTTATTGATGCCATTACTATTGTCTATGGTGAAGTTTCTTTTTTAAAAAAATACGAGAGGAGTAAGATTTACAACAAACTTTTTACTTATCTTCTTGTCTCGTAGTTGGCTCCAGTATTTCATGGTGCTGATTCTTGAAGCTAAAATTTTTGACATTTTAGGTTCTCATGCTTCCAGCTGATGTAATTAACTCTGAAGAATGCGTGTGCTTTTTTGTTTGTTTTCACGATAATTTATTGTCTCACATTTTACGATATCACACTGCCTTTTGAATTTTCACATTCAAAAAGCCGAAATTGCATTGTCCCTCCAAAATACAAAAGCACGTCCGATCACATCAGAGCCATGCCCACGACTACTTCCTCACTCTGCGGTTATAACAATATTCCGAAGGGTTTACAAATTTTCTTGAGAAATGAATTTCTAATAATTCATGTTTGAATCCAGAAATAAAAATAATAAACAGTATCAGATTGCGTAATTAATAACAGAAATTTTTAAGTGTGCCAAATATTTAGTATCGGTAATTTCAAATTTTTCTTAAAAAATTAGTTTAACTGTACATAAAGAGCTAGTAGCATCGATTGCAAGAAGTAAAATAAAGTAATTTCTGTTTATAGATTTTAAACTGAAAATAACACATTGTATACAAAATCGTACTAAATGGTTTAGAAAAACATCTGAGATAGTACTGACCTACTCAAAGTTCGAAAATTAGTTCTTGTATCGACTACTTCTGTAGAGAAAAAGTAATGCTGGAGGAGGGTGTCCCTTTACAGGGTCAATCATTCAATGACCGTGCACAGCAATACACAAGTCACCCCACCGTAGAAAGCAGGACGGGTCAATGCGTTTTGTTTTAAAATCT
Source organism: Schistocerca serialis cubense (assembly GCF_023864345.2). Lineage (NCBI taxonomy): Eukaryota > Metazoa > Arthropoda > Insecta > Orthoptera > Acrididae > Schistocerca > Schistocerca serialis. The sequence goes on from NC_064644.1 coordinate 231,679,700, forward strand.
TTCTCACCCAATTAAATTTTCATCTGTGGTGCTCGCTGTGCAATGAAAGAAGAAAATTGTTAGTGTCGTATGCACATATGCCATCGATCTGCCATCGGTCCCGACCCATCAGACAGCAACTTGTTCAAATGTGTGTGAAATCTTATGAGACTTAACTGCTAAGGTCATCAGTCCCTAAGCTTACACACTACGTAACCTAAATTATCCTAAGGACAAACACACACACAGCCATGGCCGAGGGAGGACTCGAACCTCCTCCCGGACCAGCCGCACAGTCCATGACTGCAGCGCCCAAGACCGCTCGGCTAATCCCGCGCGGCAGCAGCTTGTTCGGTGTGAGTTCCCCTCAGATGCAATGTACGGTGTGCATCTCCTCCAACGGTTCCTGGTTGACGACGGCAGGCAAAGATATGAGGCTTCACATTCAATAGAAGGAAAACACTATTGTGACTCCATTGCAGGACTTGGATGGCAGCGGCTACTTACACTCAAAGCCACGAAACGAGGCACACACCCCAAGAGCGACACTATGCAGATAATGCTCTTAAACCAGGAAGACGTCCACTTCGGGGGCACTTTAGCACTCGTTACTTGGTTACAATGTGCAAAAGTATAATAGAGAGAAGGCCTCTATCGACATTAGTTTCACTTGTCACTAAACAGCTGAATTTTCACTGCTCTGCTGATGGGTGGCTTTATTCACGACAAATACTACTGATGGTCAGTACCAGCATCTCGGAGCTTACTTTAAGTTCATTTGTTCGAATTAAATTTTCGACTAAACAAATCCAGCAGATTGAAGATACGTATACTTAAAAAGCCAAAAAGTCCTCTCACTGGGCACACAGTTTTTCAATAATTAATTTCAATTTCTTCTGTGTCCCACGAGCTATCCTTTTAATTTCTACGAAGTTTGTTGTTTCTTCACTTTTCAGATAGGAGTCTGTCCGACATACAGACTACAAGGTCATACGTATGCTTCTAAACTATTCTCCCTTCCCAACCAGCTCACATGCAAATCAATTTATTGAATTATTAGTGGATATTCCGCAAGCCTCACTGTTGAATATTGTTAAAGTCTTAAATATTTTAAAAGTATCACTCGTCGGACTTTGGGAAAAAAAAAACGTACATCTCTGATGTTATGAAGGAAAACGGAGATAATCGTGTAATACATGCTAAATTTTCCGTTTACATTCCACGAGAAATAACAGGATTGAATTAAACGTGAGACAGCATGGTACAAGCAACACGAGATGCATGTTTGGACTACGAGCGTGGCGTGAGTCAGCGATAATGTCAGAGAATCCTGGCGACATCAAAGGTCACAAGAGTGCAGAGGGCGTCTTGGAGTCAGGCAGCGTTTCCATCTGTCATCAAAACCAGTTCTTTCTGCACACATGCCTCAGCGTGTCTCTGTTCGATTTCAGTGTGGTCATTATGTCGACTTCAAAAATATTTCGTGCAATAATGTCAATATTTTTTTCGCTCTATGGTAATTTGCAAGCTAAAAATTGTTATTAAGTTCCAGAAGAGACCCATATCTAGAAGAAGGGGTAAAATCACATCACTAAGGATAACATACAACACAGCTCACCCGACATCTTAAACCGAATTCCTGTGAGCAAGTAAGATCCATTTCTGTGACAGAAGTCACTACCGGGAGATATCGTTACGTCTTTATAAATCTGTACGAGAAAGATATTATCTTTAGCAATATTAGACCATCAGAAGAAGCAGAACTGCTGTCTGTCGAGTATAAATATCAGTGAATAGTCATTATCTGAACTGGCTTAGTGAACACTATGTACAATTCCGCACATCAGCTAAATTATCGCTACAGAGCACAGTACCTGTGAGGCAAATGGGCGCAAGAGCGACCATATTATCTCATGATAAAGATTTCTGAGTCGCAGCTGTTACATCAATAGATGTAAACATTTGAAAATGAAGAAACCCGATACGCGTAAATAAAAGATATTAATTGTGATTAAAATTACGTGATTGCTGAAACGTCTATCAAAATGAGTTTTTAGTCAGACACGCCTTCACAGATCATCGCCACAGTTGCATTGGACGACCGATGTAAGAATGGATGTTGCTTTTAAGTTGCTCATTCGAATTTTTATAGCAGTGGTTGATATGTCATTATCTGAACTGGCTTAGTGAACACTATGTACAATTCCGCACATCAGCTAAATTATCGCTACAGAGCACAGTACCTGTGAGGCAAATGGGCGCAAGAGCGACCATATTATCTCATGATAAAGATTTCTGAGTCGCAGCTGTTACATCAATAGATGTAAACATTTGAAAATGAAGAAACCCGATACGCGTAAATAAAAGATATTAATTGTGATTAAAATTACGTGATTGCTGAAACGTCTATCAAAATGAGTTTTTAGTCAGACACGCCTTCACAGATCATCGCCACAGTTGCATTGGACGACCGATGTAAGAATGGATGTTGCTTTTAAGTTGCTCATTCGAATTTTTATAGCAGTGGTTGATATGTTAATCAGACCTGACATAATTTGCTCAATATTGGGAATGACCTTACAACACCGCCCAGTGATAAAACTCTTCGTAGCTGAAAACCTCTGCTTGTGCTTCAGACAAGACACTTACGTTTGTTAGATCTTTACCAAAAATCGTGGACCTGAGTCTTCATAAGTAAATATTGTGAGGGGTCCACGTGTACGTGGAGCCCCATTTTGTAATATTTTTTATGAAAAGTGACATGAAATGGTTATCACATGTAGAAGAGATTGTATCTTTGATACCACTGAACCAAAGATGTTGCCTGAGTGGCAGAATCGATTGTAAGCAGGGGCGCGCGAAGCGCAGAAGCAGCTGCCGTTGCACTCTGTTAAAGGTAGGATGTGAGATGTTAAGCTAGTGGCCAGCTGTGAGAATTTAGCTTTTGGCCTATGGACGCAGCATAATACAGTTTTGTAAGGTAAAGAAATTTTGCATATTTAGTTTTAAGTATGCAGCAACGCAATGTGGATTTTGCTAATTGTAGCAGTACCGATCCTTGAATGTAGGAACCAAGTATTTGCCATCGGATTTAATGTACAGGTTGATTTAGCTACACCCGATTTGTAATATTTTGTGTGTTTTGTAATCCTGATAGAGAGAATTTAAATTTTGGAACCCATGTTGCCAAACGATGTAGACTTTTTCTCATGCAACAATCCAAGTATGAATAATTACGACAGTAAGTGAGAACTATAGAACAGTTTAGAAGTTCACTGATTTTTAAGTTAATGTAAAATGTTTCATATTAGATTTTATGAAGGAGAAAGTTTATTTTGAATACAAGTTGGTAAATGATTCATTCGGCCTGAGCATTTCCCGTTATCAGAACCTCATGCTCTTCCATGTCGTGTTTCTTTAATTCCAATGAGTTTTTTTTTTAAGAAATGATTCTTCAATCAGAGTAAAAAAATTGATGATACACAATCAGAAAAGTATTAATGTTTGTAACAGATTTAATGCGGGCAGCATTGCACAGTGCTGCGCTAATATCCAAAATTATCATTGAATATTTGCAAGGTTATTCATTAATCAACTAATCTACTGACATTATTTGTATGAAGCTATTTTACGGCCGGCATTGCACTTCGCTGAGCCAAGATTGAATATTTTTTATGCCTACTGTGGAGAGAACAGAATACCAAGATTGCATCCGTTGCGACTCAAGAGCTAAGGAAAATATATTTCATTGTTTATTTGCTTAGGGAATTTTATCAGTTTATTGCACAGGGCCATAGAACTCGGTTCTCACGAGACTGAGTAAATTTCAGAGGGACTGATTTCATTATAGGCATTACATACTGGTTTTCCAGATTAAGTTATTTAATGTTTCTTTGGGCTACAGTAAAACTGATTAAGCACAGCATTTGCTCAACAACACAACACACAGTAAATTTGGACAGCACAAAGATATATTTTTTATAGAACGTTACAGTATTGTAATGACTTTTGTTTCATTGATCGGTAATATTATGAAATTAATTTTACGAAGTTTTCATACGAGTGAGTACATGGTATGACAGGAAGCTTGAGTCATTCTTCATTAAGGAAATCAAAAATCAGCCTCTTAAAAAGTTTTATTGATACAAAAACCATGAATACGAGTGGAACGCCTTTGCAGTTGCTACGTTAGAAAATGATCTTGTAAGTTGTTATGTCCAAAGTATTTTCCGGTTTCTAGTAAAGTGCACATTTATTTAAGAGCATGGAGAAAGCTAACCCGCCCACCGGGAAATCCTATCCATATGTGATTTTGTAGTGGTAGACAATTACCGTGACTCTGACACTTCATACTTACAGACTCGGGACGTGGATATTTAATGAACCTCTATCAGGAAGAGTATGCTGCTGAGGTAAGGAACCCCTCACTCTGTTAGGAGTGGGACAAGAGGGTAACAGATATGACTTATAAACGTAGCCGAATACGAAGTACATGGGAATATCGGAAAGTAGCGCACCAACATTTTAAATCAAAAAGTTCAATAGATGACACAAACTAACTTAAACCATTTACCTACTTTTCCACATAGTCACCAACGTTCTCAACACATTTCTCCCACCATGGTACCAGTTACAATATACCCTGTTCGTAGAAGCCCCTTTGATTGGAGTATAGCCATCTGTGGATTTGCTGATTTCACTTCCGCATCTGTTGCAAAGCCTTAGCTGAAAAGGAATTTCTTCACTTGACCTAACAGGTAAAGGTCGGGCGATGCAACGTCCGGACAGTATGGTGGATGCAGGAGCATCTACCTTCTAAATTCGGCGATTTTTCACGAACAGGAGTAGCAATAACGGGGTGAGAACTGTCACAAAGAAAAGATTGTGGCGCCGCACGACACGGCTTAACCGAAGTTTTAATGTAGGCTTCAGCATTCGCAGTGGTCCCGTGTTCAGCAAAGCCCAGAACACTGTCACAATCAATTTCCAAGTAGACTAAGTCACTTTTTTTTTCGTAGTGGGATTCAACACGTTCTGCTTCATGAGGCATGCATGGTTTCGGGCTCGTAGGGTAGCGCACAACTTATCACCAGCGACGGTTCCTTTCAGAAAGTCATGCCCTTCTGTGGTGTAACGTGCTAATTGGTCCAAACTTGTCATCATTCACTAGCCCTCGTGATTGTCTGTCGGATTCTTAGGCACAAAGAGAGTATTAACTTTACGAAATGTCAATCTGTCATGAACAATATCGTACACGACACAAACGATAACGTTCGCAGCTCTACTCGCCAATCGTTCAAAATTGCTGCCTCAGTGCCTCCGACAGTTACTTGGTATTGCAGCTGTTATCACCGCACGGAGCGTGGTGAATCACTAAGGTTCACACAGCCCTCTTGAAAGAATGCTTACCACCGGGAGACATTGCTACTGTCCTTACGTCGTCTCCATAACCGCCACATTTCCCTGTGAATTTCACTTGGTTTATGCCCTTTCGCCCACAAGTATCGAACTATACTTCGATGTTCTTCACAATTTGACGACAATCACACTGATAAATTAGAAGTAATACTATTCATTCAATGTATTATCCTTATTTCGCTTATTTTGGTACCTGAAGTAATCCATATATATTTTTTTGAAGTGAGCAGAACTGAATATCGCCATTAGAAGGCGTGCACGTGAACCTATCAGGAATGTCCTTTGTTGATTGGCCGCGAACTGCAGCCCGTGCCGTAATCGTATTCCACATCTACTGTACGTGTGTTAGATGGTGGTTTGTTTACGATGTTACACGAATTGCATGGCTGAAGCACGCCAATATATTTCGCGGACAGTGCATTTCTGGGTTCCGTACACTTCCTGTTCAGTAAAACTGGTGTTATATGCTTTTGGGGACTATATTTATTGTCAGAGAATTATGCCTGTTTAATTTCTTCATATCTATATAATCTTGCAGGACGGTTGTACAAGTATAACTTTATCGATTTTCAGTTGGACAAAAAAAATTATTTCATCTCTTTGCCTTAGAATCCAAAATGTGGAATTTTACTCACTAGAATAGCACACTGATTTTAATTTCATGTGACACAGCTCAACTATGGCACCAGTTGATTACACGGTCAATTAAAGTATTTAAATTTAATTCTGCCATCCTTTCGTATTACAGAATCTATACTTTTTGAGAATGCTAAGCTGATTGGTGACAGTCCTGAAGATGGAGACGGAAGGAGTGACAAAATAAACACATACTATTTCTCGCAAGTGGACATACGTGTCAGTAAGCGCTGTAAACGTCGTTCGAGACAAACCGTATATAAAACAATTGAAGATGTTGAATTTAAAACATCAGCAGCTGACAAGAGAACGAATACAATTAAATCTGTTGCTGCACACCCTCTGTTAGATGGCCCTGCAGTGTTTTGTGGATGTCGCCTTAATTTCAGTATAGATTTAAACGACACCTTCTCTCATGGAAATGGATGGCTAACAATCGCCATTGTACGTGGTGGAAGCGGTGTAACAAGTGTGACTGGCCTTGAATCATTTGTGGATAGAGACATTAAGCTACATCGTCGCCACATCGCCTTTACTTACAGCGGTATTCCAGTTGTTTTACTGCTGGTGTGTGTGTTTTAAATATGTGGTTACTACTTCGCTATTCCTATGGGCCATGGATATTGCTTACATTTCTCAGCAATAAAAACTGCTGTAGGTGGCGCAACGTCTCAGGTGTGTCTTGAGATGCCTATGGTTCCTGAAGAGGAGCAACAGCACGTTTCTGTTGGCTTTGAAACACCAACGCTTAGTCCTTACGTGCCGACACTGTGAATGACTGAAAGCAGACGGAAACTGAAATCTTTATCGAGGACATCATGGAGCGCTACTGTCTGCTTTTAGGATGATGACATATTCGTTAGAATAATATTATGAAGGTAAATGAGCTCGTATTAGGTTCTCCTGCAGGATACAACTCAGAGGGATAGTGTCTTAAAAAGAGGCTGTAAAATGGAAGTCAATAAAAGTAAAACATTGTTAGAGCGAAGCCACTGTCTTAATAAGGAGGGTATGACAGAATTAGGCTAGGAAATGACAGAATAAATGTAGGAGGTGAGTTTGCTATTTGGGCAGCAAAATAACTGCCGATGTTTGAACCAGGATATAAAATGCAGGTTGACAGTATCCACAAAAACTTTTCAAGAAAAGAGAAATTTGGTACCATCGAACATAAATTTAAGTATTAGAAGCATTTTCTGAAGGTATTTATCTGACGTGGTGGCTTCTATGAAAGTTAAACGTTGACGAGGAACAGTTCAAACATGAAGAAAATAGAAGCTTTACATATTTGCTGCTGTAAAACATTTCGCGAAAGAAGGTGTAGTGTACCAAATCGAAAAGGGAAGAAATTTACGGCACATTGACTAAAACAGATTGCTTTACAATTCACATGCTGAAGCTTCAAACAACAGCAAGTTTAATAACGAAACGGAAGAATGGGGGAAGATGTAAGAAAGCAGAAAGAGACCAAGGCTTGGCAACGGTAAGTAGTGTTAAATGGATTTATGTGCAAGTGGTTCGGCAGAAAAGAGGTTTGCACAAGACACAGTAGCGTGGAGACCTACATCAAACCATAGGCCACAAGAGCAACAGCAATAATACTGTTTATTTACCACATGTACATTAAGGTATTCATAGCAAATGTTAGATTCTGTTTATCTATCTGTGTTACTTCAAATTAGTTATACGCCCTGCAAAAAATAATGGGGTAAAATAATAATAATATTCAGTTTATGAGGAGTGTGAGAAAAGTAATGACTGACAACACTGCGAGCGATTTTGGAACGCTGTTTTGTTCTTCTTGTGGAGACCGGTTAATCATCCCTTTCATATACTCAGTCCGACATTCATCTCCGTACAGTTATCACATGATTTTTGAGAGCGGCATCAGTAAAGCTGTGTTTTTTTATTTATGTATTACGAAAACGGGACAGCGGAATTTAGAATACGCTACGCAGTCAAGTCTTGTGTTAAACGTGGGGAATCCGCGAGTATGACCATTGAAACACGTGGAACATTGCTGATCAACAGCAGGTTTTACCTTGCATAGTTAATTTTTGGAAGGACGAGAACAAGTTGAAATGAATCTCGCTCAGTGAGACCTTCAACTTCAGAAAAAGACAAAAAAAGTCTAACATCTGGGTGCTCTTGTGAGATCAGACCGATGTTTAACAATTAGGATGGTGGGTGGCCTGTTAAACTTAAACATTTTCACCGTACATCAAATTTGGTCAACGATTTGTACAGGCAAGAGGTCTGTGCCAAAATGGTGCCGAAAAACCTCACATCTGAGCATAAGAACAGTCGATGAAAGATGGGCGTTGATCTTCTTGAGAAAATTGCCAATCACGTCGAATGGATCGGTTGTGAAATCACAGGTGATGAAAACAGGATTTTTGAGTGCGATCCTGAGACAAAGCGGTAAACTGAGGAGTGATACACTGAGGTATCTCCTTGACAGAAAAAAGCTCGAATGAGCAGATAAAATATCAAAACAATGCTGAATTGCTTTTTTGACTGTAGGAGTATCGTGTCTAAAGACTTTATTCCTCCAGGACAATGTGTCAAGCAAGTGTTTCAATAAGATGTCATTGAAATGCTGAGGAAAAGGGCGAATCGGGTGAAGCTGGACAAGATGATGCTGCAGCATGAGAATGCTCCATGTTACACGTCCACTTCCATCAGCGAATTTTTGACCTCAAAAGGCATTCCTGGTAATTCCACAGCCCTCTATTCTCCTGATCTAAATCCTTGTGACTTTCTTCTTTTCTCGAAATTGAAAAAGTCTTAGAACGATGTCATTTTGGGTCTCTGGATAACACTCAAAAGAATGTGACCGACATGTTGCAGGCGCTAGGAGATGAAGGCTGGGAACCATTCAACCTGTGCGTAGCTACTGAAGAGTACTACCACGAAGGGGACAAATTGCGAAATGTAAAAATTGAATACTCTGGCTGATAAAAAATCAGTTTAGTTACTTTTCTCACAGCAGTCGCATGTGTTGCCAAATGCGAATTAGTGAAAAAGGGAAATAATTGAAATCTGTAGATTAAATTAGTGTGATACGATGCAGAAAAATAATTACCTAGGCTATTACTTAACACTGGAAATTCGATTTATGTGTTTTGTTACTGGGAAGAAAAAATGAATATTGTTGACGCCAGCAAAGAGTGACATGGGGCACTTACCCGTTTAGGCCTTGATTAATCTGTAAGCCGTGTGGTACATGTACTGCAATTGGATCACAAGCAATCACACTGAATGGACTTGTTAACGGACAGATTCCTCTAAATGAAGTGTATTTCGGATTGCGTGGGAGAGAGAGAGACAGGGGAGTGGGGAGGGGGTGAAGAGAGTGACAGATGAGCGAATGATACTGATTTTCTGAACACAGTGAAAAACCACAATGTACATCACGAATAGAAAGGACCCTGTAATACATACCAAAGCATACATCTGATGTATCTACAGTTAGTCCGGGCTCACAGAAAGCATGTTTCTTTATTATCAAAAAATGATCACCTTAGTCTAAAGTGGCACTACTGGTACTGAAGAAGTTTGCAGAACCCAAGCAGAGCTGAAAACAAAAAGGGGTCGATAACGTAAATTTCATGAAAAGTAAATATGTGCAAAATGGCTGACGCCTCAGGCACATCTGAAGAGCAACAGGTATGTTTCACATGTAGAATTAACTACAACAAATCGTTACGCGAAATGGCTTAAACACTGACCGGAAGCTTATGAGTGGATCATTGTAAAGAAAGATGCCATCCTGGTTTTGTGTTTTGCCAAGAAAGTTGAGTCAATTTTATTTGACAGAGTAGTTATTGTTACAGACTTACAGATTACATTTGCCAAGTCTACAGATAGTAATAAGTGAGTACTACACAAGTTTTCCGATTCGTCATGGCAATGCACCTGTTTACAAAGGCACTTTGACGTTATTAATCACTACAGAAAAGTTGCATTTTTTGCTGTTTTACTTTCGCTTACAATGTTTATTTATTAAACAATATACGTTTAGGTGACAAAAGTCATGAGATACCTGCTAATACAGTGTCAGGCCTCCGGTTTCCCGGCGCAGCGTAGCAACTAGACACGTCATGGGCTCAACTAGTCACGTCATGGGCTCAACTAGTCGCTGGAGGTCCGTGCACAAATGCTCAACCATACTGCTTCCATAGCAGTCCACAATTGCTAAAGTGCTGTAGGATTTTATGTACAAACTGACCTCTGTCGATTACGTCCCATAAATGTTCGATGAGGTTGATGTCAGGTGGTCTGGGTTGCCAAATCATTCGCAAGACCTGTCCGGCATATTCTTCAAGCGAAGAGCGAATCGTGGCCCAGTGACGTGACACATTGTCATCCATAAAAAATTCATCGTTTTTTGCGAACATCAAGTCCATGAATGGTCCGCAAGTAGCCGAACATAATCATTTCGCTCAATGATCAGTTCAGTTGGACCACAGGACTCAGTTCGTTCCACGTAAACACAGCCCACACCATTATGGAGCTACCACCAGCTGACACAGTGGCTTGTTGACAACATGCGTCCATGGCTTTGTGAAGTCTGCTCAACACTCGAACCTTACCATCAGCTATTACCAATTGAAAGTGGGACCTATTTGACCGGGCTATGGTTTTCCAATCGTCTATGTTTCAATCGATATGGTCATGAGTTCAGGAGAGGCGCTGCAGGCGATGTTGTGCTGCTAGGAAAGGCACTCGCTGCCATAGCCCATTAACTCCAGACTTGGCCGCACTGTCCAAATGGATAAGTTCGTCCCACATTGATTTCTGCGGTTATATCGCGCAGTGTTGCTTGTCTGCTAGCACTGACAACTGTGCGCAAACACCGCCGCTCTCGGTCGTGAAGGACATCGGCCACTGCTCTGACCGTAGTGAGATGAAATGCCTCAAATTTCGAATTTTTAGCCCTTATTAACACTGTGGATAGCGGAATATTGAATTTCCTGACGATTTCCGAAACTAAATGTCCCATTCGTCTAGCTCCTAGTACCATTCCGCTTTCAAATTACGTTAATTCCCATATTCACGTCGGAAACCTTTTCACATGAATCGCCTATCACAGCTCTGCCAATGCACTGCCCTCTTTGTACCTTCCGTATGCAACATTATAGCCACCTGCATATGTGAAAATCGCTACCCCATAACTTTCGTCTCCTCAGTGTGTATGTCTAGCGATACCTCTCGCGTACCACCCCTGGGGGATGACCGAAAGCAGGCTATTGTATTATGCGAGTCAGAATTTGTGACATACGCCATGGCATAACACACAGTTTTCAGTAGTGTTATACTTCACGATCTTTCATTGTAATATCAATGTGATCAATAAATAGTTCGATTTCTTTTTTGAGAAACTGTCGGCATAAATAGAAGTGATCGTACGTCCTAGTATATTGTATCAATTGCAGTGAAGCAGAAATAACGAGTTCGTAAAACCGTCCATATCGAATGCTTAATCTTTACATTTACAAATCTCATTTTCAAGTATGTAGCAACATTCTGACGATTCAAACGTCAGACAATATAAATTAACTTGGCATGAAGGAGAAAAATAACATAACATTCGAAAAAATGGTCATTGGTTTTAAGAGAACTAGACGACCAAACAGTTAGAAAGTTAGGAATCATATACACTTCTTCTGAATCTTTTTTACATCATTTCTACCTCTAACGAAACTAATAACTGAACATTTGAATCCAGCAAAAAGGTTATCAAAATACGATTTTGTTCATTGCTGTCTTTTATTCCAGCAATTGTGGTACACATTAAAAAGAATGAACTCATTCATTACTGGAATATTTTGTCGCACCTACCTGGTTTAGACAAACTAATCTGCCATCTTTGGAAGTCTACAAAACTTACGAAATATAACATGACCATACATGTATTTGAGGAACAAGGTGTTACAATAAAGTTCCTCAGTAGTGGCTGATAACATGCATAAGTAGACGTCAAATTAGGGTAAGTTCTTAAAATGATTAAGTTAAATATGTTAAAGTATATATTTAAAATTATGTTATGTTGCAACAGTTAAGTCATAAAAATTATCTGCCTATGCTAACGAAGCATAGTAATTACCATATGGCAAAGTATACATAATCTATGCTACTGTTGTAATTGCCGAGTTAGAACTTTGTGAGAAATTTTTTTGTAGCACGCTTGTTGCACTTTAATTACATGTGTGGCCATGTGCTAATGATTTGTATGTTCCTAAATTTTATAGACTCCTGAAAATAACAGACTGGGCTATCTAAACGGTTAAGAATAAAAAATATGCCAGTTACGCAACTCACGACTGATTGTATATTTAAAAAGATTATGGAAACCATAGATGGACGACCAGATATTCTGGAACCGTATCAGGCTTAGTTTCTGCCCAAAAGTTGCCGTTAGACACTCTTTCACTGCGAAGTGGAAGCTCTTCACCTAGCCTAATTACCACATTTTCTTGACTTATACTCCATATTAGCTTCCGAGCCCTCATTGTGAATAATACTGTGTGTTCTGATTTCAAAATAATGTGGGTCTGACATTCAGCATGCCCATGCACTGCTCACAAAATTATTTGTAACACTCCCATCACTCTCGTAGTCTGTGTTTATTGTTCGGAAACCCCCCTCTCAGACGATATGAGGAGACATCGGTGTAATGGAGGTAAACGTATTCCAGGACCATTTGTGCATCGTACAGCCTGGAGACATGCAGCGTGGGTCAGTTCGTGATCAAATCGTCCTCGCGTATTGGCATGAGAAGGTGCCCTTCTAATTGGTGTACACGACAGCGACGTCATTCTAACATTCAACTGATATCTGAGGCATAAAACACTGAACGCCTTCCTCTAAGTAGTCGCCGCGGTCAACATCAGCTGACGACGGATACCTAAAAACTGTGGTTCGTAGGTATACCAAATCGAATGAAACCAAACTGCGCACTGTTCCTTCGAAGCAATAGAGATATGTTCACCGAAACAGTAGACAGCCCTACCCACGTGGTAAATTTGACCCCACTCTTCCCACCCGTAGCTCAAAGGTGAGTGAAGGAAGTGGGCAAGGAAACACCTGCAATAGAAAGTGGACCAACTGCGATGGTTTTTCTTCACCGATGAGTCTTCTGATAATACAAACAATCCTGTTACATGAACATCCGGAAATGAGCATTATATTAGAGGTTCAAAATACCGGTTCAGTTGTAAATTTTATTTTATTTTCACGACCGGTTTCGGGTTCTTATCCTCAGGTGTCGCACTGAAAACAGTGAGAGGCGGGGATAATTTTTACACGCCGCATTACACATAAAAAGCATAATATTTCATAAAAAAGTTTTAAAAAACTTTTAAAAATCGTTTCGAAGCCACCGGTCGTGCTAGGTGCTATGGAACCTATTTCAATGCGAAAGTGACACGAGATAGTACTACGGATGACTGCCAGCGTAGGGAAATATGCAAATAAAACCAGAACACTTACATTGTGCTGTGGCACCCTTGCGCCATGGTGGACTTGTACTAGGCGCGGTTTGCTACCTACGAGCGCAGAACAAGGAGTGGTGGATGTGAACGAGGAAGCAAATTGGTAAACCAGAGTGGCAAAAGTGCTGCCACCTATTGACGTAGAGAAGACCACGGGAACATTAGCCCGGCTGTTCACAATTTGAAATAGTGGTTTACATTTAAAATGAAAAAGAAAAATGGATCTGAGCACTATGGGACTTAACATCTGGTCATCAGTCCCTTAGAACTTAGAACTACTTAAACCTAATCAACCTAAGGACATCACACAACACCGAGTCATCACGAGGCAGAGAAAATCCCTGACCCCGCCGGGAATCGAACCCGGGAACTCGGGCGCGGGAAGCGAGATCGCTACCGCACGACTACGAGCTGCGGAATTTAAAATGAAGAAAAATAAAAAAAATACTTAAAGAATATATAAAAAAAAGTTAAGTGCATTATACGTAGTAAAGGAGTGTATTGAACAGGTCGTTCCAACTACACCTGAAGATATGCGACAGAGGATTGGCAGCATGTGCTTCGATAAGTGCCGATATGATAGCGAATGCCACTCAGTCCATGATAAGAAGATTGAAACACTGCATTGATACCGGTGGTCATTACTTCGAACACCTTCTGTAAATGGACGTTCGGACCTCTTTTGTGACCTTCGTTGACCTTCAAAGACTTTACTGTTACACATCATTGGTTTCGTCTCGATAGCCGCTATCAGAAAATAGGTACCAAACTAGCTTTCCATTTACTTCCCTCTTAGAAAAAACAAAGTTGAACTTCATATCTCTTACGCGACCCAACCTACCAACAAAAAAACTAACGTCATATTAGTCATGGCCTCCGTTGTCCCATGCGACTTTTGTCCCACTATATATATATATATATATATAGGGTGAGTTACCTAACATTACCGCTGGATATATTTCGTAAACCACATCAAATACTGACGAATCGATTCCACAGACCGAACGTGAGGAGAGGGTCTAGTGTAATCGGCTAATAAAAACCATAAGAAAATGCACGGAAGTATGTTTTTTAACGCAAATCTACGTTTTTTTTAAATGGAATCCCGTTAGTTTTTTTAGCACATCTGAACGTATAAACAAATACGTAATCGGTGACGTTTCTTGCATTGTAAAATGTTAATTACATCCGGAGATATTGTAACCTAAAGTTGACGCTTGAGTACCACTCCTCCACTGTTCGATCGTGTGCATCGGAGAGCACCGAATTACGTAGGGATCCAAAGGGAACGGTGATGGACCTTAGGACCTTAGAGACTGGACCAGCACATTACGTCTACATGCTAACACCTTTTTATTGGTCTTTTTCACTGACGCACATGTACATTACCATGAGGGGTGAGGTACACGTACACACGTGGTTTCCATTTTCAATTACGGAGTGGAATAGAGTGTGTCCCGACATGTCAGGCCAATAGATGTTCAATGTGGTGGCCATCATTTGCTGCACACAATTGCAATCTCTGGCGTAATGAATGTCGTACACGGCGCAGTACATCTGGCGTAATGTCGCCGCAGGCTGCCACAGTACGTTGTTTCACATCCTCTGGGATTGTAGGCACATCACGGTACACATTCTCCTTTAACGTACCACACAGAAAGAAGTCCAGAGGTGTAAGATCAGGAGAACGGGCTGGCCAATTTATGCGTCCTCCACGTCCTATGAAACGCCCGTCGAACATCCTGCCAAGGGTCAGCTTAGTGTTAATTGCGGAATGTGCAGGTGCACCATCATGCTGATACCAGATACGTCGACGCGTTTCCAGTGGGACATTTTCGAGCAACGTTGGCAGATCATTCTGTAGAAACGCGATGTATGTTGCAGCTGTTTGGGCCCCTGCAATGAAGTGAGGACCAATGAGGTGGTCGCCAATGATTCCGCACCATACATTTACAGTCCACGGTCGCTGTCGCTCTACCTGTCTGAGCCAGCGAGGATTGTCCACGGACCAGTAATGCATGTTCCGTAGATTCACTGCCCCGTGGTTTGTGAAACCCGCTTCATCGGTAAACTGGTAGAACTGCAACGCATTCTCTGTTAATGCCCATTGACAGAATTGCACTCAATGATTAAAGTCATCACCATGTATTTGCTGATGTAGCGACACATGAAACGGGTGAAAGCGGTGACGATGCAGTATGCGCATGACACTATTTTGACTCAGTCCACCGACTCTCGCAATGTCCCGTGTACTCATGTGTGGGTTCATGGCAACAGAAGATAACACACCAACTGCACCCGCTTCTCCCGTGACGGACCTGTTACGAACCCGTTTGCGTGCTACGACCATACCTGTTGCATACAGTTGGCGGTAGATGTTTTGCAATGTGCGGCACGTTGGATGCTCTCTGTCCGGGTACCGTTCTGCATACACCCTGCAGGCTTCAGCTGCATTTCGTCGACACTCGCCCTAGATGAGTATCATCTCCGCCTTTTCAGAGTTCGAATACACCATGGTCACAGTTCCTACAACACTACACTATCACAGACGTCTGGTAACACGGTGTACTATAGTTGGTCTGGGTGCGGAGACGAATGCAGAATAACAATAGCAGCAAGTGCTACATGCGGACACTGCGACAGCTAGACCAAACCACAACAGTGCACTACAGCCACACTCGTAAACACGGTCGTCATCGTAAACATGTCCCTGCAGATGCTGCTCGCCGACCGTGGCCCGTGTTTGGTACAACACGCAACTGAACGTCGGAGGTTTCAAGCGTCAACTTTAGGTTACAATATCTCCGGGTGTAATTAACATTTTACAATGCAACAAACGGCACTGATTACGTATTTGTTTATATGTTCAGGTGTGCTAACAAAACTAACTTGGTTCCATTTTGAAAAAAAATGTAGGTTTGTGTTAAAAAACATACTTCCGTGCATTTTTGTATGGTTTGTATTAAACAATTACACTAGCCCCTGTCCTCACGTTCGGTCTGTGGAATCGGTTCGTCAGTATTTGATGTGGTTTACGAAATATATCCAGCGGTAACGTTAGGTGACTCACCCTGTATATATACATATTGTGGGACAAAAGTCGCATGGGACAACGGAGGCCATGACTAGTATGACGTTAGTTTTTTTATTGCTAGGTTGGGTGATCAAAAAATCAGTATAAATTTGAAAACTTAATAAACCACGGAGGAATGTAGATAGAGAGGTAAAAATTGACACACATGTTTGGAATGACATGGGGTTTTATTAGAACCACCTCGTATTGCTAGACGCGTGAAAGACCTCTTGTGCGCCTCGTTTGGTGGTGATCGTGTTCTCAGCCGCCACTTTCGTCATGCTTGGCCTTCCATGTCCCCAGACCTCAGTCCGTGCGATTATTGGCTTTGGGGTTACCTGAAGTCGCAAGTGTATCGTGATCGACCGACATCTCTAGGGATGCTGAAAGACAACATCCGACGCCAGTGCCTTACCATAACTACGGAGATGCTTTACAGTGCTGTTCAAAACATTATTCCTTGACTACAGCTATTGTTGAGGAATGATGGTGGACATATTGAGCATTTCCTGTAAAGAATATCATCTTTGCTTTGCCTTACTTTGTTATGCTAACTATTGCTATTCTGATCAGATGGTGCGCCATCTGTCGGACATTTTTTGAACTTTTGTATTTTTTTGGTTCTAATGAAACCCTATGTCATTCCAAGTACGTGTGTCAATTTGTACCTCTCTATCTACATTATTCCGTAATTTATTCAGTTTTCAAATTTATACTAAGTTTTTGACCACCCGATATATATATATATATATATATATATATATATATATATATATATATATCGGGTGGTCAAAAAGTTAGTATATATATATATATATATATGTATGTATGTATATATATATATATATATGTATATATATATATATATATATATATATATATATATATATATATATATGGATTTCAAGTGGTTTAGATCTTCTTGCGTAGGTTATTTTTTGTAGCAGGTATCAGATGTAATAATTTTTCAGCTCTCAATAAACACAGAATGAGATCTGTCGGGAAAGAAATGAGCGCTCTTCGTACTATAAGGGAATTCGGAACAATATTTCTTTCATCAGTAAGATCGATAGTAGTGCTGCGTCAGATGGTGGGGCTCTTCTGCGACGTATTGATTCAGAATAACCGTAACTGAGTTTGCCGCAGCCTACGCAGAACTGCGACCGCAGTCCGCACTTTACTGGCAGATTGCGCCGCCAGGACCAGAAAGCCAATTCGCAGTATCAGCGGCGACGTCGCCGCCAGCTCATTAACCCGGCGCCGCAACCAATCTGACACTTGTTTGTTGGCTCGCGAAATCAGCTCCGGAAATGAGGCACCTCGGAGGGCGATCGTTTCTGCGCTGTCGCAGAGGTTTACTGTGGCCTGTT
This sequence comes from Schistocerca serialis cubense, assembly GCF_023864345.2. NCBI lineage: Eukaryota > Metazoa > Arthropoda > Insecta > Orthoptera > Acrididae > Schistocerca > Schistocerca serialis. The sequence continues at coordinate 231,697,672 of NC_064644.1, forward strand.
ACCTGCGCACGCACCTCTAAACCCCGCCAGTTTTTTTAGAGCCACATGAAAATTTTGCGGCAGAATCCGTACTGATTGGTAGCCCTGGCAATTTTGTTACTGGAGCAGTTGTAGCCTCATTCTGAAAGCGCTTTTAATAAATCTTTACTGCAGGGGATATCACCGAATTTATGATGTGCTTTCTATACAAGTCGGAAATCAGTAATCCCTGATTCATTACCTCTTACCTATTTCGACGGAAATAGAAAGTGCTACATAGTGAAATACTGTATAATTGTTCATCATAAAACTGTATTAATTGTGCAACTTTCCTACCAATCGGAACTGGCGTCCTTCATCAGTGACAGTGTGACTTATGATTATAAGAGTCACAAATTCGGTATTGTAGTCGTTGTATCATGTAATGAATCAGGCTCCAAACGTCATCTTGAGTAGTTTCTTGCCATGCCTCAAACACAGCCTGTTTCAGTTCAAAGCATACGTCGTTCCGTGAGTGACAGATCAGAAGACCGGCAGACCAGAATCAGTACATTCAAAACAATGGTTCAAACGGCTCTGAGCACTATGGGACTTAACTTCTGAGGTCATTAGTCCCCTAGAACTCAGGACTACTTAAACCTAACTAACCTAAGGACATCACACACATCCATGCCCGAGGCAGGATTCGAACCTGCGACCGTAGCGGTCGCGCCGTTCCAGACTGAAGCGCCTAGAACTGCTCGGCCACACCGGTCGGCTCAGGACATTCCTCAAGGAGTTTATGATGCTAACTGCTGTGAGGTTCGTGCATTTTTGTACACTCATTATGAAGTGTACGACTAATATCATTTATGTTAGAGAAGGACACTGCATTGTAGGCCGTTAAACAGACAATGCAAATAGTATTTACATGCCTAGGCAGAGGCTGCTACAGTAATAAGTAAGTCTGTTTCTGTTCGGGAAACACAACGGTTGTGCCAGTGCAGGACTGGAAAACACGGTGACATAGGGAGGTTTAGGTCCTGAAAGCTTGCTCGGATAGCAGAAGTAGATAAGGCGACCTGTTCGCGTACAGCAGGAAATCCGGGTTTCAGTCGTGGTCCGCTAGAAATTTTCATATTTTCCGAATGAACTGTACAGCGGATACGTTTTTGCGTTATTTTTAATTCGTGCCAAACACTGTTCGTCACTTGACCTCCCTTCAACAATTACCACAACATATCCTATACCTCTCCGTTTCGCAACTACAGGAAATTTCGAAGTGTCCATCTCGAGAATCACTGTTTCCTGTGATCTTTCTCCAGGTCTTCTAAGGCCTAGATCCGACCGCTACAAACAAAAGAGACATCGCTGAACACCAGAGAATGCCAGTCAATGTCGCAGTTCACTCTTGCTCTACACCAGAAAAATCCCGGTTGCCTGTGGGACAGAGACCATTTGCAGCCACTTATGGACTTCATGTTCTCAAACAATGATGAAATTGTCAATGCGTCACAGTGGGATAAGATTCTGGGCAATTGGAGAGAATGGTTGGCCACTCAGATCGCCCGACGTGTATCCCATCGAACGTTTATGGGACCCAGTCGGGAGGTCAGTAGGTGCACAAAATCCTGCATCGGCAACATTATGGACGGCTATAGAGGCGCCATGGCTCAATATTTCTACAGGGGACCTCCAGCCACTTGTTGAGTCCATGCCACGTCGAGTTCTGCACTACACCGGGTACAAGGAGGTCCGACGCTGTATTAGAAGGTATTCCATGACTTTGACACCTCAAGGCATGTTTAGTTACCCACTACGTAGTATTCGAAAACCAGAAAACAAATCGCTCCGTTGTCCTGTATTTCCAGCGTGAACTGTATGTTTTTATACAACCTGTTGAGGTCGTAGTGAAACTTACATAATTCTATTCTACACGCATTAATACGACGAACATGTTTTCAGACTTATTCTGGTTTCAGATTATTCCCGTAGCGTTTCCTTCCTTTAAAATCACGGTATCCTTATTGTTCTTGAGTCTGTTTAGGACCTGTCTATTTCAAACTTTTAACATTGTAATATCAAAAAGTTTGATGTCGTACAGCCGACGTAGCTCGCTGTGTTTTCCGCAGTTCAGAAGCGGCCACATTTTTTGTCTTCCAACTAAGCTAATTCGGCTTGCTTACCACTAGCAAATCAGCTCGCGTAATCATTTATCATTCCCATAATCGTTCTCCTTGGTATTTCAGGTACTGGTAACGCAAATAAAATAAGCAGCCTCCTGAAGATTTGAAAACTGCTAGTACATGCTACGGTTGATTCTAAGTTGTGAATACGTTGTTTACTAGCAATTAAAGCTATTAACATTCTCTTAGCCTTCTGGTTATTACTCTCTTTCGTTGACCTTTTGACTGCCTGACAATTAAAGGTAACTAACTACCTATGTTTCAGGTACACTCAAATACACTGATAGATATTAAAACTGAAACGCCAAACAGAACTACAAATAACGAAATTTTACCTATTTTGCATACAAAGTTCATTAAGTGTAGGAAGAATACATGGTTACATTTTGATAACATTTTTGCACATGAGTCCGAAGTCTCTATACGTATTTCAAAGAAAAAATTATCCGTTAAGGGATGAAAAGTTCCCAGATTCATTTACTTCTGAGAAGTTTCGCTTTTTAGTCAGTGTCAAGCACACTATTAACACACTAAAACACAGGGAGAGACTGAATTTTAATGTACATGTCGCATGTATAATATTGAATATTCTCTATACGATAGACGTCACTGAACACATAGTGTTCAGTTAACCGTGAACACCACAAGATCCAGAAGAAGACCCTAGAAGAGGGGTCGAAACGTCCACCGCGTAGGACATATATGGCGCAGCCTAGCAACCCAGAAGGCTTTACTTTAGTCATGAAACTTTTCTCGAGGTTTGTGCTCCTGCAGACTGAAGTAGAAGACAGCTGCCCCGTACTATAGTAAAGATATTGCCGAAGACTTTATTTTCTGCATGTCTATATCGATAATATATGCCTCGCAGCTGGCATGAATTAGACACTGATCTCAGAACGAGGTTAGTCATATGCTCTGTTTTTACAATACCATACACGTAACACTGGTTAATAACAGGAATGTAATGTTAGCAACTGTGTATTACATACATAAGGAGTCCAAAATTCATATATAAAACTGCATTCGTACCATCGCTTTTGCATGATTACGTAAATTACATACCTCTGGAAAACCGTTGAGCGTAATTCTATGCTGCAAAACATGAAAGCACGCCATATACAGCTGAAGAAGAGAAATTGAGTAAATGCAAAAGGAGTAACCATTACCACAGCCAAATTCCTGAAATAGAACACGCTTAACATTGATTGCAAAGCCATAGCTAAGCAAACCTAATATGTAACAAGAACGTGTATCTAGGACGCACAGTAAAAAGTATAAAATCGATACATATAACCTTAAAAGTATCATAAATGTTCTCGTTGTCGCAGCTGAAGTCGGCTCATACTCCCACACAAGTTTTCTAGTTCTCTCCTGCATTTCAGATACTGGACCACAGTTCAGGTGTGCAAATGCTTTTATGGCTTAGCAGGCCAATCCTGGCATGAAGCACGAGACTGATTGCATGTAATGCTGAGTGGAGTATGCTGCTGGGCCTGACGACGTTTCCGTCTCTGACGCTTTTCATTTTCCGATGTTACTGCTCAAAATGTTAGACATCAGTTGACATAGTTTTGCGCCAGATGTTATGACGTTCTGCTGTGGCACATTAATAACCCGGGTCAATGATCAGGATCTTTAGGCTCTTCTTGAACTGGTCCCTATAGCGGTTTAGAGGAACAATATGGAGGCCTTCTAGGGGTGCTCACTTCACTATACAAAAACTGTCGAGGAAGTTTGTTGTTTCTCAACCGCTGGGCATGCCCAGTCCATCGTGGCTTCTGTACTGTACGTCTTTTCCTTCTCAAGGACGGTAGTGTTTGATGCGAAATCATCTCGTTTGATCTTCATAATGTATCTATGTTGTACAATTACATAAAATGGATGTATGAAAAAAAATCATTAAGCGAAGGTTTGTGTTACAAAACGTGAAAGGCCAGAATCGTGCTAAAGTGCGTTGAAGGGCGTGATACTGAATTCAGGCGTGATAGCGAATTCACATCAACAATTTGAGTATCGCTGATTTTTGCTTGAAATCACCACTTTATTATTATTTCTAAAGTAACAGTGCCTTTAGCACGAAACTACCGATCCTGTTGCAAGACAGGGACATCTGACGGTGCAGTGAGGCACTTCTATAAATGTAGTGCACTGTGGCAGTCGCTTATGTTTGACAGTGAAAGTAAATATGTAAATATGTCTAAAGTAAATTGGAGAAAATTTGAGTTTGTAGTACGACTTTCATGAGTGTCTCTGGAGTGAAGCCACTGATTCATTATACAGTTTTGATACAACTTTTTTAAAATTTTAAGCCTATTTTTCTTCTTATTTAGGACTACAATTTCATTTAAATACTTTTAAGTTCATGGAAGTTTCGGGATGTGGGATTACGTCTAGAATTACTTCGGATTTACTCTTAAATATATCAGATGAAATGACAGGTGATAGGGAATCCAATGTCCTGGTGTTTCCAAGGTGAAACCAACTCCTTTAAACAATCGATCGTTTACTTTTTGCCAATTTCTTCTTATGTCCATTGCTTACTACGATAACATGGGTTAATTTTGTGAAAATGTTAAAAATAATATTTTGAAGCGAACTCACAATTTTGCCATAGTTGGACGTAGATATGCAAGAGGGAATCAACTACCATTTTTTCAAATTTCCACTTCTCTGTTGCGGACTGTGCTCAATATGTGTAGCATGTCATGCGAAATAGAACTAACGCCATTCCATAACGTGCTGTTATCGAGAGAAGTCTGAACCAACTACTAGTTGCTGTATCCATGTCGTACATGTCGCAGTGATTTGCAATATTCAGCGAAAATCACGTAAGATTGCTGAAGACTTCTCTGCAGGAACGTGGCACTCTAAAAACGATTCCCCTAAAATTTCTTATTTCCATTCGTTCATACTCATCGTTTGAGAGAGATTTCAGTGATATAGAAAGCGTACTAAAATGCAGCAAATGCTGTATATCCCTGAACATTCCTTCACTATCATGCTACAAACAAGAAGAAAAACACCCTCTTCAAATACATAGGATGCCAAAGAACTACTTTTGCAATACTTCACCGTTAGAAGAAAAAGCTCGTCATACATAACAACAAAGTTAATTGGCTGGAACGTCGTCAAGTAAGAATAACCAAGCACAAACATTATTGAACAAAAGAACTTCGATGAGAATTTCGTTGAAGTGAGTATTCAGAGATGTACTATAGACCACCCAAAGTCTTCGCCATACCTAACAGCATTCTTTGTACCTTTATTGCCAAATGGTAAAGCAGTATCTCTGCCAAAATTGGAAGACATAAATCGATAATGCATCTCATTCCAGGGGTTGCCAGTGTTATAGAAATTTAACTTCACACTCTGGTATTGTGGACGAAGATGGCATTGATGGAACATCTGATTCCACTTTGAGTAGTTTCAATTATGTCAGTGTGTAAAAGAGTCATTGGGCATGTTATGTTACTGTTGTGGTCTTCAGTCCAGAGACAGGTTTGACGCAGCTCTTCATGCTACTGTATCCTGCGCGAACATCTACATCTCCGAGTAACTACTACAACCTGCATTCTTATGAATATGCTTACTGTATTCATCTCTTGTTCTTTTTCCGTCAATTTTACCCTCTACGCTTCCCTCCAATACTAATTCCTTATCCCTTGATGCCTCAAAACGTGTCTTACCAATCGATCCCTTCGCACAGTCAAGTTGTGCCACCAGTTCCACTTGTCCCTGATTCTATTCAGAACTTTCTCATTAGTTGCATGATCTACCCACTTCCTCTTTCGCATTCTTCTATACCAACACATTTCAAAAGCTTCTATTCTCTTCTTGTACAAACTTTTTATCGCCCATGTTTCACTTCCATACATGGCTACACTCTATACAAATATTTTCAAAAAAGACTTCGTGACACTTAAATCTATACTCGATGTTAACATATTTGTCTTCCTCAGAAACGCTTTCCTTGCCATCGCCAGTCTACATTTTATATCCTCTCTACTTTGACCGTCATCAGTGATTTTGCTTCCCAAATAGCAAAACTCATCTACTACCCTAAATGTCTCTTTTCTAATCTAATTCCCTCAGCATTGCCTGATTTCATTCGAGTGCATTCCATTATTCTCCTTTTGCTTTTGTTGATTTTCATCTTATATCCTCCTTTGAAGACACTGTCCATTCTGTTCAACTGCTCTTCCACTTCCTTTTCTGTCTCTTTCAGAAATACAATGTCATCAGAAAACCTCAAGGTTTTTATTTCTTCGTCCTGGATGTTAATTCCTACTCCAAACTTTTCTTTTGGTTCCTTTACTGCTTGTTCAATAGACAGATTGAATAACATCAGGGATAGGCTACAACCCTGTCTCACTCCATTCTCAACCACCGGTTCCCTTTCTTGCCCCTCGACTCTTAAACCGCCATCTGGTTTCTGTACGAAGCGTGAATAGCCTTTTCGCTCCCTGCATTTTACCCCAGCCACCTTCAGAATTTGAAAGAGGGTCTTCCAGTTAACATTTTCAAAAGCTTTCTTTACGTCTACAAACGCTAGAATTGTAGGAATGCCTTTCCTTAACCTATCTTCTAAGATAAATCTTAGGGTTAGTACTGTCCCGCATGTCCTTAATTTCTATGAAATCCTAACTGATCATTCCCAAGGTCGCTTTCTACCAGTTTTCCATTCGTCTGTAAAGAATTCGTGTTAGTGTTTTGGAAATCGTGACTTATTAAATATAATTAACAATGTAATGATAATGTTACGCTAAATGTTGAAGTACCTACTTTCATAAAATAAAGTAGTAGTGAATTTGAAATGATGTTTCAACGTTTTTGTATTGACTTCCTCATTTTGCTACTCTTACATTGACGTTGTCTGTAAGAAATTGAACAAACATGAATTCTGAATTGAAATCATTTTAATTATGTAAGTGTTGCTCATTTTCCATTTTTCCAAATGCAAACCATAAGAATAAATTCCCGGTGTTAAATATTAAGATAAGCTATATGGAACCAACTCCAATTTTGGCCCCTATGCTTGGCGGGTCAATAAATGTTGAGATCTATAGTGTTAATCTGGTAAAGAATTAGAAAATGTTTGTAATGTGACAATTGTTTTTGAGATACCGTCAAATTTGAATTTTATTTGTAATGTTGTGCTAAAAAAGGTTTAGCACAAAATTTAAATTTTTGATATGGTTCCATATTGCCTAACTGCTTACTTTCTGCCAGTTTTTTCTTGTATTCGTTGCTTACTATGATGTTGTTGTTGTTGTTGTGGTCTTCAGTCCTGAGACTGGTTTGATGCAGCTCTCCATGCTACTCTATCCTGTGCAAGCTTCTTCATCTCCCAGTACGTACTGCAACCTACATCCTTCTGAATCTGCTTGGTGTATTCATGTCTTGGTCTCCCTCTACGATTTTTACTCTCTACGCTGCCCTCCAATACTAAATTGGTGATCCCTTGATGCCTCAGAACATGTCCTACCAACCGATCCCTTCTTCTAGTCACGTTGTGCCACAAACTTTTCTTCGCCCCAATCCTATTCAACACCTCCTCATTAGTTACGTGATCTGCCCATCTAATCCTCAGCATTGTTCTGTAGCACCATATTTCGAAAGCTTCTATTCTCTTCTTGTCTAAACTATTTATCGTCCATGTTTCACTTCCATACACGGCTACACTCCATACAAATACTTTCAGAAACGACTTCCTGACACTTAAATCTATACTCGATGTTAACAAATTTCTCTTCTTCAGAAACGCTTTCCTTCCCATTGCCAGTCTACATTTTATATACTCTCTACTTCGACCATCATCAGTTATTTTGCTCCCCAAGTAGCAAAACTCCTTTACTACTTTAAGTGTCTCATTTCCTAATCTAATTCCCTCGGCATCACCCGACTTAATTCGACTACATTCCATTATCCTCGTTTTGCTGTTGTTGATGTTCATCTTATATCCTCCTTTCAAGACACTATCCATTCCGTTCAAATGCTCTTCCAAGTCCTTTGCTGTCTCTGACAGAATTACAATGTCGTCGCGAACCTCAAAGTTTTTATTTCTTCTCCATGGATTTTAATACCTACTCCATATTTTTCTTTTGTTTCCTTCACTGCTTGCTCAATATACAGATTGAATAATAATGATGAACTTACTATGATACTAACACATAATTATGTGACACGGTTTAATACTATATTTTTCTATATTGGTGTGATTCAGAGGTTAATGTCTTGTCCAGAAAATACACATAAGTTGAGCCCTAAGGAACACACCTCGGACACTATCGGGCACCATCTCTGACCCACTAACCACCGACCCATAATTTACGGGAATTACGTCGTCTGTACGTAGACATCTGACTCCACATACTTTCGGGTACCTACCAAGTGCTTGTGGAATCTATGCCACGAGGAATCTGAGCTCTATTGCTTTCCACAGGTGAGCCAACACGCATTTCAGCAGGTGGTGATAATGTTCGGGCACATGGCTGTATGTCTGTCCACACGGGCGATAGTTGGGCCTATTGGGATCCGTGAATACTGTCCTTCTGAACATATCGATCCGTATTCGCATGATAGCCGTGATATCTGTCCAACGTTGGACGATATATCGAAATCTCGATAAGTCCTGCCACTGTCGAATTCTCACATTTGGTTGAAGAAGTTTCTTTTCTTTACCTGGGGCATAACGTGACTTCCCAAAACCAACATTAAAATTCAGTTCCGGATTAATACACCTGCTGCTTGACACTAGGAGAGCCATGGATTATGGTCTACTTAGAAGGATCAACCCGTCACTCTGGCAACGCAGTTTAATGTGCGTTTTTTCAAACAGAAGTATTACATGTTACAATGTACATTTTATACTTAATAATTGAGCCAAGTAAACATGGTAAGAAAATGTGAAATCGATAATCCCGGTAGGAAGAACGTATTTAGCATAAAATTTTGAATAACACGAATATTGTAGAAGAAACTTTTATAACCATGATATCGCTCATTAAAATCCACCTGCTGCATTCTGACGCCTAACACATGAGTATTAAGCATTGCCTAAACGTGACCCACAAAAGTACTTGCTGCACTCTGTACACAAATGCTTGCTCCGTTTCGTCCCTCTTCATCCTCCAGATCTTGCGGATGTTGCTGTGCTGTGATACTGTATCATGAAACGTACGTTGTGCTCCCGTGACCTTATATGCCGAAGCCAAGTCGTCTGCCAACTTGTATATAAACTGACGTCTCCTTACTGTTTCACCTGTTACTTTCTTACATTGATGCATTAGTAGCATATTGAAAAAGACAGGCACGGAACATCCGTGACATCCATATTTCACAGTTGTAAAGACGAGCCATTTGGTTGAGGACGCTGTACTTGCTGTTATTGTAGCATGTCACTGACTGTGGTAGATTTGTAGGGTGTCGTTCATTGATAGTAACTGTGTCACGCACTGAACTCAAATGAGGCGCATTTTTGTGTTTTCTCCCCCTGATAGCATGTCATAGACATATTACCTCCCTTACAAAGTATAGTTGTCTTCCAAGTGCTACAACATATTTTACTGACTAAAGGGTCTCCCGTCTAGATTTTTTCACAGTGCCTACAACACTTGTACAGTTATGTTTCAAACTTTCTCAAAGGCATTTAGTTTTAAACGTTTATTCCTGCGGAAACAAACGCCTGTATAAGGCACGTTACAACATGCTATTCAAGAGTAACAGCTGTGGGACACTGCTTAACTTTCCTTAGGTAAGAAAAACCGTTCACCTGATATCTAGAATTTGTATCAACTGTAGACCAAATACTGAATGAATATTCATATATTGAATGAATTCATCTGACATTGAAATTAAATATTTTAAAATTTATTCATCAAACAGACAACGTCTTGGGAACGCCATTAGGGAGCAACTGGAATTTGGTCTATACGAACTGTGCCACATGACCAATGGAGCTTCCTTCCTCATCGACAAAGGATCTGCTGTATGCCATAAGGTAATATTGAAAGCTAATAATAATACACACATCAAAAAAAGTTTTGCATCATCCCGGTTCCAAGAACTTCTGAAGATAGACACTGAAGAGAGACGTTGACTGTGGATATTGTATCACAGGCACAGTCCCTTTGACTTATCAGAGATGTCACTAAACCCGCCCAAAGGTGGAAACAACCATGCATGAGCAGCGCCTATTAGACGGAGGGCGTCCGACAGCCGACCATTTGCAGTCATTCCACAAAGAAGGAGGTACAAGGCTCGTGTTGTCTGTAGTTCAACCATGCCTAGACGGTCAATACCGCGGTTCGATCGAGTCCGCATTCTTACTTTGTGCCAGGAAGGGCTCTCAATAAGGGAAGTGACCAGGCGTCTCAGAGTGAACCAAAGCGATGTTGTTCGGTCATGGCGGAAATACAGAGAGACACGAACTGTCGATAACATGCCTCGCTCAGGCCTCCCAAGGGCTACTACTGCAGTGGATGACCGTTACCTACGGGTTATGGGCCGGAGGAGACACGAACTGTCGATGACATGCCTCGCTCAGGCCTCCCAAGGGCTACTACTGCAGTGGATGACCGTTACCTACGGGTTATGGGCCGGAGGAACCCTGACAGCAACGTCACCATGTTGAATAATACTTTTCGCGCAGCCACAGGCAGTCATGTTACGACTTAAACTGTGCGCAGTAGGCTGCATGTGCGCAACTTCATTCCCGACGTCCATGGCGAAGTCTATCTTTGCAACTACGACACCATGCAGTGCGGTGTAGATGGGCCCAACAATAATCCGAATGGACCGCTCAGGATTGGCATCACGTTTCCTTCACCGATGAGTGTCGTATACACCTTCAACCAGACAATCGTCGGAGACGTGTTTCGAGGCAACCCGGTCAGGCTGAATGCCGTATACACACTGTCCAGCGAGTGCAGCAAGGTGGAGATTCCCTGCTGTTTTGGGGTGGCATTATGTAGGGCCTACGTACGCCGCTAGTGGTTATGGAAGGCGCCGTAACAGCTGTACGATACGTGAATGCCATTCACCGACTGATAGTGCAACCACATCGGCAGCATACTGGCGAGGCATTAGCCTTCATGGACGACAATTCGCGCCCCCATCGTGCACATCTTGTGAATGATTTACTTCAGGTTAACGACATCGCTCGACTAGAGTAGCCAGCATGTTCTCCAGACATGAACCCTATCAAACATGCCTGGGATAAATTGAAAATGGCTGTTAATCGACGACGTGGGCCACCAACAGCTCTGAGGGATCTACGCCGAACAGCCGTTGAGGAGTGGGACAATCTAGACCAACAATGGCTTGATAAATTTGTGAATAGTATGCCACGACGAATGCAGGGATGCAGCAATGCAAGAGGACGTGCTACTGGGTGTTGGAGGTATCGGTGTGTACAGCAATCTGGACCACCCCTTCTGAATGTCTCGCTGTATGGTGGCGCAACATGCAATGTGTGGTTTTCATGAGCAATAAAAATGTCGGAAATGATGTTTATGTTGATATCTATTCCAGTTTTCTGTACAGGTTCCGAAACTCTCGGAACCGCGGAGACGCAAAAGTTTTTTCGATGTGTGTAGTTGTGAACAGCTCTGAAGCTGTTGTTAAAACTTATGTATCCGTCAAAATGCCCGAAGGCGGTCTTTTTAGTAGACGTTCATTGTGCCGCTTGGTAGAAAGTTCCTACATGCTTCATATTTTGCAGACGTGTACCTCACAATGTTTTTTAAAAGTCACAGAATATACCATTTACCAGAAATAAGTCTCCTACAATAAAAATCCAATCATAATAACTGGTGCTGTCCTTCTAGTGTTAAAGTGTCCCTAAATACCGATGTATACGGCACTTTTGCAACCCTCCCGACAGCCGAGAGCGTTAATGCGCCAGTACAAGGACACCAGGAGGTGAGTGGATCGAGTTAACGTCGTGGGTTAACGACTAAGGCTGGTGAGCTTGCCAGGCCGCTTGTGGTTTTTAGGCTGTGCCCCACATCCAGATAGTTAAATATCATGCTGATACACATTTATGCCTTAGATACATACTAAGCAAACATTTAGAATCACACTAGAGCATGTGATTTTGTATAGACAGAGACAGCTAGAGTACACATGTTCCGTCCAGTGAGAGTTCTGACATGAGCTGCGGCATTTAGACAGCAAATGCCACTAACACTGCTACAACCGATATACAGGGTGTTCCAGTAGTCTTTCGCTGATAAAAAAACATACATATCGCAGAAAATATGACACGTATCTTTTATTTGGAAATGCATGTTCCGTATTCAAGTTGCTTTGTACACACGGATAATAAATTCCAACGTGTGCCCCTTTCGTTGTCCGAAGGATATCTAGGAAATATTCCGATTCCACCTATGTGTTGTTGAACATTTCGTGAGGAATAGATGCTATGACGTCACTTATTCTGCGCCGTAGATGTCGTTCACTGGTGATTAATAAACTTAGTCCATGACATTACCCCAAAGGAAGAAATCCAGTGGTGTTATGTTCGGTAATCGCAGTGGTCAGCTGATGGAGCCACTAGGTCCGATTCATTTTCCTGAAAATGTTGTATCCAAATAGAATCGAACGTTTGACTGTCCACGAGGTGGTGCACCGTCTTGTTGGAAAATAAGTCAGAATATCCTGAAAATGTGCCACTACAAATAACTGAAACATATAGTGATAAGTACTGGCTGGAGAGAAAAGGCCCCCATGATTTTCTTGTATATAAGACCGCACCATACTGTAAAAGCTGCATGCCCTAGGGAAAAATTACGGCTGTAGTTTCCCCTTGCTTTCAGCCGTTCGCAGTGCCAGCACAGCGAGGCCAGATCAGTCAGTCATCCAGACTGTTGCCCCTGCAACTACTGGAAAGGCTGCTGCCCCTCTTCAGGAACCACACGTTTGTGTGGCCTCTCAACAGATACCCATCCGTTGTGGTTGCACCTACAGTACAGCTATCTGTATCGTTGAGGCACCCAAGCCTCCCCACTAAAGGCAAGGTCCATGGTTCTGCATATTGAGAAAGCAGTAAAGGAAACAAAAGAATAAATTGGAGCAGGAATTAAAATCCATGGAGAAGACATAAAAGCTTTGAGGTTCGCCGATGACATTGTAATTCTGTCAGAGACAGCAAAGGAACTGGAAGAGCAGCTGAACGTAGTAGACAGTGTCTTGAAAGGAGAATATAAGATGACCATCAACAAAAGCAAAACGAGGATAGTGGAATGTAGTCGAATTAAATCGGGTGATGCTGAGGGTATTAGATTAGGATATGAGACGCTTAAATTGGCAATGCAATGGAAGCGTTTCTGAAGAAGAGAAATTTGATGTTAACAAGTACAGATTTAAGCATCAGGAAGTCTTTTCTGAAATTATTTATTTGGAGTGTAGCCATATACGGAAGTGAAACGTGGACGATAAATAGTTAAGACAAAACGAGAATAGAAGTTTCGAAATGTGCTACAGAATAATGTTGAAGATTAGATGGGTAGATCACATAACTAATGAGGAGGTATTGAATAGAATTGGGTAAAAGAGAAATTTGTGGCACAATTTGAGTAGAAGAAGGAATCGGTTGGTAGGACATATCCTGAGGCATCAATGGATCACCAATTTAGTATTGGAGGGGAATGCTGAGTGTAAAAACCGTAGAGGGAGACCAATAGATGAATACACTAAACAGATTCAAAAGAATGTAGGTTGCATTAGATACTGGGAGATGAAGAAGCTTGCACAGGATAGAGTAGCATGGAGAGCTGCATCAAACCAGTCTCTGGACTGAAGATCACAACAACAACAATAACAAGACCGCACCATACGTTTAGCTTAAGGGTGTGTCTGACAGTCTCAAACACAGCCTGGTAATTCTCAGACCACCAGATCCCAGGATTTTTTAGGTTGACAACACCGTTAAAATGAAATGTGGCTCGTTTGAGAAAAGGACACATTTCAGGCAGGCACCATCTTCCTCAGTCTTAGCGACAGGAAAGTCATAACGAGCACAGTAGGAGAGATGCACGATCTGGACTTTGTATCGCGGGAAATGAAGTGGATGCAGGATGCGGTGCACTGATGGCTTCGGAATCAGCAACTCAGGTGATACTTTGGCGACTGATTTAGTGAGACCTCTCTCACTGAATGTTAGCGCACTAGGTCCAGGCCTGCCTCTTACTAGGGAGATTACAAACGCTCCCTATTTCCCTAAACACGGTAGACCACATCTTGATGCTTTTAACAACTGGTGGCTATGATACGCCGTCCGGAATTTTCTCTGGACGGTTTTAGGTGACTGTGTCTTGAGTTACCGAGAACACATTGGGCTTTCTTCTGGTTTGGTAGATGTTCTTTGCAAATGGCGTACGATTCCGCTGTTGTTACGTCACTGGGCCCTGTAACATAAAAAGGAATGGCAACTATATACATTACTGGCCATTAAAAATACTGCACCAAGAAGGAATGCAGATGATACACGGGTATTCATTGGACAAATATACTATATTAGAACTGACATGTGATCACATTTTCACGCAGTCTGCGTGCATAGATCCTCAGAAATCAGTACCCAGAAGAACCACATCTGGCCGTAATAACGGCATTGATACGCCTGGGCATTGAGTCAAACAGAGATTGGATGGCGTGTACAGGTACAGCTGCCCATGCAACTTCAACAGGATACTACAGTTCATCAAGAGTATTCTGACGAGCCAGTTGCTCGGTCGCCATTGACCAGACGTTTTCAGTTGGTGAGAGATCTGGAGAATGTGCTTGCCAGGGCAGCAGTCGAACATTTTCTGTATCCAGAAAGGCCCCACAGGATCTGCAACATGCGGTCGTGCATTATCCTGCTGAAATGTAGGGTTTCGCAGGGATGGAATGAAGGGTAGAGCCACTGGTCGTAACACATCCGAAATGCAACGTCCGCTGTTCAAAGTGCCGTCAATGCGAACAAGAGGTGACCGAGACGTGTAATCAATGGCACCCCAT
Organism: Schistocerca serialis cubense; assembly: GCF_023864345.2. Taxonomy (NCBI): domain Eukaryota; kingdom Metazoa; phylum Arthropoda; class Insecta; order Orthoptera; family Acrididae; genus Schistocerca; species Schistocerca serialis. Next base: position 231,712,818 of record NC_064644.1, read on the forward strand.
ACCATCAGGCCGGGTGAAACGCCAGTGTGGCGATGACGAATACACGCTTCCAATGTGCGTTCACCGCGATGTCGCCAAACACGGTTGCGACCATCTTGATGCTGCAAACAGAACCTTGATTCATCCGAAAAAACGACGTTTTGCCATTCGTGCACCCAGGTTCGTCGTTGAGTACACCTTCGCAGGCGCTCCTGTCTGTGATGCAGCGTCAAGGGTAATCGCACCCATGGTCTCCGAGCTGATAGTCCATACCGCTGCAAACGTCGTCGAACTGTTCGTGCAGATGGTTGTTGTCTTGCAAACGTCCCCATCTGTTGACTCAGGGATCGAGACGTGGCTGCCCGATCCGTTGCAGCCATGTGGATAAGATGTCTGTCATCTCGACTGCTAGTGATACGAGGCCGTTGGGATCCAGCATGGTGTTTCGTATTACCCTCCTGAACCCACCGATTCCATATTCTGGAAACAGTCATTGGATCTTGACCAACGCGAGCACCAATGTCGCGATACGATAAACCGCAATCGCGATATGCTACAATCGGGCCTTTATCAAAGTCTGAAACTTGCTGGTACGTATTTCTCCTCCTTACACGAGACATCACAACAACGTTTCACCAGGCAACGCCGGTCAATTGCTGTTTGTGTATGAGAAATCGGTTCGAAACTTTCCTCATGTCAGCTCGTTGTAGGTGTCGCCACCGGAGCCAACCTTGTGTGAATGCCCTGAGAAGCTAATCATTTGCATATCACAGCATCTTCTTCCTGTCGGTTAAATTTTGCGTCTATAGCACGTCATCTTCTTCGTGTAGCAATTTTAATGGCCAGTAGTGTATGTACACAGAAACCTGAATAGGTTACATGCTATTCAAGATAAAAACTGTGTCATATTTTATGTCTTATGAAAGTTTGTAAACACTCCTGAGATGCCCAGGGTACCATTCACGACCTACTAGAGAAACGGGACATTGATAAAGGAAAAGATCACACTTTTCTTACTTACTTTCTTAAATTGGGCTCAAATGCTAATCATTTGAATATCCAATTATATACATCTGATGCCTATTTGACGTTTGTTTCATGTCGCCCTCAGGATGTTGCAAGTTTATTAGCTGCTGTGGAGTGTGTTGCTGTGGCGTCTGACGCGTTAAAATGCTGAATACCATCCAGATGGATGTTTCGTGCTTGAAGCCCTTTCACGCTGGCCCGCCTAGCTTCTGATGCGGCACAAAAACAAATAGGACGGTTAGTCACTCCCGGGCCGGCCTGAAGAGGCGCCGACCTATTTGAGCGCGGCTGGGGGCTTGGTCATTAGCGGACGCCTTGTTATCGCGGCCGGCCTACCTCCGCGCCTGAGTTATGGCGACCCGTGTTCTCCGCTTACCCGGCCGGCGCGGCATGCCAGAATGGACACGCGAGCCTTCCATTTGGCCCGGCCCTCCTGCCGGATGCTCCGGCCCGGGTCTGCTTTCCGTGTGCGTGACACCTCAACCAGGCGCCCAACCGCCCTGATACGCTCACTGTGAACACCGCAGCAAGGCTGCTCTCATGTTCGGTGGCTTTCAGGAATACGGAACTGTAGTCTTCTTCGTGGCGGTATTCCATTACATGTATTCAAATTACATAGACCGTATTTTCTCTAATAAAGGGTTTCCTAAATAGAACGTTGCCAGCCTCACTTCTTGTCTTCTTCCCGTCGTCAGGAACCACTGCCGCACCGCTAAACCTAGTGGTATGTTGAAGAGAATCTTTCGAGTTGAATGCTCCTAGTCCTTGGAGCTTTCTCATTCCTGACATCCCTTTCAGAGAAGCATTTAAAGTCTTGTGAGAGGCTCCTGATTCCGCTTTCTTTACGACTACAAATTTCAGCAGAACCAGGAGTCCTTGTGAAGATGAAACTTCCTGGCAAATCAAAACTGTGTACCAGACCGAGACTTGAACTCGGGACCCTTACCTTTCGCGAGCAAGTGCTCTGTCGATAAGCTCTTGCCCGCGGAAGACAGATGTTCCGAGTTCGATTCTCGGTCGGGAACACAGTTTTAATTTGACTAGAAGTTTCATATCAGCACACACTCCGCTACAATGTGAAAATTTCATTCTTCTATTTCTAAAGATGTCCAGCAGAACTCTGGACGAAATGTCATTAATGAAATGATTTCATGGACCGTATAACCCGATTATTCATCATCACCCAAGACAGCTGGTCTTCGCTATATCACCAAGACAGCAATTCCGATATCACAGGAGAGCAGATAGTGTAGGAGATAAATTCTTGCCCCAACTTAGAGATCTATACACCGATCTGTATCTTTAAAGTCAATGATCCCTTCTGTATCCTCAGAGTGTTAATAGAATGACCCACGAATCACCCACCTTATCCTAAACAGAGCATTTATTCATCTACAACGCCGTATCCGAAACCCAGACTAACTATGTCTCTGCGCCTTCCATGTACTCCACTGAACGCACCAACGAAAAACGCTATAGGTGATTACCTGTCCCCACCAGAAGTTCCACCATCTCCATAAGCACTCTACCAATCTGAAATACCCTGCTACATGTCACACGTACAATGAATCCATTCGCACATGATTCCAAAAGAACTAAGCCAAACATTCCCAACAAAACAACGACAAAAACACTGTAATCCGACTAGTCCACAACCCAGTCTCCAACTATTTCGTCCGTCAGCCTTCCATAGATGACGACAGTGTGCGCTCTGTCATACGAATCCTGCAATGATCCTAAAATAATTCTGGTTGAGTCCAGACAGCTAGTATGCATAACAACAGCTCGCAACACCTGAGTATGATGATTAAGTCGGTCGTGGAAACATTGCACATACACTCCCGGAAATGGAAAAAAGAACACATTGACACTGGTGTGTCAGACCCACCATACTTGCTCCGGACACTGCGAGAGGGCTGTACAAGCAATGATCACACGCACGGCACAGCGGACACACCAGGAACCGCGGTGTTGGCCGTCGAATGGCGCTAGCTGCGCAGCATTTGTGCACCGCCACCGTCAGTGTCAGCCAGTTTGCCGTGACATACGGAGCTCCATCGCAGTCTTTAACACTGGTAGCATGCCGCGACAGCGTGGATGTGAACCGTATGTGCAGTTGACGGACTTTGAGCGAGGGCGTATAGTGGGCATGCGGGAGGCCGGGTGGACGTACCGCCGAATTGCTCAACACGTGGGGCGTGAGGTCTCCACAGTACATCGATGTTGTCGCCAGTGGTCGGCGGAAGGTGCACGTGCCCGTCGACCTGGGACCGGACCGCAGCGACGCACGGGTGCACGCCAAGACCGTAGGATCCTACGCAGTGCCGTAGGGGACCGCACCGCCACTTCCCAGCAAATTAGGGACACTGTTGCTCCTGGGGTATCGGCGAGGACCATTCGCAACCGTCTCCATGAAGCTGGGCTACGGTCCCGCACACCGTTAGGCCGTCTTCCGCTCACGCCCCAACATCGTGCAGCCCGCCTCCAGTGGTGTCGCGACAGGCGTGAATGGAGGGACGAATGGAGACGTGTCGTCTTCAGCGATGAGAGTCGCTTCTGCCTTGGTGCCAATGATGGTCGTATGCGTGTTTGGCGCCGTGCAGGTGAGCCCCACAATCAGGACTGCATACGACCGAGGCACACAGGGCCAACACCCGGCATCATGGTGTGGGGAGCGATCTCCTACACTGGCCGTACACCACTGGTGATCGTCGAGGGGACACTGAATAGTGCACGGTACATCCAAACCGTCATCGAACCCATCGTTCTACCATTCCTAGACCGGCAAGGGAACTTGCAGGACAATGCACGTCCGCATGTATCCCGTGCCACCCAACGTGCTCTAGAAGGTGTAAGTCAACTACCCTGGCCAGCAAGATCTCCGGATCTGTCCCCCATTGAGCATGTTTGGGACTGGATGAAGCGTCGTCACACGCGGTCTGCACGTCCAGCACGAACGCTGGTCCAACTGAGGCGCCAGGTGGAAATGGCATGGCAAGCCGTTCCACAGGACTACATCCAGCATCTCTACGATCGTCTCCATGGGAGAATAGCAGCCTGCATTGCTGCGAAAGGTGGATATACACTGTACTAGTGCCGACATTGTGCATGCTCTGTTGCCTGTGTCTATGTGCCTGTGGTTCTGTCAGTGTGATCATGTGATGTATCTGACCCCAGGAATGTGTCAATAAAGTTTCCCCTTCCTGGGACAATGAATTCACGGTGTTCTTATTTCAATTTCCAGGAGTGTAAAATGGAGTCAACAACTCATTTCTACTCCCGAAAGTACGCTGTTGAACTTGGAGTTATTTGCCAACTCTCTACTGACTGCAAATAGTTTTCGTCATGTTCCACACGGATTGCTGTACACCATGGCACCTGGCACGGAATTCTTCCAACGTAAAAATGTTGGAGCAAATAAATTAACTGAAAAGGATGTTAATACTGAAGAAGGAATGTAAGTGGCTGCGATTTTATCTTTAACATTTTATTGGTGCTGTAAATTAAATCTTGCATACACTTGACATGTCAAGCAGGACAAGTCATCACACTTAGTAATTACGGAAAATATTATTGTTATACTACTAGATCACTTAACACAATCGTCAATTAATAACAATAATTATACAAAGACGATAATTCCTGTGAGTAGTAACGGGGGCATCATCACCATCATCATCATCATCATTATCATTATCTCCTTCACTTAATGGAGTACGCTGCGCAGCTGGTTCAGGAAATCATCTTCTCCTCTGACGTCCGACACTTCGCTGTCCATTGGGTTTGTAGTTCATGACGTTTCCATGCAGACGATCCTGCTGAATTTTTTTCCCAAATGATTACACAAGTTTGCTTAATAATTTTCAATTCTGATTAGAGAAATCGAAAATCTAGAGCCATTGTCTTAAGTTTGTGTTTTCTGTTTGGCCCAGTAGTGTGCAGTTTTCAACTGCCCGAAGAAATTTCATCTTAGCTGATGTAATTTTCCTTCTGTGTGTTTACGACTTTACCCACATCTCACTTCCTTATAATGCTAGCGGGACCACCATTTTTTTTATAAGGATTCAGTTTAGTTTCTTTTCTGATTTTCTGTTTCAGAATTCTTTGAATTGTTTCACATACATGACAGATTTTCAAAACTTAGTTTCTGTGTCGCGATCTGTTGTTGAAAATATTCCATATCCAATATGGTTAAAGATTCCATCATTTGGAATTTATCTCAGTTTTAGACCTAATCGTGTTTCTCCTCATGTGGAGCTATTGTCAGTCCATATTCTTCTGTTTTATTTCTTAATGTGTATAGCCCTCTTTTGTAAATTAGCTCCCGTCTGTTGCACAACAGCAACATCGTTTATATTTAAGGTATTACTTTATCTATATTGTGGGGAGAGCATCATACCACACTTAAAAATTTGTTTCCATCACACTGTGACCTCGTCCACACGCTATTAAAAGTTGTTGGGGAGGGACAGCAGCCTTGACTTTTTTAATTTTTACTGCTGCTGTTCGGTGAATGCCTGTGTCAATAAATACACTAATATTTAAATGTAGGAATGTAGCTCCATCTTATGTCTGGAGTGTGGGACTATGGCTGATCAAATTCCAGTAGTACAATACCTATCACCGTTAGTTAGCTTTTATTTTTAGGCTACCAGTTTCGACAATACATTATATCATCTTCAGGCCTGCTTAAATTGAGTAACCTTCGTGTTACAAAATATAACAGCACTTTTAATTGATCTCGTGAAGATTGTTTCACATGAGCATGCATGCTCAGTGGACAGTTGTTACCAACTGTGAGTTGACCATGTGAAATAATCTTCACGAGACCAGTTAAAAGTGCTGCTATATTTTCTAATACGAAGGTTACTCAATTTCAGCAGGCCTGAAGATGACATAATGTATTGTCGAAACTGGTAGCCTAAAAATAAAACCTACATAATGGCGATTGGTGTTATGGGAATATTTTGATGTAGTCTTCAGGTTGCTTTCACTCTCATAAAACTCCCAGGGCATGTATCTATTCAGGCTGTCAAATGCATTTTGAAAACCGATAATTGCGTTGTCAGTTTACAAACTGAATTCTCTTCATTTCTCTATTATTTGTTTCTGAATGGAAATGATATCTACTGTAGAGTTTCTCGGTCTAAACGTCATCTGTTCTTAGCAGGTGGTACTGTCTGCTATGCCCTTAAACCTACTGCTCATTATTCTGCAACATCACTATCCACAAAACGGTTGGCCCTATGCTTTTGAGATTCATGTCTCTTATCTTCCTTGTAAACTGGAATTTTGTTTACTTATCCATGACCATATACCTGCTCCACACTCCTCCTCCATCGTTCCCTGTTGTGAGCAACCTAGCACAACTCCCCCGCTCCTAGTCCCGTGTCCTCGATGTCCTTTTCAACATTGTCCTTCCATCTTGCCCCCGGACGTCCCCGGTACCTCCTTCCACCTACAGCTCCCAGAAACACATCATTGGGTAACCTCCCTTCATTCATCCTTGCTACCTGCCCATCCCAGGTCAACCTTCTTCTTCTTATTCTTTTTATAATGTCAGGCTGTGCGTAAAACTCTTTTAATTCTTGATTTTTTCGAATCCTCCTTACCCCTGTTTGTGAATCTATAGCAGGACCATATATTTTTCGGAGGACTTTTCGTTCGAAAACAAGTAGTTTCTCTTCATCTGTTCTTCTAAAGGTGAGGCTTTCACAACTGTACAGAACCACTGGCATAATCACTTTGGTACAGCTTGATCTTAAAACTTGTTGACAGGGACCTTTTCTTCAGCACATCCTGAAGGGTAAATTATGCTCTGTTCCCTCCGACAATTCTTGCATTTATTTCAATTTCACAGTGGTCCTGATCACTGCAGAGACTACCAAGGTATTTGAAAGTATTTGATCTTTGGAATCAGAGACTGTCCACCGTGGGCACGTTCCCGGTCTCTCGCTGACTTGCTCGGGACCATGTATTCTGTTTTATCTTCACTGACTTGCAGGCCTGCCGTACTGGCAATCCTGCAGTACGAGCCTGCCATTCTTCTGAGCTCTTCTCTACTACCGCTGATTACGATCGTGTCATCCGCGTATGCCAGTCGAGTAACTGACATGTTGTCTAGGGGTGTTCCAATGGGTTCAGTTTTCATAAATTCACGGTCTTTTTCTTCTAGCACAAGGTTGAATAATATAGGGCAGATGACGTCTCCCTGTCTGAAGGCTGGTTCGAACTTAGAACTGTTCTGGTAGACCGGTACTTGTCTGCACTTCACAGAGTGTTTGTTCTAGACTCATTGCCACCAGGCTTATTGATTTAGATTAAAGCTGAAATTCCATTAGTATTCTGATTATAGTACCCCTGTGCACGCTGTCATAGGCTTTTTTGAAGTCAATGAAGAGCATGTGCATGTCTGTATTATATTCCCTGCATTTCTCCGTTGTTTGACTTAAGGTAAATAGGTGGTCCACTGTTGATCTGTTGCGTCTAAACCCACACTGGTAGTCTCCTACAGCTTCTTAAGCAAGCAGTAGTATCATATTTAGGAGGCATAGAGATAGTACTTTGTAGCTGAAATCTAGTCACATACCAGTGGGTCATTCTTTTTCAGTAATGGACAGATGACGGCCATTTTCCAATCTTCTGGGAGACTTTCTTGCTCCCAAACCTTCCGTAAGAGGCTTGTCAGGTCCTCCATTTCTTATGAGCTCTGCAACAATTTGGTCTTCTGCGATCACTTTCTTGTTTTTTTAATTTTTTAGTGTTTGTGTAATTTCATATTCAGTGGGAGTAGTCACATCTGCGTCCACAGTTTGTGGAGACACAGAAGGAAGACGTTCTGTGGGGTCTTCGCAATTTAGGAGCTGGGAGAAATATTCTGCCCAACTTTGCGCCAAAGAAGAGCGGCGCGTTTCGTCACAGGGTTATCTGGTAAGCGTGATAGCGTTACGGAGATGTTTAGCAAACTCAAGTGGCAGGTTCTGCAAGAGAGGCACTCTGCATCGCGGTGTAGCTTGCTCGCCAGGTTTCGAGAGGGTGCGTTTCTGGATGAGGTATCGAATATATTGCTTCCCCCTACTCACACCTCTTGAGGAGATCACGAATGTAAAATTAGAGAGATTCGAGCACGCACGGAGGCTTTCCGGCAGTCGTTCTTCCCGCGAACCATACGCGACTGGAACAGGAAAGGGAGGTAATGACAGTGGCACGTGAAGTGCCCTCCGCCACACACCGTTGGGTGGCGTGCGGAGTATAAATGTAGATGTAGATGTAGATCTCTTCCCTTTTCATCTTTAGTCAAATGTTTGTTCTTTACATACTTTTTGGCACACTTCTTCACGTTTTGATACATTTGTCTAGTCCTGTGGTCAGTGAGATCCTCCTCCGCCTCGTTCAGTATGTCGTTGTAATATTTCCTTTTTTCCTGTCTAAGAACTGTTGATGTTTCTTTCCTTATTCGAGTAACGCTTTCTTTTAGTTGTATATTGTTCATGTTTTCTAACCACTCCTTTCTAGCTATCCTTCTTCCCTCAATTTTTCTCTCGCATATCTAGTTGAACCATACCCAGTTAGGTTTCTTCCGTTTTCCCAAAATTTTTGCGGCGCCTTCATTCACGGTGGTTATGTCCGAAAGAGATGTTGTCTATTTAGTGAGGTCCTTCCTCGGAATTCTTATATTCGTACAAAATACAATGTGTTGCAAAATGAGTATACATTCAGCTTACAATTGTTCAACACGTTCTTCACCCACTCTTCGACGGCCCATACTCACCCCTTTGCGCACAGTTAAAAAAAGAATGCTTGAGCTAATCTTTCATTTTAAGTTGATTGTAATAAATGCTAGAAAGCCTTAAAACTAGTATATTTGTTTTGAAAAACCATGTATTTCCATAGTACGATGCAGATGAAGAGAACAAATTTTAGTGGTGATCAAATGAAACGCGAGACTGAAGATGTACCAATGTCCGAATCGGAACGCCTAAAGGAGGAAAGAATGCACTGTGGGACCAAGAAGAGGCAAGTCGAAATGCAGAAAAAGAGACGTCAAATATAATTTTGACTCAAAATGCAGAAATTTCACAAGATCAGGGTCAACAAGTATAGATACAGAAACTGAAAAAAATAATTTATGATCACAAAAGACAATAATGACCTATTAAATATATTATATTTTCAGTTTAATATATACTGGCGTTACCACACTGCATTTTAGTGAAAGAAATATGAGTTTATCGAGCATTGTACCAGATTTGCGGCTGGATTCAAAACTTCTTTCCGGACAGAACTCAAGAACTTTTCTTAACGGATCAAAATCAACAGATGTAAGGGTAACTTCCCTGGTACATTAAGGAAGAGTGATAGGACCGTTATTGTTTACAATGTATGTGAATGATCTAGTAGAAAGCGTCGAATGATCTTTAAGACTGTTCGCAGATGATACGGTTGTCTATAAGAAAGTAACAAAGCCAAAGACAGTTACGGAATGACCTGCATAGGATTGATGAATGATGCAGGCTCTCGCAATTAACCCTGAACCTAAATGAAGGTAACATTGTGTACAGATGTAGGAAAAGAAAGCCACTGCTGTACAACTACACTATTGATGAGAAATAACAGGAAACAGTATTTACTGTGGGTATTTAGAAGTAACTATCCAGAGGGACCTCAAATGGAATGACCTAATATAACAAATAGTAGGAAAAGCAGATAGTAGTCTGAGATTCATAGTAATAAACGTAAGGAAACGTAACTCATCTACGAAGTTAGTGACTCACAAGGCGCTTGTTCGATAAATTTCTGAGTGTTGTTCATCAACGTGGAAACCTTACCGTGTTGGATTGGTACAAGATATAGAGAAGATCCAATGAAAAGTGACGCTTTTACTCAAGGGATCATTTAGCTAGTGCGAGAGTGTTACTGATATGCTCAACAAACCCCATTGTCGGTCGTTACGAGACAGGCGTTTTGCATCACGGAAAGACAGCACTTTCCACAAAGAGACATACATACACTACTGGCCATTAAAGTTGCTACACCACGAAGATGACGTGCTACTGACGCGAAATTTAACCGACGGGAAGAAGGTTCTGTTATGTGCACATGATTAGCTTTCCAGAGCATTCACACAAGGTGGCGACACCTAGAACGTGCTGACATGAGGAATGTTTCCAACCGATTTCTCATACACAAACTGCAGTTGACCGGCTGAAACGTTGTTGTGATGCCTCGTGTAAGAAGGTGACATGCATACCATCACGTTTCAGACTTTGATAAAGGTCGGATTGTAGCCCATCGCGATTGCGGTTTATCGTATAGCGACATTGCCGCTCGCGTTGGTCGAGATCCAATGACTGTTAGCAGAATATGGAATCGGTGGGTTCAGGAGGGTAATACGGAACACCGTACTGGATCCTAACGGCCTTGTACGACTAGCAGTCGAGATGATAGGCACCTCATCCGCATGGCTGTAACAGATCGTACAGCCACGTTTCGATCCCTGAGTTAACAGATGGGGACGTATGCAAGACAACAACCATCTGCACGAACAGTTCGACGACGTTTGCAGCAGCATGGACTATCAGCTCGGAGGCCATGGTTGCTGTTACCCTTGACGCTGCATCACAGAAAGGAGCACCTGCGATGGTGTACTCAACGACGAACCTGGGTGCACGAATAGCAAAACATTTTTTCGGGCCCGCCGCGGTGGCCGTGCGTTCTAGGCGCTGCAGTCCGGAACCGCGGGACTGCTACGGTCGCAGGTTCGAATCCTGCCTCGGGCATGGATGTGTGTGATGTCCTTAGGTTAGTTAGGTTTAAGTAGTTCTACGTTCTAGGGCACTGATGACCTAAGATGTTAAGTCCCATAGTGCTCAGAGCCATTTGAACCATTTGAATATTTTTTCGGATGAATCCAGGTTCTGTTTACAGCATCATGATGGTCGTATCCGTGTTTGGCGACATTGCGGTGAACGCACATTAGAAGCATGTATTCGTCATCGCCATACTAGCGTATCACCCGGCGTGACGGTATGGGGTGCCATTGGTTACACGTCTCGGTCACCTCATGTTCGCAATGACGGCACTTTGAACAGTGGACGATACATTTCAGATTTGTTACTACCCGTGGCTCTATCCTTCATTCGATCCCTGCGAAACCCTATATTTCAGCAGGATAATGCACGACAGCGTGTTGTAGGTCCCGTACGGGCCTTTCTGCATACAGAAAATGTTCGACTGCTGCCCTGGCCAGCGCATCTCCAGATCTCTCACCAACTGAAAACGTCTGATGAATGGTGGCTCGTCACAATGCGCTAGTCACTACTCTTGATGAACTGTGGTATCGTGCAGAAGCTGCGTGGGTAGCCGTTATTACGGTCAAAGGAGGTGTTCTGGGTACTGATTTCTCAGGATCTATGCACCCAAATTGAGTGAAAATGTAATCAAATGTGAGTTCTAGTACAATATATTTGTCCAGTGAATACCCGTTTATCACCTGCATTTGTTCTTGGTGTAGCAATTTTAATGGCCAGTAGTGTATTACTTACACCCACAAACATCTCACAAAAGGACCATGAAGAGGAAATTCGAGAAGTTAAAGCAAATACAAACGCTTACTGACAATCATTCCTCTCAGGCGCCATTCGCCAATGGAGCAGGCTAGATGCTATCAGTTAGTTATACCACAAGTACCCTCCGCCACATACCATTAAGAGGATTGTAAAGTGTGATGTAGGCAGATGTACATGTAAGATAAGGAATATCAACAAGAAATGAGAAGGAATGTTTTTGTTTCAAACAAGAAACAAGAGTTTCAGTTCCTCGGGTGATCAATTGATAGGATTTAGTCACAAACGAGAATCCTTTGCGTTTATAAACATTCTTAACTTTTATTTTTTTAACAAAGAGATATATGAAAAATTGTAAAGCGCACGAATGGAATACGAAAATTCGCCGTTTCGAATCCTGGCCGCCTAACCTTCACCTCTCAATGATATCGAGATACGCCAGGAGCGACTGAGATTCGAAACTAAACTTTAAGTCCCTGCAAGACAGCGAAGTGTCATCCAGCTGAAAAACTTGCACCAGGCGGCTGGAAATACCACTTGAGAGACTTCCAGCAGCCAATTGAGCCATATGAATATTTTATTAGTGCAGCCGAAAATTTTTCGCAATTCAGTCGGAGAAAGCAGGAAGACGAGTGTTTAACGTCCCGCCTACACTGGCTTCGTACTGGGCTCTGTACATCCAGCTGGTTCATTTACTGCGCTCTTTTATCGTGCTGTTGAAGTTTTCATTTTGAGCAGCGTTTTTGTAGGATCCGCCCTGCAAATTGAGAACGGTGTACCGCCTCGTTCGGTCGGAACACGGCGCCCCGCAACCGGCTGCGCTGGCGGGTGGTGGGGTGAGGTAAGGGGCGCAACGCAGCTCTGCGCAGCGCAGCCGAGGCCGGCGCGGCGCGGCGAGTGTTGGACGAGGGCCCTCGAGGCGGCACCGGTGCCGCTAATGAGGAACCCGACCCAGTCCAGACCAGCCACTGGCTGCCTTCCCAGACGTGTTGATCCGCACAGTGGTTCAAAAAGCGCCCACTTTATTTATGCTGCCCGTCGCCCGCTTCGTTTCGGTATTTTCTGTAAGCCTCCCGGTGCAAACACACCGGCTTTCACGCCGGCTAATGACTGCACAACGCGCCCCACTCTGTTCGGAATATCATCCTTTACAAAATTATGCTGCACAATATATGCTTCTGTCTCAAGTGGATGGATCTCTCAACACTTTTCAGCTCTTGGGTTGATTGTTCAGTCTCCACCGAAAACAACGCAGCATTTACACTTAGAAACCAAAGCAAAATAACCACTGCCCACCGCGGCGTCAGAAACCTCCTTGTGGCGTTGCAAGTACGTGACTTGGTAACGGAAGTATGCAAGCCGAGGGAACACAGACGGGGGATCGCCCTCTCAAAGATATGGGCTCCACATAGGAAAATCATTTAAAATAAACGACTTGGACAAAGAGTCTGTGAACGAGTATTTCGAAATTGGCGTAGCTGGTGGAATGTCCACGTGCTACTGTCGTGAGCTTCTACGAAGAGAAGTGGAAGGGCAGTGAAACCACCACTAGGTGCTAAATGGTTGGACGTCCATGACCCTTCACAGATAGTGCAGTTCGGAGGCTTGTCTGCTCTGTTAGTAGGAGATATCTACGTGAGTTCACCGTAATGCTCCTCAAACGACTGTAAAACGGTTCTGGCTCCGGGACACGAACAATTGTACTGCTGAAAGACGTCATCCCCGTTGAAGAAGACATCAAGCATGTACTGGCGCACGTAGTTCGCAGCTGCCAGTGTGTCTTCCACTATTATCACAGGCCGCATGCAAGTGTAGGAGAATGTCTAACATAACATAATACTGCGTCCGTCGCACTCTGTACGTTTCGAGCCGCCATTAACCTCGATGACAGCGTTGATGGAGATGACCAACGACCTGGTATAGAAAAATTTGACTCACCGTAAGAGCCGACACGTACCCAATGATCAACGGTCCAATCCCGATGGACCCGTGCTCATTAAAACCATAACTGACTATGTTGTTGCGTCCACATGTGACCACTTCTTGGGTGGTCAGCTGCAGAGCTCCATGTGGAACAATACGATGAATGGTGTGCTCCGGAAAACTTGTGCGTGCACCAGCGTTGTGTTCTCTGGCAGAGATGCCACAGTTCACTAGATGCTAGGGGAGACCTTCTCCTGCAGTTCCGTGGGACCTGTGGTGGTAATGCAAGACACGCTGGGACCTACGAGGCACCTACATGAGTCAATGCTTGATATCTTCTCCGATGGCAATAGCATATTTCGGTAGTATAATTGTCCATGTCTATGAGCCAGTACCGTGTTACAGTGGTTTTAGGATCATCTTAGCGAACTGATACCCGTGGTCTAGGGGTAGCGTCTTTAATTCATAATCAAAACGTCTTCGGTCCCGGGTTCGATTCCCGCCACTGCCTAAATTTTGATAAATAATCAGCATTGGCGGCCGAAGACTTCCGGCATAAGAAGGCAGCCTTATTCTGCCAACGGCCTTGTCAAAGAGAGCGGAGGAGCAGATAGAGGTTCAGGGCACTCTCTTGTCCTGGGGGTGGGAAGTGCCCCTAAAGGCGGAAGAATCAGCAATAATCAACGACATGAGGATGCAGAAGGCAATGGAAACCACTGCATTAAAGACACGTAACGTGTATCCACAGGACATGTGGCCTGTAATTGAAGAAGTGTCATAATGATCTCTCCATTGGCAAAAGATTCCGGAATAGTCCCCCATTCGGATCTCCGGGAGGGGACTGCCAAGGGGGAGGTTACCATGAGAAAAAGATTGAATAACCAACGAAAGGATAACGGTCTACGAGTCGGGGCGTGGAATGTCAGAAGCTTGAACGTGGTAGGGAAACTAGAAAATCTGAAAAGGGAAGTGCAAAGGCTCAATCTAGATATAGTAGGGGTCAGTGAAGTGAAGTGGAAGGAAGACAAGGATTTCTGGTCAGATGAGTACCGGGTAATATCAACAGCAGCAGAAAATGGTATAACAGGTGTAGGATTCGTTATGAATAGGAAGGTAGGGCAGAGGGTGAGTTACTGTGAACGGTTCAGTGACCGGGTTGTTCTAATCAGAATCGACAGCAGACCAACACCGACAACGATAGTTCAGGTATACATGCCGACGTCGCAAGCTGAAGATGAACAGATAGAGAAAGTGTATGAGGATATTGAAAGGGTAATGCAGTTTGTAAAGGGGGACGATAATCTAATAATCATGGGCGACTGGAATGCAGTTGTAGGGGAAGGAGTAGAAGAAAAGGTTACAGGAGAATATGGGCTTGGGACGAGGAATGAAAGAGGAGAAAGACAAATTTTCTGTAACAAGTTTCAGCTAGAAATAGCGAATACCCTGTTCAAGAATCACAAGAGGAGGAGGTATAGTTGGAAAAGGCCGGGAGATACGGGAAGATTTCAATTACATTACATCATATTCAGACAGAGATTCCGAAATCAGATACTGGATTGTAAGGCGTACCCAGGAGCAGATGTAGACTCAGATCACAATATAGTAGTGATGAAGAGTAGGCTGAAGTTCAAGACATTAGTCAGGAAGAATCACTACGCAAAGAAATGGGATACGGAAGTACTAAGGAATGACGAGATACGTTGGAAGTCCTCTAACGCTATAGATACAGCAATAAGGAATAGCGCAGTAGGCAGTACAGTTGAAGAGAAATGGACATCTCTAAAAAGAACCATCACAGAAGTTGGGAAGTAAAACATCGGTACAAAGAAGGTAACTGCGAAGAATAATTGGGTAACAGAAAAAATACACTCCTGGAAATTGAAATAAGAACACCGTGAATTCATTGTCCCAGGAAGGGGAAACTTTATTGACACATTCCTGGGGTCAGATACATCACATGATCACACTGACAGAACCACAGGCACATAGACACAGGCAACAGAGCATGCACAATGTCGGCACTAGTACAGTGTATATCCACCTTTCGCAGCAATGCAGGCTGCTATTCTCCCATGGAGACGATCGTAGAGATGCTGGATGTAGTCCTGTGGAACGGCTTGCCATGCCATTTCCACCTGGCGCCTCAGTTGGACCAGCGTTCGTGCTGGACGTGCAGACCGCGTGAGACGACGCTTCATCCAGTCCCAAACATGCTCAATGGGGGACAGATCTGGAGATCTTGCTGGCCAGGGTAGTTGATTTACACCTTCTAGAGCACGTTGGGTGGCACGGGATACATGCGGACGTGCATTGTCCTGTTGGAACAGCAAGTTCCCTTGCCGGTCTAGGAATGGTAGAACGATGGGTTCTATGACGGTTTGGATGTACCGTGCACTATTCAGTGTCCCCTCGACGATCACCAGTGGTGTACGGCCAGTGTAGGAGATCGCTCCCCACACCATGATGCCGGGTGTTGGCCCTGTGTGCCTCGGTCGTATGCAGTCCTGATTGTGGCGCTCACCTGCACGGCGCCAAACACGCATACGATCATCATTGGCACCAAGGCAGAAGCGACTCTCATCGCTGAAGACGACACGTCTCCATTCGTCCCTCCACTCATGCCTGTCGCGACACCACTGAAAGCGGGCTGCACGATATTGGGGCGTGAGCGGAAGACGGCCTAACGGTGTGCGGGACCGTAGCCCAGCTTCATGGAGACGGTTGCGAATGGTCCTCGTCTATACCCCAGGAGCAACAGTGTCCCTAATTTGCTGGGAAGTGGCGGTGCGGTCCCCTACGGCACTGCGTAGGATCCTACGGTCTTGGCGTGCATCCGTGCGTCGCTGCGGTCCGGTCCCAGGTCGACGGACACGTGCACCTTCCGCCGACCACTGGCGACAACATCGATGTACTGTGGAGACCTCACGCCCCACGTGTTGAGCAATTCGGCGGTACGTCCACCCGGCCTCCCGCATACCCACTATACGCCCTCGCTCAAAGTCCGTCAACTGCACATACGGTTCACGTCCACGCTGTCGCGGCGTGCTACCAGTGTTAAAGACCGCGATTGAGCTCCGTATGCCACGGCAAACTGGCAGACACTGACGGCGGCGGTGCACAAATGCTGCGCAGCTAGCGCCATTCGACGGCCAACACCGCGGTTCCTGGTGTGTCCGCTGTGCCGTGCGTGTGATCATTGCTTGTACAGACCTCTCGCAGTGTCCGGAGCAAGTATGGTGGGTCTGACACACCGGTGTCAATGTGTTCTTTTTTCCATTTCCAGGAGTGTATTTCAGATGATTGAAGAAAGGAGGAAGTACTAACATGTTCCGGGAAAATCAGGAATACAGAAATACAATTCGCTGAGGAAAGAAATAAATAGGAAGTGCAGGGAAGCTAAGACGAAATGGCTTCAGGAAAAATGTGAAGACATCGAAAAAGATATGATTGTCGGAAGGACAGACTCAGCATACAGGAAAGTCAAAACAACCTTTGGTGACATTAAAAGCAACGGTGGTAACATTAAGAGTGCAACGGGAATTCCACTGTTAAATGCAGAGGAGGGAGCAGATACGTGGAAAGAATACATTGAAAGCCTCTATGGGGGTGAAGATTTGACGAATGTGATAGAAGAAGAAACAGGACTCGATTTAGAAGAGATAGGGGATCCAGTATTAGAATCGGAATTTAAAAGAGCTTTGGAAGACTTACGGTCCAATAAGGCAGAAGGGATAGATAACATTCCCTCAGAATTTCTAAAACCATTGGGGGAAGTGGCAACAAAACGACTATGCACGTTGGTGTGTAGAATATATGAGTCTGGTGATATACCATCTGACTTTCGGAAAAGCATCATCCACACAATTCCGAAGACGGCAAGAGCTGACAAGTGCAAGAATTATCGCACAATGAGCTTAACAGCTCATGCATCGAAGCTGCTTACAAGAATAATATACAGAAGAATGGAAAAGAAAATTGAGAATGCGCTAGGTGACGATCAGTTTGGCTTGAGGAAAAGTAAAGGGACGAGAGAGGCAATTCTGACGTTACGGCTAATAATGGAAGCAAGGCTACAGAAAAATCAAAACACTTTCATAGGATTTGTCGACCTGGAAAAAGCGTTCGTCAATATAAAATGGTTCAAGCTGTTCGAGATTCTGAAAAAAGTAGGGGTACGCTATAGGGAGAGACGGGTCATATACAATATGTGCAACAACCAAGAGGGATTAATAAGAGTGGACGATCAAGAACGAAGTGCTCGTATTAAGAAGGGTGTAAGACAAGGCTGTAGCCTTTCGCCCCTACTCCTCAATCTGTACATCGAGGAAGCAATGATGGAAATAAAAGAAAGGTTCAGGAGTGGAATTAAAATACAAGGTGAAAGGATATCAATGATACGATTCGCTGATGACATTGCTATCCTGAGTGAAAGTGAAGAAGAATTAAATGATCTGCTGAACGGAATGAACAGTCTAATGAGTACACAGTATGGTTTGAGAGTAAATCGGAGAAAGACGAAGGTAATGAGTAGTAGTAGAAATGAGAACAGCGAGAAACTTAACATCAGGATTGATGGTCATGAAGTCAATGAAGTTAAGGAATTCTGCTACCTAGGCAGTAAAATAACCAATGACGGATGGAGCAAGGAGGACATCAAAAGCAGACTCGCTATGGAAAAAAAGGCATTTCTGGCCAAGAGAAGTCTACTCATATCAAATACCGGCGTTAATTTGAGGAAGAAATTTCTGAGGATGTACGTCTGGAGTACAGCATTGTATGGTAGTGAAACATGGACTGTGGGAAAACCGGAACAGAAGAGAATCGAAGCATTTGAGATGTGGTGCTATAGACGAATGTTGAAAATTAGGTGGACTGGTAAGGTAAGGAATGAGGAGGTTCTACGCAGAATCGGAGAGGAAAGGAATATGTGGAAAACACTGGTAAGGAGAAGGGACAGGATGATAGGACATATGCTTAGACATGAGGGAATGACTTCCATGGTACTAGAGGGAGCTGTAGAGGGCAAAAACTGTAGAGGAAGACAGAGATTGGAATACGTCAAGTAAATAATTGAGGACTAGGTTGCAAGTGCTACTCTGAGATGAAGAGGTTAGCACAGGAAAGGAATTCGTGGCGGGCCGCATCAAACCAGTCAGTAGACTGATGATCAAAAAAAATAAAAAATAAAAAAAAATAGCGAACTCATGTTGATGTCTGGTTGACGAAATTCTCCTGATATAAATGCAATAGTGTGCATCCGTGTCGCCGTCGGGCGCCATCACCGCGTACTCAAATCAGTGGCCTATTATTTACTCGAATTACATGACCCGTGGGTAGACATCGAATGCCATATATCTCCACAAACCTGCAGACGAACTGTCGTATCCCTGATACGCAGAATCAGTGATGTATTTCGTTCCAAAGACGGACAAAGAGGCTATTAAGCAGGTTATCATAGTGTTTTGGCTCATCAATGTACAATCCCACCCGTATCAAAAACTCTTTGGTGGCTTGAGTAACCGGCCGGTGTGGCCGAGCGGCTCTAGGCGCTTCAGTCTTGAACCGCGCAACCGCTACGGTCGCAGGTTAGATTCCTGCTTCGGGCATGGATGTGTGTGATATCCTTAGGTTAGTTTGGTTCAAGTAGTTCTAAGTTCTAGGGGACTGATGACCTCAGATGTTAAGTCCCATAGTGCTCAGAACCATTTGGCTTCAGAACGTTAGAACCACTTTTTACTATCGCATACACGATGGAAATTCTGGAAAAGTTTGCAAAATCAAATTCTATTATGACTTCAAGCCTTGTTGTAGACGTTTTCATTCATGAGACGGGCATAGACCAAGATGATTAGGGAGTGGTAGGACCAGCCCCTCAGATAAACGTCATTCGCACAATAAAAGAAAATCCAGTTTATGTTCTACAGCACTGCACATAACAATAAATTACAATACAATTAAATGCCAGAGGGACCCAATAAGTTAGATTTTATAACGATGCTAGTATTGGCAAGGCTCCAACCCGGCACTAGTACACAATACTGGCAGCGCCGTGCTGCAGCATCAGGCTAAGTAAAATATATATAAAGAGATACACTTAAAAAAACACACTAACTAGTTTACACAACGAAGACTTCTTTTAAATCCGCCAAAAGTTGAGATTACATCGCCTGCAGCCAGAAATGTTTTTGAACAACTATTTAAGGTGCTAATAAATAATTTAAACCCCATTAATAAAGGAACCAAATTAAAACATTTGTGCTTTTATCTTTCGACAGAAGCTCTAGCCCATTAATAGCCGAGCAAAAAGAAGTGGCTGACTAATTTAAAGCCGACAGATTAAAACAAGAACCAATTAAGGCAATGCCTACATCTCTCGGCAATCACAACAACAATCAACTCTTAAATAATTAAAAAAATGGTTAAAAATGTTAGTAACTTATGGAAATAGCTGTAAACTCTTCACTAGTTAAAAGGAGTACTAGTGACGTACGTAATGCAACTAAACTGAAACTTGCGAGGCTGCTGCTAGTGAGGCGTGTAGTGGGGTTCTTTTCGGAAAACGTAGAAGCTTCACACTGATTCACAAACGTTCCCACGTCTTTATTCTGGGATAGCCAAACGAGATACTCATAATATTCTGTATTGTCTTATTTGTTCGTAGGGGCCCGCCAAGCACCGACTCGTGAAAATATTTGAACGCTACTGGCACTAGCCCAATAGAAGATACATTTTCAACTTAATATCTCCACGAGTAGACTCTTGTTAGTTAGTAACCGAGCACTTCCTCCCTAGTGGCAAGCCTCATTTCAACACGTCTTCTACATGTCTATCCTGGAGGTTTCCAAACAAAGAGCGTATTTCAGATAACACAAACGTGCAAACCCAGGCTCTACCCTCAGTGTTTTCACAATTACCAGCATCGCCGACATCTTCTTCAAACATGCGGCTAAGAACATTGGTGACTACATGTCTCAGATTCTTACGTGTTTGGTGGAAAAACGGGCAACAGTAATTCAGACGGCCCAGTGACCAATACATCCTGTTTTTCGCGTTCGAGCAATAAACCAGCTGAAAGCCTGATTACCCGTTTCAAAGGTAAACTATCGATACTCAAGGTAGAAATGGAATTTTTCTAGCGGCAGTAGGGTCGCTAGCGCCTCTAATTCATACACCAAATATTTGGCAGTAGACATAGCATATAACATCTGTGACTGTTTTGTTCCTGCAGCAAAACTGCCGCGACAGTTGAATTAGAGTCATCTGTCTGGACCACCAGAGCCCTATCGAAATTCAGGGTAACCTGAATGGAGGAATTACTTAAGGTGGATTTCAATGCTTCAAAGGCTGCTTGCTCGCTTTCAGTCAATTGAAACATAACTGATTCAAAAGTGCATCTAGCTGAGAAAATGTAAGTACGAACATTCTAAAAATTCATTTTATTAAGGATTTAAGCTCCTCTTTTCTTTCTTCCGTGTTTGAGATTTAAAAACTGGTTGGTTTTGGAACGTTTGCGTAAGGCTGATTTCTAAAAACACCTAGATTCTAAAAATTCACAATTCCTACGTAACGGATTCATTTCTTAGGCAGTGGACACATCTAACTCGCCTTCATTCGCTCCTGGTCTATTTTAATTCTACCGGGCGACATTAAACGCCCAAAGAAGTTGATTTTTTCATGGTCCAGTTTATCTTTATACGGCTTCACAGTAACGCCAGAGCTACGCAAACAGGCCATTACCCGTTGGACATTTAAGTTCAAAAAATGTGCGGCTATATATGACGACATCATCCAGACAATTACGAACAAATCTGAATGTGAAATCCTCCAAAAAAAATCCAAAAGCCTGGAAAGTACAGCGGCTCCAGTAGATAAGCCAAAGAGAACCCAGTTGAATTCAGATAAGTTCCAATACGCACAAAAGGCGGAAACATGCTTAGAATTCTTAGTCAAGGAACTTTAGTGGTGGGAATGGTTGAGATATACAACACGTCCCGGCAAACCAAGTGAAGCAATTATGAAGATGTGTTAATGGAACTGACGCCAAAACAACAGTCTGATCTTTTTTTTTTCTTTTTAATAAGCTGTCTTCTGATTGGTCTGATGCCGCAAATTCGTGCCAACCTCTTCAGCCCAGAGTAACACTTGCAACCTACGTCCTCAATTATTTGCTATATGTATGCCAATCTCTGCCTTCCTCTACAGTTTTTGCCCTTTGCCCTCTAAAGCACTTTCTAGTACTTTAGAAGTCATTCCCTGCTGTATTAACAAATATCCTATGATCCTGTCTCTTCTCCTTATCAGTGTTTTCTACATATTCATTTTCTCTATGATTCTGCTCAGAGCCTCCTCATTCCTTACCTTATCAATTCACTTAATTTCCGAGATTCATCTGTAGCAGCACATCTTAAATGCTTCGACTTTCTTCTATTCCGGTTCTCCCACAATCCATGTTTCACTACTATACAATGCTGTGCTCCAAATGTACATTCTCAGAAAGTTCTTCCTCAAATTAAGGCCCATGACTGATGTTAGTAGATTTATTTTGTCCAGGAATGCCGTTTTCCCAGTCTGCTTTTTAAGTCTTTCCTGCTCCGACCGTCATTGGTTATTTTGTTCCATAGGTAGCAGAAGTCCTCAATTTTATCTACTTCGTGACCTTCAATCTTGAGATTAAATTTCTCGCTGTTTTCATTTCTGCCACCACTTCTCATTGCTGTCGTCTTTCTCCGATTTACTTTCAGTCCATATTCTGTTCTCATGAGATTGTTCATTCCATTCCGCAGATCATGTAATACTTCTTCGCTTTCACTCAGGATAACAGTGTAATCAGTGAATCGTATCACTGATATCGTTCCACCTTAAATCTGAATTTCACTCCTGAAACTTTCTTTTATTTACATAATTGCTTCTTCGATGTACAGAGTGATCTGTAGAGGGGAAAGACTACATCGCTTTCGTACGCCCTTTTTAATCCGAGCGCTTCGTTCTTGGTCGTCTTTGCTTTTGTACATACTGTATATTACCCATCCCTCTTTTTATCTTACCCTTAATTTTCTCAGAATATCGAACACCTTGTAGCATTTTACATTGGCGAATGCTTTTTCCAGGTCGACGAATCTTATGAACGCGTCTTGATTTTTCATTACTCTTGGTTGCATTATCAACCGCAACGTCAGAATGGCCTCTCTGATGACTTTATATTTTCTAAAGCCAAACTGATCGTCATCTAGCACATCCTCAATTTTCTTTTCCATTCTTCCGTATATTTTTCTTGTAGGCAACTTGGATGCATGAGCTCTTAAGGTGATTGTGCAATAATTCTCTCACTTGTCAACTCTTGCAGTCTTCGGAATTGTGTGGATGACATTTTTCCGAAAGTCAGATGGAATGTCGGCAGACTCATACATTCTACACACCAACGTGAATAGTCATTTTGTTGCAGCTTCTCGAAATGGTTTCAGAAATTTTGATGGAATGTTATCTACCTCTTTTGCCTTATTTGCTCTTAAGTCCTCCAAAACTCACTTAAATCCTGATTTTAATACCGGATCCCTTAACTCTTACCTGCCGATTCCTGTTTGTTATTCAATCACATCAGACAAATAGTGGCCTTAAATGTATTCTTTCCACCTATTCGCTCCCTCCTCTGCATTTAACGGTAGAATTTCCGTTGCACCCTTAATGTTGCCGCCCTTTCTTTTAACGTCACCGAATTTTGTTGACTTCGCTATATGATGAGACAGTCCTTCTGACAATAATTTCTTTTTCGATGTCTTCATATTCTTCATGTAGTTCGTCTTAGCTTCCCTGCACTTCCTATTTATTACATTCATCAGCGACTTATATTTCTGTATTCTTGAATTTTCTTTAACATTTTTGTATTTCCTTCTTTCATCGATCAACTGAAGTATTTCTTCTGTTACCCATGGTTTCTTCGCAGTTACTTTCTTTGTACCTATGCTTTCCTTCCCAACTTCTGTTTTCGACCTTTTTAGGTATGTCAATTCCTCTTTAACTGTACTGCCTATTGAGCTTTTCCTTATTGCTTTATCTGTAGCCTTAGAGAACTTCAAAAGTGTCCCGTCATTTCTTAGTATTTAAGTATCCCACTTCTTTGCGTATTGATTCTCATGACCAATCTCTTAAGCTTCAGTCTAATCTTCATCACCACTACATTGTGGTCTGTATCTATATGTGCTCCGAGGTACGCCTTACAATCCAGTATCTGATTTCGGAATCTCTGTCTGACAATAATGTAGTCTACCTGTAATATTCCTGTATCACCCGGTCTTTTCCAAGTATACCGCCACCTCTTATGATTGTGGAACAGAGTGTTCGCTGTTATTAGCTGAAATTTATTATAGAAGGCCAGTAGTCTTTCTTTTCTCTCATTCCTTATCCTTAGCCCATATTCTCCTGTAACCGTTTCTTCTACTCCTTCCCCTACAACTGCAGTCCAGTCCCCTATGAATATTATATTTTCATCTCCTTTTAGGTACTGTGTTACACTTTCAGTATCCTTATATTCTTTCTCTAGGATAACCGTGTCATTGAACTGTTCACAGTAAAACACACTCTACCCTACCTTCCTATTCATAATGAATCCTACTCCTATTACAGCGTTTTCTGCTGCTGTTGATATTAGCCTATACTCATCTGACGACAAATCCTTGTATTCTTTCCATTTCACTTCACTTACCCCTATTATAACCAGATTGAACCTTTGGATTTCCATTTTCAGATTTTCAGTTTCCCTACCTCGTTCAAGCTTCTGACATTCCACGCCCGGCTGGTAGGACATTATCCTTTCGTTGGTTATTTATCCTTTTTCTCATTGCGACCTCCCTTTTTCATTCCCCTCCCGGAGACCCGAATGATGGACTATGCCGGAATCTTTTGCCAATGGAGAGATCATCATGACACTTTTTCCGTTACTGGCCACATGTCCTGCGCATACATGTCATGTGTCTTTGAGGCAGTATTACCTTCTGCATCCTCATGCCGTTGATCATAGATGCTTCTTCCGCTATTAGGGGCAGTTTCCCATCGCTGAACCTCTGTCCACTTCTCCGGCCTCCCTGACGAGGCCGTTGGCAGAATGAGGATGACCTCTTATGGCAGAGGTCTTCTGCCGTCATGCTGACTATTAATCAAAATTTAAGCTGTTAAGTGTTTTGAACCCAGGACCGAGGACTTTTGGATTACTAATCAAAAACGCTATCTGTATGACAGGAGTGAAATTTTTTTGCATTAGCGCAAAAAAAAAACAAAAAAAAAACGGGTAGCAGAGAGGAGCTAAATTAAAAAAAAAGCGTGGCTGTGTGCTTTAGATTATAATTGTAGAGGTTAACAGTAGTTGATAAATTTTGATGTGTGGGGAGCAAAATAACTGATGATGCCTAAAATAGAGATGGTATGAAACGTAGACCGCCTATAGCAAGATCGCAGGGTGAGAATCCTGATACAATTTTATCAACAGAAAAGAGCAACACAATGATCCTCTCCAGACCATGGTCTACATATACATCTATATGAAACACTCTGCAAATCACATTTTAAGTGTCTAGCAGACGGTTCATTGAATTACCTTCACAATTCTCTATTATTCCAATCTTGTATAGCGCGCGGAAAGAATGAACATCTGTAACTTTCCGTACGAACTCTGATTTTCCTTATTTTATCCTGGTGGTCGTTTCTCCCAATGTAGGTTGCAATACAAAACGTGCTGTCCTTCTTTGAACATTTTCGATGTACTCCGTCAATCCTACCTGGTAAGGATCGCGCACCACGCAGCAGTATTCTAAAAGAGGACTGACAAGCGTAGTGTAGAAAGTCTCCTTAGTAGATCTGTTATTTTTTCTAAGTGTTCCTTCCAATTTAAGTTGTTCGTAATTGTAATTCCTAGGTATTTAGTTGAATTTAAGGCCTTTAGATTTGACTGATTTATCATGTAACCTGAGTTTAACGGATTTATTTTAGCACTCATGTGGATGACCTCACACTTTTCGTTATTTAGGGTCAACTATTAATTTTCGCACCATACAGTTATCTTTCCTAAATAATTTTGCAATTTGTTTTGATCTTCTAAGAACTTTATTAGTCGATAAACGACAGCGTCATCTGCAAACCACCTAAGACGGCTGCTCAGGTTGTCTCCCAAATCGTTTATATAGATAAGAAACAGCAAATGGCCTATGACACTAGCTTGGGGAATGCCAGCAATCACTTCTGTTTTACTCTATGACTTTCTGTCAGTTACTACGATCTGTGACCTCTCTGACAAGAAATCACAAATCCGGCCACATAACTGAGACGATATTCCTTAAGCATCCAATTTCTCTACATACTGCTTGTGTGGTACAGTGTCAAAAGCCTTCCGGAAATCCAGAAATACGGAATCAATCTGAAATTTCTTGACAATAGCACTTCATGCGATTAAAGAGCTATTTGTGTTTCACAAGAACGATGTTTTCGAAATTCGAGTTGACTGTGTGTCAATAGACCGTTTCCTTCGAGGTAATTCATAATGTTCGGACACAATATACGTTGCAACATCCTGCTGCATATCGACGTTAACGATATGGGCCTGCAGTTTAGTGGATTACCCCTACTGCCTTTATTGAATATTGGTGTGGCCTGTGCAACTTTCCAGTCTTTGGGTACGGATCTTTCGTCGAGCGAACGGCTTTATACGATTGACAATTGTGGAGCTATTGTATCAGCATACTTTGAAAGGAACCTAATTGGTATACAGTGTAGACCAGAAGACTTACTTTTATTAATGATAATAAACAATCCGTCTCGATTGCAAATTGAAACCGGATGTTTACCTAGGTTTCGGCGCGGATAATCACGCCTTCTGCGGAGCACACTAAAACTACAAACTGCCTAAAGAGGCACGGTCCAAATTTTAATAAGTTATTTAAGCAACTTTACTAATCCAAGGATATTTACTTCTACGTTAATCATGCTAGCAGCTGTTCTTGATTTGAGTTCTGGAGTATTTGCTTCGTCTTCTTTTGTGAAGGCATTGAGGAAGGCTGAGTTTAGTAACTCTGCTTTGGCGACACTGTCTTCGATAGTATGTTCATCGCTAGGCACTGACTGTGTCTTTCCGCTAACATACTTCACATACGGCCAGAATCTCTTTTTCTGCCAGATTTCGTGGCAAAGTTTCGTTGTGGAATTACTAATAACACCTCGCATTGAAGTCCGATCTTCTGTAAATGATCGCCAATCTTGGGGATTCTGCGTCTCTTTAAATTTGACATGTCTGTTTCGTTGTTTCTGCAACAGTGATCTGACCCGTTTTGTGTACCAAGGACGATCAGCTCTGTCGTTTGTTAATTTATTTGGTATAAATCACTAAACTGCTATCGATACCTTTTCTTTGAATTCAAGCCAAATCTTGTCTACACTTATATTATTAATTTGGAATGAGTGGAGATTGTCTCTCAGAAAGGCGTCAGTTGAAATTTTTGACCAGATATATTTTTGTTTTATTTTTGGACGATTCTCAATCTTGCTACGAGAACTCTGTGTTCGCTAATCCCTGTATCCATTTTAATGCTCGTTATGAACTAAGGATTATTTGTTGCTAATAGGTCAGATGTGTTTTCTCAACCGTTTACTATTCGCGTGGGCTCATGAACTAAATGCTCGAAATAATTTTCAGTGAATGAATTTAGCACAACTTCCGATGATGTTTTATGCATACCTTCGGAATTAAAAATTTATTTTCGCCAATAACATTTCAGGGCTAAATTAAAGTCACCACCAACTATAATTGTATGAGGCGGGTACGTGTTTGAAATCAAAATCAAGTTTTCTTGGAAACTTTCAGCACTTGCATCATCTGAATTGGGAGGTCAGTCAAAGGATGCAATTATTAATTCGTTCTGGCTACCAACAACGACCTCTGCCCATACTAACTAACAGGAATTATCTACTTCAGTTTCGCAACAGGATAAACTACTTCTGATAGCAACAAACACCCCACCGCCAACAGTGTTTTGCCTATCCTTTCAGAACACCGTTAGGTTCTTCGCAAACATTTCGGTTGAGCTTATCTCGGGCTTTAGCCGGCTTTCAGTGTCTATAACGATTTGAGCATCAGTGCTTTCTATTGGCGCTGTGAGCTCTGGTTCTTTCTCAACAGTATTTTCCGGAGATCGTCTAAACTAAAAATCCGTCCAGTCCAGTCCAGTGCTTAAGTAAGGTAATCAGCTATTGTATGACTCAGAATATTCCGTACTAAATTCCATGGACAAAATATTGCAAACAGCTTCAATTCCATAAGGACAGCATAAAATCAGACGTTGTCGGCCAGAGGCTACTTATCCATACATCTGTCTTCATTTGTCGGCTCAGTAACTTATGACTCGAACCACTAGATATACTCATGAATTTCGATGCGGCCTCAGTTTGCGATCGAATGCCGTTATGGAAAACGGTTTAGCTAATTGACGAGAATCTATCCTTTATTTAGTTACCAATAGTTGTAACAGACTGACAATGTCCCAATGGATAACACCTCATCATCCACTGTGATTAACATTTTCACGGTTGATTTCGAGATTCTGAGGACGGATCATTTCAGTTGCTGTAGTTGAAACCTCTGGGCATTTGGCGATATGTGGATAAAATGTGTATATCTGTCTCCTTTGGCACTGCATTTTTGGATGTTGAATATTCCTAACGGTAGATTCGCTGTGCCTTATGCCTGGCGCGTGTTAAACAATGTGAGAATGCCATTGTATTATTTTGTATTGTATGTTAACCGAGGACCTAGAAACGACGGAGAGGCTCCGTCCCCGCCGCAGCCGCAGTGGTCCACAACCCCACGACGACTGCCGCAGTCCACTTCACCCCTTCGCCGCCTCACACCGAACCCAAGGTTATTGTGCTGTTCGGCCCCCAGTAGACACCCCAGGGAACGTCTCACACGAGACGAGTGTAGCCCCTATGTTTGCATGGTAGAGTAATTGTGGTGTACGCTTACGTGGAGAACTTGTTTGCGCAACAATCGCCGACACAGTGTAACTGAGGCGGAATAAGGGGAACCAGCCCGCATTCGCCGAGACAGATGGAAAACCGCCTAAAACCATCCACAGACTGGCCGGTTCACCGAACCTCGACACAAATCCTCCGGGCGGATTCGTGCCGGGGACGAGGCGCTCCTTCCCGCCCGGAAGAGAATGCCATACTCTCATAAAATTTCCCATGTCATAGAATCAACACCCAGCCTTTTTATAATCTTTGTAAAAACAGACATAATGACTGATGGGATAACCGCAATCACTGGTTAGTTACCCGTCCACACACAGCATTCTTCACGGGTTACTCCTGTAGGCGAAATTTCAGATCTGAAGATGGTCCTAGAGGAACCGAAAACGGTCATGTGAATAAAAATTTTTTGAAATCCAGAAGGATTATAACTAACGTTTTATAATCCACATATTATACATACTTCTAGAAAAATAAAAAGAAGCAACGCACCACAAAGGAATTATCCGAATGGAACAGAAATCTGTAGATGTGACCTACATGTACAGCCAAACAAATGATTAAAATTGCCGAAAAACTGTACAATTATTCAAGAGAAAGATCTTCGGCCGGCCGGTGTGGCCGTGCGGTTCTAGGCGCGTCAGTCTGGAACCGCGTGACCCCTACGGTCGCAGGTTCGAATTCTGCCTCGGGCATGGATGTGTGTGATGTAATTAGAATAGTTAGGTTTAAGTAGTTCTAAGTTCTTGGGGACTGATGACCACAGATGTTGAGTCCCATAGTGCTCAGAGCCTTTTGAACCATTTGAAGAAAGATCTTCACAAACTGAGCAGGACAATAAGGCGTTTGTCTATGTCTGGCCCTTATGTGAGTAGTTATTCTACTTCACACTGGTTTATAGATTACTGAATGTCCTCCTGAACGATATTCTGCCAAATTCTTTCTGACTTTCGCGTTAGATCGTTAAATTCCGGAGGTAGTTGGAGGGTCCTGCCCACGCTTTCGACTGGGGAGAGACCTGGAGACCTTACCTGCCCAGGTAGGGTTTGGCAAGCATGAAGACACACAGTACAAACTCACGCCCTGGGGGCTGGATATTATCTTGCTGAAATGTAAGCTTAGGATGGCTTACCATAAAGGGCAACAAAAGGTGGCGTGCAGCATCATTGAGATATCTTTATACTGTAAGAGCGCCACGGAGAAGAATTGTCTTCATTAACGAGTCCGGCTTCGAGTTTTATTATTAGATAAGCTTCTATTTGTCTTCCGTGGATGTAATATTTTAAATTTCCAAGGAATTTCTCTTAGCTCTGCCTTTTAACTCGTTTGTGTTTTAACTAATGCTATTTCTCTTTTACAATCAATCTGATCTTGTACACTTCTTGTATTGAAATGTCTTAAAAAAGCATCTTTATTTCTCATAATCATCTTTGCTGGGGCTTCGTTCTGTACAGGGAGCCTTCTTGTGTTCGTATATTTCTTCACCTTTCCTATAGCCTCTTCAGCTAATTTTATTATTATATCACTAGCTTTCCTTCATTCTTCAGTTTTGTTTGGTTTACTGTTGATTAATTTAACATTTCATCCATTGTTCACTGATATAAATGCCCCACGCTAGAATCCTGTAGAAGCTATAATTGAAGAGATCCTTCCCCAATGTATATATTTTAAAGTCAGCATTGTATTGTGGCATTATTTATTTTAGATACCATCAGAAGGTTGTCCGAATGTACACCGTACCCTCGTCGTGCTCTAGTATCTTGTACTAATAGTTGTTTTGTAATTTGTGGGGATGAAATTAATGATTGACCTGCCTGCCTCTTCTTGCACACCAAATGATTTTATGGACATTTTCATGTCGATAAAATCCATTTGCTACCTTCAGGTTTTAAAATGTTGCGAAGTCTCTTAACTGTTCACCACTTTATATGCTGTAAAATTCCTCAGTAGCCAAACTAGCCCTTTCGAAGGAGTATTTTCTACCCATCCGTTAAAATCGCCAGCGATTGTGGGATGGTGATGACTATGAACCTTTTCACCAAAGACTGCAGGGAACGATAAATTTGTCAGCCTCTCCCTGTCTGACTTACTCTGGTGAATATATAGGTGTTAATATTCTGTTTCAATTTGAATTTTAAATGCATAATTCTTTCATTAATGGGAGTGTACGAATGTAGGCTCTCTTTCGAATCAGTCTTTACCATTATACAGTTCCTCTTCTATTCACATCCACTCTGCTGTGTATGAAAATGTAATATTTCCATTCAATGGTTTCTTTGTTTCTTTTTTCAGTAATTACTGCTATATCAGTTTTTCCCTTTTAGTAGTTCTTGGTGAAGTTCTCGATCTTTGCTGTCTAGGATCCTCTCATTCCATGTGGCTATCTTCAGTAATTCATTTTCATTGCCCTGGTTGTCAACTTAGCATCAGTTCAGCTTTCATTTGGTAGGTTGTGTAGAGGAAATGATTTATTTCCCTTGTTACAGGTTGTCGACCTGTAGTTAGGCTAACTATGTTGCGATATTGTCACCTTTAGGCACCGTGGCAACCACAATAAGAGCAGAAAATCAAAGATACTTTCAGGTCTCTAAGCCTAATATCCTGGGGGTCGGAAAAAAAGTAAGAGTGAGCTAAGGGAGGCTGACAGGGAAGATTATAGCAGAAGCCTAACACATGTAAGTGGAAATAATATCAGACTTAGCTAAGGGACCACAGGGATACCACTCAAATACTCCTGAGGCGTGAGCCTCTTAGTATTATACTTCGTCCGGAATCTCACCAACAGAGCATCTGGCATTGCTGACCATACCAAGAGCATTGTTCTAGCCAGCATAGCTCAGTGGGTCATTGAGGCGCACAAACTTCACCACGACCGATAATGTGGTTGTCCTTGGGGATGATATACTTATCATGTCAGGTGTAATTAAGAACTTTCACTTAGCATGAATTTTTTCTGATAAAAGAAAGGTGCCTATAATCAACAGTAGGTAATCGTGCAGTGTATCCTGAAATATATTTGTCTTGCACTGTTTATACGTAATTACGATAATTAGCATCATGAAATAACTGTAGGTAAATGTATATCAACCACATACAAAACTGTAAAATGTAAATCTGTATTACTGCCGTATATCTATACTGTCACAGGTTGTCCATGTGTGTTGTGCATTTGTAGTTATGAATTAATGGTCAGCATTCGTTAATGGAGTCCAGCGTCTGATGGCTAATTAAGTTGGTGTATTGCCGATATCTCTACACCATTCGATAGCGCTCGAGAAGAGCTGCTGACCGTCTCAACTTTTGAATAATCGGTATTAATTTCTAATTGACATACCTAATTATGAATCTAACAACAAGAACATTCGTCAGTAGCTATCAACTGGTTACGGCCACACTACCACGCCCATTTACATGTACTAGGCCTTTGGAATAAAAACCGTAATGTATGCTTATGGGTTTTTCGCATATGAATATTACTTTAAAGGCGTTACAACCAAACTCCGACAGCATGACGCGAAGCACTCCAAGTATTTGCATCTTGGCTGTCAAAAATTTCATGTCTAATATTTCAACAGCAATGAAAAGAGATGGATTCCTAAACAGCCCCATATGATGAGAGCGCCCTGATGTTCTAGATAAAACGCTATTCTGTGACGAAATGGAGCTTCTGTAACTGTTTTTTTGGGAAGTGGATAACCACCTTTTGATTCCGGATAAATTAGTGTATAAATTTGTATGCACAGACCAGAATAACAAATTGTACAGGACATTAGTCGACGAGAGACTGAATTTGTCTTCAGGGGCAACACTTCTCCGGGATAATATCCCAGAACGCTGTTCGAAACAATGTCGACATAGCATGAACAGACTCACATAATTTTGTGTACATGCAGCATCTAAAAATCGACGGATAGCACAGAAATACGCACTAGTCTAGTTTTTAACTGTAAGTAACTTCATGTCTAAGTAACTTATGTATATTAATTTTGCAAAATGTTAAAATGTATGTGAATTCCTAAGGCACCAAACTGCTGAGGTCATTGTTCCCTGGACTTACACACTACTTAACGCTTAAGACCCATGCCCGATGGAGGACTCGAACCTCCGGCGTGAGGGGCCGTTCGATTAGTGACATGGCGTCTCTAACCGCGCGGCCACTGCGTGCAGCTTGTAAAATGTAATTATAATTTTATAAATAACAGATACACCTGCAGTCAGCTTGTGGGTCACAGAGATCGCTTATAATATGTTTCTTTGTTTTAGAAAATTAGTGAAGAGTGTTCCTGCTCCGGTCTTTCTCTTGTCTGTTCTGTTAGCTTTTCTACCGAAAGGGCGCACTGTACCTGCATTCCTTGTTTACCAATAAGTAGTTTCTCTTTTGTGTAGACAGATTTGATGTAAGCATACATTTAGAACAATTTGTAATTAAATTACTGTAAGTTAGTTAAGTTTCATGAGTTCTCCTAATAGATATAAGATACATGAAATATTTTATTGTTACACGAGTCGATCAATACGAGCTTAACGGAACGTGGCATGGAGCCGCAATGGCCGCATAAAATTAGTGTTCTGCAATTTATTCATTTGCGACTTGCTACAGCATCCCTAATATTAATTGCCGATCATCACGAAGCATTTCGCAAACTCGAATGCATGCGCGGAATCTTTAATGATCTGGCCACAGTCTCCAATCTACGATTCCATTTCGGCCGTAATTAGAGGATACCCGCCCCGCAAAATTGGTGGTGGTATTATAAGATGTAATCTTCTCTCAATTTTACAGAATTTTCTTAGAAGTCAATTTGTTGTAAAAACGTAGTAGTGGATGGCTCATTCTCTGGCTAAAAATGAAAATTTAAAATACAGTAATACCGGATGGCACGTAGTGAAGGGAAGAATCACGATTATCACGAATAGCGGTAGATGGCAGATGACAATTTGTTCATGCTCAGCCTTAAGGGGTGGCGATATCAAGGTTACATTCCTCATTTACGTAGAACTGAGCAAGATAAGTCATTCAGGTTAAATTTATTAAGAAATATTTATTAATTAATGAGTGCACCAATATGAATGTACATTTTGTGTTTATTTTGAGTGCGACCGAGCTAATATTAATAAAGTGATGCTGAACTGGCACGGGAGAGTTGCAAAACTCGGAGAAATTTTCTCCGTGTTAGCCAAGTCCATTACAACGGCAATTTATTGCCAAGATGGCGTTAGGTGTTAAAATATTAGCCGTTGTGCTACAAAAACATTTCTTCAGGTGCAGCGTCAAGGTATTACTAAACCGTCTCCATAGTCTAGCAACCCAAAATGTCAGAATCACCCTTATAAACTTCTTGAAATAAACCCAATTAACTCGATCATAAAAATCTAGGGAAAAACGGATCAGTCGACCGTTTTTCTAAGGACTATATAAAAAGAGCTAGCATGCCCCAACTCTTAGCTCATCATCGAGAAACAACGGACATTTCCATGATGGGTATACTGAGATGCAGGGCCCCATCGACCAGCTGATAGGATTCCATGCCTATACAATTTTATCTGAGGCCGTAAGCCTCTGAAGGTTAAGGAAGCTACCGTTTTTTGAGCAATCATTTTAATGATTTTATTGCTCACGAGTAGAGACAACTAAAACAAAAGTTATTGCTCAGATGTAACTATTGCTACTGAACTACACGGTCCTCCATGCAGCCGCTCAGGTAACACTAAAATTCTATTGCCGTTGTATCATTACGTGGCGATATCTACACTCCTGGAAATGGAAAAAAGAACACATTGACACCGGTGTGTCAGACCCACCATACTTGCTCCGGACACTGCGAGAGGGCTGTACAAGCAATGATCACACGCACGGCACAGCGGACACACCAGGAACCGCGGTGTTGGCCGTCGAATGGCGCTAGCTGCGCAGCATTTGTGCACCGCCGCCGTCAGTGTCAGCCAGTTTGCCGTGGCATACGGAGCTCCATCGCAGTCTTTAACACTGGTAGCATGCCGCGACAGCGTGGACGTGAACCGTATGTGCAGTTGACGGACTTTGAGCGAGGGCGTATAGTGGGCATGCGGGAGGCCGGGTGGACGTACCGCCGAATTGCTCAACACGTGGGGCGTGAGGTCTCCACAGTACATCGATGTTGTCGCCAATGGTCGGCGGAAGGTCACGTGCCCGTCGACCTGGGACCGGACCGCAGCGACGCACGGATGCACGCCAAGACCGTAGGATCCTACGCAGTGCCGTAGGGGACCGCACCGCCACTTCCCAGCAAATTAGGGACACTGTTGCTCCTGGGGTATCGGCGAGGACTATTCGCAACCGTCTCCATGTAGCTGGGCTACGGTCCCGCACACCGTTAGGCCGTCTTCCGCTCACGCCCCAACATCGTGCAGCCCGCCTCCAGTGGTGTCGCGACAGGCGTGAATGGAAGGACGAATGGAGACGTGTCGTCTTCAGCAATGAGAGTCGCTTCTGCCTTGGTGCCAATGATGGTCGTATGCGTGTTTGGCGCCGTGCAGGTGAGCGCCACAATCAGGACTGCATACGACCGAGGCACACAGGGCCAACACCCGGCATCATGGTGTAGGGAGCGATCTCCTACACTGGCAGTACACCACTGGTGATCGCCGAGGGGACACTGAATAGTGCACGGTACATCCAAACCGTCATCGAACCCATCGTTCTACCATTCCTAGACCGGCAAGGGAACTTGCTGTTCCAACAGGACAATGCACGTCCTCATGTGCTCTAGAAGGTGTAAGTCAACTACCGTGGCCAGCAAGATCTCCGTATCTGTCCCCCATTGAGCATGTTTGGGACTGGATGAAGCGTCGTCTCACGCGGTCTGCACGTCCAGCACGAACGCTGGTCCAACTGAGGCGCCAGGTGGAAATGGCATGGCAAGCCGTTCCACAGGACTACATCCAGCATCTCTACGATCGTCTCCATGGGAGAATAGCAGCCTGCATTGCTGCGAAAGGTGGATATACACTGTACTAGTGCCGACATTGTGCATGCTCTGTTGCCTGTGTCTATGTGCCTGTGGTTCTGTCAGTGTGATCATGTGATGTATCTGACCCCAGGAATGTGTCAATAAAGTTTCCCCTTCCTGGGACAATGAATTCACGGTGTTCGTATTTCAATTTCCAGGAGTATAGTTTCAGAAGTTTTATGATAACTGGGGTCCACAGCCTCCGTGAAATTTTTAAAAGAAATCATTGCCCTTTTGGCTGTTAAAACATTTACTACTACTGAAATTTCGACACGTGTTCATTTTCAAGTATTTTGAAAACAATCAGTTGTAAAATAATTGTACAGTGAGTATGCCTGTGACATACACTACTGCCCATTAAAATTGCTACACCACGAAGATGACGTGCTACAGACGCGAAATTTAATCGACAGGAAGAAGATGCTGTGATATACAAGTGATTAGCTTTTCAGAGCATTCACACAAGGGTAGCGCCGGTGGCGAACCCTCCAACGTGCTGACATGAGGAAAGTTTCCAACCGATTTCTCATACACAAACAGCAGTTGACCGGTGTTGCCTGGTGAAACGTTGTTGTGATGCCTCGCGTAAGGAGGAGAAATGCGTACCATCACGTTTCCGACTTTGATAAAGGTCGGATTGAAGCGTATCGCAATTGCGGTCTATCGTATCGCGACATTGCTGCTTGCGTTGCTCGAGATCCAATGACTTTTTTTTTTTTTTTTTGGTCATCAGTCTACTGACTGGTTTGATGCGGCCCGCAACGAATTCCTTTCCTGTGCTAACCTCTTCATCTCAGAGTAGCACTTGCAACCTACGTCCTCAATTATTTGTCTGCCGTATTCCAATGTCTGTCTTCCTCTACAGTTTTTGCCCTCTACAGCTCACTCTAGTACCATGAAAGTCATTCCCTCATGTCTTAGCAGATGTCCTATCATCCTGTCCCTTCTTCTTATCAGTGTTTTCCACATATTCCTTTCCTCTCCGATTCTGCGTAGAACCTCCTCATTCCTTACCTTATCAGTCCACCTAATTTTCAACATTCGTCTATAGCACCACATCTCAAATGCTTCGATTCTCTTCTGTTCCGGTTTTCCCACAGTCCATGTTTCACTACCGTACAATGCTGTACTCCAGACGTACATCCTCAGAAATTTCTTCCTCATATTAAGGCCGGTATTTGATATTAGTAGACTTCTCTTGGCCAGAAATGCCTTTTTTTCCATAGCGAGTCTGCTTTTGATGTCCTCCTTGCTCCGTCCGTCATTGGTTATTTTACTGCCTAGGTAGCAGAATTCCTTAACTTCATTGACTTCGTGACCGTCAATCCTGATGGTAAGTTACTCGCTGTTCTCATTTCTACAACTTCTCATTACCTTCGTCTTTCTCCGATTTACTCTCAAACCATACTGTGTACTCATTAGACTGTTCATTCCGTTCAGCAGATCATCTAATTCTTCTTCACTTTCACTCAGGATTGCAATGACATCAGCGAATCGTATCATTGATATCCTTTCACCTTGTATTTTAATTCCACTCCTGAACCTTTCTTTTATTTCCATCATTGCTTCCTCGATGTATAGATTGAAGAGTAGGGGCGAAAGGCTACCGCCTTGTCTTACTCCCTTCTTAATACGAGCACTTCGTTCTTGATCGTCCACTCTCTCGTCCCTTTACTTTTCCTAAAGCCAAACTGATCGTCACCTAGCGCATTCTTAATTTTCTTTTCCATTCTTCTGTATATTATTCTTGTAAGCAGCTTCGATGCATGAGCTGTTAAGTTCATTGTGCGATAATTCTCGCACTTGTCAGCTCTTGCCGTCTTCGGAATTGTGTGGATGATGCTTTTCCGAAAGTCAGATGGCATATCTCCAGACTCATATGTTCTTCACACCAACGTGAATAGTTGTTTTGTTGCCACTTCCCCCAATGATTTTAGAAATTCTGATGGAATGTTATCTATCCCTTCTGCCTTATTGGACCGTAAGTCCTCCAAAGCTCTTTTAAATTCCGATTCTAATACTGGAGCCCCTATCTCTTCTAAATCGACTCCTGTTTCTTCTTCTATCACATCAGAGAAATCTTGACCCTCATAGAGGCTTTCTATGTATTCTTTCCACCTGTCTGCTCTCTCCTCTGCATTTAACAGTGGAATTCCCGTTGCACTCTTAATGTTACCACCGTTGCTTTTAATGTCACCAAAGGTTGTTTTGACTTTCCTGTATGCTGAGTCTGTCCTTCCGACAATCATATCTTTTTCGATGTCTTCTCATTTTTCCTCCAGCCATTTCGTCTTAGCTTCCCTGCACTTCCTATTTATTTCATTCCTCAGCGACTTGTATTTCTGTATTCCTGATTTTCTCGGAACATGTTTGTACTTCCTCCTTTCATCAATCATCTGAAGTATATCTTCTGTTACCCACGGTTTCTTCGCAGCTACATTCTTTGTACCTATGTTTTCCTTCTCAACTTCTGTGATGGCCCTTTTTAGAGATGTCCATTCCTCTTTAACTGTACTGCCTACTGCGCAATTCCTTATTGCTGTATCTATAGCGTTAGAGAACTTCAAACGTATCTCGTCATTCCTTAGTACTTCCGTATCCCACTTCTTTGCGTATTGATTCTTCCTGACTAATGTCTTGAACTTCAACCTACTCTTCATCACTACTATGTTGTGATCTGAGTCTATATCTGCTCCTGCGTACGCCTTACAATCCAGTATCTGATTTCGGAATCTCTGTCTGACCATGATGTAATCTAATTGAAATCTTCCCGTATCTCCCGGCCTTTTCCAAGTATACCTCCTCCTCTTGTGATTCTTGAACATGGTATTCGCTATTACTAGCTGAAACTTGATACAGAACTCAATTAGTCTTTCTCCTCTTTCATTCCTCGTCCCAAGCCCATATTCTCCTGTAACCCTTTCTTCTACTCCTTCCCCTACAACTGCATTCCAGTCGCCCATGACTATTAGATTTTCGTCCCCCTTTACATACTGCATTACCCTTTCAATATCCTCATTTACTTTCTCTATCTGTTCATCTTCAGCTTGCGACGTCGGCATGTATACCTGAACTATCGTTGTCGGTGTTGGTCTGCTGTCGATTCTGATTAGAACAACCCGGACACTGAACTATTCACAGTAACACACCCTCTGCCCTACCTACCTATTCATAACGAATCCTACACCTGTTATACCATTTTCTGCTTCTGTTGATATTACCCAATACTCATCTGACCAGAAATCCTTGTCTTCCTTCCACTTCACTTCACTGACCCCTACTATATCTAGATTGAGCCTTTGCACTTCCCTTTTCAGATTTTCTAGTTTCCCTACCACGTTCAAGCTTCTGACATTCCACGCCCCGACTCGTAGACCGTTATCCTTTCGTTGATTATTCAATCTTTTTCTCATGGTAACCTCCCCCTTGGCAGTCCCCTCTCGGAGATCCGAATGGGGGACTATTCCGGAATCTTTTGCCAATGGAGAGATCATCGTGACACTTCTTCAATTACAGGCCACATGTCCTGTGGATACACGTTTACGTGTCTTTAATGCCGAGGTTTCCATTGCCTTCTGCATCCTCATGTCGTTGATCATTGCTGATTCTTCCACCTTTAGGGGCAATTTCCCACCCCTAGGACAAGAGAGTGTCCTGAACCTCTATCCGCTCCTCCGCCCTCTTTGACAAGGCCGTTGGCAGAATGAGGCTGACTTCTTATGCCGGAGGTCTTCGTCCGCCAATGGTGATTATTTATCAAAGTTTAGACAGTGGCGGGGATAGAACCCTGGACCGAAGACGTTTTGATTATGAATCAAAGACGCTACCCGTAGACCACGGGTACCCCCTACGACTATTAGCAGAATATGGAATCGGTGAGTTCAGAAGGGTTATACGGAATGTCGTGCTGGGTCCCAATGGCCTAGTATCACTAGCAGTCGAGATGACAGGCATCTTATCTGCATGGCTATAGTGGATCGTGCAGCCACGTCTCGATCCCTGAGTCAACAGATGGGGACGTTTGCAAGACGACAACCATCTGCACGAACAGTTCGACGATGTTTGTAGCAGCATGGACTATCAGCTCGGAGACCATGGCTGCGGTTACCCTTGACGCTGCATCACAGACAGGAGCACCTGCGTTGGTGTACTCAACGACGAACCTGGGTGCACGAATGACAATACGTCATTTTTCCGGATGAGTCCAGGTTCTGTTTACAGGATCATGATGGTCGCATGCGTGTTTGGCGACATCGCGGTGAACGCACATTAGAAGCGTGTATTCGTCATCGCCATACTGGCGTATCACCTGGCGTGATGTTGTGCCTTTGGTTACACGTCTCGGTCACCTCTTGTTCGCATTGACGGCACTTTGATCAGTGGACGTTACATTTCAGATGTGTTACGACCCGTGGCTCTACCCTTCATTCGATTTCTGCGAAACCCTACATTTTAGCAGGATAACACATGATCGCATATTGCAGGTCCTGTACGGGCCTTTCCGGATACAGAAAATGTTCGACTGCTGCCCTGGCCAGCACATTCTCCAGATCTCTCACCAATTGAAAACGTCTGGTCAATGGTGGGGGAGCAACTGGCTCGTCACAATACGCCATTCACTACCCTTGGTGAACTGCGGTATCGTGTTGAAGCTGCATGGGCAGCTGTACCTGTACACGCCATCCAAGCTCTGTTTGACTCAATGGCCAGGCGTATCAAGGCCGTTATTACGGCCAGAGGTGGTTGTTCTGGGTTTCTGATTTCTATGGATCTATGCACCCACATTGCGTGAAAATGTAGTTACATGTCAGTTCTAGTAATATATATTTGTCCAATGAATACTCGTTTATCATACGCATTTCTTCTTGGTGTAGCAGTTGTAATGGCCAGTAGTGTATTTTTTAGCCTTCTCGAAAGTACGTCCTATAAGAAATTCCCCACCAAGTCAATAAAACTGGCTATTATAGTAGATACGTGAAGAACATGTTAGTGTTACTTAGATGATCAATCAGTGATACTGTCGTCACTTTCGCACAACTGAGTACTTTGCACACTAAGACTAATATTACCATTAAGTTAGAAAAACAACAACCTATTAATCATTATCATCTTAATATAATGAACGACCGGGGTGTTAATAGATTTGGCATCCATCGTAAACCCTCTTGCACCGATAATGTCATCTACAATAATTCCTGTCGGCCACGAACAAGCGAGAAGGCATTTTCCCATTCTATGATTAACAGACTAATCAATCTTCCCCTAAAACAAAATGAAAGTAAGAAAGCGCTACCGAACATTAGACATATAGTATTGAACTACGCTTTCCCTGCAAAAATGATTGTAAAAAATTCTCCTCCAAAATTACGCAATCACAATACTACTGATGAGATCATACTGCAGAAAGAGGGAGAAACAAAAACTAATTACTTATCCCTACCATATAGCTGACGTGTTCTGAAAGAATAGGTAAAGAATGTCTTAGTTCCAAAGTAAGAATATGCTTCCATACGGGAACTCGTTAGATCCGACCACGCATAAAAGTATCCAACACAACAAACCTTGCACACAACCCGGTGTTAATAAAATCAGCTTTGGAGAGTGCAATAACATCAATATAGAACAAACTGGTAGAAGTTTCAACAGTTATTTTAGAGAACTTAGTAATACCCATGATAACTGTAAATGATCCTCTCGGAATCTTATTTCGTCGATGAAACGCAGTCTGACCTTAAAAATACGAAATTCCGGGAATGATTCAGGAACATCTTACAGTCTACTGTTTTTGGGTATGATTGACTTTACCCGTGTTAATTCTGACAAATATTCTAGACCATGCTAGCTTATTACTGCATGGCACCACTCCTACATTTATACAGGGTGTCCCAGCTATCTTGTCCACCCAAAATATCTCTGGAACAATAAGAGCTATTGGAAAACGACTTTCACCGGTATCAATGTAGGGCTGGGACCCATGAATGTACAGTCGTGGACAAAACGAGCGAGACCCCTCTCCTTTTCGTTATGCTGATCCGTACCACTTTAAAGTCAGCTACACAGCATAACAGGCAAGGCGACCAAGTGCTACCAACGTTCTATGCACACGCGTGAAATTGAAAAACTATCCGAACTTTGTCAGACTGTTTCCAGTCATGTGTAAGACTATATTAATGCTGCTTAGTGTGTTAAACACAACACGTAAATATAATATATAAATGAAAGAAGAAACGCTAATTAGTATGAACTGTGCTAATAAAAATGAATTTCAGCTTATCGAGATAACATTATTTTAGTAAGACAAAGTACGCCAGATCGTTACGAATTAGCAAAATTCTATGCGCATTCGGCCGCGAACGTTCTGTGTCAACGTTCGGACCATTCATACTGGATTACCGTTGCTGGCCTACTATAAAAG
Organism: Schistocerca serialis cubense; assembly: GCF_023864345.2. Lineage (NCBI taxonomy): Eukaryota > Metazoa > Arthropoda > Insecta > Orthoptera > Acrididae > Schistocerca > Schistocerca serialis. The sequence continues at coordinate 231,754,724 of NC_064644.1, forward strand.
TGTGCAAATTTAGCAATTCGGAAGATACATAATGCAATTCTGTTAAAAATCATTCAGTGTCACACGTAAGTCACTTCAATTATTGACAGAAGCAGAAAAAGTAGGCAGTAAAAAGTATAAAATTCTACAAGAGTTTCATATTTATATCCTCAGGGCGCCGGTACAGAATAAAGGCAGCAATAAAACGTATTGGGGGCGCTTTACTGATAGTCTATCTGCCTACATCGAGATTAGAACCGAAAACAAACCAGACCTCCACTGCAGTAGCAACAACCCTTCATTACACTAGCAGACAACCCAGACAAACAGCCCTCTATTATTATCCCAGACATGAATAAGCCGGCAATTTCGCAATGAAAATGACAAAATGATCAGCAGTTTCTGTTGCACAGAGCTTTTAGGACTCAAAAACTAGTATTTTCTACCTTTCTGTCACAGCTTATGTGACAGTCATTGGGGAAGTCTATCGAAATAACAAAATACTGTTATTAGAGAGTAAATGTAGTAGGATAATTCTGCACCACGCCAGGAAATAAACGGCGACAGAGCTGCCAAACGTATTCTACAATGTTTCGAATTCTCCATTAGACTCGCCACAGCCAGAAAACGTTCATTACCCGAGGTGTTTCTTAAGCTACCTAGCAATGGGAATGCTCGTATCTCTAAAACGCGGTAGCATTAATACTGGGATCTTAATCACAACGTGTATAGGAAAATCGGTTTTATTTGCATTCCAGTAAACATGATTAGGATCGAAAGCGTAGCTACTGGATTGAAAGTTGACATAGACCGTTTCGCGGCCAAGTGCGCATTATATTTTGGTAATTCGTAACGATCTGGTGTCTTACTAAAACTGTTATGTTATCTCGATAAGCTGAAATTCATTTTTATTGGCACAGTTCACACTAATTAGCGTTTCTACTTTCATTTATATCTTATATTTACGTGCTGTGTTTAACACACTAATCAGCGTTAATATACCGGGTGATCAAAAAGTCAGTATACAGTTGATAACTGAATAAATCACAGAACAATGTAGATATAGAGGTACAAATTGACACACATGCTTGGAATGACATGGAGTTTTATTAGAACCAAAAAAATACAGAAGTTCAAAAAACGTCTGACACATGGCGCTTCATCTGATCGGAATAGCAATAATTAGCATAACAAAGTAAGAGAAAGCAAATATGATGTTCTTTACAACAAAATGTTCAATGTGTCCACCATCATTCCTCAACAACAGCTGTAGTCGAGGAATAATGTTGTGAACAGCACTGTAAAGCATGTCCGGAGTTATGGTGAGGCATTGGCGTCGGATGTTGTCTTTCAGCATCCCTAGAGATGTCGGTCCATCACGATATACTTGCGACTTCAGGTAACCCCAAAGCCAATAATCGCACGGACTGAGGTCTGGGGACCTGGGAGGCCAAGCATGATGAAAGTGGCGGCTGAGCACACGATCATCACCAAACGACGCGCGCGAGAGATCTTTCACGCGACTAGCAAATGGGGTGTTTTCTTTTTTGTTGTTGTTCTAATAAAACCCCATGTCATTCGAAACATGTGTGTCAATTTTTACCTCTCTATCTACATTATTCCGTTGTTTATTAAGTTTTCAAATTTATACTAACTTTTTGATCACCCGGTATTCTTACACATGATTGCAAACGTTCTGACAAAGTTCAGACAGTTTGTCAATTTCACGCCTGTGTATAGTATGTTGGTAGCACTTCATCGCCTTGCCTGTTACGCTGTGTAGCTGATTTAAAGCTGTACGGATTAACATAACGAAAAGGCGAGGGGTCTCGCTCGTTTTGTCCACGACTGTACATTCATGGGCCCCAGCCCTACATTGATACCGGTGAAACTCGTTTTCCAATAGCTGTTATTGTTCCTGAGATATTTTGGGTGGGCAAGATAGCTGGGACACCCTGTATATTACTTGCACTTGTTTTACGCATGTGGCTCTCTGTCTTCGTCAACATCTGAGATTTTAGACTCTTTTCTGCACTTGTATTATTGGCTATCGTTTTAGTGTGACTTGACAGTCACTTCATCTTTTTGCCTACTTTTAACCCACATTCTCAGCATCATTTGTGGATTCCGTTTTTATGAAAATGTATTTCTGTCACTTTTCTCCGTTCTGCACACATATTTCACAAACCACATGATATCGACTCCATATATTAGCTTATTTGCACTCCATAACCCATATTCTTTGTTTCTTCACATCTTGGCCGCTCTTCTGATCTATTTACTACGCCTGATACAAAAAATGTAAGTTTAAGAGTCTATATCACTATTTCACCAGCTTTCTGACATGCATGTCGCAAGTGACAGCAGATAAATTCAAACACCACATGCAAGTGCGCTTAGCCAGCAAGGCACAGATTTATGTTATTGGGTGGTTTAGCATCCCACGTAAGCAGTTTTGAAGTTTTCACACTCACATTTCTAAGTTTCGTAATTATATGTATTATACTTCACGAATTTTTCAGAATGCTTGAAAAAAGATAAATGTCGAAACTGCATTCGCAATAAATAATGTTTTAACAGCCAAAAGCGGAATGATTTCACTCACCATATGATTTTCTATCCCTTTTATCCCTATGATTCATAAATTCACTGACCCGGATTTATTCTATTACGTAGAACAACTGATTGACTTATTACATAGAGGTCTGCAGCTCGTGGTCGTGCGGTAGCGTTCTCACTTCCCGCGCCCGGGTTCCCGGGTTCGATTGCCGGCGGGGTCAGGGATTTTCTCTGCCTCGTGATGACTTGGTGTTGTGTGGTGTCCTTAGGTTAGTTAGGTTTAAGTAGTTCTAAGTTCTAGGGGACCGATGACCATAGATGTTAAGTCCCATAGTGCTCAGAGCCATTTGAACCATTTATTACATACCAGGGACACAGAGCTTCGAGATTTCAGTATACCTGTTGATTTGAATCTAACACATTATCTGTTAGAGCAGTTTGTTCTTTATGTCGATTCACATTAAATGTGACTAAGGGAAAGTCCGAGGTTATTTACGCTTGTCAGTAGGAAATGAAAGATGATGCCTAGGTCAGAATCAGGGCAGGAGCTACGTGGCAGCGAGCCCCAGTTTATATGGTTCAAATGGCTCTGAGCATTATGGGACTCAACTGCTGAGGTCATTAGTCCCCTAGAACTTAGAACTAGTTAAACCTAACTAACCTAAGGACATCAAAAACATCCATGCCCAAGGCAGGATTCGAACCTGCGACCGTAGCGGTCTTGCGGTTCCAGATTGCAGCGCCTTTAACCGCACGGCCACTTCGGCCGGCGAGCCCCAGTTTAGTCGAACAGTAGTGGGGAGCGTACCAGCGTTTAGCAGTCCTAGTAACACCCGGTGTTTTACAAGTCCTGCATCCATAGACGAATTTTTAGGTGTCGCCGTAAGAAACAGTTGCACGGATACTACCTGAGAAATTTTTTGTGGAGGAGCTAGTGTGCAAACAACGTTTCTTTGTATTCTTATGGCAATTTGGCAGACATTACGGTACTCAGTTAGAAGAGTTTAGTTAAAGCAGTTCTCAGGTCTTCTGAGACCACTGCTCTTCAGTATAATCAGACATTAGTTGGAATTCAACGCATCCGACACCCCCCTCACCCCCACCGCCCCATCACCCCTCTCAACCGAAATCGTCAACACTTTAGAACAGAAAAGAATTTTCTTTGAACACTTTTATTTGTAAACGAAGAAAGGTACATTATATTATATTTCTGTATGCATTTTATTAAACTAAGAAATAATGAGTAAATGAGGCAACTGGTACTGCTTATTTTTAACAATCTTTTTGCATAGAATGATGATGCGATTCTCATAGTGTCGTGAGTGATGGCTAAAATTCTTTCTGAAAACAGAAAGCTAAACAAACAGAGAAAAGGAACCACCAGAGCAGTTTTTTTTTTAAACGAGTATAGTCAGCCCAACGCTTACGCCATCTTCAGATCTACTATAAACCAAAAGAGTACTTGCATTCCTTGGCCATTGTTTCGTTGATAGTGGACCTGACGATGGTGTAAGTGTTGCGCCGTAACTAGCCGTATGAAATAAAATTTCTTGGATGATGCAGCTGTGGTGGTTCGTTTTCGTTAGATATACCACCTGCCGTTGTCCCATGTCTACGAGAACGAGGGATCTCCAAAGGCAGAAAGCTAGCTGTCCACACTCTTGATAGAAAACGTGCTTCCTGTGCATCACTCCTCTTCCTAGCGGTACTTGCTCCATGACGCACACCCTGATCCCCATTTAGGAAGTAATCAAGTTAACATGTGTGATCAGCACTTACATATTTAAGAGAGTTACACTGAAAGACTGCAGGTTAATGTAAGGGTGAGGTAAGCCATTACAAATCTGAAATGCACGTACATTAATAACAGGTGTAACCACTGGAATGTTGAATGCAAGCAGGCAAACGTATGCACTGTGTTGTAGAGGTGACGTATGTCAGTTTGCGGGATAGAGTTCCATGCCGGTTGCACTTAGTCGATTAATACAAGAGCCGTTAACGCTGGTTACGGATGACGCTGGAGTTCTCCCCCCTATGATGTCCCATATGTGCTTGATTGGAGATCGAGCAGGCGAAGGCAGCATGTCGACACTCTCTAGAGCACAGCAGCGGTACGTGAGCGAGCGTTATACTGTTGCAAAACACCCCGTGGAATGTTGTTCTTGAATAGCAACACAACAGGTCGCTTCACCATATTAACATACAAATGTACACTCAGGGTGTGTGCGATAACCACGAGAGTGCATACGAAATCGCACCCTAGATGATAACTCCAGCTGTAAGTCCACTGTTTCTAGCGTGCAGACTGGTTAGTCGCATGCTCTCAACTGGCATACTTCTGTTGAGTGGTACTTAAGTAAATAAATTAGTGAAATCAAAATGAACTAGAAATTAGAATATAAATGGAAAACTTGGTTTAGTTTAGAGAGTTACATATTCGCATTGAGCGGGCAGAACAGCAGAACAGAAGAGACAATGACCGTGAAGTCAGCAAGTTCCACATAAGCGGGCGCTGTCGATTCAGCCGTCAGGGCATCGCCCGACCGGCTCATGTGTTTCTCAGTTGTCGCCTTAAGACCTGAAATTTAGCAAAGCTTTGGGTGTTGACGAAATATTTCGGTCGCCACTCCGTTTAAGCACAAAATTTGTGAAATTGACTTTGTTGGGTCAAAATTAGAATTTACATAGCAAGTATTGAACTTTGTATAGGTAAAGACAATAAATGCATGCACAAGAACGCGGTTGAAAATGCATGATATTATAAAGTATTTGGAATTCAGTTAACATGATACTGCATACTTCGCAATAGTTCAAAATCAAAAGTAATTTACTAATTGCACGATGTAACATGATAATGATACAGAAACGTTACACCATAATGTTCACTTTCTACAGGTTTTACTAATCATTTCTTTCTAGGAAACATAACTCGTTACCAGAAATAAAGCAACTGCGCAGTGAATATGCCACAACTATCAGCTATCAAAACAGATAATGTCATAAATACAAAATCCAAGATTACATAAAGCACAACTAAAGACACAAAATCGTATAATGCTGTTCAATTATAATATACACTGTTCCTTTGCCAGAAGGATTATTTTAATGATAGTTTCTTTCTCATAAAGATAATACCGAAGTTAAGTCATCAAAATTGGTGTCATACTTTCAGTTAATCGATAAAATGTATTATCTTACTGTTAAACTTCGTTTCTGTGTTACTAACGGGACACTCGTTTATAACAATGATGGGCACAGGATCCTGTAGTTGGACTAATGACGAAGGAAAATTATTAGCACTGAGATACAATACATGGACAAAACTTTTAATACTCAGTAACTGATTCTACTACGCTGGCAAGTCTTTTACATTTCTAAGCTTCTGAAATGGCCCAGTCTTACCTTGAGGTTGAGTTTCTGCAGGCGTTACGCAGGCGTGATGGTTTGACGTTAACAATTATTAAGAGCAAACATTCAATACACTCCTACTTGGGCACATAGCACTCTCGTCTTGATGCTCTTGAAAGTGTTCTCAAATACATTTTTTACTGTGGTCCACAACACTGAGTGCTCGTTCTTCCGCAATTTAAGGCGTACGTTTGATACTAGTTAACTTCTCTAGGCAAGTGACGCCATCTTTCGCAGTACGTCTCCAGGTTTAATGTCCTTCTTGCTGCGTCCATCATACGTTATTTGCTGCCTAGGTAGTAGAATTCATTTACTTTGTCTACTTCGTGGTCACGAACTCTGCGGTTAGGTTTCTCGTTGTTCTCAATCCTGCTATTTCTCATTACTTTTGTCTGTCATCGGTTTATTCTCAATCTATACTCTGTACTCATTAGACGGTGCATTAAATTCAGCAGATCCCATAATTCATCTTCACCTTCACAGCGACGTTATCAGCGAGCCTTATTATTGATATCACTTCACCGTGAATTTCAATCCCTCTCTTGAATCTTAATTTTATTTCCGTCATCCCTTCTTCGGTGTAGGGATTGGACATTAGGAGCGAAACCTTAAACGCATGTCTTACACCCTTTTTAATCCGAGCACTTTTTACGGATGTGTCTTGATTTTTTCTCGTCCTTGCTTCCATTATCAACTGCAACATTAGAACTTCCCCACGGCGTCTTTTTGTTTTCCTAAAGCCAAACTAATCGTGTAGCAGATTTTGAATTTTCTTTTCCATTTTCTCGCAAATTATTTTTGCCAGCAGCTTGGATGCATGAACTGCTAAGCTGATTGTGCGGTAGTTCTCGGACTTTTCGGCTCTTGCTATTTTCAGAATTCTGTGGAAGGTGTTTTCCCAAAAGTCTGATTGTATGTCGCCATCTCACATTCTACGTGAATAATCGTTTCGTTGCGACTTCCCCCTCTCTGCCTTATTGGATCTTAAATTGTCCAAACCTCTTTTAAATTCTGCCTCTAGTAATGGATACCCTATCTCTTTCTTGTCGACTCCTACTCCTTGTTCATCAGACGAATCATCCCTCTCGTAGATGGCATCAGTGCACTCTTTTCAACTGTCCGCTCTCCTTAACATTTAACAGTGGAATTCCCATTCCACTCTTAGAGTTACCGCCCTTGCTTTTAATTTCACCGAAGTATATGATTAAGGCTATACCAAAATTAGTAAATGTTGTGTCTAGGCAGGACAGCCTAGACACAATGAGAGGAAGCCGAAAGGCACACGCTTAAACTCACGCAGGCTGGCGTGAGGTCTGAAACAGGATACGTAATGAATGCTATAAAGAAAAGTACGTAGCTTCTGGAATACTTAACTTTAATCCACATTTGTAGAACATCGCTCTTGATGATACATTAATAGAATCTCAATATCAATTGAATACGGCGCCTTGCTAGGTCGTAGCAAATGTAGCTGAAGGCTATGCTAACTATCGTCTCGGCAAATGAGAGCGTAGTTGTCAGTGAACCGTTCCTTGCAAAGTCGGCTGTACAACTGGGGCAAGTCCTAGTACGTCTCTCTAGACCTGCGGTGTGGTGGCGCTCGGTTTGCTATCACTGACAGTGGCGACACGCGGGTCCGACGTATAGTAATGGACCGCGGCCGATTTAAAGGCTACCACCTAGCAAGTGTGGTGTCTGGCGGTGACATCACAGTAAATGCTTCATGCAATGCATACTTACACAGATGCAGTAACATGTCGAATTCATTTGATTTTTCATTAATTTATATTGCTAGCTTTTTGAATACAGCGAATTCTCGGCAGAAATCATCTGTATTAAATTCTTTCCAATATTTCTGTGCTAGATCATCTCAATTTCTCTGCAGATCCTCAGTCGGCCAGTTGATACGTTTGGCCACTGAGGAAGGCGAAATTTTCTTGTAAACTCCTTCTTCTGTCTACTCTTGATTCAAAATGTTTTAGAATTCTGTCAAATACTACTTTTATATCTTTGAAAACTGGCTCATTCACTTTAAGTGCTCTTAATTCGATTTCAAGATTTCATTGTGTTTCCTTTTCGTTCTGTAAGTTCGTTTGCTTTTAAGAACTGGCTCGATTTCCAACTTTCTAGATACAGTTACTGCTCCTTTTATCCTTCCTTCTATTGGTTTTTCTCTCATTTCTCGCAATATCTCAACAAGACCTTGCATTAGCGCAACAGAAAGTGTAGTGATAATGTCCTCTTTCTGTATTACAACGTTCACTCTATTAATCTGCCAAAGAACGATAGACAGTGCTTAATCTGTGGCCAGTTTCATACTTAGATCTGTGGCAAGAGACGATTCTTCATTTGCTCCCAGATCTTTGACAACTTTCGGTGTTTAGCCGATATCTTGTTTGACTAATTCATTATCAGACGCCATTTGACCATCTTCTGTGCGGATGCACGAAGAGTGCCCTAACTGTTACGGGAATCGGCAAAAAACCGCGAGTAATGACTATAATGGTCAGGGGCACTACGAATATAGTGCGGGACAATAAGTTGAAAATGTGGATCTCACGGGAGGCGTGCCAGAGGTAAGTCCCTGCAGTCACACTATCTTCTGTGTCCTCGTTGGCTCAGATAGATAGAGCGTCTGTCATGTAAGCAGGAGATCCCGGGCTCGAGTCCCGGTCGGGGCACACATCTTCAACTTTCCCCGTTGACTTATATCAACGCCTGTATACAGCTAGGGTATTTATTTCATTGTAATTTAGTCCCTTTTAAGTTGGTTTTTCTACACTTTTACTTTATTTTCCACGGCATGGATCCAAAAAAAAAAAGAAAGCCAAACAAGCTAACTGCTCTTGACATGACGAATCTGAATGCACACCCGCATTTAAACAGGGTGCTAAACATGGTACACACTCCGCCAGTTGGTTCAGTTCCATAACTTTGGACTGTACTCCTTTTACATGCTGGCCATTTTGCACAGTCAGACCATCAGCTTCTAGTTTTTCTAGAATCCGCTCCATGATATACTTATATATTCTCCTGTCTTTCTGTCAACTTCTATAAGACCATGAATGCTTCCTTTTATTTCAAATTCAGTTTCTGTTATTTTCAGAGAACGAATCAAATGCCTCATTTGTTCTTTGTGAGATACAACTGGAGGGCAGTCAAACATGATGGTGAAACAGCTGGTCTCGCATTGATAATGCTATTTCGAACTTTGTTTTCCAATTACATCGATTATTTCATTTGTATTATCTTCGACAAATAGGATACCGTCCTTTTTCTATGTGGTCTAATTGGTACATGAGAGTAGCATTGTATTTGGCGAGCACAGTTACCGAATTAAGAAAATTTCCTTGACTAGGATGACGAAAATTTTCAGTGAGAAGAAAGACAGTTTGTAGCAAGACACATGACAGGCTCCATTATTACATGAGCAATATGTCTCCATGTTTCTTTCTCCGAGACAATTAATCGCTCAATGTCGCGATCGACTCCCTGGCCTAATTTCATTTGTTGCAGACTGGTTTTACCATCTGATAAAACATTCTTTATGTGTTTGTGATGCTTAACCTTTCTGAAGCCTCTTCCCACCTAACAAACCCTGTGCACACAAGGCTGATGTAGAAGTGTTGGCGTAGAGATTTCAGGTGTTACAGTAAATTGGATTTTTTGTTTTCGATCAAAGAAGACTGCATATTTTATTATTTTCTTAATTGTCATTTTTCCGTATTACATGTGATGTAGCAAACGCCAACGGTGGCGTTCAGATTCGATGTTGTATGTATGTATGTATTGAACTGGGAACCTAGAAACGACGGAAGGGCTTCGTCCCACCGTAGCCCTCAGTCGTACACAACCCCACAACATGCTACAGCAGTCCACTCACCCCACCGCCATCCCACACAGAACCCGTGGAGAAGTGTTTGCGCAGCAGTGTAACTGAGGCGGAATAAGGGGTACCAGCCCGCATTCGCCACGGCAGATGGAAAACCGCCTTAAAACCCATCCACAGACTAGCCGGCACACCGGACCTCGACAGTAACCCACATGGAGGATTCGTGTCGGGGACCGGCACGCCTTCACGCTCGGGAAGCAGTGCGTTAGACCGCGCGGCTAGCCGGACTGGCAGATTCTATGTTACTTGAATTTTTATCATTTAGTGATAATTGTCATTTAGTAACACAGCTTCCTAGCTGAAAAATTACCTTTGTGTATCTGTAAATCTTTAGTGGTTCGGCCATGCTCCTGGATCCATAAGATCTGTAATTTTGTCCTTGCTACTCGACTGCAGTAAGTCACTAGGTGCTAGCTCAACCTCAGTTTTCTACTGAGATAATACTGATGATGAAGACTGTTTACCGTCATCTGAGCCTTGAAGCTTAGATTGTTCAGTCGAATTATTTTGAATATCCAAATTACAAGAATTTTTCGAAGTACCTCAAATCGTAATATCGGAAGTACCAGTGGAGCTTAATAATGCACTTGCATCGTAAAGCCATTTTCTCATCTTAGAAACCTATTTATTTACTTTTTGAATTTTATCTTTAGCTCCTTTTCCTGTTTCGAGCCCAAGAGAGTTATTTCTTGGTACATTCATCACTTAATCTTTACTACCTAAATAATTTAATACCGAATTATCGGTCTTACATTGAAAATGATGATCATTTGTGTATATGTACAATATATGTCGTTTATACTAATATCAAATATGCACTTTTTTTTTAATTTTAGCCTTTAGCGTTCTGCCAAAAACTGTCTGTCAAAATTTCATGTCCCTGGATACACTTCATGTCATTTTGGGGTATCTGACTAGACTGTTAAACCGATAAGATAGTACAACATGTAATCTTCCTTACATGTTATTGCTATTAATCGATTATTTCCACTACGGTTGTTTAAATTTGTTGATTTCGCTAGTAATTGTAACAACGTGATTTTTAGCATAACCAATCAACTACATAGACAAACAGCTATCTTCCCTTGACGTTCAGTCGTTCGGGTTTATCCGGCTTGGCTAGTGTAGCCTCATTTCCTTTTGTCTGCGATAAGGATTTTTTCCTAGATGCGACGGGGATTCACCTGTCAGAGACCCCACATACACTACGCATGCATTTGAAAATTAGCTTCGCGTACATTAGAAATCATCTTAGGATTTGTTCAAAAACTACCTTTTATGCAATTCAAAATCAAATGGGTAATCGATAGAAGAACCTTCTCTGATTGCTAGGCACTTCATGAAGCAAGTTTATTTTCATAAAACATATGAATTTGGCACCCCCTGAAATGGCCATCCGGTGCAGATACCTTGATCTCCCTCCCCCCCCCCCCCTTCCTCACCGTCCTGCATTCGGGACAGGATGAAGCTACTGTGATAATGAGTACCACAACTGGCAGTTCACCAAAAGAAGAATGGATATCTGAGAAGGGTAATCACAAAAGATGAACAGGTAAATATAGGTTGAAGGAAGGATATCACTTAAAAACCTTAGGTAACAAATATATTTCAATTAATCGACAAAAATGAAAAAGGAGAAGTGCCATTAGGAAAAGGTGAAGAAATCGAAAAAGAAATGGCCGTCGTATGGACTGATTCAGCATATGTAACATTCAAGTATAAGTTCAGTGACATTAAAGACAAAGGTGTCAACGTTAAGAGTGTAAGAGGGACAACACCGTTGAGCGCGGAGGAGAGATCGGATATGTGTAATGCCTTTACGATGGGAGCGAGATTGGTGAGATATCTCTGGTTAGGTAACGGAAAACGAAATAGCAGACAGTGAGAAAGACGTAGGGGAAACAGTATTAGAGTCAATTTAACTACAAACAAACGACTATTCAACTTGGTACGTAGAATCTACGACTCAGGAGACACGCCATCGGACTTTCGAAAAAAATCTTCCACACAATCCCGAAGACAGCAAGAGCCGAAAACTGCGAGAATCATGGTACAATTACCTAAACAGCTTATGTACCCGAATTCACTATTGGGATTAACAATTAGCGTGAAAGAATAACAATGGTACGATTTACTGATTACACTGTTACGCTCACTGCGCGTGATTAAATAAACCGAACAATCGAATGAGGACACGCTACGGATTGAGAGTAAACCGAATAATGAGGAGTATCAGAAGTACAGTCTGCGATAACATCAAAATTGTGAGCCACGAAGTAGACGAAGTGAAAAAACTTTGAAACCTTGCGAGGAACATAACACAAGACGGACGAAGCACGGAGAACATAACAGACTGATTAATACTCGAAAGGAGGCCATTCTCGAGCAAAAGAAATCTATTAGTGTCAAACATTGGCATTAATTTGATGCAAAAGATTCTGTGGCAATATATCTGGAGCTCAGCATTCTTTGGAAGCGAATCACGGGCTGAGGGTAAAAAAAAAAAAAATGGTTCAAATGGATCTGAGCACTTCTGAGGTCATCAGTCCCCTAGAACTTAGAACTACTTAAACCTAACTAACCTAAGGACATCACACACATCCATGCCCAAGGCAAGATTCGAACCTGCGACCGTAGCGGTCGCGCGGCTTCAGACTTTAGCGCCTATAACCGCTCGGCCACTCCGGCAGGCGGCTGAGGGTAAGCTGAGAGGAAGAGAATGGAAGCGTTTCGATGGGGCACAATAAAATGGTGCTGGAAATCAGGTGAACTGATAAGAGATGAAAATCGGTCAGCACAGAAATACGTGGAAAACACTGAAAAGATGGATGTCATGAGAGGACAGGACTAAACGACAGTGTGTAAGCGTAGGCTTCCGCGGCCGTTGTCTTCTTCAATAAAATTCTTCAGGGTATCAGACCGCATCGTCATAATTTAAAATGCGCATTTTAAATTATGACAGTGTTCGGATACAAAGGAATGAATTATACGGTTCTTGAGGGAGCTATGAATGGCAAAATATTTTAGGAAGAAGAGATTGAAATAAATCCAACAGAGAACTGAGAGTGTTGTGAGCTTAGAGGGAAACATACAACGGGTGGATGGGCCTGTGAGTGCAACTGGATTGAGCAATGGACTTATCTAGTGTGACATATTGTACTCTGAAACCTTTCCGCGTGTTGTAGAGGTTCTCCTACACAGGCACGTCGAGTCCAGATGCGACTGCTAGATAGTAACTAGGAACCATAAGAGAATTTTCTTAATCAGGTACTGCAGGCTAATCTGAGCTTCTGCAGTTGTTTAAAAAAATTTATCATTGCGACAAAGCAATTAATTGCGTTGTTAAATTTGGATAATTTGTGACAACGCTTGCTCCTTTTTTTCAATTCGGCCATTACGCCTAATAACCCTGTTTTTTTTCATTTTTTAAATAAAAAAGACTATCCCTTTTGATGGCAAGAACTGTGAGAGGACCGCATAACGTATTTCAGTCAATCAAATTTCAATGACAAATAGCATGAAACCACTCACTGTCTGCACTACTTGAAAGCATTAACTACGTGTGTAGCAGGAAAATACTCGTGTAAATTATGTAAGTCCTTCAATGAAATAAAAATAGCATTGTGCATTATAAAACTGTATGTTACAGATGTGTGGCCAGAACTAATTGTACATCGTTCATTACCGGGCCAGTAGAATGGGAATGCATATATTGCAGACGAGGCATTTTCCATGTACGCTATAAAAATACTTCCGTATGATTCTTCACAAAATTCCAAGCCATATTGCTGTAATACTCATACACGTAAAAAACGATAACTCTGTCTACTGTCCCTTGCCGACACTTTAGTACATAACGACCGCCGTTTCGCCCTCCCCCAGTGACGTAATTGTATGCGGTGTGGAGGGAGTCGTGATCAACTCATTGTTCTCCCTGTCGTTGTCAGTTTTCGTGACCTGGTGTCGCCGCTAATCGGTCAAGTAGCTCCTCAAATGGCATAACGAGGCTGAGTGCTCTCTGTTCCATTCCTCCCGCTAAGGAAAGCACACTGACAGCACCGATAATCGAACCAGGGTCGCGTCTGACTACATTTTTCAAATATATTTCTTCTTCTTCTTTCCCTCTAACCGTATCCTCGCCTACAGTTATGTGCGGTTCCACATGATATTTCTCAAATACTGAAGACGAGAGCTTTGCTGTGTGTGTTTCTTCTTTCCCTGGTCGAACGCTCTAAGATACCGTGGCGGAGATACTCAGGTACGGAGGCGGACACTTACGCCAGCACCAGAAGCATCACGACGTTTTTATAACGTGTCTTACTCTGCCGTACCTCACTGTGTCGGTAAGGACGCAGGCCCCGACACACACTGTCTGAGCCCCCTCAGTGCTGGTGGATAAGTGCAGCTACGGAGATAATGCGTCAGTTCAAATTAATAGTGCCAATGCCCCAATTTCAAATGCTGAAAAATATAGTGTGACAAAACGTTCACAGGTTGTTTCGCATCTTCACCATATTGTATTGCAGCTATCCAGATATGCGCTTACCTGCTGTTGATCAAGTATCGAACACTTTCCCATGAGATAAATTGACTGATGCGCCAAAGAGAACCATGCAACAGGAGTGCGCCGGGAGGAACAGCTGTCTTTTTAAACGGTTCCATAAAATATTATATCCCACACGTATAGTTTCAATAACTTCGTCTTCCATTCCATGTCTGTTTTTCTTAACATTAAAACCTTCACGTTGAGGAATACTTTCATTTTAGGAATCAATCTACTTTGATCATTTACTTGGTAACCTCTTAAAACAAGCAAATTTTGTTCACCTGCCCACTTCGATTGTTCATTGAGAGACCACGTTCACTTCTAAGCTCCCCTGTATCATTTTAGAGTAAAAATAGCTGAATTTATTGCGAATCTTGTCAGTGGTATTCGTTAACCTCACATTGTTATTTCTCTTCTGAAATTTCCATTCACACTTACACATATTAAACAGCACTGAAGACATGTTGTAAATTTGCATTGCATTCACCTTACTCATTTTTGTCCCTCTGTAACTTCCTATTCCTTTGTCTCAGTTTTGAAGATGTAGGAATATTTTACTTCCATGCTCGTCAAATCATCGGTTGTTAAACAAAAAAATTCATTTTCCAGTTCACACTATGGTATACTTGGATTACATTAGATTAGATTCGGTTTTACTTACATTTTGTTGTGGTCTTCAGTCCTGAGACTGGTTTGATGCAGCTCTCCATGCTACTCTATCCTGTGCAAGCTTGTTCATCTCCCAGTACTTACTGCAACCTACGTCCTTCTGAATATGCTTAGTGTATTCATCTCTTGGTCACCCTCTATGATTTTTACCCTCACACTGCCCTCCAATGCTAAATTTGTGATCCCGTGATGCCTCAGAACATGTCCTACCAACCGGTCCCTTCTTCTTGTCAAGTTGTGCCACAAACTCCTCTTCTCACCAATTCTATTCAATACCTCCTCATTAGTCATGTGATCTACCCATCTAATCTTCAGCATTCTTCTGTACCATCACATTTCGAAAGCTTCTATTGTCTTCTTGTCCAAACTATTTATCGTCCATGTTTCACTTCCATACATGCAAATACTTTCAGAAACGACTTCCTGACACTTAAATCTATACTTGATGTTAACAAATTTCGCTTCTTCAGAAATGCTTTTCTTGCCATTGCCAGTCTACATTTTATATCTTCTCTACTTCGAACATCATCAGTTATTTTGCTTCCCAAATAGCAAAACTCCTTTACTACTTTAAGTGTCTCATTTCCTAATCTAATTCCCTCAGCATCACCTGACTTAGTTCGACTACATTCCATTATGCTCGTTTTGCTTTTGTTGATGTTCATCTTATATCCTCCTTTCAAGACACAATCCATTCCGTTCAACTGCTCTTCCTAGTCCTTTGCTGTCTCTGACAGAATTACAATCTCATCCGCGAACCTCAAAGTTTTCTTTTCTTTTCCATGGATTTTAATACCTACTCCGAATTTTTCTTTTGGTTCCTTTACTGCTTGCTCAATATACAGATTGAATAACATTGGGGAGAGGCTACAACCCTGTCTCACTCCCTTCCCAACCGCTGCTTCCCTTTCATGTCCCTCGACTCTTATAATTGCCATCTGGTTTCTGTACAAATTGTAAATAGCCTTTCGCTCCCTGTATTTTACCCCCGCCACCTCTAGAATTTGAAAGGGAGTATTCCAGTCAACATTGTCAAAAACTTTCTCTAAGTCTACAAATGCTAGTAACGTAGGTTTGGTTTTCCTTAATCTTTCTTCTAAGATAAGTCGTAAGTTCAGTATTGCCTCACGTGTTCCAATATTTCTACGGAATCCAAACTGATCTTCCCCAAGTTTGGATTTACTAGTTTTTCCATTCGTCTGTAAAGAATTCGCGTTAGTATTTTGCAGCTGTGGCTTATTAAACTGATTGTTCGGTAATTTTCACATCTGGCAACACCTGCTTTCTTTGGGATGGAAATTATTATATTCTTCTTGAAGTCTGAGGGTATTTCGCTTGTCTCATACACCTTGGTCACCAGATGGTAGAGTTTTGTCAGGACTGGCTCTCCCAAGGGCGTCAGTAGTTCTAATGGAGTGTTGTCTACTCCCAGGGTCTTGTTTCGACTCAGGTCTTTCAGTGCTCTGTCAAACTCTTCACGCAGTATTGTACCTCCCATTTCGTCTTCATGTACATTCTCTTCCATTTCCAGAATATTGTCCTCAAGTATGTCGCCGTTGTATAGACCCTCTATATACTCCTTCCACCTTTCTGCTTTCCCTTCTTTACTTAGAACTGGGTTTCCATCTGAGCTCTTGATATTCATTTACTTACATAGACCCAAAAAAATGAGATGATTCTTGTGGGTGTGGAACATGTCAGAAAGCATAATATCAAAACAGAAAACATTTGAATATAATACTTACTACACTGATTTGTCAGGAGATTATCGAAATAGGTGAGTACAATGCGGTAAACTGGTACATCTAATATTTACACAATTAACACCCTGTCAGAATGAAACATTGTTTTGCGCTATTAATAAACGTATCAGACACGAAATGCCTAATCTTGACTGTTGTGACCAAGTGCTGTCGAAACTGAAATGTAATACACATTTTTACTTAAGCGGGCTTAACAGTCTCTGTTGAAATATTCATCTATAGAGTAGAAGGAGTTGCCTATCACAAAGTCTTTCAAACTCCATTTAAACCATCCTTTATCGGAAATCAAGTTTTTATTGGTTGCTGCCAATTTATTGAAAATGTGTGTTCTTGAATATTGGACCCCTTTTTAGACCAAGGTTTTTATACACATTGTTCATATTCCTAGTGTTGGTACTATATATTGAGGTATTGGTTGGAAATAGAGATGTATTACTTGCAACAGATTTCATTAAGGAATAAATGTGCTGTGAAGCAGTGGTTAGAATACAAAGTTCTTCAACAGGTTTCTATATGATGTTCTTGAATTTACACCACAAATGCTCCTTATCACATGTTTTTGCACCCTTAAATTTTTTCTCGGTATTATAAGTTGCCCCAGAATAGGATCCCATACGACATAACAAAATGAAAGTAAGCAAAGTATGCAAGTTTCTTTATATTTATATCTCCGACATATGACATCATTCTCACTTCAAATACAGACTTGTTTAGGCGCTTAAGCAATTCTGTGGTATGTCCTTGCCAATTTAATTTGTGATCGAGTTGTTGTACCAGAAATTTAATACTGTCAACCTCTTTGATCTACATGTCTTCCTACGTTATACATATGCTGGAAGATAATCTCTTACAGGTTCTGAACTGCTTATAGTGGGTCTTCTCAAAGTTTAATCACAGTGAATTAGCTTTAAGCCACTTATTAATGTAAAAGGAGATTTGATTAGCATATATTCTTAAATCTGTACTTGCTATTTTTTGCAATGTATGTATCATCTGCAAACAAAACAAACTTAGCATCTGGCAATGTAACAGATGAGAGGTCATTAATGTACACAAGAAAAAGCAATGGACCCATGATGGAACCTCGAGGAACACGACATTTCCCAATCAGATGAAGACTGACTGCTTACTGCACAGGTGTTTCGCAGTAACATACTTTGTTTCCCGTTAGATAGATAAGACTTAAACCATTTCACAACATTGCCGGTGACACCATAATATTCTAATTTACTTAAGAGAATTCTGTGGTTCATACAGTCAAAGGCTTTTGAGAGGTCACAGAAAATGCCAGTGGCGCCTAGTTTACTATGTAATGAATTAATTACATTCTCACTGTTAGTGTATATAGCTTCTTCCATATCAGAACTCTTAAGAAATCCAAACTGTGACTTGGACAATATATTATTTGCGGTCAGATACTTAAGGAAACGCTTAAACACTTAGCGTGGTTAAGAGAGTAGATCAGATTTGAAAGGTGGGTTAGCATCAGGGACACTTCCATTGGAAACTTGGGGACATGGATGAACTTGTCTCTCTCCCTGTACAACATCAAAATATTTATATAGTTACCGCTATTTTATGTAGTCTATGGGTGACTTGCCGATAAAAAGGAAATTAATATTGAAGCAACTAACACTGTAGAAATCAGCCGCGCGGGGTACCAGCGCGGTCTGTGCGTCTTGTTACGGTCCGCTCGGCTCCCTCGTCGGAGGTTCGAGTCTTCCCTCGGGCATGGGCGTGTGTGTTATTCTTAGCATAAGTTACTGTAAGTTAGATTAAGTAGTGCGTAAGCTTAGGGAGTGATGACCTCAGCAGTTTGGTCCCGTAAGACCTTACCATAAATTTCCAAATTTCCTGTATAAAGTAACTGGATTGAGGACACGTACATTTGCTGGAGAAAAATATTTCGCTTTTCTTTTGACCTTATGAATTTTTAGCAAGAAGCCGCGAATGTTTAAAAATAAGCAACAGGCACACACTGGGTAATCGTCACTGGGCAATCGACTGAGTCACACAAACATTTAATAATATTCGTCACAACAGTTGCATATTCAGAGATGTACTTTATAATAATATTTACTAACAGAGATGATCCACCAAGCAAAGATGTCACAGACTGTGTGTTTCATGGTTGCTAACCGCATATAGTGAGCATGGCACGTACCTCTTGACAAATGCTAAAAGAGTATTTAATAAGGAGTCTTTAAAAAGGCTATTCAAGAGGAAGAAGTTTCTTCACACTCAAAATATTTTTAGCTCAGTACCAACCAACCTATCATAATCATGAAGCGGAGGAAAAAGCACTCTGATTTTAAATTACTCGACTTCATTTGATTTTGAACTCTTTCAATAAACTTTTTCGAAATCCTTTGATTATACTTCCTTTTCTAATACACATCAATAGGTCTCTGATACCTTCATCTCATAGTAAACTAAAACATATCTTCATTTTGTTCCTCTTCAGAACTAAATTTCTTTCTTCAATTTATGAGTCTAAAACGTCACGCAGATCCTCCAACAGTTTTCACGTTTACTAATGCTTTCCTCCTTCGTTTTTATGGCAAAAATGCAGCCGATCTAATGATTTGTGTCTCCCATGACCCAATGACTTTCGGAACCACGTAGACATCGTCCACCCCGTCCGATTGCCTTATGCTTCCATCATTAAATGTTCTCTACAATTGTTACTGCATCGTATTAATTGTTAAATATTTACAAAAAAGCGTATCAATTAACGTAAAAGAATTGTATCCAGATAATACACGCAAAGGGAGCAACTGAGAAAGGGATTGCTTGTTGTTCGCAGCCTGTATAACACGGAAGAAGCACTCAGACGGAGGAAGTATGTGCTGTTGTTTGCTGCGTAACTCTGCGGCAAGTATTTAACGTTAACAAACAAGGTAACGCAGACCGACTGCGTAAAATGTTCATTTGAAATTACCGGAATGTACACGTTTTATCCTATACGTAACAACGTATGGAACAGCAAATCCCAAATTTCCACGAGCTTAAAGTACATATTTCGTATTTGACATGTGAAATTAAGATCAGGTAGTGTATAAGGGTAAGGTAACTCGATCCCTTTAAAAGTTAATAAATATTTGCCTCAGGCGCCTTTCAAAGCACGTTGAAATTGCGTTGGTTTCTGTGCAAAAGAAAAGTTTGTTAGGTAAATATTTTTCAACAAGTGCACGGAACCGTAAGTTCATTTTCGCTTGTTCAGTATTTTTAGAAAAGTGTTGGTTTGTTTTATTAAAAGCGTCCTAATTTCCAAGCTATATTCTTGTATCCAGAATTTCAGCCAGAGTGAAAAATGTCTGTCGTCTCGAATCGTCTCTCTTCACCCTCAGTACAGCATTTTGCCATTCATTTCTCGTCATTTTCACTGAGACTTTTAAAGACGGAGAGGCAATTCTAAATGAAGCTGCACTTGAGTAAACGTTTTACATAACTGTTTACTACTAAGTCCTAATTCATGTTCTCAGAATTAGCAATAAGGATTGAATTGAGGTTCTTGTGATGGAATAAAATGTAAATTGTTGTGATAGCGATTAGATACACAAAATGGAATTACACTGATGGAAAAAAAATCACAGTACCAAGAAGGAGTAGTGTGACATAAACGAAAGTTGGTAGGCGTGTTTCTACATCTGAAAGATGACGTCAGTTTAAATTTAGCGCTAGTCGCATAAGAGTGGAGCGTTAATTACACAGGACATGGCGAGTTGATGTTAGTCAAGAATGTCTTTAAGGCAACGAAGACAGCATTATAAACACTTCACTGCGTTTGAACGGTCGTGTAACTGGGCACAAGAACCTGGGTGCTTCTTCTGCGACATTGTATACTTGACAGAGATTTAGCTGGCACGTCAATGTACGGTTGCAAGAAGACTGGGCTAAGGAAGGCCACGTGGCACTACCAGGACGAAAGGCCATCGTGTTCGGCGTATGGCTGTGGTCCATCATACCCGATCTGCAGCAGCAATTTTACCTACAGTTGGCTCAACAGTGAGTATGTAATGCAAAATAGGGATGACACTCAAGAGATGGTAATTAACACACTGTTCCTATATAATGCATGTCTATGAGCAGAAGGTGCCACAAGCACTGAGAGGCGTTTTAGTTTGGAATTTGAGAGGGGTGAGCAGAAGCAAGGCCATGCTACAGGGAGTACCATGGAAACCACTTAAAGGGGAGTCCCAGGCAGAAAAACAACGACTGACCAGATGACTCAGATGGGGAGAGCGAGTATAATGGCCCATCTGAGGGAGGACATGAAACGAAAGCTTTTAAAAACTGTGTTTCGAAATTCGAAAGGGATACGAACAAAACGAGTGACGCATTTTCGTGAGAGTCAATGCACGCATTTAGGGGTCTGGAACAGGCACAAAACGTTTGACTGGCGGAAACGTGCTAGTAAGGAGAAAAGAGCCAAAGTTTCGATACAATTTAATGATAAGGACCTTGCGATTGGTAGAGAGAGTTTCCACAAAATAAGAGGAACGCTCATATTGGTCGTATAAAGTCGTGACGTGAATGAAAGAACCCAGGTAGGGCGACAGTTTGGCTATGAGTAAGACAAGATAGGATATTTTGAGGACTCTTCTCTGAACTGGTGTCAAGAGCACAATGGAGCGCATAACGCTCTGTGCGACGCAGAGGAGTAATTTGTGCGAACACTGCTTTCACAGCGGGTGATATCCAGCTACGAATTAGCTGTAACATCGTTTAGCTCCAGCTGTGGAGAAACGAACCAGCCAATTAGTTAATTGTTCTTGCGAGAACTGAGAGGGCATTATAATACACACACTGCTCCAACCATGCACGTATATATCACCACATTCTAAGACTAGGGTTGGATACATGATCTCTCGCCTAACGAGAAACATAGAGAAAGTTTCTGCTGCAAAATTCAGCAAAGGTGTAATTAGTTTGATACTGATTTAAGCGGAAGAGAGTGGCCTAGCAGACGACAGCTCATTGCAGTATGGCAGAAGAAAAATAAATAGTTACAAGATGTAGCACTAAATGGCGCTGTGAGCATCACAATACAATAGTGGTCGATTACAAATGGCAAATGAAACATACAACAATGCTTAAGGTGTACGTTTGCATTAAACAAACTGTACTACTCAGTGTGCATGGGAGTACAGGTGTGACACTGTTAGTTACGTGTGTGTGTGTGTGTGTGTGTGTGTGTGTGTGGTTTGAGGTTTTCGGCCGCTAAACAGCGTGGTCATCAGCGCCCAAACGCATAGAAACAGGAACACATGCGGTGAAGGGACGAAGACGGACAGCGAACAAGGAGAACGGCTAAAAGACACAGACATGACGCAGTTACAAATCCTCACATACAGAACAAAACAAGAGGAGAAGAAACACACTAAAAAAGGAAAGAAAACACAAGGAAAAGAGAACAGAAATCGAAGTGAAACAAGTAGGTAATCGTCACTGGTGGACCTCTTACCTAAAGCCTGGGTGAGCCAGTCACCCAGCAGCACATTAAAATCCTCTTCCTAAAATCCGAGGCAACAAATTGGACAGGACACAAATCCGTAAGACCTTAACCACAGTCGTTGCGTCGTCTTGCAAAATAGGGGGCAAATCTGGTGGCAAGGAAACCACCGCCCTCTGGTCAGAGAATAAAGGACAGTCAAGTAAAATGTGGCGGACAGTAATCTGGACGCCACAAGCACTGCAGACTGTGCCCGATGCGGAGGCGAGTGAGGAGAACCTCATCCCGCCTGCACGACTCGTAGGACGTACGCCATGGACGCGTGGTGGCATTGACCAAACGCAGCTTATTTTCACCGACTGCCAGCCACTCCTCTTCCCATTGACGCATAACACGAAAACGCAAAAGGGAGGTAACAGCATGGAGGGGGACGGCACATTCAACAACGTGAGGGAGGGAACATGCATCTTTGGCAGCCACATCCGCCAGTTCGTTACCCCTAATACCCACGTGCCCCGGCACCCAGCAGAAGGAAACCTCCTTCCCCTGCCGTTGCAGGTGGAGTAGGGCATCATGGATGTTCTGGACGACCGTATCCGCTGGGTACAAGTGTTTCATGGTCTGAAGGGCACTCAAGGAGTCAGAGCAGATGAGAAACTTAAGGCTGGGAACACATCTCATCTGCTCCAATGCCAGCAAGATCGCAAACAATTCGGCATCAAAGATGGTAAACGCCGCAGGAAGCCGTAACTTGACGACTCGATCAGGGAAAACAACAGCACAACCAACAGAGTCCCCCTGTTTAGAGCCATCCGTAAATACTGGTACATGGTCGGGATGCTGATTTAAAATATCGTAAAATAAGGAGGTAAAAACAAACGCAGGAGTGCAGCTCCTCCGGTACTCTGACAAGTCTAAAAGGACGCTGGGCCTCTGGAGCAACCAGGGAGGCAGGCGGGTAAAACCCTGGAGTTGGGGTGCCACACGCTCCACACCAAGGGACTCAAGCAAATGCTTGGCACGAATCCCAAATGGTCTCGTTGCCCTTGGACGACTGGAAAAGAGACGTTCCATAGGCGGTCGGGCAACAGTAGGGTACGCAGGGGAGGTAGGACAGGCAAGGAATTGCCACACCCGTCGCACCATGAGGAGTTTCCGCCGGATGGCGAGCGGCGGTTCCCCTGCCTCAGCACACAGGCTGGGGATGGGACTGGTACGGAAGGCACCAGTGGCGAGCCTGATACCCTCATGGTGTACTGCGTCAAGAATCTTCAGATACGAAGGCCTCGCTGACCCATACACGGTGCATCCATAGTCAAGACGCGACCGGACGAAAGCCCTATAAAACTGCAGCAGACGCGCCCGATCTGCTCCCCAGGACCGATGGCTCAGACACTTCAAAATATTCAGCGCCTTCAGGGCCCGCACCTTGAGGTCTTTAAGGTTCGGCAACCACTTGGAATCAAAAGTGAGGCCCAGGAACCTCATAGTGTTTCTAAAAGGAAGAATGGTGTCCCTCAGACGCAATTCAGGGGAGGTAAAATCACGTCGAGAACGATTAAAATGAACAAACACACATTTGTCTGCAGAAAAGGTAAAACCCGTCTTCGCAGTCCATGCCTCTAATCGCTTTATCGTAAGCTGCAGCTGCCGACTAGCAGTGACAAGCCTGGAGGAGGAACAGAAAACAGCAAAATCGTCCACAAACAAGGAGCACTGGGCAGGACTCCGGATAGTGGACGTGATGCTGTTAATGGCGATGGCAAAGAGGGTAACACTTAAAACGCTTCCCTGAGGAACACATTACCAACCCGATATTGAAAGAGGCGGCGGGAAAGAAAGGACCGAATGAAGATGGGGAGATGGCCACGAAAGCCCCATTGATGGAGTTAATTGAGGATAAGGCGGCGCCAGGTAGTGTCATACGCCTTATTAATGTCAAAGAATACACCTAGACAATGCTGGTTACGTAGGAAGGCCTGCTGCATGGCCGCCTCAAGCAGGGTCAAGTTGTCTTTAGTTGAACGATATCTCCGAAAGCCAAACTGAGGGTGGCTAAGGAGCTGCCTGGTCTCGAGCAGCCAAACCAGGCGACGGTTGATCTTGCGTTCCAATGTCTTCCCGACACAGCTCGTCAAAGAAATACTCCGATAACTACTGGGATGCATTCGGTCCTTCCCCGGTTTGAGGAGGGGAATCAAAATCGCCTCCCTCCACGAGTCAGGGAACGTGCCAGATGACCATATCATATTAAAACAATTCAGGAGAACTTCCTTGGATGGCAGCAACAAGTGCTGCAGCATGCTGTACAGGATTTGATCATCACCTGGCGCAGTATCATGAGCCACAGACAGCGCCGAATCCAGTTCCCACATTGTGAAGGGGCAGTTGTAGGGTTCAGAATTTGGAGACCGGAAGTCCAAGTGATCCCTCTGGATGGCAGTGCGGTAGCGGCGAAATCTGGATTGTGGTGTCACCGCCAGACACCACACTTGCTAGGTGGTAGCTTAAATCGGCCGCGGTCCATTTAGTACATGTCGGACCCGCGTGTCGCCACTGTGTGATCGCAGACCTAGCGCCACCACAAGGCAGGTCTCGATATACGATAGAGCACTCGCCCCAGTTGTACGGACGACATTGCTAGCGACCATACGGACGAAGCCTTCCTCTCATTTGCCGAGAGACAGTTAGAATAGCCTTCTGCTAAGTCCATGGCTACGACCTAGCAAGGCGCCAATTGTAACAGTGCATGTATCGTACGAGTCTCATTTGTATAGTCAACAGAGATGTATCACAAGGAGTGAATAAAGTTAAGTATATTCCAGCTACGTACTTTTCTTGCTACCATTCAATAGTTATCCTGTTCCAGACTTCACGCCCGTCTGCGTTAGATAGCGTTCCTATCGGCCCCCTCAAAATAACACTGTGTCGGCACTTCTGTCGACACATCATGGATCACAGTTAACAGTGGCAGTAGGTTCGGCAAAATACATGGCCAGTGTCTGGGCAATGTCCCTCGGCGCCGTGAGTAGACAACCCTGATGCAGCAATGCCGTGACAGGTAGTTGGCTGCGTTCCCCGGAAATCCTCCTGATGGCTTCCCATACTTTCGTAGAAGTAGTGGAGCGGGAGATGGAGTTCAAGAACGATTGCCATGACCGTCGTTTGCTCTCTTTAATCACTCGCCGCGCCTTGGCCCTTGCCACCCGAAAGACCGCAAGATTGTCAGCTGAGGGACGGCACTTGAAGCGGCGCAGAGCTGTACGGCGGGCTCGGATGGCTGAGCAGCACTCAGTGGTCCACCAAGGGACAGGACGTCTCTTGGGATGACTTGAGGACCGTGGGATCGACAATTCAGCAGCATGGGCGATCACGGCTGTAACATGTTCGACCCATTCGTGGACGCTGGCAAGGTGTTCCAAAACAGCTAACTGGCTGAAAAGTGTCCAGTCAGCTCTGCAGAGGTGCCACCTGGGCGGCACTGGAAATGCCACAGTCTCATCCAGGAGGCGAATCCAATGGGGGAAGTGGTCACTAGAATGGAGGTCAGCGGCAACCTCCCGCAGAGCAGAATCCGCGACTGCTGGAGAGCAAAAGGAAAGGTCAGTAGCTGACGACGACCCAGAAGCAGTACAGAAATGAGTGGGAGCACCAGAGTTGAGGATGCATAAGCCCATCTACCACTGCAAGGTCATATCACATCGGATGGCAAAAATCGGTTTTTAATTCTACTGAGGCCAAAAACCGCATAAAATGCATCACTCACATCGGTTTTTAATTGCCCTGAGGCCAAAAACCGCATAAAAAGCAAATAAAATCGGTTTTTAATTGTCCTGAGGCAAGAAACCGCATAAAAAGCATCAATCAAACTCAATTCTGATTATAAATTTCCGTATGACTGGTGCAAAACATGTTCAGTATGCTGCCCACCGTTTTCTACAACAAGTTGAAATCGAGAGACAGCAACTGATCGAAGTGGTTGCGGGGTAATGTTTAGAATTTGCTGCACAATGCGTGCCTTCAAGCCAAGTTTACAATCGGAACACTGAACACAACATCTTTCAGATAGCCCCACAGCAGAAGTCACACAGATTAAGATCAGGTAATCGGGACGGTCAGGCTATAGGGAAATGGCAGCTGATAATTCTAACAATCCCGAAATGGCGCTTCAGCAGCTGCTTAACTGGATTTACAATGTGAGGAGGTGCTCCATCTTGCATAAAAAAGATTCCATCCACACATCCACACTGTTGGAGAACTGGAGTGACGTGGTTGCTCAAAAGACATTCTTGGCGCCTACCAGTGATGATACAGGTAACAGGACCGGAAGCACCTTCGAAAAAAACATGGTCCTATGATAAATGCAAATGCGGTATGCAAACCCGCACCACACAGTGATCTTTCCAGGGTGACGTGGTACTGGTTGATTTGCGTGTGAATTTTGCGTTATCCACATTCGAGTATTCTGTGTATTGACATATCCTGTCAGATGGAAGTGGGCTTCGTCTGTCCACAAAATCTTCGACGGCCAATCATTGTCCACTTCCATGTGAGAGAGAAATTCTAAATGAAAGGTTTCTCTTGCTGGCAGGTCAACAAGAAGCAACTCGCGCACATGGGTAATTTTCAATGGATAGCAAAGAAGGATGTTTCGTAGGATTTTACGTACCGTGCTCACGGGTATGTCCAATGTTCGGGCAATTCTCCGTGCACAACACGTTTGCACACCACCACTCGTAATCTCCTGCATTGCTGTGGCCACTGCTTCCACTGACGTCAAATCAATTCGTTTCCTCCCTCCAACAGGTTGCACACCAAACGAACGCGTCTTTGCAAATTTCCGAATCATTTCCTCCAGATCCACGGCAGTCATCGGATCAACGCCTTTTTTCAAACCCTTCAGTGTCCTCAAAACTTCTTGCAGAGCAACGCGTGCGCAGTCACCATTCTTGTAATTCAGCTTTACAAGCAGAGCGCGATCCTGCATTGAGGCAGTCATGGTGAACGTCGCAGACGCGGAAGGAGGAAAAGCCGTGTATTGTCGTGTTTATACCAACTTCAATGAGTCGTGCGCATGACAGTTGTCATTTACTTATTCTGACACATACAGTGCCACCAATTGATCCATTTTCGCACTATTTTTTTCTCCCATACGTTTTGCCCCTTCTCCGATAATATTCCGTTGCAATTTGACGTAATTGTGACCACTGATGTTATTTCTACAGCGTTTTGAACGTTTGACTTTAATTATGATCACCCTGTACAATAATGGTAAGAGAAATTCAGGAATACAAGTCGCTGGGGAAAGAAATAAGTAGGAAGTGCAGGGAAGCTAAGACGAAATGGCTACATGAAAAATGTGAAGAATCGAAGAAGAAAAGATTGTCGGAAGGACTGAATCAGCATAAAGTCAAACAACGTTCGGTGAAATTCAGAGCAAGGTTGCTAACATTAAGAGTGCAACGGGAATTCCGCTGTTAAACGCAGAGGAGAGAGCGGGTAGCTGAAAAGACTACAGAGTAGGCCTCTCTCAGGGGGAATATTTTTCTGATGTGATAGAAGAAGAAACAGGAGTATTTTTAGAAGAGATGGGAGATCCAGTATTAGAATCAGAATTTAAGAGAGCTTTGGAGGACTTACGATGAAATAAGGCAAAAGGCATAATAGGTAACAGCCCATCAGAATTTTTAACATCATTCTAGGAAGTGACAACAAACAGACCATTCAAGTTTATGTGTAGAATGTCTGAGTCTGGCGACATACCATCTGACTTTCGAAAAAATATTACCCACACGATTCCGAAGACTGCAAGAACTGACAAGTGTGACAATTATCGCACAGTCAGCATAACAGCGGATGCATCCAAGTTGCTAACAAGAATAATACACAGAAGAATGCAAAACAAAATTGACGATGTGTTAGATGATAATCAGTTTGGTTTTAGGAGAGGTAAAGGCACCAGAGAGGCAATTCTCTCGTTACGTTTGATAATGGAAGCAAGACAAGAAATTCAAGACACGTTCATAGGATCTGTCGACTTGGAAAAACCGTTCGATAATGTAAAATCGTGCAAGATGTTCGAAATTCTGAGAAAAATAGGGGTGAACTATAGGGACAGACGGATAATATACAGTATATACAAGAACCAACGAGGAATAATGAGAGTGGACGACTGAGAACGAAGTGCTCTGATTAAAAAGTGTGTAAGACAGGGATGTAGCCTTTCGCGCCTA
Organism: Schistocerca serialis cubense; assembly: GCF_023864345.2. Classification (NCBI taxonomy): domain Eukaryota; kingdom Metazoa; phylum Arthropoda; class Insecta; order Orthoptera; family Acrididae; genus Schistocerca; species Schistocerca serialis. The sequence goes on from NC_064644.1 coordinate 231,783,228, forward strand.
CTGTTCAATCTGTACATCGAAGAAGCAATGATGGAAATAAAAGAAACATTCAGGATTGGAATTAAAATTCAGTGTGAAAACATAACAATGATACGATTGGCTGATGACATTGCTATCCTGAGTGAAAGTGAAGAAGAATTAGATGATTTGCAGAATGGAGTGAACGGTCTAACGGGTAAAGAATATTGCTTGACAGTAAATCGAAGAAGGACGAAAGTAATGAGAAATAGCAGAAATGAGAACAGCGAGAAACCTAACACCACTTGATGGTCACGAAGTAGATAAAGTGAACGAATCCTGCTACCTAGGCAGCAACATAATCAATGACGGACAGAGCAAGGAGGACATTAAAAGCAGACTAGCACTGGCAAAGAGGGCATTCCTGATCAAGATAACGCTACTAGCATCAAACATTTGCCTTAATTTGGGGAAGAAATTTCTGAGAATTTATGTTCGTAGCACAGCATTGTATGGTAGTGAAAAGTGGATTGTGAGAAACCCGGAACAGGAGAGAATCGAAGTATCTGAGATGTGGTGCTACAGAGGAATGTTGAAAATTAGGTGGGCTGATAAGTTAAGGAATGAGGACGTTCTGCACGGAATCGGAGAGGAAAGGAATATGTGGAAAACACTGACAAGGAGAAGGGACAGGATTATAGGATAGACATCAGGGAATGACTTTCATGGTACTAGAGGGAGCTGTAGAAGGCAAAACCTGTAGAAGAAGACAGATATTGGACTACAACCAGCAAACAACAGATGGCGTAGGTTGCAAGTGCTACTCTGATATGAAAAGGTTGGCACAGGAGAGGAATTCGTGGTGTGCCGCATCGAACCAGTCAGAAGACTGATGACTCAAAAAAAAGAAAATTGGCTGTGCATTACGTTTCGATTTTTATATTGCAACTGTTGTTATTTCTGAACAGTGTTGTGAGATGGCATCAAATATTGAGTTGGGACGAAGTTAAAGTACCAAGTAGCTTTTATTTCCGCAACACTCTATGGTTTTTAATTTTGGTAATGCTTTCACAGGACCACTGGCTATCAATAGGAACAAAACTCAGGTCTTACAAAGTTTGCTTGATTATATTTCCTATGAATATAGGTATTTCTGTGACGGTTTGATCAAGTGGCCTGTGTATAACAGTGCTGGTGATGATCTGCAAACCATTTCGCATGTGCCATGACTTACAATCGTGTGTAAATTGTATTGGTAAAAAAAGGAAAGCCTTAAAACACTATTAAAAACGTAATTAGACCAGACAAATAATTTTTTCCGCAAGAAAAGTACCTTAGTCCAAGATTTTGTACTTTTTTTAATGAGATTGAAAAACTTAGCAACTGCAGCAGTGGCGAAATATCAATTCTAATCTATTCTTTAAACATTGGAAACCCGATTGTGTTAGATTCCACACTCTCACTCGCAGAATGTTTTCCTTAGTTCCTGAAATCTTAAAATTTTGGAGCAAGGTCCCTTCAAAAGTCATTGTATCAGTTTGCCCACGTTCAATCCACTTAAATCCGACAGAATGCACTCTCAACAACATACAATACTTTTCCGCCCACGAATGACATTTTCGCTGTACTAAGGACATTGCACCGGTCTGTTTGTAGTTAAATACAATACCGCAGTCTGCAGGCATCGCTAGCTCCTGCATTTATAGTCGAGCATCCCTCTATACAGTGTCTCCGCAATTTTTTATTTTTTATTTATTTTTTCAATTTCTTCATAACCACTGAAACTCTCTTCATGGATTGGTGTTCTCTCCCGCAGTTTTTATAAAACCCTCAGTGTACTCGTGTGTTCTCCACTGGTGAGCCGGCCGGGGTGGCCTAGCGGTTCTAGGCGCTACAGTTTGGAACCGAGCGACCGATACGGTCGCAGGTTCGCATACTGCCTCGGGCATGGATGTGTGCGATGTCCTTTGTTAGGTTTAAGTAGTTCTAAGTTCTAGGGGACTGATGACCTCAGAACTTAAGTCCCATAGTGCTCAGAGCCATTTGACCCCATCCACTAGTGACCACGTGTGGAGTAAATCTCTTAAGTGTTTGTCGATAGTGTCTCATTCTTCCATTTGTACTCATCTTGTGTTGTTCACCATCTAATACTAGCGCTTGCTGAGTCCCCACTCCTTTGGCAGCTGTGTTTCCTCTCTTCCTTCGAGTACTTAATTCTCTAATTTTCATTCATCCCCACCTCAGACCTGTCTTTCCATACATCACCACACATTTGTTCTTACCCTTCATCTCGTACGCGATATTGCCTCCCATCGTTCTCTAATGATCCATGTATATCTGGAATCCTCTTCCAATTAGCTTATAACTTCTTCTGATATAATTCTCAAGCTCCGACACAGCTCCTGTAGCTTCTGTCTATAATCTCTTAGTTTTGGCATGTTTCGAAACCTTGTACTCTCCTCTGTTTGTAGTAGTTTTGCGCCACGTGTTCTAAGTGATCGTGCAAAAAATACGTCGGTTAATTGTAAGAGAAGTTTTTTTCCATTACATTCTGATAAAACGAAGCAGAAATATTTACCACTCTTTTTCAACTGCTGTTACTGGGTTCTCAACCTGCCGCGAAACGCAGGCACTAGTTCATCCTATAGTTGGTTTCCTACCTGCGAGTCCTGCATTTGCTTTCCTTTCAGCAACACTGCAGTGAATCTTACACTGAGGATAGATTTATCTTCAGGCAAACAAAAAATTGATTCTTTTCTAAACTGTTTCCACAAGGTAGTAAGTAGTCTGCTTATATACATTGCTTTCACAGACCCAAAGATTCGTTATTCATCGACCTGAACTACCAGCTTTAGCTCAAGCCTAGAGCAGTATAGCTCGAGAGCACCAACCCAACACTAAACACTAATTTCTTGAAGCCATTCCCTTCCATTTCTTCTGATTTTAGTAAATGGGAGGACTTTTACATTGTGAACCAGTATTCCCCCGACTAACTTTCAGGGGATGTAGTACGGACAAAATGAAGGAAAAAAGTCTAGTAAACACGGGCTGTAAAAATGCATGCCTTAAGAGCTTCATCTTCGCTGCTGTGAGACATAGGTCTTCTACTGAAAGATCTTTGTATGGACAAAAACACAGTGCATCAGACATGGTCACTAATGTGCAACATTGGGAATTATGAGCATTTGTTCACCTCGCCATCTTGTTCTCCTACTGAACAATTGCTTGTAGCTATTAACGTATACATTTCACAAACCATGATTACCAAACTTATTTTCTGGTATTGGTCCATATTACCATCTTAAAGTTCGTCGGTGGACTTCTAGCTCACCCTGTATAAACCCACTCGTATCCCGAAATGTCACGGGCTTGCATACGGCATATAACAGAAAATCGCGACTGAAAACGAAGTAGTACTACTTTTTATATGGTACTAGAGGTACATTATTGCAGTAATGTCTTGCTGCTTGCTTACTGAAAACATATTTACATCTGTTTCGTGATAATCATCATCCATTACTCTTCACATTGTGAAAAATAGTACGCTACCGTCCACGTTACACAAATTTAACGAAAGCATAAACTGAAAACTTTTCTACAAGAGACGTATCCTCATAGTATTGAACAGCTCGACAAACTGTATGAGTTAACACTCGTAACTCGCAACGACAGTGCTGCGCTACAGAGTACGTGTGATTATCGTTGAGTGCAGACACTACAGACGTGTCATCATTTCCGAACTTAGCGACTCAATCTTCATTTTGGGACTGAGCGGCAACCAAATTTTATTAGTCTCGTTGATTCGATAAAGCGTGAATTACGTGCGTCGCCAGCCGTTAGGTGACCTGCCTTTCCAGCAGCAGGGCGACCCCGTTGTCCTCACTACAGCGGTACATTAGCGCTAATAGCAAAATTACATAGCCTGGCCCTCTGAAAGCTTAGCTAGACTAACCGGCAGCAATGACAGAAATGTTAAACGTCATAAAGTACAACTGTAGCAAAAGCTGCAAGAGATCGGTAATAGAAGTCCATTATCTGTCATAAACGAGACTGAAGGTTTTAGTTAACACAAATATCGTGTAGTCCAATAACAGCTGTATGATTACGTATGTCGACTGGAACAAATGAGAGACCGAAGTTATGCGTATATGAAACGCTTTGCCGGAATGAACTAGAACAATTGGGTGTGCCCCAAATGTCAAACTTTTGCATAATATCGCCAGCACATATTATGAAGACAATATGCACGCTAACTTCATGATGACGTTTTTGTGGCTTGGGTTCCATTCCATTACACATGGCGTTAACGCATAGCTTATTATCAGCTGTAGACAAGTTGATAATCGAGTTGTAAGTTAGTCTGACCGTATTTTTCATTATTTTACTTCCGTCCCTACTGGGAAAATGTTAGGTAAGTGTCATTTATTAACAGTGTCCTGTTTGATATAGCCAAGTCGCTAACGTATCTGACTGTAACGTTGCTCGGCCGCAGTGGCCGAGCGGTTCTATGCTCTTCAGTCCGGAACCGCGCTACTGCTATGGTCGCAGCTTCGAATCCTGCCTCGGGCATGGATGTGTGTGATGTCCATGGGTTAGTTAGGTTTACGTAGTTCTAAGTCTAGGGCACTGATGACCTCAGATGTTAAGTCTCATAGTGCTTAGAGCCATTTGGACCAATTTTTGTAACATTACGAAGCGATGTGAAATGGAACGAGCATATGAGGATCGTGGTAGGGAAGGGGGATAGTCGACTTCGATTTATTGGGAGGGTACTGCAGGATACTGTAAACGATACTGCATACATGACGCTGGAGCGACCTTTTCTTCAGTTCTGCTCGAATGTTTGGGATCAGCACCTGGTCGGATGGAAAGAAGACACCGAAGTAGTTCAGAAGAGAGCTGTTGGATTTGTTGCCGGTAGGTTCTAGCAGCTTCGATTTATTGGGAGGGTACTGCAGGATACTGTAAACGATACTGCATACAGGACGCTGGAGCGACCTATTCTTCAGTTCTGCTCGAATGTTTGGGATCAGCACCTGGTCGGATGGAAAGAAGACACCGAAGTAATTCAGAAGAGAGCTGTTGGATTTGTTGCCGGTAGGTTCTAGCAGCATGAAAGTGTTGTGGATATGCATCGGGAGCTCATGTGGATATCCCTGGCGGCCAGAAGACATTCATTTCGAAGAAAAATACTGAGAAAGTTTGGAGAACCAGTATTTGAAGCTGAGTGCAGAACGATCCTACTGCCACCAACATACATTTTACTTAGGGACATCGAAGATAAGATACGATAAATTAGGCCCCCTTCGGGGGCATATAGATAGCCGTTTTTCCCATATTTTATCTGCAAGTGGAACAGGAAAGGAAATGACTAGTTGTGGTATCGTACGGTGCCTTTCGGTGAATGTATATAGACACAGCACTAAATGGAACGTCCTAGTAACAAAGTTCTGCAAGAAGCACATCTTTTTTAAACTTCCGTTATTTGGGTGTGTGACCTAATGATCTGTATGTTTCATATCGCCAATTAAATTAGACCTGACACTGCTTATCGGTGATGTTACCATCTTCCATATATTGGAGATATTAGAGCTTCAATTTTATGACTTTACTCTTTTTTTTTTCAACAAATGGCTCTGTGAGCTGCCAAATGATAAAAATAAAAGGGAGACGCAGTCCACATCAATTCTTCAACCATCAAAGCTAACAAACGATTAGAAAATCGAGACCAGATATTCTAAAGAAAAAGTAGAAAAATTTAGGGAGATCTAAACACTTACTAGAACAGAAAAAATGAAAATTTTGAGAAAGCAATCTAAGAACACCAGATTTAGAAATCGAGCTAGTTATTTACTGCAGTGTAACGAAAAATATTGTTCTGACTTTTCCCGAAATGACAAAAGCAGAGAGCTTTCCAATTCGTTATAAAAAACGATGGATCGTATACATTTTCTGAAGTACGTGACAGCGCTGGTCAAAAGTAATTAGTATTTTTTGAAGAGTTAATACAGCGATGTTGAACTATTTCAAGTTCTAATATCGTAGTGTTTACAGACTGAAATGTTTTGTTTACTTTAGAATTTCTGTGAAGGGCAGATTTGCGCTCCAACCGAAAAAAGCGTGAAAACAACCATCGTGACATAGCTATTAGCCGCTGACAACAGTTATACTATCCGATGATAATGCGACAGAATAGCGCGCTTTGTATGTCAGAGAGGAGGAAGGGGGATGATATTCATCCTCACCAATAGTACTATCCGAACATATCCCATTTTGTGCTTTATTATTTTCCAAATGTAGGAATGCTATCGCTGTTGCTTGGTGGTCTCTTATACAGGATGTAACGAAACATGCTTCACAGATTTGAGGACTTGTAGGGGTGACCAAGTTTAGCATAGGAACTCATGTCCGGAAACCTGTGGTTTTTCCACTGAGAGCAAAATGCCACAACACACTTTGTTCACTGAGAACAGCTGCTTGGAGTCCGAGCCTACTTATAGGTAAGGCTCAATGTGAACCACCGAGGCTCCACACAGATACGGTACCTCAGTACCATTTTCCGGCAGACACGATCTGAAATCCCTGGTCCTCCAGATTCCACCATAGTCATTTCCCAAGCAATTTGGTTGCCGGGGATGGGTAAAAATTTAATTAGTTTGTTTTAATTAATTTTGCTCAATGTTTGAAAGCTTGTGTAACATTTAAATACCACTGATTTATACAAGAGTTTGATAGTGATTTTTCCAGACAACCAGAAAGTGTAGGAAAATGTGCTGCCTATAATCTTCAGTCTACAAGTCCACAGTTCGGCTCACTAACATTGAAGTATAACGTTCTAATTCCCTACATATAATACAGAGGTATCGGGAACAACAACGTTAAATGAAAGTCCACACTTACTCGACGAATCACTAAATTCTGGTAATAATTCACATTGCACCAGTATCAATTTCGAATTTCATTGAAGTTTTCCAAATCATAATCAGCGCAACAAACAGTTCAGAGAGGAATCCTAATCGAAGTTTTAAGTATAGCTAACTATCGCTCCGTTTTTTGACTAAGTACAGTTAATTGCTCTCCTTAAAGTTGGAGAATAATCTGTGTCACAGCTGCAGAGAATTCTTCCGATGTTGTATGGCCATGGTCCATGGAACTCTTTTATCCCAGACGCTTCGTCCAAAGCTACGTTGGAGGTGCTCCGGGTGGTGCTGAGTCTTGCTGACTAATGAGTCGGACATCGACGAACGGCCTAAATACCGTGAAAAGTGGGCGTGGTCTGGATTACACGTGGTAACAAAGATAAACCTTGTCAAGGATAAAATATAACTATGGATCATATTACGTCAAAGACAAAAACTTCTCATCGATTCTGTAGCGCCATAGTCCACATATCGCTGAGTTTCATTGCTTCTTCTTTTCTGTTAAAATTATCCCCATGTTTATATATTTCGATGGCTTCTCTATATGGCTGTAGATAATAGTTCTTCATAGTACATAAAACTACAGTTTCCAAAAATTTCACTACGTGATCACCCTACTGTAGAGCATGTTCTGCCACAGCTGACTTGTGTGTTTTGCCTAGTCGTCAAAGACGTTTATTTTCCTTCAACCGTGTATTCACAGTTCTCTTTGTAGTTCCAATGTAGACCCTACCACATGTACACGGAATCTTGTATACACCACTTGCAGACAGAGGCGGCCGTTTATCCTCAAAGGAACGACGTGCTTGGCCTATTTTCTTAGTTGGTCTGAAAATCAGTCGAACATTATGTTTCCTTAAAATCTTGCCGATTTGAACAGTTACTTTTTTAATGAAGTGTAGAGATACCGTGATCTTCCATTGCTGTGTCCTATCGTTGCCCTTAGGCCTCCTGTTATTCGGTCGCAAAACTCTATTTATTTGCTTACTAGAGTACCCATTCTTCTCTAAAGCCTGCTTTAGATGTTTTAACTCGGCGTCCAGGTATTCCAGTCCACAAATCCTCTTAGCTCAGTTCACTAGACATTTAATTACACCTCTTTTCTGTTGTGGATGATGATTGGAATCCTTATGTAAGTATCTGTCAGTATGTGTAACCTTCTGAAAGACTTTAAGTTTCATGCTGCCATCAGTCTGTCTCATAACGAAGACATCCAAGAGGGACATTGCATTGTGTTTCTCCATTTCCATAGTAAATTGGATTTTCGGATTTATACCATTTAAATAACAAAAGCATTCCTCTAAAGCTCTTTTGCCATGTGACCAAACCACAAATGTATCATTCAAGCATCGATACCATAACATAGTTTATTATTCACTTTTTCCAGAGCTGATTGTTCGAATTTTTCCTTATAATAATTGACGATCGTAGGACTCAATGGGTTACCCATGGCCACACCATCAAACTGCTCATAAAACTCATCCTACGGTCGCAGGTTCGAATCCTGCCTCGGGCATGCATGTGTGTGATGTCCTTAAGTTAGTTAGGTTTAAGTAGGTCTAAGCCTAGGGGACTGATGATCTCAGATGTTAACTCCCATAGTGCTCAGAGCCATGTTTTGAATTAAAGAGACTCTCTTAATTTGCTGGTATCTCTACAACTTACTTGTATTTAAGTATTTGGCTAGCAGTATTTTATTACATTCTATGCGAATGCGCGAAATTCTTTAAGTAAATTATTACTACCCAGTTACTGGATGTTCGCTTTACGATTTTAGCCAGTTGTGTGTCGTGAGAAAAGATTGTGTCTGAAGTGAAGTGACTAACGGTCTTTTTGTATTGGTTTACTTGATGATAAAAATTTAATCAGTAATTTTCTTGACGTCATTATTTTTAGTCTTAAGTCTTGACACGAATTCAGGGAGTTGTTCGTAGTTCAAGATGATGGTTGCCTTAAAAACTGCTAAATATGTAAAGCAAACATCTTACTTAAAATACCATTATTCTGAATATTTTCTTGGGAAGTGTTAAAGTTATTTTTACCTTCTTTAAGGAGATCATTATCTCCACCTTTTTCTCAAGAGATCATTACTTTAAATGTTCCTGACATTCTTGACGCTAACTGAGAACTGAAAAAAATTCTCCTCGCGGTTTCATTCTCATATATAGTTGCAGTTAGTAGTGGTTGCTATATGAAATTAAGCCTGCCAATTGTTAAATAGATGTGCTGTTAAAAACTTTTAACAATGAATTATGTTGTTGTTGCGTTACCCTTGGGTTCTCCTTCCACACTACATCCCTTTCGCGGGCCCTTACCTTGACCCTGGTAAAACCCTTTTTCAATTTCCAATGAAAGTCAGCTCGGCATTTGGTTTCCTTAGAATTAGTTTTATGTGGTCGTTCTCCTGAAGATCTCTCCGCACGGTTACTCCTATCTTATAGTTGTTACTACACTCCTGGAAATTGAAATAAGAACACCGTGAATTCATTGTCCCAGGAAGGGGAAACTTTACTGGCACATTCCTGGGGTCAGATACATCACATGATCACACTGACAGAACCACAGGCACATAGACACAGGCAACAGAGCATGCACAATGTCGGCAGTAGTACAGTGTATATCCACCTTTCGCAGCAATGCAGGCTGCTATTCTCCCATGGAGACGATCGTAGAGATGCTGGATGTAGTCCTGTGGAACGGCTTGCCATGCCATTTCCACCTGGCGCCTCAGTTGGACCAGCGTTCGTGCTGGACGTGCAGACCGCGTGAGACGACGCTTCATCCAGTCCCAAACATGTTCAATGGGGGACAGATCCGGGGATCTTGCTGGCCAGGGTAGTTGACTTACACCTTCTAGAGCACGTTGGGTGGCACGGGATACATGCGGACGTGCATTGTCCTGTTGGAACAGCAGGTTCCCTTGCCGGTCTAGGAATGGTAGAACTATGGGTTCGATGACGGTTTGGATGTACCGTGCACTATTCAGTGGTGTACGGCCAGTCTAGGAGATCGCTCCCCACACCATGATGCCGGGTGTTGGCCCTGTGTGCCTCGGTCGTATGCAGTCCTGATTGTGGCGCTCACCTGCACGGCGCCAAACACGCATACGACCATCATTGGCACCAAGGCAGAAGCGACTCTCATCGCTGAAGACGACACGTCTCCATTCGTCCCTCCATTCACGCCTGTCGCGACACCACTGGAGGCGGGCTGCACGATGTTGGGGCGTGAGCGGAAGACGGCCTAACGGTGTGCGGGACCGTAGCCCAGCTTCATGGAGACGGTTGCGAATGGTCCTCGCCGATACCCCAGGAGCAACAGTGTCCCTAATTTGCTGGGAAGTGGCGGTGCGGTCCCCTACGGCACTGCGTAGGATCCTACGGTCTTGGCGTGCATCCGTGCGTCGCTGCGGTCCGGTCCCAGGTCGACGGGCACGTGCACCTTCTGCCGCCCACTGGCGACAACATCGATGTACTGTGGAGACCTCACGCCCCACGTGTTGAGCAATTCGGCGGTACGTCCACCCGGCCTCCCGCATGCCCACTATACGCCCTCGCTCAAAGTCCGTCAACTGCACATACGGTTCACGTCCACGCTGTCGCGGCATGCTACCAGTGTTAAAGACTGCGATGGAGCTCCGTATGCCACGGCAAACTGGCTGACACTGACGGCGGCGGTGCACAAATGCTACGCAGCTAGCGCCATTCGACGGCCAACACCGCGGTCCCTGGTGTGTCCGCTGTGCCGTGCGTGTGATCATTGCTTGTACAGCCCTCTCGCAGTGTCCGGAGCAAGTATGGTGGGTCTGACACACCGGTGTCAATGTGTTCTTTTTTCCATTTCCAGGAGTGTATTTAGGAAGTTTGTCACCCAGTGTATAGTCGAATAGCAATGGATCTCTCCGCCTTTTTATGAGCAATACGATACATTAATTGACTCAGTGTCAATTGATATTCCCTGCACCAGACATAGATTGTCTGCAACTCTTTCGCAACATCAGTACAGTCTGCTAGCCTTGAAAACTTCGTGCAGAAACCAGCAACATCTGCGAACATGTTCACGGAGCGTCCGAAGCAATCCATTACATCATCTGTAGGTACACTGGTGTGCAAAAATTAACGACAAAAGTAACTGTAGCACGAAGTGTCACTGCCAAGAAACATAGCTTGGTGAAACTCGGACCACACGTAGAAGGAACTGCTACAGTATTGTACAGGAAGTACTGAAAGAAATACGCAGTGAGGTGAACAGAATGGGCACTTTTAATAAAAGACAGTAATTACACTGAAGTCGCCACGGTTAATGATGGTTTCCTGGATATTACACAGGGCGGTACGTGGTTCGTAATACAGTGAATGGTTAGCACGGAAAGCAGTGCATGTTCAGCAGTGCCAATCGGTTGGTAAGGACTTGTTGTGGTAGGGTGCACACGTTTGGCAATTACTGTACGGTCGTTGGTGCACGACAACGTCCTGCAATACGTCTCCCCAATGCATCACACACGTGCTCCAAGAGTTTTAAGTCGGTGGACTGGAGAGACAAGTGTATTCGCCGAATACCCCTTCGTTCCAAGACTACTCCACCAGCCCGTTTGGATGCGGTGGGGCTTTCACATCCATAAAAATGAAGTCGGGGGCCTAAAGCTGCGTCCGCAACGGACGCGCTCCGTAACGGACGCCCCACGCAACGCAGCGTCGCATCGTGCACAAACGCGCGGTGCAGAGCGACTTAGAATGGCACAGACCAGAGGAAAAGTGGGAAGAATATAGCAAAGTGTTCGTAGGAGCGCTTCAGTGCTCCGGTGTGTATGACCGCGCATCAATAAAAATGGAAAGCGAGACCCGCCGTCGAAATAAAACTCGCATGAACGAACCATTTATTTCGGTCTACCGACATCGCGGATCTTGTTCTTTGTTGAGCACAGCAGCGAGGTTTGACTTCCACAATGGACGTGCCGCGCTGCGCCGAAACCCTTTCATTGGTTTTTCACGGTGCGGCCCGTGTGTACGTGGCTTAATACACCCTTAAAAAGAGGCATACGGGGAAGAAATAGAGCGTCACAGTAACGTTCACCGGTGAGTGTACTGTATTCAGATTTATGGGTAGTCAGTAAGCCCAGGTAAAGTTATACCTCCCTATCCCGTAAAACCTGAACCACGAAAAAGATCGTGTTCCACAGTGTTCCTGGCTGCATGCCGGGTTCCCGCCTCTCACAATATGGCGGAACGTCCAGACTCACTAAGCTGGCAGAGTACGCCCTCATCTGAGAAGAGTAAGCGATCCCGTTATGTGTCCAGTCCCTATTCTCTTGGAATCATCACAAATGACGCGGACGATGTGCGGTGTGTCAAGGGAACACACCGTACTGGCCGTCTCACAAACAGACCGTTCTAAGGCAACTGCCGTGCCTCTGTGGATGGTTCAAATGGCTCTGAGCACTATGGACTTAACATCTATGGTCATCAGTCCCATAGAACTTGGAACTACTTAAACCTAACTAACCTAAGGACAGCACACAACACCCAGCCATCACGAGGCAGAGAAAATTCCTGACCCCGCCGGGACTCGAACCCGGGAACCCGGGCGTGGGAAGCGAGAACGCTACCGCACGACCAAGAGCTGCGCCTCTGTGGAGCTTGAGATTGCGTGCTTTGCAGTCCTGCTAAATGTGGTTGCAACTGCACCCGCTGTTTGACGTGGGTGCCTTCTTGTCTGTTGCATAACGTAGCTGCGGTCGTCTGCCGCTATAATTCACACCACCACCTCCACTCCTACACGCACGTGAAACAAGGCTGCGAGCACGTCGCACTTGGTAGTTGTTCCATTTTCCCGATGACTTATCCAATGTAATGTCATCCGTATGCTGTCTCCGGGCCATTTTGTAGTGAAAATCTCCTCACAGTGCACCAAAACAGCTCGTTAACTGTCGTTTTCCGTTCCACCAGCTCCCGCGTGTCCTCTGTTGGCCTCGTATGGCGCTGTAGTCAAGACCAGTTTTCTGTGCACTGCTGGAAGACCTCTGGCAACAATCTCCCACACATTCATTAATTTCCACTGAGTAGTTAATGTGGTGCTACAGAAGAATGCTGAAGATTAGATGGGTAGATTCCATAACGAATGAGGAGGTACTGAATACAACTGCGGAGAAGAGAAGTTTGTGGCACAACTTGACTAGAAGAAGGGCTCGGTTGGTAGGACATGTTCTGAGGCATCAAGGGATCATCAATTTGGTATTGGAGGGCAGCGTGGAGGGTAAAAATCGTAGAGGAAGACCAAGAGATGAATACACTAAGCAGATTCAGAAAGATGTAGGTTGCATTCGGTACTGGGAGATGACGAAGCTTACACAGGATAGAGTAGCATGGAGAGCTGCATCAAACCAGTCTCAAGACTGAAGATCACAACAACAACAACAGTTAATACGTAATGTTACTTCATCTTTCTCGTCCTTTAAGTTTTGCAGAGCATTGTATTTTAACCAGTAACAGCCCTAACACACTCCCATGACCTTCTCCTGAAAATACCTTGATAAATAAGGATTTCATTTCGTTTAGAACAACGTGTTGATTTCTGTTTGGCAACAAGTCCTGAATTCAGTCACTAATTTCTTTTAATAAATGATAATCTGTTATTGTATTGAATTTCCTCCGAAGTCAAGAAACACGTTAGCAGTCTGGTCGCCTTCGTCTATGATATCCAGGATTTCACGGACGAACAGAACCGTTTGTGTTTAGCAAGATCCCTGATTACGTAATAAGTGTTAATTCTTTTACGGGACCTTTGCGTTCTTCGAAAGCACCATAACGCATAAGTATAAAACGTTCCATATTTCCATTACAGATTGTACTCAGCGATATAGGCCTATAATTATGTGCATTTTTCCAATCATCTTTCTCGGAAACGGGAATGATCTGTGCATTTTTCCACTATATTGTTCACCTTCGTTTCTCCAGCAGCCTACCATATACTGCTGCTATAAACGAAGAAGTTCTTTAGCTTAATCTTGTAGGCGTCTCATTCGGTCCAGTCAACTTTCAGTTGTAAGCGTTCGGACGATTATTGACAGTACGAGTCATATCACGATTTTTCTGTAAACTATCAAAGTAACGCAGTTACTAAGCAGGTGCAACCGAACTATTGTCATACGGCACTGCTCGTTACCAGGCAATTCAACGACATCAGCTGATCGAGCATATGACTCTACTTACCAGCTGCACGAACAGCATAATGCCCAAAGATAAATGTGTTCCACGGTGGAGCCAAAATAATATAAAATATTAAGCAGTTGCTGTAAAAGTTGTTAACAGGCAGTTACGTATCAATAACATCATTCGATAAAGCAAATAATTACACTTGGGAACAGTACTAACGGTCTATGCCCAGTGATAATTAATTTCTTCTAAGGCGAAGCCAAAACAATTTAAAATTTTGTTAAAATATTAAGCAGTTGCAATAAGAGATTTTAACAGAGAATTACAGGTCAAGAACAGCACTTAATCAATCAAATAAGTATACTTAGTACCTTCAGAAACGACTTAAGGTCGGATAATAAATATCCATCGCATTGAAGTAATTTCAACTAATACAATATTCATGAAGCAACACGAAACATCGGCCGTAAAGACCAGTTTACGGCAACACTGGCCAATCTTAAACTAACAAAATTTCTCTACAAGTAACTTTAACAGCATTTCAAACAAATACAAGGTAAATGAAATAACGACCGACGGCCATGCAACAAACTTTACACTTGGTTAAAGTACTTCAGGATATACAATGGTGTCCAAAATTAATGCAACAAACTGCAATTTGGCAATGATGCATTATTTTGCCACAAAACAATGTAATTACGTGATGGTAAATTAGAAACAATATTGTCACGTAGACGAAGATGTAATTAGATGAATGACGAACACTAACTTCACTTAACGAAGGTTTATTCAGCACTTCCACATACAAGAGGGCGGAGCGAACTCCCTCTGGCCAGAACAAAAAAATTGTTCAAATGGCTCTGAGCACTAAGCGACTTAACTTCTGAGGTCAAAAAATGGGTGGCTCTGAGCACTATGGGACTTAACATCTTAGGTCATCAGTCCCCTAGAACTTAGAACTACTTAAACCTAAGTAACCTAAGGACATCACACACATCCATGCCCGAGGCAGGATTCGAACCTGCGACCGGAGTGGTCGCTCGGCCCCAGACTGTAGCACCTAGAACAGCACGGCCACTCCGGCCGACCCGGCCAGAACATATACAGTATATACGCAGCTACAGAACGTTCCAGTACAATGGTTCTTTGGCATTTGTGGATACTTCTAGAATGTAGTCGAACCGAATATAGAAATTGAAACTAGACAGTCGAGGTGAATTTTGAACTCACGTTGAACACAAGCTTAGGATCATAACCACTACCCCACGGCGCTACTCACCCTATTCTTACTATATTTTGAAATGATATTCACTTTATGTTTGCTGCAGTCTTTACCGAAATTAAAAAACCGCTCAGATATGAAAGGTTTTCTCCAAATTTAAAAGACTGTTCTGAGCTTTAATGTAGTCATATACCTACGAACAAAAATTCGATTCATATTTAAACGCTGAGCAGTTGAGCAAATCTTGTCAGTACTGTATTTAATAGTCTATGTGTTTCAGTTATTACTTTGCTTCTTGCCTATAATCAGCAAGTGATATCAAATGAGGAAAAATGATCAAGAACCAGTTTACAAGTTCAAAACATTTTGAATTAGAAAATATTGGAAGCTAACACCAATTTCCGGTTTCGAGACATGGAAAATTGCTCAGACATTAAGAAAACTAAGTTTCTTTGCAAATATCACGTGTTTGGTGGCAAAACAAGCCTTCCATTTCGAGGTGTAGGTTGCTGCACAACTGACAAAGTATTGATTAACCGTTCACATGCTATGTAACCTGTTTTAAAAATGTACAGAATTTCACTGATCATAAATCTCGGTACCTGAAAAATTAACAATGTCCTAAAAGCAGCCCGAATCTTTATATGAAGAAACGGGCGAAAAAACGGGCTTAACATCAAATGTAAAAAGTTAGAGATACGTGTTACCAGTTGTTGCTGGGTATGGGAACTTACCCAGCAACAGATGGCAACACTTATATCTAAGTTCTTACATTTGATGGTTAGCCCGTTTTTCCGCACATGTTTGTTATAAAAATTTTGCATTCATATGTTTGTGTTCTCAGAAATCAGAAAGTCGTTGGTCTATTGATTTGAAATTTTGACACATCGATGCTTTCACATACACGTGTACCTTTATGTACCTACTTGTAATACATGTTATATATAAGTAAATATGTGATACAAAAGGAGAAACATTGTACCAGATTCCCGAAACTTTCGTGACGGATTTACATAAAATCTTACATGAGCTCTAATGAACATGCAGATAGACATAGGCTACATATTTTAATATAATATATAGTTAAATATGTAATGTATACAGGTGGCACATATTGATGGCAATGCCGATGGCATTCAACGCCTTCCTCGTTGTTGACAACGTTGTCCTTATGCACTGTGGGGCCATTCTGAAGCACAGTACTCGATCTTGATTCATTTTTCTTTTATTTGTTCTTGTGTAGAATAAATTTACACAGCGTTCCAACGCATGTTTCATTTCAGTATTTACCGTCACCTCCTGTACTAGAGCCCTGTATTATGGTGGCATTCAGATACGCATTGCTGTATCAGTTCAATGCGCATTGTGGAATTCTCATGTTGTAGAATTTTCGCGATATATAACAATTGTTGCCTTGCACAATTAAGAGTCAAAGAAACTGGTACTCCTGCCTAATATCGTGTAGCGCCCCCACGAGCACGCAGATGTGCCGCAACACGACATGGCATAGACTCGACTAGTGTGTGAAGTAGTGTTGAAAGGGAAGATCTCTTCTGCACATCACGTTGCAAGGCACCCCAGACATGCTCAAGATTGTTCCTTCTATCGAATTTGGTGCGCAGAGGAAATGTTTAAATTCGGAAGAGTGTTCGTGGAGAAAATCTGTTGCGATTCTGAACGTGTGGGGTGTCGCATTGTCCTGCTGGAACTGCCCAAGCAGTCGGAATGCACAATGGATTTGAATGGATGCAGGTGATCAGACAGGATGCTTATTTACATGTCAGAGTCGTATCTAGACGTATCAGGTGTCCCATATCATTTCAACTGCACACGCCCACAACAGTACAGAGCCTCCACCAACTTGAACAGTCCCCTGCTGACATGCAGGGTCCGTGGATTCGTAGGTTGTAACCATTCTCGTACATGTCCATCCACTCGATACAATTTGAAATGAGACTTGTCCGACCAGGCAACATGTTTCCGGTCATCAACAGTCCAATGTCGATGTCGACGGCCCCAGGCGAGGCGTAAAGCTTTGTGCCGTGCAGTCGTCAAGGGTACAAGTGAGGGCCCTCGGCCCCGAAAGCCTATATCGACGATGTTTTATTGAGTGGCTTCCAAGTTGACACTTGCTGATGACCCAACACTGAAATCTGCAGCAGTTACCGGAAGGGTTGTACTTCTGTCACGTTGAACGATTCTCTTCAGTCGTCGTTGGTCCTGTTCTTACAGGATCTTTCCCTGGCCGCAGCGATGTCGGAGGTTTGATGTTTCACCGTATTTCTGATATTAAGCGTACACACACTACATCGGAGATGCTGTGTCCCATCGCTCGTGGGACAACTACAACACCACGTTCAAAGTCACTTAAATCTTGATAACGTACCACTGTAGCAGTAGTAACCGACTTAACAACTGCACCAGACACTTGTTGTCTTATATAGGCGTTGCCGACAACAGCACCGTATTTTGTCTGTTTACACATCTCTGTATTTGAATACGCGTGCCTGTACAGGATCATTCTGCGATTCAATGTATATACACGCACATCAAGTAAAGTTTTCCGTCACCACGCTTCCCAGAACTCCAGAAGGTAGTCGTTGTCTGTGGAAATTGTATCACAGTCCCTTTGACTGTTCAGAGATGTCAGTCACTAAACCCGCCCAAAGATGTAAACAGCCATGCATGAGCAGTGCCTATTAGACGGAGGGGTCAGACAGTCGATCAGTTCCACTCATTCCACCAGGAAGGAGGTACACGGCTCGTGTCGTCTGCAATTCAACCATACCTATACGATCAATACCGCCGTTCGATCGCGTCCGCATTGTTACTTCGTGCCAGGAAAGGTTCTCAAGAAGGGAAGTGTTCAGGCTTTTCGGAGTTGACCAAAGCGATGTTGTTCGGAAATGGAGGAGATACAGGGGGACAGGAACTATCGATGACACGCGTCGCTCAGGCCGCCCATGGGATACTACTGCATTGGATGACCGCCACCTCCGGATTATGGCTCGGAGGAACACTGACAGCAACGCCACCATGTTCAATAATGATTTTAGTGCAGCCAGAGGGCGTCGTGTTACGACTCAAACTGTGCGCAATAGGCTGCATGATTCGCAGCTTCACTCCTGACGTCCATGGCGAGGTCCACCTTTGCAACCACGACACCTTGCAGCGCGGTACAGATGGGCCCAACATCATGCCTAATGAATTGCTCAGTATTAGCATCATTTACTCTTCATCGACGAGTGTCGCAGACGTCTTCAACAAGACAATCGTCGGAGACGTATTTGGAGGCAACCAGGTCAGGCTGTACGCCTTAGGCACACTTGAGATAATGTGATCGCTTCTCAATTTTGGTTACTGAAAACTTGATGCCAGTGTCTGAGTTTATTTTGTACACCACAGTACTGAAGATCATCACTATGTGATTGAAAATCGATTTTGCTATCAATAAACCATCAATATTACGGCCAACGCTGATCTTCCTTTTAATTTAACATATTGGCCCTTGTGCGCACAGCATTCCATGGAGTCACCAATCAGTTAGGCACACTGTCCAGCAAGGTGGAGGTTCCCTGCCATTTAGGAGTGGCATTATGTGGGGCTGTACGATATGTGCATGCCGTCCTCCGACCGATGGTGCAACCATATCGTCAGTATATTGGCGAGACATTCGTCTTCATGGTTGACAATTCGCGCGCCTCCATCGTGCATATCTTATGAATGACTTCCTTCAGGATAAAGACATCACTCGACTAGAGTGGCCAGCATGTTCTCCAGACATGAACCCTATCGAACATGCCTGGGACAGATTGAAAAGTGCTGTTTATAGACGATGTTACCCACCAACAACTCCGCCGAATCGCCGTTGAGAAGTACGACAATCTGGACCAACAGTGCCTTGACGAACTTGTGGATGGTATTCTACGACGAATATAGGCACACATCAGTGCAAGAGGACCTGATAGTGGGTATTAGAGGTACCGGTGTGTACAGCCGTCTGAACCACCACCTCTGAAGGTCTCGCTGCATAGTGGTACAACATGCATTGTGTGGTTGTCTGGTTTTCATGAGCAATAAAAAGGTCGGAAATGATGCTTATGTTAAGCTGTATTCCAATTTTCAGTACAGGTTCCGGAACGCTCGGAACTGAGGTGATGCAAAACTTTTGTGATATTTGTATCATATAAAATAGCGAAATACTGTTAGCAAAAATATGGAAATGTTGTTGACCATTTCATTTAAGTTTAACACGAGAATCTGTTAAACATTCAGATTACGGTATATGAATTTGCAGTGACTAAAACAAAGAACAAGGTCGTGGACAAGTGGGGGGGAGGGGGGGTTGGGAAGGAGATGGATACATGAATGGGAGGATATGGACAGAGAACAGAAAGGGGGACACATACAGAAAGTGGGGAGAAGAAAATGGACAAAGAAAGGCAGCAGGAAGTGTTGGACGGAGAGAAAGGGAGTGGCAAGGGGTAGGAGGAGGGAAAAGAAAGGAGAAGATGAGAGTGGTGAGAAGGTGACGGACAGAGAGGGGGAGGGAGAAGGAGATGGACAAAAAAGAGGAGGAGGAGATGGAGAAAAGAGAAGGGGAGGGGGAGACAGAGACAGGGAAGAGGGAGGTTAGGACGTATATCCACTTCCCATAGATATTTTGCAATTTTCCATTTAGCCAGACAGAGCAACCGCAAGACATGGTAGGGTACAGCTGGTATGTTACACAGCACATAAAGATGCAGCGCTCGTAATATTTACTAACTCTGTACAAAACGCAACCTCATGTCTCACAACAACAAGAACAGTAGAAAAGTCCAGAAACTGCTTCTGGCGGTCCTTCGTGTGGTTATAAAATCGGTCACTAAATTGAAACACCGACCAGGAAAGCTCATGTGTTCTATATACACTGTCTTCGAGGTACAACACTCCCCCTTAATTTATTATTTGGCAGCTGAAAGTGTTTTTGTGGTTATTTTATTGTTTGAAGTGGCCTGTTGACAGTGGTGAAGTTTTGGTCCGGAAAATTAGTCATAGAATGTGTTGTGAATTTTTAACATCGTTTACTTTCGTTTTCTGGAACCCATTGGCGAATTTTGACTTCACTATATTGCCGTGGCTCACACGCAGCTTTCACCGGACCACTACGTTTCAGGTACGCTGTTGACAGTCGTTTGTTTGACTGTTTTGTTTGCCATTGGCGGAGGCGAAGTTGGACTTTGTCCAGCTGTGTTTCCATTTTGTTTTCGTTTGTGCGGATATGCGTCTGTGTACATGTGTGTGTGAGGTGGGCGGTGTTTGTATGTGCGTTGTGTGTTTATTGTGTTTTGTTCGCTTACGTGACGAATAACGTTCACTTGAAGAGTTCGGTTTGGACACTGATGCACGTTTTTCCATGTATGATAGCGTTTAAGATATGAGAATTTTCTTCAACTGATTATTTTTTTTTTTTGAAAAAAATCTGCAGTTCTGTTTCTATGTCATTAGAGCGGTGGGTGTTTTAAATGAGATGGTGCGAAAAAGTGAAGTGTGTACTGTCGTTTCTCAGTGCTCTTAAATGTTCAGTATACCTCATTCTCAAATTTATACAGGAGTATTCCACATCTACCGAATCACAATCTTTACAGTTTAGCTGCTATAACCCTAGTTTGCTAAATTTTTTTGAGGTAGCGCTGATGTTTTCAATCTCTTCTGTAGCGTTTTGTTTGTTCTGTAGGCCTCATATATTCGTTGATTTCTCATAATGTCTCTTAGGCTGTGTGTCATTTTGTCGTCAAACGTTAGTGTATACGGTGTGTTTTGTTGTTTATAGTTTCCTCATCTTGGTCACTTTACCTGTTCTCCGCTGTATGATCATTTCTGGTGTGTCATACGGTAATATTCCTGACAATGTTTTGCGTTAGTCATACATTTATGTCGGTTTATTGGCTGTGTTTAGTTTGCTGCTATTTTTTGTGATGATTTGTCTAACTTTGCTTAGTTTTTGTGTGTAGCTATGTTTAACCACTGGAATTCTCTTCAGTCGGTGTAGAAGGTAGCTGAGTTTGATTTGTTTGTATACCGTTGATTGGTTAGATCTGCTGAGTGTTATTGTACTTTTTTGGTGGTTTTATTTTTATTGGTAACTGGTGTTCATAGTTTCAGTTTTCTGTTGTGTATTTTTTCTCCCTTTCGGTTTCAGATGTGAAGTGGTTGTTTGGGTGGGTAGTAATGATGTGTCTGTGTAACTGTGTTACCCATTCATGTGTTCCACCTACCAAGCAAATAATGGCAACAACGTAGTTGTACTAACGTGCTATTTTGTACTCGTTGGATTCCATTATTTATTCCAAGATTTTGCTTTCATCATGGCAAAGGAAGAAATTCGCCGATGGGACACTTACGGAAAATCCCATGAGGAATTCTTCTCGCTGGATGTAAATTTCAAACTGCATCTATTGCAGCTATTCAAGGTAATGATACCAAATTTCATTGTACTACAAGGACCAGTTAAACTTTGGTAAACACTGTGAAATTTTCCTGTTGTCCACTGTGCATGTAGACAGTCAACCAGGATCTTATCGACCATGTTCTAGTAAATTTTCTTACACTAACGACTTAATGGAACTTCGTTTTCACAAAACTACGCATTATCGCTGCAACCATTCTCCTCTGGTACGTCCTGTATTCTTTATTTTTGTATAATTTTTACTATTTCTTGCAGTACGTCGTCACGTGTTTCCTTTTTCGGTCTCCATTCGTGTTTCACCTGAAATTTTTCCTTCCACTATCGCTGTCAACAATATCTAAATAAATGTCCAAGAAATTCCATTTTTTTTTTAGTTACTGTGAGGTGATCGTAAATCTCTTTCAAATTATCTTCATTGGACTCCTTTTGGTGTCCAGCTAGTCCATGTTAGTCCTCTGCAAAGGCATATTTCCATTACTTGGTTCAAATGGCTCTGAGTACTACGGGACTTAACATCTGAGGTCATCAGTCCCCTAGAACTTAGAACTATTTAAACCTAACTAACCTAAGGACATCACACACAACCATGCCCGAGGCAGGATTCGAACCTGCGACCGTAGCGGTCTTGCGGTTCCACACTGAAGCGCCTAGAACCGCTTGGCCACATCGGCCGGAATTTCCATTACTCTTCATGCTGTAACGAGTACACATTAAATGTTTTATCACTTCAAAGTCAAGGACGTCAATGCCAACCCCTTAATATCTTTTACATAACAATAAAATGCACAGATCATTAGTGGCCCTAGCTTTTATTATTTTCCATTCCTAGTCCTGTACGTACAATCTCGTGACTTCTATCATGAAGTCAAGAATCGACTTACAGCATTGTTATGCCTGCAATTGCGTTAAGAGCTCATGTTGATCTGGAGTAGCCACATACAGCCAATAGGCAGCCAAGGGATCATAGAAAGGGTAGAGAAAAGTGGTAGAAGGGAATGCGGTAGTTCCACCCGTGTATCTGTTATGTGACATTTTACCAGACTGTCGCGTAAGTCATATAAGCTCCATAAGAGAGTGAAATCAAACTACAATAAACTAATGACCAGATAATGATTGTGATTCAGAACTGTGACTGTCAATACTTTACTGCTTAGATTATTATTTCCATTCGCATTAGCGAATTAGCGAATATGGACACTCATCAGCTGTACAATGGAATGACGATAGTGAAAATTTGTCCCGGGCAGGGGCTCGAGTGGTCGCCTTACATGTCGAGGACGGAACAGCTAAGGTCATCAGTCCCTGTCGAGGACGCTTCACGGCCAGACACAAATTTCCATATGTTGTCAACTGTGTGCCTACAACATGTACTCGTACATCCATATGTATATTCCTGAACAGTGGAGAAATTTTAATTGAAAGTCAGTTATCCAGTGTCAACAGATAAATAAGACATGGCAGTGTCTGTGTTGAAAAAGTATTCACAGTTGCGAATATGAATAACCATTGAGCCATGGTAAAAACTCCTGTTTTGAAGAGCGCGCCGCAGCGCGTAGTGTGAAATAGTTGCCCTACGTTTCTGGCGGTGCCGCATCTACAGCGATCGCAGCTTTGGTGTCTCTCTCTGGTGGGGAAGGGGAAAGGTTGCCTGTCCACGTGCATTTAAGAGGCGCTATGAGCTCGCCAGTAGGAATCTCAATCAGTCTCGGCCAGTCTGGGGTCAGTCTGGGTCTGTCTCTCGTCCGCATTTGTTAGGCAGTTAATGTCTGTCTGTCGTTCGGAGTGCTAGTATCTCTGTCGTTCGGATCAACCTTTAAAGCCGGCAAAATGAGAGTCTTTCCACTCTGCCAGTAAGAGAACTCCGCGAGTAATTGCCTGGTCGGGGCTTAGTTCCTGTATCTGAGTCTGCGCGTTACGCCGCCAGTCTGCTCGAGTTTGCTTAGGCAATGGTCATTGGTGGTTGGATCGATCGGTTGGTCGGTCGCGCACTGAGACACAAAATGATTTGTCCGTCTTGAGCGTCGGCGCATGTGAGGTCGCCACGTGAGTCCAGTGGGCCGCGACCTATAGCGAGGGGTAGTGACTTCGCGGTCGACAGGAGAGCAACAGGAGTCAATCAGTCTGGCCGGTGCGAGCAGCGACGCCGTGGTGTAACTGGTTCTCCGAGCGCTTCTGGGCCCCTTCAGTTACTATCTTGAGGGGCTTGGCTGCTGTAGGGATGTCGGTTTGCCAGTGGGGGTGTTTTCTCTGCATGGTTGGGTCCGAGCCTGTGTGTCTGGAAGTGAGTGGGAGACGCACCAGCAGTGCAGTCGCGACGGAGCAGCAGTCGCGGACGGAGCAGCGGGCAGTCGGTCGGTTGGTGCGCACCAGGAAAGACGGGAGATCGGCGCGCCTTCCTGCGTCCGTTGAAGCGGCTGGCAGCGATTTGGGGTGCTGCGCCAGGTCTTCTCGAGAAATCACAGTTTATTAGAAGTTAAGTGATTGGTGATATGTTGTGTGATTTACTCTTGTTAAATTTTACTTGTTTTCTTGGTCAGTCTCTCGACCCTAGCTTGCTCGTCTGTCTCTCGTCCGCATTTGTTAGGCAGTTAGTGTCTGTCTGTCGTTCGGAGCTGCCTCTGTGATGTTTGTCGGATCTGCTGTGTTAACGGATTTATTGCTTGGAGTGTAACGGCCTAAAACCTGAAACATGTTTGATCTTGCCTATCGTATTTAGAGGCGGTATCTGTGCGCTGTAGAGTATCTTAGTTTGTTTGGCCAACCTTGTAGAATTTTATATAAGATTCCATTTTATAGACTTTTATTTAAATGATCATTTTAGTATACAAAGTTGCCACCCTTTCACCCTCAAACTTTTCTTAGAAGTTGAAATCAAGTAGCACCTTCGGTGGCAAGTTAATATTTAATTTTGGTGTTTGTACCATTTCCACACCTCCTACGGGGTTCATAGTTTGTGTGCTTGTGTGAATTGTTAAAACCTTTAGTTTAAGGTAATTTGGTGTGTTGCAGATTTGCACCAGTGTAGTCTCTCAGAGGTTGTTGTGAGCGGTCGTGACTACGGCCGTGTCAAAAGGGGGCGGCAAGTTTCTCAGCCCGAAAGCTCATACAGTCAAAAATCTGTTTCTCTCGGCCTGTGAATAAATTGTAACTTGATATTTAGAGGGCGCTTTCTGATTATAATTTTAAATCTGTTTCTTTTAAAAAATATGCTCTTAGGAATAAAATTCCCATTTGTTAAAAGCAATTTGATTATGATTTCATCAGTTACTCCCTGGCACCTACTTCCACGCTCACATAGTGTGATTAAATGTGTTAATGTTCTTGATGAATCGCTAGTAAATAAAATAAATTTTTAAGAATACTCTTTGGAATTAAATCCACGGTTCAACCATATTTCAACGGTGCATACATTTTTATGGATGACAGTGCTGGACTGCATCGAAAAGTGGAAGTGATGGGCCTCTAGGAACCAGAGGGGAGTCAGTTCATGGGCTGAACTGCCTGCTCCTCTTACCTGTATCCCGTCAAGCACTTGTGGGATGCTTTGTGGTTGCGTATTGCGGAACGTCTGTAAGAACCAACGACCGTCCAGTAGTTGTCGACCGCGCTGGTGGAGGGATGGAAAGCCCTGCCGCGAGCAATCCTTGCCATCCTTGCGGACAGCTTGGGTGAACGTTGCAGGGCATGAGCTGCCATCTGTGGTGATCACACACAGTACTAAGGATCTGTTTAGCCTCATGTATTGTCCAGCGATCTGTCATAAATCGCAATAATTATCGTGTTCCTATGAAAGTATCATTTCTGTTCGTCTTACTTCGTATTTCTTTCAGTTACTTTCTGCATTATTCAGCAGCAGTTCTTCCTATGTATGTTCCGAGTTTCTGCGAGCTATGTCACTTGACAGTGACACATCCGAAAAAAATTACTTCCGTCCATAAGTATATTAAAGCACTGCATTTATGTTCCGGACTGTTAAGCATTATTTTCCCCCCTCATCCTCTGGTTGTTCCTATCCTCTCCAACCCATGTCTTCTGCCGTTCCTTCACCGTTGTCTCCCACCTACCTTCCACCTCTACACCCTTCATCTCCTTTCCCAAAGTGGCTCCCATCGACTTTCCTTCCCAGATGATGCCCTCTCTCTCTCCGTTTATCCATCCTATCAACTCTTATCCTCACCTACCCCTCCCTTCTTCTGTCCTTTTCCTGGGCTCCCTCTCCACACCTCTATCCTGTTTTTCCCCACCTACACTCTCTCTGACTCACTTCTCTCCCCTGAATCCTTTTACTCTCCCCTCCACTGCCTTTCTGACTCCATCTCGTGTCCGCCCTGCCCCCTGTTTTCTATATCCTCTCCCTCCATCCCCCCTTTTTTTCTTTTCCTCTCCGTCCCCTTTTCCCTCTCATCGGTCTGGATCCTCCCACCACTCATCTGCCACCGTGTCGCCTCTATAGTGCTGTTTTAAGTGAGTGTTCAGTGTTGTGCATCCCCTGTCAGTGTTGCGAATAGCCACCATACTGTCGCTAGTTGTGTTTTTTATCTCATGCGAACAGAAACCAGGCGGTCGCCGTGTTTATTTAATTGTGCTTGTCTGTTTACTACGTGTTTTACTTAGCATCACCGACCGTTTGTTTTTATATTTTTCTTCGCATCCTTTTCGCCAAGTTACAGTTTTTCACAATCACTTTTTTATCGCCTGCTTTCATCGTTCTGCTATCTCCTAATTCTGCTTTTTTAATTTTTCTGTAGGCTGCAAAGCGGCGTATTGTGCTGCTGCTAGCTCCCCCCCCCCCCCCCTCTTCTGGGAGGGGAATCGAAATCAAATAAGACAAAAAAACATTATTTATCCTCATGCTATTGGGTTTCAACATATCTTTTGCCATCGCATATAATAGACCGTGTGCGAATAAGTTAGGGTTTGGAAGCAACACTAGTAAGTTATAATTACACCGATTCTACTACGTCAGTGTCAGTTTGCAAGCAAACTGCAGATGGTGCACAGAATACTGTCCCCTCCCGCTAGTTGGCAGCAAATCACGTGGGATAAAGCATCTATTACTCCATGACTGCTCAGTTAACTGACCGATTCTATTGCATTCCATAGGCTAGGGCGAGGGGCCTATCGTTGTCTGCAGCCCTGCAGAGTCTTTCTACCTGACCCAAAATAAAGGAGTTTCCTTAAAGCATCAGGAAGGTACATAACTTCGTTCAGAGCTGAAAGCTGCCCTTGAAAGAAGGTAAGAAATGAATAATTCGCCTGCATTGGGCGACTGAGGGGGCGGCTATCTGCTGATAAAACACTCTTGTTCGAGACGGTGGGAGGAATACTTTTAAAAACGATAATATTCTAAGCCAGGTGCAACCTCCAGAAACGGTAGAGTATGAGAACTACCGTTTTTATCGGCAGCCACTCAATGGAACAGCATTCGTTTAAAATATTTTCGACCACCTTTCTGACTGGCAGACAATATTCATTCGCGAACTTCCAGCTTGCTGGAGTTATCTGCATTTGCTGCGACTGTTCGTTGCACGTTTTTGAAATGGTATTAACATTTTCAGAAATTCCACTTTTGTCTGTTCTATGATGATCAGAAAATGGGCCTCGGCACGAAACTAGTCATCGAGTGAATAAAAGAAGCAAAATTTGCAACTTTGGACTGATTTTTCGTTGCACTGAATATTTATTTGTGCAGAGTGCGCACGTCATGCATGCCTACGTGTAAGCCTTTCGATTCGCCAACTTCAGAATGCAATAATGGGAGAGGTTCTCAGTCTCCCTTTCGCTTCTCAGCATCAATGATTGATTCGAACAAAATCCCATGGAATAGGAGAGTGTTTAAATTATTGTCAAAATTTTTACTGGACAGAACTCTCAAGGTGTGTTACAGCCGGCCAGGTAGATTCCTTGAATAGCGGAAACAAACAAGTTTCACGGTGTTAAGATAGAGAATACTTGCCACTGGGATACTGAAGAAGAAACAATTGCAGACGGATAGCCAAACAGAAGAGACTTGCTATCAGACCTGACTTGCAACCTTACAAGAGGACGTCTTCACTTTAGCTTTAAGTACAGACGGCCACATGGACTCAAAATTGCCACCTGATTCTGCCGCCGTCTGCCACCATCACGCTTTGTACGAATGGTAAGAAAAAGCTGATGATGCAGTCATCGATTCAAGGGCAACTTGATGCTAGTTATCTTTCATTAGGGGCTAACTGGACAGTTTTAACGTTCGCAGCCAGCTAGTTGCTTCTACTGCTTTTCGTTCTTATTTTTCTGGACTCTTTCTTTAAATTACTAATCATTCCTGCAGTCACTGGCCGTATCTGCAATTTTTTCTCATGACAATGTCTTTACTATGCTCACCCATCTGTGTCAAGTTAAGACTTCCCTTATCCATTTATTAGATGTTCATTTCCTTACCTCAGTGGGTAATTCTTATGCTGGAGCTTTACAGTAATAAACCAGACTGTTACAATGACCACCTGTTTCTGTTATAGTCAGATGATCCCACCTCTCCTTAATACAGGAATGTGCAGTGTGGTCCCAGTATTTTCGTGCTTGGTTGGGTTACCTCTATTAATTTTCATTCAATAACATGTTTCAGGGGTGCGACATTGTCATTTCCCTAAAATTTGCATGATTATATACGAAGCTTCCTTTCTCTTCTGTAGGTCGCCTGAGATCGGACTTATAGCATCTTAGGCATATGCAAAACAGGTCAACCGCCACCCAGTACACCCTCAGTGATGTGACACAGGACCTTGCGTGTGAGTACTTTACGGAGAGGAGCTAAAAAATAAAAATCTCGCCGAGTGTTGAGAGCAGGAGAGCGAAAATAAAGAGTTCCTCCACTCTCTCTCTCTCTCTCTTTCTCTCTCTCTCTCTCTCTCTCTCTCTCTCTCTCTCCCCCTCTCTCTCTCTCCCCCTCTCTCTCTCCCTCTCTCTCTCCCTCTCTCTCTCTCCCTCTCTCTCTTAGCCAGTAATACGAAGTAATGCTCACAGGAGCAACCTTTACCCCTCTGAGAAGAATTCGAAATTTTGGTTGAGACCTGCTTTTACCTGACCAACACACCACGACAAAAACTAGTGAGTCCATTAAAGTATCAATTTGTTCTAAAACGAAACACTTTTTCCACAGATGGTAAGCCCTAATACAGTCTGGAAGCCAATTACGCAGACCCGTTCGGTAGCTGCAATGCATGAGAATGTAACAGTGCCAGTAGTCACTGATCCTCTACTGCCTAAAATACAGCGATTATTTTTAACCATTCTTTGACCTCCAACATCTTTTGCGCAGCCAGGAAGGATGGACGCATAAAACCAAATGTTACCTAAGAAGTAATCTGTCAAACAGCCTTCCGATTTGCATTCTACCAGCAGTATCCAAGACTTTTGAGTACATAGTTCGTGAACAGCTTACTAATTGTTATAACATCAAATAATATTTTAGATGAACACTGTTGTGGTTTCCGAAAAAAATTTCAGCACGACGACTGCTCTTACGAAAGTGACTGACGAGCTGAAACAAGCTGTGGATAAACAACAGGCGGCTAGTGTGTGCTTTTTGGATTTCAACAAAGCTTTCGACACCGTCGCCTTTGACATTCTGCTTGCAAAGTAAACGAGTCAAAATATTTCTTAAAGTGCTGTACAGTGGGTCATGTCATACCATACAACTTACCAACAGAGTTCCTCCACTGGAACAAAAAACTCACAATGGATGGATGTAGGATCAGGGGTCCCATAAGGACCATTACTGGGACCATCATTCTTCTCGTTACATGTTAATGATGTGTCAGCTCTTCTCTCCCAGGGCAAACATCACCTATATGCTGATGACATTCAGTTATAAATAAGTGATCTTTACCATTATTATTAATATTATTGTTATTAGTGTCAGTTATTGTCATTTCCAGTATTGTTATTCTCGGTTGGTTGTTTGATTTGAGAGAGCGGACCAAACAGCAAGGTCATTGGTCCCACTGGATTAGGGATGGATGCTAGCAGAGACCTTTCAAAGGGATCATCCCAGCATTTGCCTGAATAGATTTAGGGAGATCACAAAAAACCTAAATCTGGTTGGCAGGATGCAGGTTTGAACCGTTGTCCTGTCAAATGGGAATCCAGTGTGATAATCGCTGCACTGCCTCACTCAGTGCTTATCCTTACTTTTATTTTTGTTTTATTATTGAGTAGGTTCTGTAATATTTTTGGCACTCCTCGTCAGATATAAGAGAGGGCCTTAAGACCCTAATGTGGTCAAACTAAACAATCAATAAGCAAATAAAAGGAAATCCTTCTCGTGGACCACCATTTACATATAATGCATCTCCTTTATTTTATTTTTTATTGCTGCCATGCATCATTTGCAGTTTGGTATCGACCCTTTGGTGTCAATGTAGACCATGTTGGAATTTGCCAGTCCAAGGGAAAGTTTTCCTAGCAACAAGTAACAAGTGAGCCATGCACCCATTGTGATGGGATTACTAGATCTACAAGTGGTACTTCCACTAGGAGTGCCAGAAGAAGTTTGACAAGAAAACTGTATGTATATGTCACTTGTTACAGTTCCAAGAATGAAGTAACCACTAGTTGGACAGTGTCTACTAATCCCATGACAATCTTCACAATCACTCTGACGTTCAAATGGGCTTAACCAGTGAAAATTTGAGTGGCCCACTCAAATGTGCTGGTGCTGGTATGGGGTGATCTACCCCACCACTTAGTGTGCAAAGAATGCTCTGAAAACGAAAATTAAATCTTATGCCTGTGAAACCTGGGCCTACCCAGGGCCTCCCAGGTGTGGAAGTGCCAGCCAGCTGTCTATCTGTTATCAGAAAAATTGTTGCTGTCAGTAGACCTAAAACTCCAGGACAAACAACACCCTATTCCCCGTACATAAGAATTAATTACTCGAATTACGATACTCATTTGGGTTCAAAATGATGGATTGGTAATCTTAGGAAAATTCTGTAGAAACCAGGAAACACAAGTCAAGTACTGATTAAGGCCACTAGCAATTTAATACCGAATGTATACTAAAAGTATGGCAGTTGATATTGATATCAAAACAAAAACTGTATACTGTGACAGTATAATTTAAACTACTGTAGTTGGGCAATAGTTCCTGTCCACCATATCACTTCCTCAAATTTAAACCTCGGGAACATGAATGATTCATGTGCCTGATATGGACAAGAGAGAATGGGAATAACTAAGAGAATACGAATAGCTACGCTAATTTAACAATGACTTGAAGTGAAAGCATGCTGATGTCTTCAACATTTAACACCTAAGCAATGCGTTATTTAACTTTCGCAGAATGCACCGAAAATCTCGGCCGTGGTTGGCAGGTGCATGTGTTCCCTCTCGTGCCTGTTGATCTGAGAAAGCTATGCTGGCCGGTGACTGAGTTTAATAGCCAGAAACGTCCGCATATTGCCATGAAGCCTGCACACATCCCTAGCTAGCACACGTGGCTGTGTACACTCGGCAAGGCTGGGCAACATGCACAACGTTTAACTAAAAAGTTCTCACAAGTGTCAACTATAACAACTCCTGTCGAGTCCTTCACTATGGAGATACACGAGAAATCCAGCACAAATTCGGCTGACACAGAGGTACGTTCAAAGTGTTAACAGAAAAGTATCTCTCCTGGCGTCACGACAAAGCATTATGTGCTCTGTGATAGACGCACTTAGGGCAGGTGATTTCTGTTCTAAGCGCACATTCTCCGCACACGGCTTTCTACATCTCCATCTACATCTACATCTACATCTACGTGGATACTCTGCAAATCACATTTAAGTGCCTGGCAGAGGGTTCATCGAACGACCTTTACAATTCTCTATTATTCCAATCTCGTATAGCGCGCGGAAAGAATGAACACCTATATCTTTCCGTACGAGGTTTGATTTCGCTTATTTTATCGTGGTGATTGTTTCGCCCGATGTAGGTCGGTGTCAACAAAATATTTTCGCATTCGGAGGAGAAAGTTGGTGACTGGAATTTAATGAGAAGATTCCGTCGCAACGAAAAACGCTTTTCTTTTTATGATTTCTAGCCCAAATCCTGTATCATTTCTGTGTCAGTCTCTCCCATATTTCGCGATAACACAAAACGTGCTGCCTTTCTTTGAACTTTTTCGATGTACTCCGTCAGTCCTATCTGGTAAGGATCCCACACCGCACAGCAGTATTCTAAAAGAGGACGGACAAGCGTAGTGTAGTAGCTCTGTTACATTTTCTAAGTGTCCTGTCAATAAAACGCAGCCTTTGGTTAGCCTTCCCCACAACATTTTCTATGTGTTCTTTCCAAATTAAGTTGTTCGTAATTGTAATACCTATGTATTTAGTTGAATTTACGGCTTTTAGATTAGACTGATTTATCGTGGAACTGAAGTTTAACGAGTTCCTTTTAGCACTCATGTGGATGACCTCACACTTTTCGTTATTTAGGGTCAACTGGCACTTTTCGCACCATTCAGATATTTTTTCTAAATCTTTTGTAGTTTGTTTTGATCTTATGATTATTAGTCAATAAACGACAGCGTCATCTGCTAACAACCGAAGACGTTTGCTCAGATTGTCTCCCAGATCGTTTATATACAGTAGATAAGGAACAGCAAAGGACCTATAACACTACCTTGGGGAACACCTGAAATCACTTCTGTTTTACTCGATGACTTTCCGTCAGTTACTACGAACTGTGACCTCTCTGGCAGGAAATCGCAATCCAGTCACATAACTGAGACGATATTCCATAAGCACGCATTTCACTACGAGCTGCTTGTGTGGTACAGTGACAAAAAGCCTTCCAGAAATCTAGGAATATGGAATGAATCTGAAATACCTTGTAAATAGCACTCAGCACTTCATGTGAATAAAGAGCTAGTTGTGTTTCACAGGAACGCTGTTTTCTAAACCCATGTTGACTGTGTGTCAATAGACCATTTCCTTCGAGGTAATTCATAATGTTCGACCACAATATATGTTCTAAAATCCTGCATTGCTTTGTGGCACTTTACAAAGTTTTCGATGGTCACGTTGGCTTTGCAGAGGCTGATTTGGCAGTTCCTCCGCTTTCTTGGTGATTTCAGTCCCATATCCTCTTCCTTTGCTTCATGTTCTTGTTCTTTAGTTCCCTTGAGTTCATTTGCCAGTTGCATTAGGAGCTTCCTCCTTTCCATTTCCTTTTTTCCTATCTTATAGAAGACTTATTCATTTATTGCGACCATTTCCAGTATGTTGTAGAAGATATGCAACCTTTGTAGTACATTTATGGGTAATTTGATCAACCATGTCTACCTTGTACTTTGTTGCGTTGCAGGACGTTACAGTTTCAGGTTTTTTCTTTCCTTCCTTGCTTACTGCTACTTCAGCATGCAGAGTACTCAGAAGAATGACGTTTTTAATCTTCTTTCCTTGATATAAAGTCAAGGTGCAGTCTGTGGGTGGAGTGCATTTCAGCATTCGGCTTCCTTACTTCATCGGAGATTTCACGTCGGATCTTGCTCATTGTACCAGCTAATGAAGTTTTATTTTTTTTTAGTTTTTTAGCAAGCTGAATAGACGTAAAGAAGTTGTCTGTGGTCACATTGCTTCCTTGATTTACAAATGTCTCCATGAGATGCAGAAGGATGTACTCTCCAAGTGGTTGTTTCTCTCTACGCTTTTTCTCTTTGCCAAGGCATAGGAAAGCATTACATTACTTTGTCGTTACATGAACAGCCAAACAGAATTTGAGACCATATTTGTCTGGTTTGTTGGGCATGAATTGAGTAAATCTGTATCTAGCTTTTTTTGGTAACAGTTCGACGTCAGTGGTTCTATTTTCTCCATGGCAGTAAGTGCCAATACTGTTTTCAATAAACTTTCCCCAAATTTCAGATAGAAGAGCGAATTTGTTGGCTGCCAGGCGTTCAGCATGACTGATTTTACATCAGAACGGAGAAATCTGAGAAGCTCCTGATATCTGTCCCTTGCCATAGCGACGCTGATAAAAGCGGGCACCCAGGAGTGCACGATAGACCCTGAGCATACATAATGGCTATTAGTTTCCCCAGTTCCTCAAATGACACAGTCCAGTCTTTGTTTTGAGTACCTTTCCAAGATTTAATTCTGCGTATTTCTTCATGACACGTAGCATTGCTTCATCAAAAATAAGGCGGAACGCACTGACGACAGAGATGTCTATTTTGTATCCCGCCTGGAAGGCGGCGCGTGGGTCTGCTCCTGCAAACTGGAGGGTAGGCCGAATGTAGGAAGCCAGGAGGAGCAGGTGAGGTATAACACTTGGTACTGCAAATAAAAGTGGTTCTACTATGTACTTAATTTTGGCTGAGATGAGCACGTAGGTGCGAAGCCGTACGTCAAGTTACAAAGGCTCGCCCACTATGAAATAGAAACAATGTTACTTGGTCGTCTACTCGGAATCAAATGCGCTGAATCCGGAGCGGCGCCTGTAGAGCTGCACAGCGCCGGCTAGAGGGCGCTGTCGTCGGTGTCGGTGTCGTAGTGCCAACCTAGTAGACCACACCTACGTTGTGTCATCGTAGTTATCGATACCAGAGTCTAGTCTTTGGCAAGCATAAGCAGTGCGACCTCCTCTCTCCTTCAGAACATTCACAGCTGACCGGCTTCTAGAAAATTAATTATTTTCAATTTCCCACACGGTTCTGTTCCTTGCATTTACCTTTGTAGACGCTTCCAACTGTACTTGCTGTGATGAATATCAGCATTTCAATCCTCTTCCACTAATCGCCCCTCACTCACAATGTATTCATCTTCTCTTGAGTCAGATACATAATCACCATGTTCATCAGTGAGGTCAATTTCCGATTCAACTATGGAATACTCAAAGAGACGTAACACTCCTTCTTCAGAAAAGTCCAAGCTGAAGACACATGTTCGAAAACGTGTTTCACGGGCAGACTGCCTGAGTGACACAACATAGCTTTTGGCGGACTGGAATGTACAGTAGCCAAGTTGCAACAATGAGAAGTAATTGCTCTGCGTTACTGCTCACTGTTTCCATTGTATTGATGGATAATTTACTTGTATTCAGAAGATAAATTACAGTGATGTCAAATTGACCCTTTCCTCCGTTATAGGTGTTGTGGCGTAACAAGCTTGCTACGCCACACTGGGAAGGGAGCCGAAAGAAAGGCACGCGTACACACACGCCGACTGGCGTCAAGTCTGGAACAGGAGAACTATTGAATGGTAGCAAGAAAAGTACGTAGCTGCTTTATACTTAACTTTTATTCTTTGATGAATACAGCGTTCTTCTTGAGACATTTATACTATAACTCTCAAAGTAGGTAAGGCTAATGGCGCCTTGCTAGGTCGTAGCCATGGACTTAGCAGAAGGCTATTCTAACTGTCTCTCGGCAAATGAGAGGAAGGCTTCGTCCGTATTGTCGCTAGCAATGTCGTTCGTACAACTGGGGCGAGTGATCTATCGTATATCGAGACCTGCCTTGTGGTGGCGCTAGGTCTGCGATCACACAGTGGCGACACGCGGGTCCGACATGTACTAAATGGACCGCGGCCGATTTAAGCTACCACCTAGCAAGTGTGGTGTCTGGCGGTGACACCACATTCCTCCCCCGCAAATCGGCGAACGGTCGTGTGATAAGGCTTCCGCCCGCCGTGGGGAGTACCCCATGTTGACATATGCGATGAGGTGGGGAGCCTAACAACAGGCGAGGCTGTGCCACCCGCACCCGGCCATTCGGTCCGAGGGGATCTAGGAAACACCAGAAAACCTAGTCCAGGGTGCACGTCAACATGCGGTATATGCGCCCGTAATGAGACAGGAGGGGCCGAAGGGTCGACCCCCATTGCGTCGGGGTACCCGACGCGCGATGACGTCATGTGGTCCGGAGCAGGCAAGAGGTCCATGGCGGAGGACGGCTGGTCACGGGAAGCGATCGGCGGCGCGTGACCCAGGGAGGCGCTTGGCAGCCACAGCGAAGCGTCGAATGCGGGCGGCACCAGCGGGAGAACTGGCGGCGGCGGCGGCGGCGGCGGCGGCGGCGGCGGCGGCTGCTGCGGTGGCGCGTCGCCATGGGGCAAAATGGAAGGCATCGTCGGTAACACCTGGGGATGAGGCGAGCCAGTAGATGGGTCCCCAGGGCGCTGACCGGACGGCACCGTCGCTGAAAGCAGACGGGGAGCGGCAGAACCCGTGCGACGACAGAGGCGCAGCTGATTGAGATGCCGACGCACCTCACCAGAGGCCCCCAAAACCAAATACATCGCGCGGCCAAGGCAGCGAAGAATGCGCCCTGCGAGCCAACGCCGTGAACCTCGATAGTTGCGATAAAATACAACGTCGCCTGGAACAAAAGCAGGAGTCTGCCGCTGCACAGGAACCTGATGCAGCGGATGCAGCAAAGACATCAAGGTTCGATGAGGACGACCGTGGAGCAACTCAGCCGGCGAGCGACCATCTCGGGGCTGAGAGCGATACGAAGACAAAAAGAGCAACAACGCGTCCTCCCGAGAATGCGACTCTTTCAACTTCAACATCTGTGACTTGAAAGTCCGGACCAATCGTTCAGCGGCACCGTTTGACTGAGGCGAAAACGGCGCGGATGTCAGATGTTGAATACCATTGGCCTGGCAGAATGACTGAAATTCTGCGGACATGAACTGTGGGCCATTGTCGGAAACAATAGTCTGCGGAAGACCTTCAATGCAAAAGATAGCAGACAACGCTTGGATGGTGGCTGAGGACGTCGTGGAAGACATCCGGACAACAAAAGGAAAATTATTGAAGGCATCGACCAGAACCAACCATCGAGCATTCCAGAATGGACCAGCAAAATCGATGTGCAAGCGTTGCCAAGGGGAAGTGGCTTTTGGCCATGCAAAGACTTTCCGCGGCGGCGCGGATTGTTGTTCGGCACACGTCATGCAAGAAGAACACATATTCGTAATCGCAGCATCGATTCTGAACCAAGTACAGTGCTGACGAGCAAGTTGTTTCGTTCGCACTATACCCCAATGTCCTTGGTGAAGAAGCCGTAAAACCGAGGACTGTAACGAACGTGGGACCACGACTCTGGACTGATCATTATCAGAACGCAACAACAAAACACCACGTCGAACAAAAAGTCTCTCCTTGTGAACAAAAAATCGGCGAACCAACGGATCCTCGATCCGAGACTTTGACAAAGGCCATTGCGTAGCAACAAAACGCAAAACGGTAGCAAGGACAGGGTCAGCAGCGGTGGCTGTAGCTACACGACGAAAATCAATCGGAAACGATTCGACCACTTCATCGGTTTCCGAATCAATGAACATGCAAGCAAGTTCGGAAGAATCGAATGCTTTATCCTCAGCAACAGGCAAACGGGACAACGCATCAGCGTTGCCGTGCTGAGCAGTGGACCGATACAAGATATCGTAGCGGTACTGCGAGAGGAAAATAGACCAGCGAATGAATTTCTGCGCTGTACGTGGAGGTACAGGCTTGGTCGGATGAAAAAGCGACGTCAAAGGTTTGTGGTCTGTGATGATGGTAAAGTGATGACCATACAAGAAATCATGGAACTTAGTAACACCAAACACGAGAGCCAAAGCTTCTTTCTCTATCTGTGAATAATTTCTTTGCGCAGATGAGAGCAATTTGGACGCAAAGGCAATAGGGCGATCATGCGATCCAACTTGGTGCGCAAGCACAGCACCGATCCCGAAATCCGATGCATCTACCATCAACAAAAGGGGTTTCCGGGGATCGAAAGGCGTGAGGCAAGTATTAGAAAGCAACGCCGATTTCAACTGGCGAAAGGCGCGTTCGCATTCCGTCGTCCAGACGAACGGAACACCCTTACGGCGTAAGCGATGAAGCGGAGCTGAAATGGAAGAGGCATTGCGCAGAAAGCGATGATAGTAGGTAATTTTACCCAACACACTCTGCAGCTGCTTCACATTTTGAGGGGAAGGCAAATCTTGTATGGCACGGAGGTGCTCTGGACTCGGATGTATGCCTTGGGCATTGATGACATGGCCCAGGTATGGTAAGTCACGAGCAAAAAACACACATTTGTCCTTCCTCAAGCGAAGACCATTTTGTCGCAAGACCTGAAATAACGTTCGTAGGTTTGCAAGATAATCTTCTTCTGTCTGTCCGGAGATCACTATATCGTCCAGATAGTTTGCTGCAGTAGGGACCGACGCACAAATAGTTTGTAAATATTGCTGAAACAATGCAGGGGCGGATGCACACCCGAACGGCAGTCTTCTGAACCTGTACAATCCAAGATGCGTGTTAACCACCAATACGCACTGGGATTCGTCGTGCACCGGTATTTGCAAGTACGCATCGGCTAGGTTCAACTTTGAAAAATATTTTCCCGGGCACAGTTTAGCAAAAAGATCTTCCGGGCGGGGCAAAGGAAAAGTAGCAGTCACTAGTTGTGGATTCACTGAGGCCTTGAAGTCCACGCAAAGTCTCAATTTTCCGGAAGGTTTTGGCAAAATTACTAAGGGTGAGGCCCAGAGAGAAGCTTGCACACGTTCAATTACAGCCTGTGATTCTAGATCGTTTAATGTTCTTGCGACCTCATCACGCAATGCATGGGGAACATTGCGCGCTCTGAAAAATTTCGGTTGCGCATTGACTTTCAGTTCCAAATGTGCTTCATAGTTTTTAGCGCAACCTAAGCCCAGTGCAAAAATGTCTGCAAATTCTTCACATAAGCGAGAAACACTGTCTGAAGGCACAGTTTGATTCACTAATAGGACCTGATTTACAATAGACATGTTAAACAACTGAAATAAAACTAAACCAAACAAGTTCACTGCAGAAGAAGAACGAAGAACGTAAAATGACACAAGTTTTGTTTGTCCTTTATATGTTGCAAGAAGAGTGCACTGTCCTAACACAGGGATGAGCTGTCCTGAATAACTTTTTAGCGTAACATTTGCGGCACGCAACGGAGGTTTGCCCAGTTGTTTGTACGTGTCGTGATTGAGCAATGAAACTGCAGCTCCGGTATCGAGCTGGAATGGTATGACCTTGCCATTAAAGTCCAAATCTACAAAAAGTTTATTGTCCTGCTGACGACAAGAGCGACTGTCTCGTGCAATTTGAACAGACACTGGTACAGAATCACTTGCTAATTGACGAGATTTCCAGCGACGTCGACGCACAGTTTTTGTGGGACGAACACAGTCACTGTTAGAAAGAGTGGCACTGGACGAAGCGGAATTAACGACATGAATGTCCATGGGCGAAGGTCCACGAGTCTGAGCGTCCTTGGTTCGATTCCGGCGCGAAGCAAAGGGCCTGGAATGGTTGTGATTGTCTGATCTGAGCTTTTTCTGGCAAACACTTTGAACATGTCCTGTCCTATTACAGAAAAAGCAAATAGCTTGGCGTGACGGGCAATGTTCATGCGAATGTCGAGTAGCACACTGCGGGCATGATTTCACTGCATTTGTGTGCTGGTGCGGCACACGTGGCTGAGAGCGCGGCGGCAGCTGCGTCGACGTGCGCGAGGGCAATTTACCGGGCCGCGCAGCTCGCCCGGCGGGCTGGTTTATGTTACACACGGCTGGCGAAGTTTCAAAAGATTCCTGAGCACAGTCAAGTGTGTCTTGTCTATCTAATATGTCCATCACTTGTTGAAGGGAGGGATTAACTAGTTTCAAAATTTGCTCCCGTATGCGAACATCAGAAACGTTCTGTGCAATCGCATCACGCACCATTGTATCTGAATAAGAAAGGCCACAGTCACAGTCACAGTCAAAGGCACAGTCCCTAGTAAGTCCTTGCAATGTTGCTACCCACTCCCTATTAGTTTGACCTGCCATACGTTTTGTACGAAAAGACGTATACCGTTTTGCAACCACATTAACTGATTCTTTGATATAGGCATCTAAAGCAGACAAAATTTTCTCGTAGGACAGTTGCTACATTGCGTCGGGGAAACAATTTCACTATCACATGGTAGGTGGACACACCGACACAAGAAAGCAAAAACGGCTGCCGCTCATTACCTTGAATTCTGTAGGCGGCTAGGTGAAATGCAAACTGGCGGGACCATTCCGTCCACGATTCGTGCGCCGGGTCGTAGTGCCTAAAAGGCGATGCAACTGCGAGTTGTGGCTGCGGTAGCGGTGAAGCGGCGACTGCCGCATCGGTTTGAATGGCACGTTGACCCTGGACGAGCTGTCCAAGGGCATCCAATAATGCCTGCGTCTTCTGATTCTGCAAGCGATAAAATTCGGACAATACATCTGGAGATTGTGGCGAAGCCATGACACAAATAAATCAGAGCAAAGGAAGGAGAAAGAACACTTTTCTCGTCGCCAATCTGTTGTGGCGTAACAAGCTTGCTACGCCACACTGGGAAGGGAGCCGAAAGAAAGGCACGCGTACACACACGCCGACTGGCGTCAAGTCTGGAACAGGAGAACTATTGAATGGTAGCAAGAAAAGTACGTAGCTGCTTTATACTTAACTTTTATTCTTTGATGAATACAGCGTTCTTCTTGAGACATTTATACTATAACTCTCAAAGTAGGTAAGGCTAATGGCGCCTTGCTAGGTCGTAGCCATGGACTTAGCAGAAGGCTATTCTAACTGTCTCTCGGCAAATGAGAGGAAGGCTTCGTCCGTATTGTCGCTATCAATGTCGTCCGTACAACTGGGGCGAGTGCTCTAACGTATATCGAGACCTGCCTTGTGGTGCCGCTAGGTCTGCGATCACACAGTGGCGACACGCGGGTCCGACATGTACTAAATGGACCGCGGCCGATTTAAGCTACCACCTAGCAAGTGTGGTGTCTGGCGGTGACACCACAATAGGCATACTGAATGAAATGGCGAAGAAATTAAATATTTTGTAAATACTAAAAGAGGAGAAAAAATTAGAGAAAGTCATATAATTGCATTAACGAATTACTGTCCACGCTAGTATCACATGATTCTACTCTTTACAGAAGGCTCCTGACGCTGCATTTTTGTGCTTTCGTTTTCTGGTGCTTCATTGGTCATATCCATAGTCCACTAATTGGTCTTCCTGCTCTGAGGCTCACTCTGTTATAGCTTGCTACGTGTATATCCTTGTCCAACTTTTATGTTGCCAATTGGCAAACCTATTTCACGTCAGTCACGTCAGTTCCACTATACTACCAAAATATTACACATTTATCTGCGTGGTATTGAGGTAGGAATTGTTAGTACCGAGTACATGCAACCCACATATGTTCTTATTACACTTCATATTACGCAAATTACGTAACTGCGTTCAGAAAATGGCTTGTGACATATCAAACGAATTGGCTTAATGGGTAGAATCGGCCTAACTAGGAAATTAACATGATTGTAAAAATTACTCTGCCACCTTACAAGTCCTCCCCCTTCCAAGTTAATTTGGTGCTGTGGTCAATCATTGGTGAAGGCGTTGATTAACGCTACAGAAAGTTACATAAATGTTTTCAGTGCCAAATTTCCACGCATATCACCCATATTGTCCAGTTACCTAAAAAAAAGACTCAATATAATATCATAATGTAAACTTTTCTTTCTTAACCCTCATTAAATAAAATTTTCTCTCTCATACTACTTTCAAATATTTTTTACACTGAATTTTTATGACGAGCTACATATCATTAAATTACAAATTCAAGCAGCTTTTACCTTCTGCGTGATAATAAATCAACTTTGAAATTTATTATTTACAAATCATTGTAAATAACTGGAGGTTAATGCCATTAGCAAATCCTCATTACCACATGTAAACTAAGAGTGATGATGGTGATGAGTGAAAATGGGGATTACTTAAATGTCCTCAACCAGGTTAATCCTTTTTGTTACTATAGTATCTGTCCTGCGTCTATTGAAACATATACGTTGCATAGTTAATCAATTTTTCACATCTTTAAACAAGTAAAATTTTCCGCTACCGTTTTTATGTGGCATTCTAGTCGAGGCAAGTCACATATATCTGAAAATTATTATTTAAAATGTTAAGAAGTGTAAACCTACACAATATACATTTTAAATACACACTAATTAGGACGTATATATAACACTGCATTAGAAATACATAAGACAGGATATGTATGAAAATAATATAGAACCACATGAATTCCGCATATGTAGTTTGGAATGTTGCAGACAATAATAAAACACATCAAAGAACTCCTGTACAAACTCAATTCATCTTCTGATGATACATTGTGTCCCAATGTTCTAAAAACTCTTTATGCATTTCTCCATCAATGTCGACACTGGGGTCACCAGAACATGCCATGTGATGACCTGTTAATGAGGCAGTCAGCGCTGGTGATGGCTTAGAGTGAGTACCATGAGAGTGTGATGTCTGGTCTCCTTATACATTAGCCTGACTGCTAAGGTTCATTAGCAGACTAGGTTAGCAGAGCATTGGTGTGCTATCTACTTGACTTGTAGGGTGATGTCGACCCGTAGTAGTAATTCCGTTTTGGTGTTGCT
The DNA here is from genome assembly GCF_023864345.2 of Schistocerca serialis cubense. Classification (NCBI taxonomy): domain Eukaryota; kingdom Metazoa; phylum Arthropoda; class Insecta; order Orthoptera; family Acrididae; genus Schistocerca; species Schistocerca serialis. The sequence goes on from NC_064644.1 coordinate 231,825,405, forward strand.
TGTATTATACTCTGCTGTATTAACCCCCAACACGATAATACGCTGTCAGTGTGGATCTAACATCCAGTTAAATAGTTCCATGGTTGTCTAGGGATCCTGGTTTCATACTAACGATTAAAATGTAAGAATGGGACGTGGGAAGGTAAATGCTTGATGTTTCTAGCCAATCTTCTCTCTTCTCCTTTCCTCATCTCTTCTGATCTTGCTGCTTCTTCGCTTCATCTTACTTGTGACTTGTTTCTTCTTTGGGCTGAGATATGAAAAGTGCGATTTATGAGTTTAGTTTAAGAGGGTGTATGTCATATGATGTTAAGGCATGTAGTTTGACGATTATAGGAATTCTTTTAGTACATTCACATCAAATGCATTTTCCAGCCGTCCGCTTCATGCTTCTCTTACGTAGTACTGACACCGAAACCCATGCTGCTTCCTGAGAGGCTTGTTGTACATAAGCCTCATGAAGTTAGCTTGTTGTCATGGTGAACAATCAGCTTAATGTCTTTATGGCCCCAGGCTGCCTCGTTCAAACGGGTAAATGATGCTAAAAGGATCTTACAAAACTTCTTATGTCGATCCAGCATCTGCCTGTCGCCTGGTTCCGTCTCTGTAGTTGAATAATTAAGCTATCTGCTTTGTGCCCTTCCTCAAATTGTCCGCTAAAAAAACAACATGAGCGGTAATTACAGACGCTTTTCTTCTAACTCTTCCCACCTCTCCCTGTCGCCTTGCCTTTTATGCTGCCACCTCTTCCGCTGGTAGAAGTTCAAGTTGGCCGTGTATCGTCATCCCTTTGTGACGTTGTGCTGTGGTGATTATCTAACACTCCTGTTTACAAAAATTTTCCTATTGTTTTATAAATTAATTCTACAGTTACGTATCACTCCTAAAACTTTACAAAAGCTGTATTATTTTAGACTTTTTTATATTTGAATAAAAATATTCCATGTTTCTTTTACATCATACCTAAGTTTCCTCAACTTTGCAGGGAGAGAGAGAGTGAGGAATAATAGTGATGTACATTGTGAAAAGTTATTCATAATATGCAGTTAATTCCCTCTCTATCTTTTTTCTTCTTCCCTTCTGATTCTAAACCACAAAGGTTAATACATCATGCTTAGCGATGTGATCAGTTTACTGATGTAGCTTTGTCTCAATGATATCGTTGCAGTTCTCCATCAGCGCTCTCATTTTCTTGATGGTTTCTGAAACATATCTCTTTTAAACAAAGCTGTTTCCCTATTGATTAGATTTTTACATTCCTCAAGAGATATTTCAAAATTATAATTCAAATTATTCTAATATATGTGTTTGCTATACGGTACCTCTGATAACTCATCCTTGCCTATTTACCTATCTCATTATCATCCTTCCACACGATATCTGTGTCTGCATGTAGGCAATTACTCCATTTATGCTAATCTTTAATCATGTGTACTACTGTGATGCCAATTATCTCTGACCTGTAGACAAGTGATCTATTAATGTCATCTGTACAATTAAAACATGGTTACTCTACTCCTCTTTAGTGAAATTTTGTATTGAGACCCCTGAATACTACAGATTCATCCATCATAAGCTATCAAATGTCTTACGTGGTGCATACCCAGTGATTTCCCTGTCTTTGGGTTAATCAATTCCAAACCATTTATTTGGACAACCTTGTTGATTTCCACTGGTACCTTAATTGCTGGAGATAATTTGTGGCATTGTTGTTGTTGTTGTTGTTGTTGCTGCTGCTGTTTATTTGACAAATAATGTGTTTTCACATTTGTGCCATTGTTGTCACTGTTTCTTGGACAAATAATGTGTTGCGAAAAGGACCTTTTGTCCTATAGTGAATATCTGATTAGTGGCAGTTTTGTTCATCCGGTTCTACCTTTTTATGGCTGCACAACGAATATTGTTCAGCATCAGCGCCACTGTATTTAGGTGTCGTTCTCTTGGAAACAGGAGAAATTTTATCACCTCCCTTATCCTACCTCAGCCAGTTTATTCTTTAGCACTGGAAGTAAAGTTGTACTGTGGGCATTTCGTTGATCACCACTTGAAATTCATCTAAGTAGATATCGCATGTGGTGTGCGTTTTACTATAAGTGTCATCATCTCCCTGACACCTTCATTACCTGTTCAGTCGGATTTTCACTCGGTTTTTATTTATAAAGATATATAGGCCTCATCAGTGTGGCTTTCCAGTGTTTAAATATGATCCATTATCTGACAGTATCTTGTCAGCTTTGCTAACTTGCGTCAAGAACTCTTGCTTGAGAGCCTTACTAACATTGTATCCTGTAGGCTTTTGCAGAGAGGTGAAGGTGACGTACTTAGAAGTTAATTCTGGCTGAACAATTTTTCATAGTGCTACTATTATCAACCACAGCGTTAACAACTGAATTCCCGATTTCATTTTAATTATTGAGTGTGCTTCAGGATGTAAATTCCTTTTGTCTTCTTGAATCAGCACTTCCTTAATCGAATCATAATGAACTCAGTTAACCTTCGAAATATCAGAAACCGAGATTTGTGGTGGATGTGCATCAGAAATTTCGTTTACTACTTCCCCATTCCTTATTGGAAAAATTCCGCCATAATCGCACGTGTACAATTGCAATTTGGAGTCTTAATCCTGTGAAACATATACATTTGGTTTTAATTCAGACTGCACAGCTGCTTGTGTTTCAGATAGTCATGGGCTATCCTCACCAACTTTGCTTTCATTAGCCTCTGTATCTGTAATAAAAAATTTAACCCACTGTCATCCTCACTTTGTGTTATCTCGAGTGGTGGAACTTGGGTCTCATCATCTGTCAAATTCGAATCAATAGTATTCCAACACGCTAATTGTTTACCTTGAACTATTTGTTCTGCCTCAGGCACTGTTTTCTCCCTCCCTGATGGAGAAGGTGAGTGGCAAGTTATCATCTTGGTTCACCACCTGCACATCTAGTCAATTTCGACGTTTACGTGGACCAGGTGGCCTAATCTCAACCTCAGATTGTGTTTCACTTCTAATTTGATCACTTCGTATTCTCGGATCCTGTTGCTCTCTTGCCACATCCGGAGGGCTGCTCGACTTCGAATAATTCGGACTACGTGGCTAAAACAATTTGACCTATCATCATCATTATTCCTCCAATTACCGGTTCTGTTATTGTTATTATTCTTTCGGTAGAAGCGATTGTACCCATAGTTATTGCGTGATGAGTTACAATTTCCATCTTTTAGATCATCGTTCCGTCCTGCATTCGGTCTTCCATTACTGCAACTGTTCCAGTTTCACCATTTCCAATTCTTGATCTATAAGTGTTATTGTCTTGTTGGTTTATATGTTGCGGGCATATCAGTTGCCCTACTGAATATCAAACCTAACTCATAGAGGAGTCCCTTAAAGGCCTGCATGTTATATCCTCCTCCTACCATCGACTGCTGATACAGTAACAGGAGTACCATTTCGCATAGATGGATCAGTTCTCTATCACTACACTGGTTGTCTAGGCACTAATTTTCTTTACCTTGTTCTCAAAGAATTTTACGGGCTTTTCTCTTTCGAATTTTCACATAACGTCTTCTGAAGTAGCTCATATTTGATCACATTCTGCACGTCAGGAGACCAGTACCGTGAGAGAAATGAGAATTTAAACTCATTGTAGGACCAGCAGAAGTGTGCAGTTCGTTGCATTGTATCTGCCATCCATATGAGCACAAGTGATATCTCACTTTTGTGATAAGGGACAATGTACTGGTGAACTCACTTGGAACTGATTTATAAATGTTCTTGGAAACAATGAATTTCCATCCTCTTTGTAACGTTAATACTTGCTCACAGGGAGGAAGTGAACATTGTCAAATTTCATCAAAATCTAAACTCCATACACCCCAACATCAAATTTACTACAGAGACTGAAACGGAGGGTAAATTACCTTTCCTTGATGTCTTGGTCAAGAGAAGGGCTGACGGCACCCTAGGTCATGGGGTGTATCGGAAGACAACGCACACTGATCTGTATTTCCACGCAGACAGCTGCCACCACCCTTCACAGAGGAATGGGGCACTTAAAACTCTAGTACATAGGGCGCGCACTATCTCTGATGCAGAGAGTCTACCCCAGGAGTTGGAACATCTGAGAACTGTATTTCGAAAAAATTGGTGCTCAGAGTGGCAGATTCAACATGCTCTCAGCCCAACCACTAAAGCAGAACCTGTGGAGATGGATGAAATCACGAGGACGGAGGTAGACACTGCGTTTATTACATATACAGGCGCACTCTCGGGGAAAATCGCCCGCGTTTTGAAGAAACACCGGGTCGGAACTGTGTTTTGTCCTCCGAATAAAACTCGTGCACTGGTGGGGAGCGCCAAAGATGACCTCGCTTTGAGGAAGGCCGGCGTGCACCAGATTCCGTGTCAATGTGGCAAGTCGTATATTGGTCAGACGATGCGTACGTCGAGGATCGATGCCGTGAACACCAAAGGCACACTCGACAGATGTATCCGAGCAAGTCGGCGGTCGCTGAACATTGCTGGTCGGAAAATCGCACTATGGAGTATGAACGCACGACGATTCTGGTACAGACGTCGAGATACTGGGACAGCATCGTTAGAGAGGCCATCGAAATTCGCACCAATGACGACCTCATAAACCGTGACTGTGGCTATAATCTTAGCAAGGCTTGGGAACCAGCGATTGGGTTAATCAAGAGTAAATCGAGCAAACGTATAGTTGTGACGACCACGGTGGACAGAGCCATCAGTCCGACGTCTTCTCAGACGCCGTCGCAATCTGTTCCACCGCTCGACCGTGGCGCGGGGCGCGGACAGCGGAGGGAGCGCGTCGCGGGCGAAGGGTATTTAAATCGGCCGTCGCTGCGACCGAACCCAGTTCCCTCTGAGCAGCCATAGCGTACGGATCTCTGTGCCGGCTGGTTCACAGGAGCTCAGTCCGTCAGTTCACCTGATGATGGCGACATGTATGATCGCCGAAATATTGTGCCCGTTGGACACTGTAGACCGGCAGTACCCCCGTGGATATTTTGATTATCAAATACGCCGGGAGAAACTCAAGAATCACATTGTTAAATTTAGTTGTGACGCGATATGGCATTTCTTTGTTTTTTTTTGTTTTTTTTTTTTAATATGCGTGTCTTTACTCCGATCATACCTACATTATTTACATCTGTCTGCTGTACCTCCATCTGGTATTGCAGAACTCCACTGTCTTCCAAACGTGTGTCACTACGTCACAATGGCACACAGTTCTTTGCCTCAGTCTGCACCGAATTATCTAACACATATTAGTTCACAATCGTAGCACATACTGCTGACAACAGATTCTGAATTTAGTCTCCCCAGTGGCGTCAGAAAATGGTACGGCATGTTCTGTTATGTACAGCAACTTTCTGCTACCTGATTCAACTGTTGCGGTGTTGCATATTGATCTCTTAGACAGTGATGGAACTTCAATCTCAGCATCCATCAAATCCAAATCAATAGTATCCCAGAATGCTAATGGTGACTTTTGGCCTACATTTTCTTCCTAGGGTACTGTTTCCTTCTTTTCTGCGTTATACACATTAATCTGGCTACTGGCAACTTCGCAATTTCCAGTTTATCGCGCTTTATCCTCTTGGTTCCCCACTTCCACAGCTAATGAATTTTGACGTATACCTGTGTTAGGTAGCCTAATCTCATTTCCAGATTCTGCTTCATTTCGCCTTTGATCACTTGGTATTCCCCGATTCTATTACTCTCTTGCCGCCTCCGGAGGGCTGCTCTACTTCGAATAATTCGGGTTATGTGGCTGAAAATACACTCCTGGAAATTGAAATAAGAACACCGTGAATTCATTGTCCCAGGAAGGGGAAACTTTATTGACACATTCCTGGGGTCAGATACATCACATGATCACACTGACAGAACCACAGGCACATAGACACAGGCAACAGAGCATGCACAATGTCGGCACTAGTACAGTGTATATCCACCTTTCGCAGCAATGCAGGCTGCTATTCTCCCATGGAGACGATCGTAGAGATGCTGGATGTAGTCCTGTGGAACGGCTTGCCATGCCATTTCCACCTGGCGCCTCAGTTGGACCAGCGTTCGTGCTGGACGTGCAGACCGCGTGAGACGACGCTTCATCCAGTCCCAAACATGCTCAATGGGGGACAGATCCGGAGATCTTGCTGGCCAGGGTAGTTGACTTACACCTTCTAGAGCACGTTGGGTGGCACGGGATACATGCGGACGTGCATTGTCCTGTTGGAACAGCAAGTTCCCTTGCCGGTCTAGGAATGGTAGAACGATGGGTTTGATGACGGTTTGGATGTACCGTGCACTATTCAGTGTCCCCTCGACGATCACCAGTGGTGTACGGCCAGTGTAGGAGATCGCTCTCCACACCATGATGCCGGGTGTTGGCCCTGTGTGCCTCAGTCGTGTGCAGTCCTGATTGTGGCGCTCACCTGCACGGCGCCAAACACGCATACGACCATCATTGGCACCAAGGCCGATGCGACTCTCATCGCTGAAGACGACACGTCTCCATTCGTCCCTCCATTCACGCCTGTCGCGACATCACTGGAGGCGGGCTGCACGATGTTGGGGCGTGAGCCAAAGACGGCCTAACGGTGTGCGGGACCGTAGCCCAGCTTCATGGAGACGGTTGCGAATGGTCCTCGCCGATACCCCAGGAGCAACAGTGTCCCTAATTTGCTGGGAAGTGGCGGTGCGGTCCCCTACGGCACTGCGTAGGATCCTACGGTCTTGGCGTGCATCCATGCGTCGCTGCGGTCCGGTCCCAGGTCGACGGGCACGTGCACCTTCTGCCGACCACTGGCGACAACATCGATGTACTGTGGAGACCTCACGCCCCACGTGTTGAGCAGTTCGGCGGTACGTCCACCCGGCCTCCCGCATGCCCACTATACGCCCTCTCTCAAAGTCCGTCAACTGCACATACGGTTCACGTCCACGCTGTCGCGGCATGCTACCAGTGTTAAAGACTGCGATGGAGCTCCGTATGCCACGGCAAACTGGCTGACACTGACGGCGGCGGTGCACAAATGCTGCGCAGCTAGCGCCATTCGACGGCCAACACCACGGTTCCTGGTGTTTCCGCTGTGCCGTGCGTGTGATCATTGCTTGTACAGTCCTCTCGCAGTGTCCGGAGCAAGTATGGTGGGTCTGACACACCGGTGTCAATGTGTTCTTTTTTCCGTTTCCAGGAGTGTAATTTGGTTTATCATCATTATTTCTCCAGTTTCTGTATTTTATTATTATTACCTTGGTAGGAACTATTGTTGTATCCGTTGTTATTTCGTGATGGGTTCCAATATCATCCATTCGGCCGTTGTTCTGTCTTTCATTTTATCTTCCATTACTGTTAATGTTCCTATTGTCGGTGTTTACAGTTGTCGGCCTATCAACATTATTGTCTTGTTGGTTTCTGTTTTCGTGTAATGACTTTACTGAATATGAAATCATACTTACTGAGAATTCCCTTAAATGTCAGCACGTTATCTCCTTCTCTTCCTACCAGAAACATTTCATACCGTAAAGTGGGTTTAATCATACGTAGGCAGATCAATTCTCGATCACTGTACGGATTGCCTAGGCACTGATGTTTGTTTACCATGTTCCCTAGGAGTATTGCGGGCTATTCGCTTTCCAATTTCCGCATAACGTCCTCTGAGGCAGCTCATATTTGATCCTATTCTGCGCTTCAAGTGACCGCTATCGAGAGAGAAATGAAGACTAAAACCCATCATATGACCCGCAGCTTTCTGCTATTCTATGCACTGATTCCGCGACAGCTCCGTCCATGTAAGCACAAATTAAATCTGACTTATGTAATAAGGGACAATGTTCTCGTAAACTCACTTAAAATTGATTTATAATTGTTCTTGGGTGCCAGGAATTTCCACCCTCTGTATAATGTGGAAACTTTCTCACAGTGAAGAAGTGATCGGTATCAAATTTCGTTGTGACACCGTATGGCTTCTTTTCTAATATTCCAATCTTCCCTCCGATTGTACCTTCATTATTTGTATCTGTTCCCTAAACCACCTTCGCTTACTGCAGACATCCACTGTCTTCCAAACGTGTATCACTACCTTCCAACGGTGCACAGTTATTTGTCTCAACTTACGTCGTATGTCCCGAATTATCTCCCATTGGTAACGGTTCACGACCTTGGCACACACTGCTAACTCCAGGATCCTAGTATCTCCAGTGACATCGGACTATGGTAGGACGTTTACTGTTCTGTATAGAAACTTGCTGCTATCTCATCGAAATGTTATGGTGCTGCATATTCATCTCTTTCACCCTGTTCAGTCACACTTTGCACCTGCAGTGTTGGACTCTGTTGCGTTCCATGTAACTCTAACTGAGGCATCAGCTGTCTCTGAGCAACTGATGAATACATGTGTTAATAACCTGTACTCATCGTGTGGATCAGAATACATTTTTCACTTTGCCCACTCATGCACTGAGGCTTGGAGCCACATTCGGGTCTACTTCATGCACTGCCTCCTCTCCAAGTCGATAATGAACCCCGTGGTGAGACTGTCTTGAAACTCTTCCTGTTTAATCATGTGACATTCTCTGTTCTCAGTTCATGCCAATGTTCTTGTTGTGATTCGCCCTCGAGCATATCCAGCTCGTCTACTATCTCCCTCTATCTCTGTGTCTATCCGCCATTTCAAATCTTTATAATGATCTCTGAGCTTCTCACCACTTACGCTCTTGACTTGGCATTAACATCCGATAACATGAGTTAATGCTTTTCCTAAGCAACGTACATGGATCTGTATGAATTCTGTTATCTCACGAAAATTTCGTAGTTTTGAAGAAATGAAGCATTTTTAAATATTGTTGGAATAAAATCCAATGTAACCCAACAACTACGAGACACCCAGCTGTTATCCCACACAACACAAATAAATTTCACAACTACACTAAATACTGAGTCAGTATTCAACTTTCAAATATATGTCTTTTCCAGTTCAAAAACTTATACTATCTCAGGAGTTAAGTCATACATTTACTTTACATTTCTCCCACAGATGTAGCACAAGTTTGGAGTAACACTGTTTTTCTGTGTAATTTCGTAGGACAGTTCGCCTTATGTGTGTTGCTAGCTCAAACGATAGTAATCAAATAATAATCCGAGTTTATGATACAACTGATTCTATAACACTTGAATATGCTGATAAAAGTATTGCTAACTTGACTTCCACTAGATTAGATTAGATTAGATTAGTACTTGTTCCATAGATCATGAATACGACACTTAGTAATAATGTGGAACGTGTCAGGTTAATAGAAGGTGTCTGTACAAGATATAACATTACCCAAAATATTACATGACACTTAATATTTTTCATTTTTTTGTGGGTGTTGGGGAGGTTATCCACTTACTATATTCAAAAATTCATCAAATGAGTAGAAAGATTTCCCATTAACAAATTCTTTTAATTTCCTTTTAAATGCTATATGGCTATCTGTCAGACTTTTGATTCTATTAGGTAAGTGACCAAAGAGTTTTGTGGCAGCATAATTTACCCCCTTCTGAGCCAAAGTTAGATTTAACCTTCAGTAGTAAAGATCATCCTTTCTCCTAGTGTTGTAGCCATGTACACTGCTATTACTTTTGGATTCGTTCGGATTGTTAATAATAAATTTCATAAGTGAATATATACAGGGTGTTACAAAAAGGTACGGCCAAACATTCAGGAAACATTCCTCACACACAAATAAAGAAAAGATGTTATGTGGACATGTGTCCGGAAACGCTTAATTTCCATGTTAGAGCTCATTTTAGTTTCATCAGTATGTACTGTACTTCCTCGATTCCCCGCCAGTTGGCCCAATTGAAGGAAGGTAATGTTGACTTCGGTGCTTGTGTTGACATTCGACTCATTGCTCTACAGTACTAGCATCAAGCACATCAGTACGTAGCATCAACAGGTTAGTGTTCATCACGAAATTGGTTTTGCAGTCAGTGCAATGTTTACAAATGCGGAGTTGGCAGATGCCCATTTGATGTATGGATTAGCACGGGGCAATAGCCGTGGCGCGGTACGTTTGTATCGAGACAGATTTCCAAAACGAATGTCTGCCGTCAGGAAGACGTTCGTAGCAATTGATCGGCGTATTAGGGAGCACGGAACATTCCAGCCTAAGACTCGCAACTGGAGAGGATCTAGAACGACAGGGACACCTGCAATGGACGAGGCAATTCTTTGTGCAGTTGACGATAACACTAATGTCAGCGTCAGAGAAGTTGCTGCTGTACAAGGTAACGTTGACCACGTCACTGTATGGAGAGTGCTACGGGAGAACCAGTTGTTTCCGATCCATGTACAGCGTGTGCAGACACTAGCAGCAGCTGATTGGCCTCCACGGGTACACTTCTGCGAATGGTTCATCCAACAATGTGTCAATCCTCATTTCAGTGCAAATGTTCTCTTTACGGATAAGGCTTCATTCCAACGTGATCAAATTGTAACTTTTCACAATCAACATGTATGGGCTAACGAGAATCCGCACCCAATTGTCCAATCACGTCATCAACACAGATTTTCTGTGAACGCTTGGGCAGGCATTGTTGGTGATGTCTTGATTGGGCCCCATGTTCTTCCACCTACGCTCAATGGATTACGTTATCGTGATTTCATACGGGATACTCTACCTTTTGCTGCTAGAACATGTGCCTTTACAAGTACGACACAACATGTGGTTCATGCACGATGGAGCTCCTGCACATTTCAGTCGAAGTGTTTATACGCTTCTCAACAACAGATTCGGTGACCGATGGATTGGTAGAGGCGGATCAATTCCATGGCCTCCACGCTCTCCTGACCTCAACCCTCTTGACTTTCATTTATGGGGGCATTTGAAAGCTCTTGTCTACGCAACCCCGGTACCAAATGTAGAGACTCTTCGTGCTCGTATTGTGGACGGCTGTGATACAATACGCCATTCTCCAGGGCTGCATCAGCGCATCAGGGATTCCATGCGACGGAGGGTGGATGCTTGTATCCTCGCTAACGGAGAACATTTTGAACATTTCCTGTAGCAAAGTGTTTGAAGTCACGCTGGTACGTTCTGTTGCTGTGTGTTGCCATTCCATGATTAAAGTGATTTGAAGAAAAGTAATGAAATGAGCTATAACATGGAAAGCAAGCGTTTCCGGACCCATGTCCACATAACATATTTTCTTTGTTTGTGTGTGAGGAAAATTTCCTGAAAGTTTGGCCGTACCTTTTTGTAACACCCTGTATATTGTGAGGCTACAGTGAAGATCCCTAGCTCTTTAAATAAGTGTCTGCAGGATGATCTTGGATGAGCTCCAGCAGTAATTCTGGTTACACGCTTTTGTGCAATGAACACTATTTTACTCAATGATGAGTTACCCCAGAATATGATGCCATATGAAAGCAAAGAATGAAAATAGTCATGGGAAGCTAATTTACTCAGATGTATATCGCCAAAATTTGCAATGACCCTAATAGCATAAGTAGCTGAACTCAAACGTTTGAGCAGATCCTCAGTGTGTCTTTTTCCAGTTCAACTCCTCATCAATGCATACACCTAGAAATTTTGAATATTCTAACTTAGCTACCGATTTCTGATCGAAGTCTATATTTATTAATTGTGTCATTCCATTTACTGTGTGGAACTGTATATACTGTATTTTGTCAAATTTTAATGAGAGCCAATTTGCAGAGAACCACTTAATGATTTTCTGAAAAACATCATTTACAATTTCACCAGTTAATTCTTGTCTGTTGAGTGTGATAGCTATACTTGTATAACCGGCAAAAAGTACCATCTTTGCATCTTCGTGAATATAGAATGGCAAGTCATTAATACATATTAAGAACAGCAGAGGACCTAAGACCAAACCTTGTGGCACCCCATTCTTGATTGTTCCCCAGTTTGATAAATCACTAGTTTTTTGCATATTATGTGAACTGCTTATTTCAACTTTCTGCACTCTTCAAGTTAGGTATGATATAAACCATTTGAGCACTGTCCCATTCATACCACAGTACTTAAGCTTATCTAGAAGTATTCCATCATTTACACAATCAAAAGCTTTTGATAGATCACAAAAAATCGCAATGGGCGACTTCCAGTTACTCAAAGCATTTAATATTTCATTATTGAAAGTATATATAGCATTTTCCGTTGAAAAACCCTTCTGGAAACTAAACTGATATTTTGTTAAAACTTTATTTTTACAAAGATATGAAGCTAATCTGCAATACATTACTTTTTCAAGAATTTTGGATAAGGCAGTCAGAAGGGAGATTGGGCAGTAGTTGTTGACATCAGATGTATCTCCTTTTTTATGCAGTGGTTTATCTGGGAAAATACACTGCTTCAGAGAGCTATTACTATTGTGGCTAAGAATCCCACTCATTTCTTGGGAACAAGCTTTTATTGTCCTGCTGGAAATGCCATCAATTCCATGTGAGCTTTTATTCTTGAGAGAGTTTATTATGTTCCTAATTGCAGAAGCAGAGGTGGGTGGAATTTCAATTGTATCAAATGGTGTGGGTAAGGCCTCTTCCATTAACTGCCTTGCTTCTTCTAATGAACATTTACATCCTATTTTATCTACAACATTTAAAAAATGATTATTCAAAATGTTTCGACTTCTGGCTTGTTGTTTATCAAGTCTCCAATCGCTTTGATGGTAATGCCATCATCCTGTTCTCTCGGTTGCCCTTTCTCCCTTGTAATAATATTCCAAATTGTTTTGATTTGTTAGCAGAGGTATTAATCTCAGACATGATGCACATGGTTCTGGACTTTTTAAAAACCTTTTTTAATGTAGCACAGTAGTTTTTATAATATTTGGCTGTTTCTGGGTCATTACTCTTTCTTGTTGTTAGATACAGTTCCTGTAGTAAGCCAAGGTTTTTTGCATGGTTTCTTATAATTAGATTTAACTACTTTTCTGGGGAAACAGTTTTCAAATTCTCTTACAAGTGTATTATGAAATAAGTTATATTTTAAATTAGCATCGGGTTCCTTGTACACCTCATCCCAGTCTAGCTGCTGAATATTTTCTCTGAAATTTCTAATTATTGAGTCATTAACTGAATGCACAACTTTGGAGAGTAATTTTGAATTACTGAATGAAGCTATGACATATACTGTAACTAGCTGAACATCATGATCAGAAAGGCCATTCTCATCAGGACAAGAATTTATGTTCTTAAACCTATCTTGGTCTATAAAAGTGTTCTCTATCAATGTGCTGCTGTCCTTTACTACCTGAGTAGGAAAATTAATGACAGATGTCAAATTGGAAGAACCGAGCAAGACTTCCAGGTCATTCTTCCTACTCTTTCAGTGAATCAACATTGAAGTCCCCACAAATAATTTTCTTTCCCCTATCTGACAGATAGCATAACAAGGCATCCAAGTTTTCCAGGATATTGCCTCCAACCTACTCATTGAAGCAGACTGGCAGGGTCACCATTGTCTAACGAACCGGTGCTAGTTTGGTGTGATCTACGACATGGCAAATCGTAAACAAGGCGGTTAACCCCTCAACATCAGAAACCGAGTGTTGTGGTGCATGTACGTCGAGTACTTCGTATCCTCTTACGTTGACGACTTCCCCATTCTTCAGTGGAAAAATTTCACCATAATGGCACGTGTACACTTGCCCTATTTCTTCATAATCCACTGAAATATATACATTTGGTTTTATATCAAACTGCACATTGACTCAGACTGCACACGGGCTTGGGTTTTAGTTAGTTGCGGGCTATCATCATGAACTTTGCTTTCATTAGCCCCTGTATAAAATACTTGCAGTAATCAGTTTAATCTATTTTCATCCTCATTTCGTGTAATCTCAGTTGGTGGGGCTTCAACTTCACCATCTATCAAATCCCCCAGTATTACCCTAACACACCAATTGTGACTCTTGACCCATATATTCTCCTTCTGGTACTGTTTCCTCATTCCCTGTGTCATACATGAGTCTGCTGAACAGGTTACTGACAACTCTTCAAATTTAAGTGGGTCACATGTTATAGTCATGTTTCTCATTTCCACAGTTAGTAAATTTTCACGTTTACCTGGATAAGTTGGCCTCATCTCAATCTCAGGTTATGATTCATTTCCCCTTTGATCACTTGATATTCCTGGATTCTGTTGTTCTCTTGCCAACTCCGGAGGGCTGCTAGAGTTTGAATAATTAGGAATACATGGCTGAAACCAATTTGGTCAATCATCATTATTCCTCCAGATATCGTTTCTGCTACTATTATGAATTCGATAGAACCGATTATTGTACCCAGTGTTATTTCGTGATGAATTCTAGTTTCCTCCATTTCTACTATTATTCTGTCCTGCGTTTGGTCTTCCATTACTGCAGTTGTTCCCATTGTTTCAGTTTCCAGTTCTCGGCTTATCGACGATATTCTCCCGTTGACGTCTTTGATTCTGAGAATTAACCTTACTGAATATCGAACGTAACTCATGGAGGATTCCCTTAAAGGCCTGCATGTTATCTCCTACTCTTTCCACCAACGACAACTGAAACCCGTAAAGGCAGTCTCATTGTTTATAGATGAATCAATTCTCCATCATCATACGGATTGTCTAGTTAGTGGTTTTTCTTTACCACGTTCTCAAAGAATTTTACTGGGCTTTTCGCTTTCGAAATTTCGTGTAACTTCTTCTGAAGCAGCTAATATTTGGACCTACTCAGCACTTCAGGTGAATGGTATTGTGAGAGATTTATCCTCATGACATGACATGCAGCTTTGTGCTATTCTTCGCATTGTTTCCGCGACAGCGCCATGCATATCAGCCCAAATTTAATCTCACTTAAAACTGACGTATAAATGTTCTTGGAAGCAAGGAATATCATTCTTTTTATAACATTGAAACTTACAGTACGAAGCGGTCATTGTCGAATTTCATTGTGACACTATATATTGTCAAATTTCGTTGTGACAGAACATGGTGTTTTTTTTTCTTTTTTTTTTCTAACACACCAATCCTCTCTTTCTCCAATCGTACCTACATTATTAGCATCTGTCAACTGAACCGCCTTCTGGTATTGCAGACTTTCACTGTCTTCCAAACATGTGTTACTACGTAGCAATGGTACCGTTATTTGCTTCATACTGCTTATGGGTCGCGACCTTGGTACATACTGCTGACTAGCGGAGCTGTATTCAGTCTCGATAGTGGCATCTGACTATGGTAGAGCATGAACTGTTCTGTACAAAAAATTGCTTCTACCTAATTCAACTGTTGTGGTGTTGCATATTGATCTCTTACCAGATCAGTGCAAGTCACACTTTGCATCTGACATGTCGGCTTCACCAGAGGCAGCATCTTACTCTTCACAAGTGATGAATACATGTAGTGATTACCAGATTCACAGTGTGGATCGAAATACCATGCTTTTTACACGTTTTGTCGCTTTGCACACTCTGGCACTCGGACCTAACAGCCACTTTCGCGTCTATTAACTTTTTCGAGATCGTTTTCTGTCTCGTTGAAGCCGGCGGGTGACTTTGCTGTGACTTTGACAGTGTCTTTGTCCGGAGAAACTGTTGATCCGTAAGTCTCAATAGACTCAGAACACTCGTTGTCACTATCACTTCACCCTTCGATTCAATGAAGCAATTCTGACCAAAGCCGTTGGTATTTTTCCTTGATTTTTGATTCTATTTTTAGAACTCGGCTATCAAATCGCTTTAAAAACGCTTTCGTCACCCTTCTATGATTATGTTTCCACGATAACTTGTTGTGCTCTATTGTTATTACAACTGTATCGAATCGTTGGTTAACTTCTTTGACACTCTGTGGACTATCATCACGCAACTTGGTCAAGTCTTCTTGAACCCCATCTACACTCCTGGAAATTGAAATAAGAACACCGTGAATTCATTGTCCCAGGAAGGGGAAACTTTATTGACACATTCCTGAGGTCAGATACATCACATGATCACACTGACAGAACCACAGGCACATAGACACAGGCAACAGAGCATGCACAATGTCGGCACTAGTACAGTGTATATCCACCTTTCGCAGCAATGCAGGCTGCTATTCTCCCATGGAGACGATCGTAGAGATGCTGGATGTAGTCCTGTGGAACGGCTTGCCATGCCATTTCCACCTGGCGCCTCAGTTGGACCAACGTTCGTGCTGGACGTGCAGACCGCGTGAGACGACGCTTCATCCAGTCCCAAACATGCTCAATGGGGGACAGATCCGGAGATCTTGCTGGCCAGGGTAGTTGACTTACACCTTCTAGAGCACGTTGGGTGGCACGGGATACATGCGGACGTGCATTGTCCTGTTGGAACAGCAAGTTCCCTTGTCGGTCTAGGTATGGTAGAACGATGGGTTCGATGACGGTTTGGATGTACCGTGCACTATTCAGTGTCCCCTCGACGATCACCAGTAGTGTACGGCCAGTGTAGGAGATCGCTCCCCACACCATGATGCCGGGTGTTGGCCCTGTGTGCCTCGGTCGTATGCAGTCCTGATTGTGGCGCTCACCTGCACGGCGCCAAACACGCATACGACCATCATTGGCACCAAGGCAGAAGCGACTCTCATCGCTGAAGACGACACGTCTCCATTCGTCCCTCCATTCACGCCTGTCGCGACACCACTGGAGGCAGGCTGCACGATGTTGGGGCGTGAGCGGAGGCCGGCCTAACGGTGTGCGGGACCGTAGCCCAGCTTCATGGAGACGGTTGCGAATGGTCCTCGCCGATACCCCAGGAGCAACAGTGTCCCTAATTTGCTGGGAAGTGGCGGTGCGGTCCCCTACGGCACTGCGTAGGATCCTACGGTCTTGGCGTGCATCCGTGCGTCGCTGAGGTCCGGTCCCAGGTCGACGGGCACGTGCACCTTCCGCCGACCACTGGCGACAACATCGATGTACTGTGGAGACCTCACGCCCCACGTGTTGAGCAATTCGGCGGTACGTCCACCCGGCCTCCCGCATGCCCACTATACGCCCTCGCTCAAAGTCCGTCAACTGCACATACGGTTCACGTCCACGCTGGCGCGGCATGTTACCAGTGTTAAAGACTGCGATGGAGCTCCGTATGCCACGGCAAACTGGCTGACACTGACGGCGGCGGTGCACAAATGCTGCGCAGCTAGCGCCATTCGACGGCCAACACCGCGGTTCCTGGTGTGTCCGCTGTGCCGTGCGTGTGATCATTGCTTGTACAGCCCTCTCGCAGTGTCCGGAGCAAGTATGGTGGGTCTGACACACCGGTGTCAATGTGTTCTTTTTTCCATTTCCAGGAGTGTATGTCCGTCAGCTTCTTTTTATTTCTTATTTTTGTTTTACCAAGCCTTAGCGCTTTAATTACATCTGATTGTTTCGCGTCCTTTCGAATTTGATCTAATTGCATACCTAGTTTCTGCATGTCCCCTTCTGTATGGCCTTTTCGCTGTTGTGTACAACCTTTCCGGTTTGCTGTCAACAAGTCCTCTTGCATGTTTTGCATGATCTGAGTCAAATATTGAAACAATGATAACATTTTATTGTGTAAATTCGATGTTTCGAAGCAAGGAAGTACTTTTCAATATTTTTCGTACAAAATCCAATTTCACAAGTACCCAAATTACTGAGTCTAATACTGAACTTATGAACGTATATTTCACCCTGGCTCAGAAACTTAAAGTATCACAGCAGCTTAGTCACATATTTACTTTAAATTCCTCTCACAGATCTAGCGTAAGTTTGGAGAAACACTTGTTATCTGTATTTACACAGGTCATTGACCTTGTGAGTGCTACTAAGTCACACAAATTTAATCAAATAAGAATTCTAGCAAATGTTATTATTTATTCTGTAACTATTAACTATGCCGGCAGAAGTTTTGCAATTCTGTCTTCGAATAGAATATTACCCCCAACCTACTGACGATCAGAATGACACACATTGAAGCATCCTGGTAGGATCACCATTATATAACGAGCCGGTGCTCGTTTAGTGTGATCTGTTGCACGCAAGGAATCATGTGAATGGCAAAATTAAATCTAACGCCGGTGAACTTGAGGTGTGGAGATCTCAGCCACGCCGGCTGTTAGACATCATAAGATTAGCTGCTATCTGTATACCTGAAATATTTCAATGGGTAAGGCGGGGAAGGAGTAGAGGACTCTACTTTCGAACAAACGGTAGTCTATTCCCTGTACATAGTAATTTATTACTTAATTTGCCATATTTTTTGTACTAATGATATGGCAATGGTAATTTTATGAAAATCCTGTGTGAACTAGGAAGATCCTGTAGAAAAATGAACACAAGGAAAAGTTTGATTAAGGTCAATAACAACTTAATTTCCAAAATCTACTAAAATATTTCAATTAGCATTACAACCGAAACGAAAGAAGTATACTGTGACAATTTAAATTAAACTACTGCAGCTGGGGAATATCTGCCGGATCACTTCCTAAAATTTAAACCTCAGGACCGCACACGTTTCATGTGGCTGACATGGACGCGAGGGAATGTGAATAGTTACTCCAGTCCAATTTAGACCTGAAGTGAAAGCACGCTGGTGATTTCAATGTTTAATGCAATGCCAATGCATTATTTACCTTTCACAGAAGGCAGCAATAACCTTTATGGTGGTCGGCTGTTGCGTGCATCGCCTCTCATACCTTTTGGCCTCACGAAACTATGCTACTCTCTTATAGTCTTTTAACAATTCACAACTTTCCTATATTTCCATTAAGCGGAAATCTGTATGCGTCTCTAGCTAAGACAATGGCCTTTGTACACTCGCCAAGGCTGTACAACATGCACTATGTTACCGTCAAAAATTTTCGCAAACATGTTAACTATAACAGTTCTTCTCATGTACTCTACTACGGAGCTATATGAGAAATCCAGCACAATTTCGGCTAACGCAGAGCTTTGTGAATCGACAAAGTGTTTACAGAAAAATTTATCTCTTGGCATCATCACGGAGCGTTGAGTGCTGCATGCAACACATGACACCTTTAGAGGGAGTGGCCTCAATTATTCTTATGTAATTGTCTATATCCCTATGTAATTGACTATATTACGTCAGAAAATTTGAATTGGAGTATAGCCTAGGTGAGAGCTTTTCTCTGTAAGCTTCTGAACTGTGAGAAGTCTTCATGCTCAACGATAACAAATTAGAGGCAATGAAAAATGGGGTTTATATGACGAAGGTGAGAATCAGCAAAAAGAGAAATAAGAAATGAAGTGAAACTTCCTGGCAGATTAAAAATGTCTGCCGGACCGAGTTCGAGTCTCGGTCCGGCACACAGTTTTAATCTTCCAAGAAGTTTCATATCAGCGCACACTCCGCTGTAAAGTGAAAATCTCAAATAGCTGGTTCAAATGGCTCTGAGAACTATGGGACTTAACATGTGTGGTCATCAGTTCCCTAGAACTTAGAACTACTTAAACCTAACCAACCTAAGGACGTCACACACATCCATGCCCGAGGCAGGATTCGAACCTGCGACCGTAGCGGTCACGCGGATCCAGACTGAAGCGCCTAGAACCGCACGGCCAGAAATGAAGTGCTACGAAAACAGATGGGAGTTACCAAGGATATCCTAGACAAAACTGAAAATAAACAGCTACCATGGTGCGTGCATCATGGCCTTCTAAAATGTGGCACTGGAGACCTCCACGACACAGGAAAAGAGGAAGACCCCGGCTACATTAAGACGATGAGTGAGACGCGCGATGGAGAACTGAGGCATGCGTACATCTACATCTACATCTACATTTACACTCCGCAAGCCACCCAACGGTGTGTGGCGGAGGGCACTTCACGTGCCACTGTCATTACCTCCCTTTCCTGTTCCAGTCGCGTATGGTTCGCGGGATGAACGACTGTTCCCTAGAACTTAGAACTACTTAAACCTAACCAACCTAAGGACGTCACACACATCCATGCCCGAGGCAGGATTCGAACCTGCGACCGTAGCGGTCACGCGGTTCCAGACTGAAGCGCCTAGAACCGCACGGCCAGAAATGAAGTGCTACGAAAACAGATGGGAGTTACCAAGGATATCCTAGACAAAACTGAAAAGAGGACCGGCAAGATAGAAGGAGACGGAAACTTGGATGCAAGAGACGCCGCATGGGGTAGTAAACTCGAAGAAGGAGGGAAAGAAGTACCAGTAAACAGGTAACACTTGAGCCATGGGTGGCTCGTGTTCATGCCGTTTATTGTTTGTTATCTTCTCTTTACGGTACTGCCACCTCATTTTCTTATTCTATTTACTGGCGTCACTAAGTTACTGTCTTATCTGCCCGTGAGTGGCAGTAGCAGCGCTTATCGATGAGAGCACTATCGCATTATCTTTGAAGCGACCTCTAGTATTTCCGTCATGTGTCGGGAGTTCATTCGGGGACGGAGCGCCAGTGAGGTGCGGACAGCTAGTACTCGCCGACCGCTGGCGACACACATGTACCGTCCGACGGAAGGAGACTGGAGCGGGAACGCCCGTTGGTTGGTCGTTCGGTTTGTCGTCTCATCGGGCGAAGTGTATTTGGTCTTGTGACCGTTTCTGGGCTTCGTCAGTTGGTCATCCTGCCGGACGTGGGTCGGTTCCTTCCTTGTGCAGAGGTGTCGGGTGGCCAATGTGCAAGTGTTCCCTCTGCATGGTTAGTCCGAGCCAGTGTGCCCGGGTCGCCGTATCTCCGAGTTCCGAACGGACATCAAGGGAGTCGGGATGGAGCTGCAGTGAGCTTCGGACTGTCAAGCCTTGCCCGACCGTTGCCGACACACATAACTTGAGTGGGGACGACCTTGCTTGGTCGTTCGGTTGGTTTTCTCATCGGACGCGTGTATTTGTTCGCCTACCGCTTATGGAAAATCTGTGTGTGTCGACTTGTGATTCTTCTTCTAGTTCTACAGTGATTTGTTTTCGGATTGAAGGAGTTCTTGGTGCACGTCTTTATGTGGAACATTGTGTAGCTTCTGTGATTTCCACTGAGCAGTTAAGAATGCTGTCTGCGTACTGGAGTAGGCAATCGGTTGGGTGGGACAGAGCAGCGAGTGTGTGTGCTTCCTCGCCGTGTTCATGCTGCCCGGCACGTCGTGTAGCTGACAGCCTTTGGTGTTCTTCATATTTTTGAGTGGTTATTGTGCGTTGGCTGTTTTTAGACGTCACTTTTTAAGACGTAGTATTGCTGGTATCTTCGTCCTCGGCTGATATTTTCGGTTGTCGTCCCGTTGGTCGGCGGAAGGGAATTGATTAGATTGTTGGTCGGTCCTTCAGCCATTCCTGCGTCGGGTTGCCATCTGATTTCTTAATCTTATTCTTAGCTGCCTATCTCACCTAACCTTACGTTAGAGTTACCTCCTCAATCCGACCCTTGGAACATTTCTGAGCTTCACTGTTCTCTTGTTTGTGATTGTGATTTTATTTTGTCGCAATTACTGTGCCAGGCCTTCAGCCGTATATTAATTTTGTCTGTTTCATGTTCAGTATATGACCTTCAGCCGAACCTTATGTGAAGTATTTTAATATTAGGCCTTCAGCCGTGTTTTATTTAAAATTCTTGCCTGGTCTGTATTTAGGAATTCAGCCGCGGTTTGTTTCAAAATTTGTGGCTTTCAGCCGTAATGTGTAAATTCCTGTCTGTTATGTTTCTCTTTAATTATCTTGAATTCTTAAAATAGCCTTCAGCCGTACTGTGCAAATGCTTATCTTAAGGTTTGTCTTTAATTATTTTGAATAATTGTTTGGGCCTTAAGCCATCAAGATATTTCAAGTCTTCTTAAGGTGGTTTTCTGTTGTACTGTGTAAATGCTTGACTTTAAAGGTTGGCTTTTATTATGTTGAAATATTTTTGGGCTTTCAGCCGAGGAATAAATTTTAATTTTCCTTAATATGGCTTTGAGCCGAAATTGGTAAATGCTTCCCTTTTAAAGAATTTCCTTTCTTGATCTGGGCCTTTGGCCGAGAAGAAATTTTAATTTTACTTAAGTAAAGCCTTCAGCCGTTTTTCTAATTCCTTGTGTTTTAAAAGATTTAAACCTTATTATTGAGAAGTTACTTCGACCCACAGCCATGAATTGATCCTCGTTGTTTTAAAGAGAGAACTGTTAATTGTGTTTTCGAAGCATAAAGTTCTGTGTTCTTGCGTAACTAACAGTAACTGATTTTGCCCCTTTCCACGACCAGATCCTCTCAGTCCTGCGATACCAGATTTCAAACAATGTAATACTGGGTAAACATTCGTGACTTGGTTTTCGTTCCTGAGAGCGTGCGTGCCTAGACCCAACTTGCTGGACTAGGCCATGTAAAAACAGATTCAATGAACTGATAATCTCACTCATCGAGAGAGATTGCACGTCATGTCTCGACGTTGTAACCGATGTTAAATCGCATGTAGTTACGGCAGCTAGATTCTATCAGAGAACACGCCAGCACTAGCAATTTTCGATATGCTGAGTGAACATTGTTCTCGTGTACTCGTTCGTTGTTTGACGTAAAAACTATACAAGGGTTATTATACTGCGAGCCTGGCGTCCCAGCTAGTTATATAGCTTTTAAACTGTGTGCCTGTTACCGTTATGGCTAGGGCTATCATCAATCGGTATCTGGGTTTGACAGCCTGGGAAACGCGGCGCAGTGTATTGTTTACTTCAGAATAACACGACGGTGACGGCTGCAAGTGGTCCTGTGCGCTCGCCAACGTGTACTGTTACGGATGAAGCAGTAGCTTTGAACCTGCTAGAAGTAGCTTCAAATCCGCATTATGGGACACATCACTAACATAATTCTCTTAGTGGAAGATAAGTGATCAACAGCGTGGATCTATACGGATAGGTCTCCAGCCCGCTAGATCTCATGGACTTCCAAAGCTACCAGTCATGGCCATTTTCTTGTTCCTGATTTCACTGAATCCTATCAAATTTCTACCTTTAAAGCGAGGCATACTATGCCTAGAACGAAGAGTGGGCACAAACACGAAGAAGACAGGCTGCTGCTACAATCTGTAACCTGATTGCTGTAAACGATCCCTGTTAATGCCTTGGTCATGCGGCAGCCGCTAACGTACATCAATAATTATAATAATGTGTTATCATTTCGGTACATTCTCAGTAAACTTAACGCAGCAGGTGCCAGAGTGTCTCCAACTAATTTATACAACTGAACATCAGGAAGCGATTAAAACACATACAGTCTAAAAAAAAGGACGTACTACGAAGGAACTCAATTACAGAAAAACTGGATGATTTATTCAAGAGAAACAGCTCCACGAACTGAGCAGGTCAATAACACGATAGTCCACCTCTGACCCTTATGCAAGCAGTTATTCGGTTTAGCATTGATTGATAGAGTTAGTGGATATCGTTCTGAGGGATACCGTGCCAAATTATACGTCAAATTGGTTCATCAGATCCAGAGCTCGTTGGAGAGACCTTACCCATAATGCTCCAAACATTCTCAACTGGCGAGAGATGGGGTGACCCTGCTACAAGGTACGGTTCGGCAAGCTCGAACACAGGTAGTAGAAACGCTCGCCGTGCGCAGCCTGCCATTATCTTGCTGAAATGTAGGCACAGGATGGTTTTCCAGGAAGTACTACAAAACGGGGTGTAGAATATCTTTGATATTATAGGCGGGGCTCACCAACCACCTTAGGATTTTGACTATCAAAAGCGCCAATTGGACAGAATTGGCATCCAACAATTCTATCAATTCCTAGTCAAGTGACACGACGAATTACTGCTTGCACAAAGGCCAGAGATGGAGCATCACGTTATTGACTTGCTCGATTTGTGAATCTCTTTCTCTTGAACAGATATCCAGTTATTGTGAAATTGTAATAATTCGCATCTATGTACATGTACCGGGTGATCAAAATGTCAGTCTGAATTTGAAAACTAAATAAATCACGGAATAATATAGATGGGGAGGTACAAATTGACACACATGCTTGGAATGACATGGGGTTTTATTAGAAACAAAAAAATACAAAATTTCAAAAAATGTCCGACAGATGGTGCTTCATCTGATCAGAATAGCAATAATTAGCATAACAAAGTAAGACAAAGCAAAGATGATGTTCTTTCAGGAAATGCTCCATATGTCCACCATCATTCCTCAACAATAGCTGTAGTCGAGGAATAATGTTGTGGACAGCACTGTAAAGCAAGTCCGGAGTTATGGTGAGGCATTGGCATCGGATGTTGTCTTTCAGCATCCCTAGAGATGTCGGTCGATCACCATACACTTGCGACTTCAGGTAACCCCAAAGTCAATAATCGCACGGACTGAGGTCTGGGGACCTGGGAGGCCAAGCATGACGAAAGTGGCGGCTGAGCACACAAACGACGTGCGCAAGAGATCTCTCACGCGTCTGAGCACCAAACGACGTGCGCAAGAGATCTCTCACGCGTCTAACAAAACGTTGTTTTTTTTTTTTTTGTTCTAATAAAACCCCATGTCATTCCAATCATGTGTGTCAATTTTTAACTCTCTATTTACATTATTCCGTGGTTTATTAAGTTTTCAAATTTATAGTGACTTTTTGATCACCCGGTACATCACATCTACCTCTTTTTTTCTAAAAAAAGGAGCGTATTTTTGTGGTATGAGTTGTAATGCAATTAGGAAGTGACTTCCACTGTCAAACCTTAGCAGAAGATATCGCCGAGAACTCGAGAAACTTCTGGTCCTAGGTAAAATCGCTAAGCGGGTCTAAGGCTTCCAACCAGTAACTTGTTGACCAGGCAGGTGTGACAGTTGAGGATAGCAAAACGAAAGCCGAAGTACTACATTCCGTGTTAAAGAAATCATTCACGCAAGAGAATCGTACAAACATCCGTCATTTGACCATCGCACAGAGTCCCGTGTAGGCGACGTTGTAATAAGCATCCCTGACGCAGAGAAAAAAATAAGAGTTGAAAATCATTAAGTCTCCAGGTACGGACTGAATCCCAGTGCGGTTTTACAAAGAGTACTTTGCTTTTTTTTTTTTTTTTGTCGTCAGTCTACTGACTGGTTTGATGCGAGCCCGACACGAATTCCTTTCCTGCGCTAACCTCTTCATCTCAGAGTAGCATTTGCAACATACGTCCTCAATTATTTGCTTGACGTATTCCAATCTCTGTCTTCCTCTCTACAGTTTTTGCCCTCTACAGCTCCCTCTAGTACCATGGAAGTCATTCCCTCATGTCTTAGCAGATGTCCTATCATCCTGTCCCTTCTCTTTACCAGTGTTTTCCACATACTCCTTTCCTCTCCGATTCTACGTAGAACCTCCTCATTCCTTACCTTATCAGTCCACCTAATTTTCAACATTCGTCTATAGCACCACATCTCAAATGCTTCGATTCTCTTCTGTTCCGGTTTTCCCACAGTCCATGTTTCACTACCATACAATGCTGTACTCCAGACGTACATCCTCAGAAATTTCTTCCTCAAATTAAGGCCGGTATTTGATATTAGTAGGCTTCTCTTCACAAGAACTGCCTTTTTTGCCATAGCGAGTCTGCTTTTGATGTCCTCCTTGCTCCGTCCGTCACTGGTTATTTTACTGCCTAGGTAGCAGAATTCCTTAACTTCATTGACTTCGTGACCATCAATCCTGATGTTAAGTTTCTCGCTGTTCTCATTTCTACTACTACTCATTACCTTCGTCTTTCTCCGATTTACTCTCAAACCTTACTGTGTACTCATTAGACTGTTCATTCCGTTCAGCAGATCATTTAATTCTTCTTCACTTTGACTCAGGATAGCAATGTTATTAGCGAATCGTATCACTGATATCCTTTCACCTTGTATTTTAATTCCACTCCTGAACCTTTCTTTTATTTCCATCATTGCTTCCTCGATGTACAGATTGTAGAGTAGGGGCGAAAGGCTAAGCCTTGTCTTACACCCATCTTAATACGAGCACTTCGTTCTTGATCATCCACTCTTATTATTCCCTCTTGGTTGTTGTAAATATTGTATATGACCCGTCTCTCCCTATAGCTTACCCCTACTTTATTCAGAATCTCGAACAGCTTGCACCATTTTATATTGTCGAACGCTTTTTCCAGGTCGACAAATCCTATGAAAGTGTCTTGATTTTTCTTTAGCCTTGCTTCCATTATTAGCCGTAACGTCAGAATTGCCTCTTCATCCCTTTGCTTTTCCTAAAGCCATACTGATCTTCACCTAGCGCATTCTCAATTTTCTTTTCCATTCTTCTGTATATTATTCTTGTAAGCAGCTTCGATGCATAATCTGTTAAGCTCATTGTGAGATAATTCTCGCACTTGTCAGCTCTTGCCGTCTTCGGAATGGTGTGGATGATGCTTTTCCGAAAGTCAGATGGTATATCGCCAGACTCATATATTCTACACACCAACGTGAATAGTCGTTTTGTTGCCACTTCCCCCAATGATTTTAGAAAGTCTGATGGAATGTTATCTATCCCTTCTGCCTTATTTGACCGTAAGTCCTCCAAAGCTCTTTTAAATTCCGATTCTAATACTGGATCCCCTATATCTTCTAAATCGACTCCTGTTTCTTCTTCTATCACATCAGACAAATCTTCACCCTCATAGAGGCTTTCAATGTATTCTTTCCACCTATCTGCTCTCTCCTCTGCATTTAACAATGGAATTCCCGTTGCACTCTTAATGTTACCACCGTTGCTTTTAATGTCACCAATGGTTGTTTTGACTTTCCTGTATGCTGAGTCTGTCCGTCCGACAATCATATCTTTTTCGATGTCTTCACATTTTTTCTGCAGCCAATTCGTCTTAGCTTCCTTGCACTTCCTATTTATTTCATTCCTCAGCGACTTGTATTTCTGTATTCCTGATTTTCCCGGAACATTTTTGTACTTCCTCCTTTCATCAATCAACTGAAGTATTTCTTCTGTTACCCATGGCTTCTTCGCAGCTACCTTCTTTGTACCTATGTTTTCCTTCCCAACTTCTGTGATGGCCCTTTTTAGAGATGTCCATTCCTCTTCAACTGTACTGCCTACTGCGCTATTCCTTATTGCTGTATCTATAGCGTTAGAGAACTTCAAACGTATCTCGTCATTCCTTAGTACTTCCGTATCCCACTTCTTTGCGTATTGATTCTTCCTGACCAATGTCTTGAACTTCAGCCTACTCTTCATCACTACTATATTGTGATCTGAGTCTATATCTGCTCCTGGGTACGCGTTATAATCCAGTATCTGATTTCGGAATCTCTGTTTGACCATGATGTAATCTAATTGAAATCTTCCCGTATCTCCCGGCCTTTTCCAAGTATACCTCCTCCTCTTGTGCTTCTTGAACAGGGTATTCGCTGTTACTAGTTGAAACTTGTTACAGAAATCAATTAGTCTTTCTCCTCTTTCATTCCTTGTCCCAAGCCGATATTCTCCTATAGCATTTTCTTCTACTCCTTCCCCTACAACTGCATTCCAGTCGCCCATGACTATTAGATTATCGTCCCCCTTTACAAACTGCATTACCCTTTCAATATCCTCATACACTTTCTCTATCTGTTCATCTTCAGCTTGCGACGTCGGCATGTATACCTGAACTATCGTTGTCGGTGTTGGTCTGCTGTCGACTCTGATTAGAACAACCCGGTCACTGAACTGTTCACAGTAACACACCCTCTGCCCTACCTTCCTATTCATAACGAATCCTACACCTGTTATACCATTTTCTGCTGCTGTTGATATTACCCGATACTCATCTGACCAGAAATCCTTGTCTTCCTTCCACTTCACTGACCCCTACTATATCTAGACTGAGCCGTAGCATTTCCCTTTTCAGATTTTCTAGTTTCCCTACCACGTTCAAGCTTCTGACATTTACAGAAATGCTTCGGTAACTTAACTGGGAATCCCTGAAGTGAAGGCGACGTTCTTTTCGACAAACACTGTTTAGAAAACCTAGTGGACCGTCATTTGAAGCTGACAAAAAAAAGTAACAATTCTACTGCTGCCAACATAAATTCTGTTTAAAGACCACGAAATAAGATACGAGAAATCCGGGCCCATACGAAGACACAGAGGCAGTCGTTTTTCCACCGCTGTATCTGCGAGAGGAACAAGAAAGGAAATATCTAGTAGTAGCACGGGGTACGCTCCTCCAAGCTCCGTACTGTGGCTTGCAGATATCGATTATGGGTGTAAATGTAGATCCTACGTCGTAAGGTGCGGTACTCTGTGTCTGGCACTGTTTGCATATCATTTCGCCCGGTTACTACCCATTCCAAGGACTGGAAGTGCTGTGTAAAATGGGCGAGGCTAGTGAAGCTGAGTACCGAAGCACCACTGTGGTAAGCTGACATAGATGTTGTTTATGAAACTTAACTGTGTGCGCATAACAGTCTGCGAGTAATGGCCGTAATTGTGTACATGGGTTTCGCATTGCGTATCAGTGGACTGTTACACTAGCTGACGACAGACTTGGCACTCTGACACTTTCTTTGAAAACCAAAGATCTGGGCTCACATGCAGGCCCACTTCGCTTTCACGTGCCGTTTGCAGAGCACGGTGTTTTTGTTTACCTCCAGAGGTATGAAATTTTGGTGACAACGGCTTTACTCCGTATGAGTTACGGACAAACAGGTTCTAGACTTAAGGATGCACCGATCAAAGCGCCTACAAGAACTGCTCTAGTAGCTTACTGCGCCATCACGAACAGCAGATACAACTACAGCAACAAATGTTCCTGCTCCAGAAGTAACAACAGCAACAAACAAATGGTTGGAGGAAATGAATTCGGTGACGTCTCCTCCACCAAAATCGTCTGTAATATGGACAAGTTGAAGGAAACTTGGGAATCGCACTAAAATAGTTTTCTTCCTTACTGCTATGCTGTTAAGTTTTTGATTTCATCTCCTTTCCTTAAAAAAGCTGTACTAATAAGCTCTTTCAGTACCTAATGACCCAGTTTGTATTTAATACTTATATTTTAAATATTACACTTTTAAATGTAGACTCTACTTTTATTTTTTTATCGTTTTTTTTTCCTTTCAGGATGTGCACATACAGCCATCTAAACAGTGGATAGCAGGTACGACAATGTGGGTTGAGAATTCAGAATATTGATTAGGATCAAGCCGCGCCGCGGTACGGAGTTACATGGGCTTAGGGCTGTAGCGTGGCACCACGCGCGTGATTTTCGTGTACGTTTTTGGACCGCATAGGCCCTTTGTTGATTGACCATTTGATTTATACACACCAGCCAGTACAACTAAACGAGTATAGGCTCCGAGTGTTATTTGATCTAATTCTTCCCAGTTGTCACTATAAACTCCTTGACCCTGGATATTATTCATTGCCACAATCGATACTCTTAATATTACCTTTGATGAGAGCTTGAAAAGAGGATTTTATATCATCTACAGTGGATACGGCATACGTTGATGGAACCGAAGACAGTTTTATAAGCGAATGCCTCTCAATTTTTGGAAACGGTTCTACGGTGTTATTAAGAAATATTCTCCTCACTGCATTTGTTGATATGTTTACTAATACTTCCAACTGCTGGTCAGGAAGAAATTTTTTCTTCGTGATAATCACACAGAAGTTCTGGTCTTACATTAAATCAGTAAGTGGCTCGAAACAGCATATCCAGACACTCCGGCATGATGATGGCATTGAAACAGAGGATGACACGCGTAAAGCTGAAATACTAAACACCTTTTTCCAAAGCTGTTTCACAGAGGAAGACCGCACTGCTCTAAATCCTCGCACAAATGAAACAATGGCTGACATCGAAATAAGTGTCCAAGGAATAGAAAAGCAACTGGAATCACTCAATAGAGGAAAGTCCACTGGACCTGACGGGATACCAATTCGATTCTACACAGAGTACGCGAAAGAACTTGCCCCCCTTCTAACAGCCGTGTACCGCAAGTCTCTAGAGGAACGGAGGGTTCCAAATGATTGGAAAAGAGCACAGTCTTCAAGAAGGGTCGTCGAGCAGATGCGCAAAACTATGGACCTATATCTCTGACGTCGATCTGTTGTAGAATTTTAGAACATGTTTTTTGATCGAGTATCATATCGTTCTTGGAAACCCAGAATCTACTATGTAGGAATCAACATGGATTCCGGAAACAGCGATCGTATGAGACCCAACTCGCTTTATTTGTTCATGAGACCCAGAAAATATTAGATACAGGCTCCCCGGTAGATGCCATTTTCCTCGAATTCCGGAAGGCGTTCGATACAGTTCCGCACTGTCGCCTGAAACACAAAGTAAGGGCCTACAGAATATCAGACCAGCTGTGTGGCTGGATTAAAGAGTTTTTAGCAAACAGAACACAGCATGTTGTTCTCAATGGAGAGACGTCTACAGACGTTAAAGTAACCTCTGGTGTGCCACAGGGGAGTGTTATGGGACCATTGCTTTTCACAATATATATAAATGACCTAGTAGATAGTGTCGGAAGTTCCATGCGGCTTTTCGCTGATGATGCTGTAGTATACAGAGAAGTTGCAGGATTAGAAAATTGTAGCGAAATGCAGGAAGATCTGCAGCGGATAGGCACTTGGTGCAGGGAGTGGCACTGTCCCTTAACATAGACAAATGTAATGTATTGTGAATACATAGAAAGAAGGATCCTTTATTGAATGATTATATGATAGCGGAACAAACACTGGTAGCAGTTACTTCTGTAAAATATCTGGGAGTATGCGTGCGGAACGATTTGAAGTGGAATGATCATATAAAATTAATTGTTGGTAAGGCAGGTACCAGGTTGAGATTCATTGGGAGAGTGCTTAGAAAATGTAGTCCATCAACAAAGGAGGTGGCTTACAAAACACTCGTTCGACCTATACTTGAGTATTGCTCATCAGTGTGGGACCCGTACCAGATCGGTTTGACGGAGGAGATAGAGAAGATCCAAAGAAGAGCGGCGCGTTTCGTCACAGGGTTATTTGGTAACCTAGATAGCGTTACGGAGATATTTAATAAACTCAAGTGGCAGACTCTGCAAGAGAGGCGCTCTGCATCGCGGTGTAGATTGCTCGCCAGGTTTCGAGAGGGTGCGTTTCTGGATGAGGTATCGAATATATTGCTTCCCCCTACTTATACCTCCCGAGGAGATCACGAATGTAAAATTAGAGATATTAGAGCGCGCACGGAGGCTTTCAGACAGTCGTTCTTCCCGCGAACCATACGCGACTGGTACAGGAAAGGGAGGTAATGACAGTGGCAGGTAAAGTGCCATCCGCTACACACCGTTGGGTGGCTTGCGGAGTATAAATGTAGATGTAGAAATTTCTAGGTTATAACATGAATTGCACCCACACCAAACAGCTGATGACAGATTACTGATTGCGACAATGCCTTCATAATTTGAACGTAATAAGCTATGTACATTGTTATGAAATTTCATTTACTTCAGCAGTTGGCAACAACGATCTAGCCTTTTTCATAGGAAGTTGCGTATTGCGAAATGAACCAACAGTCATAAAATCCCCCGGACGCGTTTGCTGGATATGCTATACATCTTACTGACACTATAAAACACGAATTCAAAGAGGACTTACACAAGCCTGCAGCCTATCGCCAACCCTTAAATGATTTGATTAAGAAGTGGAGCTAGAGAGGAAAACCGGATGTACAGATTAATAGAAATAAGTATGGTAATATCCTAATGAAGGTGATGTAACTGTTTCGGGAAAATGGAGAGAAGCTACAAAAAGCAGGGTATGAACTATGTCAATTACAGACACTTCACGCACACATAAGTAAAACCAAAATCATGGTTCAGTATGAGAAACCCACTACACGGTCAAAAATAGTAATAAATAACAACCCACGTAGGCCACTATCAAGCCGCATATATTTTTAGGATGTGATAAAAGATACTGTATGGACAAGGATATAGGAAATAAGATTAACGAATAACAATCAACATGTGGAATAAGAAACCACAGCCGAAAACAAAACATGAAAGGAAACAAAACTGAAATCTTATAAAACCATGGCTACAGCTAATATGGCTACAAAGTGTTTCACTATGCATTCCTTGCATAAAAAGTTCTCGGTTTACTTGCCGTGTTAAGTTATGATAAAATCCCAAGTTCTCGGTGATTATTTCCTTCTTCGTCGTCAGAGGCTAAGATCGAACGTCGGTAAAATGAAGAGGCTCCCACTGTTACGCCTAGAAGACAGCATCTTATTGGCTATATTATGTCTTGATGACAACACGGAAGTGGCGCGCACCGAGGTATTGCCCTTTACGTCCATTGTTTCGTTTACCCTCTCTATCGAGCGTAGCTCGCAGTGCCATCCCTCATATCACGCCGTAAACGACGGAAAGTCATAATCTGTGCTCTTTCTTCATCAACTGGACGTTTCTATGTATTGCTAAGTGCATAGCTAGTGACTCTGTTGATGTTGTTTTCAAATACTCTGATTTAAGCTGCTTCCCTGATCACAGACGACCAACAGGCCTATGCATTAGCAAGTATTCCCGTTTGTTCATACAAATGTTGTCTTCATTTAACAGGATGTGCTCACCCATCGCTGCATTACGAGGGTTGCATCCCCTCCTTCGATGACGACAGATTACAGAGCCTCGGATACCCGCAGAGTGAAATTACGTTTTCGAAGTGCCTGTTGCTGTTGCTGTTTCCCTTGCGCTTGCTATCACTCCGCCCGTTTGTCTGTCTGTCTGTTCGTCTGCCTGCCTGCCTGTCACTGTCGTCTGTCCACCATCGCCGGCGCCACCACCACCGCCGCCGCCGCCGGTGTTGTCGTCCGTCCATCTGCATGCCTGTCTGTCCGTCCGCCGCCACCGCCGCGGCCGCCACCTACCCCGACGCCGCCCGGTGCTCGCCTTCGCCTGCTGACCGTCCGTCCGCCGACGCCCGTCCGTCGTCGTCTATCGTCGCCGCCGTCAGCTGACCATCCGTCCGCCGCCGTCCAACATGATCCTTCACACCTTCACCGTCATCTACACCTCCCCCTCCCCCTCTTCCATTATCGCTTTCTGGAGTGCCGCCCCTACCCTCCCTCCTTACACCCCGCTTCCCCTCCCCGCGCTCACCCATTCCCCCATCCCTCACCTGCTCTGTACCCCCACATCTACACCCTTCCCCAAACCTCCACAAAAGCAACAGCTCCCACTCGTGCCCCCACCCTCTTGTACACCTCCGCTGCCGCCTCTGCTGCCGCCCCTGAGATGGTTGGCTTCCCCTCTCTCATCCCCCCCTCCCACCGCCACATCATCATCTGCGTCCCCCGCACGCATCACGTCACGACGGGCCACAATTGCCGACACTGAACCAGCTGCTTCTCCCACACCTCCATCACACCTACAGGATCTGCTACCCGCCACCTCCCTCTCCTCCACGTTCCTCTCCCCTACTCCCAGCTTTCAGCCTCCAAAAAACCCCAGAAGCGTGTTACTGCCGGCTCTGCTCCTGCCACTTCCCACAAGATGTCACCACATCCTCGCCCTCTCCCCCTATGGTCTCCATGGAAACCACCCCTCCTCCTGCCACCCATACCCCAGCCCCCACCCTCCACACCTTCTGTCTCTAAACTGGTTGTAGGTTGCGTTCCAAAAGTGAACAGCATAGAGACAGGAGAGATGACACTTTCTGCAGGACCTGAACATCATTTTGCAGGACAATGCCCAAGCACGTACAGTGGAAGCTGTTACTGATTTGTTTGACTGATGGGGCCGCTAAGTGCTATACCACCTACTACACTCCCCTGATTTAAGCTCTCGTAAGTTCAACTAGATTTCTACACTGAAGGAAAGACTTCATGGTATTCGCTTAAGAACTGCTACAAATTCGTCGGGCAGTAGACCGCGCCTCTCTAACTGTCAACATGTATCGAAAGGCAGTAAGATTCCTTGGCTTTTGATTCGGCAGTATTCAACAGCCATTTCCAGGCGCAAGTAAATGAAGAAAGACAGCGCGTTTTTGTTATCAAGTGACGTCTTCATCAATTACCTCAGTTTTAATGTAATCTACGAGTGATTGCTGATGTTTGATATTAACATCAAAAGAATTCCGTAGACAGGGAAAGAACCTGTTCTTGGGCAACTGCTTCTGTAATGAAAAAAAGGCATTAAATGATGTTCAAGCACATGTGTTCCAGCAGCGGTATGAAGAAAATCTTAGTAATACTGACGGTAATAATCGAATTAGTGAAACTTTCAAATGGCTTCACATCGAGGCTATGATGCCTAGAAGAGTCTTTACATCCTGCTGACATAAGAATAGCATAATTTCCGCGTCAGAAGATTGCTTCTACTTAACCATTTCATAGACTCGCACTTTTTCTAATTTTGTAAGCTAAGCATATGATGCGTTACAGCACACTCCTGGGGCTGGGAAATGTGGTCACATTGATCTGGAGGAACGAACTAACACAGATGCAATACGTGGGTTCAGGTATTTACTTTTAAGAGGCTCAAACAGATTTACTTTACCTCTGATAGCCTCAAGAGAAAGACGTTATAATTCAGAATCCGCATTAAACGTCACGTTCCTTCATTACCAACTGGGTAGAGCCGGTTTACGTTGGGTAATGACATTGCGGAAGTCATTGTAAACAGAAAAGCTGTCGCCAGCGTAAACTTACTTACTTTTAAAAATTTTATTTTGTTTGATGGCCCGATAGTCATTTAAAGGAACAGCGCTCTTATTTTACTCGTACTTGATTGAACTACAGATATTTAAAAATTTGGTGCTGGACTGTGATTTGATTTCGTATCTCCTCTCTCGAGGATCTGAATCTCTCGGAACAGTGAATTTCAGTCATTTAGTTCCTTTTCTCAAGGCTGCAATCTTCTCTAGGTCTCCTCCAAAGGTAAGTATGTGGGTCCGAATCCTGATCCAGTACAAAAATATTCATATTTCATTTCAAGCCCTATCACGTGCACAGCGGCCTGCTGGTGAAAATTAACATGCATTTTTAATGTCTGTTCATGTGTTGCCAACGTTCGCAATAGATGTCGTTATTTGTGGTCAAACAAGCACACATCTTACTGTTGGTGAGTAACCAATTGATACTTGAGCTATATTCGTGGATGATGAAGAAGGACGGTAGGTGTGCGGTTCGATTGTCGCTAAGGCACAAAAATTTGTATCCTTATTTTAGATTCTAACACCTAGTAGAAAAAACGGTACATAACATAGGATTTTACTTAGTTAACAATCCGATTACGTGTTGGGTTCGTATCTCCATCACAGAACTTCACATCTTTCGCATCATCTTTAAATGTATGCACACTTCGTTACTTCTGAATGGAGGTATATCAGATATCTTTCGCGGTTATTTAACAGGGACGAAAGGGTCTTGATAGGAGTCCCGGTTTATTACAAAAACTGTGGTCTTTTATTTTCAAGTTCAGATTTGGTTAGTGATATTGGCGAAAATTTCGGTAATTCATGACTCTTCATGTTTAGTCAGCAATTTGATTAGATTAGATTAGATTTGATTTGATTCGATTAAAATTTGTACCATAGATCATAAATACAACATTTCGTAATGATGTAGAACGTGTCATTTTAATGAAAGATTTTCTTACATACCACAATGCAGTTTCTTTACAACAATTATTTACTCTCTCTCTCATTCTCTTTTATGTTATCTCTGTCTCTTTCTCTCTCTCTCTCTCTCTCTCCCTACCTGTCTCTCTCTCTCTCTCTCTCTCTCTCCCTCTCTCTCTCTCTTTCTCTCTCTCTCTCTCTCTCTTCTTACACACACGCACACACACAAACATCGTTTTTCTTATTTGTTTGTTGTGCTCGACTATCGGCCAGGCACGAAAACGTCCATGAATGAGATTCTTAGTTTTGAGTATACTTACGAAATAAATATAAAAACAACTATGAGTGTTACTGATTTATGATGCTTAGTTTACAGCCAGTTTTGCATATTATTAGTAACTACGCTCCAGTCCCTAAACCTAGTCACAGAAATGCGAATCAGACGCATTACGTATTCCAGGTCGTGCCAGCTATGGTCACTTCCAGCCCTCTGTAGTAACACATCGGTTCGTCTTCTTCCTGGTGGTACTGTAACTGAGATTTGGCAACAATTCAAGGTCTGTTTGGCAGCTCTGTGATCTACAGGTTACTTCCTCGTGTGCACAGAATTAATCCTCAAAGTTCACTTGACTTTTCCTTTCATTTCCATTGAATAATCTGAGTTATTATCGTTTGAGGTGTAACAAAAGATTGTAAATTTACGGTTTTCAGCCGAGAAAAGTCATTGCACGTCAAAATCGCAACTAATCATGTCCTTTAAATAGCGGTTTACGGGTTCTAGTCACTATTAGCCTAGTAATAGGAACCCAAGTCCCATACCTCTGTGCTAGCTATGTGGTAATGTGATGTCATGTAAGAAAAGTGTCTGTTCTGATTCGTGATTCCAGTCTCGCTGGCATCAACGTTTTTATCCCTTCTGTGAAAGAGCTACAAGCAGTCAGATCAAACATGGATAAGGAAAACGCAAGAAAATACTTTCGGCTCATAGTGCAATGGTGAAACACTTGCACTGCTGCACAACAGGTAATGCTTCTTTCCATTGCTGACAAGCAAATTTTGGGTTTCTAGGAATACATAACTTTATTTATGAAATGCTAAATGTGCATACCTCTTGAGTATGACACAGCATACCAATTAAACACAGACCCAATCGAAATCTAAGTGAGTAATATTGTACTAATCCGGTCCGATAGAGGCACGCTTGTATAGAGATACTCAGCTTTATTAAAACAGACTTTCGTCGTAAGGTTTTCGTGGGTAGTTTTATTTCATTTCTTATAATACAGGGCACAATTTTCGTAGGATTTCTGTTAGTGTTGTTTAAACAATAGAAGACATGAGAGAGAAATTAATGCGTTCAAATGTGTGTGAAATCTTATAGGACTTAACTGCTAAGGTCATCAGTCCCTAAGCTTACACACTACTTAACCTAAATTATCCTAAGGACAAACACACACACTCATGCCCGAGGGAGGACTCGAACCTCCGCCAGGACCAGCTGCACAGTCCACGACTGAAGCGCCCCAGACCGCTCGGCCAATCCCACGAGGGGAGAAATTAATCATCAACGATATATGCCAGTTCTATTAACAGTCTGACAGTTCACATGCAGTTTATTGATGAAATGCATGTAGAAAACTTGTTCTGAGTTAAAGCTGTGAAACAAGGTTTGAAGAAGAATAAAATGCCACTATTACACGACAGCTAATGTAGAAAATACTTATCTGACGTATTTTGGCACGATGCGCTCTCCCCATACATAATACGAAAGTTTCGAGATGCATGTGCTGCCTGGCCGTCTATTAAACCTGAAAGGAACAAAATGTCACAGAAGTTGGCCCTTTTTCCACATGCGACTATTTTGGGTTGAGAAGTGAAGGGAATTATGTTCAATGTTCCATTAGATCGATAACTTCAGCAGACAGCAGAATTGCGTTTAAAAAACGTAGCAGTGAGTGTATTCGAACACGCGACATTTTGTGTACAGTGCACTACACTTACCGTTACACTACTAGCTGAACTGCAGCTACAGCAGGTCCAGAAGTCAACAATTCCTCCAGATCTTTCACAATCCACAGTGTTATTTAATGCATAAGGCCTGATGTAGACTTCTGAGAGACAGACAGTTACAGCTTTTCTTTTGCACTGCATGACGTTATCAAAAAACAGATTGCGCAATAGAGTAGCTCAAGTGGAGAGGAACACTTCCTGTTTATATTTCTGCATCCTACACTGTTGGCAGTTCTGTGTAGGTGGCAGTTACGTGATTTTATTTCAATGATTACAAAATAGAGTCGAATGTATGCACTGGGTAGCCGAGGCAGCCAGTTCATGGCGATTCTATCAACCAAGTAAATAAATGTACTGAACACGCTGCAAACCACTACAGGGAGCCTGTGTGTCAGAATTCTCATCCAGTGTGGCGTAACGGCGTTACAATAGAAAAATGAGGCACAGGGGGGAGCACTTGGTGGTCTGTTGGATTGCTGATTCATTCAGATACTCATGGTCTGGGTTCGATTCCACCTTATGCCGACGATTTTTGATAGGGAGAGACAGATTCAATTCTCTTCTGGCTACGCCAAGTGAAGAAGGTATAATGTCATTGTGGTCTGAAATTTACATTAAACATGAAATCCCTTCTCTAACAAGTAGACATTAGGTTGAACCACAATAAAGTCAGGAGTGGTGACATGTAGAATCTCTATCACCAGTAACCTTTCTTATACTAGTTATTTGTTTCTAGTGACGAAACAAACGCTATGTAGGGTCACAGGACACTTACTCCACTTTTTATTTGAGCTTCTGTATGTCGATAAAACGGGTTATGAACTGGGAATGCAACTCAGGCCGCCCTTAACGCGGAATTCGATCCCTTCGTGACAATACAGCTCGACTACAATTTGTTGTTTGTTCAAAACTGCAGATTCCTCAACATCTCCACATATTGCGCGTGAATGGGTTCGAATTCTGGCCCGGCACTCAAGTTTTCATTATGTGTTATCAAGCTCTAGCATGAGAACACCTATCTGCTGGTGGATAATGATTTTGATTTTTAATGTGTTTTCATTCGTTGTCACCACTAACGATATCTGACGTTTTTTTACTCCTAGCGAGACACAGAACTATTTGCGAAATCACTGTAAGTTCAAGGATGTTATTTCGAGCTGCTGGCGGAGAAAAATTCGGTACCTGACGTCTCTTTGTGTGTAGTCAACAACGATATGTGTGGGGTTCGATTACCTGTCAGCGCTGAACTCTTCGTCATATTATTTCTAGTTCAAACATGCTCACATGTCGGTGATGGTGTAACAAACCCATACGTAACGTTCGTTTTCTCTAGAATATAACAGCAATAGGTACCGGGTTGGAGTCCCGGGAAGGAAAAAATTGATGTTTCGTCTCGTCATTTCAGTTAAATCATCTTGCTACTGCCGAGAAAATCCGATACGTCACAGTTGATATTGCTTCGATAACAATCCGATTAGGTTCTGTGTTCGAATCCCTGTCCAACACAAAGCTTTACCTCACGGCATTTCAAGTAAGTTACTTGTGAAGAAGCAATATTTAACATCTCTCGTAGCTCGTTAACAGGGACAATAGATGCTCGGTAGGTATTCGCGTCCGTTAAAAATGTTTACGTTACGTAATTTAAAGTTGATATTTGCTAACTGTGTGCCTAGTCAGGAATGACTGTTAGTTTCCGCCAGTCACGAAATCTTTGCTTGGTCTGCGTGACCTGGGTTTGAATCCATATGCAGAACGATACGGTTCGTCGTGTAATTTGAAGTTCATACATATACTCAACTAGCAGCTCGTGAATAACTTAAATTTTTAATGTCATTTTTTGTTAAATAATAAGTATGGTATGTTACTTTGAAGAGGAAATCATGAGTACGACGAACTTACTACGTGCATTACCTATCTGACGTAATAAAGAGAGTGGTAACATTTCAGGTAAGTCATTTATTGTAATAAATATAAGCTTACAAGCCTTAAGGACAGTTTTTCCTGTGATAAGGTGTTCCCTGATATTTATAGTATCGTGGTATTACTTTACATCTTGAGTTATTACGATACAGACTAGTGTTTTCTAGTGGTGATTTGTTGGAACCATTTCCAATAGTCTAACGACTGTACCGAGGAGCGATTAGAGGGCCTGTTAGACAGCTGCGTTATGAGGGTTGTATGCGAATCAGGCGAAATGCAGTTCAGGTCGTTCGGATACTTTTGAGAATGACTGTACATAATATCAGGATTACTTTTCTGAGCGTGAAAGGAAGGCAGGATTCGGCGACGATTGTGGGCGAGGCGTAATCTGTTGCTATTGGTTGCCTTTTACAGTTACAAACCTTTATTTTTTAAAACAGTAATTCCAGACTCTATAATAAATAAAAAAATACCACCCGTTATTAATGGAGGAATAAACAACTGTGTAAATAATAGTGTTTTCAGTGCGCTACAATTTAGCAGATCACCATAAAATGGAGATATATAGAATGTTTAAAAAAAAAAAAAAAAACAAGCCACTGTGATCATGGCTGAAGGCCTTACACGCGAAGAATGGCAAAAAATTAAGAATGTTTAAGAACTCGCTGCAGTTAAAACTTACAGGTATTGAAATATTAAAAGGTAAGTGGCCACAAACACATCAGAAGGTATCAGACGCCAGGAATGGCAGTAAATTAGGTTTTAAGGCTTACTGCCAAAATGCAAATATCGAAATATTTTTTCAAAGCAAATGACCACAATCACGGCTGAAGGCCTTACATGCCAGGAACGGCAATTATATAAGAAATTTATCAACCTGCTGTAAAACAGCAACTATAAGCTAAAGTTAATTAAAAGAAACAAGCAACTGACCACCAAACGGGTGAAATAAGATGTGGGTAACCTTGTAACACAACCCTTACACTGCTAGATTTATTCCAGAAGGCAACTGGAACTATTAACTAGACATACATCATCTTTAATAATAAAACACAAGGACCAGCCACAGACGGTGCTCTAGGAATCTATCTCTGAGAAGGTCCAGCAACAAACACTTTCACGAGCGATGAGATAGGCAGCCAAGAGCTGCATTCACTTCACAGAATGGTAACTCAGACTAGTGGCAGTCTAACGAATGACATGAAAATCTTTCTGAAGCTACCTGATGTCCAATAAACCAAATGCAAGAATGGAACAACACGCCAAAACCGGAACCGGTGAGCTGCACTACTCCATCGGAATACTGTGCTTAGAGCGCCTGGAACGAGAAAGGAATCACTAGCACCAGATTAGAAAGCACTCCACTCACTGCTCTTCGCCTCGGCGACACTACGAGCAGCAACACGAACTCAAGTCACTGGAAAATCGCGAGATGTCACAATGGAGGAGGGTTCTCTACTTGGATTGAAATGCACTCATCTTAAAGCTTGCTGGATCCGTTTCACGAAGAGGTTGTGTACCATCGTCATAACAGCCCTTCCATCCGGCAGTCCATGTATGCCGCCAGAGGTTCCAGCGCATTCTCGTAGTGCGCGGATCTGGCTTCTCCTGAATCCCCAACCGAACTGCCACAATCACACGACACCAAAAAACAAGGACGTCGCCCCAAAAATAGGGCAACAGTTACTACATAACGATAACCACCACTGTTGCCACTAGGGGACAGGCAACGCTTGCGAAACGAGTGGCTCCAGTCAAGACGAGAAGAAGACAAACAACCGCAACCAGGCCAACTGAAGGATATGGTCTGGCCACGAACAGAGGGCGGAAAGCTACAAACAGCACCGACGCGAGCCGCAGCACGGCTCAGATAGCTTAGGCAAAGTCATTAATTTTGTTGCTCATGGCACAATGAAGAACAGTGTACAGCTCATCCTGCCCCTCAGGCTCTTTGAGAACAGGTGGCCCTGGAAA
The DNA here is from genome assembly GCF_023864345.2 of Schistocerca serialis cubense. Classification (NCBI taxonomy): domain Eukaryota; kingdom Metazoa; phylum Arthropoda; class Insecta; order Orthoptera; family Acrididae; genus Schistocerca; species Schistocerca serialis. The sequence continues at coordinate 231,866,807 of NC_064644.1, forward strand.
TTGCTGTGTCCCCTCTTGTTATCCTAAAGAACATACCTGGCAGACTCCAGCTGTGTGCCTATTTTTAAAAGAACTGCGAATGCACAAACAGTCATTTACAGTTATCTCTTGCCGGACCAGAAGAATTGATGGATAAATTGCGTGCCAGTCATAATTTTCCCAAAACTGTTTTGTGCGACCTCCCTGCAAATCCCTCTGGATGAGCTGTAGGAAAAAGTCTGCTGTAAACACTCATCTGGGTCTCTTCAATCTTTCGAGATTGCCGTTTGTCAATTCTTCCACTGCCGCCATATTTAGCGCTTTCTGGAGCAGGTGACTGCAGATTTTTCCTTTTAGCTCAAATTACGAGGATTTCCCAGAAAGTAAGATCCGATCGGTAGCTAAATGGAAACCACAGCGAAAATAATAAACATTTTATTTGCAAAGAGTTAGCTACACTTTCCAGATACTTCTCTACATAGTCGCCGCTCCCACTTAGAGATTAGTCGGAGCTTTGTACCAAATTTCCAACACCATTGCCATTGAAGGCAGCCGCCTGTGCTTTCCCATAAATCTCTACGTGTTCTATAGTGCATAGACTGCGCCCAAATGTTGTCTTCGTAACCAGCGTTTCATGTGAACAGAGATGACACTCAGGACGAGCCAACTGTGGCTGTGTTGTGGGTGATCGAACGCTTCCCATCGAAAAGGCTGCAGTAGCGTCTTCACTGCCCCTGCCGAGAGCGGCTAAGAATTGCCACGAAGAGGAAAGTGCGTGGCAGTTGTGTTAGGTGGGCTGCATTCACTAAGGCAAAGCCTCTCAGCAGGCCCTCCTACTCGGCGGGAGACTTCGTCGTTCTAGGCACCTTTACTCACTTACAGTCACAACTGTAAAGAGCGTCTTAATGCGATCGACACTCATACTAGAGACACTACCCAACACATCTGTGCAAAACTTCATGGGATTTTTCACTATGGTGTTCATTTCGCGACCGATCGGAACTTACTTTATGGACAGCCCTCGTATTTAGATGACGTTCTCGTCTCAGGTCGCACTCAGAAGAACACTTTTGCAATCTTCGCACTCTGTTTGACATGTTATCTGCAGCTGGTCTCAGACGTAATAAAGACAAATGTTTCTTCAGACAGAACTTGAGTACTTAGAACACGTCATTAACAGACAGGGTGTTCACCCATTGCAATGACATTTGATTTCTATCTTCGCCCTTCCACGCCTTCGCAGTGTGGGGAAATTGCAGCCTATGTTAAGGAAACTCACGTATAGCATTTGATTTTTTCTTAACGCTGCTCACATCGTGGCTCTCTTGCTTGCTTGCGCAGGAAGAATGTTCCTTTTGTTGGGTAGCGAGTGTGCCAGACCACGGCAGCGGAACCCAATTTGCCGATTCTGTTTCACTGCACTTACCTGGTTGGCCACTTTCAGTCAGACAGCTCTGTGGTACTCCGATATTTTTCATATCGGCATGTCCTCGCGTTTCACCAAGTTTTCATTTCGCTTCGTACCAATAATAACCAGTCACACGTTGTGGTACTCCAGGCGCTCCAGCCCGATGTTCTTTGTTTGCTACTCCGAGATTAGTGGGGTGTCGTTCACACGAAGTCGTGGGGGCGACGTCATGCACTTGGCACGGTCTGGTTGCACAAATAGAACAATTGACTTCTCAGTGTGAAGACTGTGCTAAACATCAGTCATCCCCCACCTCAGCAGCACTTTTCGTGGCCATGACCTCACACACTTTGGTAGCGCTTGCACTTTGGTTTTGGAGGCCCTTACTGGAACACGCATTGACTCATCTTCGCTGAAGCTGTCAGCAAATTTCGATTCGTGATGCCTATGCACTCGACTATGGTTCGTTCTCCAGTTGCCCTTTCCATTTATCTTTTGCATTGAGGGACTGTCTGATGTGGTTGTGACTGACAGTGAACCTCAATTTGTTGCCGCCGAGTTTGCACCCCCTCAGTCATCAACCACATGAGGAGTGATACCTTTCCACCAGTACTCCAACGGCGAAACTGAAGGCTATGTACAAACATCTAAGCAGTAGAAGGACAAGCTTCATGCCTCTCACAGAAAGGATCAAGCTCGTTGCTCTTCTTGTCTTCCTCCTGCTTCCAACCAAGCGACAAGTCATAGCCAGTGGAGTTGTTACATGGACAGCGCCCCGGGCGTACCCTGGGCAACGTCAGATATGATTGTAAATATTTTGACGACTGACCCTTTTACACCAGAAACATATATACCTGAGCCTTTTTCAGGACCACAGTTAGCCATTATATTTATTAACAGAGAAGGCATCATACGAGCCAAAGGAAAACTGCTACGAGAGCTATGCAGTCAGCACCATTGCCATATACTCTGCATACGGGAGACACGCAGAAGTTGTGACATGCGCAGACCATAACTGGAAGTGTCCAATAGTTTTGGTCAAACGTAATTTAGTCATAACAGTGTAAAATGTATGTACATATACCTGTATGTCTCTGACACGAGAAGTGAAATGGACAGCGTCACCACACCTTGCTTCAGTTACTGCCCATCCGCCCTTCCCCCCCCCCCACCCCCCCCCCCCCCCCTTCCGCCTCTCTTCCCACCGCGGGCTGCCGCTCACTACATCCAGACAAATGAAATATCAACTAACGATTCAGCCTTTAAAAATTGTATGGCGAACGGAGGCCCTACCAGCAAGGCACCACTGTACATTTTCTCGAACGTTCTACTTTTCTCCTGCATACACGAGAATACTGCTGCGATGCCACCCGAATCACATCCGTCCATGTGAATTGCGTGATATTGCGCAGGCTTTATGCTTCCAGGTACTGTTGTATCATACCTTTGATACAACCACAGAATCAGATTCTACTCGTCGTCAACCTCAATTATTTATAATATGCTGAAGAAAATGCTGCGACTGGAGAAAAAGGAGAACACTGATAATGATTAGTGACAGGAACATGCCGATTTATTGACGAATACTTAACTTCGGACAAATAGTCTGAGGCAGCAATTACCATCCCAGATGCTAAGGCTAGATAGTAAACATTGTACAACTAGAGTGTTCACTGAAGAAGGGCTGGTGTGGACTCGATAGAAGCAGACGACGGGGAGCGACGTACACAAGTAGGAGGAGGTCTACTCAGTGGTCGAGCTGACCTGGAACTGCCCGCTCTGTAGTGGTGCAGCCGCACATAACTTCACTGCTGCGGCAATCGCTGGGCTATACGCCGTCTCCAGGGTGAGTTGTCGACCTATCGACGCCAGTGGTGTTGTGCCTGGTGGTGCCTGCTGTGCTCACACCACAGATTCAGGGCCTGCCTGGACGCCTGCCGGTCACTGAGACCGGGAACGGCGTGCTCCGCTGCGTGACCGCCAGTCCGGAAGCCAATACAAGTTGACGCCCTTCCACTGTCATCGCCATCGCCTCATCCTTGTTGCTATTGTATGACCTGGACTCTAATTCTCATTGCATTATTTGTAATGAGTCGTCCGCAGCTCGTGCTCGTGCGGTAGCGTACTCGCTTCCCGCGCCCGGGTTCCCGGGTTCGATTCCCGACGGGGTCAAGGATTTTCTTTGCCTCCTGATGACTGGGTGTTGCGTGATGTTCTTAGGTTTGTTAGGTTTAAGTAGTTGTAGGGGACTGATGACCATATATTTTAAGTCCCATAGTGCTCAGAGCCATTTGAACCATTTGAAGCAATTTTTTTAATGAGTCTTCGTACGCTTGCAGAAATATAAGTAAATCTAAATCTTCTGTCTACTTGCTCGCTCATCATTACTGTTTCTGTCAAACTTTCCTTTGACGATTGTTGCCGCAACAGTCTGTAGCCCGCCCACTACTACTTAATGTTGTTTACGAAGTCGTACACAACAGTCTTACCTTGCTGGTGAGTCACATATTATCCATTTGCTGCAGTAATTTCATTATTCCATAATTTTTATTAATCACATTAATTCTAGCATTGTTTCATTCCCACTTACGTAAGGTTTTCAGTGTTTTGCATTCTGTGTATTTCACGTTTAATGTTTGTAATCAATTTGTCCCAAAAATCTTTGTGTATTTCTTATTATTGCTTACCGCGATTTAGCTTTTTTTTTATTAATGCCATATTTCTTCTGTTTTGTGTTCTAGTAGAATTTCAGTAGCTTTTTGTATTTCTTTCAGGACTTCTTTTGTTTATGAGTCCCTCATCCTCAACAAAAAGTTTGCTTCTTATTTATAGAGTTCCGTTCTTTAATCAGCAAAAACGGACCATTAAGATTCTAATTCAGTGCAATCAAAACTCACGGACATTTGCGACACATATTTTGCTACAAACTAACTCATCGAAACCTGCTGTGTACTCCACGTTGACCAACAATCGTGCAGCTTGGCGAAAGCAGTCTTTCAGAATACACATTAAGTAAAAAATAAGAAAACTGTTGGTTTGTGATAATATCACAAAAATATTTCTTTGCAATTTTTTTTCGGTCTGTCTGTGTGTTCATCTGTCCTCTTCCATTGTCAGGAATGCGTGGACGTCTCAGGTTAAAATTTATGTCATACTTAAGTCTACAGTTTTTTGGCAGAGCTAAACATTTAAGCTTCTACATCAATGCAGTGAAGGATACAGTCGACTGTAAAGACCGTTTCTCTCAGGAACAGGTACAGCTATCAATCTGATATTTATGTCACATTGTAAGGTGTACAGCAGACGTTCCCAAACTTTTCCCCGATGGAACACTTTCAGACTCCTGGTACTCTGATGGAATGGACTGTGTACTTTTTACTTTAGTAAAATTTGAAAAAAAATGAGATAATGTTTTTGTTATCCGGGGAGTAATTCAATTTTAATCCATGAATAATAACAAAGAAATCATTAAAAATTAAAAAATATAATTAATGTCGTCAAAATATCAAAAAACAACCATCTTATTAATAGATTGTCGCGGAGCATTTATTCACTTTTCGAGCAACACCAGTGTTCCGCCGGCCGAAGTGACCGAGCGGTTCTAGGCGCTTCAGGGTGGAACTGCGTCCCGCTGCAGTCGCAGGTTCGACTCCTGCTTCGGGCATGGATGTGTGTGATGTCCTTAGGTCAGTTAGGTTTAAGTAGTTCTAAGTTCTAGGGGACTGATGACCTCCGTTGTTAAGTCCCATAGTGCTCAGAACCATTTCCAACCAGTGTTCCATGGAACACAGTTTGGAAAACACTGGCACACATTCCCTAGTTAGTGTACAAAATTTAAGCTTCAAAGTCAATGCATTCAAAAGTTACAGTTATTTATGTCACAAACTTTGATATCCGCAAACTCCCTAATCGAAACTTATAAATGAACTTTGTATGTACGTAATTAAGTTTGTGTGGCAGACTGAGAGCGCAAATCCTGGTCGCACTGGTTGTTTCTTTTTTTTTTTCCTTTCTTCCAACTGCTTTAAGCGGGTTGTACTTGTATAGAGTCTTTATTTAACAGAAAACATTTCGTTATGTGTGTGTGTGTGTGTGTGTGTGTGTGTGTGTGTGTGTGTGTGTGTGTTATGTCTCCTACGCCTAGGAACACCTCAGGCGCATCTTCTTGGTTTTTCGACAGATATTTGCAATTTCGTCTGTATGTTGTGTTGCTGGAATCGGTCTACCCAAATATTGCTCATCATGTTTTTCATGCGACGTCCAGTGTTGACGGAAATCGTCGGTTTCCTCACCATTAAAAACAATATGATATTTAAAGCTAAATTTAAATCCTCGTTTGATACAGCAGTCCCAGACTAGTCCACCGCGATATTAGTTTTGTCGATATGTTCTAACGGGGAGAGTGAAACAGGAATAATAGTCAGTACTGCAGCAGCGACTGAGCAGCGCTGCTGCATGGTGCTAGCAGTCAGTGCGAGCCAGCGCGACCGGAGCACTTGCTATTCTTCTTGTTTTACTGTCCCTGTGAGTACATATCGATAAAAGTGATATCGCAGTGGACTAATTTGACACCGCTGTATCGAACGGACATGTAAAATTTCGCTTTAAAAACTTTTATTTCTAACGAGAAACAAACCGACGATTACCGTCGACAATGGGCGTCGCATCAAAAATGTGCAGAGTAGTATTTAATATGTCATAAACGCGTAAGCGCCATTGTATTACTTGAAATTGTAAGCGCAGTGTCATCACAGATGATGTGATGCCTGCAGGCTTGCTCTGACCATCTATGCTTTGCAAGATGCGCGAGATGATGCGCACAGTTAATCGTGAGATGAGGAGACACAACAGTAGGCAGTGTTGTGTCATGAGTATCAGTACGGCATAGTCCGAACGGTATGTTTGCAGTTTTGTTCTGAGGAACTGAAACATCTTGATTTACTGACTCATTAAGTGAAATGAGGAAACTGACTAAAGCATTGGGAGAAGAATGTTTTATTACGGTAATTTTAATGACTAATAGAAAAGTATTTAGTTTAAGGTAATTGATTTCAGATATTGTACTTCATTGCGGTGGCTTGTAGTCCCGCATTCATCGTCCAGGCATCCAGAGACTTAAGTATAGGGAAAGATAAGCAGCCATGCATAATTGTCAATTTGAATTTGGAAGTAGGAATAAATGTTGAACATTTAATATCATTCTTACGAGTTGGATTTTTGAAGAGATCACATTTGATGTTGAAGACTTTAAACACTATTTACGTTTCTCCATTCAACAACAGTAATTTTTGTGTATTGATGTTTTCGAAGAGAATAAAGAGATAATTTTTCAATATGGAACTTTTCTAATCAGAAAACTAATTACATTTGATCTTATAATTTATTTCTAGCCACTGTCCGTATCCACAGTCCACGCGAAAATTTCAATTATCGTATTTACTTTTTCAGATTTGTTATGAACCCAGTATGCTTTGGCTTTTCTTTTTTTTTTAAGAAAAAGAAAGGGAAAGAAAAGAAAAGGAGGAGGACAGCACACTACACCAGGCGCATTTCAGTAGTTGTTGCTCGGCAAATGCGACGCACTTTCAAGACAAGCGCAGTGTCATGTGCTTCCACCGCGCAATAGGTAAGCCAAAATTAAGTAATGGGAACAATGAGTTTTTGCAGAGCCATTTTAACAGTTCAAAATAATTCACATTGTTGAATTCAGACAGTATTCTTGCCATTGTGAATGTTTAAACAGGTAGGGAATCTGATAGGCACTTTCAAGTTACCTTCTCGCAGTCGTATTTTGCAAGACATTCTCGCAATCGAATTGTGATATTCAGAGTTAACGGAGTCCTATGTTGAAAGTTTACGTAAGCTTACAGAGTGCTTACACTGCCACCAAACAAAACTTTTAATGATTAACAACAATCTTATTATTGTTATTAAGATATACATATCGAATAACATAATAGATACTGCTGTGATCGATGTTGGAAAAATTTCCTTATACATTGTATACATTGCTTCGGCATCTCACAAAGCAAAATATCAAGCAGTCGGAAGCACGGCCCAGTAAATTAGAGCAAACGCATGAAATTGAGGTAATCTGGCGGCAGTTACTCGCGGATTCCTGCAGCGGGGCACGGCCATTAGTCGGCGCTGTTTGTTTACCCACACTCTGGCGGTGTCAGGCGCAGCGCGCGGCTGTCCGACCGCCGCCCACGGTACATCAGGTGGGCGGCAATTACCGACCTGAAGGCCCTGATGCATGCCGCGGGTGATAACTGTCGCTGCCCTTCCACACAGCCAGACAACGACGCCCACCGCGTACCACCGCCGAATTCCCGCCCTAATGCTCCACTCTCCCTGTTTACTGCAGCGTGGGATTTAGCTCTGTAGCGTTGAGAGAATTATCATCGGAATTATATTCGGGATCAAATCGCTGAAGAGGGCTCGAGCATGCTACCAGTGCTTGCATACGACGTGTGTCTTTATTATTCTATTTTCTAATCACGTCAGTCTTTTCTAAGCTGTATAACAATATCCAGTGACCAACTCTAGAAAGCCTGAATACGCACATTTTACAGCGCGGACCGGTGCGAGGCGTGGAGAACGAGAATACACGAGGGTCTGGAAGGTACCGACAAGGATATGGAATCATGCCGACGTCATTGCCGTGGCCAGCTGGGCTACGTTTATCGGTTGAAGACCCATGCCGTGAAAATCCCGATGCTGGTGGTCCACAGATTTTCGACTTGGTTTAAAGGCGGGGGCGTTTGATGGCCAAAGAGTACGGTAAACTGATCTTGGTGCTCTTCCAACCACCCACGTACTCTACAACGTGTGTGACACGTTGGATTGTCCTGCTGGTAGATGCCATCGTGCCAAGAAAAAGTCTGCATTTGGCATTGGACATGATGATCTAAGATGGATACGTGTTTGGCAGATACGTTTTTGTGTTGATCTATTGTCCCTTCCAGAATGACGACATCACCCAGGGAATTCCAGAGTTAGCACGAGTACATGAACTGGGCGCCTGCTGCATACCCAGCAACGTTCGCTGAACAGTCCTTGCGGAAAAAATGGTTCAAATGACTCTGAGCACTATGGGACTTGACATCAGAGGTCATCAGTCCCCTAGAACTGAGAACTATTTAAACCTAACTAACCTAAGGAGATCACACATATCCATGCCCGTTGCAGGATTCGAACCTAAGGCCGTAGCGGCCGCGCCGTTCCAGACTGAAGTGCCTAGAACCGCTGGGCCACAGAAGCACGCATCTGGGCGGCCAGTAACTCAACAGCTGCACGTCTGTTCGCAGCCGTCGTTCGCTCTTGTCGTCTGCGGCCCGTGGCGTACTACTGTTTCCTCGGTGCTGGTTTTGCATGCACGGTGTAATTTATCCACAGCGGTATCCGATCAGTTTACGGTCTGAATCGTTTCGGGAATGATTCCACTCTTGGCACGAAAGCCAATGATCAAGCCCTTTTGGACGTCATATCCCCATTGCGATGACTACATCGTTTTCGTGCCCCATTCGACAAGTCTTAAATACGCCTTACCAGTAAAGCTACCACCTCGCGTCTTTGAGTGGCTATTGCACGTTGCTGTCGAAATAGGCAGTGGTCACGTTAACGTGACTGGCCAGTTCTAGGGGACTGATGACCACAGATGTTGTCCCATAGCGCTCAGAGCCAATTAAACCATTTGATGGCCCCGCTAGAAGTTGCCGACGGAGTCTACGTCTATGTCTGCAATTCTCTCGATATATCTCCTCAAATATCTTATAGCTAACGTTATTTCACACCTGCCACACTAAGATGAAAACATACAGCTTGTTGGCCGTATATTTTTTCAACACAGTCTTTCTCCATCTCGTTGACCATTCCAGTGACACTACACTGCATGAAACTACCATGTAACCTGTATCTTACACGACACAGTTCTGCTTTCCTGGTGCCAAAACTATGGAGAAAGTCTTTTGAATATACGTTATTACGTGGCGCACGATCTTTATGACAAGTTACACTTCCCTCTGGATGTGAGAAGTGGTTTTTCGTTGGCTACAGTTCTACCAACTAAAACCTTAATGCTATACATCTATATTCACATTATCACAAATACAATGTAGTGCCTCAATATTAATAGCACCTAAAACAAAAGCTTTTGTTATTTTCTTGACAACTGAAATTTTTTGATCACGGCTGTGAAAATAATGTGCTACAAGTTGAGGCATATCAGATATCCGTAAGCAGTCACTGTTAATACTGCTGTTCAGTTACAAACGTGTCGCTGTTACCGGTTTCGAACTACAGGTTAATCTTCAGGCAGTTCTTCCCTTTTACACTGAAGACCCAAACCAACTGATACACCTGCCTAATATCGTGTATGGCCTTCTCGAGCACCCAGAAGTGTCGCAACACAACGTGGCACGGAATCGACTAATGTCTGAAGTAGTAGACACCATGAATCCTGCAGGAATGTCCACCAATCCGTAAGAGTATGAGGGGGTGGAGATCTCTTCTGAACAGCACATTGGAAGACATCCCAGATATATTCAATAACGTTCGTATCTCGGGAGTTTGGTTGCCAGCGGAAGTGTTTAAATTCAGAAGAGTGTTCCTGCAGCCACTCTGTAGCAATTCTGGACGTGTGCGGTGCCGCATTGTCATGCTGGAGTTGCCGAAGTCCGTCGTACTGTACGACGGACATGAATGGATGCAGATGAGTAGACAGGATGCTAACATGCGTGTTACCTGTCAGAGTCGTATCTGGACGTATAATGGGTCCCATATCACTCCAACTGTACTCGCCACTCACCATTACAGAGCCTCCACCAACTTGAACAGTCCTCTGCTGACATGCAGGGTCCCTGGATTGATGAGGTTTTCTTCATACCCGTACACGTCCACCCGCTCGATACAATTTTTAAACGAGACTCAGCCGACTGGGCAACATGTTTCCAGTCATCAACAGTCCAATGACGGTGTTCACTGGCCCTATCGAGGCGTAAGGCTTCGTGTCGTGCTGTCAGCAAGGGTAGACAGGTGGGACTTCGTCTCCGAAAGCCCATTTCGATGATTTTTGGTCGAATGATTCGCACCCTAACACTTCTTCATGGCCAAGCATTAAAATCTACAGCAATTTCGCGATGCGTTTCATTTTTGTCACGTTTAACGATTGTCTTCAGTCGTCGTTGGTCTCGTTCTTACTGGATCTTTCTGCGGTAGTAGCGATGTCGGAGATTTGATGTTTTATCGGATTCCTAATATTCACTGTACACTCGTGAAATGGTGATACGGGAAAATCCCCCCCTCATCGCTTCTTCGGAGATGCCGTGTGCCATCGCTCGTGCACCGCCTATGACGCCACGTTGGAAGTCAATTAAGACTTGATAATTTACGATTGTTGCAGCAACCGATGTAACAGTTGTGTCAGACACTTTTTGTCCTATATAGGCTATGCCGAACATAGCGCCGTATTCTGCCTGTTTACATATCTCTTATTGAATACGCATGCCTCTACCAGTTTCTTTGGCGGTTCAGCGCATATTACATTTGGTATTGTTTCTATTAGTTGTTGGAAGAAACCATTCAATAACTCATATAAAGAACATCACACTGTTATAAACGTGAATAGGAGTCAGAAGATCAAGCTTTTGGTCCGAAATCAGCTTGCAGCCCCATTTGTGTTGGTTGGTTGGTTTGGGGTATAAAGGTACTAAACTAGAGGGTCATCAGTACCTTTCTATTTGTATAAATGGATAACATTACTGATAGTTACAGGTTGCTACTTTCTTCTTTGCAAGAATAAACTTGTAAAAACTTTCTTATTGGCTGTATAAAACCCATTCATTTTCTTGTAATGGTACTTGCAACGTTCTTATTAGGGTATTTATTTTTTTAACTTGCCTCATGTTTATTTTATGATGCGATGAGCAGCATCATTTTGGGGTTTCAGAAAACCTCCTCACTTCTTTGGAAACAAATCAGTTCTGTACAAACAGAAATGCATTGTTTTCATTATTATCAATGTTATTATTATACTAAATGTATAACGTAATATTGACTCGCGAAGGTTATATGGTTACATGTAAGACAGGAATTTGAGGACAACGTCTTGCAAGATGAAGTGAAGAAAAAACTCTATATCGCATTTTCTTTGGGTGGATATTTACTCAAAAAATTAATCGTCTTACAACATGTCCGCGACTGCACGTCATCACCGATTTCGTCCAAATTTATGGTACATCCAGGGCTTGACCAGAAATGAAAGAGACAGTAGTGGAACCTCGAGATGACCGAACATTTTTGGTTCGAGTAGGGCGAGAAGTGAGCCAGTTATGTCACCGTAGTTATGATGCGGCGGTTGGCGCAATGGACAGTGTACAGACAGTTACACCGAGGAACGGGGGGTCGAGTTCCTACGTGGAAACTTTTAATTTTCAAATTTTACGATATTTACAGAGCATAAAACGGAAACAATGTTCGGTATACTGTATTCACTGATATTTCTGCAAAAGGTGTGAAAAAGAAATGCCGAGAAAAATTTGATTTATGAATAAATTTACAGAAATGGATTGTAAGGCGTTCACGGGGACTTCATATATAAAGTTAGATATTTTCATTATTTTACAATAAATGATTTACACATGCTGGGGAGATATTCATCGTAAATAAAGGGAATGAATTTGTCTCCGCACTTTACAGACGCTGCATTTTTGCAGTTACGTGTTTGATTCAATGTTTGTATAGAAAAAACAGATTCGCTTTACATTCATGAAAGTTTCCCTCTCGTCCCACAGCTTGGCAGAAAACAGCTCATAGAGCATGATTTCACCAAATATTGGCGAGAATAGTTGGTGAAATACAGTGGAATGTATTTTGATGTAATCTTCTCGGGATCTGAGCAGTTTTGAAACTCTTCGATCAGATTCCTTATGTGATGCCCTGTGCGCTTTAATTACAACCGCCTCTTGGAAAGTTATCTTCAGAGTCCTTGTGGACTATGCAAGTAAAATTCCTTCTCGGATATTCATTTGCCGTTCTTGTTGATGCCTTTTATGAAAATGTTAATATATACAATATATTATTTTCAGTGTAATTAACACAAAAAATGAAATTATAAATAAGTTTCGACATACGGACTTGACAGCACGACCTTCGGATTCTCTCTTCCCGTTGCGTCGAACGCTGCCGTGGCTCATGCCCCGCTCGATCCATGTGCAAAACGCTACTTATTTAGAAACGCTTGGTCATCTCGAGCTCCCACTTCTATCATTTCCGCGCAAGCCTAGCGTGTACCACTAATTGGGACAGAACGGTGATGACGAGCGCGAACAGCGTCCCGGTTAAATATCAGTTACCATACTTAGTCCTTTTACAGTCATCACCAAAAGACATGTCAATATATAGCATATTATGTACTTTTTGAACCACAATAAGAGACATTGGTGGAATACAAAGCGATTCTTTAGTATTCAGCTGTGGTCATTAGCACAGTTTCTTATACTTTCATTAACTATCCGTGTCGTCTTAATACATTTCCGTCGTGCCTATTTTATTTATTGGTTGATGAATGGGGTCACCCATAAGTCAATTAAAAAGAAAATCTTCTGAATGAGGGTTTAAGGTAGAGGACGGTACCATAGCGACTTACAAATCTGCATGTGCAGTCAACATAAGGAAAGACCTCGATAAAAATACCGATAGCCGAATAACAGTAGACCTACCTGCTTCACAAGCTGCTAGTGACAGACATATTTCCTGTGTAATTACTATGGGTAGATTTCACAGTATTCTCTGCTTTGTTGAATGCCCTTGATTTCAGTGTCAAGTTACTTCATATTTTATTACCGAGTTGATTAAAACAATTATAAGATATAAATAAATATATTCAAATGCATGAATCTAACTTTTTTAGTGTATCTCTTGTACTGCACGTTTGTGTATAATCAGTGAATTAAATTTTGTGATTTATGTCATACCTCTTAGATTTGATGAGAGACTTGGAAGTACTTAGTGGAGGGACAATTTATGTAGTTGGGAAAGAAGAGGTTTCTCCAGAGGAAATCTGGAAGAGGATATACGAAGAAGAATGAAACTGTGGATTTAGTGAACAGTGCTACGAATAATAACAGCATCCTGTTAGAGCTGGTCGACGACTGTAAGCTGATATATCGTGTATGTTAAAATTATTTCAAGAGTGTAGGTGTATCAAGAAGAAAAGCCGACTGGCAGACAGAATAAAGTGCAGAATTAATTTTCTGGGGATGGCGGAGTCGTAAAGAACGTAGGAGGTCAAGTATTGTTTAATGGCGATTGAAGATATCTAGTGCTTGAAGAATTAAGTTGCTAACCGAACTCTTATATATGTATGGTTTGCAGTGGAGATGAATGAACTGTGTTCACAGGGCATGAAGTTGTAAGGACTTCAGCGGTGAGCGAAGTAGTGGGTATATTTGGACTGTGTGGTGGTGACGAACTGTGGCAAGAAACGAACTGTAATCCTCAGTTCATAGAATCAGAACTAGAAACGAGAATAACTACGAGAAAATTTTGCCCTCCCAGTTAGCCGTGCGGTCTAACTTACGGCTTTCCGGATTGGTAAGGAGCGCTAGATTTCTGGCACGAATCCGCCCAGCGGACTTTGTCGAAGTCCGGTGAGCCGGCCAGTCTGTGGATGGTTTTTAGGCGGTTTTCCATCTGTCGCGGCGAATGCGGACTGGTTCCCCATTTTCCGCCTCGGCTGCAATATGTCGCCGATTGCTGCGCAAACAAGTTCTTCACGTAAGCGTAGGGTTACACTCGTTCCCTTGAGGGGGGGGGGGGGGGGAGAGGTGGTCCTCCGGTAGCCGAACCGCACAGTACTCCTGAAAGAGTGGTTCGGTGGGCGGCGGCGGAGGGGTGAAGTGGACTGCGGCAGTCGTCGTGAAGTTCAACAATGCAAACCCAGAAGATTTAAAGTCACTTACTTTGAAGATAAAGGTGGTCATTATTCAGGAACACACATTTTCAATAACTTGACAGAGGCCATAAAAGTTCAGACACTAACCAAGTTCAGTTTAAGAGGGGCCTAAATGAGTTATTAGTGGCCAATTCCTTCTACTCCGTTGATGAATTTCTGAATAGAGTCAACTGAAGCGTATAAGTTACTAATAATAACAAATAACGCGAGTAGTAGTACCATTTGACTTCTGTACACACCCAGCGCGGTAATTCTATCATTGTAAATAAGTGCTGTAAAAATATATTTCTATTTAATGACGCATGGCTACATACGGCCTAAGACCTACCATATGCAGCTCATTGTTCAGAATATTTACATGTTTTATGACACGTCATTTACTACCTTTAAATGAAAATATGATTATTTTTTGTCTTAGTCCACATCCATGAGGACCATTTCAGTTTCGATACATGGAAAGTTCACTAGCATATTTGTGTTTCTTTGTAAATATTTACTGTCTATTCTTTATTTAGTAACATGCTCTACATCATCGAAGATCCATTCACTATGAACCTACTGAAACAAAAAGGACATCTAATACACTGAAGCGCCAAAGAAACTCATATAGGCATGAGTATTCAGCTACAGAGGTATGTAAACTGGCAGAATACGCCTATATAAGACAAGAAAAGTCTGGCGCAGTTGTTAGATCGGTTAGTGCTGCTACTGTGGCAGGTTATCAAGATTTAAGTGAGTTTGAATGTGATGTTATAGTCACCGCTCGAGCGATGGGACACAGCATCCCCGAAGTAGCGATGAAGTGGGGATTTTCCCTTACGACTGTTTCATGATAGTGAATATCAGGAATCCGGTAAAATATCAAATCTCCAACATCGCTGTAACCGGAAAAACATCCTGCAAGAACTGGACCATCGATGACTGAAGAGAATTGTTCAGCGAGACAGAAATACAACCCTTCCGCAAATTGCCGCAGATTTCATTGCTAGCCCATCAACAAGTGTCAGCGTGCGAACCATTCAAGGAAGCATCATCGACATGTGCTTTCGAAGCCGAAGGACCACTCATGTACCCATGTTGACTGCACGACACAAACCTTTACGTCTCGCCTGCGCCCATCAGTACCGACATTGGATTGTTGATAACTGGGAACATGTTGCCGGGACGAACGACTCTAGTTTCAAATTGTATCGAGCGGATAGACGTGTACGAGTGTGGCGACAACCTATGAATCCGTGGACACTGCATGTCAGGAAGGGACTGTTCAAGTTGGTGGAGGCTCTTTACTGTTGTAGGCGTGTGCAGTTGGAGTGATGAAATGAAAAATGGAAATGAAGTCCCATGCTTCTTTACAGAGCGTACGGGAACGATGCGGGAGACCAGCACCGCCTTACTAGGCAAGGTCCTGATGGAGGTGGTTTGCCGTTACCTTCCTCCGACCGTAATGGGGATGAATGATGATGATGAAGACGACACAATAACACCCAGTCACCTCGAGGCAGGAAAAACCCGGGACCCCGTGCTCGAGAAGCGAGAACGCTACCGCGAGACCAGGAGGGGCGGACAGTTGGAGTGATACGGGACCCCTGATATGTCTAGATTCGACTCTGACAGGTGACACGTACGTAAGCGTCGTGTCTGATCACCTGCATCCATTCACGTCGATTGTGCATTTCGACGGACTTGGGCAATTTCAGCAGGACAATGCGATCCCTCATGCGTCCAGAATTGTTACAGAGTGGATCCAGGAACACTCTTCTGAGTTTAAATACTTCCTCTGGCCACTAAACTCTCTAAACAGGAACATTATTGAGCGTAGCTGGGATGCCTTGCAACGTGCTGTTCAGAAGAAATATCCACCCCCTCGTACTCTTAACGGATTTATGGGCAGCCCTGCAGAATTCATGGTGTCAGTTCCCTCCAGCACTCCTTCAGACATTAGTCGAGACCATGCCACGTCGTGTTGCGGCACTTCTGCGTGCTCGCGGAGGCCCTACACGATATTAGGCAGGTGTACCAGTTTCTTTGGCTCTTCAGTGCATTATCTAATCATCTTTATATAAAGACAAATAATTTTACACGTTATATACGTAATATAATTAATAACTTCTTTAAATAACTGTTCGAGAATAATACGTGTGTGTGAATCCTTTTTACGGGTTGTGCGGCTGGTCCCGGCAGAGGTTCGAGTCCTCCCTCGGGCATCGGTGTGTGTGTTTGTCCTTCGGATACTTTAGGTTAAGTAATGTGTAAGCTTAGGGACTGATGACCTTAGCAGTCAAGTCCCATAAGATTTCACACACATTTGAACATTTTTTATGAATCCTTTAAATCAATGTCCACCCTCCTGAAAAAATAGTTTTGGTGTCATGTTTTGTAATAAATGATTGTGCGTGGGAATAATAATATCTCTGAATCAAGTGCAAAAGTTTTCCCTAGGGTGGTCACCACAATCCTGATCGTAGAGTTGGTTTCTGGAGTTGGATGTTGCAGAAAATATTTTTCATAGCTTTCATTAAATTCAGAGTATAGCAGCCGCCATTTTGTGGACAACTCTCCTCAGCAATAATGTAACCATTCAGTGACATGCAATAACCAGCCGTAGTCCAACCACAGGTAGGTCTTCACATAATATATCTTTGATGGTATCCATAACAATAACAAGAAAATATTCACGACAACACAGAACAACACAGTCATCATTGAATGAGTGCAGTTTAGTAAATTAATCAAACATTAAAACATTAATATGTAGTGGGAAATTAAATATTAAATTAAGCTTGAAGTGGAAAACTTTCACACAGATTCCAGTTATCGGTAGCCTAATTCTATATAATGTGTGTATGAATATAGTCAGTCATTCCAGGTTTTTGCTTCTTATTATTCGACGAAACGTTCTTCATAAAATTGCACTCTATACTTTTGCTATAGGTATGTAGTGATTTAACTTCAATACAAGCATGACATATTCAGTTCATTATTATTGCCGCAATTCATTATTACATATTTGTGTTTGGTCGCATGCAGTGTGTGTGTATGTGAGTGCTTGTATGTGGGGTCAAAGTAGAAGCGTGGGGTAGTGGAGTAACTAAAAATTAATTTTTATTACCATCTGTTGTGTTTGATTGAATGAACTTGAGAAAGGTGGCATCGACGTTTTAAAGGTGTGCATGTGTGTAACAAAGAGTTCTTGGAAAAAGGTTTAGTAAACCACACACATTAGAAAAAGATTTGCATCTCTTCGGTTCCAAGAGTTCCGGAACATGTACAGAAAATTAGTAGAGGTCAAGATATAAACTGTTTCCGCCCTTTCTATTGCTCAAGAAAACCACACACTACCTGTTGTACCACCATACAGCGAGACCTTCAGAGGTGGTGGTCCAGATTGCTGTACACACCGGTACCTCTAATACCTAGTAGCACGTCCTCTTGCATCGATGCATGCCTGTATTCGTTTTGGCACTATCCACAAGTTCAGCAAGGCACTGTTCGTCAATATTGTCCCACTCCTCAACGGCGATACAGCGTAGATCCCTCAGAGAGGTTGGTGGGTAATGTCCATAAACAGCCCGTTTCAATCTATCCCAGGCATGTTGATAGGTATCATGTCTGGAGAACATGCTGGGCACTCTAGTCGAGCGATGTCGTTATCCTGAAGGAAGTCATTCACAAGATGTGCACCATGGAGCCACGAATTGTCGCCCATTAAGACGAATGTCTCGCCAATATGCTGCTGATATGATTGCACTATCCTTCCGAGGACGGAATTCACGTATCGGACAGTCATTACAGTGCCTTCCGTGACCACCAGCGGCGTACATTGACTTCACATAATACCACCCCCAAAACAGCAGGGAACCTCGCTGAACAGTGTGTCAAAGGCATTTAGCCAGATCGCGTTGCCTCCAAACACGTCTCCGACGATTGTCTGGTTGCGACACACATCGGTGAAGAGAACGTGATGCCAATCTTGAGCGGTCTATTCGGCATGTTTTTTGTTTTTTTTTTTTTTTTTTTTTTGGTCATCACTTTACTGACTGGTTTGATGCGGCCGCGCCACGAATCCCTATCCTGTGCTAAACTCTTCATCTCAGAGTAGCACTTGCAACCTACGTCCTCAATTATTTGCTTGACGTATTCCAATCTGTCTTCCTCTACAGTTTTTGCCCTCTACAGCTCCCTCTAGTACCATGGAATTCATTCCCTCATGTCTTAGCAGATGTCCTATCATCCTGTCCCTCCTCCTTATCAGTGTTTTCCACATATTCCTTTCCTCTCCGATTCTGCCTAGAACCTCCTCATTCCTTACCTTATCAGTCCACCTAATTTTCAACATTCGTCTATAGCACCACATCTCAAATGCTTCGATTCTCTTCTGTTCCGGTTTTCCCACAGTCCATGTTTCACTACCATACAATGCTGTACTCCAGACGTACATCCTCACAAATTTCTTCCTCAAATTAATGCCGGTATTTGATATTATTAGACTTCTCTTGGCCAGAAATGCCTTTTTTTCCATAGCGAGTCTGCTTTTGATGTCTTCCTTGCTCCGTCCGTCATTGGTTATTTTACTGCCTAGGTAGCAGAATTCCTTAACTTCATTGACTTCGTGATCATCAATCCTGACGTTAAGTGTCTCGCTGTTCTCATTTCTACTACTTCTCATTACCTTCGTCTTTCTCCGATTTACTCTCAAACCATACTGTGTACTCATTAGACTGTTCATTCCGTTCAGCAGATCATTTAATTCTTCTTCCCTTTGACTCAGGATAGCAATGTCATCAGCGAATCGTAGCATTGATATCCTTTCACCTTGTATTTTAATTCCACTCCTGAACCTTTCTTTTATTTCCATCATTGCTTCCTCGATGTACAGATTGAAGAGTAGGGGCGAAAGGCTACAGCCTTGTCTTACACCCTTCTTAATAAGAGCTCTTCGTTCTTGATCGTCCACTCTCATTATTCCCTCTTGGTTGTTGTACATATTGTATATGACCCGTCTCTCCATATAGCTTACCCCCACTTTTTTCAGAATCTTGAACAGCTTTTATATTGTCGAACGCTTTTTCCAGGACGACAAATCCTACGGAAGTGTCTTGATTTTTCTTTAGCCTTGCTTCCATTATTAGCCGTAACGTCAGAATTGCCTCTCTCGTCCCTTTACTTTTCCTAAAGCCAAACTGATCGTCACCTAGCGCATTCTCAATTTCCTTTTCCATTCTTCTGTATATTATTCTTGTAAGCAGCTTCGATGCATGAGCTGTTAAGCTCATTGTGCGATAATTCTCGCACTTTTCAGCTCTTGCCGACTTCGGAATTGTGTGGATGATGCTTTTCCGAAAGTCAGATGGTATATCGCCAGACTCATATATTCTACACACCAACGTGAATAGTTGTTTTGTTGCCACTTCCCCAATGATTTTAGAAATTCTGATGGAATGTTATCTATCCCTTCTGCCTTATTTGACCGTAAGTCCTCCAAAGCTCTTTTAAATTCCGATTCTAATACTGGATCCCCTATCTCTTCTAAATCGACTCCTGTTTCTTCTTCTATCACATCAGACAAATCTTGACCCTCATAGAGGCTTTCAATGTATTCTTTCCACCTATCTGCTCTCTCCTCTGCATTTAACAGTGGAATTCCCGTTGCACTCTTAATGTTACCACCGTTGCTTTTAATGTCACCAAAGGTTGTTTTGACTTTCCTGTATGCTGAGTCTGTCCTTCCGACAATCATATCTTTTTCGATGTCTTCATATTTTTCCTGCAGCCATTTCGTCTTAGCTTCCCTGCCCTTTCTCTTTGTTTCATTCCTCAGCGACTTCTATTTCTGTATTCCTGATTTTCCCGGAACATTTTTGTACTTCCTCCTTTCATCAATCAACTGAAGTATTTCTTCTGTTACCCATGGTTTCTTCGCAACTACCTTCTTTGTACCTATGTTTTCCTTCCCAAATTCTGTGATGGCCCTTTTTAGAGATGTCCATTCCTCTTCAACTGTACTGCCTACTGCGCTATTCCTTATTGCTGTATCTACAGCGTTAGAGAACTTCAAACGTATCTCGTCATCCCTTAGTACTTCCGTATCCCACTTCTTTGCATATTGATTCTTCCTGACTAATGTCTTGAACTTCAGCCTACCCTTCATCACTACTATATTGTGATCTGAGTCTATATCTGCTCCTGGGTACGCCTTACAATCCAGTATCTGGTTTCGGAAACTCTGTCTGATCATGATGTAATCTAATTGAAATCTTCCCGTATCTACCGGCCTTTTCCAAGTATACCTCCTCCTCTTGTGATTCTTGAACAGGGTATTCGCTATTACTAGTTGAAACTTGATACAGAACTCAATTAGTCTTTCTCCTCTTTCATTCCTCGTCCCAAGCCCATATTCTCCTGTAACCTTTTCTTCTACTCCTTCCCCTACAACTGCATTCCAGTCGCCCATGACTATTAGATTTTCGTCCCCCTTAACATTCTGCATTATACTTTCAATATCCTCATACACTTTCTCTATCTGTTCATCTTTAGCTTGCGACGTCGGCATGTATACCTGAACTGTCGTTGTCGGAGTTGGTCTGCTGTCGATTCTGATTAGAACAACCCGGTCACAGAACTGTTCACAGTATCACACCCTCTGCCCTACCTTCCTATTCATAACGAATCCTACACGTGTTATACCATTTTCTGCTGCTGTTGATATTACCCGATACTCACCTGACCAGAAATCCTTGTCTTCCTTCCACTTCACTTCACTGACCCCTAATATATCTAGATTGAGCCTTTGCATTTCCCTCTTCAGATTTTCTAGTTTCCCTACCACGTTCAAGCTTCTGACATTCCACGCCCCGACTCGTAGAACCTTATCCTTTCGTTGATTATTCAGTCTTTTTCTCATGGTAACCTCCCCCTTGGCAGTCCCCTCCCGGAGATCGGAATGTGGGGACTATTCCGGAATCTTTTGCCAATGGAGAGGTCATCATGACACTTCTTCAATTACAGGCCACATGTCCTGTGGATACACATTACGTGCCTTTAATGCAGTAGTTTCCATTGCCTTCTGCATCCTCATGTCGTTGATCATTGCTGATTCTTCCGCCTTTAGGGGCAATTTCCCACCCCTAGGACAAGAGCGTGCCCTGAACCTCTATCCGCTCCTCCGCCCTCTTTGACAAGGCCGTTGGCAGAATGAGGCTGACTTCTTATGCCGGAAGTCTTCGGCCGCCAATGCTGATTATTTATCAAAGTTTAGGCAGCGGGGGGGGGGGTTGAACCCGGGACCGCAGACGTTTTGATTATGAATCAAAGACGCTACCCCTAGACCACGGTTCAATATTCGGCATGTTACTGGGCCCATCTGAACCACGGTGCATGGTGTCGTGGTTCGAAAGATGGATCTCGTCATGTAAGTCAGGAGAGAAGTTGCGCATCATGCAGCCTACTGCGCACAATTTGAGTCGTAATACGACGTCCTGTGGCTGCACGAAAAGCGTTGTTTAACGTGGTGGCGTTGCTGTCAGGTTTCCTCCGAGCCGTAATAGCGCTCATCCACTGCAGTAGTAGGCATTGGGCGACCTGAGCGAGGCATGTCATCGACATTTCCTGTCTCTCTGTTTGTTCGTGTCTGAACAACATCGCTTTTGTTCACTCCTAGACACCAGGACACGTCCCTTGTTGAGAGCCCTTCCTGGCACAAAGTAACAATGCGGACGCGAACGAACCCCGGAACTGACCGTCTAGACATGGCTGAAGTACAGACAACACGACCGTGTACCTTGTTTCTGGTGGAATGACTGGAACTGACCGGCTGCCGGATCCCCTCCGTCTAATAGGCGCTGCTCATGCATGGTTATTTACATCTTTCAGCGGGTTTAGTGACATCTCTGAAAGGGACTGTGTTTGTGATACAGTATGCACAGTCAACGTCTGTCTTTACAAGTTCTGTGAACCAGGGTGATGCAAAACATTTTATGATGTGTTTAGTATGGATACCGAACAGCAACGAACAAAGCTTTATATTTATTTGATAAACTGGTAGTAAGAGATATTCATCTCATTGTCACCGTTTTAAACATCGCAAAAATTCATGAGTGTCTACTGCGCAAGTGTCTTCAAGAGCACACATAGCTAAGCAGGCTTGCCCTTTGCCAGTTTCACTTATGAAGACCTAAATTAATCTATAGCTCCATGAGTTCAGCCCTTTAATTTGTAGATGGCTTAAATGATAGATGTGTTCTACCTATCAGTGGCAACACAGGCACCCTTGACAATTTATGGTGGCTTGCAAAGTTAGATGACTTTGAGTCCCAAAATGCTTTTAGCTTCGTTCCACGGAATGTCGTAAGATTCGTACAGTCGAATTTCTAGCTGGGCGTCACAAAATATTAAACTAATTAGCAAGGGCTGCTTCAAAGCCTCGAGATTTGTATCTGTTTTCTGGGACCTCACAAAAATGCGACACTCTCGCTCGCTTGATTATTTGGTTGGAACTATGGTGCTTGACGGGTATGACGCTTTCTGAGCAAATTTGTTTCAAATTTCTTGTTATTGACAACTACTGTTATTTATGATATCTTCTTAATGCTTGCTGCAGCTATTGATGCCATGGTATTTTATTAAAATTGGGCTGATCTGAACTAATTAAATACTGATAGAAAATGAGTTTAATAATCTCTGTTAATTAAATACGCAACGGATAATGCTCCGTGAAGTTATTATGAACCAACGTAATCAATACAAAGAGAGTAGTCATGTCGGCAAACTAATAACTAATAAATCATTTCCCATTATTACTCTGAATTAGGTTTCTTTAATCTGTTAATTTATTTAGTTCTCCCAACTATTATTAATTACTGATAAAAAATGCCTTGATTGGGGAGAAGAGAAGGGTAGTTTACGACTTCAATAGCAATCCTTAAAAATATGGTTCAAATGGCTCTGAGCACTATGGGACTTAAGATCTGAGGTCATCAGTCCTCTAGAACTTAGAACTACTTAAACCTAACTAACCTAAGGACATCACACTTATCCATGCCCGAGGCAGGATTCGAACCTGTGACTGTAGCGGTCGCACAGTTCCAGACTGAAGCGCCTAGAACCGCTCGGATTTGATCCTTATACTATTAGCAATTTCTGTGTGAGGTTAATTTACAAATTCGGATGATACATATATATCTGCACAATTACCAGTATTTATTCACAGCTGAGATTATTTTGCCTCCTACGAATATAGTAAATTTGTCACACTGTGATGTAACGGGAAGGTTTTATTACATATGATGTACCAGCAAACAACTTCGCATTCACATTGCCATACCAAAATAAACACTGATCACCACAAAAACTGCTTTGTATGAATGTGCTATCGCATTTGGAAGCAAAGTAAAGCCTAATAGAGACAAGCAATGGTTGTATAAGCTGTGCAGTAACTAGCGCCCAACAAAACCTTTACCATACTCAGCGTCTATCGTACCAATTATTTTTAAGTAAAGAAAGGATTGGAGGCCTCAGTCAGTAGAAAATTTTACACATTGAGATTAATAGGCACCTGAATGAATTTAGCCTCCATCAAACACGTGAAACAGATCGTTTAAATATGGGTGATGACCGTAAGATCAGTCACATGGAGTACGTCCACTTCCTTACTATTATTAATTGAAATTACGAAAATTGTTACGTGAAATATGGCTGATGGTCGTCAAGAACTTACTGTGGTGCTCTGCAAAATCAAATAGGACAAAATCGTGTTTGAGTTCAAACTAGATAAAGTACCATTACATGATCGAGATTTCAATGAGAAATGTCACAAAAATGAAGGAATCTCACACAAAAACTATTTCTTAACAGTGATATAAATCATTTAGTCAGTTTATCTAAAGCCTCTCAGCGATATACAGAGAAAACATATTCGCACCCCCATGTAACTCTACCATCCATTAGAATTAAACCAACAAAAGTATTCATTATACATCAAAAGAAGCCTCGGTAGCTGCGCTTCCGTTTCCTATGGCAATTATTTAACGTTAAGAAAACACACACCAAATCCTGACACGAAACACATAAAATACCAGAGAAAAATTATTTTAACGCAATTTATACAACTTATAGCTAGTATACAACAATGATAAACACGCATAATATAGTCGCTAACTTGCGTTTATCACCAATGACAAAGGAATGCGACAACATTCCGAAAACATCCCATAAAAACATCCTAACTACATTTCTATTATTTACAGCAATCACTAAACATCGATAAGCACTCGCGAGCTTTGTATTTCAGATGTTTAAGGCTCACTTAAGTGGAACGATGTCTTTGAAATTCTTAAGGTGGCTGGCATAAAATAAAATTACTTTAACCCAGATTATACTACAATAGATAATCTTCAAGAATGATAAACCCGCGTAATACTGGCACTCTATACTTTTCCTACAAGTGAGACTAATGTCTAGTGATTTAACTTTAACTTCAACACAGAAACCAAAAGACGTACACTCCTGGAAATGGAAAAAAGAACACATTGACACCGGTGTGTCAGACCCACCATACTTGCTCCGGACACTGCGAGAGGGCTGTACAAGCAATGATCACACGCACGGCACAGCGGACACACCGGGAACCGCGGTGTTGGCCGTCGAATGGCGCTAGCTGGGCAGCATTTGTGCATCGCCGCCGTCAGTGTCAGCCAGTTTGCCGTGGCATACGGAGCTCCATCGCAGTCTTTAACACTGGTAGCATGCCGCGACAGCGTGGACGTGAACCGTATGTGCAGTTGACGGACTTTGAGCGAGGGCGTATAGTGGGCATGCGGGAGGCCGGGTGGACGTACCGCCGAATTGCTCAACACGTGGGGCGTGAGGTCTCCACAGTACATCGATGTTGTCGCCAGTGGTCGGCGGAAGGTGCACGTGCCCGTCGACCTGGGACCGGACCGCAGCGACGCACGGATGCACGCCAAGACCGTAGGATCCTACGCAGTGCCGTAGGGGACCGCACTGCCACTTCCCAGCAAATCAGGGACACTGTTGCTCCTGGAATATCGGCAAGGACCATCATGGTGTGGGGAGCGATCTCCTACACTGGCCGTACACCACTGGTGATCGTCGAGGGGACACTGAATAGTGCACGGTACATCCAAACCGTCATCGAACCCATCGTTCTACCATTCCTAGACCGGCAAGGGAACTTGCTGTTCCAACAGGACAATGCACGTCCGCATGTATCCCGTGCCACCCAACGTGCTCTAGAAGGTGTAAGTCAACTACCCTGGCCAGCAAGATCTCCGGATCTGTCCTCCATTGAGCATGTTTGGGACTGGATGAAGCGTCGTCTCACGCGGTTTGCACGTCCAGCACGAACGCTGGTCCAACTGAGGCGCCAGGTGGAAATGGCATGGCAAGCCGTTCCACAGGACTACATCCAGCATCTCTACGATCGTCTCCATGGGAGAATAGCAGCCTGCATTGCTGCGAAAGGTGGATATACACTGTACTAGTGCCGACATTGTGCATGCTCTGTTGCCTGTGTCTATGTGCCTGTGGTTCTGTCAGTGTGATCATGTGATGTATCTGACCCCAGGAAAGTGTCAATAAAGTTTCCCCTTCATGGGACAATGAATTCACGGTGTTCTTATTTCAATTTCCAGGAGTGTATAAGAGTCGAGGGGCATGAAACGGAAGCAGTGGTTGGGAAGGAAGTGAGAGGAGGCTTTAGCCTATCTCCGATATTATTGAGTAAGCAGTAAATGGCACCTATCAAAAGGAATTAAGGCTCAGCAAGAATAAACAAAAACTTTGAGGTTTCCCGATGACATTGTAATTATCTCAGAGATAGAAAAGGACTTGAAAGAGCAGTTGATCGGAATGGACAGTGTCTTGAAAAGATGTTATAAGAAGAACATCAACAAAAGCAAAACAAGGATAACGGAATGTGTCGATTTAAATCACGTGATGCTAAAGGAATCAGATTAGGAAATGAGACACTTAAATAGTAGATGAGGTCTGCTGTTTGAGCAGCAAAATAACTGAAAATGGCCGAATTAGAGAGGAAGTAAAACGTAGACTGGCAATGGAAACAGAATAATTTCTGAAGAAGAGAAATTAATTTACATCAAGTATTGATTTAAGTGTTAGGAATTCTTTTATGCTGGTTTTTGGATGTAGCCATTTATGAATGTTAAACATGGGAGATAAACAGCTTAGATGAAAGAGAATAGAAGCTTTCGAAAGCAGGGATCGGTTCGTACAACACGTTCTGAGACATGAAGGAATCACCAGTCTAGTATTGAAGGGAAGTGCGGGTGGTAAAACTAGTAGAGGGAGACCAAGAAATGAATGCAGTAAGCCGATTCAGTAAGATGTAGGTTTCAGTAGTTATTAGGAGATGAACCCGCTCACACAGGACAGAGCAACATGCAAAACTGCATCAGACCAGTCTTCGGTTGAAGACCATAACAAAAAGCTCCCTTCCATCTCTGGGTCGAGCATGGGCTCGGCAAAAAGACAAAAAGAAATGACTATTAAGGTTAAATAAAATTCACAAAGACTGTACATAGGACTTCATTTTATCGTCCGTTGTCTCATGTGGACAGATTTCGGCCACTAATATTCAGAAACAGAGGTACAAAGCTGATAAGCAAAGCAGAGTTCTAACGGTTGTAACCACATTTATTACAATCGGTTTATTTGTCAAGGTTACAAGAATTTCCACTTCTTCTAACATTTCAATATCTATAATGACTTCTTATATTACACTTCGGGCAGGATCCACGATAGTATAACTAAATTTTTACCCGTTTTTCTTAGCATATCGGCATACCTGTCACAGAGACATCCTCATTGCAGGTCTTCCTGCCGAACAGAGCCCAAATATGGGGCAAAAAGGGCCAACGTCTTTCAGTTCCAACTACTGGGGGAGAGGAAGTCTCCTCTTTCGTGAACCACCTATCGCCTCTAAACTATCGATACCTCATCAATACCTCTGCGAACCCCTTTACTTCCCTTTACCTACTGATTTTTCTGACAAAGCCACCACTTTCGGTCACTCTCTGGTTAGTCCTATCCTTCTATTACCCAAACATTCATGCTTTACTTACTCTTACTCCCTTGGAGGGGTAAAGAGATGATGTAGAAAGTGTGACAAACAAAAATAAATTATAGTTGTAAGCATTCTACGATCCATTGGCCACGTAAGTGCAAATTAAGTCGAGTAGCTACGCAAAACTCCGATAATCAGCACAGTGATCCTTTCATGATATTAGCCAGCACGGCGTAACTTGAGCGTACTAACAGTACACTTGTCCGCAGCTCGTGGTCGTGCGGTAGCGTTCTCGCTTCTCGCGCCCGGGTTCCCGAGTTCGATTCTCGGCGGGGTCAAGGATTTTTTCTACCTCGTGGTGACTGGGTGTTGTGTGATGTCCTTAGGTTAGTTAGGTTTAAGTAGTTCTAAGTTCTAGGGACTGATGACCATAGATGCTAAGTCCCACAGTGCTCAGAGCCATTTGAACCATTTTTTAACAGTCCACTTCAAAGATAATGTGATTTAACAAGAGCAAGAAACTGATAATACCAGCACGTAAAACCAAATACATGCCTGTTAAGGGCAAATTCTTCGTAAACCGTAATCGGATCTTAAGCTAGATAAAAAGAGACCATATAAACTGTCAGCAACCGCGAGATTCTCGGCTTAATCTAACAAGCATAAAAATGTAATGGCTTAGCCAGTAGAACAACAAAAATACATGTCAGACCCTACGCTCTGGAAGAGTAATCAGTAAAACTGCTCAATTTATTACATATTTCCAATTCCTTCAGGAGTGATGGTGTGGTAAATATTCAGACAAATTAATCAGGTGCACATAATCATACGTGGCAGTTTCACTCTTACGCTTGAAAACATCTGCAAGAAATTCTCAATGTCAACCTCTGTTAGTACAAATATGAATTCGAGAGCAAGACAATCACAAAGGAAATGGGTTCATAACCAACTTTAAATCACCAATACACAACAGGTGTCGAATAAGGAACGAAACAAACATTTTTCTCAGCTGATTCCTGTTGAAAAAGTGCGTAATTTGTTTTGGAAACAGTTGAATATTCCCGCCTCAGCCCCTGTAGTTTCAAAAACTTCCGATAGCTGGCGGCGCTATACGTAGGCTTGAAAATGGCGTCTGCAACGGAGGTGCGTTCCGGGCAGAGAGTCGTGTTTCAGTTTCTTTTGGCGGAAAACAAGAGCATGTCAGATATTCATAGGCGCATGCAGATTGTCTAAGGTGATCTGGCAGCGAACAAAAGGACGGTGAACCGTTGGGCGAGGTATCATCATCGCGGCAAAATAGCTCAAACCTATCTGATCCAGCCGGCCGGAGTGGCAGTGCGGTTCTAGGCGCTGCAGTCTGGAACCAGGCGACCGCTACGCTCGCAGGTTCGAATCCTGCCTCGGGCATGGATGTGTGTGATGTCCTTAGGTTGGTTAGGTTTAATTAGTTCTGAGCTCTAGGCGACTGACGACCTCAGATGTTAAGTCGCATAGTGCTCAGAGCCATTTGAACCTATCTGATCCCCTGTGTGTCGGCCGGCCTCCCACAGCTGTGACTTGCACAATGTCGGAACTTGCGGACACTCTCATTGAAGGTGATTCACAGATCACAATCAAACACCTCGCTGCAACTCTGGACGTATTTGTTGGCAGTGCTGAGGCCGAGAGGAGCCTACAAAACGTCACGGGACTGTTTTTCTTCATCCACACTACAGCCCGTATCTCGCACCTTCCGACTTCCATCTGTGAGGCCCAATAAAGAATGTCCTCTGCGGGAAGCAGGACGTGGATGATGGAAATGTTGTACTGTAGCAAGACGTTGTCTGCGACGTCGACCAGTAGAGTGGTACCACGTGGGCATACGGGCCCTCCCAGTAACGTGGCGTAACGCCGTCGCATTGAATGGCAATTATGTTGGAAAAAAGGTTTTCTAGCCAAAAAATTGGGAATAAAATGGTGCACTGGAATCCTAAATGAAACCGATATAGTTTTTAGAAAGAAATGTTCCAATACTTGCCGAACACCACTCATGAATCAACATTTACACTCTTCCGTCACAGTAATTCATATGTAAATACCTCAATAACCACCTTTTGTAGCGCGAATCGATGCGAGGCCTCTAGGAAGAGGGTTCTATAAGGTACGGAAAGGTATATAACCTGCCGTCTCCTGTGATGTGGTCAGCTGCGCTAGGTTTCTCGGTTGAGGGTCCATGGCGTGCACAGTCTGATCAAGGTGGACCACAGATCGTCTACAGGGTTTAAATCCGGACAGTTTGGTGGGCAGGGATGTAGGTACATTCAGCTTGGTGTCCTTAGAAATATGCATACACACCGCTTGCGGTGTGACGCCTAGATCTGTCCTGCTGGTAGGCGCCATCATGCGAGGCAAATACAAAGTGCACAGTCCTGAAGGATATATGCATACTTGTTATGATCCATTGTGCCTTCCACAATGACGAGACACCTAGGGTATGCCATAGAAACTGTTGGGCCAAATCGTCCCATTCCTCAGTGGCGATTCGGCGTAGATCCCTTGGTGGGTCACGTCGTCCATATACAAACCTTTTAAATCCATCCCAGGCATTTTCGATGCGGTCACGTCTGGAGAGCTTGCTGGCCACTCTAGTCGAGCGATGTCATTTTCATGAAGGAAGTCATTCACAAGATGTGCACCATGGGGGCGCGAATTGTCGTCACTAAAGACGAATGCCTCGAAAATATGCTGCCGATATGGTTGCACTATCGGTCGGAGGTTGACATTTACGTATCGTACAGCCACTACGGCACCTTCCATGACCACCAGCGTCGTACGTCGGCCCCACATAATGCCACTCGCTGGACAGTGCGTCTAAGGCGTTCAGTCTCACCGGGTTGCCTCCAAACACGTCTCCGACGATTGCCTGGTTGAAGGCAAATGTGACACTCATCGGTGAAGAGAGCGTGATGCCAATCCTTAGCGGTCCATTCGCCCCATCTGTACCGCGCTGTTTCGTGTCGTGTTTGCGAAGATAGAGCTCGCCATGGACGTCAGGAGCGAATTTGCACATCATGCAGCGTATTGCGCACACTTTGAGTGGCTGCACGAAAAGCATTTTTCAACATGGTGGCTTTGCTTTCAGGGTTCCTCCGAGCCATAATCCCTACGTAGCGGTCACCCACTGCAGTAGGAGCCCTTGGGCGGCCTGAGCGAGGCATGTCATCGACAGTTCCTGTCTCTCTGCATCTCCTCCCTGTCCGAACAATATCACTTTGGTTCACTCCGAGACGCCAGGACACTTGCCTTGTTGAGAACCCTTCTTGGCACAAAGTAACAATTCAGACGCGATTTAACTGTGGTATTGACCGTCTAATCATGGTCGAACTTCAGACAACACGACCCGTGTACCTGCTGACTGATGGAATGTGTGGAACAGATCGGCTGTCAGACCCGCTCCGTCTAATAGGCGCTGCTCTTGCATTGTCGTTTACATCTGTGGACGGGTTTAGTGACATATATGAACATTCAAAGGGACTGTGTCTGTGGTGCAACATCCACAGTCAACGTACATCTTTAGCAGTTCTGGGAATTGGGGTGATGAAAAACTTTTTTGGTGTATATATATGCGCTCCCAGGCACGCCTTACAATCCAGTATCTGATTTCGGAACATTTACCAGTGACACTTAAAGCATTAGTAGCTGATTGTCATCGTCGCCTGAAATTAATATTTCAGCGAGTATCCCACTCCAGGCTAGGTGACGGCCACCCTACTATGCGAGCTTTTTACAGGTAATGGATCGTCGTCTTCTCTGCCGAGGAACTACGAGGCAGATCGAACATGTATCATCAGGAAGGGATTTCTGGAGCTGGAATGATAGTGCACGGGTCGGCTGATCGAGTCCTGATACCGCCTGTTCATTCCGTGTGCTGCTTGCATCGCTCTGAGACGAGAACTTTATGGCGAATTCGCGATAACGCCGGAATTCGTACAGTACAAAGACTGAAACAGCTGTCGAAGTTGACAAGATTATTTACTTGTATTCTCACTGTCAACAAAGGACACAGCTTAACTGCTGTGTCGCGCTGTTGTGTTCTGAGACTCAGAGATAGGATCGAAAAGCTTTCAAATGGCCTATGAACCAAATGCACTTACTCTACAAGGACTAAATTAGTCATGAACTCGCGTGGTAGTTTTCTGCACAGTAGCTGAGTGAGTTCAAGTCTAACAAACATTCTCCAGCTAACGGCTTGATTCCGTCACCGTATTTAATTCCATTCCATTTTTTCCCCTCTGGGATCATTTTATATATCTAACATGATAATTACAGAAGACTTTGAAGGATTATAATCAAAATAACTGTGCGTTGGAACTGCAGAAATTGATTCTTCGAACTATTTACGTGAATCTAATTAACTTATGAAAAGAATCTTCTTGTCATGCGTACCTTTCCAGTAGATTATATGTACAATAACGACTATAATTATATTCCTGTGATAGGAATTTACACTGAATGAGAAGTAGCTTTTACACAATAAAGTTTAACGTACCATAGTCTAGGTGTAGTGTCTTTGGCTTCTAATCAAAATATCGTGGGTCTAGGTTTCGAAATCAAGCACTGGTTAAATTTCAAAAGCATATCACCACCAATGACGAACGGAAACTGTCGCGATTAAATTACGAATAGGCGTATGTTAAGTTATCTGTGAAGTTACGGTCCTGTGACATAGCAGTAGGAGTCGCTGTTATACACATTAAAGTGCTTCGACGGATGGAAAGCCTCCACACGAGGTGCCGGCGCGGCGTAGCGCCTGATAACAGGAAACTGCCAGTCAGAGCGGCTACGTGACAGACTCGGGGATCGTAAGGCAGCCAGAACGATGAAAGATTCCCCAAGCATCATAGTAACGTCACAGGAGACGATATAAACGGTAGCTTAACAGCCTGTCGAGGATTCCGCTAGTATCCTGCCTTCGACGTGGTCACTGCGCTTCTCAGCCACAGGGGCGGGACTTGGACTCTCGCGGCATCTGGTTGCACAGAGTGGCAGTTACGTGTTAGTTACACCTCCCACAGTGTAGTTCAGGTGTCAGTGCCTCGGAAGCTTGAGTAATGTTTGCTCCAACTCTCTCTCTTCTTCATTAGAAGCTTATTTACGATCACACCGAGTTCCATGGTTTAAAGTTATTCCAGCTTTACAGATTCTGCTCCAGAACTACGAGCTGGACGAGACCACTCCGCCTCAGCCACGTTAGTGTCTAGTTCCCTCTTCCTGATCAACTCGCCGGAAACAAATCAGACACGACAACGCTCTGTATCATAAACAGCGTTGTCAAAAAAATGCGGGGGAGCAGACAGAGGTTCGGAGGAACTTCTTGCCCTCGGAGTGAATGGGAAACTGCCCCTAAATGCATTAAAGACACAAAACACGGGGACTGTATTTTAAAAATGGTCATGATCATCTTTCCAATGGCTAAATATTCCAGATTACTGCCCTATTCGGATCTGTGGAAGATGCTGCCAAGAGAGATGTCACCTTACGAAAAAGACTGAATACTCAAAGAAAGGGCAACGTTCTACGAGACGGAGCGTGGAATGTCAAAAGTCTGAACGGGTATGGTAGCTAGAAAACTTGGAAAAAGAAATACAAAGGCTTAGTCTTAGGAGTTAGCAAAGTGAAATGGGAAGCAGGAAGCTATTTTCCGTCAGATGAGTATAAGGTTATGAGCAGCAGAAAATGGCTTTTGGATTTGTCATCAATACAGAGGCAGGACTGAGGGTTAGTTACGTAGAACAGATCAGTAATGGAGTAGTTCTCATCAGAATCGACAGCAAACCAGCGTTAGCAATAGTTTAGATGTACATTCCAATACAAAGAGAAGAAGGAAATGGAGAAAGTATATGAGGGCATTGAGCGGGTAATATAGCAGTTCAAGATAGATCAAAATCGATAAATCGTGGAGGATTGGAACGCCATAATAGAAGAGAGAGTTCAAGGAGAATATAAACAACATAGGAGGAACGAACGAGGAGCAATCTTCTGCGTATGCTTCTGCTATGAATAGAGATTACGCTACTCAGAACTCAGAGGAGATATGTATTCATGGAAATGGCCTGGAGACATGTGCAACATTTCAGCTGGATTACGCCACGCTCAGACAGGGATTCCCAGTTCACATAATGGGTTGTAAGGCGTACCCACCAGCAGATGCCGATTCAGATCACAATTTACTAACGAAGAAGAATAGGATGAAGTGTAAGTCAATCGACCGGAAGAATCAACGTGGCAAGATACGTTATACTGAAGTACTTAGTAATAATAATATGCTTCTCAATTTCTCTAACGCTGTACATACTGCGGTAATGGTTCAAATGGCTCTGAGCACTATGCGACTTAACTTCGGAGGTCATCAGTCGCCTAGAACTTAGAACTAATTAAACCTAACTAATCTAAGGACATTACACACATCCACGCCCGAGGTAGGATTCGAAACTGCGACCGTAATGGTCGCTCGGCTCCAGACTGTAGCGCCCAGAACCGCACAGCCACTTCGGCCGGCACTGCGGTAATGAATACCACAATTGGTGGTTCATTTGCAGAGGAATGGACGTATGCAAGAAGAGCAGTCAGAGAGGTTGGAGATCAAAATATAGATTTAGATGAAAAACAGAACAGAATCGTCATTTGATCGACGAAAGGCGGATGTCTAAAACTATTAGATCCGTCATTTGTTCTACGAAAGAAGGAATCGTAAAACTATTAGCGTTAAAACAAGAATAATAGTAATAGGTAGTACAAGTAAGTTAAAGCTAAACTGCTGCAGGACAAATCAGTTTAACTTTAAAAAAGGTAAAGGCACCAGAGAGCAGTTCTGACTTCGCGCTTGATAATGGAAGCAAGACAAGCATTTGACATTGTAAAGTAGTATAAAATATTCGAAATTCTCAGGAAAATATGAGTAAGCTATAGGGGAAGACGAGTAATATACACACCAGGCCCACCCGGTTGGCCATGCGGTCTAACGCACGGCTTCATAAAGGCACTGTTGGTCCAGATTGTCCGACTCCTCAACGGCGATTCGACGTAGATCCCTCAGAGTGACAAGTGGATGACGTCGTACATAAACAGTCCTTTTCAATGTATCCCAGGCATGTTCGATAGGGTTCATGTCTGGAGAACATGCTGTCCACTCTAGTCGAGCGATATCGTTATCTTGAAGGAAGTCATTCACAAGACTTGTACAAGGGGGGGAGGGTGGGGGCGCGAATTGTCGACCATGAAGACGAATGCCTCGCCAATATACTGCCGATATGGTTGCACTATCGGTCGGAAGATGGCATTCACGTATCGTACACCATTACGGCACCTTCCATGACCACCAGCGGCGTACGTCGGCCCCACATAATGCCACCCCAAAACAGCAGGGAACCTCTACTTTGCTGCACTCGCTGGACATTGTATCTAAGGAGTTCAGCCTCAGAAAGTTGCCTCCAAACACGCTTCCGACGACTGTCTGGATGAAGGAATATGCGACACTCATAGGTGAAGAGAACGTGATGCCAATACAGAGCGGTCCATTCGTCCCATCTGTACCGCGTTGCATGGTATCGTGGTTGAGAAGATGGACGTCGCCATGGACGTCGGGACTGAATTTGCGCATCATGCAGCCTATTGCGCACAGCTTGAGTCTTAACACAACGCCCTGTGGCTCCACGAAAAGCATTGCTCAACATGGTGGCGTTGCTTTTAGGGTTCCTCCAAGCCATAATCCGTAAGTCTCAATCATCCACGGCAGTAGTACTCCTTGGGCGGCCTAAACGATGCATATCATTGGAAGTTCCTATCTCTCTGTATCTCCATGTCCGAACAACATCGCTTTGGTTCACTCCGAGACGACTGTAGACTTCCCTTAATGAGAGCCCTTCCTGGCACGAAGTACCAATGCGGAAGCGATCCGCGGTTAAGACCGTGTACGCTTGGTTGAACTACAGACAACACGAGCCGTGTACCTCCTTCCTGGTGAAATGACTGGAACAGATCCGCTGTTGGAACCCCTCCGTCTAAAGGGCGCTGCTCATGAATGGTTGTTTACATCTTTCGGCGGGTTTAGTGACGTCTCTCAACAGTCAAAGGGACTGTGTCTGTGATACAATATCCACAGTCAATGTCTATCTTCAGGAGTTCTGGGAACCGGGTGATGCAAAACATTTTTTGATGTGTGTATTTAGTACGTAAGAAAACCAAAACTGTAGGAATGGAAGGCCAAGAAAGAAACGCCCTGATTGTAAAGAATGTAGCCTTCCCTCGCTGATGACACTGATATCCTCAGGGAAAGTGAAGACCAATTACATAGTCTGTTTAATAGAATGAACGGTACAGTTAGTTTAGAATATTGGCTGAGGGTAAATAGAAGAAAGTCGAAAGTAGTGAGAAATAGCAGTATTGAGATTAGCGGTATATTAATATAAAATGATGACCAAGAAGCAGTTGAAGTGAAGGAATTCTTCTACCCTGGATGCAAAATAACCCATACCGGATGAAACATGGAGAGTATAGAAAGCATACTAGCACAGCGAGGAGTACATTTCTGTCCAAATCTTCTCACAATATACATTGGTCTTAATGTGAGGGAGACACTGCTGAGAATGTATGTTTGCAGTAAGCACTGTGAATCATGGACTATGGAAAAACTGAAACAGAAGAGAATCGACTCATTTGGTACGGAAGGATGGTAAAAGTTAGATGAATTGATAAGATGAAAGATCAGGAGCTTCCACCTGGTATCGACTAGGAGAGGATTACGTCAAGAACACTGCCATGAAGGAGGGGTAGGGTGATAGGAAATGTGTTGACATCAGGGAATAATTTTCATGGTACTAGGAAGAGTTGGAGACATTGAAAATGTTGGTGAGGGGTGGGGTGGAGGGAAGACAGAGGTTGTTATGAACCCAATAAACCATTGAGGACATAGGATACAAGTGTTAGTCTGAAATGGAGAGGTGGATACTGGATGGAAATACGTGGCAGGCCACATCAAACCTCTCAGAATAATGATGATTGCGACAGTAACGTTTACTTCAATCAACGCTCACCTATGTTGTGTAATGACTACACTGTTTTCAACTCACTAGCCATAGAATTGTTGACTTCTCGGATGTTTTGCCATAGCTATCTGCCAAGAGAGATTTATGGACTAGTGAGAATGTTTCGTCTCTCGAAATTTGTATAGCCACCAAACATTTTATGTCAACATTGACGATAATAACCATGACGGGTAAAAGTAAGGTAGCAGCACATAGCACATACGGAGAATTTTTCATACAGCTTCTTCCCAATCAAACGTCAAGCGACTTCCTGTCCCAGACAGCGAAATCCTCCTCGATATTTCAATAAAAAGAAGCACCACCACAGCCACATCATCAAAGAATTTTATTTGAAATAACTAGTTTCAGACCAATACTTACGACCTCTTCATGTTCAGTATAAACCAAAAGAGTCTTTTCATTCCTTGGTCCATATATCGTAGAGCCCATATAACAGTAGTTGTCATCGTTTTGCATACACAAGGAGCTTGTACCTGATATTTATCAAAACTATCAATACACGCTTCTCCCAATGGAGAGGAAATAGAAATTAATAAATTGAGAGATTGCAGGGCACTCTCACTTCTGATTTGGTGTAGGGAATACGATCTACGGCGATTTGGCTTCATACATTGTAATTAAATGGTGGGCAGCAGTTTATGGTCTTGTTTGTGTGCTCTAGGGAAAGGAATACGGTAAGCTTTACCTTCATTCAAAGACAAGGCTTTGAGACAGTCGTTCTTCCCGCGAACCATACGCGACTGGAACAGGAAAGGGAGGTAATGACAGTGGCACGTAAAATGCCCTCCGCCACACACCTTTGGGTGGCTTGCGGAGTATAAATGTAGATGTAGATGTAGAACAGGGTGCTGACTTAAACAACTGCAGTAAAATCACGGCATTGGTGGGGCGACAAAGGGCGTTTTTCCTGGAGAATGGTGAGGACACATTTCCAGACGGGCCGTGCCGCAGTCGCATTGTGCAGAAACACATTAAGCTTTGGCGCCAGACGTCCAGGTATATGGCCTAGCTCTGAAAAGTCGCCGACAGCGCATTGTAGACCTTGTTAGCGAGCAAGCCGCCAAAAGAAATGTAAACGTTCTGAAAATGTCCGTGGGACAGGAAAACTGGTGCCCAAACGTGCAGACTCTGTTTCGAAACATGTTTTGTCAATGCGATTTTATGGCCATTCCCTGGAAACTTTGAAATGGACGCAACAGGGGAGATAACAAGCTGTTTATGGAGGGCTGTGCTTCCACCCTGTATTGTGTTAGCCAAAGACACGGCAAATGTGTGGGAAAGAGGCCACGAAGCTGAATTTTTTTCCATTTTCTGCCAATTAATTTTAAGTCTCTGATTGGTCAAATCGGTTTGCAGTGCAAAGACCGTTCACCGAGCTTAGAATGCTGGGCTCCAGCTCGTGATTGGCTTGTGCGAAATAGGGGGAAGTCAAAAAAGAGAAATGTGCTTTTGGAACCGAGCTGAGGAGGCAACACAGAGAAAGGGAGATAGGCACTCTTGTACAAGTCTCTTGTACTGGCACTTTACTAGTAAAGAACTGCAGGTCTCTACCTAAACGGTGAGACTTGTGTCCTTTACTAGGGCGCGACCTAGAGCCTGTGTCAGTCACCTCCTGAACCATCCGAGGTACTGCTTATATCATCATGGTCACAACGAGTGATGCATGGGTGTACTTATTTGTCTGAGTCAGCCATCTAAACATTTGACGTATTCCGACACACACAGTCGTGGCACGGAGTCAAATAGGTTTGGCAGACCAGCAAACAGGTCCACCTGCACACACGAATCCGTCGGGGTTTCAGAGGCTCTTAGGGAAGTACCTGCATTCTGAATTAACTTACGCGAGACCTTGTACTTGCATTTTTCGGGAACGCGCATTTAATAACAGATTTCCGTCGTCCATGACTTCGGTCGCCGAACGCATTGTAGTGTACCGCCCTGACCAGCAGGATAGTAAAGCATTCGCTGTTGCGACGTAGGGCTGGAATACCTATTTCTTTTGAACCATATTTTTCCCTTTTTTTGTATCGTAGAATGTAGATGCTTGGTGGTGGCGTAGTTTGATGCCATTACCTGGATTCATGTGTATGAAGTGAGATAGAGCGAGTAGTGTTCTGGCTAGTGTCATGTGGCTGTCCCCAGCAGATCACTTTGCCCACCATAGATCCCATTTTAGTAAGGCTTTTGTTAAATAAATATTTTTTGTATGATGTTTCTTTAATAATTTTGTTGTCTTGTCTTGTTTAAGATGAATAAATCGATTGTGAATTAGACTACAACTTTTCCCTCAGTTCTGATTAACAGTTCCTTCGCATTTCTATGGCAGCCTTGATCAAAAACATAACGAGTAGCTTTTTCATTTGGTGTCCACTGCGAGGACCTTTTACTACATTAACAGTGATCGTCTTTCACAGTTCGCAAATTCTACTCTTAAATGCAAATCTCACAGGAGATTAATTCCTGACAGGTCCCGACATACCAGTCAGAAGACTGATGATTCAAAAAAGAAAAACAAGGAGGGGGTGGGGATGACTGTCACCAAAACCAGGTATATGTGCGTGCAGCCCTGTGTACACAACTGTTATTGTCTTGGAAGAAGGGAGTGTCCATAGCTAACCCATCATGAAGCTGCACAAGATAGTCCAATACTTGGTCACCGACATATTGATATAAATACTACGGTTTATGCTATGTTATATACGTTAATGGTTAGCACGAAGTCCCTCTCCACACATTGCAGACTAAATGCCTCACTGTGCTGTCTGTGCCCTCGACCCCTCTTTTGAGCCATCGGTCAGTTGACTGATTTGATGCGGCCCACCACGAATTCCTATCCTTTGCCGGCCTTTCCATTTCAGAGTTTTATTTGCAACCTACGTCCTCAGTTATTTGCTGGATGTATCCCACTTTCTGTTTTCCTCTAAAGATTTTACCCTCTACTGCTCCATCTAGAACCATGGAAGTTATTCCCTGATGTCTTATCATCCTGTCCCTTCTTCTTGTCACTCTTTCCCTTATGCTCCTTTCCCTGCCGATTCTGCAGAGGACCTCGTCATAGCTTACCTTATCAGTCCATCCAAATATCAACATTCTTCTGTACCACTCTATCTCCAACGCTTCTATTCTCTTCCGGTTTTCCGACATTCCGTGTCTCACTGACATGCGATACTGTGCTCAAAACGTATATTCGCATAAATATTTTCCTCAAATTAAGGCCTATGTTTGACGTCAGCAGGATTCTCGTCGCCTAGAATGTCCTTTCTGTCAGTGGTAGTCTGGTTTTTACGTCCTCTTTGCTCCCTCCGTCATGGGTTAGTTCGCTGTCTAGGTAGCGTAATTCCTTCACTTCATCTACTTCCTGATCACTAATTCCGATGTTAGGTCTCTGCGTTTAAAGACGCAATAGCACTATTCACCGGATCACACTATACGCTTCTACTTTTTGTTTGTTCCACTGAGAATGAGCAGCTTTATTTGTCGCTCTGAGTAATGATTTCTTTCACTGTAGCCGATTCCAAACGTCAGTCACGTGCAGTCCACTCCACTAGGAAACTGATTAAATTGGCCTGTAGCCAGATACAAGTTCCGTCGGGTTTGATTCGATTGTCACTGACAGGAAGTAACATTCATCCCAGTTCAAATGGCTCTGAGCACTATGAGACTTAACATCGGAGGTCATCAGTCCCCTAGAACTTAGAACTACTTAAACCTAACCAACCTCAGGACATCACACATATCCATGCCCGAGGCAGGATTCGAACCTGCGACCGTAGCGGTCGCGCGGTTCAAGACTGAAGGGCCTAGAACCCCTCGGCCACAACGGCCGGCCGTCTCCAGCCCCGTCGGTTACGAGATTTCTTCAACCACTCTCTAGCCATGTTCCATGTACGGAAGTGGTATGATATTTCTTGTAGACATGGACTGGCCGCGTTGATACACTAAAGTTTGGAGCGTCTTCATTGTGATCAGGAACACATCCAATTACGGCAGTTCGTTTCTGCATTTCCTTCGCATCTCTAAGTCGACCTAAATTACAAGCTAAGTCCATGCAACACATTTACTGTCATGACTTACGTTAGTAATGGATGGTCAAATGACAGCCTGGCGAAAGTTTTACATCCCTCGCGTTTCGAAACAATGTTTCAGCTACGAAGGTTGTTCAATAAGTAACGTAATATTTTTCTTCTCGGCTAATTTCGGATCAAAAATGCGGGATATTCCTGCTTTAGTCCCTATAGAGACTCCAACAGGGGGCAGCGCTGGACGTAAGCTTCGATATAGCATCTGTAACAGAGGTACGTTCCAACAGAGAGATGTCATTGAGTTTCTTTCGGCGGGAAACCAGACCATAGGAGTTATTCACAGGCGTTTGCAGAATGTGTACGTAGCCCTGGCAGTGAACAAAAGCACGGCGAACAGTTCGACGAGGCGTCTGTCATCATCGCAACAAGGCTGCGCAATCCTGTCCGATCTCCTGCGTGCCGACCAGCCGCATACAACTGACTTACTTACTGACTTAGTTCGTGGCGTTCCCTCTGGAACATAGGCCCGTGGCTAAATTCTTCCACCTGGTACGATTTCTAGCAATTCTCTTCAGGTTTTCCCATCCTCTGCTGTTTCTCTCTCGATCGTCCTTTTCCTGGTCTGTTTGCAAACGGCCACGTTTTCTAACTCGTTGAGGGTTCCAATCCAACGCCACCCTTACAACAGCTCCATGAGTTTTCCTCAGTGTATGCCCAGTCCAGTTCCATTTTCTTTCCTTGACATGTATATTGATTGGTTGTTGATTTCTCTCCCTCCAAAGATCTTCATTTGGCATTATATCTGCCCATTCACATTTAAAATACCCTGGAACCAGCGACTGATAAAAGCTTGGAGCTGGATTTTGATGTGGTTAGTCACCTTCCAAGTTTCTCAACTATACAGCAGAACAGCTTTCATATTGCTATTGAAAAGCCAGAGTTTCGTCATTTTCGAGATGTTTCTATTTCTCCAAACTGGGTACAGTTGTACAAACGCACCATTTGCTTTGCGGATGCGACTACGGACTTCCTCCTCAGCGCCTCCTGCAGCGTTAATATACTTCCGACATAGAGGAAAGGTTGGACCTGTTCTATGTCC
Source organism: Schistocerca serialis cubense (assembly GCF_023864345.2). Taxonomy (NCBI): domain Eukaryota; kingdom Metazoa; phylum Arthropoda; class Insecta; order Orthoptera; family Acrididae; genus Schistocerca; species Schistocerca serialis. The sequence continues at coordinate 231,908,392 of NC_064644.1, forward strand.
TCTCCATTAAAGGCCAGCCTGTCCGCGATGGTCGAATTTATTTTATCCGCATTCTTTGGTTTTGTGAGAATTTATCTTGAGGTCTGCAACTTCCGCCTCTCTCTGTAACCTGGCCATTTTCTCTTCGATGTTTCGATCTCGTCGTGTCCTTAAGCAGATGTCGTCTGCGAAATCTAGGTCTTAGAGCCTATCCCGCATCCCCATTGCACACCTCTCTTTCGTCCCCTATCACTCTCTTCATCAAGTGGTCCACCACCAAAAGAAAAAGAGTTGGCCGAAGAATACACCCTTGTCGTACTCCGGAATTAACTTGGAAAGGCTCTCTTAGTTCTCCATTATCTAGTACTTGCACTCATTGTCTTCATACGTTTCCTTGATGATGTTGATAATCTTCGTTGGAATGCCATATTTTGCAAATGTATCCCACATGACTCTTCGATTGACAGAGTCGAAACCCTTTTCAGAGTCAGTGAAGGTAAGGTAGAGAGTGTGTTGCCACTCCCCACTTTGTTCCAGAATAATTCTGAGAGTATTGATAAGGTCCACACAGCTTCGATATTTTCTAAAACCCACCTGCTCTCTCTCCTCAGTTTTGCTTCCACAGAATCCAAAATGCGTTTTAAAATGATCCTCGAAAGTACCTTACTCGGTACTGACAACAGGGTAATGACCTGCCAGTTGTTGCAGTTAGCAGCGTCTCCTTTTTTGGGTATTTTCACGATAATACCTCGTTTCCAATCTGTTGGCAGTTTCTCCTCTCTCCATATCTTCTCTAAGAGGATGTATAATAACTCGGAAGTGGTGTCCAAGTCTGTTTTCAGCATCTCAGATGCTATATTATCTGGTCCTGGTGCCTTCTCTTCTTGATCTGGTTCAGTGCTATCCGAACTTCTGCTTTCGTAGGTGCATTTACGCCAATGCTGGGACTAGGATCATTGTATTCCGTTTGTTCTTGTTCTTCTACCTCACCGCCAAGGTGTCTATTTAAAACTTCATTAAAGTGTTCTTTCCACCTACATGATTGTTCTTCTTGTGTAGTTAGCATCTCCCTTTTCTTAATCCTTACTGGTGGGTTGCTCTGGAAGCTTTTCTTTGAGAGAATCTTAGTGATATCACATAGCTCTTTCACATCCCCGCTATGCGCTGCCTGTTCTACTCTATCAGCCTGTTCATCTACCCATCTTCTGTGGTCTCTTCTCACACTCCTTTTCACTTCCTTATCTGCTGCTCTATAATCAGCTTGTGCCTGTTGTTTTTGTTGCCTGGTCCTGCTGTGGTTTATTCTTCCCGTGGCCTTCTTTCTATGAGTGATCTTCCTCCAGGTATGTTCGGACATCCAACCTCTCCGCAGGCGATTTTTAAAGCCAAGTTGTCTCTCACTCACTTGCACAAAAGTATTCTTAACTTCTGTCCACATTTCCTCCATGTCATTATCCTCAGTCATCTCAAGTTCCAGCGCCTGGAATCTATTCTGGAGTTACATCTGGAACCCCTCAGCTATCTGTGGATCTTTCGATTACCTACGTCGAATCTTCTAATCCTTGGCTCGAATTTATTTCTGGAAGCCACAATCTGCATTCTGCAACTGGCAGTAACAAGATGGTGGTAGCTACTTGAGTCTGCTCCTCTTCTATTCCGCACATCTTCCAGGCTCCTCCTGGATACTGCGATGTGGTCAATTTCATTTTCCGTAATAGGATCTGGAAATACCCATGCTATAACGTCTCCGACGAGAAAACAAGGGCCCTCCTGTTACAAGGTCATGACTTACCGAAAAGTCACTAAATCGTTCCCCATTATCATTCATTTCACCCAAGCCATGTACCCCCATTATCTGTTCCAAACATTCATTGTTATCTCTCACCTTGGTATTTATGTCTCCCATAACAATGGAAATATCTTTCGTGCTCACTTTACTTACAGTCTCTCGTAGCAAGTAATCGAACTCCTTCTTCTCAGATTTCTCTGTGGGGGCGGAGCATTGGATGAGCGTCACGTTTCGAACCTTCGTCTTAAATCTGGCAGTCAGTATCCTACTGGACACAGGTCTCCATTCAAGAAGGCTCTTCTTTGCTGCGTTGGTCAATAATATCCCAACTCCATCCCGGTGTTCCTCTTCCTATTCACATCTGGAGTATAAAGACGTAATTCATCCGATGTCTGCATTTCACCAAAATCTGGCCACCTCACTTCACTCAATCCCAGAATATCAAGCTTATAGTTTTTCATTTCCCTGGCCATTCGTCTCAGCTTGCTACTCTCTCTCAAGTTTCGTATATTCTAAAAGCCAATTTTCGTTTCCCTTTTCATGACAAAGGTCGTCACCAGCTTATCCATCCGGTTTTGTATTCGCGTTTTGGTTTCAGTAATCAGATTATTTAAGAAGGGTGGGTGACTGGCCCACCGTTTCCGATTGCCTTTGTGGGGCTGCCACCTTATCGTCCAGGCACTGAGGATTTGCCAAATGTTCGGCATATGGGTTTGACATTTTCTCCGCACCCCTATACTCGGTTTAATCACCATCATCAGTTAAGTGGGGGAAATGGGAAAGAAAAGAAGAAGGATGGGCTAGGTATAGGAAAATCTTATGAGGCAGATTTCCTATAGGTCGCCGTCCGCTGTGACCGAACGTTTCTAGGCACTTCAGGCGGGAACCACGTGACTGCTACGGTCGCAGGTTCGAATGCTGCCTCGCGCATGGACGTGTGTGAAGTCCTTCGGTCAGTTAGGTTTAAGTAGTTCTTAGTTTTATGGGGACTGATGACCTCACATGTTAAGTCATGTAGTGCTTAGGGTCATTTGAACCATCTATAGGTCGTTGTGGGACACACTTGGTCTGGCTCCTTTCCATCGGCCCGTGCGGCATGGATGACCCTGCTGGTAGCTACGCTACCGCCAGGCATAGCCCTCCGGATCCAGAGCATGCAAACCTCCTCGCTCGCACGGGCAGTGCTACGTTAAGGCGGTGTCCTCTAAGGAGGCGCATAAAACTGGGTTTACAGCAATATTGAAAAGTGCGGACAGTCTCATCGAGTTGACTGACGGATTAAAACCAAACGCCTCGCTGTGCAACCATTTGTCTTCATTGGTAGTGCTGACACACTCGCCTATCAGTTGGGGTAGCCAAAGGTTTGTAACCGCGGCATACCTCGTTGCCTAACTGAAATCACAAAGAGCAACGAAGGACCATCTGCTCGGAATTTTTTAAACGTTACGACGCTGATTGTGAAATTTCTTGTCGAACATCGTTAAAGGCCATGAAAAATGGGTTCATTACTTCGGAACGAAACAAGACGGCAATCCATGGAGTGGCGCCACACCACCTCACCTCCGAAGAAAACGTTCAAAGCCACACCCTCAGCCGTTATAGTCATGGCGACGTTCATCCGTATTCAGCTTGATGTCCTGCCTAATGGTACAACGATCAAGTCGGAAAGGTATCGTGCTGTTCTCAGGAAAATGAAGAAACGACTTAGCGTGTTTGTCCCCATAAAAATACAAACTAACTTCTCCTTTTCCATGACAACGCATGACCTCACGCAAGCCTACGCACCCGAGAGAAGCTCACTGGACTGTTTCTCCTCATCCACCTACAGCCCGGATCCCGCACCTTCCGACTTCTATTTGTTTAGCACATCAAGGACGCAGTCCGCGCCAAGCAGTACGTGGCTGATGTCGTACAGGAGACAATGGCACCGACGTCTACCAGTAGAGTGGTACCTTGCGGGCATACAGGCCCTCGCAGTAACGTGTCCTAAGGCCACCGGACTGAACGGAAATTATGCTGAAAAATAGGATTTTGTAGCCAGAAAAGTTGCAATAATATGGTGTATTGGAATCCTGAATACAACCAACCTGTTTTACTTATTGAACGCCCTTCGTATTTTGCTGGTACACTTACATATACTGCTGACGACGATGATGAAGTTTGATTTGTTGGGCACTCAAATGGGCGGTCATCAGTACCCGTACAAATTCTCACTCTGTACGCAGTCCAATCTAGTTACTTTCACGAATGGTGATGGAATGATGAGGAGAACGCAAACACCCATTACCCAGTAGAAAATCCTCAACCCGGCTGGGAATGGAACCCGGTACCCCGTGAGGCAGAGACAGCAACGCTAGCCAATACACCATGAGGTGGGGACATATATTGCTGAGACAAAACGTGTGAGCTTCTTGGTGGAACTGAAATAAAGCAGTGATTCGGAGTAGCGTTAATTAGACAAGTTAAAAAAAATGGTTCTGAGCACTATGGGACTTAACATCTGAGGTCATCAGTCCCCTAGAACTTAGAACTACTTAAACCTAACTAAGGACATGACACACATCCATGCTCCAGGCAGGATTTGAACCTGCGATGGTTAACAGTCGCGCGGTTCCGGACCGAAGCGCGTAGAACCGTTCGACCATCGCATCCGGCAATTAGACAAGTGCTTGCTAGGTTTTCGGAGTAATGTAACACCGGATGTCAACACTCAGGCTATACGTGCCCTGGTCCATCGTTCCGGCGGTTCGAAATCACGCTTCTTGTTGGCTGTCGCCGCACGTGAGGGGAGGGGGGGGGGGGGCACTGATCATCAGCTAACTTCTGGGCTGTCGAGTCAGAATCCTCTGCGCCGGACACGTGGAGTACGGCTAAGGCGAGCAGCTATCTGTCGGCTCTGTGATTCGGAGCAAGTGACACCTTAACATTTATCGCCGAAGTAGCATGGCGCAGCTCGGACATAATTGCGAAAGGTGTTAATGTTTGGTGTCTGAAGTCATGTCGTCGTCGATCTGCAGTTGTGCGCTTTGGTTCCCGCATGACTTCTTTGAATTAACGGTTTGAATTTATAAATATATAAATAGATAGTACAGGAGCATGCAGGGTCGTTGACGCCAAAGGCAGATACCCGGTTCTTGAATGAAGACTGTTCATTTATGTTGCGTTGACTGGTTTTGTGTCGTTCCCTAGGTTTGCTATTAAGTTTTTTAGTCCAGCGTCGTCGCCGTAGTTGGTGGTGATTAGCCTTAGACACCCTTTGCTCGGCGAAATTGTTTATATTTTGTCCACTGTTGTTGTTAAAAATCTACGTTGTGTGGGGGTTTATGTGCACCATAAACTGACGCGGAATAAGGTCAGTGGTGTCAGAGTACCCTACAGTGACGTTTATTAGTCCTGTAGAGGAACTTGATTACAGATTTATGCGTGTATGCTGATCGTGCGAATTTATATTTGCGATTCTTGCTCAGACCTGGGTTTTCCAGCCCTTCACGCTCGACAATGGTGGAGTGTTGCGCATGGACTGGCAGCTCCTGTGAAAGCATTACACTCCTCAGGTATCCTGGTGAAATACACCAGAAAGTCTATTAGCTATTTGTCACATTCAATAAGAGCAAAGAAATAATAATTTCTAATTTGTGGTAATGCGCAATCGGCGTGGCGTTTCGATATTGGTTGCCAGTATGTGTGTTTAATTGAATTAAAGGTGTGAGAACAAGTAATTTCTGTGCGCCCAGTAGGGCTGCCCCTAACTGTGCTAGTATAATGATTTCTTATCCAGTAAAAGCGGTATCTATGTAAATCTAGCGCTGTTAAACTGGCCTACATCAAAATACATCCATCCTGAGGCACGCTGAGACACTGAAGTTCTGCTTTGCGAGAAGTAACTACACCCATTTTCAGAAAAAGCGAACACCTTGAACGACTGGAGATAGGACGCTCATATTCACAGGACATGTACATTAGTATGTACTGCGATTCTCGAGTTCAGTGTAAAAATCGACGTCATGGTGCAACACCATCTACCGGTGAAATGTGCCTGCAGCTCTCGTTGTCGCTACAAACCGAAGGTAATGGATCAGTGTGAGTTGAGCAGACGTGCACGGCGCCTCGCAGACGTATGAACAGTACCGTCACATAAGTGCGTTTGAAAGAAGACACGGGAGAATATGTTGCATCCATCAGGGAAACCGCTCCACGTTTGGGGCGAAGTGTTTCGGCAGTGCAACGAGTGTGTGCAGAATGTTTCATGGAAGGCCGTAGAACGCGACGAGATAGGTCAGGTCACACCACCCAGACCACACCACGAGAAGATCAACATTTCATCCGAATGGCACTGCGGGACACAGCTGTGTTCTCCTCGGATCTGGCGCAACAGTGGGAAAGTGTAACTGATAGTACACCATCAGAGATGTTTCCGTCGCCTTTTATTACGGCATGGGTTACGTGCGCGTCGTCTACTTCTCCATCTATCAGTGGTGAATGTGCAGAACTGTGCTAGATTGGAATGCTGTATGGAACGACGTCACTGGGGACAGGAATGGCATCAGATAGTGTTTTCGGACTAATCCAGGATCGGGTTCGCCGCAGACAGGAGGAGCTGCACCATAATGACTCCATTCGCATAAGACATACCGCGCCAACTCGAAGCCTTGTTCTGTGGGGTGTTATTGGGTACAACCACAAATCACAGTTGGTGTATGCCCAGGGCATTGTGACCAGTGTGATCTACGTGAATGACGTTCTGCGACACGTAGCCATACCCCAGACGCCACTTTCCAGGAAGACAAAGCACGACCACGTGTTGCTGCACGGAAACGTGCATTCTTGGTGTCAAGGGTGTCAGCTTTTTGCTCGAGCCCACCAGATCACCAGACTTGTCCCCAATCGAAAATGTGGGATGTGGTGAAACGACAAGTGCAGCGCTGTGACACAATACCAATCACCACAGACAAACTTCGGAACCAGGGGAATGGAGCGTGGATGGCTATACCACAGGACGCTATTCGTGTCTTATATGCGTCGATACCATCACACATGGAACAAGTTATGAGGTCCTATGGCAATAGCACGTATACTAAACCAAGTTGACTGAGATGCAGATCGTTTCGGCAGCACATACTGATGTAGATGTCGTGCGCATATGGACATCCTATCTCTAGTTGTTCAAAGTGATCCGCTTTTTCTGAACGTGACTGAAGTTGGACTGATGCCTTGACACCTAGAGACCACAGCGCTTAATTCTTTACCATTGAAGTGGTGCATTGGGCACTCATACTTACGTATTATATTATTCTGCAGCGGAGACGTGAGATTCAGTAGCTTTTACATTTTTTGTGTAAATTTTTATGGTGGGGTAGTTCTCCTCGACGAGAATAAACTAAATGAAATTCGAATTAATTTCCTTTCGAGTGTTTTAAGATCTAAAGTTTGTTACATGCAGTCTAACGGTAGCGTCTTTTATTAGTAACCAAAACGTTCTCGATCCCGATTTGGTACCCCGTCTCCGCTTAAGATTGAAACAAAAATCATCAGCAATGGCTGCCGAAGACTTCCGTCATAAGAAAGCCTCATTCAGCCAAAGGCTTTTCAGAGAGGGCGGAGGAGCAGACAGAGTTTCAAGGCACCCTCATACCCTTTTGGCGAGAAATTGCACCTAAAGGTGGAAGAATCAGCAATGATCAAAGGCATGAGGATGCAGAAGGCAATGGAATCCACTGCATGACAGACACAATGTGTATCCACAGGACTTGTGGCTTATAACTGAAAAAGTATCATGATGATCTTCTGATTGGAAAAAGGTTCCTGAAGAATGCCCCATTCTGATCTCCGGGAAAGGACTGCGAAGGCAGACGTGACCATGAGAAACAGATTGAACAGCCAAGAAAAGGATAAGGTTCTACGTGTCGGTGTGTGGAACGTCAGAAGTCTGAATGTAGTATGGAAGCTAGACAACCCGAAAAGAGTAATTCTAAAGCTCAATCTAGATTTATTGCGGGTAAGTAAAGTGAAACGGAAAGAAGGCAAGGTCTGAGGGGTATACTGAATAACAACATCGACAGAAAATGGCATAACGGGAGTAGGATTCGGTATGAAGGTAGAGTAGAGAGGGTGTTAATGTGAAAATTACAGTGATACGGTTCTTCTCACTAGGATCGACAGCAAACGAGCCCTGACAACAATATTTCAGGTATACATGCCAACACTGACGGCAGAAGGTGAACAGATAGAGAGAAGTATATGAGGATACTGAAAGATTAATACAGTACACAAAGGGAGATGAAAATTAAATGCTCATGGGAAATAGGGAGGGAACAGGTTATATCGTTACGGAAGAATATGGGATTGGTAGTAGAAAGAAGATAGGAGGAAGACAAATTGGGTTCTGCAATAAATATCACTTCGTAACAGCGAATATTCTGTTCAGTAATCAGAAGAGTAGGAGGTATACTTGGGAAAGACGCGAAGTACTGTAAGATTTCAATGAGATTACGTCATGACCAGGAAGACATTCCGAAATCAGATACTGAAAAGCCTACCCATGAGCAGATTAGGCTCAGATCACAATTTAGTAATGATGAACAGTAGGTTGAAGCTTAAGAGACCAGTCAGGAAGAATCATTCCGCAAAGGAGTGGGATACAGATGCAATAAGAAATGAAATACATTTGAAGATCTCTAAGGCCATAGACGCTGCGATAATGAATAGCTCAGTAGACAGTATAGTTGAAGAGGAATGGACATATCTAAAGAGGGCAATCATACAAGATGGAAGGAAAACCGTAGTAATAAGGAAGACAGCTCCGAAGAAACCGTGGATAACAAATGCCATACTTCAGCTTACCGACAAAAGAACGAAGTACAAAAATGTTCAGGGAAATTCGGGAACATGGAAATTCATGTCGACTAGGATCGAAGTGAACAGCAAGCGCAGGGAAGCTAATGCAAAAAGGCTCAATGGAAAATGTGAAGAAATCGAAAAATGTTCCTGTCGGAAGGAAGGATTCAGCATAGCGTATAGGAAAGTCCAAACAACCTTCGATGAAATTAAGATCAAACGCGGTAACATTAACAGTTCAATGATAATCCACTGCTAAATGCAGAGGCGAGAGCGGATAGGTTGAAACAGTACATTGAAAGTCTGTACGAGGAGCAGGACTTCTGTGATGACGTGATAGAAGAAGGAACAGGAGTAGACAGGGAAGAGATAGGGGTGCAGAATTAGAATTTAAAAGCTGTTTCAAAGACTTAAGGTCAAATAAGGCAGACAGGATAGTTAAAATTCCATCAGAATTTCTAGCATCTTCGGGGGAGTGGGGTATATCGAATGTATGAGTCTGTCGACGTACCATCTCACTTCCGGAAAAACGTCATCCTCACAGTTCCGCAGATAGCATGGGACAACAAGTGCGATAATTATCATTCATAGCAGCTCAGGCATCCACGTTGCTGACAAGAATAATGTACAGAAGAATGCAAAAGAAAATTGAGGATCTTTTAGATGACGTTCAGTTTCGTTTCAGGAAAGGAAAAGGTACCAAAGAGGCAGTTCTGGAGTTAAGATTGGTAATAGAATCTCGACTGAAGAAAACTCGAGACATTTTGATAGGATTTCTCGACCTGGAGAAAACGTTAGACAGTGTAAAATGGTGCAAAATGTTCGACATTCTGAGAATAATATGGGTAAACTATAGGTAAAGGCGAGTAATATACAATACGTAGAAGAACCAAGGGAGAACAATAAGACTGGAAGAACAAGAACGAAGTTCTCAGATTAAAAAGGACGTAAGACAGAGATGAAGTCTTTCACTCATACTGTTAAATCTACACATCGAAGAAGCGATGACGAAAATAAAAGAAAGGGTCAAGAGTGGGATTAAAATTCAGAGTGAAAGAATATCAGTGGTTAGATTCGCTGATAACTTTGCTATCCTTAGTGAAAGTGAAGAACTGCAGGGTGTGTTGAATGGAAAGAAGGGTCCAATGAGTGCAGAAAATGAGACTAAATCGAAAAGTAATGAGAAGCAGCTGAAATGAGAACAGCGAGATGTATAACATTACAATTGGGGATCGCGAAGTACCGTGCTTGAAGCTAAGGAATTGTGCTATCTAGGCAGCAAAATAACCTACGACGGACTGAGCAAGGAGGACGTAAAAACCAAGAGAAGTCCGCTTACGTCAAACGTGAGTCTTAACTTGAGGAAGAAATTTCTGGGAATGCCATTGTAATACCATGTAGTATAAACAGCAGTTTTTTTAAAGACCAGAAAGAACTAGACATCATCACACAAATAGCAACAAACAACAGTTACAATAGGGAACTAGTCACCAAATTAAACAAAAAAATTAAAAAACAAATACAGACAGTGAACACAGTACATAAACACCCACAAACAACAGTACAACAAAACCCTACACAAACAGGCACAAACAGTGACAGAACAATAATGACACAAAGACTACAGGAAAACACAAACCAAGATTCAAGATGGTACACAATGATATACAAGCACAAATTCACACATAAAATAAACATTTTCAGATGACAAAGGATAAACATAGTATTCGAAACAGACAATTCAATCCAAAGGCACATTCCAAAAATAACAAAAACACAGATAACCACCAAAAAGCAGGAATATACCAACTACAGTGCAACACATGTGATGGAAGGTATATCGGACAAACCAGCAGAAGAGTTGACACCCAGTACAAAGAAACATATCAGAGCATGGAAATCAGAGCATGGAAATGTGGAATGAGCCACTCAACTTTTGCAGAATGTTTGAGGGAAAACAACCACAAACCTACTATAAGAGAAAATGATATTAAAATAATTAAAATAAATAATGAAAGACATCTCCTAACATTACAGGAAAATTATCAGATATACAAAACAAAGGCTGAAAAGGAACAACTAGTAAATGACCAAGTAAATATGACCAACGACTCACTGTTTACACTGATTGATCATATAATAGACAGAAATCCCAACAAATGATTACAAATCTGATTCCTAAGTATATATAAGGAAAATATAATAATAATAAAAATAATTATTATTATTAAAAAATAAAAAATCTCCCTCTCTAATACACACACACACACATACACACACACACACATTCACAAAACAGTTGGTAACACTTAGAAAAACAAATGAATCTCTGTATTAAAGAGATGGCAGTTACAGTGATATATAATGAAAACAGTGAACTGAAAGTGAACTGTAAGAAGTCCACCTGGTTGCCAGATGAGAAAAAGCAAGCAGTTTGCTTAGATACAGTGAATTAAAAGTTACCTGTAAGTACCTTTATGTTTCGTAAAAAAAAGGTTAAGAAACTGTTTTAAATCTATGACCTAGAAGTGAAACCATAACCTATCTGTAAAAAGGACAAATTATGTAATATTTCAGGACACCCATTGAAGTTGCCTTGTAAAAAAGGTGAAACGCGTCTGTGTGAATAAACTAAAATACAAATTTTATATGCAGCATGCAAAAGGCATTTTCTTTGAAAAAACTACAATTTATGTACAGCTGCTGCGAAAATGGCCACTACAAGAAACGTTTTACCATGTAATATGGTAGTGAGATATGAACTTTGGGAAAACCAGAACAGAACAGAATCTAAGTTTTTGAGATGTGGTGGAACGAAGAATGCTGAAAATCTGCTGGACTGATAAGATAAGGAATGAGGAGGTTCTCCGCATAGTTGGTGAGGAAAGAAGCACATGCAAAACATTGTCAAGAAGAAGGTACAGAATGACACGACATCTCTTAAGATATCAGGAGATAACTTCCACGGTAGTAGGGAGCTGGAGAGGTTAAAATTGTTGGCACAGGGAAGGAGGAATTCGTGGACATCACACCAGTAGTCAGAAGACTGACGAGTAAAGAAAATATCAATTATTAAAGTTGGGTTTTTACTGTCACACGACTTAAGTAGTGTGGTAAAGGCAGAATTTGGGGAAAATTTTAAATTTTAAATTAAATGAGAATCTGTCAATTTTAAATAGATCTTTTTTTAATTGCTACATAGAAATCCCTGGGTGACAGAAGAAATATTGAATTTAATTGATGAAAGGAGAAAATATAAAAATGCAGTAAATGAAGCAGGCAAAAAGGAATACAAATGTCTCAAAAATGAGATCGACAGGAAGTGTAAAATGGCTAAGCAGGCATGGCTAGAGGACAAATGTAAGGATGTACAGGCTTATCTCACTAGGGATAAGATAGACACTGCCGACAGGAAAATTAAAGAGACCTATGGAGAAAAGAGAACCACTTGTATGAATATGAAGAGCTCAGATGGAAACCCAATTCTAAGCAAAGAAGGGAAAGCAGGAAGGTGGAAGGAGTATATAGAGAGTCTATACAAGGCGAGGTACTTGAGGTCAATATAATGGAAATAGAAGAGGATGTAGATGAAGATGAAATGGGAGATATGATACTGCGTGAAGAGTTTGACAGAGCACTGAAAGACCTAAGTCAAAACAAGGCCCCAGGAGTAGACAACATTCCATTAGAACTATTGACAGCCTTGGGAGAGCCAGTCCTGACAAAACTCTACCATCTGGTGAGCAAGATGTATGAGACAGGCGAAATACCCTCAGACTTCAAGAAGAATATAATAATTGCAATCCCAAAGAAAGCAGGTTTTGGTATATGTGAAAATTACCGAACTATCAGTTTAATAAGCCACAGCTGCAAAATACTAACAAGAATTCTTTACAGATGAATGGAAAAACTGGTAGAAGTAGACTTCGGGGAAGATCAGTTTGGATTCCGCAGAAGTATTGGAACACGTGAGGCAATACTGACCCTACGACTTATCTTAGAAGCTAGATTAAGAAAAGGCAAACCTACATTTCTAGCATTTGCTGACTTAGGGAAAGCTTTTGACAATGTTGACTGGAATACTCTCTTTCAAATTCTGAACGTGTCAGGGGTAAAATACAGGGAGCGAAAGGCTATTTACAATTTGTACAGAAACCAGGTGGCAGTTATAAGAATCGAGGGGCATGAAAGGGAAGCAGCGGTTGGGAAGGGAGTGAGACAGGGTTGTAGCCTATCCCCGATGTTATTCAATCTGTATATTGAGCAAGCAACAATGGAAACAAAAGAAAAGTTCGGAGTAGGTATTAAAATCGTTGGAAAAGAAATAAAAACTTTAAGGTTCGCCGATGACATTGTTATTCTGTCAGACACAGCAAAGGACTTGGAAGAGGAGTTGAACGGACTGGACAGTATCTTGAAACGAAGCTACAAGATGAACATCAACAAAAGCAAAAGTAAGATAATGGAATGTAGTCGACTTCACTCGGGTGATACTGAGTGAATTAGATTAGGAAATGAGACACTTAAAGTAGTAAAGGAGTTTTGCTATTTGTGGAGCAAAATAACTGATGGTTCAAATGCCTCTGAGCACTATGGGACTTAACATCTATGGTCATCAGTCCCCTTGAACTTAGAACTACTTAAACCTAACTAACCTAAGGACATCACACAACACCCAGTCATCACGAGGCAGAGAAAATCCCTGACCCCGCCGGGAATCGAACCCGGGAACCCGGGCGCGGGAAGCGAGAACGCTACCGCACGAGTACGAGCTGCGGACAAAATAACTGATGATTGTCGAATTAGAGAGGATATAAAATGTACACTGTCAATGGCAATGTAAGCGTTTCTGAAGAAAATAAATTTGTTAACTACGAGTATAGATTTAAGTGTCAGGAAGTCGTTTCTGAGAGTTTTTGTATGGAGTGTAGCCATGTATGGAAGTGAAACACAGCCGATAAATAGTTCGGACAAGAAGAGAACAGAAGCTTTCGAAATGTGGTGCTACCGAAGAATACTGAAGATTAGATGGTTAGATCACATAACTAATGCGGAGGTACTGAATAGAATTGGGGAGGATATTGTGGCACACCCTGACTAGAAGAAGGGATCGGTTGGTAGGACATGTTCTGAGGCATAAAGGGATCACCAATTTAGTATTTAGCATGGAGGGTAAAAGTCGTAGAGGGAGACCAAGAGATGGATACACTAAGCAGATTCAGAGAGATGTAGGCTGCAGTACGTACTGGGAGATGAAGCAACTTGCACAGGATAGAGTAGTATGGAGAGCTGCAGCTAACCAGTCTCATGGCTGAAGACCATAACAACAACACAGATATGCTAATATTGTGTTTATGAAATTTTGAAAGTAAAATCTTTTCAAAGTATCTTTGATACAAAACATCTAATCGTTTGTTATTCATCACAGATTCCGTATCGTCTGTCGTTTTTGAACACTGGTAACATTGTAAGTGGGCCCTGGTTCTTACACTGATCTCAGTTACAGGACGGCATGTGTAGCCAATATTGCAGGATCAATGGTTCCTCACGTCGCCTTCCAATCTAGTAGTGCCAAAGCCACAACAGACTCTCAACTGTAGTCTGTGGTATCGTCCAGAAACCGCAGTACCACATCAAAGTTGGCAATGCGAATCGATACTACAGATATTAGGGAGTGCTTGGTGTAACCCACGACGACGTATGGTAGGTGCTCTTGAAGACCACGTCCCCTTCTCAGCAACAGCAGCGCCCTCACCCTAAGGTCAATTTATTGTTGAGCATGCAACAGCTCAGCACCAGCTCGCGACCTCATCTGAAGGAAACAACAGCATACTATATGGCTTACGTAATAGATAAAGTTTGAGATGGAATGTTCATTTAAATGTGGAACTCTGCACTGCCCGAAAACTGTTTATTAATCTGTGCATCAAGTGATGCTTTAATAGTAAATAACAGGTGTAACTTATCAATTAATCCTGTAGCAAAGACCTATGTAAATCTTTTTTCATTTATGTAATAAAGTGAACTAATATTTAATGTTTTCAACACTCCTGGAAATTGAAATAAGAACACCGTGAATTCATTGTCCCAGGAAGGGGAAACTTTATTGACACATTCCTGGGGTCAGATACATCACATGATCACACTGACAGAACCACAGGCACATAGACACGGGCAACAGAGCATGCACAATGTCGGCACTAGTACAGTGTATATCCACCTTTCGCAGCAATGCAGGCTGCTATTCTCCCATGGAGACGATCGTAGAGATGCTGGATGTAGTCCTGTGCAACGGCTTGCCATGCCATTTCCACCTGGCGCCTCAGTTGGACCAGCGTTCGTGCTGGACATGCAGACCGCGTGAGACGACGCTTCATCCAGTCCCAAACATGCTCAATGGGGGACAGATCCGGAGATCTTGCTGGCCAGGGTAGTTGACTTACACCTTCTAGAACACGTTGGGTGGCACGGGATACATGCGGACGTGCATTGTCCTGTTGGAACAGCAAGTTCCCTTGCCGGTCTAGGAATGGTAGAACGATGGGTTCGATGACGGTTTGGATGTACCGTGCACTATTCAGTGTCCCCTCGACGATCACCAGTGGTGTACGGCCAGTGTAGGAGATCGCTCCCCACACCATGATGCCGGGTGTTGGCCCTGTGTGCCTCGGTCGTATGCAGTCCTGATTGTGGCGCTCACCTGCACGGCGCCAAACACGCATACGACCATCATTGGCACCAAGGCAGAAGCGACTCTCATCGCTGAAGACGACACGTCTCCATTCGTCCCTCCATTCACGCCTGTCGCGACACCACTGGAGGCGGGCTGCACGATGTTGGGGCGTGAGCGGAAGACGGCCTAACGGTGTGCGGGACCGTAGCCCAGCTTCATGGAGACGGTTGCGAATGGTCCTCGCCGATACCCCAGGAGCAACAGTGTCCCTAATTTGCTGGGAAGTGGCGGTGCGGTCCCCTACGGCACTGCGTAGGATCCTACGGTCTTGGCGTGCATCCGTGCGTCGCTGCGGTCCGGTCCCAGGTCGACGGGCACGTGCACCTTCCGCCGACCACTGGCGACAACATCGATGTACTGTGGAGACCTGACGCCCCACGTGTTGAGCAATTCGGCGGTACGTCCACCCGGCCTCCCGCATGGCCACTATACGCCCTCGCTCAAAGTCCGTCAACTGCACATACGGTTCACGTCCACGCTGTCGCGGCATGCTACCAGTGTTAAAGACTGCGATGGAGCTCCGTATGCCACGGCAAACTGGCTGACACTGACGGCGGCGGTGCACAAATGCTGCGCAGCTAGCGCCATTCGACGGCCAACACCGCGGTTCCTGGTGTGTCCGCTGTGCCGTGCGTGTGATCATTGCTTGTACAGCCCTCTCGCAGTGTCCGGAGCAAGTATGGTGGGTCTGACGCACCGGTGTCAATGTGTTCTTTTTTCCATTTCCAGGAGTGTAGTTTAATGTGTTACTTCATTCCGTAATCAAAGAACTCACAGTTCTGGCTGGACGACTTTAGTTGCGTCTGATCGCAACATAGCCTCCAATATTACTGTCGCAAATGCATTCTTCAATAAATACTAATCAGCTCACCCTCGTCAGTTACGTAAATCCCAGCCATCCACTCCCAACCACTAAAGCTCGGTTAAATGCAAATCCTATATAATATGAACTGTTGTTTGTGGGCATGGTGGTGGTGCCCAAAAGCGTCCGTGGTATGCAGATGAAACGAATTTAGTGGCCAAGCTATATTTATCCTAACTGTGGCGCGATTATACCATTCTCACACGCACTGTAATCTTGCTGGAAGATGCCATCGCTGCGAGGAAAGACACGTAGCCTGAAGAGTTGCAAGTGGCCCACAGTAATGTCCGCCTAGTCCACGGCTGTCACGGTGCCTCTGATTACTACGACAGGTACCTTGCAAGCGCAGGCGATAGTCCCTTATTGAACTACACCTCCCCAAAAGCCTCGGCCCGTGGTTCAGTGCACGTTTTGAGAACTACTCGCCTGGATGACGGTTTACCTACACACGAAGAACGAATATTGCAACAATAAACGCAGATAATCCGACCAGACGACACTTTAATGTTAATCCACAGTCCAGACACTACGAGCCTGTGCTCACTGCAGTAGTAATGGACGATATCGATGGCCAACATGGGAAGACGTAGGAGTTGTTTTCTGTGTGGCTCCTCGTTCCTCGTTCAACAATGAACGCAGAATGGAGTGCTTGAAACACACTTGCACCATCATTGTACTCTATCGTCAGATCGCCGCCTATCCAACATCACAGGGCGGGTAAGCCGCAGACCCTCACGTTCTGTAATGAAGCATAGACGTCGAATAATTTATCATCTAGTCGTGGTTTCTTTGTCCTTCACAACTTTCCACAGGTGTTCAACGGCTGCACGTTCGGAGACACCAACTCACAGTAATCTGTCCTTTGCCAAAGTTGCTTATATCATCCCATCACTAGAATGATTCGCCAATCGTCTCTGCTCCTTTATACGCCTTCCTTATCGCGTTATTTCCCTGCATGACCACCAGGAGGCAATCATTTTTTTCGGTGTGTGTGTGTGTGTGTGTGTGTGTGTGTGTGTGTAGGCGCGGGCGCCCGCGCGCACGCGTTTGTGTGTGTGTGTGTGTGTGTGTGTGTGTGTGTGCGTGTGCATTGACGTTTCAGAAGATGAGGGTGAGGCATACGTGTGTTTAACGTTCAGTGTTGCCTGGAGCGATTTGATCTGTGCGGAGAAGAAAACAGTCTTGGTTGCGAGGTAGAAATTACTGTTTATCTGTTCATGAAACGAGTTTTGCCAAATTCACTGAGCAAGCTGGCGCGGTGGTAGCACACTGGACTCGCATTCTGGAGGACGACGGTTCAATTCCGCGTCCGACCGTCCTGATTTACGTTTTCCGTGATTTCCCTAAATGGCTCCAGGAAAATGCTGGGATGATTCCTTTGAAAGGGCACGACCGACTTCCTTCCCCATCCTGCTCTAATCCGATGAGACCGATGATCTCGCTGTTTGGTCTCTTCCCCCAAACAACCAACCAACAAAATTCAGAGCATCTTCAGATTGACCGTGAAGTGTGACTGCTGTCGGAAGATGCAGAATCATGCTTCCAGCGTGTTCACCATTTGATTTATCATTTGACAGATTACACATGCCTGATCCTGCCTCGGATCATGATACGCATCCCGACACGATTATCAGGTGTTCTGCATTTAATAGAGGACGGGAGCATTTATTTGCTCGACTATTTGTCTCGCACTTAACGAGTGCAAGTTATTATTGCGACTGGTTTATCCTCGATATGCGTAATTTGCTTATCAACGTTTATCGGCCAAACTGAAGATGCCCTGAATTAGGCAAAATACGCGTCATTGATGAATAAACAAATAGTAATTTCAACAAAGCAACAAAGGCTGTTTCTTCTCCTGATTCTACATACTGGATGCTGTATCACCACGCTTTCGGGGCTAAAACCTTTTACGAATTGATCAGTTGCAGCAAAGCGGGGCAGTACATTATTTGGGTTTGCATTCAGAAGGAGCATTACCATATCCTCATCCGGTAATTCTGATTCAGGGAACAAAGACGAGCTTCTGTATGTCAGGAACCAATGTACCTTTTATGGTAAACGACGTAATTGTCGAATTGGAGAGGCCGTCATTGAAGAATGATCCCTTTTCCTTTTTATGAGCCATGACGATAACTTGTTCTATTTTCACGATGACTGGCTTCAGATATGTCCTACGGCCATCTCCAGCCTAGAGTTGCAGCCTGATACTGTCTTATAGAGGCGTGTCTGCAGATGGCTGTCGATTGTAGTTGAAACCGGTCATAGTACAGCACCAAACACAATAATTGTCATCAGGTGAAATAAAAGAAGAAAAGAAATGTTGACGTGATAAGCAGTAGCTTAAGATATGGAAGACATTATCATGTCATTATCAAGTCATACAATGACGTGTAAGAGAAAAATGCGAATGGTCTGCTGACGACTTTTTTAACCAGAAGGCAGACACTACGTTCAATGACACGAAGAAATTCCAATGCACATTCCATTTTTGACAGCCTACTATAATGATCAAGAATGCACAATTTTACAATACCACCACTTGCAAAGTAGGTTAGAAATCAGATTAATAATGTTGCTCACGCAGCATATGTTCTCTTTATCGGGCAACAACAAAGTTATGGTATCGTCAGAACGGAAATAATGAAGTCACTGTAAAAAAGTCATTAATTTTGGCACTTATCTTGAATGGATTCGCACGTAGATTTCGTCGACGTTGTTATGGCTCATCTTGTTGATTCTAGGGTGATTCCACTTTGACTGCTAGAAGGTCCAGATCTGTATTTTAGCAATATTTGAAGACCTAACAAATGCGTTTTTCAGGAAATTCTTAATGATCAAACAATCCCAGATCAGAACAATGGTATGTTAGAAATAATTTTTGACTTGGTGTTCACGATCCACATTTTTATTAAACTTCTTGTAAATTTACATATACTTCTTCTTAATTGTCACATCATCAGGAAAACAGATTTGTATTAATCTTCATATATTTAATTTCCACTTTAACCAAACACAAGACTTGACTGTTCTTTTACAAAGCGAAATTACTTCTGCAAAGTAAAACAAAGACTGCTTTGTGCGCATTCGCGCCAAAACGGTTACAAGGGAATCAAAGGTTATGACACTCTCACAGAAATGAATACACACGAGAACCATATCACTGTAATATATCGATGCATCGGAGTACCTATACATTAATACAACCAAATGTGAATATTGTCACAAAAATATGTCTGTTACTTAGCAGAAAAGTAGTACGATATTACTGGTATAGAGAACTGGGGTTGGAGTGCCGTAATGGTCACGTAAATAAAGAACCATTACAACATTCAACTCAATATTTTGCTTCCACAAGGCACCAGTGACGGTCAACGATCAAAAAAATTCTCTTTGTAAAATGATCAGTCGTCAAATTCGTTATGGTAATGGGAAGATAGAACATTAAGCAAGAAACTGTACCGATAATAACGGTTATTGGTGTGACTCCAAGTTATTTCCTGTACTAGAAAGGAAATCTGTTTATAAGAAATGTGGGTTACGAGATGTGTACTACTTCTACCCCTCAGGTAATCCAGGAGCGACTTACAGATTTTTAGAGTAAGTGTAACTTGCAGTTCGTGAGTAGCATCCTGCCATCATATGCAGTACTGTACAAATAAATACCAAAAAAGTTTCTTCCCAGTAGGACAAATAGTTAAAATAGTTAACGTGGAAAGAAAATGGATAACCGCGATTATAGCTGAGCAGAATTCATCGCGATCAGAATCTAGTCGTGTATTAAGTTCTTGAAGCTTCCCACACTGGGGGGACGAACAGCAGATTGCATCAGGACATCGCTTGCAGTAGATTCCTTGTGGCAGCCCAGGGCTGCGAGCAGAATTTGAGATGGTTTGATCAGTCACGCGAGTCCGGTCACGCGCGCTCTCCGACCGACCAATCGAATTACACTGGACCGCCGCCCACCTCCCTGACCGTATCTGATGTTACAACGCCCACGTCAGTTGCCTGTCGCTAATACTCATTCGCAAAGGCTGGCTCCTCTACACGAATTTAGATAAGGGAACATATGACTGCTTCTTTTTTGGCGATGTCTAGTCCCATCCTTGACATATAGTGGCAATCCGTTGTTGAAAGTAAACTCGCCTTCTAGCGTCAGTTTAATCCGCTATTGTATTGGGTTACTGAAAGTATCTGACGAGGAGTAACTGTTTTGCAAACACATAAATTGAGACAGCCTCATTACTTGTGCAATGAAGTGTAATCTTATAAATGAAAAAAATTGTAGTTTCAGCCACAAAATGGTATCATATGCAGATCGTCAGAGCAATGCACTCCACAGTTGATCTGGGCTTCATGCAGCTGCAGAGCTGCTCAGTGATTTGAATATTCGGGTTCGATACAGCCGAAATTGGTAACATAAAACTATATGACTGTGTTTGAGAAAATGTGTGCACAGATATTTGGATGCGATAAAACTCTCTTTTTAACACCCTGCTTCACGTTTGGGGGTAATCACTTCTGAGGCGAAAATGAAAAATGTTTTGGAGGGCAGAAACATATGGTCGATTGAGTTTCGTTTACGAAATTACAATTTTAAAAAGATCATTACTGTTAACGCTATGTTGTACGAATTTAAGTTTATTTACATAAGTTACCAAGTACTTAAGTTTAAAAAAAAGTACTATTAATAACGCGTGACATAGTGTGGTAGGGATTTCATCCTTGGGAACGAATGTATGACCTTATTCCCGCATAGTCCACCCACACTCATACTTTATTCTTTGTACAGTGCTTATTGTGGCGTCTGCATCTCCTTAGAGTTGAAACGACTTGGCAGTCATGGTTGTCCCAGTCGGTATGATGTGGAACGGCGTCCGTTGCTCACAATGCCGCCCTGTAACTAGTAGAAAAACACAATGTCCTCGTGTGATTAATGTCAATATTTCGATAGAGCAGCGCATCAGAATGTGTAAGCCGCTCTAGCTTCATCACTGATAAACGCGACAGTTGCACCACTCGATGACACGATGACTCCCTTGACCTGAAATGACTACCACCAATTTTCTTTTGTTGTGAGTCAGCGACAGACTTTTCAGCTTACGCGAACTGGCTAACTGTAGTTTTCATTATTCCCGATTAGATAATGGATGTTGAATATTAATAATATAAAGTCTTGAATATTCAATCCATCACCCAAGTCGTCGCCACATTATGGAATTGCGAGGATGTTAATTTGATAAATTGTTATTCCGTCGTCAAGACGTCGCTACGTTGCGTGTTCATTAACTACACGACGTAATTGCAGAGATAACATATGCTTAAGCAATGTTCAGAATGTGTCGTAGACAAATCGATGAGTGATCACTGTTAAATAACTATGAATTCACTTTTCACTTCATAATTAATTGTCACTTATGCATATGATAACGTCTATTCAATTATGTAGGCGACACGAAGAATTAAAGTTTGAATCCAATTTTATTGTTCCTTGTAATTAATTGTCCCTACACTGAGCACGCACACCGATGTCTCACGCAGGGTATTGCTTCCGTCGCTGACAACTTCTGACAACTCGGCGCAATTGTACGTTCTTCGTGTTTGCGTCTGTCTCTTACCTACTCGATACTAATAATTGTCTTTCTGTCGGCGATCTTTCTTTTTCACTGTCCTTGAATGTTCGTGCTTAGTCAGTATCACGAAGTCTAAGTCCCATCATAAATCTCACACGATTTAATTTCATCGCGAATCTCAATATCCCGTTATCTTGCTAAGGTAATGATGACTTTGCTGTAGTATTTCTGAATAATACTTCAGTCTATATCGCAAAACATTCAAACTTCCGATTAGCTTAAAACAATCTAGTAGCGCTTATATCCATACTACTATCGCAATAGTACTAGAGAGCGACTAGATAGCAACTGAAGCTAAGATTTCCATTTTCGAGTTACATTATAGTGTCATCGAACATCCTTTTCGATGCGGCTAAAACTCTATTCTATGGTAAATATTATCTTTGGCCAGTTTACCATCTGGGCTTTAACCTTAGTTATTAATTATTTTACAATTCTTTCTTTGATGGCTTGGTTACGAATCCTATCATATTCTTTCATTCAGTCTCTATTTCATGATAAATATTATTATTCACATGACATTCCTGTAGATCAAATTATCACAAGTGTAAATTTTGTCATCAGTAGCTGCCATCACTGTCAGGATGACTAATTTTCGTACTTCTTTTACAATAAAGGGTTGTTTATTAGGGTTTCTGTAATTGGGGTTGAAACATCCCCTTCGAAAAATTATACATGACCGTGCTTAAAGTGACACACAATATATTTAGCGCAACGCAATATGACTTTCAATAATCCCTACAAAAGAATGGCCCTGACTAACATTACCTATACCTTTCATAAATCACTTACCTCACAAAAATCTTCGTTACTCGAACTACTGCAATACAACGAGTGCCACTACTGCCAGCTAAATAAAAGATTCTAACTACTGAAGGCACTAACTGCTGATATGCATAGTTAGCAAATGAAAGATTTTGATAGAGAACAAACAATGTATTTACCTTAATAGTGTTCAAAAGTCATAATATATATAGCAGTTCATGACATCCAGTCTTACAAATTTACTGGCTCTGATGGACACACGTCCAGATCATCCGCTCTCAAAAATCCGCCATCTCACTTCCCCACATCAACCACTGCTGGCGGCTCAGCTCCAACTGCGCAACGCTACACGCTGTTAACAGCCAAATGCCCAACACTACAATAGCGACTATTGCAACAATGCCGACCAGCCTCAGACTGCACACAGCACAGTCAGTGATTTTCATATAGAGCGATACGTGGCGTTACCAATAAAAAAACCTAAACAGCCTACTTACAGGGTGTTATATTATACGACAGTAAAATTGATTACTAGAATGCGAGAGATAACCTGCACAGCCAAGGAACTGAGCTATATTGACTCTTATTGCGATTCCAAATACTTATTCATATATTGTGGAATAATAAGTACATTGACGGAAAAGAATTTCAACACCAAGAAGGAGTTGCGCGACATAAACAAAAGTTGGTAGGCGTTTTCCTACATCTGAAAGGTGAAGTCTATTCAAATTTCGTGCCAGTCGCATAAGCGTGAATCCAGTGGCACCACCATGAGGATGAAAATCAGGTTAACTTTGAATAGGTATTCTAACGATCGTGGGCTCAAGTTATTTTTGAGATTGGACGCCGTGAGTTGATGTTAGTCAAGAATGCCTTTAAGGCGACACTGATGCCAGTATCAGTATCTTACTTTGAACGAGATCGTGTAACAAGGCCACGAAAAGCTAGATGTTCCTTCCGCGACACTGCAGAAATACTTGGCAGAAATGCAGCCACTGCACATGTCACGAGAATGTACGGCCGCAAGAAGGCCCGGCTCCGGACGGTGATATGGCACTACCGATACGGAAGACCATAGTGTTCGGCGTATGGCCCTGGAGTATTGTACAGCAGCTGCAGCAGCAGCAGCAATCTGAGCAGCAGTCGACACCACAGTGACACAATGAAGTGTTACAATTCTGTTACCTCAAGAACACATCCCAGCCAAATGCCCTGTAGCACGCATTCCATTGACTCCAAACGACAGCCATTTGCGAATTCATTGGTGGCAAGTGAGAGCTTATTGGAGTGCAGGTGGAGGTCTCTTGTGTTTTCTAATCAAAGCTGGTTCTGCCTCGGTGCCATTGACTGCTGTCTATTTATTAGAAGTGTAACTACTAAAACGGCTTCTGACACCAATTGTAACAGTTGTGTTACTAAATGTGACACTTTTGTCACTCAATGTAACTGGGTTTTCTCTTTTGATGCTGTCAATTGTCAGGATGAGCATTCTAAAGCATTCTGTCAGGGTGAAAATATTAAATAACTTAACTTTTCTCTCTTAACAACATGTGGGCAGGGTGAGTTCTTCCTTGGCTCGGGTATGAGGTCGAATGAAACATCATTTTTACATAAGATAACTTTTATTGAAGATTTGTACAACTGTATCTTACGGGATGTTCTGCTTCGGAGAGCGGCAGCTGTGTCGTTTGTGAAGTCTTCTGCTGCGGCAGCGACGGCGGCGGCGGCGGCGTCTGATTACGCGTAGCGGTGTGTATCTCGTGTCGCCGTCTTGCCCAGCTGACTGGAGACGCGCTGCGCGAAGTGGCCTGTTTAATTATTGCGAGTGAAGTCGTGCATCAGATGGTGATACCTTGGATGTGACGTCCCTGTGTTTCTCTTCTCTAAGCGGCCGCGTGTGTTGTGCGTCGACCAGCGGAGCGGCGCGGCGGGGCAAGGCCAGTGTCCCGAACTCGAACCACAGACTCCCGCTTGCCAGTCTTCGGCTGTCAGGTCTTCATCCCAGCTCACAGGTGACTACTGAGGTGAGGCCGTCTCCTTCCCGTCCTCACGAGACACCCGGGTACGTAAAAATCGGACTTCAAATACCTTTTAACTTCTGTCTTCTGGCGCCGCGGCTGCTGCTTCCTATTCCATTACAGCGGCGGACTTGGTGCGTCTGTGCATGATGCAGTCTCTTCTTGCATGACGGTCTTCAGCACCGAAACTGACTGAAAACTACTGCTACTCTTCTTTTCTTCCTTCGTCTCTCGTCTTCGTCTCCGTCCCCGTCTCCGTTTTCGTCTTCGTCCCCGTCTTCATCTGTCTTCATCTCTTGGGCCCACCGCGTCTCGCGTATTTATTCACTTTAGTTCACTGGAGGTGAACGACTTCACGGCCATTGCCTCTTCTGTCACGTTGAAAAGCTTCTCGAAGAATCTTCTTAACGTCGGTCATTGGCTCTTGGAATGTAGGCGGGGGCCTCTGATCGCATGTGACGACTGAGAAACACGTGAGCCGGTCATTGCCTCTTCCGTCACGTTGGAAAGCTTCTCGAAGAATCTTCTTAACGTCGGTCATTGGCTCTTGGAATGTAGGCGAGGGCCTTTGCTCACATGCGACAACTGAGAAACACGTGAGCCGGTCGGTTGAGATCCACCAACACAATTACATCGCTTTCTTTCCTTTTTTGTTTCTGATAGTTATTAATGCAACACTCGCATTATAACTTTCACTAGTATAGAGATCTGAATTCTCTTTGTACAAATTCTGCGGAACTGTCGTCTTTCCTGAAAATAGCAGAATATTGTGCACGTGCATTGTTAATTACCGGGTAAGTAACAACGTATGGTAAATTCTGATAACTGATGGATTCCAGTCTCATGCAGAACATTCCACACATTGGCGTTGGTGGTATTCACTTTCTTTGCTATTGATTGCGTGATGGTGCTAGGGTTGCCCTCGGTTTTCTTAAACTAAACAATTCATACACTGCGAGATCTGCGAGCTTCCTGTTAGTCTGGTCTAAGCGATCTTATTTTAAGAAGACGGCCATCATGCCTTTGAAATGCGACACTATTTGGTAACCCCTTGCTTGGGAATCGTTCTCCAAAGAGACACCTTGCTGCTCGAATGTTGCATCATGTCTCCTTACGGATGAGACGCATGTCAGTTAACTCGATAACAGTGTAATCATTTATAAAGAAACTGTAAACATCAGTAGCAAATTTCATGTAAGCACAACATGACATGAAAAATAATAATGTGTCTTTTTTCTGTTTGGGAGCCTGGGCACCTCACTAACAGGACTGAAAACATATCCAGCCTTGCGTAAGATGATGTAACTGTGTTGCTAATCAGATTCCAATGGCAACGTGTTGCATACGAAACAATCAAACCAAGTGTGAACGTTGGAATGAGGCAAGTCCGGCGTGGACACCTTACGGAGCTCTAACGGGGAAAAGATGCGCCTGCGAGATTTGTGACACGTGAAAATCGTGCTTCATTGACGTTCTCTAATATCTTTACAAATATGCATACATGTATATAGTGAATGTGAATATACCTGCATACAGTAATAATACGGTTCATGATTGCTTCGACTGGTGAAAGAGCAGCTCCTGCATCGACTCAGCAAAATGATGTGGAGAGAAGCGCCCATCAGCGTAATAACTTGGTGCTGTGGACCAAGGAGACGTAATCAGTATGCAACATGACGTTATCAGTACACTGCTGATGTGAAGACGCCATTCAGCATCTCTAAAAGCCGAAGTTACGACACGTTACAGCAGTGGATAGGTTTCTGGAAGAGGTATTAGACAAGAAATCCATCGTGAATGAAATAATAGTTTTCCATTAATTAGATGTGTCAGCTCCAAGGACAACTGTCACTGGAGAAACGTTAGCATCCCAGCTCCTAAATATACCACCTAATTAGACCCTTAGTCTACGTATGCTCTGTAGTTTTCAGTTGTACACTGTATGCCCATTTATGCTGTCAACGCCAGCCACTGACTATCAGAAGTCCACTTGCTGTCCACGATAAAACAGCAATTGGCCACTACATGAATGAGCTGTCAACAGCTGCAGCCCTCTGCCAGAGTTCTCTGTATGCAGCCCACCCGACGCGTTTTCGCCACTGGACGTCTAACATCTACTGACGGCCATCTCTCTGCCGAGATGGGGGTTCGAGCCTCGGCTATCTAGTTGTCCAACTGCCACTGTCCACCACCCCTGCGGGACTAGGTTGTTGCTGTTAGATGCCGAAAGTAGACACTCACCATCGTCACAAGCCACGTTGGGGGATGCAGTTTGACCCATCCTGCTCCAGTTTCTGCTGTTGCTGCAGAAGAAGGCCAGTACGCAGGGTAGCCTATGTTGCCGTCATCAATAGCCACACCTTCATCTTGCGTCACCGTTCTGCTGGAGCTGACTTTCGTTTGATATCGCCAACCGTCAACCCTATACACCACTGGCAGATGCTGCCGTAACTTCACAATGGAGGGCGATCACTGCCACTCCTGATACTGTTATGAATAAAACATTTCCTTAATTACGGACGTTTTGCTCACTGGCCACAGTTCGGCTCCAACCATTACCACTACTGCTTCTCACGCCCGGAGGGAGAAGAGCACTTCGTCCTGACATTCCAGCCGCCGAAATCACTCCCCACGGCAGGGGTCAGGGACCCGACTTCTACAAGTCAAGTACTTTTTTCCTCCTTATCCGTATATATAGGCCACCTGCAATTACCTTTTCAGATACATCATCCTAGTTCACTCAAAAAACATTATAAACTTCAGTAGCCGCTGCAGCGTGTGGGGACATTATGAGTGAGATGATAGCAGTGACAGCTTACCTGAATGGCTGGCGCAAAGAAGAGAATGTAAGCTACAGTGTGATACTATGGAG
The DNA here is from genome assembly GCF_023864345.2 of Schistocerca serialis cubense. Classification (NCBI taxonomy): domain Eukaryota; kingdom Metazoa; phylum Arthropoda; class Insecta; order Orthoptera; family Acrididae; genus Schistocerca; species Schistocerca serialis. The sequence continues at coordinate 231,935,877 of NC_064644.1, forward strand.
ACGAAAAAGTTCCAGTTTAGACGTTGGAATAAATATTCACTCGATTTCCCTTTTGTCTTTGTTGTCTTATTACAGACCGCTACGGTCGCAGGTTCGAATCCTACCTCGGGCATGGATGTGTGTGATGTCCTTAGGTTAGTTAGGTTTAAGTAATCCTAAGTTCTAGGGGACTGATGACCTCAGAAGGTAAGTCCCATAGTGCTCAGAGCCACCTGAACCATCAGTTACTGAACAACTTCCTTGCAAGACAACGTAGACATACAATCTATAGACCAGGTCTCCAGATTTCCTGTATCAGGGCTATAGAAAAATCACACTGGAATTTCCAGAAAAAATGGGTTATCTACTCTTTCAATACACATGATAAAATAATTCCACCTGTTGATAATGACGAAAGATATGTCAGTTTAGTAGAACCAGCAGCAAAATTAAACATATCTCATGGCAACAGAAATGATTACACATCCAACTGGAATGAGGAAATAAGTTGTGTGGTACAATAAGGATAAAGGTTAACCAGTAGAAAGCAATTTAACTCCTGAAATTACTAAATAATGGTAGAGGAGGGAAGTGCATATCTGCCGTAGTAGATCTTAACTTAGAACACTATTGTGTTTCAGAATTTTCATAGCATCAAGAAAACATTCTTCGGTAAATATGGAAACCGTTGTGTAACAACTAACATCTACACCATGGCCTGCAGCAAGTGAGAAGTACACTAAGCAACTTAACTGAACCAAGGCGTATAAAGCGACACACGCAGCCAAATGATCAACATACTAGACAGTTTTTCCTATTAGTTACAGAAGATTACGGTCGAAAGTCCAGTCGACGACCAAGTCTTAAGGGACAGGGCACTGGACTGTGGAGGGAAATCACCCATGTGTTTATTGCAGCATAAGCCTTAAGTACTTTAGAGAAACCGCCAAAATCTTAGATCCGGTTCGGCAGCCGGAGTTTCCGTAGAAGAAATACCACAGGCACTTCACACACTTAGGAAAGCCACGACTTCGACCCACTACACTCCAAACATTAAAACATTGTAGTCCAACACCGAAACGTTGAAACTTTGCCTTACTTCTTTTCTCGATACACTGGAGTCGTTTCTCTCCTTTGTTTAAAAAATCTGACAAGCTATCTCGAATTCAGCCTGGGCAGAAAAATACCGTTTAGCCTCAGATCGGAGTTGCATAACCATCATAGGCTACGGTAGGCCATCATAACTACGCTCACACTCCAGAAGTTGTCCTAGTAGGTTTGGTCAGTTAAGGTCGTTCTCACGTTACCTGTACGTTAAGTGTGCCGCATACCTCTCGGGAGTTACCTCAGACCAATGGTTTCCTTTATAAATGCAATCCGTGTCTTACTAGAATCCCCTGAAATCCAAAATGGTGAACAGGCTAGAAATTGAGTGAGGATATATAAAGGTCCAAATAACCTACAGAACAATTTTGGTTTACATCTCCTGTGTTACTTAAAAGTTATTTACCTGTTCTACGAATACTACCTGTAATCCTTACATTTCTATAGTGTACCAAAACTTCCGAACGTAGTTTTCATAGGGTGAAACTCTGCTTTAAATCCAAAACTCTATAATGAAATATTTTTAAATAAAAATTAGGTTTTGTTGTTGTTGTTGTGGTCTTCAGTCCTGAGACTGGTTTGATGCAGCTCTCCATGCTACTCTATCCTGTGCAAGCTTCTTCATCTCCCAGTACCTACTGCAATCTACATCCTTCTGAATCTGCTTAGTGTATTCATCTCTTCGTCTCCCTGTACGATTTTTACCCTCCACGCTGCCCTCCAATGCTAAATTCGTGATCCCTTGGTGCCTCAGAACATGTCCTACCAACCGATCCCGTCTTCTGGTCAAGTTTGCCACAAACTTCTCTTCTCCCCAATCCTATTCAATACTTCCTCATTAGTTATGTGATCTACCCATCTAATCTTCAGCATTCTTCTGTAGCACCACATTTCGAATGCTTATATTCTCTTCTTGCACAAACTATTTATCGTCCATGTTTCACTTCCATACATGGCTACACTCCATACAAATACTTTCAGAAATGACTTCCTGACACTTAAATCTATACTCGATGTTAACAAATTTCTCTTCTTCAGAAACGCTTTCCTTGCCATTGCCAGTCTACATTTTATATCCTCTCTACTTCGACCATCATCAGTTATTTTGCTCCCCAAATAGCAGAACTTCTTTACTACTTTAAGTGTCTCATTTCCTAATCTAATTCCCTCAGCATCACCCGACTTAATTCGACTACATTCCATTATCCTCGTTTTGCTTTTGTTGATGTTCATCTTATATCCTACTTTCAAGACACTGCCCATTCCATTCCAATTTTAGGTTTTGCTTAGAATATTCTAGCGATATCCTGAACAGAACTGCTTGTAAGGCAGTGGAGATAAGGACGTACATGCGAGATCTGACTTCTAAGCGAGCACGCCTTTCCGTGGGATGTCGATGGTCAGATCCAAGGGACGGAGATTACACGAAATTCCTCACTCCAAGGTGAACGTCAAGGCGCGAGAGACACTGAACAGGCGGTGGATTTTCTTGCACGCAAAATACGTCACATCCGCACGCATGCACGGAACGCAAAATGTGCCATGGCGAGGATCATCACTGAAACAACGCCTACATTAAATCGGAGATATTTAGTGTTGGACAATCTAGTAACGCTACGTAAAATCCACAGCTACCATACTGACCATGGTAATAAGACAAGTCCACTAACCTCGTGGAATGTTCTTACTAGGCGAAACTACTCAAGATAGGGCGGTAGTAATGACTGTCATTTACGAAAACTCCTTCAATAAATGAATTATGCGAGAACCGGATACTCTACAAACTCAAAAGGTTTGGTGAATGAAATATATTTGTTTATAGCAAAACCTGTGAGACGTATGATTTGATACACTATTTTTACGGTTGAAAGCAACATTGAATTGTGCAATAAAGTAAATTAATCCAAAATACGCACTTTACAACGAGGTAAACTACTAACATCTGGATAATTTAAGGAGTAATACATCACTGTAATTTCCTGCCCATAGTACACGCTTACCATCTTCAAAAGTAATATTTTATTTTGATTACAGAGTAAGATGTGCGAGAGATGGAAATCGATTAGATGTGCAAAGGTACGAGCCTGTCATGTATTGATAGAGATCAGTACTCCGATATCAAAAAGGAGGCTGGTCAAGGTTATAAAAAGTTTCTCAACCCGTGTACGACGAGAGGAACTCTTGCGGCGTGCTCCAGTAATATTCCAAGCACTCTCTGCAGGTTCACATGAGTATTGGCGTTAGATAAATGAAGCGCAAAGGAAGGCAGCTCATGCCAAAGGATTAACCGAGTGGGACGCCGACTTTGAACGTGAAACATGATCGGCAAAAATTTATTGAGGCGAGAACATTATTGAAATTATCTAAACAGGAAATCGCTTTGATCATCGTGAGAGTTACTGACGTATCTGGCTGGGAGTAGCAATAGTGAGACCGAAGAGCAAAAGACGAAACATCATGGGGCAATGCTATTCTTTGATAGGGCGGCGTTTCTTACGAAGAGATGTTTTTCGAGCAGTTGTATGCTGTAGGCTAATCGTTCGGCTTCATTTCACTTTGCTTTTAATTTCTGCACGTCTTATCGTGCTATCGACCTTGGTGGTTGTGAGGCGACTCGGTCACCAGCAGGTGAGACCGCTTCTTGAGTTCACGTGCTTTCTAGTGCTGATAAAGTGCATGTGCCGGCCCTGCGACGCACTCATCTAATCTTGGAGACCATATGTCACCAGCCTGAAGTACGACAGTCTCACTAAACAGACCTTCTAATCTCGCTTGGTGTATTTCATTTCCACCTGTGTCACAGCAGCAAAACGAATCGTCAGTTTAGTACAGTATTTCACAACAAGGTGAAAGAAAAAAAATTTATGTCTATGAGATATTACAGTGTAAGTACTCTCCAGAAATCGTGTGTGTCACAAATAGGGAAGCACCACAAAGTCATTACTGTTTCTTGATAATTTCCTTAACATTTTCACTGTTAGGACATCGTCGTGTTGCTAGACGCTATCGTCGAATAAATACGGTGTCTCACAGTAACGGCTACTGACAGAAAACTAAGCTATAGGAAATTTGACAGAATATTTCTCACCAAACGCAGTGAGCCTTATCCCCAGAGAACTATTTCGCACACTAGGAGTAGCATTCGTTCGTACTTGATTCAGCCAGTTTTTTAAGGTTTATACATGCTATGAACAACCATTGAATATTCCATACATCGTTATAAATTATTACAGATAGCTATAAAAAAGCATATGTTCCGTAGCTTTGATTAACCTCTTTTAAAAATGGTAGTTAATAACAGAATGATTTTCATCATTTTATGTAAAGTAGCTTTAGGTGCATAAAAAATACCCTGAAAGCACAGAATTAAGGAATTTCTATGACAAATTAGTGTCTTACATGTTAATATGTTTTGCAAAGAAGTCGTTGAAGAACGTCAACTGAATACCTCATTCTTAAATAACATAGTAAAAAAAAATGATTCAAATGGCTCTAAGCACTATGGGACTTAACATCTGAGGTCATCAGTCCCCCTAGACTTAGAAATACTTAAACCTAACAAACCTAAGGACATTACACACTTCCATGCACGAGGCAGTATTCGAACCTGCGACCGTAGCAGCAGCGTGGTTCCGGACAGAAGCGCCTAGAACCACTCGACCACAGCGGCCGGCGAATAACGTACTAAACAATATCTTTATTAAAGGACAAAAAGTTGACTTTTTTTCAATTTTTGGCTGCTACAGTTATCTTATGTACTGGACGCTATTTTCATTTCTGTTGTTGTTTAAATGAGTAGGGGAATGGGATGAGTGTAAAGTATGAACCATTCAAGCTGTTAATAACTATGTATTAGTAAGCCTGGGATTCAATTATAACTGTAAAACAACTAGTTTTCTGTAATTTTCAAGTGTAACACCTATTCAGTTTTTCGTGCGATTGGCGGTGGGCTTAACTTACACTTACCTCCATTTCAGTAGTGTGTACCTGTGTTCAAATGTTTCAACGTAAAGAAAACAATAGCCCGCATAAATTACACACAGAATTTTTTAACGGTTTTATATAGCCAAAAGAAGAATGTAAAACAAAATTCATTGTTTTAAGGTAAACAGGGTAATTTTAAATAATTACTTCAGGGAAAATAGAAATGTTTCACGAACAGCTGGTGGAATATAAACTAGGTGTCAAAAAGTCCATCTCTTCAAAGTCTTTCAAGGTCTAACTATTTTGCAAACGGGAGTTGTGGTATTTAATTGGCAGCAGAGCTACCTTTGAATCAAGTACTAAATTTAGCAAATGAGCTATCAATAAGATAAAGTTTTCTGAACAAAATTTCTAAAGAAAAAAATGGTCATATATTGTGTGAAATAAATTATCCAAAAGTAAGAAATAGAATATAAGGGGCGATGAAAAAGTTTTGTTTCAGGACATTCTTGCAGCGTATATACAAAGTGCGGGAGTGTAAGCATCGACAATTAGGCAAGAGTTTAGTGTGCCATTCGAGCCTTCCCGACTTGTGTACGGTTAATGCGGAAATGTGAACTGTGGTGACATTGTTACCAAATGCGTCCAAACGTAGGAACGTGCTCTTAGTCTTTTCTTGGTTGCCGAAGGACAAACACCAATAGACATTCATCTGGAGAATGAAGAATGTATACGGGAAAGCATTCTGTCGAAAGCCACCGTTGTGGAATGGTGCGCCAAGGGGAGCTGTTGCTTCATGGTCGATGCTTTATGGTAAAGCACGTCCCCATATCGCAAATATCGCAACGGAGAAGTTACGCCAACTCAAGTGAGAGACACGCAAGCTCCCACCATGCGATTATCACGTTTTCGGTCCCTTAAAAAAAGCCTTGAAGGGTCGACAATTCCTGTCGGACGAGGATGTTCAGTGGGCAATTACGGACTTCTCCACGCAGCAAGATACGGTGTTTCAAATAAAGAGTATCATCTACGTGGTGCTTCGACGGGATGATGGACTCAGTGCACACGGCGATTATGCCTGAGTGACATACCGATTCTGGACTGCAAGGCCATCGAACGGAAACTTTTCGATAGTCCGTTATACATTAGAGAAACATGTGAGCGCTTTTCTATGATGATCTAAATCATGTACAACAAATGAGTCGCATAAAATGCATCTCTACTTTTATTTCTTACTTTTAGAGTAATTTTTTCATAAAACATTTGACCGCTTATTTTAAAAAGTTTTAATGTTATTTCATGTAAACTACTTTCAGAATGGGCATTGGTCCAAAGAATGGTCGAAAAATGAATTTTCTTGTCTACTGTGCTATTCGGGCAATAAGAGAAGAGAGCCTACACGCGTGTTAATACAGAGAACCTGGAGGTCTCTTAGTACAGAAGTAGGCATTTGCATTACCAATGACTAAACATGAATTTTCGGAGACACTGATTAATAACTACAAGTTTATGATCGTTCGTGGATAATGTCTGCAAAATTTTCAGACCAAGTGTCAGATGCGAAAAAGATCAAAAAAAGTTACTTATTGCCCATTGTATACTTTGTTGTACAGAAGCTTTTCGTGCCTTTCAGAACCATATTGTTACGTTTAGTAGCTAGGTGTGTTGTTTGACAATTGGCATGTTAACCCGAAACCGATAACCACAACAGCTGAAATTTATATCAGGGCAACTGAGACGGACGAAATGAAGAAGTTGCGGACATACAGTCCTGTGGCGGTATGCCTCGAATAAACAAATTCTATACAGCTTTCTCAGCTGTGGAAGACTGTACTTTGATACAGGGTAGAACACGTGTTCCGGAAGAACTCACTAAGGTGATTACTTCCTATGTCATTAGGAAGACAGCAGAAAACTGTCCCACCACAGAATTTCTTCATTACAATATTTGATATAATATGGAAGTGGCACAAGAATCTCACAGACTCCTGGTAGCCATATCTTCGCGTATAAGTCCAGTTCGCCAGTAGCATATTTATGGGCAATCAACCAACTGTTACCTCAGGAAATTGGAAGAGTGCAAGAGGAAATGTGAATCGTATTCATGACAGAGAAACCAACGGGATGTCAATGACTTTGTGCAGGAGTGTGGATTTTCGTTTTTCACTAGAGTTATCGCTTCAAAGCCAAATTAATTCATGTCTGTCATACAGAGTTTAGGTAGTTAAAGCTTTCGAAAGTAAGTTTAAAAGTTTGTTTACATTTTTGGTTATTTACGGATTATTACAGGTTACGAAACTACTGTGGTCTTGTGCAGCTTATTCTCTAATTTTGTGTTAAGTTGGTCTATCAAACCATGTGTGATCAATGTGGTGGTTGCTGTAGAAATTTGAAAGAGGGGGTGTTCTGTGTAGATTGTAAGTAATGGTTTTATTGGGGCGAATGTAGTGGCGAGGAAACGAGGGTAGAAAATGAGGCTCTTCAATGGCAGTGTAGCTTATGTAGAAAGGGCAGAAAAATCGCTCAACAGGAGGCAAAAATTAGTGCCCTTAAGGCTGAATTAGGAAACGCAAACTTAAGGGAGAAAAAAGAGACTGGGAACCCGGAAAAGATAGCAAGCAAAGGTCGAAAAAGGTAAACACTTGAAAAAAATTCAGAAATTCAAATAGTAAATCAGTTTGACTTGCTATCTGAAGTGGAAGAAGGGCCTCATCCAGATGTGGTTGAAAGCAGGTTGAAACAGAATATTAGCTTAAAGAATAAAGAGAGCTCGGGATCAAACGAGAAAGGGAAAAGAAGAATTCTGCTTATAGGCAGCAGTCACGGGAGGGGTGTGGGCCAGCAGCTTCCGGATAAATTGGGTGCAGGGTACATGGTCACAAGTTTTGTGAAACCAAGTGCTAGCCTTAGCCAGGTGACAGAAAACATAGGTCAGCTATGCAGGGACTTTTAGAAGGAAGATCAGGTAATTACAGTTGAGGGAGGAGGAAACAACCTGGCTATGAATTCGAGATACAGTATTAGGAGTGACCTGGATAAAATAGGAGCAGAAACTAGGCGCACAAATGTCGGGGTTGTGGAGATCTTTCAGCGCCATGATCAGTCCTAGGTAAGCACTGCTGTAAGGCATGTTAACACTGAGCTGAACAGGATGCTCCTGACACCAGAAAAATCTCACATTAGTATTGTTCCAGTTAATTGAAGGAAACCTTGGATTACAACAGGTATTAAAGTGTGTTCAGAAAGAAAAAGAAAACTGTATGAGACAGCAAAATATTGTAAAGATCCAGAAGTAGTTTTACACTATAAAAATTATTGGAATACACTGAGAAAAGCTGTAAGGAAATCTAGAAATATGTATGTTAGAGAAGTAATTGATAACTCTGGAAAAAATCAAATCAATATGTAATGTTGTTAGAAGGGAGACAGGAAAAGTAACCACTTTGGTAGGTAGTATTACTATTCAATAGAATGAGACCATCCTAACCAACAGTGCACATGTAGCTAATGTATTTAACAATTGTTTCTTAAGTATAAGAGAAAAAATTGGTGAAAATAATTCAATAGAAAAAGCCATGTAGTGCGTGGAAGGGTTAGTTTTGAGAAATCATAGATTAATTTTCGTCTAACAACCTCTCGTGAAACAACGAAAATCAATGAATCTTTGAAAAATAAATGATCTGTAAGAGTAGATGACATCTCTAATAAGATATTAAAACAATGTGGAGGATTTACAGCTGATGTTCTGAGTCACATGTGTAATGCGTCACTAACTCAAGCTATTTTTCCAGACAGGTTAAAATATGCCATGACCAGGCCTCTCTACAAAAAGGGGGACACCACAAATGTCAGTAATTTTCGGCCAGAATCCTTGCTTAGAGCATTTTCAAAAATCTTGGATAAAGTGATATACTCAAGAGTGGTTAACCACGTCAATAGTAATGGGATACTTAGTACATCACAGTTAGGATTACAAAAATGCTGTTCCAATGAGACAGCATTATACAATTTCAATGTCCACATAATAGAGTCTTAAAGTAGTAAAATTTCACCAATAGGAATTTTCTATGACTTGTCCAAAGCATTTCGATCATGTGAACCATTACATGAAGTTACAGAAATTACAATTCTATTGTATAAATGGAATAGCTTATGAGTGCTTTAAGTCATACCTACAGAACAGGAAACAAAATGTTTCTTTATTTGGGTCAAGTGATTTAAATAAGTGTACCACTTCATCTAACAGGGGTGAAATTACATTAGGTGTTCCACAGCGTTCAATCATGGGTCCCCTTCTATTCTTGACATGTGTGAACGACCTCCCTTATCTGAAACAAGAAGCTGAACTGACACAGTTTGCTGATGATACAAGCATAATTATTAATCCATTAAAAGAAACTCCAATTGAAAATGATACAAATAAGGTCTTTGGAAAAGTCAGTAATTGGTTATCTGCAAATGGGCTTGCTTTAGACTTTGAAAAAACACAGCACATCCAAAAGTCCTGCTGCAAAAAGTACAGTTCCTTCAATAAATATACCACATCAAAAGACATCATTAGACAGGGTAGAGCATAATAAGTTTTTGGGAGTACATATATATGAGAATCTTAACTGGAAAATTCGTATTTTGGATCTTCTAAAGCCATAGATTCAGCAACTTTTGCAATCAGAATAATTGCCAGTTTTGAGTATATACAAATTGGTAAGGTAACATACTTTGCATACTTGCATTCTCTGATGTCATATGGAATAATATTTTAGTGTAACTCAACACTTAGACAAAAAGTATTCACTGCTCAAAAGAAAGTGGTTAGAATAATGTGTGGAGATCATAGTCGCACATCTTGTAGGCATGTTTTTAAAAGATTCGGAATTCTTACAACAGACTCACAGTATATTTACTCACTAATGAAATTTGTTCTCAGCAACATGGACCGTTTAAAAACACTGACATTCATGATGATAATATCAGAAAACAGAAAGACTTACACTATCCTTCATTCAACCTACCTTTGACACAGAAAGGGGTAAAATATGCTGCTATAAAATTTTTTGACAAGTTACCAGATAAAATAAAATGTCTGACACACAGCAGTAATAGCTTAAAAAATAAATTGAAATCTTATCTCCTTGAAAACTCCTTCTATACCACAGATGAATTCTTGAATAGGAATAAATAAATCTATAAGTATAGAATATAGATGTTATGCATTTAAGGGAATGGAGTAAGTAATAGAAATATTAATCTTTAAGATTTTACTGTAATATATTAAAAATATTGTTTCATATGTGTATTTCCAGTGCACTTGAGACGTTCCACATGATAACAGCTACCGTACCATGCGACTGATCAGTAGAACATGAAACCCATTAACTAGCTAAAAACTTCCAGGCAGTCAGTAAAGCCAAAGATAAAATGATAGGGCATTGCTGTCCAGGTTTACGGGGCCGGTACAAATACTGCAATTTGTGATTCCTGAGACATTGTTGGTAAAAACACCGAAGAGTAAAAGAATTTTTCGTGTGCGCTTATCTTGAGGTAGTCATATGTTATTATGAAATGACCTTAATTCAAGGCTACATAAAAAAGAACGCAGGTTTCTGATAAAATATTGTTAAAATTAGACTAGTCAGGTGCACTCTAATGTGGGAAAGTACACTTTTCTCCGTATTTATATTTAAAACAAGTGTCCTACATACGATATTTTTAATTTAATACTCTATTGGAGCCACAACTATGATTAAATAAAAGACAAACTGTGGTGTCACCGCCAGACACCACACTTGCTAGGTGGTAGCTTTAAATCGGCCGCGGTCCATTAGTACATGTCGGACCCGCGTGTCGCCACTGTGTGATCGCAGACCGAGCGCCACCACAAGGCAGGTCTCGAGATACGGACTAGCACTCGCCCAGTTGTACGGACGACTTTGCTAGCGACTACATGGACGAAGCATTGCTCATTAGCCGAGCAGATAGTTAGAATAGCCTTCAGCTAAGTCAATGGCTACAACCTAGCAAGGCGCCATTAGTAACATTGCATGTATCTAAAGAGTCTCACTTGTATCGCCACAATCTCCAGATGTACCAAAAGGATGGATTAAAGTTAAGTATTCCAGAAGCTACGTACTTTTCTTTATAGCATTCATTACGTATCCTGTTTCAGACCTCACGCCATCCTGCTTTAGCTTAGCGCGTGCCTTTCGGCTTCCTCTCATTGTGTCTAGGCTGTCTTGTCTAGACACAACACAATCTTCAGCATTTGTTTCAACTAGGGTTTTTAAGGGGTAACAGGATGAATATTGTCCTGAGCTTCTTAACCTGGAAGCTGCTACACCGTTTACATGTTTTGGTGACATCGCTGTGCCGCGATGGACGTGGCACCACTCCGAGACTGCTGGCTGCGAAAACTTGAATTCTGCAGCGATCGCATCGAGCGCCGTCTCGACCCCTGAGGGCGCACAACGGCCGGTCACTGTGAAGCAGCGGGGCATGCGGTGACAGAACGTTTACTGACGTCGAGTGACATGATCAGAATTGCATAGATAGTCCACTCTGCACAGCATGTCAACAGCGCTCCAGAGACAACTTCCAGCAACCGAGAAATTACTTCAGCAAGACCACCTTTCTTTCCTTTCAAACAAATGGTGAAGGATGCCTCCGTGTTTGTAACTGTATAAATTAAAATTCAGCCTCTGAAGATTCTAATTATAGAAGCTAGATACTGGCCTCTTTTTCTTGGTGGCTGGTGTTTCTGCTTAGTTAAATTCAACTTTCAATTTTTATTTATTTATTTTATTTATTTATTTATTTTTGATAAAGTGGCCGTCGCACCTAATCGCTGAATTCAAATTGTTGCTCTTGTTATAGCGCCCGTTGTCTCAGTCATATTGACATTTGGAAAAATTTTGTAAGCTGGCCGTTGGACTTAATCATTAAATTCAAGTTTAAAGATATTTTGGTAGGGTGACCGGTGATCACAACTATGGAATGCAGATTTCTTTTAGTTAGATATTTTCCAATTTTTATTCTGCTTTTATTTTTTTGTGAAGTGGGAGATGCACATAACTGTTTCACATGTTTTTCGTTTAACTATACCCATTGGGGCAGATTAAGTATTGTTCCTATTTTCTGTTAGTGAAAATTGTTGAGATTAAACCACTTGAGACTGTCTCTCTGTTATATATTCACACTCGGATGTACCGTGAATGGTGTCACCGCTGACCCCCTCACATCGTCACACTGTTTAGACGCTGGTAGGCATATCCCACATACATGTTGTGAAAGAAATAAAAATTTATCATTATAACGTATTATTATTGCTATTAATTTATTTCTTAGTTCAATAAATCTGCCTTTATTTAAAAGCATAATGCCTTATAAGATATAAACTACAATGTGAAGACGCAGTCCTTACAATTTTTTCAAATGACCAGTTAATATACCGCCTCAACAACTCTTTCAAAATGTATTAAACACTGAGAGAGACAACCTGTAAATCTGTATACTTTCGCCTATGATATCATATTTCATGTTCCATAACTTCTAGTTGTTAGTACTGATTGTGACATTTACAGACTATTTACATTCAGTAAAATATTCACCTGTAATTTTCTTCTTTTTTACAATAACAGCGTTCTTGTATCCTAACTTTTCTCTCGTTATTAGACTTCTAAATACTCCCAGAGTCACCTCTGGAAGATTGGAGACATTAGGACACCATCAGGTTTCTACATGAGTTTCAGAAAATCTGTGCAGTTCTAAAGCATCGACTGCACACCGACCAGCGCAGCGCCTCGAAATGGCATCAAGACGGCCCTGAACCGTGCACAAGTGGAAAGAGCGGGCAGCGCCTCGCTTCCAGGGAGACAGAGATCAGTGCCCCATGTCATCGCTGACTTAACCAGTTGGATCCCACGTAAAAGGATCAGGATGGAAAAGGATCAAACAACAACACCTGGTGGCGAAAATCTTCAGAGAGGTCGTTGTTTTCACTCAAGTAACATTTATTTAAGAAAAACATATTGATCAATTAAATTCCAGATTAATAAAAACATGAAAACCATCAGAATTATAGTAACATATAAGGTGACAAACTACTGAAATTTACCAATATAAGCAAAAGTAAACAGTATTAAATGAACAGCAAGCATCTAAGTTCATCAACAGTAAGGATGAAATTTGAATCGTTCAGTTAAGCGAAGCTACATTTACCAAAAACAGAGCACATCTGGCTTTATGACGAACAGTCACTAGAGAATTTGAACTCTCTTCTTTTATGAACAGTAGTTTACAAAAGTTCGTGAATTAATCCCGCTAAACTGCAATCCAGGCATAGATCCAAGGAACACAACTACTCAATTTCTGTTGGGTATGAGAGACGACGCGGCAAAGCGCTCCCGCGGCAGTAACTTAGATCTCGGGCGTTGGACAGGATGATACCAAGGTAGCGCCCCAGAAGTCATGGCTGCGAACACAAAGATAGACTCGCATGTTTCGCAATCGTCTGTGAACATAAATTACTCGCGAGACAGCACTCTCAAACAATAACAGAATATGCATTAAGAAATGTTGAGACTCGCTTTAGCAAGATAATCTTTGGTAAAACAAATAGTTAAAGCCAAACTTAAATAAACTATCAATAGGCAGTATGTTAAAGTGCTCTCTCCCCGCCGTCGATTAATCTTTTAACTTCTTTTCAAATAACAGAAAGAGGTCCCCGTCACCAGAGCTCCAGAGCGCAACCTGCTTTAGTGGCTCCCCAACACTCGACAAGTCGCTCGGCGATCCGGCTGGGTACATGCGGTGTCACACCCAAATCGACCCAACCAAACCCCGCCGTCCCAAATTTGCCCAACCAAACCTCGCCGCCAGGCACTGCTGCCCCTGCCCTCCTTCCGTCACGTGCCGTTCACAACTCAATGCCCCCACGCCGAGCCTCCACACCTCAGCCAGGAAAACCAAAGAGTCATGAGGGCGGTGACTATCGATACCATACCAGACTTACACAACTGGTCATTAATATTGCTACACCACGAAGATGACGTGCTACAGACGCGAAATTTAACCGACGGGCAGAAGATGCTGTGATATGCGAATGATTACCTTTTCAGAGCATTCACAAAAGGGTGGCACCAGTGGCGACACCTACAACGTGCAGACATGAGGAAAGTTTCCAAATGATTTCTCATACACAAAAGGCAATTGACCGGCGTTGCTTGGTGTAACGTTGTTGTGATGCCTCGTGAAAGGAGGAGAAATGCGTACCATCACGTTTCCGACTTGATAAACGTCGGATTCTAGCCTATCACGATTGCGGTTTGTCGTATCGTGACATTGCTGCTCGCGTTGATCGAGATCCAATGACTGTTAGCACAATATGGAATCGGCGGGTTGAGGAGGGTAATACGGAACGCCGTGCTGGATCCCAACGGCCTGGTATCACTAGCAGTCGAGATGACAGGTATCTTATCCACATGACTGTAACGGATCGTGCAGCCGTGTCTCGATCCCTGAGTCAACAGATGGGGACGTTTGCAAGACAACAACCATCTGCACGAACAGTTCGACGACGTTTGCAGCAGCATGGACTATCTGCTCGGAGACCATGGCTGCGGTTACCCTTGACGCTGCATCACAGACAGGAACGCCTGCGATGGTGTACTCAGCGACGAACCTGGGTGCACGAATGGCAAAACGTCATTTTCTCGGATGAATCAAGATTCTGTTTACAGCATCATGATGGTCGCATCCGTGTTTGGCGACATCGCGGTGAACGCACATTGGAAGCGTGTATTCGTCATCACCATAGTGGCGTATCACCCGGCGTGATGGTATGGGGTGCCATTGGTTATACGTCTCGGTCACCTCTTGTTCGCACTGACGGCCCTTTGAACAGTGGACGTTCCATTTCAGATGTGTTACGACCAGTGGCTCTTCCCTTCATTCAATCCCTGCGAAACCGTACATTTCAGGAGGATAATGCACGACCGCATGTTGCAGGTCCTGTACTGGCCTTTGTGGATGCAGAAAATGTTCGACTGCCTCCCTGTCCAGCACATTCTCCAGATCTCTCACCAACTGAAAACGTCTGGTCAATGGTGGCCGAGAAACTGGCTCGTCACAATACGCCAGTCACTACTCTTGATGAACTGTGGTATCGTGTTGAAGCTTCATGGGCAGCTCTACCTGTACACACTATCCAAGCTCTGTTAATGCCCAGGCGTATCAAGGCCCTTATTACGGCCAGAGGTAGATGTTATGGGTACTAATTTCTCAGGATCTATGCACCCAGATTGCGTGAAAATGTAATCACATGTCAGTTCTATTATAATATATTTGTCCAATGAATACCCGTTTATCATCTCCATTTCTTCTTGGTGCAGCAATTGTAATGGCCAGTAGTGTAGTTAGGCCAGCAAACCGAACCGTCACGTTTCACCAGCCACCCTCGCTTGTCGGGTTCAGGTGGTTCGCAGACTTCGAGATTATCACTACTAACAGGAAGACGATACTTAGCATGTATTCCGCGAGTAGCAATAGTGGGTAGCATTTGTTCCGCTAGTAGCAATAGTTGGTAGCATGTGTTCCGCGAGTAGCAATTGTGGGTAAATTAGTTGTATGTTCTAGTCACGGGAACCACATCAAGCCACCTCATAACGAGAAATTATGTTTCCTTCAATTTTAGCAAGAAAGTGTTGTATTAATTTCGACAGTGTTACATACAGAACATGTTGTATTCCTGGCACTGGCCATCGCAACTTCTGTCCTTGATCGTTTGTGTCGGTTCTGAGTACCACAGTAGCCGACACAACACCTGGTACAGAACCAACACTTCATTCCCTCTTTGCCGCTCTGACATAGTGCGTCACTACTACTTCTGTTTTTTTCTTTCTTTCAGAGGAGCATTGCTACTAATTCTGTTCATTTTTGCAGACGAGCCGCAACAATTCCACTACTTGTGTATTTGCTTTGCTTGTCATTTGTTGCGGCGCTCCTCTCATAAAACTGACCTCTAACCCGCCTCCTACACCACCTGCACCTCTGGTTGCTGCTGCCTTTGATCTAAGGCAGTTTATTCAGTTTCAGAACCACGAAACGTCGCAGCTGGTTCCGGCAGTCCGGCGGCTCATTAAGTCACAAGCCACTGCTGCATCAACTCTGCCATAACAGCCAGCCACATCAGGGCAGTGCCTCCGTACATTCCCCCATTCTGAGCTTTCAGTGAACAACAAGAGGAATGAAATGAGTGGTAGGCTCAGTTCAACACTCATTGTGCTACACGTCAAGCATAAGGTAGTGGGAAACTTTCTTATTTCTTGTGAAAGTACGGAACAGGAGTTTACCGGTTCACTGTGAAGTTATTCCCGACTTTTAGGCTCTAGTTGTCAGTTTTTGAAGATTTATTGTCTGCCCTCGCTCAGTATTACAAGAATCTGATACAGGTTACTGCAGCTCATTACAAGTTCTTTCGATTGCGAAAAAAGCCAGAACAGACGTACCAGCACAATGAACTGCAGGATTTGACACGACAGTGTCGTTTTCAGTGTAGCTGTGGATAGTACTAGAGTGACACAATGATTCGTGAAATTGCGTACAATGTGCCAGACAGTGGGATTCGTGAGCAAACTCTCAAACATTCTGACCCTATTTTGAAACAAGTATCACAACTTATTGAAAATCACGATTCATGTGGTAGGTTGAAAACTTCGAGGTAGCTCCCGTCTGCAGTGTAAGGCAAAGGGACAAGCAAGTACGGCCTTCGAACCGCCCACCCCACACGTACAGGCCACCGCTCTGTGGACAGAGTAAACAAGTTTCAACATATGGTCTGCTGTGAAATCATGTCCGCGTTGTTTTTCCATGCATTAAAGACAAAATGCCCTTTGTGAGACGCGACTTGCGTTGCTTGTGGGAAGCACCTGATGTACAGTCTGTGTGTTTGCAACAGAGAAAGAACTCTACCCATGTTCACTCCACAAGCGTGGAGCACCTTCTCACTCAGTGAATGTAGCTCTTTCTAAATCAGCTACCAGAACTAGTAACAGGATGTACCATCACCTCACCCAAGTGCTGCACGATGACAGTCAAACAAAGTGTTTGTGAACTTAGTCATTGCCAGAAACTGTGAGCGATATCACTTTGACATTGGCGCTTGCATTACGTTGCTTACTCGCGCCACTTAGGAACAGTTGAGCTCGCCACAGTTAACAAAATCTTGCACTTAACTTACTGCATGTAATGCTCAGGACATTCTAACGCTTGGTACAGGTCATTCCGGTCTCACATGGGAACAATGAATTTACAATTCTGCGTTCGCGAAATTGTGAAAATATCTTCAAGTTATATTCATTTGATTGTTTGAACTTCATATTGAGGTAATTTCCTTCTTCTTTCAGCCGAAAAGGTAGTGCTACTCTTTGATGACGACTTTCCTGAATTATTTTCTGAATTGCCTGGCAGAGCAAATAATTTTGTGGAGCACGTTACAATGATGGGCACTGCGCAACCAATTTTTTTTTCCGGTCATGTCCCGTCCGTCATTTACTTAGAGACGAAGTTGAAAGGGGACTTAAAGAATGTCAAAATAATGGTGTTTTTGCTCTTATCAACGATAGTCAGTGGGTTTCTTCATTAGTAATGTTACCCAAGCTCTCTGGTAAACCTCGCCTTAGTGTTAAACTCGACTATTTCGTGCAGTACCATTCAGCCTTTATTATCTATTCTTTTGCTTCGGAGGATTGCCTGAAATGTTGGTTGCAGACAGCGAACCACAATTTACGGCTCAGGACTTTCAATAGTTTTGTACAGCCAATGGTATCACTCAATTTATCAGTGCTCCTTTCCATCCTCATTCGAACGGAGAAGCTGAACGATTTGTGCGTAAGTGCGTAAGTTCCTTTCCTTTTAGAAGAAAACTGTTCCATTATGTTGAAAGTGTCATGTAAACATCACTTTCGATTTCATAACTTCTCTCCTCCATTGTTTGTGTCGGTTCTGACTCCTACAGTAGCCGTCACAACAGAGACAGTGTTTGACTTTTATATCTCTTTCTTAATCATAACGAGGAAAATGTATTCAGCCCTAATAAGCATTGGAAATCAAGTCCCATTCTTCTTGACAGAGCGTAGGAGAACGATGTGGGAGACCGGCACCGCCGTACTAGGCAAGGTCCTAATGGTGGTGGTTTACCGTTGCCTTCTGCCAACCGTAATGGCGATGAATGATGATGATGAAGACGACACAACAACACCCAGTTATCTCGGGGCAAGTGAAAATGCCTGCCCCCCGGGGAATCGAACAAGGGACCCCGTGCTCGGGAAACGAGCTGCGGACACACGCAAGCAACAGCAACTGAAAACGAGTCACTTCATTTATAAGCATTTATCAATTTTTGTTTTCTCGAATTGTTCTTTGGAATTACATGAATCTTAATTCCTAACGTTTTGCGTAGTATGCGGTGGTCGGTACAACTCGCGTTCGCACAGCAAATCATTGTTATTCATTGCAAACAATATAAACATTAAGAACACTGAATAGAAAGATAATTGTAACGTAACTCTGCGATTAATTGTCAGTCACGTATAACAACTCACACTGACGCCAGGAACCATAAGTTTACTTAAAAGTGCAATGACGGTATTTTACAACCGCAGCGGGCGATTGAGTTGCCAGAGATGAATGTGAGGTCAGATTGTTAGTCAGATTGCTATTGTGCACACATGCCATAATTGCTACTGTGTATTTTAGTGAATATGCCACACAGTTTACCAGTACTACACATGCTTCCCCCTCCCACAAATGCACTTTTACATTTGCAGACGTTATGTGGAAAGAAAAATGACGAGGGATCGCCATCCCTTTGTATGAGACCGAATTTCTGTTACTAGCGCAATTAAGTGTGATGTATTTTGGAGGAACTTACTTCAGTAACGTGTTCAGAGGCACCATGGTATAATATATGCGTAACGAGCGGTTGTAGTGTTAGTGAATCATCCTATTCAAAAGTACTTTGTCCTCCACACACAGGTCCCACACAGTCTGCATGGCCTGGTGGGATTGAGGTGGGGGGGGGGGGGAGGGAGGGATTGGTGGAGGGCTTATCAAAGGCGCTGCAGTCATGGACTGTGTGGCTGGTCCCGGCGGAGGTTCGAGTCCTCCCTCGGGCATGGGTGTGTGTGTTTGTCTTTAGGATAATTTCGGTTAATTATTGTGTAAGCTTAGGGACTGATGACATTAGCAGTTAAGTCCCATAAGATTTTCACACACATTTGAACATTTGAATGGGGGAGGACTTAGGCAGTTTGGGCGGCACTAGTTACAGCTCGCGGTCGCATCTGGTGTTTCTGCATGCAAAAGTAACCAGTGTCCTTGAAACTGCACCATCTGTTATCCCTCGTGTTAGTGCCATCTCTTGGACAGGAAGGTGATGTGCTTTCCTTGCACGACAGTGCATGCCCACCTAAGGCTGCTGCAATGCAATGTGCTCTTCGTGGTGCATAACAACTGCTATGATCTCTCTCCAATTGATGATGTATGAAACATGTTGGAGCGGGAACTTACTCTTTCTCGGGCGCCTGCATGAACTATTGCCGAATTGCAACAAACGTTGGAAGCTGCGTGGGACAGTCCATCACATAATGTTATTCGGAGCCTCTGGGATTGTCTGCGTGTGAGAATACACGCCTACATTGCCGGCAGAGGGTGCTGCACTTTGCATTGATGCGACTGTTTGATTACCCTCAAATGTGACACGTGTGTGTCATTCGGTCTAAATACATCACAATCTTATACAATGACGAACTACCTTTCACATTACTAGTCAATAACATGCCCTATCCTTGAAGGTATTACATTTTTTCCCCAGACAGATTCTACGGTCCTAGCCTTCCTTGCCATATGACGATTTATGTAGCTGTTTCTTGAAGCTTACAAGGTTCCCAGAATGAACAATACTTCAGTACAGGTGAAATTTCTCTTTATAGGTGGCTGTTTTCAAGACTGAATTACACTTCCTTCAAGTTATATTGATATGTGACTGTGGTATCTACGTTTCCAACCGCTGTATTTATTTGAATATATTTGTTTTGTCTGCGTCATCATAATGTCAATTAGGTCACTGAGTTTTTCAACACCCTCTATATTTACTTCAGGAAGGCCTGTGATTATTTTACTAAAATTTAGAATCTCTGTAGCAACAAGGAAGAAGGAGTACTAGATATTGTTAACCTATACTCCGCATTATCTTCTGATTCCTTACTTTTCTATTCTGACATTTAGTCTTATATTGAATTGATATCTTCCTCCATGTTCCTATCTTTTAATATCAGCAGTAGAAACAGACACCACTGTTGTGTTTGAGATTCTGTAGTGCACTGTCTTTAAACAGATCTTAACAAATTTCTACCAGTAACAGTTACGAGATACTGTTTCTTTTATTAATGCTCCTACAGTCAAAGCTACGAGATGGAATAACTGTCATGTAAGTAAACATGCAGCATTGATAAATATCCAGTTTCGAGCACTGCACATGTCACCAACAGTTTAAATCCTTTAGTCCAAATTGGTTACAAACATTACTTTCAGACTGGACAACAAACTTCAATATGTGACAAAAAGTAGATCACAAGTAAAATGCCAATGATGACATTTTGATATGTGAACTATACGAATTGGAAACATGAACATAATAATAATAATAATAATAACTAGTAATACAGAAGTAACTAATGTATGGAAAATAACGATGTTCAGCATATAAGATTTAACAATATTATTTTAACAGGAGTTTTGGCTCAAAATAGCTTTAGAGGAATTAATTCTCATGTGGAGTGCTTCAGCTGTGCGACAGAATGTTGATGTGGGTGAAAATGCGGTCTAAAACAGTTCGTTAATGATGATGTGTGGCTTAAGATTTCACACTGCAGGCAACAAAAAGGAATGCCTGTAGGATAAATAAATACGTATCATATAGAAATATTCTGCTGGATGTGTGATGGTCAACACAGCAGCTTCGAATTCAGCAAGGGGTAGCAAAGCTTATAACCCTACCACTAGTATTATAATTTAGTACGCTTTTACCTAAATAACAGAAACCCTGTCTTTATGTTTCCACGTATTACCCTCTTACTAAACTTTAGTTTAGTTTACAAATAAAGTACACTATGGTAGGATAGTCCTCTTTATAAGAAAAGCTAATCAATAGAGTTACCGATTTTCCAGGATTTGACCGTGTGTTGTGTCTAATGGATAAGTAAATCAGACTATTCACTTCTTTTCCTAAGATCTTACTTAGCAGTTAGACAGAAACGCAGTATGAATAATATTATACTGAAGCTAGAACAACTCAGTTCCAAGTTCATTTAGTGGTTTAAAAGTGTACTTATGGTCGCCAGCCTGCCCAGGACACGAAACACTGAAGTACTGGAAAATCGAAGGATGAGTTTTGCCTACTTTCTAGCTACTGTTTCATTTTGTTCTTCAAATAAATATTACTCCACTTCAACAATGTTGGACTACACCATGTAGCGCTGCTTCCTTTGGACGCAAAGATGAAAATATAAAAATTGTACCCAAAACCCAATACAAGCCCGAAACCGAAAATCACAATTTTATAAAAGAAGAAAACAAAGTCCCACTGTGACAGCATCACTTGAATAGTAGCAAGTATACTGAAGAGAAACAATGTAAAAAGAAGTAGAAAAGATGTCTAGTATAAAGTACCTTAGTATTTTTTCAAAAGAAAGCAAAATAGAATCCCTTTTCTATCAAATTAAAGTAGATCACAAAGTAGTGTACTTATAAATCACGAAGTACAACAAGTGATGTCAAAGAATGCTCCTTGTGAGTACACTTGATCGTGTCGTAACTTAACGAGTGTTGTTGTACGTAGGCGATACAAGATTTTTACATTTTGGAGATTTGCGATCTGCTAGAAATAATTAAGCTCGAAGTAGGTAGATCAGCAACTTTGAGTATATTATTACGTAAAGTCGAGGTAGGAAAAGAACCGAAATATGTCTTAAATTTATTATTACCAATCGAAGACTGAACTTCGTCCCAGATTGATAGACTGTTGGTAATTTAACGAAAAAGGAAGTGAATATTAGTATCGAATTGTGAGAAAATACCTAGATTTCGTTAAAGCATCTGGTGAAATCTGGATCTTATTACAAACTCTTTGACCGAAATTTACGTAACTAATTGCACCCAGCTTAGGGAGAGGTTACTTCATTAAGTCAATAGTAGGATGTGCTTAGACTATAGTAAACCAGCATAACGTGAATTTACCGTGATTGACATTTATTTCAAACCAAACAATAATACGTGCTTACGAAACATTTTATCAGTGCAACTATACAGATTAATAACGAGCTCTTATTTATCCTCTCTAAAAAGTTATCGTACTGATTCAGACCATTTAGCTTACGTAAACTGAAAACTTTATTGGAAAAACTATGCTGTATATAGACTGTAACCATGATTAGTGCAATAATAGCACTTTGTTTGCATATACGTGTAGCTGTCTCGTACACGCCGGTGAGCATATGATTATTTGAGCTGTCTGATACAATTAATACGCACTCGATGTGAATATAGTGCAGCGGGACAAGCTTCCTTTGTAACGTTCGTTACAAGTTAGTCTACAGACATTCTACCGCTAGCTGGTAGGTGCACGAACTTCAGCAACGAACATTTTCAATAGGAGGAGCCTTTACAACCCTTATACATTAAGTTTTTATAAGAGAAAAAGCCCAGTAGATAACTTCAAGGAAGCTAAAATTCTTTGGCCAGAGGGGATGTTTAGAAAAGCACTTTTCATAATCCACAAACTTAAATACTAAACTACTTAGGTACTAAAGCAAACACGTTTAGTATTAAACATTTCACTGCAAGGAAACCTCTTGGTTGCTGAAATTTACTTTCTTCTATTATTCTTTAGAACAAACTCTGTATAGTCATTTAACTGATCCTAATAACTTGGCTACACTCTGATTGAATTTTACGTAGGCAAACTTGTACTATAAAACTTTTCAGTAGTTAGGAGAACACAAAAACAATTTAAATGGTGCTTTCTTATACACTCCTGGAAATTGAAATAAGAACACCGTGAATTCATTGTCCCAGGAAGGGGAAACTTTATTGACACATTCCTGGGGTCAGATACATCACATGATCACACTGACAGACCCACAGGCACATAGACACAGGCAACAGAGCATGCACAATGTCGGCACTAGTACAGTGTATATCCACCTTTCGCAACAATGCAGGCTGCTATTCTCCCATGGAGACGATCGTAGAGATGCTGGATGTAGTCCTGTGGAACGGCTTGCCATGCCATTTTCACCTGGCGCCTCAGTTGGACCAGCGTTCGTGCTGGACGTGCAGACCGCGTGAGACGACGCTTCATCCAATCCCAAACATGCTCAATGGGGGACAGATCCGTAGATCTTGCTGGCCAGGGTAGTTGACTTACACCTTCTAGAGCACGTTGGGTGACACGGGATATATGCGGACGTGCATTGTCCTGTTGGAACAGCAAGTTCCCTTGCCGGTCTAGGAATGGTAGAACGATGGGTTCGATGACGGTTTGGATGTACCGTGCACTATTCAGTGTCCCCTCGACGATCACCAGTGGTGTACGGCCAGTGTAGGAGATCGCTCCCCACACCATGATGCCAGGTGTTGGCCCTGTGTGCCTCGGTCGTATGCAGTCCTGATTGTGGCGCTCACCTGCACGGCGCCAAAAACGCATACGACCATCATTGGCTCCAAGGCAGAAGCGACTCTCATCGCTGAAGACGACACGTCTCCATTCGTCCCTCCATTCACGCCTGTCGCGACACCACTGGAGGCGGGCTGCACGATGTTGGGGCGTGAGCGGAAGACGGCCTAACGGTGTGCGGGACCGTAGCCCAGCATCATGGAGACGGTTGCGAATGGTCCTCGCCGATACCCCAGGAGCAACAGTGTCCCTAATTTGCTGGGAAGTGGCGGTGCGGTCCCCTACGGCACTGCGTAGGATCCTACGGTCTTGGCGTGCATCCGTGTGTCGCTGCGGTCCGGTCCCAGGTCGACGGGCACGTGCACCTTCCGCCGACCACTGGCGACAACATCGATGTACTGTGGAGACCTCACGCCCCACGTGTTGAGCAATTCGGCGGTACGTCCACCCGGCCTCCCGCATGCCCACTATACGTCCTCGCTCAAAGTCCGTCAACTGCACATACGGTTCACGTCCACGCTGTCGCGGCATGCTACCAGTGTTAAAGACTGCGATGGAGCTCCGTATGCCACGGCAAACTGGCTGACACTGACGGCGGCGGTGCACAAATGCTGCGCAGCTAGCGCCATTCGACGGCCAACACCACGGTTCCTGGTGTGTCCGCTGTGCCGTGCGTGTGATCATTGCTTGTACAGCCCTCTCGCAGTGTCCGGAGCAAGTATGGTGGGTCTGACACACAGGTGTCAATGTGTTCTTTTTTCCATTTCCAGGAGTGTATTAACTTGGCATTTCATAATTCAGTAAAACAGGATACTCTTATTAATCTAACACCAGGAAGAAATCATATGTAGGTGTATGATTAGGATGAAATAATAGGGTGAACCAGTTTCTTTAAAGTTCAAGAATGACTGTTAAAACACAGATCAAATTAATGGGTCACGTTGTACAAAAGTAAAACTACAGAAAAATCTTATGTGGTAGCTGTAGGCTTTGGTGTGGCGAACAATTATGATGGCTACACTATCCACTGTAAGGCCTGCAAGTGTCTTGCTGTATGGGCTCAATTTCTCTTCTTGGCGTCGTTCAATTTTACATACAGTAGACCAAAATCTCGTAGCCATGCCGCAAGCCGTTTTCAATCCTAATCCGAGGCATTTTTGCGCATTTGCAGACAAAACTTCTCCTGCTCCACAAACGTGTTGCCTCACTCACTGCTGCCTATAGACTGTGTGACTTACTTGCTCTAGGTAGTGCGCCACTTCTCCCTTGCCACCTTTTCGACTGCACAGAGCCACTTTCGTTTTCAACAAAAGCACAAGGGCTTTTTCATAACACCTATTTCTTACATTGTTCCTAAGCGTGACCATTTCTTAAACTCTCAGATTTACATCAACATGAACAATTTATACACACAAGTTTTTTAAAAAAATACAAAATGTCATTTGAAAATGATTTAACGTAATAAGTAATTTACATTGTGTTTTACATACACCACTCACGAACAATGCAAAACATCTTCAGCCTCCAGTATAGTGCGCTTTACTTTACATATACAGAAAATAAAGTAGTACCAATATGCGAACATTTTAAAGCAAAAAATTTTATAAAAATTTAAATGAACCATAAACGAATAATGTTATAAGCTATATCGTGTAAAACCTGCTTGAGTCGACTGGAAATAGATTCATATCTCTCTCAGGAAAGAATTAGTTCTCCCACGGACGTCATGACTATATAAGATATGGACCATGTAGTGGTGCGACTGCAGAAGAGAACAAGAGTACTTTTAAGGACGTCGTGACTATATACTATATGGATTGTTCAGTGGTGCTGCTGCAGAAGAGAACGTGGTCTACTAATCTCCGTTAGCTACTGGTTCACAGTCACACACAGGTGTACACGGAACTGTCAACGGATGATTAACGTCACCCTGCAACGCGAGAGGTTGTCAGTACACCTGCCATAATCAAAACACAGTGGTTACTGACCTTTATCTCAGTGGTTTAGCTATCTCCTCGCAGAAACTAGGTGGTAAGATGCCAGGCCGTCACCATAAGTCGATAAAAACTGTGTGCCATAACCTGACAGTCTGAAATAGAATTCTCATATGTCCAAACAATTTGTTTCCTCACTAAGGTCCAGATGTTCTGTTCAGAATATGTCACAATTCCTGTTACTTGCTTCTAGAGTTTGTATAAAATAACTCTGAAAATGGGATCGCTTTCCGATCACCCGCCTCACACGCTACGCACACAAACTGAGAATAGGGCACCGTTGCTACTTCCTGTAGTAAATATGACATCACATACCATTTTCTATCGACTACAACAACGGCTGCGGGAAACTCGTAGAATACGAACTAGGACGGTTGACTGTGGTACTCCACAGATGCGCAGACCCCTCGAGGGCGTCCTTCAATACATACAGTGAAGAGTGAAAGAAACTGGTACACCTGCCTATTATCGTGTAGGGCACGCGCGAGGACGCAGAAGTGCCGCAACAGAACGTGGCTTGAACTTGAATAACGTCTGAAGTAAGGCTGGAGGGATTTGACTCCATTAATAATTCAGGGTAATAGTACGAGTGGGTGGAGATCTCTTCTGAACAGCACCTTGGAAGCCATCCAAGACATGCTCAATAATGTTCATATCTGGGAAGATCGGTGGCCAACGGAAGTGTTTAAATTCTGAAGAGTGTTCCTGAAGCCCTCTGTAGCAATTCTGGATGTGTGGGGGTGTCGCATTTTGCTATTGGAATTGCTGAAGTTCGTCGAGGTGCACATTGGACATGAATGGATGCAGGTGATCACACAGGACGCTTACGTGGGTGTCACCTGTTAGAGTCGTATCTAGACGTATCAGAGGGCCCATATCACTCATACTGCACATGCCCCACACCATTACAGAGCCTCCACCATCTTAAACAGTCCACTGCTGACGTGGAGGATCCACGAATTCGTGAGGTTGTCTCCATATCCGTATACTCTCGATACAATTTGAAACGTGCCTCGGCCGACCAGGCAACTTGTTTCCAGTCATCAACAGTCCAAAATCTGTGTTAACGATCCCAGACGTGCCGTACAGCTTTGTGTCGTGTTGTCATGAAGGGTGCTCGAGTGGGCCTTCGACTCCGGAAGCGCCTATCGACGATGTTTCATTGAATGTTTCGCACGCTGACGCTTGTTGATGGTTCAGCATTGAAATATGCAGCAATTTACGGAAGGATAGCACTTCTCTCACGTTGAACAATTGTCTTCATTCATCGTTGGTCCCGTTATTGCAAGATCTTTCTCCGGCTGCAGCGATGTCGGAGATTTGATTTTTTATCGGATTCCTGATATTCACGGTACACTCTTGAAATAGTCATACGGGGAAGTCTCCACTTCATCGCTACCACGCGATGCTGTGTTCCATCACTCGTGCGCGACTATAATACAACGTTCAAACTCATTTAAATCTTGATAACCTGACATTGTAGCAGCAGTAACCGATCTAACAAGTACGCCAGACACTTGTTGCTTATACAGGCGTTGCCGACCATAGCGCCGTATTCTGCCTGTTTATATGTCTATATTGAAATAAGCATGTCTATACCAGTTTCTTTGACGCTTCAGTATAGAAGAGAACCTGACGGCGAGTGCTCGGAAGACTGTTCACGCCATGGGCTCCTGCAGAAGACACGTATCAGAGTGCATTGTCTCCGCTGTGCACCTACCGTGAGATCTGAAAGCGGTCCGACTTTCAAACTTATTTTTAAGTATCGAAACCGTAAGCTTCCAGACGTAGGTTCCTTATCAAAACTTTATCCATTACGTCTTCTATACAACCCTTACGAGCACGTAATCACTTTTGCGTAGCACCCTGCAGTCAATATCGGAATATAATTATTAATTAAGACACCATTTTCTCCGTGCATCTGGGACACCAACACTTCCTATTCCTATATTGCGGCTATTAAACTCACAGCCATTTTCAAGTAGGGCCTGTGACTGTCCCGGGTGTTCAAGCGATTCTATTCATCTTTTCTTTATCAGAAAGGGGCATCAGGCCTTCTGATACTTCAGACCAGAGTTTTAAATTAAAATACTTTTCCCATGTCACTTAGAGGTTAATGGTAATTTCAGTGAGATAAATGGTAAAACCGAGATTAACAGACTAGAAAATAATTTGAAACAATTTCTGAATGTCTCTAATGTAATGTGGTTTATAAGAAATGGATGTAAAAATAGTAACGCTACAGGTAATAATAATAGAAACAGGAGACACCACTGGATGTATTTCTAGATATAAAAAGATTCAGTGTCGTTGCGAGTTCTAAGAGCAATTCAGATAGATTGAGCAAACGATTAACATTCGGAAGCGAGGACGGTCAGACGTCACGGAAGGCTAATTAATTGTTATGTACTGAACAATGGCAGACTTTGGGGTAACAGTTGACAGATCATTAGCTGTCTTTTAAATCTAGAGATTTCATTCGGTTATCCAATGTAGTGAGGGAAATCTTTGCTAATTCACGAAGCTGCTACTGAAACGAACAAACACCGCATTAAGACTGCTATTTTTCTTATTTCATATTGACCGGTTTCGGGCAGTGTCACTCACATTGATTTATGCGTTTTGTGTTTTTGAATCATTAGTATTCTGACTGGTTTGATGCAGCCCGCCTCTAATTCCTTTCCTGTGCCAACGCGTACATGGAGAGTGCCAAGCTACGTCCTCAATGATTTGCTGGATGTATTCCAATCTCTGTCCTCCTCTAGAGCTCTTTAAAGTACCATGGGAGTTTCACCCTTATGTCATGTCCTGCCATCCCGTCCCTTCTCCTTGTCAGGTTTTTCCACAAATTCCTTTCCTCTCCGATTCTGCGCAGAAACTCCTCATTTCTGACCTTACCAGGCCACCTAACTTTCAAAATTTTCTGTAGCACCACATCTAGAATGCTTAAATTCTCTACTGTTCACATTTCTCCAAAGTCCATGTTTGACTATGATACAATGCTACGTTCCAAACGACCGTTCTCAGAAATTTATTCCACAAACCAACGCCGGTGTTTAATACTAGGAGATTCCTCTTCGCCAGAAACGCCTTTTTGGCACTGCTAGTTTGGTTTTGATGTACTTCTTGCTCCATCTCTCATTGTTTATGTTGCTGACTAGGTTGCAGAATTCCTTAACGTCTTCTACTTAGTGTCTATCAATTCTGACATTAAGTTTATAGCTGTTCCCATTTTTGCTACATCCGATCACTATCGTCTATATTCAGCTTGGAGTGTTCCTTCCAATCAGCAGATCATGTAGTTCTGTTTCATTCACTAAGGATAACAATTTCGTAACCTTAAATTTTAATTCCTTTCCTGCCACTTTTATTTCTCTCACTGCTTCTTCGTTGTATACTTTCAACAGTACGGGCGAAACACTACACACCTGTCTCACGTCCTTTGTAGTCCGAGCACTTCGTTCTCGTCTTTCACTCTTCTTACTCTCTCTTGTACGTGTTGTATATTACCTGTCTCTCACTATAGCTTCCCCAAATTTTCCTCATAATTTCGAACATCTTGCACCAATTTTCACTCCCGAATATGTTTTCCAAGTCTGCAAATCCTGTGAAAGTGACTCGAGCTTTCTTTAATCCTGCTTCCACTATCAACCGCTACGTCAGAATTGGCTCTCTGTTCGTTTACCTTCCCCAAGACCAGGCTGATCGTCATGCAATACATCCATCATTTACTTTTCCAAGGTTCTCTATATTATTCTTGTCAACAACTTAGATGCATGAGCCGTTAACCTGATTGTACGATAATTCTCGCACTTATGAGCTCTTACGGTCTTCAGAATTGGGTGGATGATATTTTTCCGAAAAATCAGATGATATGTCGCCGAGACTCACACATTCTACACACCAGCGTGAATATCGAGACATCCTAAGCTTACATTTCAGCAAGTGATTGACCGCCTGCGCACGACGAGAGTTTCTGCTGCTTATTTTCGCGCTTGCCAAACCCTACCCTGGCCATCAAGGTCGTCGGATTTCTCCACAATTGAGAGCGTTTAAAGCATTTTGGACAGGACCCTCGAACCACCCCGGGATTTTGACCATCTAACTTGCCAGTCAGACAGAATGTAACACGACATCCCTCAGAAGGCCATCCAACAACACTGTAAATTAACGCTAATCTGAATAACAGCTTGCATAAGGGCGAGACGTGGACCAACGCGTTGTTGGCTTGCTGAATTTACGAAGGTCTTTCTCTTGAACAAATCATCTAATTTTTCTGAAATTATAATTATTTATTGGTCTGTACATACGCATCCTATCTACCCATTTTCGTCCCATTTGGAAAACTTTTTTTTTTGTAAAAGAACCGATAGCCAGATGGAAAATTGTTAATATTTTCTACAAATAAAGATTGCGAGTTGTTCCAGTTTTGATAAAGAAAAGGTTTTCCTCTTGAGAGAATGAGCGTTTCTGAAGTGTTGTTGCGACTGGAGTAGAGATTTGAGAGACGTTTTATATTAGCAGAATGATAAAGGATCTAGTGTGAGCGCAATGTTTCTGTCCTGGACTGCATTGAGCAAGGATAGCTGGATATAAGATTGTGAAATATGATGAAAAAAGTAGAGCTTCACATAAATATCTGACGTAGGCCGTCATCAGATCCAAAGGCTTTAGCCATCTTCAGAAAGTACTTGCGGTTAACATAGCCGTAATCAGAAATTGGAAGTAGAATTTATACGCTGATTTGGGAAACGGGAAGGCATACATTGTAGATAAAAGGCGGTAAAGGAACACTTGACGACATCCCCAATACATTACTTCTCTATATGTATCCTTAATTCCCGGCAGCACAAAATGTTCCTGTATGCTGCCCTGCTTAGCGCCGTGTTGCGGCGGGTTTAGCTGCGTCACGGGATGGGATTACAAGGCAGGCAGGGGCCTATCCTCTCAAGCCGTCGCGGATTCTGCGGGGACCGGAATGAATTTGGCGCTGCCTCCGCTTCGCTTCGCCTCACCTCGCGCTGGCTGCACTCAAGTTTGCGCGACACCAGACAGGAGACAGGAGAGAGGGCACCCCGAGGGAACTCGCGGGCCCGAGCGATGCCAACCAGCTAGGTCGCCGCCGTGCCTTCTCCCATCAGAGACAAAAAAAGAAACACAGTTCGGAGTAGATGGTCTAACGTGCACCGCAGAATGGGAAACCTAGGCTCGCAGCTGGTACCTCGGCTGTCTGGCTAGTACAGTACCAACGCGTGCGTAAACAAGGACGTAGCTTGTGGGAGCGGCGAAGCTAGAAAGGTACACACCAGCACGTAAAAAGATGAGAAGTCGAACGCCTGCACTCTGTATTTCCTCTAAAATTAACTTGGTTATTGTCTCTTTGGAAGTCATCTGAGCGCCAGTAAAAATACAGCTTTGCTCAAAACATTCTAGTCGATAAGAGCATACACTGTAACGAAACTACCTGCTGCTTTACTCCGTTCAGCTATTAAATAACGTATACAT
This sequence comes from Schistocerca serialis cubense, assembly GCF_023864345.2. NCBI lineage: Eukaryota > Metazoa > Arthropoda > Insecta > Orthoptera > Acrididae > Schistocerca > Schistocerca serialis. Next base: position 231,967,110 of record NC_064644.1, read on the forward strand.
ACAAGAACATCCACTTATAGACTCCATCTAGAAAGCAAATAATTGAGGTATATTAATAATAATATTAATAATAATAATAATAATAACACCATGCGCAATTTATGTGAGTATATGCTATTACTTATCAGTGTTTGAATTTAAAGCACTAAAATGTATTACAATTTCTGTTGTGTCATATTCATTATTACACCACTGGCCGTTAAAATTGCTACACCACGAAGATGACGTGCTACAGACGCGAAATTTAACCGACAGGAAGAAGATGCTGTGATATGCAAATGATTAGCCTTACAGAGCATTCACACAAGGATGGCGCCGGTGGCGACATCTACAACGTGCTGACATGAGAGAAGTTTCCAACCGATTTCTCATACGCAAACAGCATTTGACCGGCGTCGCCTGGTGAAACGTTTTTGTGATGCCTCATGTAAGGAGGAGAAATGCGTAGCATCACGTTTCCGACTTTGATAAGGGTCGGATTGTAGCCTATCGCGATTGCGGTTTATCGTATCGTGACATTGCTTCTCGCGTTGGTCGAGATCCAATTACTGTTAGCAGAATATGGAATCGGTGGATTCAGGAGGGTAATACGAAATGCCGTGCTGGATCCCAACGGCCTGGTATCACTAGCAGTCGAAATTACAGGCATCTTATCCGCATAGCTATAACGGATCGTGCAGCCACGTCTCGACCCCTGAGTCAACAGATCGGGACTTTTGCAAGACAACAACCATCTGCACGAGCAGTTCGACGACGTTTGCAGCAGCATGGACTATCAGCTCGGAGACCATTTCTGCGGTTACCCTTGACGCTGCATCACAGACAGGAGCGCCTGCGATGGAGTACTCAACGACGAACCTGGGTGCACGAATGGCAAAACGTGCTTTTTCGGATGAATCCAGGTTCTCTTTACAGCATCATGATGGTCGCATCCGTACTTGGCGACATCGCGGTGAACGCACATTCGAAGTGTATATTCATCATCGCCACACTGGCGTATCACCTGGCGTGATGGTTCAAATGGCTCTGAGCACTATGGGACTTAACTGCTGAGGTCATTAGTCCCCTAGAACGTAGAACTAGTTAAACCTAACTAACCTAAGGACATCACAAACATCCATGCCCGGGGCAGGATTCGAACCTGCGACCGTAGCGGTCTTGCGGTTCCAGACTGCAGCGCCTTTAACCGCACGGCCACTTCGGCTGGCCTGGCGTGATGGTATGAGGTGCCATTGGTTACACGTCTCGGGCACCTCTTATTCGCATTGACGGCACTTTGAACAGTGGACGTTACATTTAAGATGTGTTACGACCCGTGGCTCTACCCTGCATTCGATCCCTGCGGAGCCCTACATTTCAGCAGAATAATGCTTGTGGCAGGTCCTGCCTCCCTGGCCACCACATTCTCCAGATCTCTCACCAACTGGAAACGTCTGGTGAATCGTGGCCGAGTAACTGGCTCGTCACAATAAGCCAGTCATTACTCTTGATGAACTGTGGTATCGTCTTGAAGCCGCATGGGCAGCTGTACCTGTACTCGCCATCCAGGCTCTGTTTGACTCAATGCCCAAGCGTATCAGGGCCGTTATTACGGCCAGAGGTGGTTGTTCTGGATACTGATTTCTCAGGATCTATGCACCCAAATTGCGTGGAAATGTAATTACATGTCAGTTCTAGTATAATATATTCGTCCAATGAATATCCGTTTATCATCTGCATTTCTTCTTGGTGTAGCAATTGTAATGGCCAGTAGTGTATTACTTTACGTGAGTACACCATCGAAATTGAGCCATAACAAATATACTGTGCAATCCACCATCAAAAGTTGTTGTAAGTAACATGAATTCAACTGGATGTACATTTACAAAAGCTGTACGGCACGAAACTGTAATAGAAATTACAGTGTCTTTATGTTCTTGCAAAGTCAGACTGGCTACCGTTAACTTGAGTCTGTCCAAAATTTTGCACTACAAGTCTCAGGAATCTTTCTTATTATATTTTCTGCTGTATATTAAGGTTTTGAGGTTTATTTAACTCACTTATGTAAACTGATGTTGGGAGTTGTAGAAAATGTGGTTCAGTTACCGTTTCACGGCAGCCTTCAAAGATTACTCACAGTGACCTCTATACTACCTGGATGTAGATCTCAGAAATTTGCATTGACGTACAAGTGAGGAAAGGTGGTGCCCTTTCTGTTCTACGGGTGGCACTACAGACTTACACTTTACGTTGCTTTGAAGCCGGCGCGGCCATGTTACTAGCCCCTGAACGTTAGCAGAGTACTGTTTACATTTGTTTCTTGTTCTCAATTTCTATCGTGTCTTCGCGACAGTTGTTTTAAGTAGTAAGTGTTACCGTGCTTTTGACAGTAACCTAGTGTTAGCTAGGCATTTTCAGATGTTCTTTTTTTTTTTAAACTCATATTTGAGCCAATGATACGACGGATTTGGCATCGTTAATGTATGTTTCGTTTTGTTACAGGTTTCGAATAACCACGAGACGAGGTATGTGACGTGAAAAAGGGAAAGATTTCTTAATCCAGCATTTTGCTTAATATGGAATGATGAAACTGATCCGTCTATGCCCTCTTTCCGAAAATTCTGAGAACACATTTTGCCATGCTTGGACGGTTTGCAATATTTCCATCTCAAACCGTTCAACCAGAGCTCCCTTCGAGTTGTGTTAATAGAAAATCTAAAGTCAAATTATATAAATAGCACCACTACAGCAAAAGTGCTTTAATAAATAAGAAATCGAAAGGGTCTGTCTTATGGATTGTTATAATATACACTCTATTGATCATAGGTAACATTCTCCTACATCTTACCGAGCTAGGAGGAGCAGAGGTAGTGCACTGGACTCCTATTCTGGAGGACGACTGTCTAAATTCGCATATAACTTTTGCATCATTTGTCGAAATAACCTAACATGTATTTCGGCGTGGTTCCCTTCAAAGGACGCCACCGATTATCTTTCCTCTCCTTCAACTACCCCAGCTTGTGTTAGATTGGTCAAGAACATCGAAGGAACGAAAAATTTTCCAATCTTCCATCCTTACTCCCAGATCTGAATAAATTTTGTGGTTGGAACAATATTTTCTTAGAATGAAAAGTTGATGCAGCAACAGTTGGGTATCTCCCATATCTTCTTGAACCTCACTTCAATGATCGATTCTGCTCGCTGGAAACACGATAAAGTGCAAGTATGTATGTGTTCCCCATTCCTAGAATAATTTCACATAGGCTCATACATCTTAACCCAAGGTGTAGCTTCTATTAGACTTTAATGATTACCAGCAAGTCATTAGCAAAACAGACGATGATGAAAATCAAAATTTTGCACAAAAACACTTAAACTGTAAGTTACGATTGTGTCAGTTTAGAAAGCGTCTATATTTCTCCTTCAGAATAATAAATGTGCTCCTATTTACAGGCAAGTCGAAACATGTGGGCGTAAAGGAGAAATGACAGGTATTTTGCCGAACGCATCTGTGAAAACCAATTTCAGGTTATAATATTTGCTATTAATAACTTATTGACAAGGCATTATGAAGAACAAAGTAATTTATGAGTGTTCGATTTCGCGGCCGGTGTGTGTTTCAGTAGGATTCTTCGGGGTCTTGACCAGCCATGATGTGGTAAAGCTTCAACGCTTCCGCTGAAACCGCAGACAGCCCTCACCAGGGAAGACTGATGAGGGTTTCCTCAAATAGCAGCTGAACCTCGCTAATTTTATCATGTAAACGTGTTCATACATTCACGACGGTTTTGCTGAAACAAAATGATTTGTTTTTTTAAATTATCTTTGGAGCAGAATGGGAATATTTTATTGGAGGCTGATATGCTATGAGGACCACGCCATCGTAGGATCCAAATATAAATGGAGTTTTGGTTAAATATTTAATAGAGTTCACGGTTATTTCAAAGGCATTTGCTCTTAATTGTACAGTCGCGATTAAAAGTATCTCTGATCAACAATGTGCTAAAACTGTAGCTGTGGACAGCCATTCATTCTTCTCAACAAACGCCTTAATTAGTTTAAGCACTGCAGCTAGAGATGTCCTCAAATATTAATTGTTAGTTACATTAGTAACTTTATGAAAACAGGGGAATAATTAATGGGGTTAATTCACATCGAATTGTCCAACGGAGTAACAGTTGCTGCGGTTCGCAACATGAACGTAAACACATAAACAATTACACCTTCACATTGTAACGCATCGGGAGGGGTGGGAGAGGGAGGGTGGAAAATTTCCTTTGATGAAGAAGGAGCTTCATATCTCCTGATATATTTTGCGACGCTGTTTTCAATTCATATTTCAAGATACTTCTGTTCACGTGGAAGTATATAAATGAGTTTATATAACTCGAATTTTATAGAAACAGTTCTCTTGAGAGTGTCGTGTGTTTCAAAATGAGTGAGAATAATATATCCCAAAAATTAAAGTTTCATCACTCCGTCACATATTTTGGAATAAAGACAGCAAGCGGCAACATGTACACTTGCTAAAGCTGTAATGGGGAACGTGCAGATTTGTGAAACTGTGGAAGTTTCATTTAAAGCATTCAAAACGAAACGTTATTACTCAGTACTTAACGACCACTTTGATATTTATGACTACATAAATAACGTCACTGAAAACATTTTAATTGAAGAAATATAATACAAATTATACTGTAAACAAAACATTATGCAACATTTTTTTAACAAGAAATGGACTGGATTTAGGAATATAACATCCGGGTTTAAAGTTCGTATTATTTTTTTCCAAGCTCATGTTTCATTTTGCCACAAAGTTATTATTATTAGATAAAATATTATTAGATAAAATATTATTAGATAAAATATTTTGCTTTTAGAAATTTTAGTATTGAAAGTTTCTAATTTCGAAACGTTATTACTTTGAGAATAACTTATTAAAATTTAAATAACTTCATTATTCCAGTCATTATAAATCTGTCATTATTTGGTTGTAGTATATGATATAATAATGAAATTATTGTAATTGAAATCTATTGTCTTCACGAAATTTCTGGCATTTAACGCTAACCTATAAAAGGAAGAGAATCGCACTAGGAGTTCAGTTCAGTTTGTCTTTTACGGTATGTTCAGTCGTATGGTCAGTGTATCCTTTGAATGCAGTCCATTCTAATACCATTTAAATGTTGTTTTCTCGAATTAAGTTCGTAAATGTCCTGAAAGATAATGAGAAGATATATGGAGGAAAGTAAAAGGCGAAAAGAAATGTTCAAACATATCTTTCAATGATAAAGTAGTTGATGTAAGAAAAAAAAAAGTCGCTGATGCCAAAAGATAACTGCAAATACCCCGTGAGACCAAGTGAAAAAGATAAGTAACTCTTTTAAAGATTATGAATGTTGCCTCCCAGCAACAAAGAACAATGGTTTGTAGCTAGCCAAAATGTAATTACGGAAAGTGTACGGATACAATACTCCGCAGGGGACACTCCTTATCATAGAACTGTCTGTACGGGTGAAGGGGTTTGTGTGTTCGTGTCAAGGTGAGGGCTACGCCGAGTGTATCATAGCTGCTGGCAACGTCTCCCATTCATACAGGTCTCAGCAGCTGAACAGGACGAAGTGTGTCCCACAAAGCCCCACCTCCTTCCACAGACCTTTCCATAGTTCCAACACTCTAGGCCTCAACAGCAAACTAGACGGAAAAGCAACATTCCACACCTTGTAAGTAGGCTGTTTAGGTTTTTATGTCGGTAACGCCATGTAGCGCTCTTTATGAAAATCACTTACTGTGCTGTGTGCAGTCTGTGGCCGGTTTGCGCTGTTGGAATTTGCTATTGTAGTGTTGGGCAGTTGGCTGTTAATAGCGCGTAGCGTTGCGCAGTTGGAGGTGAGCCGCCAGCAGTGGTGGATGTGGGGAGAGACATGGCGGAGTTTTGAGAGCGGATGATCTGGATGTGTGACCATCAGAGACAGTAAATTTGTAAGACTGGATGCCATGAACTGCTACATATATTATGACTTTTGAGCACTATTAAGGTAAATACATTGTTTGTTCTCTATCAAAAGTTTTCCAAGGGGAGGTTTCAACCTGCGAATCCCTATGATCGCGTAGGCGGATGAGATCATACCAGACGAACTAGCTGTAATTGCAAGGCTCTGCCGTCCTTGAGGTCGCAGCAGTTCGTTGCTGTTCCGGTATCTGAAACCACGCGTCTCATACCTCTGTCTCGAAATGAGTAGTTCCAGAATCATAGTAGCTTACTTCCCCGCAAGTTGAGATCCACATTAAACAATGTCAAGCAAATGGTATTTTCTCTTGCCATTTACCTTAGTCCATTTGCGATGAGGAGGGTGGTAGCAAGCTTGAGTGAGGCAGGCAGCTGTCACTTCGGACAACGCACGCTGGCGGCAGGTGTGTGATGGTAGCCTCACTGAAAGCTCATCTGACTTCTCAGGTACACAGATCTGCATCTGCGACTGGGGAAGCCTATTTAGGGTGTGCGCCGCCCACCCTTAATGAGGAAGGCCCCTGGAAGGTGAGCTAAACATCGGTTGTCACACTTGTATCTGGATAGGAACCGACATCGTAAACGTCACTCCTAATTTGCAGACGGGAGACTAGAAAGAACAATATATCTACGACTACCAGAAAACGTTTCGTAAGTAGTCTTTAGGATTTAAATAGTAACTGACGAGAAAGAATAACAGCTCTATCAGGTTTCTATCACCAACATTCGTTGTAAGAGTACATGGATGCATCCACGCTCCAAACACTGGCGTCTCATTGACTATGTGATTAGAAAGACGTCTTGACCACAAAAAGAACTTTAAACTTCGATGACTGTTGGAATGATCACTGAATAATGGTTAGCCTTATGACTATCCTCGTCCATCGTGTACCACGATCTCACTTCTCAGATCCTGCCAGGAGAAAATTCAGTATCAACAACCAGCAGAATGAAACAGTTTACTGTCTCTTCCAAGACACGCTTTCTGACGATTTAGCAGTACACCAGGTAACACAAGTTGAGCAGAAATGGGTAGCTTGAAAAAAAAAAAAAATCAGAATGACTGCGGAAGAGGTTTTCATGCAAAGAAGAAAACTGACACCTGTGATGACAGTAACGAAGTGATTAAGAGCCTCATAAATGTCAAGCAGGATGCTTACCTATCTGTTGCTCAGCGTCCAACTTCCGAGAAAAAAACACGTTTTCAAACAACTGGCGACAGCAAAAAGCCAAGGAACTCCAAAGTTTGTCATACTTTCAGATGCCAGAGACTTGCGACGTAATTACCGTGCGATAAAAGAAATATATGGGCCTGTTCGTTCGTCATTAGGAACCATGAAAGCCGCCAACAGCACGTCCATCCTCACCGACTACCAGGACATCTTCAGTTGCTGCAAAGAGCATTTCCGCTCACTCTTAAACTGTAGTTCTATTACTGCTGACGACTCTTTCAAACAGGCTCCGCAACAGCCAACAAAACCTTGGACAGCAGTCACATCGAATTCATCATTTCAGAGAGGCTCTAAATAGTAATAAATCGAGAAAGGCACCAGCTTGCCTTCAAAAACCTGAATGTTCTCCGATCCTTCTTAAAAGGGAAATCCGTAAATTAACTCCATAAATATCACCATCTTTAAAAAAGGGGGTTGACGTATACATTACTGTGGCATATTCTTAGTCTCCATATCTGTTAAATGTTTTGCTAGAATTCTGTTGAGTCGCCTCATGACATTTTCAGAGACTGTATTACTGACTCTCACTGCAGATTTCGCCCGTCTAGAAGACTGTGCACAATAATTGCAGAAGTCCAGGGAAAAATATATGCCTATACTGTTTGTATTCTGAGACGTAGAAAAGTCGTATATACGAAGGCCAGAAAAGCTGTGTGGAAGTTCTTAAAACGTTTTGGCTACACTGAATGTTTTGTTCGACTCACTGACGTTCCCTTGATGACGTATCTGGGTAAGCGCTATACCCGATGAAACGTCTAACAAATACCCTACGAATAATCAGCTCATAAAAGAAGTTGTATTAGCGTCAATTGTGTTTCCTCTGTAATTAGCAGACATGATTTATGTGACGTCATTATTTCTACACTTCTGTGTGGTTACAAAACCTGGATTGTGATTGTTGAACAGAGTATTCGCTATTACTAGCCGATATTTTTTGTAGAACTCAATTAGTATTTCTACTCTCTCATTTCTAGTGCGAAAGACATATGCTCCTGTCTCCCTTTATTCCACTCCTTCCCCGACATCCACATTTCAGTCCCTCAGGACTATTAGAGTTTCATCTCCCTTTACGTACTGAATTAGATACAGGCTCCCAGGTAGATGCTATTTTTCTTGACTTCCGGAAGGCGTTCGATACAGTTCCGCACTGTCGCCTGATAAACAAAGTAAGAACCTACGGAATATCAGACCAGCTGTGTGGCTTGATTGAAGAGTTTTTAGCAAACAGAACACAGCATGTTGTTATCAATGGAGAGACGTCTACAGACGTTAAAGTAACCTCTGGCGTGCCATAGGGGAGTGTTATGGGACCACTGCTTTTCACAATATATATAAATGACCTAGTAGATAGTGTCGGAAGTTCCATGCGGCTTTTCGCGGATGATGCTGTAGTATACAGAGAAGTTTGCAGCATTAGAAAATTGTAGCGAAATGCAGGAAGATCTGCATCGGATAGGCACTTGGTGCAGGGAGTGGCAACGGTCCCTTAACATAGACAAATGTAATGTATTGCGAATACATAGAAAGAAGGATCCTTTATTGTATGATTATATGATAGCGGAACAAACACTGGTAGCAGTTACTTCTGTAAAATATCTGGGAGTATGCGTGCGGAACGATTTGAAGTGGAATGATCATATAAAATTAATTGTTGGTAAGTCGGGTACCAGGTTGAGATTCATTGGGAGAGTCCTTAGAAAATGTATTGCTCATCAGTGTGGGATCAGTACCAGATCGGGTTGACAGAGGAGATAGAGAAGATCCAAAGAAGAGCGGCGCGTTTCGTCACAGGGTTATTTGGTAACCGTGATGGCGTTACGGAGATGTTTAACAAACTTAAGTGGCAGACTCTGCAAGAGAGGCGTTCTGCATCGCGGTGTAGCTTGCTCGCCAGGTTTCGAGAGGGTGCCTTTCTGGATGAGGTATCGAATATATTGCTTCCCCCTACTTATACCTCCCGAGGAGATCACGAATGTAAAATTAGAGAGATTAGAGCGCGCACGGAGGCTTTCAGACAGTCGTTCTTCCCGCGAACCATACGCGACTGGAACAGGAAAGGGAGGTAATGACAGTGGCACGTAAAGTGCCCTCCGCCACACACCGTTGGGTGGCTTGCGGAGTATAAATGTAGAAATGTAGATGTAGATGTATATGTAGTTCCACTCCTTCATACTATTTTCTGCTGCTGTTGATGGTACCTTATACTTATCTGTCCAGAAAACCTTATCTTCTTCCCATTTTACTTAACTGACGCTCATCATATCTAGATTGCGCCTTTGAATATCCCTTTTCAGATTTTCTGGCTTCCCTACCACGTTCAAACTTCTGACATTCCACGCCCCTACTCATGGAACGTTATCCTTTCGTGATTTATTCGATCTGTTTCTCCTCGCCACCTCCACCTTTGAAGTCCCCAAATGGTAATCCGAATGGGGAATAGTCCGGAATCTTTTGCAAAGGAGAGATCATCAGGACACTTTTTCAATTACAGACCACATACCCTGTGGATATACGTTACGTCTCTTTGATGCAGTGGTTTCCATTGCCTTCTGCGTCCTCATGCCGTTAATCATTGGTGATTCTTCCGCCTTTAGGGACAGTTTCACAGCCCACGGGCAAGAGAGTGCCCTGAAGCTCTATCCGCTCTTCCGTCCTCTTTGATAAGCCCTTTGGCTGAATGAGGATGACTTCTTATGCCGGAATTTTGTGTCCCCCGTTACTGATGATTTTTATTCGGAATGTGGGTAGTGGCGGGATTCGAACCCGGATAGAGGACATTTTGTTTAGGGATAAGGACGGTACTCCCTTTTCTTAAACTGGGGCTTGGGATCTTGTCATGAGTTGACACAGACGGGGTAGGCATGGGTCGCACCCAATACGCGGGCAAGATGTTCCCTTCTTCCTGATCATGGCGATGTGGTGAACGGAATGAAACAATTCTTTATTTGCGTCTACTACAATGATCTGCTGAAAAAAATCTTTATTTTAACGACCAGTTTTAGTCGACTGACCGTCAGCTTCTTAAAAACATTTGCAGTGTCATATCAGGTGAATATAAAATCATTGAAAACGAGCACTTGGCGTCATTAGCTTGGAGACCCCTTACGGGCAGGTCCGGCCGCCTTGGTGCAGGTCTCATTACATTCGACACCACATTGGGCGACCTGCGCGCCGGATGAGGATGACATGATGTTGAAATCAACATAACACAAAGTCCCTGAGCGGAGAAAATCCCCGAGGCAGCTGGAAGTCGAACCCGGGCCCCTTAGGACGGCAGACCGTCACCCTGACCATTCAGCTATCTGGGCGGATGTTAGATAATAAAAATATAAATTTGCCGCTTTAGCCACATCGTAAAATAAATTACTTCCTCAGTATATTTACTGTGCTTGGCGCAATTTCAAATATCTTGAAGCTGTGGGGTACCATCACCTGAAAGTATACTGCTGAGATAGTTTATGGAATAAGCATTTGCAGCTGACTGCAGAACGGTTGTAGTGCCATCGTTGTGTATTTTGAATGAGGACCGCGAATACGAGATGTCGTACGGAGGCATGATAAGCTTCGTTAATGACACTGATATTCTCAGTCAAGATGAAGAATAATTACAACATTGTTGAATGGAATGAACAGTCTAATGAGTAAGAATAAGTTTTGAAAATAAATCGGAGGAAGACATAAGTAATGAGAAGAGCAGAAATGAGAATGGCCCCAAACTTAATACCTGAATTGATGATGAAGCAGCAGGTGAAGTTAAGTATTTCCCCTATCCTGGAAGCAAAGTGACCCTTCTCGGCAAAGGAAAAACGACATAAAAAGCAGACGAACAAAGGCAAAAATTGTGTTTCTGGCTTAAGAAGTGTTTTAATATCGGTATAGGACTTAATTTAAGAAAGATCTGACAATGTACGTTTTGGAGAGCAGCATTGTATGGTAGTGAATCATGGATCGTCACAACAGAAGAGAATCGAAGCATTTGAAATGTAGTATTAAAGATGAATACTGATACTTAGGTAGACTATAATATAAGGAATGAGGAGGTTCTCCGCAGAATCGGTGAAGAAGGGAACGTATGGGAAAGATTGAAAAAATTAAGGAATGAGATGATAGAATATGTGATAAGGCGTCAGGGAATAATCTCTATGTTGCTAAGGAAACTGTAGAGAGTAAAAAATGTAGATAAACTCAGATATAGGAACATATCCTTTCAATAATTAGGGGCGTAGAATGCAAGTGCTAATCTGGGATGAAGAGGTTGGCTTTAGAGAGAAATTTGTGGTGTTGGTGGGGGGGTGGGGGGTGGGGGGTGGGGGGGGGGGAGGAGGAAGGAGGAAGGCAGTCAGAATAATGATGGCAAAAAATAGCCATTGATCACTCATTTTTACCTCGCTGCATTTGCGAATGGAATAGGAAAGAAAATGACTGATAGTACATGGCACTGTATGACGAATACACGAATATGTATGTAGATGTGGATGAAGGTGACAGACTAATTGAGTGTCTTGAAATACGTGTTGCGCTACCAAGTACAGTGCAGGCGATGGAACCACATGCTTGTACATAAAGTGGGCAGTGAGTAGGTCGCAGTGGGGAGAGCTGGGGACGGCCCCATTGCAGAGGCCTCCTTTAAAGTCGGTGTTGGCGTGTGCGCTGCTTTTGTGTGCGTGTGCGTGCGTGTGTGTGTGTGTGTGTTTGTGTGTGTGTGTGTGTGTGTGTGTGTGTGTGTGTGTGTGTGTCTGTGTGTGTATGTGTGTGAGTGAGCTCCGGCATCTCCTCCCCTTCGGCTCCCTTTCGGCGGTAGCTGCGAGCGGCATCGCAGGCCGCCCACATCAAAGAAGCCAGCCGGCGAGGGCACGCAGGTCAGCGGGGGTGTGCTCGGGGCACGGGGCACCGCCACCGTTTGCCGGATGACTCCCGTATCTCCAAAGACGCGCGCTCCCTGTTGCAAGCGAAATCCCCCGCCTTCCGTGCAGCACGGCACGCGCAGGTGAGCGTGCTACAGTGGTGCCCATTCATTACTTGCTGGCACGCTTATAAGGTAATTCTCTTTCGTTTATAATGGATGTAAATCTACCAATTTTTAAACAAGAGTTCTTGGAAAAAGGGGCTTTCAATAAGTAAGGCAACACATTTATTTCTCTTTCAGTTTCGGCTGATAAAGGGCGGCATTTGTTGTGGGACATCGTAGAATACTCCCACTTGAGACCCTATAGTTTCATGAATTTACGATAAGTGACAGTGCTAAACGTATCCTTCTCAATGGCGTCTGTAACGGACGTGCGTTCAATGCAAAGAGTTGTCATTGAGTTTCCTTTGGCGGAAAACCTCAGCATGGCATACATTCAGAGGTGCTTGCACAGTGTCTACGGAGATCTGGCGGAGAACAAATGCATTGTGAGTCGATGGGCGAGTCATCGGTCATCATCGCAACAAGGTCCCGCAAACCTGTTCGATCTCTTGCGTGCCGGCCGGCTGTGGCTCCTGCAATGTTGGAACTTGCTGACACTCTCACTCTAGGAGATCGATGATCACAGTGAAACACCTCGCTGTTCAACTGGACATCTCTGTAGGTAGTTCTGACACACCCGTCCATCAGTTGGCGTTCACAGAGGTGTCTCCCCGCTGGATTTCGCGCCTCGTAAGAGCAACTAAAGACCGTCTGTGTGTAACTGCTGTCGAGTTACGATGCTAATAGTGACATTTCTTTGGTCGGAGATCGTCACAGGTTATGAAACGTGTGTTCATCACTTCGAGCAGAAAAAGGATAACGCCTGTAGTGGCGCTACACAAACTCTCCTCCGAAGAAAATCTTCAAAGCTGCACCCTCTGCCGATAAATTCATTGCGACGGTCTTTTGGCGCTTCGATTGCGTCATTCTGTTTGATGTTATCTATCATGGTGCAACGGTCAACTCTGAAGTGTTGTGTGCTAACCTCTTCAAACTGAAGCAACGACTTCAGCGTAATCGTCACCTCAAAATTGCAAACGAACTTATCTTTCTCCATGTCAACGTAAGACCTCACAAAAGGCTGTAGAGGTGCTCATAAAATTTCATTGGACTGTCCTTTCTCATCCACCTTACTACCCAGATCTCGCATCTTCCCACTTACATCTGTTTGGCCCAATGAAGGATGGACTCCGCTGGAGACAGTACTTGGATGATGTGGATGTTATAGATGCTGCAGTACATTGGTTCCGACTTTCATCAGTAGAGTGGTACCATGCTGGCACACAGGCACTCCCAGTAAGAAGGCGTGTGGTCGTTACAGTGAACAAAGATTATTCTAAAAAATAGTATTTTGAGTGGTGAGTAATACGGTTTATTGGAATCCTGAATAAAACAAACTTTTCAAAAAAAAAAATATTTAGCACTAGCTCTGAGCACTACGGGACTTAACATCTGAGGTCATCAGTCCCCTAGAACTTAGAACTACTTAAACCTAACTAACCTAAGTGCATCACATACATCCATGCCCAAGGCAGGTTTCGAACCTGCGATCGTAGCAGTAGCGTGGTTCCGGACTGAAGCGCCTACAACCGCTCGGCCACCGCTGCCGGCTTTTGCATTACTCATTGAATTGCTAATTGCTGACATAGCTGCTTGATAATTAAATTTATTGAGGTATTACGGTCCCTTTTTGAATGCACTAGCAGATTTATTGCCTCCAGCGCAACCATAGCGTTTCTCGAAACCGAAAGACCTCCACGGGCTAAAGCAATGGTCATCGAACTGTGCGGCCCGACAGCCGCTTGCGCGTCCACATGTTGCCAAGGTTGTCCGGAATAGGCTACAGAAGTTTCTCCTGGAAGCCCTTACACATCCTCCATACAGATCCGATCTCTCCCCACCACGTTTCCACTTTCGTGGACGTCGATTTGCTTCGAAAGAAAAGGTGCACGCGGGGCACAATTATCGTTCCGTAGGCAATCGCAGACATCTTTCCATGAAGTCACTGACCTTCTTGTTTCACAGTGGAGTATTAACAATTATGACGATTACTTTTGAAATAGTAAACAGTTTGCTTACTTTTTACCGTTTAGTACCTATATTGCTGTAAAGAGAACCCCATTACAGGATCAGTATGTTGTCTATCTGTATGTGTCTGACCGACTTTTAAGACTCCTTTCTCTCAGGAGCGGGTAGAGATATCAAGCTGAAATATCTGTCACATACTAGGGTCCACGCTCGCTCCCTTTTCTGCATGAAGAACTGAAGCTTCTATTTCAATGAAATCAAAAGACAGGGTATTTATGTAACATATTGTGACACCGCAAACCCACATCTGCACGTAGAAAGGATTGTCTATATAGCGCCTGTTGAACGAACATCGCCGCAGACTTCTCGGAGGACGGTGTGGCTATTATCTCAGCGTCCCTGTTCTACCAATAGCGGTAGCGACCTCGTAGCATCAGGTGGTCCGTAACCTGTTGTCCCTCAACGGGCGCCTATTTCGTATCGGACTTAGCGTTGCGAATCAATGCAGTCGTCCTCCCGCCATAGACATGTACCACACTGATTTATCTCTTATCATAGCGAAAGGAACAGATGCTGGGTTAGAAGGCCAGATTAGTGTCTCTAATTCGGTCCGTTGTGACTGCCTTTTCGACTGATGTCTTGTTGCGTACTCAGGAGCAAGTATAGACTCAGATCACAATTTAGTAATGATGAAGAAAAGGCAGAGTTTAAGAGACTGGTCAGAAAGGATCAATGCGCATAGATGCGGACACAAAAGTACTAAGTCCTAAGGAATGACGGGACACGCTTGAAATTCTGGGCTATAGGTACAGCGATAATGAATAGCTTCGTATCGAGTCGAATTGAAGAGGAATGGAAAACTGCCAAAAGGGCCATCGCAGGTCTTGGAAAGAGAACCGTAGCTACAGGAAAGGCAACTGTGAAGAAACCATGGAGGACAGATACAATTCTTCAGCTGATTGTCGAAAGAAGGAAGTACAAAAATGTTACCGTACGGTAAATTTAGGAGTATAGAATTAGAGCAGCTGATGCTAAATGGCTGCGTAAAAAATGTGAAAGTATCGGAAAAGAAATGACTGTCGGAAGGAGTAAGTCAGCGTATATGAAAGTGAAAACAGCCTTTGGTGAAATTAAAATCTTGCGCACTAACATTAAACAGAGCAGTGGGAATTCACTGTTAAAGTCAGAGGAGGAGACGGATAGGTGGAAAGAGTACATTGAAGGCCTCTGTGAAGACGCAAACTTGTCTGATGATGTGACAGAAGAAGATACAGGGCTCGATAGGAAAGAGACAGGGGAACCAGTATTAGAATCAAAATTTAAAACAGCTTTGGAAGACTTCAAATCAAATAATTGAGAAGGAACGGATAACATTCCATCGGAATTTCTAAAATCACTGGGGAAGTGGCAACAAAACGACAATTCACGTTGGGGTGTAGGACGTATGACTGACGATATGTCATCACACTTTCGGAAAAATATCATCCACACAATTTCGAAGAGTGCAAGAGGTGACAAGCGCGAGAATTATCGCACAAACAGCTTAACAGCATAAGCATCCAAGATGCTGACAAGAATAATATACAGAAGAATGGAAAAAAACTTGAGGGTCTGTTAGTGGACGATCAGTTTAGTTTTAGGAAAAGAAAAGATACCAAAGGGACAGTTCTGGCGTTGTGGTTGATCATCGCAGCAAGACAGAAGAAAAATAGAAACACGTTTACACGATCTGCCGATCTGGAAAAAGCGTTCGACAGCGTGCAAGATCTTCTAAATCCCTTAAAGTATAGCTAATATACAATTTGTAGAGGAATCGAAAGGGAACAATAAGAGAGGAAGACCAAGAACGAAGTACAGCGATTAAAACGGTTACAATACGAATATGTAATCTTTCAGCCCTACTCTTCAATCTGTACGTCTAAAAAGCAACGAGGGAAATAAAGAAAAGCTTCAAGTGTGGGATTAAAATTCAAGTTGAAAGGCTGTTAGTGACAAGATTCACTGATGATATTGCTATCCACAGTGAAAGTTAAGAGGAATTACATGATGTCTTGGATGGAATGAACGGTCTAATGAGAACAGATCCTGGACTGAGAGTCAATCGAAGAAAGAGGGTGACTATCCAGGGCGCGATGCGCTGTTGCCATTTTTCGGGGTGCACTCAGCCTCGTGATGCCAATTGAGGACCGAATAGTAGCGGTTTCGGTCAAGAATACCATCATAACGACCGGGAGTGCGGTGTGCTGACCCCACGTCCCTTCTATCCGCATCCTCCACTGAGGATGACACGGCGATCGGATGGTCCCAGTAGGCCACTCGTGGCCTGAAGACGGAGTGCTTTTTCTTAAAGTAACTGAGGACGTATGCTGCAAGTGATTCTCTGAGATGTAGAGGTTGGCACAACAGAAGAATTCGAGGAGGACCGCATGAAACCGGTGAGATGACTGGATAAAAAGAAAAATATAAAATAAAAACAAAAAAGAGGAGATGGGACTTAAGATATTGTTTCAGCGAAATGCTTCAGACGGTGCGGCCGAGTTATGATGCAATTCTCCACGTTTCAATTACTGTTTCATGCACATTCCATTCGATCGGGATCACGTGTCCACCGCCAGCCTCTTGCTATAGTATCCGACACTGTGATAATTTTATTTCATCATGGCGCGGGCGTTTACAGAAATCCGACTCTTTTCTCTTCGAATAAATTGTTAGCTTTCTGCCGTAGCAATACTTAAAGTTTGCTTCCCTCAAGTCATCCCATTGTCGTAGATTCGCTTCGCTGTGATGTGGTCCATATGTGCTGTGTGAATACTCAGCCTCAGTTCCTAGCAAATTTGTGTACTGGTAAACGTTGTTAGTGGTATATTCAGTGGCATTTTCCGTTCTCTACTCTGTTGCCGTCATCTGCAGTCACATTCCCTAGGTAACTTATTATAGCAGTCCACTGATGTCGGTCTTTTATTTTTCTTACACCACATATGTGACTTCAAGAGGCAGATTTACTGACTTTAAACACTAAAAAAATGTATCAGTGATTTTGGATAGGAAGCTAAACGATTCTAAGCTGAGATTAATATGAGAAACGATAGTCCACCATTCAGTATGCTTCCACAAGGGAGTATTTAACGAAAGACAGGGAAGAGTTACAGCCTCCGAACTCCATAAAGAAACACAAACCCAACTATTATCCCACTTTGAAACAGGCAGCGGCATGAATTTAGTAACAGCTGGAAGAAACCCCGATACTGACTTACAGCAAGCGCAACCAAAGCCATTTGATATGAAATATCAAAACTATTTTGTCATTCACGACGGAACTTTCTCCTTCCCACTAGGTCACTTCCTCGTTACTACTCTTCCTCATACAGATCGTCTGTTAGATGTGGGTCAGTTTCGCTTCGGAAAGATATAGCCACAAGAGCCATTTTATATTGTCGAACACTTTATCCAGTTCGACAAACTCTATGAAATGTGTCTTGATTTCTCTTCAGTTTTGCTTCCATTATCAATGGCTACGTCTGAAATTCACCGCTGGTGCCTTTATCTTTCCTAAAGCCATGCTGATCGTCCTCTGGGACAATCATTATTTTTCTTTTCCATTCTTCTGGATGTTATTCTTCTCAGAGACCTGTATGCATAAGGTGTTAAGCAGATTGTGCGATAGTTCTCGCACTAGTCTTCTCTTGCTATTTGGAACTGTATGGACGATGTTTGTTCCCGAAAGACTGATGTTTTAGCACCAGTCTCATAGATTCCACATATTCTTGTAAGCAGTCGATTTGCGGCCACTTCCACCAATGAATTTGGAAATTGCAATGGTATTATATTCATCCCTTCTGCCTTACTTGACGTTAAGTCTTCCAAAGCTCTTTTTAATTCTGATTCTATTACTGTATCCATTATCTGTCGCTATAGACTTTAGGTTAGTCTTCTGTCATGTCATCAGGCGCCTCCACCCGCTTACAGAGGCCTTCAATGAGCTCGTTCCAACTATCCACCCTCTCCTCCGCATGTAACAGTGGAGTCTCCACTGCACTTTCAATATTAGCTTACTTGGTTTTAATTTAGCTAAAGTTTATTTTGACTTTTCTATGTGTTGAGACCGTGCTTACGACAATCACATTTTTCACGCAGCCATTTGGCCTTGGCTTTCCTGCACTGCTCACACTGCTAAGTGACTTGTATTTCTGTACTCCTCAATTTCCCTGAACATTTTTGTAATTCCTTCGTTCGTCATCAGATGAAGTATTTCCTCAGTTGCCCACGACTTCCTTATAGTTACCTTCCTTCTATGTATGCCTTTCTTTCCAACTTGTGTGATTGCTGGTTCTAGAGATGACTTCTCCTCTAAAAATCAACTACCAACTAAAATATTCGTTATTTCATTACCTACAGCCTCAAAGAACTTTAAGCGTGTTTCTTCATTCCTTAGCACTTCCACATCCCACTTCGCGCATTGATTCTTCTTGACTAGTATCTTGAACTTCAGTCTACTTTTTATCGTTATCAAATTATGACCTGTGCCCTATGTCTGCTCCTGGGTACGGCTTACAATCCAGTCTATAATTTCGGAAACTCTATGTGAACATGATGTAATCTAACTAAAGTCTTCCCGTATCTCCAGGCCTTTTCCAATTATACTTATACCTTCTCCTCTTCTGATTCTTGAACAGAGTATTTCTATCTCACTTTAAATATTGAATTACCTTTTCAGTATCCTGATGCACTTCCTCTATATCTACATCTACATCTACATTTATACTCCTCAAGCCACCCAACAATGTGTGGCGGCGGGCACTTTACATTCCACTGTCATTACCTCCCTTTCCTGTTCCAATCGCGTATGG
This sequence comes from Schistocerca serialis cubense, assembly GCF_023864345.2. NCBI lineage: Eukaryota > Metazoa > Arthropoda > Insecta > Orthoptera > Acrididae > Schistocerca > Schistocerca serialis. Next base: position 231,986,154 of record NC_064644.1, read on the forward strand.
TTCGCGGGAAGAACGACTGCCGGAAAGCCTCCGCGCGCGCTCGAATCTCTCTAATTTTACATTCATGATCTCTTCGGGAGATATAAGTAGGGGGAAGCAATATATTCGATACCTCATCCAGAAAGGCACCCTCTCGAAACCTGGCAAGCAAGCTACACCGCGATGTAGAGCGCCTCTCTTGTAGACTCTGCCTCTTGAATTTGCTAAACCTCTCCGTAACGCTATCACGCTTACCAAATAACCCTGTGACGAAACGCGCCGCTCTTCTTTGGATCTTCTCTATCTCCTCCGTCAACCCGATCTGGTACGGAACCCACACTGGTGAGCAATACTCAATTATAGGTCGAACGAGTGTTGTAAGCCACCTCCTTTGTTGATGGACTACATTTTCTAAGGCCTCTCCCAATGAATCTCAACCTGGCACCCGCCTTACCAACAATTAATTTTATGTGATCATTCCAAATCATTCCGTACGCCTACTCCCAGATATTTTACGGAAGTAACTGCTGCCAGTGTTTGTTACGCTGTCATATGATCATACAATAAATGATCCTTTTTTCTATGTATTCGCAAGACATTACATTTGTCTATGTTAAGGGTCAGTTGCCACTGGCTGCACCAAGTGCCTATCCGCTGCAGATCTTTCTGCATTTCGCTGCAATTTTCTAATGCTGCAACTTCTCTGTATACTAAAGCATCATCCGCGAAAAGCCGCATGGAACTTCCGACACTATCTGCTATGTCATTTATTATTATTATTATTATTAGCGAATGTCCCCATGGGAGAACGATAAGCAGGTGATTAACATTTCTTAATGTTCTTCTTATTTCCTCAGTATTTCTTCATTGCCTCCCCAAAGGCCTTCTTCCTTTCTTCGGTCCACTTTGGTCGGAAAGGTTTAGATTCCGTCTCTGGAGTAAACTTCCACTTGTCGATTTTTCTTCTGAATGTATCCCGGTCTGATGTGTTTGTTATGTCAATTTTTGCCTTTTTCAAATCCTTCTTAACTTCAGTTACCCAGGGTATTGTTGGCTTAAGTGATGTCATATAGTCCAATAGACGTTTAGTTAACCTGTTTCCAGGTAATCTGTCTATATGTCCATAAAACTTCATCCGCCTCTTCCTGATATCTGCCTCGATGTTTGATATTTTTTCGGTTGTCTCGGTAGTCTGCAGCCTGTATCCATCTTGTGTGTATCGTGGTCCTAGGATTTTTCTAATAATTTTTCTCTCTACTTTCGTAATTTCGTGTAAATCTAATTTTCTATTCAGGGAGAGTGTTTCACTTGCATATGTGACTGTTGGTTTGATGACTGTGTTGTAGTGTCTGATTTTAGTGCCTTTTGATAGACATTTCTTGTTATATATATTTTGAATAAGTCCGAATACTTTCTTGATTTTCTGTAATCGGTTTTTTTGTGCTATTTTCTCAAGTCCTGTTGGTTCAATAACTTCACCGAGATACTTAAAGTGCTTGACTCTAGTTATTTCACCATACTTTGTTTTTAGTTTCGAAATATCTAATTTTGAGCAGATGAATTCTGTCTTCTCAAAAGAGATTTGCAGGCCAACCTTCTCAGCACATTCTTTAAGTGTCTCAATTTGTTTTACTGCTGTTTCTTCACTGTCAGTTATAATTGCCAAGTCATCTGCAAACGCTAAATAAGGGATGTTCAATTTTCCTTTACCTCTTCCTAGTTCAATTGGCTTCCAAAAGCTTTGTTTCCTTAGTGTTACTTCCCACTCTTTCATAACTTTGTCCAAAACTATATTGAATAATAGTGGTGAGATCCCATCTCCTTGTCTTACTCCTGTTTTAATTGAGAATGGTTCCGAAATTTCCCCTCTGAATTTAATTTTTGATTTGGTTTCTGTTAGTGTTTGTTCAATTAGTTTTCGGGTTTTAGTGTCTAGACCTCGTTCTTCGAGAATGTGACATAGAGACTGTCTGTCTATGGAATCGTATGCCTTTTTGAAATCAACGAATGTGCAGATTATTGGTTTTGACCTGACTGCTTTAATCTTTAAAATAGTTTTAAGGTTGAATATCTGTTCCGGGCATGATCTATTAGGACGAAAGCCTGCTTGGTAGTCTGAAATTGTATGTTCTAGTTGTTCTTGTGCCCTCTTTAGGAGACATGCAGATAGAATTTTGTAGGTAACTGGTAAAAGTGAAATGCCTCTGTAGTTGTTTACGTCTGATCTCTCTCCCTTTTTGTGCAATGGGGGAATTAGTGCACACTTCCACTCCTCTGGGATATTTTCTGTCTGCCAAATTTCTTTGATGATGCTAGTGATCTCTTTTAACGAATTTGGACCAAGGTTTTTCAGTAGTTCAGCTACAATTCCATCTTCTCCCGATGATTTATTATTTTTGAGTTTTCTAATGTGACTATAAATTTCTTCTTGAGATGGTGGTAGTGAAGTCTCATTCGTGTGTTCTGGTTGTAATCTGGGGAATCTTGTACTTGGTTGTGGGCAATTTAGGAGTTGTGAGAAATATTTAGCTAGTTCTTGGCAATTTTCTTTGTTAGTTAGTGCCAATTTTCCATTCTGTTTCCGGAAGCAGAGATTTTGTGGAGTGTATCCTTTGATTTGATTTGCGAATATTTTATAAAAATCTTGAGTGTTGTGGTTCTTAAAGTTTTCTTCAATTGTGTTTAGCTGTTCATTAAGGTATTTTCTTTTAGTTTGTCTAAGTATTTTAGCTGTTTGTTTTCTCACTTTGAAAAATGTTTGTTGTGTGGTTTCTGATTTGTCACAATTGTAATGTCATTTATATATATTGTGAAAAGCAATGGTCCCATGACACTCCCTTGTCGCACACCAGAGGTTACTTTAACGTCTGTAGACGTCTCTCCATTGAGAACAACATGCTGTGTTCTGTTTGCTAAAAACTCTTCAATCCAGCCACACAGCTGGTCTGATATTCCGTAGGCCCTTACTTTGTCTGTCAGGCGACAGTGCGGAACTGTATCGAACGCCTTCCGGAATTCGAGGAAAATGGCATCTACCGGGGAGCCTGTATCTAATATTTTCTAGGTCTCATGAAGAAATAAAGCGAGTTGGGTCTCACACGATCGCTGTTTCCGGAATCCTACAGAGCAGATTCTGGGTTTCCAGAAATGACATGATACGCGAGCAAAAAACATGTTCTAAAATTCTACAACAGATCGATGTCAGAGATACAGGCCTATAGTTTTGCGTATCTGCTCGAAGACCCTTCTTGAAGACTGAGACTACCTGTGCTCTTTTCCAGTCATTCCTCTAGAGACTTGCGGCACACGGCTATTTGAAAGGGGGAAAGTTCTTTCGCGTACTCTGTGTAGAATCGAATTGGTATCCCGTCAGGTCCAGTGGACTTTCCTCTGTTCAGTGATTTCAATTGCTTTTCTACTCCTTGGACACTTATTTCGATGTCAGCCATTTTTTCGTTCGTACGAGGATTTAAAGAAGGTACTGCAGTGCGGTCTTCCTCTGTGAAACAGCTTCTGCCTGCTGTGTCTGCGTGAGTACCTGAACTACTGTTGGCGGTGTTGGTTTGCACTTGGTTCTCATGAGAAGAACCAAATCACAATACTGTTCACAGTAAAACTCTCTCAAACTACGTTCCTATTCATAACGAATCTTACTGACGTTACACAATTTTCTGCTGCTGTTGTTATTACTCTTTACTCGTCAGACCAAAAATCCTTGTCTTTTTACCATTTCACTTCACTTAGTTGCACTATATTCTGATTGAGGCTTAAGATTTACCTTTTCAGATATTCTTGCTTCCCTCCCACGCTCAAACTATGTCATTGAACGCCCCGGCACCTAGAACGTTACCTTATCGTTGATCATTCCTTTTTCTCATGGTCGCCTCCGTCTTCGCAGTCCCCTCCCGGAGATTATACACATTATGTGCCTCTAATGCAGTGGTATCCATTGCCTCCGCATCTTCATACCGGTAATAATTGCTAATTATTCTGCCTTTTAGGGGTAGTCTCCCACACGAAGGGCAGGACAGTTCCCTAAAAATCTGTCCGCTCCGATGCCCTCATTAACAAAGCCTTTGGCAGAATGAAGGTCCCTTCTTCTGCCGGATAGCATCGGTGGCCATTGCTGATGATTTTTATTCAAAATTTGAGCAGTGGCGGTGTTAGAACCAGGTACCGATAACTTTTTGATTATTATTGAAAGACGCTATCCATAGAGCGTGTTTGAAACACTCGAAGATTCATAGGTTCTCGTTTAAGAAGATTTTTATAACCGACTGGAAATTGTACTCTTCTGCTAAAGATTAATCATGTGGTTATACGTACTTTAATTTAATGATTAATATTAACACCTGGATTCTGCTTTAACAAGTGTCCATCTTGAAATACTCGGGGCAATTGAATTTCAGTTTCATTCATTTTACTCTCGTCGAGAGGATTACCCTGCAATAACAATTTGCACCATGTGTAAGAACTGATGAGTCACCGGTCTCGAATCGTCAGAGGACAACACAACACATAACTACGAATGCCCAATGCACCTTAACGGTAGAGCATTACGTACTATGCTCTCTTCATGTCGAAGCATCAGCTCAAACTGGTTGATTTCTGCGCAGCAGAACTTAACTAGCTTAGCGCGCCTTAAAATAGATATATTCTGAAGTAGACCATCTTAAGTGACCTACATTTGCACAGATACCACTTGTCCTAGGGAACTAAACACTATACTAGCCTAAGGGGACATGGTGGATCACAGATAAGTTAGAATTAAGGGGAAACGTTATTGAGAATAAGAAAATTTCTTACACTCGTACTTTCAGTTTAGTTAACCACAACACTAGCGACTCCGTATCAGAAGACCGCGCCGATTGAACTTTATCGCAAATTACAGAATCAGCACTTTACTCCCAATGGATTTGGCAAATTGCAAATACACTTCTTGGTATATTTCTCCAATATACGTAAGATGTGACACTTTCAAAGGGAGTGTCGCCGACGAAACAAGTCAGAGGAAACAAGTCCGAAGAAACAAGTCCGAACAAAAATCACAAATACAATCTTGCACGACCTGTACACGTACGAAAAATCTGTAATCACGTTCCATCACGGAGTAAAAAACATCGCTGTTGGATACTCATTGCAGTAGGGACGGAGAGGGAGACAGTTAACGACCCACGGCTTGCCATTATCCTCAAGCCAGGCAAACAGAATAACACGAGTGCCATCCGACAACGCTTGGACAACGAACGTGGACAGCACTCGGTGCTAGCACTTGGCATCAGACGCAGATGACACTGACTTTGTTCCGCACCTGTTCATGGTTTACGTAACCCACCACACGAAGTCGGTAGCGTGTACTGTCCAAGTGCTTTATTCCCGTGCTGGTCGATGCTCACGAATTAGCGCACTTTTCACTACATTTTCTCTAACCTATACCGAACAAAACAGCGAAGTCAAGGAGCTCGCAAACAGCATCGAGCAAAATCCGACGACCCTTCAAAGAAAATCGCCCACCAGAGCTTGCCCAGACAAGATGACCACCGGCTCAGACACTGAATATCGAACCTAAGATACGACAAAAAAGGGTACCCGCTTGTTGCATTAAAGGGAACGCTCACCATTGCAATATTATCATATTAAACCAATAACAAAGGCAAGTCGTGCGGAGTCAGCAGTACAACAATCGCAGATAAACGATTTGTCCACGGACACTAGCCATTAGTACTTTGCCCTATTACTACCGAACCGAACAACGTTAATTCCGCGATGCACATGAGAGTCACACTCTCACCATATCACAGGGCCGACACACAGCTTCTCGCCTGTGTGTCCGCCACAGAGGACTCTCAGTCAACAGCACAGAAGCTAATTGCCCATCAGCGCCCCAAAGTGCAGTGCCACATAAGCAGACGTGCGATTCAAATCGCCAGAACGATGGACATCCGAAACAACACGTCATGTAATTTGCTACCTGATGTTCTCTGCACGGTTGACTACGCCTAGACTGTCCGTTTTGCATTCACGCGTCCATATTTCAATATTCCACTTGCTGCCCAGGGGCAAATAAACATGAATGGCTTACTTCTGCCATGCGTACTAGAAAGTACTAACCAACCTCATAACGTACCACTCACAATCACAATAAATATTTGTCTTCTTTGGAGTAAATATTGATGTAATGTTGTTGAATAAATTGTTCTGTCATCAATAAAAATAAATACTCACATAATTTCCCTCCCCCCCCCCCCCCCCCGCCTCTTCTCACCCTCTCATATATACAGAGTGAAGCGAAATTTGCGCACTCGGGCTTCGCAGCCCGACACCTCGCATGCCAGCGATAAGAAAATCTATGTCAAGAAATTACGACGGGCAAGTACATCCGGCAGAAAATGGACGTTAAAGAGTGACAATCTGGCAACACTGTAACCACATGTATGGTGACTACTTCTGTCAACACATGTGGCTTGTATGGCGCAGGCGGTGCATCGTATAAAGTTGTGGGTTAGCATGCAGGCGGTGCAGTAGCTTGTATCTTAATCGTCAACAGCGATTGCAGCGGGTCCTCTAGAAAACATTTGCACTTACATACTGCAGTCGTAGAAAATGTAGACTGGTCAGCTTTGGAAGAAGCCCTTACCACTCCGTGGGCGTGAATTTATTCGGACCACTTCATCTACTAGATGCGAAACCTGTTTTCTTTGTACCTTCCTCCAAGAGTCCCACAGATTAGTACCAACTATTATTCTTGACTCGTTGAGGTCCATTACAACTCGTTAGGGCCTTACGTTACCAGTAGGACTAGCAATGTGCTGTGTGAATAATGTCCAAACTCGGTTATTTGTATGTGTAATCAACATGGTCCCAACAATTATGGCTTTCATCATCGAGTCTGGTAATCGCATGCTGTTTAGTACGTATCTCATGCATTGTTATTATTGTTATTACTGTTATTACTATTATTATTATTATTATTCTATCGATAGGACTTTGGAAACGTCATATCCATTACCGTTAGGGAAACGGTGTAATTCGAAACCGAACATTTCACAACTAGCGGTGTCGGGCTGAATCATGCAGAACAATATGTGTCAGAAGGGTAATGAGCATTAGGTGGAACAGCGCACAGGACTGACGGCGTGTTTATACTGTATGCGCTGTCCACCAGACGGGGAGTAGTCGAGAGCGGAGTAACGCGCCCGTGACAGACTCCAATTGACATGAGTACACGTATTGAATTTTCTCATTGTAAATCCCTAAATCAGTGTGGCAGACATAGGGCACAGACAAACGATGTATATGTGGATATGCTTCTGGTTCTTGGTGCATCTGCTAACCGGGCTGGTGTTGCCTCTCGTGAATATGCTGCTAGATATCCTCGTCGACGCCATGCACAAAAATGTGTTTGCCATCTGGAGCTACGCTTTCGGGAGTCAGATTGTCTCCTTCCACCAACGTGTGACAGAGGTCGTCCACGGACTCGCTGTACCCCAGCTACTGAGGAAGCTACTCTGGAGGTCATACACAAAGAACCTCAACGAAGTACACGTAGCGTACAAGGCAGCCTGCATGTTTTGCAGAGCACGGTCGTTAACATGCTGCACGAGCATGGGCTCCTATCATTAAGCTTTCACGCAACACCTGCGTCCTGCACATCGCCATCAGAGAATGCAATTCTGTGAATGGTTCCAACAACAACAGGAAGCTAACGATGACTTTAAGAACACCGTACATTGGTCAGATGAACCAGCATTCACTCGTGAGGGTGTCTTCAATATGCAAAATGCCCACCATTGCTGTGAGGTTAACCCGCACATCACCCGCGGCCGTAGATATCAAGATCGCTTTGGTATCAACGTTTGCGCCAGAATATTAGGCGACTGGTGGTTGGTCCCTACATATTGCCTGACCGGTTGACTGCACGAAGGTATCATGCATTCCTCTCGAACTATCTGCCTGACGCTCTGGAAGATTTTCCACTACATGCTCACCAGGGGATATGGTTCCAACGTGATGGTGCACCTCCACACTCTGGAATTAATGTGCGACAGTATTTGGACAGAATATTTCAAGGGAAATGGCTTGGACGTGTGGGTCCAGTTGTATGGCCACCGCTTTCACCTGACCTAAATCCCCTGGATTTCTTCCTGTGTGGACACATGAAACAGCACATGTACTCTACTTCGCTGACGGATGTGGAAGAATTGGTAGCGCGTGTTCATGCTGCTCGTGTTACTGTGGATGCACATTTGGTGCGAAGGGACCAGAGTTGTATGATCTAGTGAGTTGCGCATTATTTGGACGTGGAGCGAGGTCGCTTTGTGCATCTGTTGTTCTGAGGACAACGTAATCTCTTGTGAAGGTCATGTGCTCATTAATATGGACATCATTATTGTCACTGGTTCCTAATGTGCGACGTCTGAACGCTCATATGTAGTATAAATGAGAAGCAGATATTGTGTTATTGTACTGTGCTGTCATCTTTAGCATTTCGAAACTGATATTGTTTTTGTAGTTCTTCTCTCCTATGACAGGTCATTTGTTTCAACTGTCTATTTCTTATTTGTTTAACCATGTATTTGTTATGTTCAGCGCTGCAAAATGTTGTAAATTTAGGATACGAGTGACCTAAGAAATGGTATATACTACAGAATAAAATGTCAGAATGAAATTAGGAAATAAAAAAGAATGCGCCCCAACCGAGGATCTTACCCTCGACCTCCTGCATGCTAACCCAAAGCTTTATACTCTGCACCAACTTCACTGCACATGGGAGCTATGATGCCAGAAGTAGTCACCATACATGTGGTTACAGTGTTGCCAGATTGCCACCCTTTAACGTCCTTTCTCTGCCGGATGTACCCCCCCCCCCCCAGAAGAAATTTTGGGACAGACGTTTCTTTATCGCTATCATGTGAGGAGTCGCACTGCGAAGCCTGAGTGCCCGAATTTCGCTTCACCCTGTATATATACAGGATGGTCCACTGATCGCGACCGGATCAAATATCTCACGAAATAAGCGTCAAACGAAAAAAACTACAAAGAACGAAACTTGTCTATCTTGAACGGGGAAACCAGATGGCGCTATGGTTGGCCCGCTAGATGGCGATGCCAAAGGTCAAACGGATATCAACTGGGTTTTTTAAATCGGAACCCCCATTTTTTATAACATATTCGTGTAGTGCGTAAAGAAATATGAATGTTTTAGTTGGACCACTTTTTTCGCTTTGTGATAAATGGCTCTGTAATAGTCACAAACATATGGCTCACAATTTTAGACGAACAGTTGGTGACAGGTAGGTTTTTAAATTACAATACAGAAAGTAGGTACGTTTTAAACATTTTATTTCGGTTTTTCCAATGTGATATATGTATGATACATGTACCTTTACGAACTTATCACTTCTGAGAACGTATGCTGTTACTGCGTGATTACCTGTAAATGCCACATTAACGCAATAAATGCTCAAAATGATGTCCGTCAACCTCGCTGCATTTGGCAACACGTGTAACGACATTCCTCTCAACAGCGAGTAGTTCGCCTTCGGGAATGTTCTGACATGCATTCTCAATGCGCTGACGCATGTTGTCAGGCTTTGTCGGTGGATAACGAAAGCAAATATCCTTCAACTTCCCCCACAGAAGGAAATCCGGGGACGTCAGATCCGGGTGAGGGCCATGGTATGGTGCTTCGACGACCAATCCACCTGTCATGAAATATGCTATTCAGTTCTGCTTCAACCGCACGCGAGCTATGTGCCGGACATCCATCATGTTGGAAGTACACCGCAATTTGTAATGTAGTGAAACATCTTGTAGTAACATTGGTAGAACATTACGTAGGAAATCAGCATACATGGCACCATTTAGATTGCCATCGATAAAATGGGGGCCAATTATCCTTCCTCCCATACTGCTGCACCATACATTAACCCGCCAAGGTCGCTGATGTTCCAATTTTCGCAGCTATCATGGACTTTCCGTTGCCCAATAGTGCATTGTATGCCGGTTTACGTTACCGCTGTTGGTGAATGACGCTTCGTCGCTAAATAGAACCCGTGCAAATAATCTGTCATCGTCCCGTAATTTCTCTTGTGCCCACAGGAAGAAACGTACACGACGTTCAAAGTCGTCGCCATGCAATTCCTGCTGCATAGAAATATGCCACGGGTACAATCGATGTCGATGTAGCATTCTCAACACCAATGTTTTTGAGATTCCCGATTCTCGCGCAGTTTGTCTGCAACTGATGTATGGATTAGTAGCGACAGCAGCTAAAACACCTACTTGGGCATCATCATTTGTTGCAGGTCGTGGTTTACGTTTAACATGTGGCTGAACACTTCCTGTTCCCTTAAATAACGTAACTATCCGGCGAACGGTGCGGACACTTGGATGATGTCGTCCAGGATACCGAGCAGCATACATAGCATACGCCCGCTGGGCACTTCGATCACTACAGCCATTCATTAACACGATATCGACCATTTCTGCAATTGGTAAACGGTCCATTTTAACACGGGTAATGTAACACGAAGCAAATACCGTCCGCACTGGCGGAATGTTACGTGATACCACGTACTTATACGTTTGTGACTATTACAGCTCTATTTATCACAGAGCGAAAAAAGTGGTCCAACTAAAACATTCACATTTCTTCACGTACTGCACGAATATGTAATAAAAAATGGGGGTTCCTCTTTAAAAAAAAACGCAGTTGATATCCCTTTGACCGTTGGCAGCGCCATTTAGCGGACCAACCATAGCGCCATCTGGTTTCCCCCTTCAAGCTAGACGAGTTTCGTTCTTTGTAGTGTTTTTCATTTGACGCTTATTTCACGAGATATTTGGCCCGGTCACTTTCAGTGGACCGCCCTGTATATGAGAGAGAGAGAGAGAGAGAGAGGGGATGGGGGATTATATGAGCACTTATTTTTATTGATGATAGAACAACATTACATCAATATTGTAGTAGGACTATGGGAAGTAAGATGTTCCTGCAAGAATATTGCATAGACTTGTGGCGAATGTAAGCAATGTACATGACTGTTGCCAGCTGTGGTCACGAGAATGTACGGTCGCAAGAAGACCAGGTTCTCGTTGGCCGTGGCTCTACAAGAGGGAATAATATCGTGTTCGGTGTATGGATGCGGCCCAGCGTACGGCATCTGCAGCGTAAATTTGGGCAGCAGTTCTTACCACAGCGACACAACGAAGTGTTACAAATCGGTTACATTAAGGAAAACTCCGTGCCAGACGTCCTGTAGCGTGCATTCAAATGGCCACAAACCACAGCCATTTGTAACTTCAGCGATGTCAAACGAGAGCTCATTCGATAACGGGACGGAGGCCTCTTGTGTTTTCCGATGAAAGATTGTTCTGCCTCGGTGACAGCGATGGCCACGTGTTGGTTAGAAGGAGGTCAGTTAAGGGCCTGCAACCAACCTACCTGTGTGCTAAACACAATGGATCTGCATCTAGAGTTTTGGTCTGGGGTGTGATTTCATATGACAATAGGAACACCCTTGAGGTTATCTCACTCTGCCTGAATGCAAATCTAAACTGTGGCCTGGAGATTCGACCTGTTGTGCTGCCGTTATTGACCAGCATTCCAGGGGCTGTTTTCCAACAGAATAATTTCCACATACCACGGTAGTAACCCATCATCCTCTACAGAGTGTCGACATGTTGCCTTGATCTTTCCGATCACCAAATCTGTCTCCAGCCAATCACATATGGGACATCATTGGACGGGAGCCCCAGTATCATCCAGAACCAGCTTCTCTATTGACCGACCAGTAGCAACAGGCATAGAACTCCATCGCACAAACTGGCATCTGGCACCTCCACAAGACAATGCATACATTTTTGCATGCGTGTATGCTACATTCTAGGAGTTATACTGGTTATTAATATATCAGCATTTCACATTTGCAGTGGTTTATCTCACGCTTGCATTGACCTGCGATCCTGCAGTGTTAACCACTTAAACATGTTAACTAGACAGATGTATTCACAAAATTTCGATATTCTGCGTTATTTACTTTTTCGTGTTGCGATATTTTATCAGTCAATGTCTATACGTGTCGAATGAAGCACGTTTAAGAACCAGTCATTTCTAGACCTAAAGTGCAAGTGGGCCTCTAAAAATAGTTACCAACAAAGAAGGTGGATGACGTCCACCCATGAGATTCTTTACACATGGAGAACTCATACAAAATCAGTATAGACTAAAGGCCTACTTATTTTCAATGAAGTTTATTGTTTGTTATTCCTGTTATCTTGCGTTTGTTGGCTAAGTGTACTTCAACAGCAGGATATGTGCAGTATAAGAACATAACGGATTTCCAGCACATTGTCGTCAAGTCTAGAGTAAATATACAAGGGTTGTTCGGAAAGTAAGGAACGATTAGAAACAACAGTGAAAATCAAAACTGTTCTCTTTGCACATTTAGCTACACCTTACAGCTACGTCTCTACATAGTCACCGCTCCAACTTAGACATTTTTCGGAGTGTTATACCAAATTTACAACATCATCGTCGTAGAAGGCAGCCACCTGTGCTTTCCGCTGGTCTATCGCGCGTAGCCTGCGCCGAAGTGTTGTCTTCGTATCCAGAGTTTGATGTGAATAGAGATGATACTGAGGACGAGCCAGTTAGGGCTGTGTTGTCGGTTACCCAACATTTCCCATCGAAAAGGCTGCAGGGGCGTCTTTACTGCCCCTGCAGAGTGCGGCTGAGAATTGCTACGAATAAGGAAGTGCGTGGCAGTTAGGTAGGCTGCATTCATTAAGGCGAAGCCTCCCAGCGGGCCCTCCTACTTGGCGGGAGACATCGTTGTTCTATGCACTTTCACTCGCTCAAAGTGCGCGCACAACTGAAAAGAGTGTCTTGATGCGATCGACGGGCATACTAGAGACACTGCACAAAACGTGTGTGAAAAGCCTCGTCGGATTTTCACAGTAGTTTCCATTTCACGACCAATCGTTCCTCACTTTCCGAAAAGCCCTCGTAATATCATCCATGTTGCACACAATCGCTTAATCGACACAGTTACTGTTGTTGCATTACAACCACCAGCTACATTCTAACGGAATTGTGATGCAACCTATCTGTGAACAATATTTTCATTTCGGATGCTAACTGCCTTTAAGAGTAAATGGATTTTATATATGCTGCAATAATCTGTCATAGCTAATTAGGTAGTTTCGCTGTTAATATATGTCGCTGACTCTCCCTTATAGAGACACTTAAAATGATGTCCCACGTTTTTCTGTTGTTATTGTGCATTGTGTGAATTTATATAACGCTGCCCTTGATGTGATTTCATTCTAGTCTTTTCAAGCGCCAACACCGATGGTTTGAAGATATGCCGTCCCTTTGCTTATTCCCACTGCCTTTCTGATCAAAAGACTTTGTTATCAATTCATGTTTTGTCCATTTTGTCTTCGTCTTGAAGCTCCACCTGCTGCAGCAGTGGATACTAATCATCATGCTTTTGTACCATCAATGACTTTGGAGAGTCTAGCATCTCAGAGCCTCACACCTGCTTTCAGCTAAACTCTGACAATCAGCGCATATCTGTAATACTACACATCGGAGGTCTGGAAACTAGGGAAACACTGAGACCATTTGTCGAATACTGCAACGAGACAAGTTGGATGAAAGAGTGATTAAAGTGAGATACACTCTTATTCGAGTCCTTTCCTCGGTGTATATTGTACTGCCTTACTTGCCACAACTGTTTTGCTTAGCAATGAAAACTAGAGCGTAGAAACGATATTTTGTGGCACGTTCAACGCCGTTGAGAATGAGATGTAATAGATATGTTTGAAGGTGTTCAGGGCCTGCGGCTGTAATGGCCTCGTTGTGGCAATAAGTTGTGAAGAGCCTCTGCTGCTCACGGTGAAACTCATGAGGTAACAAAGACATGACTGTGCAAATGATCAGTTTAGTTATCTCTGAATTACATGTTTAATCGAAATATAGAATACTCCTTTCATAAACAGTCTCTACACTTGGATAATTTTCGGCGTTTCATGTTGTCTATTAAAGTGTTTTGAACCGTGTTTTTCCTGTCTGTCACTGCGGACGAACCAGGAAATGGGGTGAAGGCGTAATGCGCAAAGGGGACGATTTGTCTGACGCCCAAACGGCGTCATTGGATTTCAGGCCAGTGATGGGAACATTTTCGAACTGGCTAATTTTGCGACCGTCCGCGTGCCGCCATGGTTAAAGCACACCGTCAATAGCAAAATGGCGCTATTCGGCCATGGATGACAGGAGTAAACGATCACTGCGAAGATGTTTACGGGGGAAAGACGAGCAACTGTCGAGCAGCTAATCGCCCAGATGATCCAAGGTGCTAACAACAGTGTCTGCTCAACGACCGTTGAGGAAACGTTGCTGCATATGGATGTCTGCAGCAGACACCTGGCTCATGCACCCATGCTGACTGCTGCTCATCGGCGAGGAACACTGGAATTACCACTCTAATATCACAACAGGACATCCCCTGAGTGATGACTGATTGCCTTTTCAGATGAATCACGTCTTATGTTCCATCAGACAGATGGTCAGCATGAAACGTCTGAAAGCAACCTGCAAATTTCCTCGGATGAGTAAAGGACAGTATGTTTTCGTGGCATTTAATCGATGATATCTTCATTCTGGAACGCACAATGGATCAACACAAGTATGCATTTATCCTTGAGGACTATGTCCACCTTGACAGGCAGTTTGTTTTTCCTCAGCAATATGGCATCTACCAGCAGGACAATGCAATATGTCACACAGCTGGAAATGTTCTTACGCTCTTGGAAGAGCACCAGGATGAGTTTACCTTCCACCTCTGGCCACTAAAGTTTCCTGATTTAACTCCAGTGGAGAAAATTTGGGACCATCTCGATCGGGCTGTTCACGCCATGGATACTCAACCGAGAAACCTGACACGGCAGGTCACGGCACTGGACTCCACATAGCTCGTAGAGGGATGTGTCCCTCCCGAACACTTCATTTACTCTCTTCCTACACGTCTCGCCGCGGTAGACGCTGCAAAAGGTGATTGTTCAGGTGGTCACATCAAGGCGACTGGACAGCGTATGTACGCCATGTAGAATCACAATAAGTGATTGCAAACCAGACTGGACATTTGTCTAGATGTATGTCAGTTGTATCCGACTTAAACGTGATACCTAAGGAATTACGATACGATAAAAATTTAAGGAAACTGAATACACATCTTGATTGGAGTGTTAAAAAGGTACACTACTCGAGAGAAAATGTTAAGCTTCTAGGACACGGTCGGATGTTACTCTAGCTTCGTACATGGACACACAATCGTTGGGTATGTAAGTGATTAAGTTTGGAATTCTCAGTGACAAGTAGGACGCTCGCCAGAGTGTATTAGTGACTTTTATGTTTGCTATTGTTATCTCGTCTGGCAGTGTGTATAAAGGGCGTCAACTGCATCATATTTTGGTTAATCACTGTGAAAGACACGGAGATGCCACTTTATTCTACGATACATCCTTATCAGCCTCTGAGAGGGGCCGGCCGGTGTGGCCGTGCGGCTCTAAGCGCGTCAGTTTGGAACCGCGTGACCGCTACGGTCGCAGGTTCGAATCCTGCCTCGGGCATGGATGTATGTGATGTCCTTAGGTTAGTTAGGTTTAAGTAGTTCTAAGTTCTAAGGGACTGATGACCTCAGTAGTTAAGTCCCATAGTGCTCAGAGCCAACCTCTGAGAGGGGCTTCATTAACCCAGTTAATCGAATCGTGCAATTTCCAGGTTTATGGTGAATTCAGATGCCACAGTGGCCCGAAGTTGGGCTGCTTGTGAACGTGAGGTCTAGCATATTCATTGTCAAGGTTCCGGTAGACCACGTCTGACCATCAAAAGGCAGGATCGCTGTCTTGTGCACCACACCAAGCACTAGGTAATCACCAAAATAAAAAAAATAAAAAAACTGCTTCTGGAAAAGCGCCCTGGCTGGGAAGCATGAACTGCCGACGAATGGCTTTTGCATCATATTCAGCTATATGTCGCAGTTGTACACGGCCCTGAACAACCATCGCTGGTATGACAGCGACCTGGGGAGGAGGTCCGTTTTCTCCAGTTTTGGAGAATCACAGCAGTGTGAACATCTGGCTTCATAGTCTTGGGAGCCATCTGGTATGGCGTCAGGTCGCAGCTAGTGGTGACTGAGGGAACTCTGATGATGCCACGGTAAGTCACAGACGTCCTGACTCGCCGTGCGTTACCTCTCACTCGACAATATGGTGGTGCCATTTTGAACAAAGCTTGTAGTCTCATGTCACGAACTGCCTGTACAGTGTTCAGATAAACCAGTGGTCAGCAGAATCCCGAAATCCGTCCCCATAGAACAAATGGGTTGCGAATTCCGTACAAGAGCCGGTTTGCAACATATCATGGACCGATAACAACACTTATGGATCAGTTTGCATCCGAAGAGGATATAGCCGATCCGGGCCGCATCCAGGCCAAACGTGATGCAATGTCTTACTGATAAACGGTCTTGTCGTACCAAATTCTGCGTAAATATCACTCAGTCTTGTAATCAGTGAAATGACATCACGTATCTTCTCAACAGAAGGTGTTTTATTTTGTTTTCTTTGTTAGACAGTGTGTTGCAAGATCACAGGCCTAAGACCATTCAGGAACACAGAGGGCGATAGAAACATGCTCTTTTGATCTGAAGATATTCATTTTTTTAAAGCACATGTTTATGTATTGTATCGACATGGAGCATCGGAATTGAATACGAGGTACCTGCCGCCTTCGAAGCATCGATTGAAATGGATATATCCCTCTTACACATTTCCCTGATCATTACCGAACTACTACGAGTATGCTGTAATGACGCGTTGTTCGATTTAACAAATTAAAACAAATGCTAATGAAGAAACATTGTTTGAGCATACCACCCACGGGAAGTAACAAAATGAATAAAGTGAATGTTTTATTAGCGATTCCTGCTGCACAATTCTGTGGCTCTGTGTCTTAGGCGATTCGGTCCCAGAAGATGAATGCCGATAGGCCACTACTTTCTCAATACTTACAGCTAGAGCAGCTTCCAAACATAACAAATGAACCGCATGAATCTTACTTCGAGGATCTTAACACAAAAACAATTTTTATGCTATCAGCTCAGGGCGGTAGAAACTGATCGCGTCTCTATTCGTGAACAATGGCAGAATGTGAGCGAAGATGAAATGAGGCAGGGTAAAACAGGCAACTTTGAAAGAAAGAACGGTTCTGTTCTTTTGGGAGACCTTAGAAATCTTTTACTACACTGTTTCCTTCTTTTCCTTAGTAGGTCCAACCTCTGGTCACTTCTGTACAAAGACCACAAAAATTACCCTTCTTTGTAAACTCAGATTTTTTATAGGCGAAGCAGTTGTCTGTTAGAAAGTATTAGTTTTAAAAGTTTGAATAAAAGCCAATAATACCTTTCGCTTACTGAAAGCACTTGTAGCACTTGTATACAGGGTCCCATAGATGCACTATTCAGTATTCAGTGATACGACAGTAACGATAATTCGAAGTAAAGATTTCTAGCAAACACGGGTTCTAAACTGTATATCTTAAGAAACCATAAGCCCTTATTCATTTTAGACACTGTGAAACAAATCTATCCTACGACCAGTTCGTTGCTTTCCATGTTTTGGGAGGAGATAGTAGGGACTAAAACAAGCAAATATTGTCGAGCGAACATGGGCTCTAAAATGCATACCCTAAGAATTTCAGTAGAATAGATATGTTTGACAGTAGTGCAGAACAAGAAGTGCTCATACCTCGGGAAGTATGAACTTTAGAGATAATGTTTACTAGACTTTTTTCTAGTCTTTGTCTATACTACCACCTTTCAATAAATTCCAAGAGTAAAGAGCTTACAGCAGAAGAGATCAATTTCACATTATCGAAGATGAAGAGGTGCTCATAGCTCTTACGGGAGGCACTGCACAGCCCTTGTTTTGAAGACTTTCTGCTTCGAATGATGATAGTACTTCTGATACCCCTGTATATTGACCATTCCTTCTGGACAAATCGTGTAGGTCAAAAAACGAATACAATGCGGAACTTTAAAACGTAGTAGCCATTGAATAATATGATCAATACGCCACAGTCACATGTTACATTATCTGGAAGTAATACCTTGTGGTGAAGTTAAATGGAAAGAAAACAGTGGGGATGGTGTAACTCGAACAAAAGTCAAGCCGCGATGTGTTTCAATGATACTGGGCAACAACAGATTGTCTTTAAAAGATATTGGAAACGAACAACTTGAATCTCACGTATTGGAATAAAAGTAAATCTTGATTCACATTGATAGTGCAAACCTAGAGGGAATTACAATGGTTACACACATAAGGAAATAGAACTTGGCCACCGCATCACCCATTTTACGAACATTGTAAAATACTTAACACTAGTTTTATTACATCCTTTATTTATCATATTGTTGTGGTTGTTGTTGTGGCTTTCAGTCCAGAGACTGGTTTGATGCAGCTCATCATGCTACTCTATCCTGTGCAAGCTTCTTCATCTCCGAGTAACTACTGCAACCTACATCGTTATGAATCTCCTTAGTGTAATCATCTCTTGGTCTACCTTTACGACTTTTACCCTCCACCAGAGGTTCCCAAATTTTTGTTAGTCACGCGCCCCTTCTGCCGAAAAGAAAACTTCCGTGGCCCCTCCCCCCCCTCCCTCCCAAAAAAGTAGAGATTTTTATTAATTATCAATAAACTATTGAAAAATTTGTGATGGTGACGTCATGTAAAATGCTGAGCTGCTAATGTATCGAGTCGCAGTTATTACGTCATCAGTCTAGTTTAGTGACTATAAACCACTCCTAAAGCAAAGAAAGTCCTTGGTAAACAAGGAAATATAGTTGCGACCTTTGCAGATTAGTGGATGAGGGCCATTATTTTAAGATGAGTGTAGCTTATTACTTTCACTCATTATCAAAAATAGTCACTCAGTCACGGTGTTAACGAACATCACAGATTTGTACATCTATAGCGCTCCCGATTGTCATTGCGCATAGGTTCGCATTTATGTCAACGACAACAGTTACCGAACGGCGACA
Source organism: Schistocerca serialis cubense (assembly GCF_023864345.2). Lineage (NCBI taxonomy): Eukaryota > Metazoa > Arthropoda > Insecta > Orthoptera > Acrididae > Schistocerca > Schistocerca serialis. The sequence goes on from NC_064644.1 coordinate 232,005,245, forward strand.
AAGGTCCCAGAACCAGACAAAAAATAAAAAAATAAGTTTTACGAAATTATTTTGCAGACTACACAGAACTTTAAAAAATAAGAATAAAACAACTTCCTTACCTTGATTACATTCCCTAATGATTTCTTCACCAGTATACGATTTTAGGACTACTCTTCGCTTGCCATATCTAGAATAAACTTTCGCTGTGTCTTCATCCAGAAGAAATACTATTATTAGTTGAAATAACATACCACACGTAACATCAGAATCCATAAGGATCACACGCAGTATTTATATTTAAATCAGATTCACTATGATTATTTTATATTATTTCTTCAAAATAATTTTTTGTAATTTTACAGTATTACCTACGTGTAAGGATAGTTAGAAGGAAAATAACAAGTTCTCTTATAATGTGACATATTTATTATAAAAATATTATTTCCACACACATATGGCAGGAAACAAACAAATAAATCAATGTGAAGGATGAGCTTGCATATTTTTTACAAGATTTTGAATTCTTGGCTGAATAGTAGAAACTGCGCAACGTAATGCATTGGCAATACTGAGTTTGCTTCTAAGCTTATTTTTTATCGCCACTACCGCTGAAAATGCCCTTTCGCACAAATAAGTAAATACAGTTTCAGTGCTTGTTCTGCTGTGCTGGGATACGCCGTGAGATATTTCACCCAAAATAAAGGCTTATCCATCTTCTCAAAGTCATACTTCGCTGCAGAATGATTTTTAATTTCTAAGACTTCCTCTTGTAGTCTGTCTGGCAACACATCCACGTCAACACGAAATGGATCCATCGCTAACCTATAATAAATATTATCATCACAATTGTTACGGAAGTATCGGTCGAATTCATCAATGAGGTGCTGCAAATGGTTCGATATTTTACTCTTAGTATCAGTATCCTTAAAATCGTTTTGAAAGCGGGCTTCTTCCAGGATTCCAAACAATCTGGGAAAGCAGGAGTAATTGCAGACTAAAATTTTACGTTTCCATAGTTGCAACTTATCAGTAAATGCTTTGATGGCATCCTGATAAAAAATTATGTTTGACTCTCCACCATGTAATTTCAAATTCAATGTGTTTAAAGATTCGAAAATATCTGACAGATAAGCCAATGCAACATGAACACCGGGCTTTCTAAATTCCACATACAATTCAGTTTGTTTGTTATTTTCGAAAAACTGCATCACTTGTCTCGAAGTTCAAATAATCTTCCTAGCATATTTCCTTTTGAGAGCCAGCGTACTTCTGTATGAAATAAGTGTTTTATACTCTGATCTCAAGTCTTCACAAAAAGCCGTAAATAACCTGGAATTTAACGCACTCTTTTTAATATGATTCACGATTTTGATGCACACTTTCAAGACATCATTGAGTTCCTTCGGAAGTGTCTTAGCAGCCAATGCTTGACGGTGTATTACTCAGTGGATGGCGGTAACACTAGCTTTTCTTTCTCTGACCATCTGCACGAATCCTTAGCGACATCCAATCAGTGATGGGGCGCCGTCTGTGCCTATACCTATCAGTTTCTGCCATGATAACTCATTTTTACAAAAGAATTCAGAGACGGCTGCCATTATATGAATTGCTTTTGAAGTTGACTTTAACTCTGTAGAAAACAGCAACTCTTCTTTAATTACTTCATTTTCTATATAGCGAACGAAAGCTAGCAGTTGGAAACAATTCGCAACAATTCGCAACATCGGTGCTCTCATCTAATTGTATTGCGAAAAACTGCGATTGTTTGACGGCCATAACTAATTGATTTTCTATGTCTTCGGCCATATCATCAATCCGACGTTTCACAGTATTGTCAGAAAGCGGTATTTGTAAAAGTTTTGGTTTACTTTCTGACCCAACAACAATATCAGCAGCTTTCAACAAACAGGGTTTGACTAGTGTCTCTCTGATGACTTTTCTTGGTCCTTGAAATAAGTAGCAATAACTCATACGAGGCTTCCAGTACCTTTTCTGATGTCTGAGCGAAGGATCCAGCAGTGTCCAACTTCATTCGTTTCAAATTATCACATTTTGCAGCAAAAAATTCCTTCAGCTTCTCTTTCAATGCACCATGCTTTGCCCACAAATGGCGTTCCAGACGAGGTGGTCTCATGGAATCATTGCTCAATAAATCATAGCAAATAGCACATTGCAGCTGTTCAACACCATTTTTTGTATAGAAGCAAAACCGTATTTGATACAATCATCATTATATTTACGTTTTTTCACGACACTCATGGTGAAGTAAATGAAGTAGAAAGAAAACAAGAAGTTAACAGTATAATTTCGCACTAGCACTGATTTTGCTGAGGCAGAACTGTGAAAGATTCAATGCGATTTCAGCAAAATCCAATACATCAGATGTGTCAACAACTGCAAGCAACCAGCTGAAATAAAGGAAAGCTACTGTCGTCTGTCGGCACCTCAGATGACTGCCTGTGAGGAGTGGGGCGAAGAACGGGGAATCCCAGCCGCAGCGCAGGTAGTCAGTGCACTGTCTGTCTGCGACCTGTTGGCCGAGCAGGGCTCTTGCTGGTTAGAAACGGGCTTTTCCAGGATTAGGGCGGAAATAGTCCACAGGCACTCTAAGAATTTGCTACCTGTTCTGTGGTGCTGTTCTGAGCAGTGCAGCCTGGGGTTTTATGCGAAAATCGTTTTCGTGCCCCCTATCTTTCGCTACTTATAAATGAAACGTTATAAGTTTTGAGATAACATCAATGAATTGGTTGTCAAATTTCACAGTAATTAAGTAAGGTCATGGATACACCTCATACATCGCTGGAAACTGTACACAGTGCTAAGCAGTTATCTCTGTGCTCGTGCCAAAAGAAGCCATTGTCGCAGCAAAGAACGTACACTAATTTCGAACGAAATTATACCGTATTTCGAAAAGGCAGAAGAAAAATAACTGTTTTGTCAGATAAGTAATCCGAGTGAAAGAGCTGTAGTAAAGAAAAAAAAATTGCCTCACTGATGGACTTCATTGTCTACCTAGCTGGGTTATGTTTCATTGTTAGCAGTCACGACAATGTTTCCAGAACGGCGTGAAATACTCTGCTCAGAACTAACACTTCTTCTAATTTCACAATCACGTCGTGCACATTTTTCTGTTGACAAAGGGCATAACCCTGACGTCCAAATTACGAACTCGCCAGTTCATTTGAAGCGTATACAATCTATTTAAGTCACTGTAATCGCATCACATGGGGATCCGTGGGTTGACAGGGTAATAAAACGGCATTTTTACAGTTACGCAGTATAAGTGATTATTACACTGATGAACATAGCCTACTGCGGCCAAAAGTTATAACATGATTATGTTCAGTTCATGTGTAAAAATGTACGGAATAGTTAATACCTGAATTTTCTGTTTTCCAAATGTCAGAAGTAAGTTGTTTACAAATCTGATATATTAGAATTAACGCATATCGCCTTCGTAATTTTGAGAGTTTCTGTGTGTGACATTCTAAACATGCCATTCTAAACGTGACCTTCAAAAGCTGTATGTTCTAGGATATGTTATTGAGATAGGATTGTGGGAAGTCGGACGCCAAACGATTGCATTTAGCACCATAACCTATCATTAATACCTGCACATTCATTTTAATTAAAATATCGATATTAAAAAGAAATATTAGGTTTATACCGCTAACTCCACCCGGGCCCCCCTTGCAATATCATCACGCCCCCCCCCCCCCCCCCCCCCGGGGGGGCGCGGCCACCAGTTTGGGAACCCATGCTCTCCACGATTTCCACCATTTACTCTTCGCGCCAATTCTATTCAGTACCTCCTCATTAGTTACAGGACCTACCCATCCAATTTTCAGCGTTCTTCTGTAGCACCAAGCTTCTATTCTCTTCTTGTCGAAACTATTTGTCATCCATGTTTCACTTCCCTACATGGCTACACTCCATACAAACATTTTCAGAAAAGATTTCCTGGCACTTAAATCTACACTTGGCCGGCCGCGGTGGCCAAGTGGTTCTAGGCGCTTCAGTCCGGAACCACGCGACTGCTACAGTCGCATGTTCGAATCCTGCCTCGGGCATGAATGTGTGTGATGTTCTTAGGTTAGTTAGGTTTAAGTAGTTCTAAGTTCTAGGGGACTGATGACCTCAGAAGTTACGTCCCATAGTGCTCAGAGCCATTTGAACCATTTTTGAACAAAATCTACACTTGATGACAGCAAAGTTCTCTTCTTCAGAAACGTTTTCCTTGCCATAACCAGTCTACATTTGATATCCTCTTTACTTCGACCATCATCAGTTATTTAGCTCCCGAATAAGCAAAACATATCTATTGCTTTACAGGTCTCATTTCCCAATCTAATTCCCTCAGCATCACCTGACTTCATTTGACTGCATTCCAGTATCCTCATTTTGCTTTTGTTGAGGTTCATCTTACATCCCCCTTTCAAGACACTGTCCATTCGGTTCAACTGCTCTTCCAGGTCTTTTGCTGTCTCGACAGAATTACAATGTCATCGGTAAACCTCAAATATTTGATTTTTTTCAGTGGATTTTAATTCCCGCTCCAAATTTTTCTTTTTTTTCCTTTACTGCTTGCTCAAAATACAGATTGAATAACACAGGCGTTAGACTAAAAAGTTCAAATGTGTGTGAAATCTTATGGGACTTAACTGCTAAGGTCATCAGTCCTTAAGCTTACACACTACTTAACCTAAATTATCCTAAGTACAAACACACACACCCATGCCCGATGGAGGTCTCAAACCTCCGCCGGGACCAGCCGCACAGACAATGACTGCAGCGCCTGCGACCGCTCGGCTAATCCCGCGAGGCGGCGTTAGACTACAACCTCGCTTCACTCTCTTCTCAATCGCTGCTTCCCTTTCATGACCCTCTACTCTTGTAACTGCCATCTAGTTTCTGTACAAATCGTAAATGGCTTTTCATTCCCTGCCACCTTCAGAATTTGAAAGGGGGCATTCTAGTCAAAATTGTCAAAAGCTTTCTCCAAGTCTACAAATGCTAGAAACTTACGTTTGCCTTTCTTAAACTATCTTTGAAGATAAGTCGTAGGGTCAGTATTGCCTCACGTGTTCCAACATTTCTGCACAATCCAAGCTGATCTTCCCCTAGTTCGCCTTCTACCAATTTTCCCATTCTTGTGCAAAGAATTCGTGTTATATTTTGCAGCCATGACTTATTAAACTGATAGTTCGGTAATTTTCACGTCTGTCGACGCCTGCTTTCTTTGGGATTTGAATTATTGTATTCTTCTTGAAGTCCGAGGGTATTTCACCTGTCTCATGCATCTTGCTCACCAGACGGTAGAGTTTTGTCAGGACTGGCTCTCCCAAGGCTGTCAGTAGTTCTAATGGAATGTTGTCTACTCCCGGGGTCTTGTTTCGATTCAGGTCTTTCAGTGCTCTGTCAAACTCTTCACGCAGTATCATATCTCTCATCTCATCTTCATCTACGTCCTCTTCTTTTTCCATAATATTGCCGTGAAGTACATCACCCTTGTATAAACCCTATGTATACTCCTTCCATCTTTCCGCTTTCCCGTCTTTGCTTAGGACTGGTTTTCCATCTGAGCTCTTGATACTCATACAGGTGGTTTCTTTTCTCCAAAGGTCTCTTTAATTTTTCTGTGGGCAGTATGTATCTTACCCCTAGTGATATATGCCTCTACCTCCTTACATTTGTCTTCTACCTATCCTTGCTTAGCCAGTTTGCACTTCGTGTAGATAACATTTTAGAGACGTCTGTATTCCTTTTCATCTGCTTCATTTACTGTATTTATATATTTACTCCTTTATTCAATTAAATTCAATATCTCTTCTGTTATCCAATGATTTCTACTAGCCCTCGTCTTCTTACCTACTTGATCCTCTGCGGCCTTCACCATTTCATCTCTCAAAGCTCCCTATTCTTCTTCTACTGTATTTCTTTCCACTGTATTTGTCAATCGTTCTCTAATGCTCTCTCTGAAACTCTCTACAACTTCTGGTTCTTTCAGTTTATCCAGGTCCCATCTCTTTATATTACTACCTTTAGGCAGTTTGTACAGTTTTTATCTACAATTCATAACCAACAATTTGTGGTCAGAGTTCACATCTGACCCTGGAAGTGTCTTACAATTTAAAACCTGGTTGATAAATCTCTGTTACCATTACAAAATCTACCGGAAATCTTCTGGTGTCTCCTGGCTTCTTCCACGTATATAACCTTCTTTCATGATTCTTAAACCAAATGTTAGCTATGATTAAGTTGTGCTCTGCGCAAAATTCTACCAGGCGGATTCCTCTTTCATTCCTTACCCCCTGTCCATAATCACCTACTACTTTTCCTTTCTTCCTTTCACTACTATCGAATTCCAGTCCCATACCTACTGGATGTATAAATCGCACGTGACCTATCATTGTAGATTGTACGGTTAACATTCTGTAGCGAGTTATTGATTTTAAGTTAAAAATATGCTCCGTGAAGGATTTTCCTTTTCGAAAACCACCCTGATATTCTCCCAGTTGCTTGTTTAAAGTTTTTACAAATCTGTCCAAGAGAATTTTTCATAATTCTTTGTAGGCCTATGGCAGAAGTGACGCTCTTCTGTAATTTTTGACATTTTGTTTTTCTCCGGTTCTATGCAGAGTATGGGTTAATGGTATTTTCCACTCTTCTGAAATCTTTAACGTTTTCCAAATGCTCGCAAAAAGCAATTTAGACTATTTATAATAAATGGTTTTGACCATTTCAATAATTCTACGGTGATAGAAGTCTCACCACTTGCTTTGTTGTTTTTAAGTGATTTGATGAATTCACTAATTTCTTGCTCTGTTGGTTTTTGTTATCCCAAACGTTGTATTTTGGCTTGTCAGTACATACCATTTTAATGTCGATAGCTTAGAGGAAGCAGTTTGTAACTTTATGTTCTGGACTGTGAACAAACTGCTGAATTTTCCTACGAGCATCTGCCGTTTAGATCATAAGATTTCGAAACAAGGAATGCATATCTGGGAGTTTAAGACCCCCTCAAAGTCTTGATCATTTCGGACATTTCACATGCTTCCTTCAATGAGAATAATGCGGAAAATGAACAATAGGCTCTTTTACGAAACAACGTTTGCATAATGAACGCTAAGGTTGGTATCATGCAGTTCTCCAGCCTTGTATCTTGCCAGCTGTCCAACATAAGCGCTACAACCTACATCAACAACGATCCGACCCTTAAAGAGGGTCATGAAATATCAGTGCCTCAAATTGTGTTCATGCGATGTGTCCATTCTTCCCCCAAGAAACACAAATGACTTGTGCAACTTTGGGAAAGCTGTATGAAAGCAATAATGACTCTCTGTAGGTTCGCTCGACGTTTCATTTCTATGGTTTTCTTTGCACGTCGTTTCTCAAGGGTGAATATGTAATGTCTCAAATGCAATATTTATTTCAACTACACATACTCATAGTCAGTCAATAACACGGAGTAGAGAAATTTACTCTCATCTGACGTAGTGACATACGTTACAGATTTTCGTACTATTGCTGCAGAAACCTGTTGATGCTGAACCAACTACCACATCAAGCGTTTTAGATCTTTTAAAGCGGTGACCAACAACTGTTCTCTGTGCACCACGAGCGCTGTTGGAAGTGGGTAGAAGTTCACCGTCAGGCAATGTGTGGCGCTGTGACGCCATAAGGGCTAATGCAAGCGCTTTTAAGGCCCGCGTATTAAATCCTCAGCCAGTCCCAGCTTACCACTGCCAGTTTAAAGCAGCGTTAGAGTTGCTATGTCACCCGTATCACGCGGCGACTGCGGCTCTGCACTGCTAGGCGGTACTGAGTGCGGGCGGACTTGGGGGGTGGGAGGGGTGAAGGCGGTTTAGCCTAGTCACGCTCCGTACATTCGCAATTCGTGCGCGTGCGTGCATTCGCATTTACGTTCATGTATCCGGTGTTGTGTGTTTCCCTGGTGTGTGTGTGTGTGTGTGTGTGTGTGTGTGTGTGTGTGTGAGAGAGAGAGAGAGAGAGAGTGCGTGTGTGTGTGCGTGCGTGTGTTGCATGAGTGAAGGAGGCAGAATGATAGAAAAAAAGGAAGTGGGTGTAGTAAGACAATCCGACGACATAAATTAAAGAGAGTACTTGGGCATGGACGAAGCGGAGTGAAATAGAAATAGCAATCACTACCGAACTATAAAATAAAGAGACAGGAGATTAATCTATGTCAGTACACACATTGCCAAGAGGTGTACGGAAGTGGATCATGCAAATATAATTCTTTAAGCACGTATACTGCGAAATCGGACAACTTATCCTTCACTACAAACGGCGGAAATAGAGTTTATTGAACTACTTGTAGAGTATCCGCAAGTTAAATCAGTATATAGTGTTTGAAGGAATTTTGACTATTTTTCACCATGACTCTCTCAAGAAATATGTAAAGGTTTTTTAAATTACCGCTACCAGTCACAAACTTCGTTAACAGTTGTATTACTTATTTATTTAGCGACGTTTTTCGAGGTAATACCTCATTAAAAAAACCACAGCATTTATGAAAAAACTATGTAACATAAGTATGATCTTATTGTGAAATTGTTTTTGTAATGCCATTTAGCCTGAAGATGAGGTGTTCCCCCCCCAAAAAAACATTTAGCTAAAAAAATAAGTAATACAAATGTTAGCCAGGTTTGTGACTGGCACTGATAATTTAAAAACCATTTACAGCATGTAGTGGGTTTGTTTCAACTTGAGACAACAAAATATCTCGAAACCGACGCATTGTACGAAAAACATGTTCTAGGAGAAAAGTTAACACTAGCGATGGAGACATCTGCCAGTGCTACAATCGGTCACCTCTAACCACCCCATCTGCGTACTGGAATCAAATTTGCATTTTCAGATGGGAGCCTCTCCCCCAACTTTCTTGCATATTCGGATTCTACCCCACAAAATATGTACGGTTTGCTCAAGTTATGGTAGGTGGTGGTGTACTCGACAAATGTCCAGTGAGCCTCTTTTTGCAATGAAGAACCGAATCATTTGGATCATTTCGTTTTCGATGTTAATGCAAACCTCTGTTTTCTAATGGGTGATGTTGATGTTAAGACGTTACATGAGGGTTGTAAGTGTGACTGGTGATTGTAAAGTACACATAATATGGTTAGACATTGACATTTGTGGAAAATAAGCTACTTGTATGGTGTTGTAATTCTCTGTTCCCTATTGGGCTGAGTCCTCAAATCAGCGGTTTGCTTGGTTTCGGTGGCTGCCTTCGAAACTCGCCATCTGGGTGACTGATTTCGGAGTGTTTCCCTCCAACCACCGTAACTCGCGGCTGACGGCTATCAGCTGTATACAAACTACAACCGTTGTGGTAAGGTAAAATATCCATGAAGTGATAGTGACTTCTGAAATGAACTCCACAGAGGTTAGAGGCCAAGGGACTCACCGATAGAGAACAGAAAACTATTACATACATGTCGTTGTTCCTGGAGCACGCTAAACGTGGTTTCTAATCGGACACTAAAACGGCTATCCGTATTGTACTGTTCAGTCAAATTAGCGACAGTTAAGTAAATTTAGATTATAAGTATCAACAGTTAGAAAACAAAGGTTATCTGATATTGAGAATTTGCTCTCGTGTTCCTTCATTATGCACAAACCCAACTTGTTCGTGGATGACATTAAGAAGATATCAGATTGATGAAATGGTTTTGTATTTCTCACAATGCTGTGTGTTTCCTTGCTTATGAAACAGAATCTTTACCGACATGGTCCAGTCCTCTCTCTGTATTCCGTTATTCCATATTTCGTGCATGATTTTTAAAAACAAAGTCTTCAGATGCTTTGATCCTATCAGCAGTAATGAGGTTCAGATCGTGCTGCTTTGTCATTATTCGCTTTAGCTACCGTTTTTAGGAGCTCTTCTCTTAAGATATCACGGTCCTCCTCCTGAAATGTTTACACAGCCAACTTTTCCACTTTTATCCATATACAATTTGTTGCATTATGTTCTCCAGGGATCAGCAGCTAGTTCAAAATTGGTTAGAGATGTCCTATCATCATGTTCAATAACCCACATTCTTGGTTTGAAGTATCTTGTTAGTTTCTTTATTTCAATGAACCAACTCTAGGTTCACTGGAATCCCAGAGTTTCTCAACTCCATCACATGTTTCATTGATGTAATTAAGTCTGTCTCTTCAGCAGCTTCTCTGTACGAACGCTGAAAACATGCGGTACTGCAGAGTTCCCTGTGATTGTACTTTCCTGTTCTCAATGATTTATATGATTTCGTAGTAAGACAGTTGTACACTGAAGACCCAAAGAAACTTCTTTTTTAGGGTCATCTGTTTTCTGACTGGTTTGATGTGGCCCACCACGAATTCCCCTCCTGTGCCAACCTCTTAATCTCAGAGTACTACTTGCAACATACGTCCTTAATTACTTTCTGGATGTATCCCAATCCTGTCTTCCGTCTGGCGTGAGATCGGTCGCTTGACGGTGCGTTTGGTGCGGCCCCGTCCGTTGCCGGCGTGCCTTAAGGCACGGGGGCTCGCTCTAGGGCGTATTGCCTCTAGTCGGGAATGCCGCGGCAGTCCTCACAAGCGGAAGTGATGCGTCTCTCATAGCCTCTCCTTCCTAAGTGGCTCTTTCCGCCTTCCGGTGGTGCCAGACGTTAAGCTCGGCATTTCTCGGGTTCGCCCGAACGCTGCCTTGCGACAGAAGGGAGAGCTGCGACCCAACCCGATGCGAAAGAGGAGGGTGCGTGGCACAGGGGCAGTTGTGTCTGAGGGACCGACGATCTGTCCCTCTCTCTTTTCGCAGGGCACAGATCAGCAAGTGATCTGTATGCCGGCGACCTCGTTTGTCGGCGTGGGATCGCGGCGCGAGTCGGCAGGGGTGTTTCGCCGCGCCCCTGGATAACAGGGTCGTGTTCTGCCAAACCCAGGAGGTGGTGACATCGCGTGGGCCAGGTTAGCTGGGTCTAGACCGCTGAACGACTGTGTGACTGGCCCACCACCTGAGTAGGAGTTGGTCCTTGGCCGAGAGGTGGAAGCTCGGGCTAGTAGGCGGCAAAAGGCGAGAGGTGCATCCGTCTCTCTGGAGTGTGGGGTGCACTTGGCGCTGCACTCGTCGATGACGGCGCCAGCAATGGGGACCAGTGCGCTGGCGACAGTGCGTTGAACCCTGCACCTCGAGAGTGCCCTTGGCCTTGGGGCAAGGCCGGTGGGCGAGCTGCGTTCTTTGTCCCACCCTCCATGCCAGAGGAGTCTGTCTGGGCAAGAGACGGTCTCCCACATTTTTATCACTCGTGACTAAAGATGGCTGGAACTGAGACGAGTGATACGAGTGTGCCCAAGCGTGCATCTATGATGCTTGATCGCTCTCCACAGGACGAGCTGGGACAGGCAGACGACGAAACCGTGACTTAGAGGCATCTGCATATTATGTTGCTCTTGGAGCAAAACATTAAAAACGGGAAAATAAGTCAAGCGGCACTGTCAATCATCAAACACGAGTTGGCTGCATGGGCTATTGCGAACGCCAAACTCGAAGGCCGCGTAGAAGAATTAGAAAAGGAAGATGACAGACTAAGGAGGCAACCGACCAAGACCTGGACGGGAGTGGTTGCGCAAGCGCCACCCAAGCCGCAAACCACAAAAGATACGGTCGCTTAAGTTACCAAGCGGCCAGATACGGCGGTCTTTCTCAGGACCCTGCACGGCCAAGAAACTAGTGTAAAAAAGATTCAAGAATTACTGACCACAATCATTGATCCAGTAACAGACAAGATCAAAATAAATAAAGTAAAACCAAGTAGGAACTCGGTGATTGTGGAGGTCGCCACCGAGGAAGATAAGGAAAAATAATTAAACAACTCCAAGCTGAACTCTGTGGTCAAGTGTGAACCACCTCAAAAAAAGAAACTCTCTGATCATACTACACGATGTTCCCACAGCAATGACAAATGAGGAACTTCATGAAACAATTAAAGAACAGAACTTCGAGCATATGAATGATGAGGAAGTCAAAAACTCCTTCAAGTTGAGATTCAAAATGGGGCCTCGGGATCGTGATCTTGTACATCACGTTGGAGAGGTTACTGCACCCATGTGGATGACAGTGATGACAATGGGCAGACTATGTGTTGACTTTCATACGGTCAACGCCAGGGACTATCTCGTGGTACCTCGCTGTCACAATTGCGAAGACTTGGACGACATTCTAAGGCACTGCACCAGAGGGTCGACGTGCCCCATGTGTGGTGAAGACGGTCACACCCGAAAACATTGTAGGGCTGCGGGTGTCTATATCCTGTGCAAGGGACGTGGTAAGAAATCTTGTGGAGCCACAGGTCGGAATTGCCCTACCTACTTGATGTTGGAACAGGATCGATTATGGTTGAGTACATTAAATAGAACAGGAGGCCAAAGCGGAAATCCCTGAGCCAAAGGAGGAGGGATGCCATGAGGGCAAACAAGTTTAAGAATTCTTGAGGTCTTTTTCGAGCGACTCGAAAATTGAGACAGTCGATAAAGGAGTGGCAACTGAGCTCCCAACGATGGACAAAGGTATACAGACTGAGTCCACCCTCATGGTCAAAACTTCCTCCTCTCACAGCCGGGGAACGAGACTGATTAAAGACCAGCAGCTGCAAGGGCATGCTGTGATAGTGGCAAACCCGAAAGATGAGGTCAGTCATAAAGAACAGAAAACAGTTCAAGAAAGTACTGTAACAAGCTCACAAGATACCCCTGCAGTAAGGCTACCGCCAGTGGAGCTGGCTACTCTGACCACTGCGTTACAATATGTGGTTCGAGTGGGACACGAAAACGGAAGAAAAGTCACTCTCTCGGTAGTGGAAGCTGTAGACAGGATACAGCTAAAGTCAGTGAATCTCCCCACCGACTTCGGAGCCCTGTGCGTCATACTAAATAAAGTTTTTGAAAGACGAGGAGAGAAATTCGTCCTCAGTGACATCCATGAACAATCTGTGTTGGTAAATGGACGAATTACGTTTGCCTGGAGTAAGACATGGCCTAACAATTACATACATACCTACTTTCCTTAATGACCAAAGTTACCATTGGCCTATTTAACACTCACAGCAGACTAGTGATGCAGAAGCTGTGTAAGGAGGTGGAGGAGAGGAGGCTGGAAGTGCTCTGCCTACAGGAGCCGTACTTCCAAGCTGGAAAAACAGCATCTGCAGCCGCAACCTGACAGATGATCAGCCGAGGGGAAGACCCAAAAGCGGCCATAATAATTACAAACAAAGCCTTGAGAGCAACGATTCACAATACACGACTAGTCACTACAATGTCGTGGAGTTGCAATCACCCGTCGGTGTAATAACACTAATTAACATGTATTTTCAACACGGTGACAGCATCGAAAGACATCTTGACCACCTGACCACAGTAACCACGGCATTGCAGGGACGAAAAATGATAATTACTGCTGACATCTATGCAAAATCCCCCCCCCCTATGGTACAGCGGTACAAGGGACACAAACGGAGAAAAGGTAGAAGAATCCATCATGGCCTCGCAACTAGTGGTGGCAAACAAGACCGGCAACCTTCCTACCTACGCTGCGGGAGAAGGACCAGGCACAAACATTGATGTAACCCTAGTGACACCAAACGTAGTTAATATCATCCAACAATGGAAGGTCGAAGAAAATTCCACTGCTAGTGACCATAATCTCATAACTTTCACCCTAGGTGATAGAGTGTCCCACTGGGCCATGGGGTTGGAGGTGCAATTAAACTATAAAAAAGCTGACTGGGAAGGTCCAGCGAGGGAGTGCGACATTCCAGTCTTGCCAGAGGGTGACACACACCTGGACATAGACAGATGAGAGAGCAGAGGAACTGGTGATCTCAATAACTAGAGTGGTGAATGCAGCCATAACAACCAGGACGAAGGCCATGGCGGCCTCTCCGTCACCACGGTCGGCCGAACTCTTGGACAGGCGCCAGTCTGTCAGAAGTTTGAGGGGGCGCTACCAGTGCAGTGTCGTCTGGCTGGAACGGCAAAGATGGCTGCTGCAGTATCGGGAGGCCAAACTTAGGTTCCAAAAGGAACTAAAAGCCGTAAGTACAAGAAGCTGGGAGAGCTTTGTTCAGAATAAATTAGCATTAGACCACTGGGGCACACCATATAAATTAGTCAGAGAAGAGATCCGATGTCCTATGGAATTGTCAACAGTCAGGCATGGGGACAGGATGACAGAAACCTGTCAGGAGACCGCTGAGGTCCTCCTCCAGTCCCTGCTGTCTGAAGATAGCGGGGATGGGGAATCTGAAGGACAGTGGCAGCTACTACAAGATGACCTTGAAGAATACAACAATAACACGGCAGTCTACCCTTTCTCAGAAGAGGAGGTGGCAGCCACATAAAATCACTAAAGAGGGGTAAAGCTCCGGGGATAGACGGCCTTGTAGCGGAGGTGGGGCAATTCCTAGCTCCCCAGGTAACTGCACCACTCACTCACCTGCATAACGAATGCCTTAGACAACGGAAGTTCCCGAAGATCTGGAAGACATGGTGCAATTCGTAGCTCCCCAGCTAACTGCACCACTCACTCACCTGTGTAACGAATGCCTTAGACAACGGAAGTTCTCGAAGATCTGGAAGACAGTGAATGTTGCGATCATCAGAAAAGGGCCCAATAAATGACCCAACAGAAACAAAATCATATAGACCCATATGTTTGCTAGACATACTTGGGAAGATATTATAAAAACTACTCGCTGACAGACTGGCTGCATACCAAGTGCTGTTTGGGATGAGCAGCAGGAAGTTGGCCTCAGGCCTGGGCAATTGACGTATGATGCAATCGCCCTGGTGGCTGTGGTCTGTTGCTCTGCCCGCATAAATATGTAGTGGGCATCATGGTAGACATCAGTGGCACCTTCGACAACCTGTGGTGGCCTTCGCTCTTCTCCTGCTTGCGGGAGAAAGAGTGTCCAGGTCCGCTATATGGCTACCTGAGGAGCTTTTGTGAGGATCGGGAGGTCTGGTCATCATCCCCTGGTCATCAATAACAAATGGATGCCCCCAGGGTTCCATATTAGGACCCCTGTTTTGGGACATCCACATGGAGCCGCTATTGGATACTTTAGAACAAAGTGAGGAAGTGCTAGAGGTGATAGCCAACGCAGATGTTGGTTGGCAGCCATAGTTGCGAGGACATAGAGCCCAAAATAGAAAGAGCTACGAATAAATAGCAACTATCATGCCAAAACTCCAAAATGAAAATATCACCAAAAAAAATGGCTCTGAGTACTATGGGACTTAACAGCTATGGTCATCATTCCCCTAGAACTTAGAACTACTTATACCTAACTAACACAACACCCACTCATCACGAGGCAGAGAAAATCCCTAACCCCGCCGGGAATCGAACCCGGGAACCCGGGCGCGGGAAGCGAGAACGCTACCGCTCGACCATGAGCTGCGGACGAAAATATCACCAAGTAAGTCAACTTACCTATTACTAAAAGGACAGTTAATCAGAAACCCAACTGTAAGAATTGAGGGCCCACCGGTTCTTTGGCGACGTGAGACACAGTACTTGGGAATCATCATTGACAAAAGGTGGAACTTCGGGAAACACATTGACACCGTAACCCAGAAAGCCCTTCAAACACTAAACAATCTCATCTCCATCGGACATAAAAAGATTTCATCTTCCCCCTCAGCTCATAAAATTATACCACAACAGTATTCTAACATCAATAGTGTGTTACAGTTTGGGAGTCTCGGCACACAGGTTCATGCGGGTCGTGCCAGCCATGATCGTGATAAGGGTTCAGAGAAATATGATACTGAGATCTTTGGGGGCCTATAGAACATCCTGTGGAGGGCGCCCTATTAGTCATAATGGGACTCTGCCCCTGGACATCAAAATTCGATAACAGGCTGTGTGGTTCTGGGTTAAGAAAGGGAATACCGTGAAGATAGAAGAAATATTAGGCATTGGGATTGAGGATAAGGGTGAAATAAGGCGAAGAGGCGAGCAATTGTGACAAGCATTATGGGAAGCAGAAGAAACAGGTCGCAGAAATTTCTTCCTAACGTCAGGGAACGACTGGACATGAGATACTTTGAACCTAATCGAGTACTGATCCATATTCTCACTGGTCATGGACCATATCCCACATATATCTGTCAGGTCAGGAAAAGGCTACACCAGCATGTGAATGTGGTGAATCAGAGGGTACTCCAGATCATGTGGTCTACAAGTGGCCCCTTTTCATGATGTAGCATCCATATTACGTGACCAATTACCTGACCATGACATATACCACTTGCTAAGAAAAGAAGACTTTTTCAAACTCTTAACCAAATGGCGGATGAGCTATCACGAAAAGTGTTAAAAGAATACTTCAGGGACATAAACCAACTTAACAATTTGAGACACACCAAATACTGAATCTTAAGCCGTACTCCCATACCGCCTGTGCGCAGACAAATCGACTTTCCTCATAGTCTGGAATCCGCCGCTTAGAGGACTAGGGGGAGTATGGTACGACATCACTGATATAGGACAAAGCACAGGACTTGACTTAGATTAGAACTAGTTAGAAGGACTTAAATTAGGAAATTAGCTATTTAGGAACCTGCAGCGAATAACATCCTTGGCCTGCCCAATATCAGGGGCATGCTCATCGGGATTAGCTCGATGAGCAAGGCTCTACAAAGTAGGTTTATGAACTACTGACACAACTGTGACGCTGCAGGCAATAGAGTTTAGTTAAGCGTAGGTCATATAAAGTTAACATTAACAATAATAGATAAAGTAGTTGCCCATTGTTATCTAGTTATAGCTGTTGTTCACAAAGTAATCAAATTTGTATCTAGCTACAATTAATGTTGGATAAAATTAGGAAGTGCGTTATGACAGTTAATTATTACAAATTTGCAAAAAAGATTTTTTTTGAAAAAAATCTCTATCTTCCTTCACAGTTTTTAACTTCTACAGCTCCCTCTAGTACCATGGAAGTCATTTCCTCATGTCTTAATAGATGTCCTATCATCCTAACGTCTTGTACTTACCAAGTTTTTCCTTATATTCCTTTCCTCTCCGATTCTGCGCAGAACCCACTCGTTCCTTAACTTATCAGTCCACCTAACTTTCTGCATTCGTCTGTAGGATCAAATCTCAAATGCTTCAATTTTCTTCTGTTACGGTTTTCCCACAGTTCACGTTTAACTACCATACAATGCTGTATTCCAGACGCACATGCTCAGATATTTTTTCCTCATATTAAGGCCTGTGTTTGATACTAGTTGACTGCTCTTGGCCAGGAATTCCCTTTTTGCCATTGCTAGTCTGCTTCTGATGTCCTCCATACTCCGTCGGTCATTAGTTACTTTACTGCCTGGGCAGCAGAATTCCTTAACTCCACCTACTTCCTGACCATCAATCCTGATCTTAAGTTTCTCGCTGTTCTCATTTCTGCTACTTCTCTTTACTTTCGTCTTTCTTCGATTTACTCTCAAAACATATTCTGTACTTATTAGATTGTTCATTGCATTCAGCAGATCATGTAAGTCTTCTTCACTTGCACTTAAGATAGTAATGTCATCAGCGAATAGTATCATTAATATCCTTTCTCCTTGAATTTTAATTCCCCTCCTAAACCCTTCTTTTATTTCCATCATTGGTTCTTCGATGTACAGATTGAAGAATAGGAGCGAAAGGTTACATCCCTCTCTTACACCCTTTTTAATCCGAGCAATTCGTTCTTGGTCGACCACTCTTATTATTACATCTTGGCTCTTGTATGTACTGTATATTAACCGTCTCTCCCTTTAGCTTACCCCTATTTTTCTCAGAATTTCTCACATCGTGCACCATTTTATAGTGTTGAACGCATTTCTCATGTCGACAGATCCTGTAAACCTGTCTTGACCATTCTTTAGTCTTGCTTCCACTATTAACCGCAACGTCAGAATTGCCTGCATCTTGCATTTACCTTTCCTATACCCAAACGGATCGTCATCTAGCACATCTCAATTCTCTTTTCCATTCTTCTGTATATTATTCTTGTCAGTAATTTGGATTCTTGAGTTGTCAAGGCGATTGTACGATAAGTGTCGCACTTGTCAGCTCTTGCAGTCTTAGGAATTTTGAGGATGATATTCTTCCGAAAGTCAGATGGCATGTCGCCAGACTCATGCATTCTACACACCAAAGTGAGTAGACGTTTTGTTGCTACTTCAGTCAATGGTTTTAGGAATTCTGATGGAATGTTATCCATCCCTTCTGACTTACTTTATCTTAAGTCCTCCAAAGCACTTTTAGAGTCTTATTCTAATACTGGATCCCCTCCCAAATCGACACCTGTGTATGTCGTATAGGGTCCCCGCGGGAACGCAGAAGTGCCACAATACAAAGTAGCATGGAGTCGACTAATGTCTGAAGCAGTGCTGGAGGGAACTGACGCTATGAATCCTGCAGGGCTGTCAATAAATGCGCAAAAGTAAGAGGTGGTGGAGATTTCTTCTGAACAGCACCTTGCTAGGCATCAGACATGCTCAATAATGTTCATGTCTGGGGAGTTTGGTGGACTGCGAAAGTTTCTAAATTCAGAACAGATTTTCTTGACCCACTTTATAGCAATTCTGGACGTGTCGAATGTCGATTTGTCCTCTTTAACTGCCCAAGTCCATCGGAAAACACAATTGACAAGAGTGAGCGCCGGTGATCAGACAGGATGTTTACATACGTGTCATCTGCGACAGTCGTATGTAGATGTATCAGTGGTCCCACATTACTTCAACTGCACATGTAACACACCCTAACATAGCCTCTATTAGCTTGAACAGTTCCCAGCTGACATGAAGCGTCCATAGATTCATGAGGTTGCCTCCATACTCGTACACGCCAATCCGCCAGATAGAGTTTGAAAGGAGAATTTTCCGACCAGGCAATGTATTTCCAGTCAACAACAGTCCGACGTCAGTGTTGAGGGGCCCAGGTGAGGTGTAAAGCTATGTGTCCTACAGTCATCAAGGGTACACGACTGCGCCTTCCGCTTCAAAAGCCCTTATCGATGATGTTTCGTTGAACGGTTCGCACGCTGACATTTAATGATGGCCCAGCATTGAAATCTTCAGCGATCCGCGGAAGAGTTGCTCTTCCGTCACGATGTACAATTCTCTTTCCTCGTCGTTTGTCCCGTTCTTGCAAGGTCTTTTTCAGCGACAGCGATGTCCAAGATTTGATGTTTTATCTGATTCATGGTTTTCTCAGTCTACTCTTAAAATGGTGGTTCGGTAAAATCCTTACTTCAGCACTACCTCGGATAAGCTGTGTCCCATCGCTCGTGCGCCGTCTGTAACACCACGTTCAAACTCACTTAAGTCATGATTGCCGTTTTAGCAGCAGTAAACGATCTAACACTGTGCCAGACACTTGTTTTATATAGGCGTGGCCGACCGGAGCGTCGTATTCTGTTTGTTTACATATTTCTGTATTTGAATACGCGTTCCTATACCAGTTTTTTTACTTAAATTGCAAAAACGGAGAAGGTGAAAGTTCTTAATTTCATTCTGACACTGCTGAGTGACATTGAACGTACTATAACTGAGCTATATTCTTATCATTTCAACACTGACCTACAGAATTTTTCCTGGCAAATGCACGTCATATTTATTCTATTCATTTATGACCCGCAATATAAAACAGTACACAATCTGACTGCTCAAATAATTAACACAAAAGCATGGCCCTGAATTAGGAGAAATCGTGACAATAACCCATACATTTCATAAGTCAGTTACCTTACAGAAAATCTTCATTACACGAACTACAGCGATACAGCAAGCACCAACACAGCCAGCTAAATAAATGATTCTAACTGTAGGCTATAACTACTAATAGGCATGTGGTTAGCAAATGAAAGATTGTGTCGCAGAGCAAACAATACATTTAGCAAATTTTACCTTAATAATGTTACCTCTAGTTCATAAAACTATATAATTGTCCGTGACATCCAGTTCCAAAAAATTATATAATCGTCAATTATTTTAAATCTCTTTGACGGACGCGTCCAGACCGTCCGCTCGTGCTAACACTTCAGACCTGTAACCTCTACCTCTGCTAACTATGAACTTCCAACCTTCATCACTGCTGGCTGTTCACCTCCTACAGCGAGTCCGACCAGCCACACAGAGTCTCTTACAGAGGGCGCACAGCGCACAGCGCAGTCTATCGTGCTGCCAACATACAGACACCTATACAGGCTATTTACATAACCCCCTGCAGGTCTCAAATAATTTTACAAAGTGTTTTGGGCAGTGGTCAAGACTAATTTTCTTAATTTTTTAAAAATATTAACAATATCAAATAGCGCATATGCACACAATTAGTGATTTACTGTTGATCACTTAGGCAAAATATTGTCCTCACAGTCTCTGAAGACGGTCTTAATCATTTTTCAGTAGGGTAGTCTATGACAGTTTTCTGCACAAAGTCTGAGCAGTAAAAGAAAATACACATGTAAGTAGTGGACCTCTGTGAAGTCTTGAAGAAGTAGTTTTGTCCTCACAATGGAAATACATAGCTGACTCTTGACATGAATATTGGTAATGGGCCACAACAGAGCAGACCCACAGCAGTCAATAGAGAGCAGACCCACAGTATTCCTTGTAGAGATTGTTGCTGTAATGGGCCACCGAAGGTGCAGGCCCACTATAGTCTTTGTTGAAATGATGGTACTAGTGTGCCACCAAAGATGCAGACCCATGTAGTCCATGTATAAATTATGGTAGTGATGGGTCACCAAAGGTGCAGACACACTGTAGTCCTTGTAGAGATGCCCGTCAGCCTGCCATTGCGACTGTGCAAGTGCACAATCACAATTCAACAGTCTAGATGGCAATATAACCAGACCATGAACCACCACGTGTGCATTCAGTAATGTGTCTTCTTTTTTTGCAATATCCTTATAACCAGCAATGTGGTTAGCTAGTTCCTTGCTCAATTATCAACACACGTGCAAGCACTAACACAGCTATTTAACTTCTGCCATTTTATACATGTACTATGACTAACAGACAAATGTGTGCAGTAAAATGAATCCCTACTATTTACCCAACTTGGAGAACTGGTGTCTATACAATTTCAGTTATACAACATATAAATTCAATCACATATGTAAAGAAAACATTACAGTAAAGAACATGATAATAGAAATAACATTTGTAGTAACACAGACTTTACAAAAAGAATGGAAATAATCATATACATGAGTATGAAGGATCTACGACATAAGTTAATAAATGAAAAATGAGAATATCCTAAGAAACATTAACTTGACACATGAGCATTAAAAGAAAACATTACAGAATAAATAATATCTGAACATTTTTTCAAAGTAAAAAACAGGTTATATTTGAGGATAACAGTGTTCCTCGTCATAGTGAATGCAGCTTAGTATTAGAAGGAAAAAAATTTCTACCAAATTTATCTTATCACGGAGACACACAGAGAAAGGAAGAATACAAACACACAGGGGTGCACATAAACATATAGTGGAATAATACAAAATGTAAGGACAGGGCCTGTTTTCAATGTGGCACTGCAGCACTTTTGGTACTTCATTTCCAACCAAAACTTCGGTTTTTTTTTCTCAGACATCTCCCTTTGTTCAACATTTGTTCCCAAAATATCCTATTTATCTGTATTTATACTTTTGTATCTTTCTTACCAAATCATTTGTTTCCAAGAAAAGCCTACCTAGGAAAATTGTTCTTCCTCATTATACAATTCTCTTTGACCAAACCTTTTCCTTATAGCTTCTCATTGCATTCTTCCCAACTCATCACAACTTATTTTATTGTATAGCATACCTCTCTTAAACTAACTTACAGCTACTGAGCTCAGTTATATGATCTACAAGGCAATGCAGCAGCAGAAAACAATTAACACAAACAACAATGACAAAAAATGCAAATTGGCAAAACAAGCTGTATTCTATCTAAATTAGTAAAGAAAATGCAACATTACAACTAATATAAGGCAATATGCATCAAACAAGAAAAATAAATCAGTGGTAAAACTGGCTTAGCAGAGTAATACAAAGTAAAATTCAGTAGTACAATGCCTGACAAATAGCAGTAGCAAATGTAATAACTTAGACCCAAATATGACAAAGCAAAAGTAGAAAAAATATTACACTAAAGACAGCAATGCAGATAAGGGAAATGTCGATTCACATCTTAATGTCTATGTCACTTCCTGACACCAGAGTGGTGCACCACAACAACATATTCCACCAAAAATTACAAGTCCTTGAAAAGAAAATTATACATGCAATTCCTGTTACTTGTCCTATCTCCTTGTTATGCTTCTATTCTTTCCTCATGCTCCTTGGTCAACAATGTGGATCACAGAATTGTTATTTAATAGATCTGTTGACAGAAAGTGTATACATTAGCATCTGTATTAAATTATATTTTGTAAACCCAATCCTGCAGGCCAACTAGAAACCAGATATCAAATAAAATAAGGAAATATGTACAAAGTAAAGAATGGAAACATCATTCAATAGCCATGTGGCATTTCATAAATCAGTAAAAATTCTCACAACTCTTGTAGTGAGATACTTATCATAATCAGGTGTGTAGACATAAGAATATTTCTCATCACTTCATAAGAATTTGTGTAAGTAGCACAAAGTACAAACTCAAAAGTGTAATCATATGTTTCCAAGTAATGGTGTGTGTTGTGTTTGTTGTGTTCAGCGAAGAAATGACAATAGCAATATCAACAGCCTCACTTTTCTACAGCTATGTGAGCGCTTACGGGAGTGTGGCGATCTTCAAAGTGACTAAAGCGTCACAAGTAAAGTTGGAAGTCCACACAACAATGGGTATATTTCAAAGAGTCTAGTGCGCAGCTGGGCGCAGCAGAGCATTATGTCAAGGTCACATACACTTTTTACCAACATATTTACGACAGCAGTTTCAGCTATAATGACAGTTTGATACTAATAAAAAGTTTCACAGGGTGAAAAATTACTGTGGAAGTGTGTAGAAACGAAATCTCTTCAGTAGTAGTGTCCAAAAATTTCCGTCAGCATTGTGGTACTCGTATTCACATACACTTTCCATAACTCTTAAAGCACGATTCTTGGTTTCCAACATTCTTTTCCACAAACCAGAGTTCCTAACCGCTACTCATTATTCAGATACATATATGGCGATGCTGCTTCAATATGTCATCATAATAAACACATAGCATAATCAAATTCCTCATATAGCATCATATTTTTGATCATAAACATATCTCCACATCATAGTAAACATCGTCGTCGTAATAAAGTCATCATAACACATGAATCAATTCTCAAAATCGTCGTTCAATAATTTCAAAATCTCTAAAAAAATGCTCTCTCGCTCGTTTCAGTAGTGTCATTTGCTTAAAATTAACATCAATAATCATGATCCCATACAATATACATCACCCAAATATGTCATAGTATCACAATAATTCCGAAAATATATGAACAGTTCACAAAATGCAGATCACGTACAATTTCATAGCCTTCTGTGTATCATAGTAGTGCAAAAATAATTCTAAAAATGTTCCACATACAAAAGGTAACCACTAAAATGCGTGTGATATGGCGCTAAGCTATAGTTCTTGCTGTACGATAATTTCTGTCATTAGCTAACGGTTAAAATGTACCAAGTGTCATAGTTACTGTCGTTCATAAACAAAGTTCTCCCAAAATCAATCTACTTACATTTGTCATATACAAAAGTAATGTGCTATGCCTATAGATGTCGTAGTCATTACGTGCATTGCCGTGACCTTGAACGTACTGTACTGTAATGTACTGTTGTGTTACGAAAATAGCTGTCTGACTGTAGCCATGTCACAGAAGGAATTACCAAAACATGTCCTACTTTCCAAAAGAAGGTAGAAAAACTGTGCAGACAAAAAACGGATACAGCGTAAAAGCCTCATAAGTAGTGTCGTAATATAATCATGCAGCTGTTACACAAACCAAATACTGTGTCATCGTGACTTCTCAGAAAGTTCTATAAACAAAAATGTTTTTTGAAGTAAACCAAAATGCTGCAGTAAAACCTCACTAGCAGTATATGTTCCACGAATGTGAGTATTACAGTTCTGACGTAATCGTGCAAATAACATGCAAAAATGTACACACAGGAAGACTGTGTCGTCTCTTCCCCATAAAGTGGACTCATAAAAATACTGTCTCAATGAGTTCCATAGGTTCTTGAGTAGATAGTTGACTTCAAAACATCGCTGCATGTTAATAGTTTCTAAGTGTGATAAAGCGTAATAGTAAAGTGAAGTGAAATATTTTATAGCAATGACTAAGTCACAAAAGCAAACTGTGTCTCAATAAACGGTTTTACACGAGAAATGTGATGTAACATTTTGTTAATTTTTTTTATGACCAATTAGGACGAAAACAGTAAGAAAATTGATAAAACCAGGCCAGTGGATGTGTATTATTACTAGAGTTCTGAATGTTCTGAATCTACGATTAGTGATGAAGAGCTTATAGTCAAAGTCATCGTGTCGCCGAGTTGCAAATCTGTCATACTTACGTCGTGTTGGCGGTTCCTTCCCAAGGCTCGCTGCGCCTTGCCGACTCCTTTCAAGATCTCCGAAATATCGTATATTATTGCCATGTGACTTTTGTGACATAATCGTATCTACTGTTTCCTTGAGGTTTTCCTGATTTTTTTTTTTTTTTTTACATGCTGCGTGACCGTATCGGTAGATACAACTGAGTCCATTTTAGCCGGCAACGTGCCGTGATTTTCGTGAAAAATATTCTGCAGTTCTTTTATGTCAGGTTCATATTTTTTTAATGTGTCTGGCTAAAAGATAGGCTGAAAATGTTCACAAATTTGTGTTTTTGCATCTTCAGAAACTTTTTGATATTTCGATTCGATTCTTGCTTCTTCAAGTTGTTGTTCAATTCTATTAAATTTTTTGAGCCGTTGCAGTATTCGTTCCTGATTTTGTACCACTGTGTCTAACTTTTGCAGCTTTTGGTCTACTTGTTGCATTAATTCCAATAACAATGTATTAGTGACTGAAAAAAGTTCCTTTGTGCTTTTCGTCACTGCATTTGTACATGCAATATTCGTATTTTGAAAAGCAGAGAATGAGTCTTGACTTAATTGAAAAAAGGGCGATGATCCTAAACCTGAATCTACGGTTTAATAATTTATTTCAGAATGTGGGGCCACAGTCATAATATTTTTCTTTAAAGTCAGTACCGCCATTAGTGCCACCATTGTCGTATATAAAATACACTATTAGACAATGTGTCTAATAGTATATTTTAAATGCGACAGTATGCCATTTTAGACACTGTATAACGCTTAAAACACTTGATAGTGGTACTTTGAATCCGAAATCATGATCATGTAAATGTAACACTGCAAATAAAAAAACAGTCTAATGGCGGTACTGACTTTAAGGAAAAAACAATGAACCTACGGTATTTGTAAGATTTTGATCTGTTATTTCGCATTCCTGAGGCGAACAGTTACTGACCGATCGATCGACAATAGTTCCTTGTTGACTGATTGTTTCACTGTCTACACCGTTATTTACTGCTTGGTCCAAGTCCCTATGCACAGTTACCAAATTACTCTCGTAAACATTTGTCAGTTCGTTACTAGGTGGTGCTAACAAGCTGCGCTCGTCTTCACCTCATTTGTCAATTTGCTTTGCAGCCTAATGCTACGTTTATCACACGCCATAATCACCATAGAATTATAACACACAAAAACAATATTAAAGGCAAAAATGAGAAGACACACTATTTAGTTGGAAAACCGACTGCAAGATACACTCCTGGAAATTGAAATAAGAACACCGTGAATTCATTGTCCCAGGAAGGGGAAACTTTATTGACACATTCCTGGGGTCAGATACATCACATGATCACACTGACAGAACCACAGGCACATAGACACAGGCAACAGAGCATGCACAATGTCGGTACTAGTACAGTGTATATCCACCTTTCGCAGCAATGCAGGCTGCTATTCTCCCATGGAGACGATCGTAGAGATGCTGGATGTAGTCCTGTGCAACGGCTTGCCATGCCATTTCCACCTGGCGCCTCAGTTGGACCAGCGTTCGTGCTGGACGTGCAGACCGCGTGAGACGACGCTTCATCCAGTCCCAAACATGCTCAATGGGGGACAGATCCGGAGATCTCGCTGGCCAGGGTAGTTGACTTACACCTTCTAGAGCACGTTTTGTGGCACGGGATACATGCGGACGTGCATCGTCCTGTTGGAACAGCAGGTTCCCTTGCCAGTCTAGGAATGGTAGAACGATGGGTTCGATGATGGTTTGGATGTACCGTGCACTATTCAGTGTCCCCTCGACGATCACCAGTGGTGTACGGCCAGTGTAGGAGATCGCTCCCCACACCATGATGCCGGGTGTTGGCCCTGTGTGCCTCGGTCGTATGCAGTCCTGATTGTGGCGCTCACCTGCACGGCGCCAAACACGCATACGACCATCATTGGCACCAAGGCAGAAGCGACTCTCATCGCTGAAGACGACACGTCTCCATTCGTCCCTCCATTCACGCCTGTCGCGACACCACTGGAGGCGGGCTGCACGATGTTGGGGCACGTGCACGGGCACGTGCACCTTCCGCCGACCACTGGCGACAACATCGATGTACTGTGGAGACCTCACGCGCCACGTGTTGAGCAATTCGGCGGTACGTCCACCCGGCCTCCCGCATGCCCACTCAAAGTCCGTCAACTGCACATACGGTTCACGTCCACGCTGTCGCGGCATGCTACCAGTGTTAAAGACTGCGATGGAGCTCCGTATGCCACGGCAAACTGGCTGACACTGACGGCGGCGGTGCACAAATGCTGCGCAGCTAGCGCCATTCGACGGCCAACACCGCGGTTCCTGGTGTGTCCGCTGTGCCGTGCGTGTGATCATTGCTTGTAGAGCCCTCTCGCATTGTCCGGAGCAAGTATGGTGGGTCTGACACACCGGTGTCAATGTGTTCTTTTTTCCATTTCCAGGAGTGTACTTAGTGGAAATCTACGTGCATGCCGCAACTGTTTCGCTTATTACAAACAATTACGCGCTAGCACTAAACATTACCTAATTTCTAATCATGCACCAGTTATTCAAACTACAAGAAAAATCTGAAGATTCCAGTGAGGTATTCTCGGCGAAGGGTTGGCAGGTGAATCTTCTCTATTAAATTTGTACTTTAGCTGAAATAACTAGGATGGGAAACTTCTAAGTTTATTTCTGAAACTGCTGAGTGAAACTGACGTACTGACACTTTGCTTGTCTTTATCTTTTCATATCAGACCTACAAAATTAATCCTGACAAATACAGATCGAACGATATCTGACTGCTCAAATAATTAACATAAAAGAACAGCCCTGAATTACGATGAAATCCTAACAATAACCCACACGTTTCATAAGTCACTTACGTCACAGAAAATCTACATTACACGAACTACAGTCATACAGCAAGCACCAACACAGCCCGTTAAATGAAAGATTCTAACAACTGTAGGCTCTAACTACTAATAGGCTTGTGGTTAGCAAATGAAACATTTTGTTGCAGAGCAAACAATGCATTTAGCAAGTTTTACCTTAATAATGTGACACCCAATTCAAAAAATTATATATTCGTCCGTGACTTCCATTTCAAAAAATTGTATAGTCGTCATTAATTTTAAATCTGTATGACGTACACGTCCAGAGCGTCCGCTGTCGGTAACACTTCAGACTTCTAACCTAAATCTCTGCTAACTTTAAACTTCCAGCCTCCGTCAATGCTGGTTATTCACCCCTAACAGCGAGTCCGACCATCCACAAAGAGTCGCTTACAGAGTGCGCACAGCGCTGTCAGATTTATTAATGCAGTCTATCGTGCTGCCACCATACAGACAAATAAACAGGCAACTTACACCATTTCCCTCAGCACTTCTGTGTATTTCCAAAGGTGTCCAAAATTAAAACCACAAACTTAAATTTGGCAAGGTTGTGTCCATTTTGCCACAAAATGGAATAAACAGGTGATAGTGAAGTACAAACAATCTAAAGAATGCAGAACGTATTAAACTGCATGATGCATAACGTTAGGCAAATATTTTCTTCGTTTTTTTTCCCAACTTAACGGATTTGCACAGACATTCTGACATCTCGTTACTGTGCTCAGAATGTGATGTGACCACCTCTGACATGAGTATACACTACTGGCCATTAAAATTGCTACACCAAGAAGAAATGCAGGTGAAAAACGGGTATTCACTGGACAAATATATTACACTAGAACTGACATGTGATGACATTTTCAGGCAATTTGTGTGCATAGATCCTGAGAAATCAGTACCCAGAACAACCACCTCTACCCGTAATAGCGGCCTTGATACGCTTGGGCATTGAGTCAAACAGAGCTTGGATGGCCTGTACAGGTACAGCTGCCCACGCAGCTTCAACACGATACACTGTTCATCAAGAGTAGGGACTGGCGTATTGTGACGAGCCAGTTGCTCGGCCACCATTGATTAGACGTTTTCAATTAATGAGAGATCTGGAGAATGTGCTGGCCAGGGCACCAGTTGAACATTTTCTGTATCCAGAAAGACCCGTACAGGACCTGCAACATGCGGTCGTGCATTATCCTGCTGAAATGTAGGGTTTCGCAGGGATCGAATGAAGGGTAGAGCCACAGATCGTAACACATCTGAAATGTAACGTGCACTGTTAAAAGTGCCGTCAATGCGAACAAGAGGTGACCGAGACGTGTAACAAATGGCACCCCATACCATCACGCCGGGTGATACGCCAGTAAGACGATGACGAATAAACGCTTCCAATGTGCATTCACCGCGATGTCGCTAAACACGTGTGCGACCATCATGATGCTCTAAACAGAACCTGGATTCATCCGAAAAAATGACGTTTTGCCATTCGTGCACCCAGGTTCGTCGTTGAGTACACCATCGCAGGCGCTCCTGACTGTGATGGAGCGTCAAGCGTAACAGCAGCCATGGTCTCCGAGCTGATAGTCCATGCTGCTGCAAACGTCGTCGAACTGTTCTTGCAGATGGTTGTTGTCTTGCAAACGTCCCCATCTGTTGACTGAGGGATCGAGACGTGGCTGCACGATCCGTTACAGCTGCGTTCCGTATTACCCTCCTGAACCCACCGATTCCATATTCTGCTAACAGTCACTGGATCTCGACCAACGCCAGCAGCAGTGTCGCGATACGATAAACCGCAATCGTGATAGGCTACATTCCGTCGGAAACGTGATGGTACGCATTTCTCCTTCTTACTCGAGGCATCACAACAACGTTTCACCAGGCAACGCCGGTCAACTGCTGTTTGTGTATGCGAAATCGGCTGGAAACTTTCCTCATGTCAGCGCGTTATAGGTGTCGGCACCGGCGCCAACCTTGTGTGAATGCTCTGTTAAGCTAATCATTTGCTTATCACAGCATCGGCTTCCTGTCGGTTAAATTTCGCATCTGTAGCACGTCATCTTCTTGGTGTAGCAATTTTAATGGCCAGTAGTGTAGGCGTGACAACAATGGGACATGCTGTCATCAATCTTGTGTTGAGGTTATATCGCTCATTCACCATTCAGAGCAGCTCGCAAGTCTTGGCTGGTGTTTGGTGGATGTTGACGTGATGCAATTAGCCTCACTAGTGCATCCCAGACATGCTCTACGGGATTCATATCGGGAGAGCGACCAGGCCACACCATGCATGCAGTATCTTCCATTTCAGAAGAAACAGCTGCCACCCTTGTACTATGAGGTCTGGCATTATCGTCCATCAATACGAGGTCTGGACCACCAGCACTTCGCAACAGCCCTGCATAAGATTCCAAGATCTCCTCACGGTACTTGTCCCATAGAATTTCATGAAGAGGTGAACATCCTGCAAGATTAAAACTGTGTGCCGGACCGAGACTCGAACTCGGGACCTTTGCCTTTCGCCGGCAAGTGATCTACGAGGTACTGGCAGAAGTAAAGCTGTGACGACGGGCTGTGAGTCGTGCTTGAATAGCTCAGATGGCAGTCTGCCGCCGGCAGTGCTGCGAGGCGGTCACGCGCCAGAGCGCTGCGGGCGAGGCGCTCACGGTGTGCTTGTGTTTACTTCGGCCGCTGTAAGTGCCGTTTTCCCTTCTAGACCACCATGGCACACAACTATTGGAAGAAGACATTACGTTTTCAACTTTTGTTCCGACTTCGCCCGACCCAAGGCCCTGGAGGTAGAACGATTTATACGCGATGAAGTTAAAATACCACCAACGGATCTAATTGGTATCCACTTGTCCATAGTTAGCAGTACCGTCTACGTCAAAATCATCAACGATGCGGCGTGCGACAAGGTGCTTCAAGAGGCAAAACGTGGACTGCGCTTCTGTCATTCCGACGGCAACGTCGGACCCGTTACCGTCCATCACGCAGGTCTCGGCACACTGACGATAAGGATCTTCGAACTGCCGTTCGAACTACCTGCAGACGTCGTCATCGAGGCGCTCCGTCCCTATGGCAACGATCTGGAACATGTTGCCGAACGATGGGTCCAATTTCAAACCTATCCCGTTTTAAACGGTGTTAGACAGGTCCGCATCGAGTTGCAGAAACACGTGCCTTCCTATCTACGTATCAGAGGCTGCCGTGCCATTATAATGTACGACGGCCAACCTCGGACCTGTTCCGGTTGCGGGAAAGAAGGTCACCTACGGTCTGAATGCATTCAACGACGTGTCGCGCAGCTCCCGTTGTCGGAAGCGTCCGTCACACCCACGATGACCGACCTACCGGTCACTTACGCAGCGCCTGTTGCCACGTCTACAGTTTCGTCCAGTCCGTCGCCCGGTCCTTCCGATCGGCACTTCCCATCGTCCCAGTCACCTACGGACGGTTCGGACGTCCCACCTGACAACCTTGCCGCCGAACAGGCTCCCGCACCGGACGCTGAGGAGAACAGTACTTCTTCACAACACCTGTTTGACAATTTCATTGTTCCCACCGACACCTTCGAACCAGGACGACGCTCCTCCTTGCCGTCGTCTGACATTGAGGAACACGTGTGCAAACAACGCTCGCCACGTAGGCGCAAACGCCGTCACCGTTCACCCACGGGCTCTCAAAGCGTCGCCACCCGCGACGACGAAGAGGACACCCAACCAGCCGACATTTCCACGCAGAGGTCGGCGGACAACTTTCACGATGAACAAGACGTTTTGCAGGACGGGACCACTATGGAGGTCGCCACGCACAATGTAACGATCGGTGTGCCGGTTGAGACGCCTGTCTCCCCGCCGACAACTTCAGATCTCTCTAACCACGACGCAATTCCCATGGACATTGGACAGACCCACGGCACAGGAGCATGGGCCGACGACATTGAGGAAGATACGCCCCCTCCTCCGGATGAGTTGCCTCCGCCGGACAAGGCTGCCTGTTAACATCAAAAGCGTGGCAGTGCAGCTGATGGGACGGGACTTCCTGTCGGTGCCCTCCTCTTACTTCCCTTGGTGATGGTAGATGCGCGTCCACCACCACGTACCGGTTTGCCACATTGAACATCAACATGATCGGCACTGCACCCAAGCTGCAACTCCTATGTGACATACTTCGGGCCTCTGACGTCGACGTCGCCCTTCTTCAGGAAGTACCCGTTG
The DNA here is from genome assembly GCF_023864345.2 of Schistocerca serialis cubense. Taxonomy (NCBI): domain Eukaryota; kingdom Metazoa; phylum Arthropoda; class Insecta; order Orthoptera; family Acrididae; genus Schistocerca; species Schistocerca serialis. Next base: position 232,036,930 of record NC_064644.1, read on the forward strand.
CCACACTAAAACCAGTCGACGGCTACGACTCATACACGTCCACATGGAGTGGCTTTCTACATACGCGAAGGAATCCCACTCAAGGACACAACAATCCTTCCCTGTGGAAGAGGCATGGCTGTTAACATCTTCGACACGCGCGTCATCAATATCTACGCTCCATCTGGCTCCACAAACCTTCGGCAGCGGTCCACGTTCCTCGGACTTGACGTGGCGCTCCTGTTTTCTGGACGCTATGATCGCCTTATCATGGGAGGCGATTTCAACTGTGTCCTCCATTCGCAGGACCAAGTGCCTGGTTATTCGCCATGCCCGGCGCTGCTCACCTTAATCGAAGATTTTCATCTAGTGGACGTTTGGGAGAAAATTCATGGCAATACCCCCGGTTTTACCCATTATACAGCACATTCTGCGAGCAGACTGGACCGGTTTTATGTCTCTGCCCACCTTGGCAATGAAGTCGCCCAAGCTGAACGATGGCCCCTTGCATTTTCGGACCACTGCGCCATCATTTGCTCCCTGGCTCTGCCACCTCAGTCAGTGTGGCGCAGCAGAGGTTACTGGAAGCTTAATACCTCCTTAATGATCCACACTGCCGACAATGTATTGCCACTACATGAGCGTCTTGCGAAAGACGCCTTCCGCAGTACACATCCACGTTTCATTGGTGGCTCAAATGTGCCAAACCTGCGATCAGAAAGGTCTTCATGCAATGTGGCAAGGAAGCAGCAGCATGGCATCGAGACACCACAAATTTTCACTACGCCGTCCTCCGTGAGCTTGATGCGCTCCCTCCATCACCTGACACCCATAGGGAACGACAACGTACTGAAGCTCGTCTCCTCTCTCTCTCTCTTCAACGTGCACGACTGCATGGTGTCGTGGTGCGTTCCCGACGACAAGACCTCCTCCACAACGAAACGCCATCCACAATCCATGCCGCATCCGACCACAGTCGTCGACGTCGACTTTTCGTCCCCAACATCACGACCTCCGATGGTGTTCACCACACAACACAGGTGGCAGTGGTGTCTGCCTTTGCTGAACATTATCGCCAATTTTATGATGATGAACCGATGGCGACGCCCATTCCTGATGATCTCAATCCTTCCCCTGATCGGACCCTCACCGTAGCGGAGTCAACGTCCATGATGTCTGCAATCACCGCAGAAGAGGTGGTAGATGCGATCAACAAAGGGGCCAAGAACAAATCACCCGGACCAGATGGTCTCCCAGTGGAGTTTTACCAGGCGTTCACCACGTTAATGCTTCCTCGCTGGACGGAAATGATTCAGGAACTCTCCGTCCTTCCCAATTCCACCTGAATTCGTCACTGGCATTGTTCTACCTGTGCCTAAAACGAAGGGAGGGTCTCATGTCTCTGCATATCGCCCCTTACACTACTGAATGCAGACTATAAAATCTATGCACGCCTCTTAGCAGCGCGCATACGCACTGTCTTACCTACGGTCCTTTCACCTGAGCAGACTGCACGTGGTTGTGGGGCCACCTTACAAACAGCCCTAGGAGAATGCCGTGACCTCATTGCACTGGCGTCGGTTTGTCGCCTTCGTGCAGCACTGATATCCGTCGATTTAACGAGTGCCTTTGATCGTGTTCAACACCCATTCCTCCTCATGGTGGCGACACGTATGGGGTTCCCATTGCTTTTTGTCGATGCCATTCGCCGGTTACTACTTCCCGCGGTCTCGATGGTACAAGTCAATGGGAGGCTTGTAGGACCGATTCCTATACGCCGCTCTGTGCGTCAAGGATGCCCTATGTCTATTTTACTATATGCCATTGCACTTGAGCCCCTCATCACTGGACTTACCTCTAGACTGCAGGGCCTCACTTTGCGTGACTACACCTTTCACTATAGGGCTTATGGGGACGATCTCCCCTTTCTCACCTGCTCCTCCACGGAACTCAATGACGCCATCCAATGGGTCCACCAGTATATACGTCTTTCTGGTAGGATTCTTAATGTCCGTAAATCGACTATGATGCACATTGGGCGCGGCCTCCCGGCTATGGTGCCGACCCCCCTCCCAGTCAGTGCCACCCTTCGTTACTTGGGTATCGAATTTACGAGCTCCACACAACGCACATTGGCCCTGGCTTACCGGCGGCTTTTGCAGTCGATTCGGCACCATGTCCGGGGTCAAGTGTACCGTAACTTAAACCAACTCCAACGTGTGTCCTATGTCAACATGTATGTCGCCCCTAAACTGGTACACGTCGCCCAGCTCCTCCCAATGCCGTTACTCCTTGGCCGCCGCATCCAATCAGCCTTTGGATATTTCGTGTCAGCAGGGGCACTTTTCAAAGTCCGCTACAACACTCTAACACTGCCTCCTGCAAAAGGTGGCCTCGGACTCGTCAACGTGCGGGCACGATCTTCTGCACTCTTTGTCCACACTTGTTGCGGCACTGGCAGGGGCCAGTCCCGTCCTTAACACGCGGTCTCTTAGATATCCTCCGACCAGTCTCTCTCGATCCACCGATCAATGTGGCACCTATTTCTCCATTATTGTAACACGTAGCCAATTGTTTCATAGAACTCAGCTACGTTCGGGCCGATCTTCCAGTCACCCGTCCTCCCTGTACAAAAGATTATTATCGTTTGTTTATGCTGTCCAACCCTTGCGACCCCATGGTGCTACAGCATCCTGACGTTAACTGGTGCACGGTTTGGGGGTGTGTGCATGAACCCTTTTTACCGTCGTCTGTGTATGCACTCTGGTATGTTTTAGTCTATGGAAAATTCCCGACTAATAGTCGACTTTATCGCATAGGACTGGCCACCTCCCCACTCTGCCCTGACTGTCAGTTCGAAGACACCGACGAGCACCGTCTTACGTGGCTCCTGAAACAAAACATATGGCTGCTCATCCAAGGAATCGTGGGCTTTTACCTTTGTGCCCCGCCAACGACGGTAACCCCGGATTTCCTGTTGTTGCCCCAAACATTTCAGTACCCTCTTGCTAAGCACCATACCCTAATTTGGTTTCGAGGACAGGCTTTAGAATACCTCTTTCAGAGTGGTCCGCGTACAGTCCTTGACTTCTGGTACAAAGCTGTGACCGCACATAGCACCCTCACCAGAAAACCATCTTACCGACAAACTTTTGCCGGTTATCTTCGCAGCGTCTCCCGTGACCCCCCTCAAAGTTTGGGTCTACCATGCCTACCTGTCACATGATGCAACACCCTTATCCACGTTCTCATGCATCGACCAAAAACAAAAACAAATTTTAAAAAAAGGAAGAAGACAGAATATGTTATATTTTGTTGTATTTAATGTTTTTCTTTTTACTATTTTTTTTGTTTAACTAACAGTCATTTGTATATGTTTAAATGGTACCTTGAAGAACTCTTGCATAGTGAATATATATGTACTTTTAGTTTGTTCAATACAAATTATTAAAAAAAAGAACAAAAAAAGGATAACAGGATATGTTATATTTTGTTGTATTTAATGTTATTCTAATAATTTGTTTACCAACACTCATTTGTATATGTTTAACTGGTACCTTGAAGAACTTTCGCTTTGTGTATATATATATATACTCTCCGTTTGTTCAATAAAGATAAAAAAAGATGGATAGAGCGTATGCAAAAAAAAAAAAAAGAAAAAAGATGGTAGAGCACTTGCCCTCGAAAGGCAAATATACCGAGTTCGAGTCTCGGTCAGGCACACAATTTTAATCTGCCGGGAAGTTTCATATCAGCGCACACTCCGCTACAGGGTGAAAATCTCATTCATGAAGAGGTGTTCGAGAGATCAACATAATCCCTGCCCACACCATTAGTGATCCTCGTCGATATCGGTCTCTATGCATAATTTTTGGGTCCCGAAATCGCGTTCCAGATACGAATCCGTCTAGAATTACTCTCCAGACCAAATCGGAAATTATCTGTGAAAAGAACATTGGTCTACTGTTCTACTGTTCAGGCGGCAGGTTGATGGCTCTACACTAGACGTTCCCTTCTGTGAAGACACGCCAGAGGTATACAGACACCAGGTCTTCAACAATAAAGGTTATTCTGCTGAAGAATTCTGTATATCATTTGCCTCTATGCAACACATCTAGGGGATGCTGCGAAGTCAGATACCAGTTGCATTTTAGCACTAAGGCGCTGCCGTTGTGCCCTTAAAGCCAAATAACGGTCCACTCTTTCTGATGACAGACGTGGTCGGCACAGTTCTGGTCTCTGGGATACAGTTTCGCTCTTTACAAACTGTCGCCTCATCGGAGAAACAACAGAACGTTTCGCTAGCAACTATTCTGCTTCTATTCTTCCCATGACCTCCACAGTAGAGAGTCTGTAGGCGATAGTGGATGTGGGAACACCCTGCAATCACTACCAAGCTTCATAGGTGCCCCGAAGTCATTACTGGCGTGATTTTCCGATGATCTAAATACCATCTTCCTTTCAACACGATGGTAACATCTGTTGACAGTTTGTACGATTAGATTGTGGGTTAGGCACAGGACAGGGAAACAGTAATTTGTTGCTTTAATTTTGGGCAACGTATTTTCTTCACGTTTCCTTTATCCCTAACAGTTTCCTTACGTCTTTTAACTAAAGTATACTTTAGAAAATTCCATTTTCCTGCAGATGTCAAATTACCTGACTGATGGGTCGTGAGATTTTCTTGAACTTGATTCCTAAAAATTTCGATTTCAGCGTTTCTTCTAATCTTCTTGCTTTTGGAGGTGTTCCTTTACATACCGACAGTTTAATTCTCAGTTCTGGTCACAGAAGTCAGTCAACCAATAGTCAATCTGATTATGGCGTACTCCACCTAGCGATGTCCAGATATAAAGCTTTCGTGGATGGTGTTGGAAACAAGTGTTGGTTATAATAACCTTATTTTTGTTACACCACAGAATCAGTCGATCACCATGATCATTTATTGTCTCTTAATCATGACAATCAAGTGCTTTATTTGATGTTCCCCACTTCCCTACCTAAGCATTAAAATCTTCTGGCACTACGTTACTCATTTTTGTGCTACTCAACGCATGCAGTTGGAAGGAGACTCATAATATCTTCTAAGTCTTCATCACCAGCTGTTGAAGTTGGTCCATATGGATGTATTACACTTAGCTTGCAACCTCTAGTATTGAATTTTACTACTAATATTCGAACACTGACAAGCTTCTATTCAATCACTGCTGCATTCCATGCCTTTTGTAGTAACAAAGCAGCACCCCTGATGGAGTTACCTGATCTACCAGAAAATATAGTGTATTGCCATTAACTTTTCTGAAGTGGACAGTGCTATTCCTGAGAATCTCTGTAATCCTAACATCCCTATTTTAGTTTGCAAGTGTTCCCTTTTCACAATCTGTAATTTTTCAATCTGTCATAATCCTTCTACATTACAAGTGACAGTCTTATGTATATTGCTTTATATGGTCATAGGTTTCCTTGTTGCTGTGCGCCCCCCCCCCCCCCCCCGCCCCCCAGGTCTCAATCTGCTTAACAGGAGGCAAATACATGATGGGTTTTCTTGGGAACAAAACACTGGAGTGGTTGCCCTTTGCCTTCACGTCCCGTTTGGAAATATAAAGTAATATACAAAGTGCTGAGTAGAAATAGTTAGATATCTGTGTGAGGTTGTGGTTCATCCTGGATAAGGAGCTAGGACAAACCGAGAACTCGCGTAGGCAGGGTAGTCCAATCTCTGGAACAATATTATACTTCACAGGAATTGTGAAAGTGTTCCCACCCACCACCATAAAATTTTAGAACCATCAAAGGAATAATCCATAAACAAGACAAATTTTATCAGCGTGGGGGCCTGAAAACATAGCTGAAGTATACATTGCACTGACCAGCCTTTGAAGTTGCGTTTGGACTAAGTGCGTACCATTTCCGTTTAAAACAGTTATAGGTTACTACTACTGCACTATGTCTCAATCCTATTCTTCTTTTTTAGAAAAAATCATCAATAAATCCTAATGATTCTCAATATTAAAACAGGTAACCAAACAGTAAACAGTGCTATGAAGAGATTGGTGTAATGCACTGAACTTTTTTTATTCGAAACTGACGTTAGCTGATAGACATAAATATCTAAATGGAAATATGCCTCAATCGTCACGATAAACACAATAAATGATTTCCATTACATCTGTCGTTATCATTTGTTGAAGGAATCAGAGAGACTGGGTTGATCGCAGCATGTTGTCAGTCAACAAGTCCTAAGCGAAAAATTGTGCTTCAGATTCAAAAAAATTAATAGAATTTCTGTACAAGGCGTATTGAGATTTGATGTGTGATACATCTAAGTTGGTGGCGAGTAGTCACTGAAGTCAGAATGTTTTTCTTACTTACTACTTTTAAGAATTCGAGGCTACAGGCTCAAAGACAGCAGCTTTATTCGAGTTTAGTTTTCCATACATTAAAGAGACCGATAAATATTTCCTGTCACATTAAAAACCGACGTACGCTCATGTTCAGGTACCGGCATTAACGACAAGAATCTCTTTTCTCTAAAAAGAATTGAATTTAAATTGAATGCAGTCAACTCCTAGTAATTTCTGATGGCGGCTATGTGTTCGTAACGATTAGCAAAACGCACGTCTCAAAATAATTACCAAGAAATGAAATGCCACAAATGAACACACACCAAAATTTGACAGCAAGGTGACCTTGATTTAATGAACGTCCATGAACAAGAACTGAAAGCTTTGTACTTGACGAGAAATTTACAGTACGTAGACTTGATTTTGAATTATTTAAATAAAATAATTTAAATAAATATAAGTGGACTCGCACTTTAACATGGGGTGGATTAATGTACTACTTTAAAGTCAACAATGATATAATGACTGAACAGGAGTGCAAGCAACATCAAAATTAATACCTTAACAAAATTCAAGTTCCTTTAACAAGTACGGTGAAAGTCAACACCTGTTGCACGTGAATCCTCCTCGCCATACAAACAGCAGTTACGGCTTGATGCCCCGAGTTACTGTGCCAAACGAATGGCTGTCCCCTTCAACACACCAAAAGGGAGGAGAATTAATTCACAATTTCTCTTACAATTTGCACTGCTCCCACGGTCCATCCAAAAGAAGCACAAGCGGGGAATGTATTAGAGAATTCTTTTATGGACCAGAAAATTTAAAAGAGAACAGTTCTTAAAGCATAGTCACAAAAACCAGAAATGCTAGGGGCCGCTGATTAGCACCAAGCACAATTTGACTATCTAAAATATGAGTGTTCTCTCTCATAAAACCAGATATGCACCAGACAGAAGCAGAATATACAACCCTATCTGTTAAAATCACTGAAGAGATTCAAAGAATTGGTAGCACAGAAACTTTCTTGTACTATGACAACAATATGCGACACTAGTGAGTTAATCGTCGGGAAAGATCCGAAACTTACCAACCCGTGGTAAAATCCAGCAAGCTACCAGAAAACACAAGTTGACGTCAGCGAATAGCTGCCCTCCTGTAGTGGTGGAATGCCCTCTACGCTGGCTACCCACAGGAACGCTGCTACGGCGGTAAGCGGCAGTCGGCTTACTTCTCACAGCCGGTCGCACTCTGGCCCGTCCAAGTCACCACGACCAGCATGCCTCGCGTGCACCAGAAAGGACTGCGGCGACGAACAACCGATCCAGAATATGAGGCTACTCAACACCGAGTGAAATTGCGACCCAGCCCCCTCCTACTTCCTCGACCAAGCAAGACTGCTGCGGCATTGCCTGTCAGGCTGCCAGCCACGTCCTTTAGCCAAATATTAACACTACTGAGAGTGTGGCGTGACCTATCGATTCGTGGCATGGCTCAGTCTCTCCCTCGTAAACTGAAATCCCTGGTTTATGGTTTACAACAGAAAAGATAAATTACTGAACGATGTCCACTGGCCATAACCTGGCTCAAGTGCACTCCTGTTGATTCATTCCTGTCCTGGAGTGTCATGGATGTCGACACCTCAAGAGCCCGAAATGACTCCACGAAAGGTAATGCTAGTGCCAACTTGCCTAATATCTTATTAGAACGAATAGGCATATCTATACAAGTTCCTTTGTCGCTTGAATGTATTTTTATTTTGGCAAAAAAAAGTTTTAAGAGCTTTTGGCTGTTCTTGAGAACCCTTTGTTTTCTAAATTACTGAACGCGTAAAAGCTACCAGTTGCTATTTAAACAGTACATCTGTAGTTGGGTTACTACTTGAGGTGAATTTCACAGGCCATGCCATTGCTGTCTTCAATATTTTAATTATAAATTATCACTTGACATTGTTTGATTTTGTGCTCAAAGCACCAACTGGTGTTTAGCGTGGAATTGTTGTTAGTTAATAAAACTGTTTTATTTGATATCCGGCCCTGTGGCTTGTCACACACAGATCCTTGTATCCTACCTCCATGTGGCCTAGCATACCACTGTAAAGGATAAAAAACCTTTCAGCCCCTGCAACGGACTGCACAACGAACTGCATCCCGGGTTCGATTCGCGACCGGGTTGGGGATTTTCTCCGCCCGGGGATTGGGTATTTGCGTTGTCCTCATCATTTCATCCTCATCATTCGTGACAGTGGCTAGATTGGACTGTGAGAAAAAATTGTACACTGAAAAAATTGGGGTTTTTTACGGGCGCTTATTATCCCGCAGTTGGGCGCCCCATAAACCAAACATTAATATTATCACGAGCTACATAAGAGATAGTCTGATCTGAATTCGCTAAACATTAGTGCTTAATTGAACGGCGTATGAATTACAGGAAATATTTTGCTGAATATGGCATAACTATCTTACCATTCAGGAATGTGGTAGTTTCGTACAAGATATAGCTTTTGATGCCTGATGTCGACTTAAGAGACAGAGTGAAATACATTTGTGTGCGTGTGTGTGTGTGTGTGTGTGTGTGTGTGTGTGTGTGTGTGTGTGTGTGTGTGTGTGTGAGAGAGAGAGAGAGAGAGAGAGAGAGAGAGGTATAGAGGAAAGGGGTGGTGGAGGAACGTAGAAAGCGTAGATTAATTTACTGCACTTGACAGATTGTTCGGACTATTTCCCGTGGAGAACTACTAATGATGAATAAGCAAAATGTGCGCTTTTGTAGTCTGTGTAGTGACGGGTACATCAGTTTCATTAGCTGCAAGATAAATGGAAATCGTGAACAACAGTAAACTAATGCCTGCATTTAAAAGCATAATTAAGCGTCATAACAGCAGTTTCACTGGTTAAATCCATATTTATGACAGATAATTACGGTTTCGTGCAAACATCCTGTTAGTGAACTGTTGAGACCTGAATAAATTAATATTTTCCATTGAGAAAGATAGATTCAGAGAATTTCAACTTTCGAAGAGTTATTACGTTAAGGTTTCCATGATTCTTGTGCGAAAAGTTTTACAGTATATCGGAAAATTCCGGTAGTTCCCGTATTATAAATGATGCTCTGCCAGTAAGTTTCCGTCAAGTGACGGAACGGAACTGTTGGCTTTAGCGCTTTTGACCTTTTACACTGTTTGTAGTTTTCGTAGTCGCATCCAGCGTTAATTACTTCCACAACTTAAAAAGAGGTACCAAAAGCTGTGAATTTAATTACACTGTAGTCTTTTCCTGAGGCATCATTAATTTCCCACTTTGTGCTTAGTCTCTGTCTTTTTTCCTATAAAGTAACGGCGAGTCGTTAGCTCTAATGGGTGATTCAGTAATATTTTTTATAATACACTACCTTTTAACTAGAAACGTACAGTTGAATTTAAAAATATCGGTGAATGGTATCAAGACAAAGGAAAGGAAATATATAAAGAGAAATTTAGTCACTTTCTATGCGTTGCCAGTTAACCACAAATTTTAGAGATTCTCAATCCTCGTTTGAAACGCTGTTTCCCATGTTGTGCCATTACCTGCAGAATTTTGTTGATGTAGACTTTTTTCCATGACATAGCCGATTTTTTGGTAGTAAACCAAGTACTGATTTTGGTATCTAGGCTATAAGTAAAGCACATTAGCGTTCAGTTCTACAGTAGTTCTCATTTATGTCTACATCTGCACTTCATAGGCAAGGGTGCGCCATGTGGTGTTAGGACCATTGCGTCCGGATACCCTTCTTCCGCTTCCTATTACAGTCCTGGTTCGTAAGCAGAAAGAAAAATTGTTTTATCTCATTATGAACCCCCAATGTTTAATTTTAGTGTCACTTGGTCATACAAAGTAAGCTTACACGGCCGGTATTGTCTTCACTTAAAACGTCCGGGCTGATAGGCCGTGGTCGAAGTATAAAACTCTCTCCTGACGTTTCGCCTCCGACTGCGGGAGACATCCTCGGAGGTAAAGTGGCGAACTGCCCAGTCCGGAATTTTTAAGTGAAGTCACTTGGTCGTTACGTGATGTGTTGCTCTGTACTAAATATATATTTTTTACTCGTTTTGATATGTAGGCTCTCTTCGATTGACAATGACTTCCATGTTGCACTTTGCACTGCGATTTCTTGACCATCCGTCTGACAATCTGAAAAATTATGAGTGGGAATGGTTCCAGACTGACCACAATTACTCTAAAACTGAATGAACGAAGATTCTGAAAGTGACAGCTTTTCTGCGTAACAATTCCTGATGGTTATTTAAAAATATTAACGTGGCATCTCTCTTTCCCAAGCTCCACCTTCAATCGCTCAGCGAAGCATTCTTGACTCTTATGACTGAATCCACTGACTGGTCTCCTACTTCGTAATGAAACGATATCAGGAGACAGAGGAAGAAAGCGGACTCTTTACGTTGTAGAGATTGCCAAATACGATATATTGCAAGGTGTTTCTGGCAAGAGGTAGACTCATATCATAGTTTAGTGATGGAGAGTACGTTGAAGTTTAAGAAAGTCGCCAGGGGGCGTTAACGTTCAAAGAGGAATTGAGGACTGACTATGCGTGATTGAATTTGCCTGAAGCTGTAAACGTTAAATAGCTTGGTAGATGGAGAAGCTGGTTAGGAACCGATATTTCTAAAAATGATAATCACACAGATTGGACACGTAAATGTGGGAATCAGAATGGGTGCTCTGAAGAATCAGTGGAGTTACCCAAAAACTAAATACAAAAAGAGAGGGAGAGAGTAATGTACCTGATCTAGTAATGAAAACAGGAACTTTAAGATAGCTACTGCGAAATGACAGTATAAAATTGCTAATAAATACCAGAAAGGAAATGATGGTCGGAAAGAGAGTTTACGAATTTCTGAAAAAAAGGAAGCGTCGTCCTTCTGGCCACCGACGGAACAATAGTTTGCGACCGACTGCCTTGACATCCTCAGCTAATGACGTCATCGGCATGCGTTATGGAGGGGGGTGAGCTCACCGCACGGCTTTCCGAGTCGTTGTCGGGTTAGTAGGCCTAGTGCCACTACTGTTCCACCAAGTAGGTCATCAGTTGGCATCACGATGTTGACTATACCCCGTCCCAGCTTTCTGTTCAAGAAAACATCACTGGCAGTGTCGGGAAATTCGGGAATGAAACACAGATTTCCCACTGGCAGTCAACCGCACTACCACGCTTTCTTTCTCCTTTTTTTTCGATCTGTTTCTTCATCATTCATCGTCGGTGGTTTTGTGCCGGTGTCGCATGTAGTTTTTCTGTTTTCATCACTCAATATTTTATATTACAGAGTGTAGCAAGACGTAAGTACAGAGACAAATAAAAATTATTTTCAAAGTATTTAAAGACAAACATGTCAACCCTGAGAATTCGAAATGCATATCACTGGTAAACACAGAAGACAGGGTGGATACATGGAATGATGACTTTCAGGGCTTTTACCAAAAGGAAGATGTCTGATAGCGTGATAGAGAATGAGATGGTAGTCGACGTGTACCAAAAGGAAGATGTCTGATAGCGTGATAGAGAATGATATGGTAGTCGATGTGGGGACATGTGGTGGACGGTATTCCGAAAGGCGATAGACAGAGCTTTGAATTTTGGGATCCAGTTCCCTAAATCATTGCGGGAATTGCGAACCAAATGATTATTCAAGTCTGTGTGTAGAAGCTATAAAACTGGAGACTTGCTATCGCACTAATAGAAGAGTAGTGTGCACTTAATTCCGAAGATAGCAAAGGCAGATAAATGGAAGAACTATCGTACAATCAGCCTGAATCCTTGTGTGCCTACGCTGCTTGACAGAACAGCATAAAAAGGAATGAAAATAAATTTGAGGTTCTGTATCGTACAATCAGCATGAGCCCTTGTGTACCTATGTTGCTTGACAGAATAGTGCACAAAAGTTATGAAAATAAAATTGAGGTTCTGTTGCTTGACGATGAGTTTTGGCCATTAGGATAACAAAGGGGACCAGAGAGGCGGTTATCACGACAATCTTGGTAAAGGAAGCAAAACTTTATAAAAATTAGAAAATAGTTATGATACTTATCGACTAAGACAAGGCGTTGGTGAAAGTAAAAAGGAACGAATTCGTAGATATTCTCAGAAAGCTGTGTAGCTTCTACAGGGAAAGACGGATGATCTACACTGTGCACCAGAACTGAAGGGAATAATATCAAGTATCTAGATTAAAAAGGCTGTAAGGCGGATTTCCATTCCTTTTCATATCCTTTTCTACCTGTTTGTTGACGAATCAATGGCAGAATTAAAATATGGTTAGTATCCAGACTGGATATCATTCTGTTGCGCAAGGTATGGTAATGTAGTTTGACCGGCAAGGCAACGAGGATATAAGGAAGTAAATTTTCAGTGTAAAAGAGCATTCGTAACCAAATCAAGTCCTCCAGTATTTAAAATAGTCCATAATTCGAGGAATAAGGCAGCATTTTATGAAGTGGATCATGGTTCTGCGAAACCCAGTAAGGAGGAGAATCGAAGCATTTGAGAAATGGTGTTACGAAATGATAACAAAAATTCGTTAGGCTGCTATAATCAGAAATGTTTCTCATATGAATAGGTGCTGAAAGCAGTACACTCGTACGAACAGTACTATCTAGAAGAAGGGATAGGTTTGAAAATTGAATGTCCTATGGAAGTCACGGTAGGGAAATGTCACTATGTTTTTTTGGCCGCTGAGTGAATAGTGTTCTTCCTCCGAGAACGTTGGATCCTTTCTTTGTTTATATACGAGTTGTGTCGTACCTATATTTATGGATGATCTAAGGGAGAGGGTGAAATCCGATGTCAACACAGAGCCTGCTCCTCAAGAACAGCATCAGGGGCCGCCGAGTTTAACATCATCCGACGGACTGATCATTATCAAAAGTGTCACATTCCCTCCATTCAAGAGAGACTGTGTTTTGGAATTTATTGCTGGACATTGGTGCAAAAATGGATGACTATATCTCTTCTCCAATTGTCGGCGAAATACTATCACTGAAAGCTTCATCCACGACCGCCTGCAGTATTCGAACGATTTGCCTCCGAGTCGAACATGACGGCACAGGCATGTGTTAGCGACCTTGGATACGAACGCTGGGGAATCGATAGGATGTGTTAACAGTAAATGGTATAAGACGGAGACGTAGATGGCAAAAACAGTAGCGGAAGACCGAGATTAGAGTACGAGGACGTTAATACAACGGTAATAGTAATATAATGTGTAGGCTTCCACGACCAGAGTCATTTGAGATAAATTTTTCTGAGTATCTTACCACATCAGAATAAAAAAAAACTATACTTGGGAAACCACCGTTTAGGCCACGTTTAGTCACAGTTTTTATTTGCCCGAGCATGGTCCTGGAAAATCATAGATTTGTTCCGCAGAAATTGTCGCCGATGATTATAGATTGCGTTCCAAAATTAAATGCCGGCCGTTGGGAAACGGTATACACTGGATTAAAACTATCACGGTCGAATACAGGACCACCATGATCCTCACACTGATGGAGTTTTGAAGAGCTTTCGATTTTCGTGATGACCCGTAATGACTCTTATCGTTTTATTGCTGTTTCAGGTGTGTCCTACGATTTGGATCGTGCCTCCTCCAACGTAACGATCGGCGTAAGAAAATTTTACTTCGCATTCATAACGTTCCAAGTAGATACGAGAAGCGCCATATCATAGACAATACTGGATTTCCAGTACTGTCATATGTGTTGATTCTGTCTTTCGGGCGAGCTCGGGAATAGTTTCGCATCGATGTTGCAGTAAGAGCTGACACTTCTTCATTGATATTGGAACGATCTGCTCGGAAAGATGTCTGCTACGCTTCACTGTCCCTCGTTGAAAATTTGTACCCATTTTTCACCAGTTCTGTAATGCAAAAAAAGATAAAACCACAAGCCTGTTTAAGAATTTGGAAAACAGAAGATATACTATGAGCGGTAAATAAAATGAGCCAATACGCAGTATGTTACGATTTAACTATGTTTGCAAATAATGGAAAGATAATGACTTTCAAAGTAAAGAATCGAGTCAGACCCAAATAGTAAAAATGAGAAAGCATTATAGCAAAGATTCGACTATTTACCTAGGATCTGATATCAGTTGAACTATGACAGACATGGTTCCGAATGATGGATGATAATAAATAAAGGAAAATCACGAAAGAGATTTTAAATTTATGAGATACGTAATGGGATGTAACGAAATGAATTAAATAAAAACGAAATACAAAAAGATTGAAATTCATTCCAGTTAAAGACAAGTATCATGTGGATAGAATGGTAGAAAATAGATTGCCAAAAAAGTATTGAATTATTGGCTGACTGGAATGGGAGCAATAGGTAGATCTTGTAATAGGTAGATGGATGAAGCTACAGAGGTGATCGTAACGACTAATCCATGGAACGATATGATGCTTCGTCAGCACACAGATTTAACAGGGGAGAAGAAAGACTGCATCCCTCAAATAAGATTCTTTAATCCGAATACGTCTCTCTTTGTCATCCAGTACTTTTATTTCCACTTTGATTAGTACATACCGTATATTACCCGTCTTTCCTTATAGCTTGTAAAACACATTATGTACAAGTCAGTTTTGTATACCAGGGTTTTCCAGAAAGTAAGTTCCGATCGGTCGCTAAGCGGAAACCACAGTGAAAATCAGAAACATTTCATCTGCAAGAGTTAGCTGCACTTTCCAGATACTTCTCCACATAGTCGCCGCTCCAACTTAGACATTTGTTGGAGCGTTATACCAAATTTACAACACCATCGTAATAGATGGCACCCATCTGTGCTTTCCGATAATTCTCTACGCTGGTCTATAGCGCGTAGCCTGCGCCCAAGTGTTGTCTTGGTAACCAGCGTTTCATGTGAATAGAGATGATACGACGAGCTAATTAGGGCTGTGTTGTGAGTGATCGAAAACTTCCCATCCAAAAGGCTGCAGGAGCGTCTTCACTGCCCCTGCAGAGAAGGCTGAAAATTGTCATCAAGAAGGAAGTGTTTTGCAGTTGTGTTAGGTGGGCTGCATTCATTAAGGCGGAGCCTCTCAGTGGGCCCTCCTACTTGGAGCGAGACATTGTTGATCTAGGCACCTTAATCGCTCACAGTGCACTCACAACTGAAAAGAGCGTCCTGATGCGATCGACAGGCTAGAGCAACTACCCAACACATCTGTGCAAAGCTTCATCGGGTTTTCACTGTGGTGTGCATTTCGCGACCGATCGTTACTTTCTGGACAACCCTCGTATATGATTTTTTGTGTGCTTGTGTAAAGGAAGATATAACGACATACCGACTGAGGACCAAAGAGTTCATATGTCAATATTTATGCTACATGTACAAATAAAAGTGGGCGCGGCCTTCATTTTTTTCTTCAACGCCAGATAGACTCCCGGCTGTTCGCTTTTTTCCTTTATCATCCCGATTTTGTAATGTGAGCATCGTTGACTCTAGCTCCAAATAAATTTTAATGTATTAAGTTAATATTCATTGAGAACGTATCAGAATACCTTATTGCAATAAAGTACATAGATTTATTCAATAATCATCGTGCCAACACTTATATTTTCTAGTTTCTTTTTGTAAGGATTTTGTGTGGCACCGATCAATTACTGGCGTGACTTTCTTACTAATTTTCAGTATCAATTTCTCTTATCGTATCACCTGCACCTCCAGTCTTTCGAAAGAGCATTCCGAGAATTCTAGCAAATCAGCTTAGAGCGTTTATCACGTTGAGATATGGAAATTTCATCGGTGTACATCTTTAGTTTCGCTGCTTCCAACACTAGAGTGGGACAACTACATATAGCAGTGTCAAACTGCTTCGGAAGTATTAAGCGAGAGGTGGTAGAAGCCAGTCCACAAGATTACACAAATTTCTGAACATATCGAACATTTTGGACCTTCTTTTATTGATAAATGCATTTCCTAGGTCGACAAATTCTGTTCAGGTACCATGACATTTTTAAAGCTCAACATCGAAACTGCCTCTCTCATGTCTTTACTTTTCCAAATGACAAACTGGTCGCTGACGAAGAGATCTGGAATTTTCTGTTTCATTCTTCTGTTATTATTCTAGTTCTATGAGTGAGCTGTCATTTTAATTATGCGATAGTTCTCTCGTGTATCTGCTCCTGCTATGTTCAGAATTTTGCGAGTGACAGATATTCTTTCAGAAGTCTCCATTCTCAAAGATTTTACACATTAGCTTCAACAGTCATTTGGTTGCCAATTTATCCTGTGATTTTGCAGGAATTTTGCAGAAAGTGTTCCTCTCCCTTACATTTTGTTTGACCTCAGGTTATCCGAAACTGTGAAAGTTTAGCGCCGCCTGCCCTCTCCCCCCCCCCCCCCCCCCCTCTCACCCAACTCCATCCCTCTTCACGGTCACCATATCGACACTATCATCTACCACTTTATCTGACGTTCATTGTACTCTTTTTTTATATCCGCTGTCTCCTTCGCTTTTAACAATAGGACACACTTTGCGTTTTTACTGTTGACTCCTTTGCCTTCCAATTGTTTGGAAACTATTTTGACCATTGAATTTGCGCAATGTGTCCATCTGAAATCAATTTCTTTTTCAGTATTTACAATTTTCTTATAGCCAACAGGCTTCAAGATCTATACCTTTTTATTAATTTAACTGCCAAGTGATATTCTTCGATATTCCTTTATTTTGCTGAAGGTCCTACATGGTTGCTTCAGATCCAGCAGCGGCAATAAAGATTGTACTACGGTAGAATCACATTTCCATCAATGGAAATCTGTAAATCACTTACCCAGCTCGGGATAGCCATTGCAAAATACTGTGAACGCTCCCAATGAGTTAGCAAGGTGAGTCATTGGTTAGAGCAATGGAATCGCATTTGGAAATGCCTTGTACAAATCAGTCTCACTGAAGTGACAGGGTCCCCATCCTAACGCTACGGTATCTGGAGCTCTGTCCCTAATAACTTCACTGTTGAAAACAGGTGAAAAACAAATATTATTTCTTCCATTTCAACTATTACGTTACCCTGCCCATAAACGCGTAGGACAAATTTTTTATTTCACGTCTATGGTCACAAATTTCTAGGTCCTCACACTAACGGTTTCGGTCAGCAATATAGAAAACATGTCCTAGTATACTGGAGCGTAAGTGGCATCGTCAAATGCCTTTTGCTCCAGTATATTAGGAGATGCTTTTTATAAAACAGACCTGAAGGCTGTGATTGCTCACCGAAACCGGCAGTCTGAGGACCTACAATAGAAGTGAAATTAAAAAACAAATTCTACATTTTCGGGTCACTGTTACATTCACAACCATGTCCCAGCTTGTGAAACGTGTATGAACTTCATGTGTTCGAGACTAAATGAGTTTCGCTACAATCTGTATCTGAGACTAAATGAGTTTCGCTACTATCTATATCCGTGTACAGGCTGAATCATATACTTTTAATACACCTCACCACTTTGTTGCAGGTAAATTCACCTAGCCATTCTGGATGCAGCTCGTCTAATTTCCACACGACTCGTAGCTTTCCAGCTGAATTTATCAGCGAGATAAACACACTGGCTGAGCTAAAAGCTGCTTCCTCAGCGGGGCAGCAGCGGCTGCAACTATTAGTGAGACAAATTTTACCGATCTAATAGCGGAAACTGCTTCGCGAGATGTGCTTATTCCTGGGGGCGTGAAATACGATCCCGCAACATTGCCAACGGTATAAACGACCGTGAGTGCGAGAACCGTTTAATTAATTCCGGTTGAGACAAATTGTCTTCAGAATGGGGAGATTCCCGGGTCGGCCTGGAGAGCCAACAAAGCGTGCAGAATTACGGTCTTAGTGCCCTTATGCGCGGACGTTATTCATGCGCTCTCACACAATTGTTCTACAGAGATTTATTGTTCAAATATTGAATTCCAAACACCGCAGCTGCAGTCTTGCGTTTGGCACCCTGTATCTTTGTGGGTGGTGCGTCTCTTTGAAAATGAATAAAGATGGGTATTATCGTGGAAAGCTACAAGTACCGTTCGTCAAATTTTGCCGTGGAACAGAGTAAAACCTCTTTATCGAAATACTCTGTACAATTTCAAATGTAGATTATGGAGCAACAGTTATTATACATACTAGGACAAAAATATCGAATTGTCAAAGATTGTAATGTAGGTAGAAAATCTCCAGTGTGTTCCTCTATCAACAGAGCACTGCGTACGTGCGAATCGTAATTTCACTCGTTTTAGAGTGTGTTACTCGACAGTAAATTAATTGTCTCCCTTTGGGAGTCTTTGTGAAGACGTAAATACATGGACAAATGACTTCGTATTTGCCTGCATTGTTATTGTGCAGTTTGTGCCCACGAATGCTTTAGTATAATTCCTTTTCTGTTTTCAACTTCTACTCCGTAAGTGGTATGGTGGAGATGATTTTGCTTTATTATTTATCAAATTTCTGTGCCCTCTACACAGAACAATATCTGTGTCTTAGAGTGTCATGTTTTATCACTTCAGATGAAAACCTATTTTCGACCTATTTTGTACCTGTACCGATATTTCTATGTTAGTTTGTAGTGTTGATTATGTAGAGTGTTGTATTTGCCATGGACCTTCTTTGAATATGTATACATATTTCAAATAACTACTGGAATGATCGTTATATATAATGTACTGTAAATGAGTGGGTCCATAGTCAGGGAACGTAGGGTTAAATGAGGGGTAACGAGACTGGGTTGAGCAGTGATGTGGTTAACATTTCGCCAGCAGTAGCGTATCATTGTGGCCCATATTCTTGGAGTTTTGTGGCCAGAGGAGCTTAAGAGCAGTATTTATGGTTCTTGGATACTACATTTTGTGTAACTATTATCATGGCATGGTTGGTAAAAATATATTTCCGGTGCCTAGGAGATCTGAAACAGGGCGAGGCTAACAGTACTGCCATGACTGCATCGCCGCCATGTTAACAGCCATTGCAAATTACGCCACCAGTTCCACCAGCCTTCCACTAAATTGTTATATTTGGCACTCTGTAAATGGACCAGGAATTTGTGAAATTTGGTTGATTTTAATAATAATCATGGTGTTGTTAAAAACTCGTGATTATCCCAAACCACAAACCTGGACATTAATCCTGTCCTAGCGAAATTAATTCCGAGTGTCCTAATTTATTACGGAAAGACTTATTCTGCATCTGTAAAAATAGTCGAGATTGCGTTCTATTGTGTGGATTTATAGTGTTTCAAGTTCAGATTTATAGTTTGAGAAATACTCCATTTCCAGTTAATTTTTAAATCAATTAGCAGTCATTTTCTTAAATAATTTGCCTTGCTTGAAAAGCTGCCTGAATATAGTAAATTGGTTAGTTAAAAGAACAACAACATTGATTTAAAGTCAAAAAATTATTAATTCTTGCATTTAGGCAGTTTCATCAGAATTACAAAGTTTTATCAGTGTTCATATGACGAGAGAGTGTTACAACTTGAATTTAAAGTTGTGTTACTGCTTATCAAAGCACATTTGTTATTTAAAGAGTTATAATTTGTTGTGCTTTACTTATTCAATAATTATTGGTGAAACTATTTAACATTTCTCACACATACGTGAGTAGTTTGGTTAATGAGCACGGTTCTTCAAACCATGAGAGTTTAAGGGGCCTCCTGTGATAGGGTAATTAGTTAATGGAGCAAAGAAAATACTCGTTCAGAACCAGTGTATCTATATTTGCATTCTGTTTAATTGCTTCAAACTGAGCTTAACAAAGAAATATTTACTGTGTTAGCTAATCTAGTGCAAGTTGGTTAATGCACAGGTATAGAGACCCTGTGCTATCAGTGATTTAAATCATAATCATTTCATGCTGTTTCTTGTTTACTATTGCTACTAGTTTCCTATGTGTGGGTGATTGGCTCTACAGGGTGTTACAATAAGGTACGGCCAAACTTTCAGGAAACATTCCCCACACAGAAAGAAAGAAAATTTGTTATGTGGACATGTGTCCGGAAATGCTTACTTTCCATGTTAGAGCTCATTTTATTACTTCTCTTCAAATCACATTAATCATGGAATGGAAACACGCTGCAACAGAACGTACCAGCGTGACTAAAAACACTTTGTTACAGGAAACGTTCAAAATGTCCTCCGTTAGCGAGGATACATGCATCCACCCTCCGTCGCATGAAATCCCTGATGCGCTGATGCAGCCCTGGAGAATGGCGTATTGTATCACAGCCGTCCACAATACAAGCACGAAGAGTCTCTACATTTGGTACCGGGGTTGCGTAGACAAGAGCTTTCAAATGCCCCCACAAATGAAAGTCAAGAGGGTTGAGGTCAGGAGAGCGTGGAGGCCATGGAATTAGTCCGCCTCTACCAATCCATCGGTCACCGAATCTGTTGTTAAGAAGGGTACGAACACTTCGACTGAAATCTGCAGGAGCTCCATCGTGCATGAACCACATGTTGTGTCGCACTTGTAAAGGCACATGTTCTAGCACCACAGGTAGAGTATCCCATATGAAATCATGATATCGTGCTCCATTGAGCGTAGGTGGAACAACATGGAGCCCAATCAAGACATCACCAACAATGCCTGCCAAAACGTTCACAGAAAATCTGTGTTGATGACGTTACTGCACAATTGCGTGCAGATTCTCATCAGTCCACACCCGTTGATTGTGAAAATTTACAATTTGATCACGTTGGAATGAAGCCTCATTCGTAAAGAGAACATTTGCACTGAAATGAGGATTGACACCTGATTGGATGAACTATTCGCAGAAGTGTACCCGTGGAAGCCAATCAGCTGCTGATAGTGGCTGCACACGCTGTACATGGTACGGAAACAACTGGTTCCCCCGTAGCACTCTCCATACAGTGATGCGATCAACGTTACCTTGTACAGCAGCAACTTCTCTGACGCTGACATTAGGGTTATCGTCAACTGCACGAAGAATTGCCTCGTCGATTGCAGGTGCCCTCGTCGTTCTAGGTCTTCCTCAGTCGCGAGTCATAGGCTGGAAAGGACCGTGCTCCCTAAGACGCCGATGAATTGCTTCGAACGTCTTCCTGTCGGGACACCTTCGTTCTGGAAATCTGTCTCGATACAAACGTACCGCGCCACGGCTATTGCCCCGTGCTAATCTATACATCAAATGGGCATCTGCCAACTCCGCATTTGTAAACATTGCACTGACTGCAAAACCACGTTCGTGATGAGCACTAACCTTTTGATGCTACGTACTAATGTGCTTGATGCTAGTACTGTAGAGCAATGAGTCGCATGTCAACACAAGCACCGAAATCAACGTTACCTTCCTTCAATTGGGCCAACAGGCGGTGAATCGAGGAAGTACAGTACATACTGACGAAACCAAAATGATCTCTAACATGGAAATCAAGCGTTCCCGGACACATGTCCACATAAAATCTTTTCTTTATTTGTGTGTGAAGAATGTTTCCTGAAAGTTTGGCCGTACCGTTTTGTAACACCTGTATAAACTCGGCATCTAGTTCATTTGAGGTACCTGTTGTTGATAGGCATATGTTACTGTTTCCTGTCTGATTGGCCATTGATTTGTCTGACTTCCAAATCAATAGAATATTTATCCGCACGGTTAGTTTACTGTGTTGTAGTGTGAACAGATACAAAGAAATAGTTTAGTGTGTGTGTCAAGGAAGGTTAGGTTAGCCTTAGCACTGCCTTCCGCTTTATTATATTGCTTGACACGAGAATGCCTAATTAGGCTGGCGACCGATATTTATACATAATATTACAACTTTCTTTTGTGCTGGGAGAACGTCTGTTCTTGATCCACCTGATTACTGCTGGTTATATTCTGCAGGAGTGTTTCGGAAACGAATTCTAGTCTAACTGTTCTGTTTCCATTATCTCACGTTCGCCACTCTGTCATAAATTTCTCGCAGAGGTTTATCGTTAGCATCAATTGCCGTTTAAGGTGGTCGGTGTTACCATTACATAGGGACTTAAACGGAGTTTTAGGAACAATTTTTCCCGCCATAAATCTTCTGATTAGATGCAGCCCCCCATTGTTAACCTTAAATTGGACTGCCACTAAAAATTACAAATTTACTGTTGAATACTTTCCAATCTATGTCCTAACCCTGCAGCTTTTGGCCTCACTGAAACCAGTGCTTGATGTTTAACACATGTTCCATCATCCTATTCCTTCTTCTAGGCGTCATGTTCAAGATATAACTTTGTCCGTTATGTGTTATTTTATTTGTTCCTCCGCTTTCTGAGGAGGCTGATTCCGCAAATTACTTTAAATTACTGAGAAGTCGCTCCAGTAGCTAATAAGGACTTTATTAAGTCCACGAGAGGTTTCATCGTTTACGTTAGATAATTCCCAAGAGGATCTGATAACAGTAATGTCGACAATAAACGTCAAATGTCATTGGCATAATGTAATGGCCGGAACCTGTTGTGGATGTAATATAGTCATCATTAGCAACTGATGTAGCAGTTCATTTCATAATGTCTTGTTTGGCTTCCAGGTCAGCAGAATTTCTTCACTTCGTCCACTTCGCAGTCCCCTGTTTTTAAGTTAAGTTTATCTCTAATCTCATTTCTGCTACTTCTCATTACTACCATCTCCTATTAGTCATTCTCAATTCATATTCTTGCGCCTGTTTATTCCAATGCTTCCTTGCAACCACTGGGGATAGTCACGTCCTCAGCGAATTTTATCGGTGGCATATTTTCTTCCTAAATCTTAGTCCCACTTCTGATACTATATTTATTTCTGTCATTGCTTCACCGATGTATGGAATGAGCTGTAGGAACGACATATTGCATCCCTGTCCCACACGTTTGCTAAGAGCACTTAGCTCTTGCCCTTGCGAGGTCTCCGCGGGATAGAATCAGATGTCTTCTGGCCCTACACAATTACCGTCCACTTTACTGTTGAGAAAGTGTCTGTACTTATGTTACCTAAGCACACTTTAATGAGAAGTCGTAGATTTGAAGGTAATAATCAGATTTATTTCTGTAGCTATGTAGACATAACAGAACATTTCAATGTAAAAGGTTCTTAAACTACTCACCGTATGTAATATCCAAGCTGACATAACTTTTTTCATAAAGCATTGTTAACGTTTTTCCAAGGAAGGCCTCTGCTTGAAGTGTTTCTTGGTGCGATGTACGGCGTTGAGGTCTCTCTCCTACACCAGGGCTCCCGTCAGAGCATCTGTCGCGGTGTTCGTGAGACCGCACAGAGCCCGTGATTATCTTAAGCAGGAATTACGAAATAAAGGCAGAAAACTAAAATAGTACACGTTGTTTAATAAATCGTTTAGTTACAGAATGGAAACCTTACTTAATGGTAATTCTTACCAACACATTTCAGCGATTTAGCACGTTTGCTCACTCATAATCTTTGGCCGAGAGTACAGAAATTTTAATTAAAAAATATCCATGAAACTTTCCGAAACTAAAACTTCGCAATATATGAACCCTTTCAGGATTCCATTCATACTTTTTGCTCTTGGATTTTGTACATACTGGATATCACAGTCTCTCCCTTTAGCTGAGAATTTGGATGAGAATTTAGAACATTAAACTGGGAATCATCTACAAGTCTTGTAGCCAGTATCCTTGCAACTGTGATAAAAGCAGTTACCGCCAGGTTACCGAACTTAACCACTGTCGGGTTTGGCTAGCCCTTGGATGGGTAACAGTCAGGATCTGACGAGCGCTGTTGACAAGTCAGGTGCACCCATCACTTTTAAGGCCAATTGAGGAACTACTTGGAAGGTAGGAGACGAGATACTGGCAGAAGTAAAGCTGTGAGTACCGAGCGTAAGTCGTGGTTCGGTAGCTCAGATGGTAGAGCACTTGCCCGTGAAAGGCAAAGGTCCCGAGTTCTAGTCTCGGTCAGGCACACAGTTTTAATCTGCCAGGAAGTTTCATACTTGAGGGAAAATTAGCGGCTCCGGTCACGAATACTGAAAATGGGCGGAAGTGCGGTGTGCTGCTGATATGTCCCTCCGTATCCTCATCCAGTGACGCCTATCAGCTGTGGATGGCTGGTCGGTCGGTACTATTCGGCCTGCGGAGGCCTGTTCGGACAGAGAGAGTTACAAATCACAAGTAACTTTTCTTTATTGCCGTATTTCAGTCCTCAGACGCGCGAATTTTCAGAACTGTGGAGATACAGTGTTTTACTCCGCCACATTATGAAATAAATTCACAGATTCAACTTCCACAACTACATATAGATACATATTCCGCAAGCTACCGTACGGTACGTGGACGAGGCTGAACTGTACCACTACTAATCATTTCCTTCCCTGTTCCACTCGCAAAGAGAGCGAGGAAAAATCGACTATCTATATCCCTGTGAGCCCTAATGTATTATATCTTTTCTTCGTGGTTCTTACAGGAAATGTATCTTGGCCGCTGCAGGAAACTTTCTCGGTATTGTTCCTCGGTAATAAAGTCGCCTTCCCTTCAGGGTTTCTAATTTGATTTCCCGAAGCATCTCCTTATTACTTGCGTGTTGTTCGAAAGTGCTGATAATAAATGTGGCAGTCCGCCTCTGATTTCTTTCAATGTCTTCCCTTAATCCGACGTGGTGCGGATCCCAAACACTCGAGCAGTACTCAAGAATAGGTCTCACTAGCTTTCTACATGTGGTCTCCTTTAGAGACTGAACTACACTTTCAGAAAACTTTGCCAATGTACGCAAGTCAACCATTCGCCTTCCCTACCACAGTCCTTGCATGCTCGTTCCATTTCATATCGTTTTGCAGCGCTATGCCCAGAGAGCAGGACGCTACTAATGCTGTATCCGAACATTGTTTTTCTTAATCATCCGCATTAAGATACATTTTTTACACTCAGAGCTAGATGCTATTCACCGCACCAGCTATAAATTTTGTTTGCTTCATGATGTACCCTTTTTTTTTTAATTTCAGATGCTCAATGGCATACAATTCTGTGCTTCAAACGCACATTCACAGAAATTTCTTCCGCGAATTAAAGCCTAATTTTCTTACTAGTAATCTTCCTCTTGGACAATCTGCTTTCTATATCTTCTTTCCTCCGCCCTTCATGAGTTATTCTGTTGCCTAGGTAGCAGAATTCCTTAACTTATTCAATAAGGTTAACAGTTCGGATGTTTAGCTTCTCACAGTTCTCATTTCTGATACTTCTCATTATCCCACTACAGTCACTCATCATGGACGTCTCCCCGTATACCACAGCATCATCAGAAAACAACTGCAGACTATTGCCCACTTTGTTCGCCAGATAATTTATGTGTATTGAGAATAACACTGGCCGTACGATACGCCCCTGGGCCACTCCTGACGATACCCGTATCCGTGATGTAAACTCGCCGTCGAGGATGACGTACTGGGTTCTATTACTTAAGAAATCTTCGAGTCACACATGTATCTGAGAACTTATACTATATGCTCGTACCTTCGTTAATAGTGTGATGTGGTACACTGTGTCAAACGGAAATATGGAATCTGCCTGTTGCCATTAATCCATTGTTCGCAGAATATAACATGAGAAAAGTGCAAGCAGAGTTTTCGCTAGAGCGATGCTTGCTAAATGCGTCCACATTTGTGGACATAAGCTTTTTGGTCTCTAGTAAGTTTATTATATTCGAAGACGGAATAAGTTCAAGAATTCGGCAGCAAACAGGTGTTAAGCATATTGGCCTCTAATTTTGCTGGACTGTTCTCTTACCTTTCTTATATTCAGGAATCATCTGCTCTTTCTTCCAGTCACTTGGTATTTTGCGCTTTGCAACAGATATGCGACAAATGCAAGCTACGTAAGGGGCTAATGGCACGGAGTGGCGATTCTCAGCCAGTCGGGCGCCCCCCGCCTCCCCCCCCCCCTCCCCCTATGGCTCGTGATAACAGTAAACGGGACGTGAGCTTATAGAGAAAAAAAATATATGAGCTCAAAAACTAATTAATTAACTGAAACGTAACTGACGTAAGATACATTCTGACATAATAGAAATTTAAATTTCATGTTTACTCTGGTATAATATCAGCACTATATCAGCACTTCACAATGCATTTACTAATTTACTTTTCAGTACTAAATTAAAAACAAAATTTGTAATTATTGGTGACTCCCTTGGGCCTGGTTTGCAGAGCAAAGTTATTGAAAGGCAGCGGCTATGCTACTTTCCACTAAGAGAATCGAGAAATATTTCACGAACAACTTGTGAGACAAAGAGCAGTAGAAGGCCAACTACTCTGGGCCTGTCATTGTAGCGGATAGTTGTGAGACAGCAGTAGTTCTTATTGATTTATAAGGTTAATAACTTTGTAGCTTTACATTATGACATGCAAGGTGGTTATAAGTAAGCTTTCGCTACTTGAGGTAGTATAGATGGAAAAATATTTACCGCGTGCATATCCAACTATATACACTGCTGGCCACCGTAAATGCAACACCAAGAAAGACAAGAGGTAGCACAACAAAATTTATTTTGTAGATAACATGTTGACCAAGTATCAAATGATTACGATTACAGACGTCTGTGACATGTGGTTCCTGCCAGAATCAGTAGCCAGAGTAGCCGCCATTGTTGGAGATCACCGCTGCCACACGTCTCGGCATTGAGTCAAAGAGACGTTTGATGTGTTCCTGGGGTACAGCAGCCCAAGCAGCTTCCACACGTTGCCAAAGATCATCTGGTGTGGCAGCTGGGGATGTAATCTGGGTCACTTGTTGAGCAGCTATGGACCACATGTTTTCTATCGGCGAAAGATCCGGAGAGCGAGCCGGCCAGGGAAGCAATTCAATCTGGTTATTGACGAAAAACCTTTGGACAATGCGTGACACGTGTGGTCGCGCATTATCCTGTTGAAATATGGCTGTGGCCGAGCCCTGAAGGTAAGGAAGGACAACTGGCTCCAGCACCTCGGATATGTAGTGCCGGCTATTTAAAGTACCGGCAATGCGTACTAGAGACGTGCGAGAGTAATATCCAATACCGCCCCATACCATAATACCCGGTGCAAGACCAGTGTGGCGGTGCATAATGCAGCTGTCTAGCATCCTCTCTCCACGGTGTCTCCACACTCGAATCCGACCATCGTGGTGCTGCGTACAGAAGCGTGCCTCGTCAGTAAAGACAACGTCATTCCATTTTGCCGTCCACATCCGTCTGTCATCACACAATTGGTGACGGAGGCGTCTGTGGTTCTGCGTCAATGGTAGACGAAGCAATGGACGTCTTGCGGACAGACCACTCTGCTATAAACGGCGTCGAATGGTACGCGCAGACACTGGATGATGCGTTACAGACGCAATGTGCTGTGCTATGGTTCGGGATGTCACTGAGCGATCCGTCACTGCCATGCGCACAATTTGCCTATCAGCACGTGCACTGGTGCACCGAGGTGAATGGGATCGACCACGTCGGTCCGTCGTACCCTCATGCGTCCAACGGTCACATATCCGCGTTACAGTTGTTTGGTTTCGTCCAACACGACTAGCGATTTCTCTGTATGATAATCCACAATCTCGGTAAGCCACTATCCTTCCTCTGTCGAACTCGGATACTTGATCAAACGATGTTCGCTGTTGTCTAAGAGGCATAATTGATCGTCTTGTGAAAAACCACGAAGTAAACACACGTGCCGAACGTACACTCGTCGAAATCGCCAAGCGTAAAATGGCGCTATGATGTGGCGCCACAGGCGCGCGTGATGTGCGTCTGCGCTGAAATTCTAATCAGTTGCATATCTCATCGCTGCAAACCCATGGTGTAAATTTCACTTGATTCGGATGCTTCCTTCAGGGTGTTGCATTTACGGTGGCCAGCAGTGTAGAAATGATGTTCAGACTATGTGCTGCAGGATTTGCGCTGTTAATTGTGCTAGTTTCGTGACTTGCAGTTAGTGACTGGTACCGTTATGGCGGCGTAGCACTGACTCACAAGTAACCCTGTATATTACAGCTGCAGACAGTAAACATGAGTCTGGACAAGATGAAAAACATTTTACTCGTAAATTAGATCTATCAAAATTACAGCAGTAGTTTGCTGTTCTTCGCTAGGATCGACGCGTTTGAAGAATACGGACCGGTCCTCCTTCCGCAATGGGGTTGAAGAAGGTGATTTGGAAGTTAGAATTAACTGACGATTTGGGAATTGCTCTTGGGAGACGCCGACGGCCAATTGTGCAACATAGTATTGAAGAAGTTACAGATGCCAAGGCTGCGAAAGCTGGACGCAATGTGAGATCGTCAAGCAGTGTGCTAGTGCTGTGTCACGACAGCTGAACAATCCGTGGTCCCGAGTTCGAAACATGCTGCGAACAATATTGTGAAATGATATCTCTAGTGCAGTTCGAGGCTGTCGTGAATGCAGATGGTCTTCACACTAACCAGCCTTTATAACATGGAAAGTTATCATGGTACGCCATTAAAAACTTTTAACCTCTCACGTAAAAATTAAAATGACTTCTTTGAATGTTTTATTCATTATTTTTCTTACGCATGTCCTTACAAATGTTTGCACATAGTTCCATTGTCCTACGATCACTCGTTTTTCATGGGGGACGTCTCTAGCAGAGAAAGTTTAATAATAATTAGTAAGATGAAAATTAAGTCGCTAATACTGAAAGGTTGACAGACGCTCCCGTATTGTAGGCTTTGTAAAACTTAATTCGGATTCCATCCATATCTGGAGTGTTTCTTGTTGTGAACTCTTTCAGTTGTTTCTGCATGCGAGGCACGTCGTGCATACGGGACTGTTTGGATGGTCAAACGATGATATGTTTGTTCGATTCACCTACGTGAACGATTCCTTAAACGTGAAATTTAAAACATCATATTTCGTTTTCGAACCTTCTACTGCTACACTACACTAGTCAATTAAATTCTCTCGGGTACTCGTTCAGATTTTGGGCTGAGGTATGTCTGTGGTAACTGTATGATTCACATGTAAATCTTTCCACAGACGCTCGAATACCTATTAACCTTTGCCTGTCGCAGTTTGTACGTTCCCTTTTGAAACGAGATACAGTGATCAAAAAACAATTAATACTCTTCGCGTGGTGACGAGGATGAAGTGCAACAAACAGAAGACTTTACCAGCTATTGAAATGTAAACGACAGATGCCAATTAAATACACAGGGACAACGAATACAGTAGATCAGAGTACATAAAACCGATAGTCACGATGGTCAAAGTAGTCCTTAATAATTAATAATTAACCCAATGAGTAGGCACATACTTGTCCAGAGCACGATTTACAATCTATCTAAGCTTTGTCCTTGATTCTTCTACATCTATCATATTGGAAGTAAATGATGACAACTGATTGTATACGTGACATGCTAACAACTGCTTATCCACTCTTTCTAGAAGAAAGACTCCTAGATTTGTATCTTACAACGTCGTATATTAAGTAGCCAAAAGGGCACCAGTTAAATTCGTGTCTATCTGTGTGTGTATAGCGCCGCCGTCACTCCTGAAGTGGAGCAATTTGTTTGTCTACAGTTAAAGTAAACTCTGTGGTCAGATAAATTTTAAGATTAAACATGAAAGGTATCATTTTTGTTGTGGGAATAAGAGCCCTACCGCACTAAGCCTGGTGTGATAGAAAAAGCAATTTCGTATGTCAATAAATTGTGGCTCATATCCACCGGTTTTACGAAGCTTACAGAGAAGTCTAAAATTAATTGCGGGTTATTACAATAAATTGAGAAGAACGTATGAAAGCTACAAAATTTGGAAATTTGTGATAAGGTTTTATGGGACCAAACTGCTGAGGTCTTTGGATTCCTAAGCCGGCCGGGGTGGCCGAGCGGTTCTAGGCACCGCTACGGTCTCAGGTTCGAATCCTGCCTCGGGCATGGATGTGTGTGATGTCCTTAGGTTAGTTAGGTTTAAGTTGTTCTAAGATCTAGGGGACTGATGACCTCAGAAGTTAAGTCTCATAGTGCTCAGAGCCTGCCATCGGTCCCTAAGCTTACACACTATTTAATGTAACTTAAACTAACTTACGCTAAGGGCGACACACACGCGGACAGGCTACCCCGCGCAGCTCCAATTTACAAGATTAAGATACAAGCGCTACTTTAATGGTTGTTAATTGGTGAACTGGACTAGCTTCATAGTTCAATTCTTAACTCTTCTGCCAATTTTATGCTTACTTAGTTAAATTCTTAAAGTCGCTGTGTATATTTAAATTTTAGTCACAGCAGTCTTCAGATTCGCGCCAGCTGCCAGCCACCACTGGCGAAGAACAGGGAGTCACATATTATTAAGCCTTTTCTGTTTGTTTGGAGAGTTTAACACTTAAGTTAGCAGGATGGGCAGTGTGTACGAGGACTGGCTGCTGTTCGGTGGCAGCTGAAGACACTGAAGACCAGACTGCAGTCTACCGGCTGCTGCTTCCGGCTGTGAAGGCTTCCAAGTAACTGGCGTTACGCATTGCACAATTGGTCTGTCGCTGGTTTCATCCAGGAGTACCTTCTAGTGTGCCTGACAAGTGAGATCTGCGCTAATTGCATGCAGAGTGAGTACCGGACTGTTACGCCGTTGCGTAGCTCGAGGCTGGGAGTGCATGCAGAGGCGGGCCCACTGGCCCCGCTCACACGCTCTGTGAGTGTACAGGTAGTCGGGCCTTCATCAGGATTCGAACAGGCACACGTTGGGGCAAGTTTATTACTTATCAGGAGTTCCAGTACTATGTGCATTACACAGCCCCTTATGGACATAGCGTCCAGGGCTGGAAAGGGTTCTAATGGGCACTCTAAATGTCTGTCGGAGGGCCTCATTCGAGATGTGCGTATCCGCAGAACATGTGGCCTGTAATCGAAAAGTGTCAGCATGATCTCTCCATTGGCAATAGATTCCGCGCTTGTCCCCCAATCGGATTTCCGGGACGGGACGGCCAATGGGGAGGTGACCATGAAAGAAGACCGATTAACGTTAAATGAGCTGGGGCGTTGAATTTCACATGTTTGTACGTGGTAGGGAACCAAGAAAATCTGAAAACGGAAACACAATGGCTCAGTCTAGATATAGTAAGAGGGGGGTGGGGGGTCAGTAAAGTGAAACGGAAAAAGAGAAGGATTTCTTGTGAGATGAATATAGGGTAATACGAACAGCAGCACAAATAATGTAGAGGAGTAGGATTCGTTATCATGAGGAAGGTAGGGTAGAGAGTTAGCCACTGCTATTAGTTCAGTGATGGCGTTTATATCATCAGAGTCGACAGCAAGTTAACACCGTCGACAACATTTCCTGTATACATCCCGAATCGCAAGCTGCAGATGAAGAGTTAGAGAAAGTACACGAGGATTGAACAGCTGATTCATTTCATAAAGGCAGCTACAAATCTAATAATTCTGCGATAAATTTCAGCTAGTAATAGAGATAGTTGACTGATTTGCCGTATGGAACGAAATTGCGAGGTCATCGGTCCCATCGGATTAAGGAAGGATGGGAAAAGGAGACGTCAATGCTCTTTCAAAGGAACCATCCCGGCATTTACTTGAGCGATGTAGGGAAACCACAGAAAGCCTAAGTCAGGATGGCCCGACTCGGTTTAGAGCATTCAACCTCCCGAATGCGAGTCCACTGCGCCACCTCTCTCGGCGATAATAGAAAATACTCTGTTCAAGAATCGAACAGGAAGTTAGGGAAGCTAAGGCGACATGGCTGCATGAAAGATAAAAAGAAATCGATAAAGGAATGATAATCAGAATGACTCACTTAGCATATAGAAAAGTAGAAAAATCAGAACAATCTTCGGCGAACTTAAGAGCAAGGGTGGTAACATTAAAAAGTGCAATCAAAATTCCACTGTTAAATGCAGAGGAGGGGGCCAATAACTGGGAAGGGTACACTGAGGGTCTCTCCGAGGGTGAGAACTTATCTGATGATGTGATAGCTGAAGAGGCACGAGACGATAAGGAAGAGATAGGAGATTCATTAATAGAATGAGAATTTAAAAGAGCTGAGGAAGACTTGATATCAGATAAGGCACAGGGCATAGATATGATTTCATCAGAATTTCTAAGATCTTAGAGAATATCAGATAAGGCACAGGGCATAGATATGATTTCATCAGAATTTCTAAGATCTTAGAGAAAATGGCACCTGCCCGTGTAACAACGAAATTCAAGAACCTTCGACGTAACGGTGCCATCAGGTCAAGTACAAACTACAGTCCGAAGTCAGACCAAAGAGGGAAACCAATACCAAAGGAAAGTTTCAGACGAGTAGACATTAGCACTGCGACGTGAGTGACTAACGCTGTCGAAAGTACATGATTGGCTGAGCGGTCGAGGTGCTGCGGTATTTCTGCCGGCCGCGAGGGACACTACTGAGCGGTGTATTCACTTGGCTATACGGTGGCGCATTCACTAGGTCAGTGCAGCGCTGCGGCAGCACTGCCCTCTATCGTCCATCGAGATCCATTTGCTCTGGCGGGTATTCAAATGCTGCGCAGCCTAATATCAAGGAAACAAAACGATTATTCCCGCTGGTGTGCAGACTGTGTGAGTTGGCGATATGCCATCTAAGTTTCGGAAATACATCATCCTCACAATTCCGAAGATCGCAAGAACTGACAAATGCGAGAATTATCGCACAATCATTTTTACAGCTCATTAATCAAAGTTACTGACAAGAATACACACAAGAATGGAAAAGAAAATCGAGGATGTGTTAGACGTCGATCAGTCTGGACTCAGGAATGGTGGAGACACCAGAGAGGCAGTTCTGAGGTTGTGGTTAGTTATAGAAGCAACACTAAAAAAAAAAAAAAAACAAGAAATGTTCATAGTATATGTCGAGCTGGAAAGAGTATTCAACACTGTCAAATGGCGTAGTATGTTGGAGATTATGAGAAAAATAGGAAGCCATAGGGTAAGCCAGGTAATATACAATACGTAGCGATGGACAGTCTAACGACTGCAGAATATGGCACAGAGGTTAATCGAATAAAGACAAAGTTAGCGGGTAGTAGCAGAAATGAAACATCAGGATTTGTGAATTAAGGAATTTTGCTACCTAGGGAACAAAACTACCCTTGACGGACAGAGGACATACAAAATGGAGTAGCACTGGAAGAAGCGCAAACCTGGCCAAGAGAAGTCCAATAATATAAAACACATGCTTTAATGTGAGGAAGAAATTTCTGGGAGTGCATGTTTGGCGCACAGAATTGTTTGGTAGTGAAACATGGACTGTGGTTCAAATGGCTCTGAACACTAAGGGACTTAACTGCTGAGGTCATCAGACCCCTAGAACTTAGAACTACTTAAACCTAACTAACCTAAGGACAACACACACATCCATGCCCGAGGCAGGATTCGAACCTGCGACCGTAGCGGTTGCGCGGTTCCAGAGTGTAGCACCTAGAACCGCTGAGCCACTCCGGCCGGTCGGATTGTGGGAAAACCAGAGGAAAAGAAAATCGAAGATTTTGAGATGTGGTTTTACAGAAGACTATTGAAAATTAAGTGGACTGATGTCATATATAGCGATATATTTTAGGGATCCTTGTTACTTAGCGAATGGGGTGTAGTTACGAGTGGAATATAGCAAATACGCTTCTGCGTTCATTCTGAAACATCTATGTTAAATATGTCGATGTATGTTTTACTCATAGAGTAATAAATGAAGTAATAAATAGCAATCAAACATAAAACGATATAACACTTTACCGTTTTCGTTAGTTTGACATAACAAGAGCAAAGGCGGCCAAAGTGATCGCGTCGTCATGGTCCGAGTCAGACTTACTGCAGACACGAACTGGCCTTCGCTGATATACACATGTCACGAGATGCGGACCAGCCAATAAGAAAGGAGCGGTGTAGTATTGTATTTTCACTGGAGAAGCAGTAACATCGGAGTGTGTTGGTCAGGAAGGCTGAGTGACTTGTAACGTGGACTAGTCACTGGATGTCACATGAGTAGCAGAGACGCTTCACCTCTCCCAAACCAGAACTGCCCAAGTGGGTTGTTCATGATGTGGCAGTGAAGCGAAAACGCAAA
The DNA here is from genome assembly GCF_023864345.2 of Schistocerca serialis cubense. Lineage (NCBI taxonomy): Eukaryota > Metazoa > Arthropoda > Insecta > Orthoptera > Acrididae > Schistocerca > Schistocerca serialis. The sequence continues at coordinate 232,071,273 of NC_064644.1, forward strand.
GGAACTCTCTTAGCTAAATCAATACCAGGCAGGCAAAATGTACTGATGGTCAGGGACCGTCGACCACTGCGATGTTGTAAAAAAATCGCATGAAATTAGCGGAAGTAATTACTCGTGATTTCAAATATTAAGACAGACGCCATACGACATCATACAAGTGATTTAGAGTAGAGGATCGCGCTACAATCTGTGGCTATACGACGTAAGGGTTTGAAGTGTAGAGAACTTTACCTTCTATCATGCGTTGTGTCAACAGCGATATACAGACGAGATGGTTTTACGATATGGAGTGTTTTTCGTGGTTAGGGAGTGGCCCCTTATTGTGCTTAAGAAACTAAATTCGGAAGAATACGAAGACATTTAACAGCATTGTGTGCTGCGTAAAGTACAAGATCATATCGGAAACGGTGATTGGGTGTGTCATCGTGACAACACGCCTTGACTTGAAGCATCATCCGTGACACAATAGTTTCTGGACAACAACAAATCTTAAATTGATTGGCCTGCTCTAAATCCCGACCTGAAGCAAATGGAACTTCTTCGGGATGAGTTAGAAAGTCATTTTCTATCCAGACCTCAGATTCCAACATCACTACCTTTCCCGGTTTCTGCTATTGAAGAAGAATGGGAAAATATTCCTCCACAGTCATACATGATCATTTTAAGTATCCACAGTGGAGTTCAAGTGTTTATAAAATCGAAGAGCGGGCACACCTTATATTCACTACGACCGACATTTCGTCAGGAGAGAATACAGCATCTGTACAGAGATTTCAAATTGTTTTAATAAATTGCTTATTTTTCAGTCTTAGTTGCCTATTTTTACACAGTATGATTAGTTTCGATCCCCACACACCTTCTTCAATGTAGCTGCATCAGCAACCCGTCGTCACAATATGGAACTACATATCAAAATAGTTATCTGTTTCTCGCGTGCTGTTCCGAACTGGTAACGACGATTTGCTGACGCAATTGCACAGAACTGTAGATGATTCAGGGAGATCGATGCCAGTCATAGTATGCAAAAAATGCGTATTTGGGACAGAAAAATAAACGATATATTAACATTGTTTTAAGCACCACATATTAATGTCCACTAATAAGTGTTCAGATACTTTCGACAAGATAGGGGAGGTAGAAGGAGACTGGTTCGCCTTTTGCGCTGTAATCCTAACTATGTACATGCCATGGTACTTACGTTTTTGCTTGGTCGTCTTTAAACTCAAGTTGGCTGCAATCGTGACTATGGATTTAAGTTTTCCGCCGTCTCAAAGCTCTTGGGACTTGATCGATTGTCAGTCATACAAGCGTGCTGACCAGCCAGAACATTGTGACCAGCTACCTAATAACTGGTATGTCCACCTCTGGGGACGGATAACAGCGGTGACGCATCGTGACGTGAAAGCAATGAGGTTTAGCAGGTCGCTGCAGGTAGTTCACACCATATCTGTCCACACACAATTCACCTAATTCTCGTAAATTACTGGGAGGGGGACGATGAACTCTGGTGCCACATACAATCACATCCCAGACGTGTTCTAGAGGGTTCACATGTGGTAAGCTGCTGGGCCAGCACATCAATTGGAACTCGCCACTGTGCTTCTCAAACCACTCCATCACATTGCTGGCCTTGGGACGTGAAGCATTGTGTTTCTGAAGGAAGCCACGGCCGTCGGGGAGCGTGATAGTCATGAAGGGTGGACGTGGTCTACAACCAGTGTACGATACACCCGGCCGTCGTGGTGCCTTGCAGGAGCTCCGCTGGACCCATGGATGTCCACTTGAGGCTTCCCCAGAGCATAATGGTGCCGCCGACAGCATATCTCTGTCCCACTTTACAGATGTCAAGGAGATTTTCTCCTGGGACACAACGGATTCGCGCCCTCAGATCGGCATGATGAAAAAGTTACATGGCCTCATCAGACATGCAAGGCTCTGACACTGCACCAGCGTCCAATGCTAATTGTAATTCACTCATTTCAGTAGTAGCAGCTAACGTCGTAGTGTTAACTTTGGCATATGCATGGGTCATCGGCTACGGAAGCCCTTCTCTAGGAGTTATCCGTGCACTCTGAGTTCAGTCGCCAATATACTTTGCCCAGCATTAAAGACTGATGTTAGTTCCGCCACAGTTCGCCGCCTATCCTGTTTTACCAGTCTGCCCAGCCTATGACGTCTGACGTCTGTAACGAGGGGTGGCCACTCAACCCCATGACGTCTGGACGTGTTTCACACTGGTTTCGCCGCGTGTTGAAAACACTCACCACGGTGCTCCTCGAACATTCCACGTATCTTGCAGTTTCCTAAATGCTCGTCCCGAGCCTCCGGGTCATCTGATCTCCGTCAAACTGACATAGATCGCGCACCTTCTCCATTGTACACAAGGACGGCACCCTCACTGATACTACATGCACCTAGCGTGCGTCTGACTAGAAGTCATTCATCGCCAAGTGACGCTGCTGGACGGGTTTATTTCGTTAGTAGGTCTGTGGTATAATGTTCTGGCTGATCAGTGTATATGTTGTGCTTGTATTCACCTAATGTGCAAGCTTCTATAACGGAACGTTAATTACAGTCAATCTTCGTAGCGCCACTGTTTCGAGGACATGAAGAAAATCAACTGCATATTACTGAACGACGTTAATCGGGTTTATATCTACTATACAAGTTTCAAAAGTGTTGGTGTAAATCGAAGGTGTGTTATGGTGAGACAAAGAGGAATGTTGTATGTGCTATAAGTTTGATAAAATAACAAACAGCTGAACTTGTTACAGATAAATATGGTATAAAATAAAAAGGATGGATTCCAACAGAGCCAACTACAGGAGGAAAGAAATGATAATGGGAAGTACATAGTAACCCTTGGGAAGATGGGAAGAAGTTTATACGTCAGCGGTTACATCCATACATTAGAAAAATGGCTGTATGTATGTACCACATCTCCTCTTAACATCTTTATCGATTTCAACGAGACTTGGTACACGCATCATTTACTCTCTGGAAAGAGTCGCAATGAAGGTAAGAACCACTTACCTATCAAACAGGTGGAGGTGTAGGGGAAAAAGCAGTGCAGCCCACGACGTGTGGATTCCCATACTTCAGTTAACCAGTATTTGAGGTTAAGAATGCTTGGTGATTTAAAACAAACCTTACACATAATTTCGAACCTATACGAAATTCTTACTTGTTGACAACTCTCACAAAAAGACATTTTCGCTTTTCATACAGTAACATTGCGCATGAAGCATGACTGTTTAAATTATTACTTGTTTACTACTATTCCTTCGTACACATTTCGTACACACTATTTGCATACATATCTTAATTTACCAGCAAAATTATATGTGTACGACACATAGATCAGGATATACGGCGTCATCAAGACGAAAAACTTTAAAAAGTGGCGAATCATGCAAGAGGTTTAGGTTTATTAGTTCGTTGCTGCTAACTCTAATCGCAAAACTTTCCGTAGGTTATATTCACATCTGCTGCTAAATGTAACTAGAAAAATAATGCATTTTATGACACCTAATTTATAAGATATGACTTCAAATATTGAGATACGCGAAAAACTGCCGCATCACGGATGATGTTTAGTGCAGTACTTCTTTACTACTAGCTCTATTCGCAATACACTTCTTATACCATATACGCATATCCACTAAATGAAAAAAAGAACTACGTACTAGGCATCTTTAAAGCACTAGACGAATGAGAGCATAATTAGAGTGGCAAATTACAACGTCGCGATTGGACCTACAATGACAGAAGACTATAAAGGGGAACGAAGAATCATCTGTGTGGAATTTCTTGAGCGTTTCGGGGCTGATCGTGGCAGTTTCTGTCAGAAATCGTCACAGGTGATGAAACATGAGTTCGTCACTTCGAACGGGAAACTAAACGGCAATCCACCTCTCCTCCGAAAAGTTCAAAGCCGCACCCTCAGCCGTTAAAGTCACGGGGACCAGCTTCTGCCAGTTGTTACTTTGTTTGACCTCCCTCATGTTGCAACGATCACCTCTGAAATGTATTGTGCTACCCTCTGGATATTAAGCATGTTAAGCATGTTAGTCACCACAAAAGAGCAAACGAACTTCCCCTTCTCCATTACTGTACAGTAGAAGGCCTCGCACAAGTCTGCACACACGAGAGGAGCTGGTAAAACTTCGTTGGAAGCCGTACAGCCTGGATGTCGCACCTTCCCAGTTCCATGTGTTTGGCCCAAAGAAGGATGCATTCCGCGGGAAGCAGTGGGTGGGTGATTGTGAGTTTATTGATGCAGTAAGATGTTGGCTCCAGCGTCCACCAGTGGATAGGTACGACGCCCGCATACAGACTCATTCAGTAAGATAGCTTTAGAGGGTCGGACTGGACGTACATTATGTTGAAAAATAAGTTTTTTTTAGCCAGAATAGTGACGAATAATATATTGTGTATTAGTATCCTGAATAAAAGGAATCTACTCTTAGAAAAAAAATTGTTTCATTACTTACTGAAGGCCCCTCGTAGCAGTCTTCTTAAAAACGTTGGCGTTGTTGTACCTCATTTCATTGAAAGGCTTCGAAATAGTGTGAGGTGGATGGTGCTCAAAGTAAGTTTAAGATAATATGTCCAGATCTGTTATAAACATCTTACAGGTAATGATAAGACTTCTGTACTGACCCAGCCGTCGCCTCGAGCTTGATTTCGCTGGATTGCAGTTCCAGGGGTGTGCAATTTATAAATATGGGGTAAATTCGTTTATACAATGTCGTACTCCACGATATCTGTGGAACAGTTTCACTTCAGTGATTTGTACGACATAGTTCAAGGCTTAGTCACATAAATGCACAGTGCACGAAGTATTCAAACATTCACCAAAGACCCAGCGATATGCGTCCACTGCACACGTGACAGCCGTCCACTTTCATACATAAAAGATGAGCGCACAGTTTACTCAGCTTCCTGAAGTTCATGTCAATTCGGTGCGCACATTAATTTACTTCATTTATCCATGCCCTGAGACGTAAAAGTCAGTACATAAGCCCCCGACACGTCAACAAGCTTCGTATCTCAATCTCTGCGCTACCACTCGATTGTTCAATTTGTAAGCTGCCTATGTTTCAGAATTTACATTAGAGCACGTTGAAATCCATCAGTAAAATGCCATCATGAAAGTGTCCTCTTTTCTTTACAGGTGTTGACCCAAGAAAAATAGTATTATAACGCAATTTGATCTCATTTCATGAATAATGTAACACAGGCAAACCTTCTTCATGAAAAGATTCAATCGAGCATCTAGATTATTTTATTCTGTGTAAAGAGTGAGTTTCGTATCAAAAGCTCAAATATTTATCATAAAAAAACTTTCCTACGTTCCGCCTTAAAAGCAAAAGATTTGCTTTGACCATGCTTAGCGCAGTAACGTAATTCATAACACATTTCTATCAAAGACCTCATAATATAGAATTTTCCCAGAACATTGCATGGAACCTGGCATAGCAAGTACTGGTCGAAGATTTTGACTGAACCATACCTTCTGGAACCTGGAAGAAATCTGCTTAAGGTATTGGAAGCAAACTCTCGATACCTAAATGTCTGTACCGGCTGGAAATCAAATCTCATTGAAGGGGTAACTTTGTCCAAGGCAAAAGACCACTTTAAGATCCCGTTATTCAATGATGTGTTATGTCACTGACACAAGATACCATGACAGTTACCAACAAACAAAATTTATATTTTCAGTTAAATGAGCGAACAATATGTGGACCCATTCAATTTATTTCGTATCATGAACCCAAAAGGTACAATTCCCACGAAACACCAAAGTTAACGTTATGAGAGCCACGTGGTAAACACACCAAAGTAAGACAAAGAGTTGGTTTGCAAAGTATTCGTGGAACCCACGAAAACGCAAAGAATGTTAGGGGAACGAGGAACACATTTACTCAATTCTGTTTAAGAATCATGTGCACCTTATTGAGGGAATGAGAACTGCTACACATTAATCAAAACTGCAGGTCTCACAAAAGAAAACAAGCCCTCTCTTCAATATGTATTGTCAAGGACATATGGCAGCAAATACTACCTTGTTTTGCGTCGCTCCTCGCAATTCTCATCATAATCCACAGATACAAACTCAGGCCGCAGCCGTGCATCGCACTCCTTTCTCCTCAGTGTCATTCAGAGCAGACATCGAAGCACACACAAGAATCGAACGGTGCGCAAGTTCGAACAGAACAGAAAACTTTGTTCATGGTCAAAAGCACGTGCCATGCTGCTGATTCAACCGCCATGGCTTCTCAATGTCTCAGCCACAGCTCACCCAAAGACCATAATCAAGACAAAACACCGCATGCGAGCAACGAGTGAGTACACTTATATCGACTAGTGGGCGCAGGAATCACATGAAAGTCTACTCGTGAGTAGCAGACGCGAAAAACGTGATTACTTGAAAGTTGACTATTATAAGACTTATAAGTTTCGGTGGTTGCAACCAGCTCTCTTATACCAGAGATATAGGGGTTGGACAAAAATGAAGAAACACCGAGACAAATGAATGCTTGAAAAAAATGAAGATTCTAGCGAAGGGAACAGCGCATGTGCATTGTCCTCAATACATTGGAAGTGTCAATCGTGGTCATGACAATATTCCGTGTACTTGTGAGTACGTTATGTCGGAGCGAAGTGAATTAGCACCCGGCAAATTGTTGGTGTTCGTATGATGGTTACTTACGTAAGCAAGGTAGCCAAAATGTTTGCTATGTAAAGAGCCAACGTATCAAATATTTATAACGCGTACGAGGAAAGCGGAAAAATATAATCCCTAAGCGACAACACAGACGAAAGTGGGTGCTGAGTAATCGTGACGGAGGGTCATTTAACAGCATTGTGACGAAAAATAAGAGGACAACAGCGAAAAATGTCGCTGGAGAAAACTTCGCACTGAGAAACCTAGTCAGCACCAAAAAAAAAAAAACAAAACACGAAGGGACCTCCATAAGCTGGGAACTGTTGGAGGAGCTTGAATTCCAAAACCACCCATCAGTGATATAAGAGCTCATAACAGGATTACGTGGTGCTGAAGCCATAAAACGTGGACTATGGAGCGTTGGGAGAATGCCATTTGCTCGGATGGGTCATGTTTCACACTGATTCCAACTTACGGCTGAGTTTACGCCCCAAGAGTGAAGTGGCGGTGGTTCGTTGATTATGCAGCCATATCGTGGTATTATATTTGTTGCACGGTTGCTCTACAAGGACGTATTACTGCAAACGAATTTGTGACATTTTTGGCTGATCAGGTACCTCTTATTGTACAGTGTTTGCTCCAAAATGATGATTCTGTGTTCCAAGACGACAGGACCCTGTTTACACTGCTCGCATCATCCAGGACTGGTTTTGTGAACAAGTTGTCGCGGCTTCCCTGTGTACTACAGTTTCAAGATTTCCATATTATTGAGCTCTTGTGGTCTACTTTGGAGCGAAGGCTGAGTGATCGCTACTGGCGTCAATCGTTGTTGGAGAAAACATAGCATCAGATTCCCTCGAAAATCATACAGGACATTCATTTATCGTTTCGAGACTACAGCGAGCCCCTGGATTTTCCTACACCGTATTAGGCGTGGCAGCGTGTTGCGCTTGTGGAGTCTGCATGTTTCGGTTCACCCCTCTGTGTACTGAATAACTTTGAAACATTTATGTTCAGATATATGTATTTTTTTTTAATTTATTGGCATATATTACTAAATATAATAAATGAAAGAAAAAAAAAGAAAATATTGTGCAGGCTCCGAAGAGCTGTAGGCTTACAGTGTGAAAAATGTTCTTTCGACCACTGACCTCTATTTACGACATATATCATGTCTCATCATCCGTTTACTTTTGTAACATTTTGTTTTCACATCACAACGGGAAAGATCGCCGAAGAGAGCAAATCATTATCGTTGAACTGAAAGATATACGTACCTTGTGCTTGTACAGGGTGCGGCAGCGTTCATAGTAGGATATTAAAAACACAACATCAGGCAGTAACTGTAATTAATTATTACATCTCATATCAATTGTAAGCAGCTCGTGGTCTAGCGGTAGCGTTCTCGCTTCTCGAGCATGGGGTCCCAGGTTCGATTCCCAGAGAGGTCAGGGATTTTCACCAGCCTCAAGATGACTAGGTGTTGTTGTGTCATCATCGTCATCAATCATCCCCATTACGGTCGGAGGAAGGGAATGGCAAACCACCTCCACTAGGACCTTGCCTAGTGTGGCGGTGTGGGTCTCCCGCATCCTTCCCCTACGCTCTGTCAAGGAGTTGGGACTTCATCATCATGTCAATTAATAGTTAAAAGTGTGCCATTTACTAATGTGTAAGTCATTGTCCATTGCGTGGATTACTTCTTGAATGTGACTCCTGTCAAATGATGCACCCTCTGCACAGCACATTCATCTAGGCGTCTTTGGAAGCTTTCCATAGCTCGGCGTAACATATTCCCTGGGACATTGCCGACGGCAGTTCTGATGCGATCCTTCAACTCAGGAATCGTGGCACAACGTGTTCGGAACACTTCTTGCTTTAGCTAGCACCAAAGGAAAAAGTCTGCACATGAAAGGTGTGACGTCGGTGCCATTTGTTACGTTATGCCATTTGTTACGTTATATATAAAAAAATTATATGTATATTTTATATCTATACTTTATTTTTATTTTACCAGCATGAATTTCTTTTGTTAGAGCATCATTATTTCTCTCAGGGATACGATCTTTTCTTATCACTTTTACTTACGTGCATAAGTAAATACGAAACGGGTTCTTGAAAGGCCGCCGTTATTCATGTACCAACATTAGTTTTTGAACATGATGACTAAAATATAGTTGCCGTTAACTGAATTGAATGTAATTTTGCTAATTTATATTTATTGATTGAACAGCAACGCTCGAGAGAATTGCGATTGTTGCCGTGGAGTGGCCAAGATAAAACTTACTGAACTCATGTAATGTGTATAATTGTTTTTAAAAAAAGAGCTTTAACGTAAATTAATTATCTGTTGCAATTTAGAAAGGTTCTTACAACGAAATCTCTCGTATTTACATTTACGATTAACACTTTGAAAAATAGAATAATATTTCGGTGCGTAATGGCCGACCAGAGGCTGCATCGGAAGATGAGCTTCTCGTCCTGCAAATTACTGAAAAAATGTTTATTATAAATGATTAGCCACTGAGAGCATTTAAGGTGACAACTGTTACAAAGACATTCATTTTGTGATAATAATAATTAGTTTATTTTAGTATAATACAGAATAACTTACATAAAATATGTGTAGCCGCTCAATGGTTGCCCTTCCGTATCTCGAAACAAAACAGTGTGTGTACCATAAAATAAGTCCTTCCGCCTCGGCCGTACAATCGCGACTCTTTCGATCCTTTTTTATTTTCATAGACATTAAATAAAAATGCCACTCTTACGCTGCGTATCCGTTGTTTCAAGAACATTAACTGTACCTTTTATGCTAATTATATTCATAAAATACGTTAACTACGGTTTACAACCGATAAAAATGTCAATATTTATGTGACGTACCATTACAAAAGTCAGGTGAGCGAGGCGGTCAGGAAATGTCACCAAAACGGGCAATTAATCTACCGGGAAATGTCTGTCGCAAGATATCCATGCAAATTCAGGCCACCATTCCTGAGTTGAAGGATCCATCAGAACTTCCGTCGGCAATGTCCCAGGGAATATATTACGCCGATTTATGGAAAGCTTCCAACTCCGCCTAGATGAACGTGTTGTGCAGAGGTGGCATCATTTGACAGGAGTCATATTCAAAAACTAATCCATGCAATGGACAATGACTTACACACTCGTAAATGGCATCCCTTTAACTTCTAATTGACGTAACAGGAAATAAATAAATTACAGTCAGTGCCTGATGGTATGTTTTAATATCCTACTATGAACGCTGCCGCACTCTGAACAAGCATACTTAGATTCGGAAGAGGAGAAGGGGATATGTACAAGCTTGCACAAAATGCTTCATCACGCATGCTTGTCAGCTTGCAGTTACTCGTGTGGCGGCCGTTGGAGTGCCGCGGTTCCTCGTTCCACACTTGACGAATGACTGCGGGGAACGCTCTACCGGCCCGCTGCCGCACATCTGTTGCGGCCCGTCACATCTACCGCCCGCAAACGCGCGGTCTCCGCCTGAACTGCAGGCTACCTGGCGCACAGCGCACCCTGCACCGCACGGCAAGCGATTAGCCAGGCGCAGTTTGCCGTTATATCAGGGCGCACGATAAATAACGGAAAAAGTTGCTCCTCTCAGTTGTGTTAAAAGTAATCGGCTCTTGCTTATCGGAACCACACTACTGATTCAACAGGGATGTCGGTGTAACTGGTGCAGCCCTATGGCAGAAAAACATTGATTTTGAATAGTTCATTGCCGAGCGTGTAGCCTACTCGTGCTAACTGAATAAAATAGGAAGAGTTTACAATCAGTGACTACATTATGAAAAGGCGTTTGATTGTGTGAACAGTAGCAAATTATGGCAAATAATTGCAGTTTATTAAAGCAATTAAGACCTACTCTGTGGTTCCCAGTCTTTGTCGGACTATTATCCTGGAGTGAAATCAGATATTAGCCAAAACCCCAGCCCGCTCCTCCTCACTCGGTCCCCCTACCACCATCAACATTAGCTCTAACTAAATTTTAGAAAGAAATAACTTCATTTGAGCTATTTTATTTGTCAAATGACGAAAAATAAATGATACGAGTATTTACTTTTTGTAGGTATTTTATTAACTCAGGAAGTAACGAGTCAGTGACGCAAAGGGTCATTTGTAACACCCCCTTTTTTATAAAATGTGAAGCAGTTCTCATCACGTCTCGAATGCTACGTACAAATCCTACTCAGAAGAGAAAGCTAAGTATTCGCACTCAGGATAGGCGCTTGTTAGAAAACACGCTTGCTCTGTTCCACTGATCTACCGAGCAACACTTCCTTCAAAATCAACCAAGTTAAAATGTGTGCATCACGACTACTGTTTATAGTATATAATTAGTGATAGTGATGGGGCACAAAACACTGGCAACATAATTCTAATTTCTGTCAGTTCCGAAGAAAGGGATCCAGCAATCAAGATGATTATAAACAGTAGTCGTAATGCACACATTTTAACTTGGTTTATAGTAATAATAATAACAGTGTGTATGCCTTGCAGGAATGTAGCACATTATGTAATTACTGTCGTGTCAGAGTGTAAGTTAGTTCACTTACTGTTGCGAAGTGAATAATGAAGTAATTTCTGTTCTACTAGAGAACGTGACTACAATTGGGAGAAAGCATTTTCCTTAGATGTTTGTGCATATATGATGTGTGTGTCTCACGTTTATCACCATAGATACGTGGAACTAACGATGTGTGTAGTTGGTGGCCAATACGAGGAAGATAGTGATCATACAATCGTTTCACAAGCTATGACTACTATAACTATCACTAACACATTGTGCCACGCGATAATTCTAGTATTTGGAGAAAGAGAATGTAATTGTTGGCCACGTACGTAATCTACATCACGGTCTTACGAATTATCCTAATATGAGTGTTATAATTAAACTGCAGCTACTGGCAGAGGTCCAGAGGTCCATGACAGCGAATCTGGGTAAAAGTTCTAATGGGTTACTGGGAGCTAATGCATGCCGGAAAAAAAAATTAGTTCAAATTCTGGCCACCAGCAAATCTGGTGCTATTAACACATGAACGATGCACATAAACCTTTCCATATGTAATTAATTATTAATGAGACCTAGGCAGAATAGGTCAAACAGGTGAGAAAGACATGAAGTTGGTGCAATTATTAACTGCCATTTACACTGTTGGTTCAATGTGAACACTGGAGTTGTAGAAGAGATCAGTTCCACATTAATTCAATAACATATGTACCAATTTTTGCTGCAATACCATAACTATAGCCTGCAACAGAGCACTATGAGAGGCCGCAATTGTATTATAACCACCAAGTATTAATGATCCTTTAAAAATATTAATTTCATGTTCGAAACACAATATAATCTTTAGTTCTTACCTTAGAAAATATCAATTTACCTCTTAAGTGGTAATTACCCCCAGGTTGGGGACCAGTGAATTACAGGACATGTGTAGCAAACAGCAAAGGTAAAGTTCTGCTTCAGATCTCAATCATCACATTTCGGTAACATTTAATAGTACCTTGCGTAATTTATGTATAGCCCAATGCCTGCTGCCACATCTTATTACGATGAATGCCATCATACCGTAGATCATTATTTGTGTTGAGTTGCTTGTTTCATCCTTAATGCCCTGTTAACTGTACGACACATTCTTGATGATCTTCTTAATTTATTTGCGATCTCCATTCTCTCACTGTATTTGTACTGTAAGGAAATGCAACTGTATATTTATTCTAAAATTTTACTGTTTATGACTACTTTATTCTTCACATGCTGTTTACATCAGAAGCATATCGTCATGGTTTATATTACTGATAACATCAAACACCAGAATTACTGTAAGGAAAAATTTCTGACAAGTTTGGAGATCAGGAACGTACGGAAGTAAATCACGGACTGGGAGGAAATCGGAGGAGAATCGAGGTGTTTGAGATGTGGCGCTGTACAGGGTGTAACTAAATTTCCTTTATAGCTTTTCAGAATAGATTCCTTTCCCCCAAACAGGAAAACAGTTGGCTCAAATGGCTCTGAGCACTATGGGTCTTAACAGCTATGGTCATCAGTCCCCTAGAACTTAGAACTACTTAAACCTAACTAACCTAAGGACATCACACAACACCCAGTCATCACGAGGCAGAGAAAATCCCTGACCCCACCGGGAATCGAACCCGGGAACCCGGGCGCGGGAAGCGAGAACGGGAAAACAGTTCCGAGTGAATATGAACTCTGAAACGCTCACCTTAAGAGCTATGAGCACATGTTCGTCTCCGATATTGTGAAACACATCTCTTCTACGGTAAGCTCTTTGGTTTCCATATTTTAGGAGGAGATAGTGTGGACCAAAATAATACAAAAATATCCGGTAAACACGGGCTCTAAACTGCATAATTTAAATGCTATGAGCACTTGTTTATCTTTGCTACAGTGAAGCACATCTCCTTCAGTGAACACCTGCTAATAGCAGTTAAGGTATGCATCTTAGCGCCAAGTGTACTGAAAACTCTTGGTCCATACTGACTCCCAGATTTTGAATGGAAAGAGCTTGCTTACATTTGAAGTACTCGTAACTTCCTTGTTCCAGGCGGAGGTTGCAATGAGGGTAAGTACTAGGTGTTTGTGGTGGAGACACTGAGCAGTGCGTAATTCACAGAAATCATAAAGTGCTTTCCTCTCCCATTCGCACGACGCCAAGGAAATATATTCTAAGGCCTTGGCAATATTCTATACCCTTCCATTAACATACAAAACATTCTCTGATGTGTTCATTAACAGCAGACTGTTCCTCAACTACTGTCGAAAACCGATACGACGATTTCTCAACGTCCAATTTACGCAGCGAAAAGAAGCGCTCACGTCTTGCACAAGTGAATATATCTCAGTAAATAGTACTATCGTAGTATGGCTATAGATCCTGATTAATGTAATGGCTTTCATCTAAATCACTAAGCACTTTTCGTATACATTTGCTTCACCACTCTAACCAGTTGTGTAATATTTGGAACAATTTGAAAAATAAATATGCGACCATGCATCTCTGATTGAATATGGAAATGGCAAAACAGGAAGCTACAGGAAAAGTGCAAAAGTTTCTTAACACGCGAAATATGGTTATTGTTTACGGGTAAATTAAAGAAACTTTTAGAGGAAAGCTAAGCAAGTGTATGGTAATCAAGAACCAGTATTAAACAAAAAAAGAAAAACAAAATATTGGAAGAAATATAGTCGTCCTAGATAAAGGAAAGGAACTGGATGACAGTTTTATTGAGAGGGAGGGAAAGTGGATGAAAGTTGGTGACACGATGGTGCGAGAATAACTTAGAGAACTCAGAAACGACTATGTCGGAACAACGGAACAAGGCACCTGGCGTAGATGACATTCTGTGAGAATTACTGAGATCCTCGTGTGAATCAACCATGACAAAAGAATTACAAGTAGTAAACAATATTTATGGAAGAGGCTGAAGCTGAATGTAATTGAGCTGGTGACCTGCTGGCGCCAGTCTCCATCGATTGTCATCCTGATCGTGGTGAGTCGATTTTTGATGCCTGCTTGTCTTCTTCGCATCTTTGGCCGATGACTATTTAACTGCAGAGTGCACGCCTGCAGGGGCTTTGCGTTCGTGTATCAGCTGTGTGAGCGACATAGACGTGTGACACTGGCGAGTGACCGAGTCGGAACGACGAAGGAGAGTGGGCAGTTGCTGCGGCTTGTTTCGCCGTTTGAATGCAGATCGGCTGCCGATGGTGATTTGGATTTCCTGGAGACATATTTCCTTGGCGTCTGTTACGTGTCACTGAAAGTGAACGAGCTAGAGTCGTCGAAGTGTTTCTTGGTGGGTTCTATTCACGTTAATTGAAAACCCAAGTGCATTGAAAACTATCTCGGTTTTTTCAGTTACTTGTCACTGTACTTGATCTGTGATGGTATTTAAGTGGGTGCTACCTACGCGCAACGAAGAATCATGAAGCCGCCGTGCTTAATGCGTAGCGAGAGGTCATGCCAAATACGTAGTACGTAAGTCTGTGCCTGACGTTCAAGAGCGAGCCGAAATAATTTTCCTATATCCTATTTCCTGTTCCTATGTTATTATTTTATTTCTTTGTTCTAGAGAATTGGCTAATCAAATTTTAAGAGCCGTACTAAATTGGTTAGTCCGGCTTGGGATGCCGGCCGCGGTGGTCTAGCGGTTCTAGGCGCTCAGTCCGGAACCTCGCGACTGCTACGGTCGCAGGTTCGAATACTGCCTCTGGCATGGATGTGTGTGATGTCCTTCGGTTAGTTAGGTTTAAGTAGTTCTAAGTTCTAGGGGACTGATGACCACAGATGTTACGTCCCATAGTGCTCAGAGCCAGTCCGGCTTAGGTTCATTGGTGCCGTGTATAACTAAAGGTTTATTTATAAGCAGATGAGCAGATATGTTTATCTATCTGATGGACCAGAATGTTTTCTGCTGCTGATGTGTTTATGTTTCAGATAATTGGCAGTGGTCGACGCGAGCAAACTTCGATACGGGTATCACTGTAAAAGAGGGAATTTAATGACCTGGATCAGTGTCTGTGGTTACGTTCTTAGTGTCCTGCAATTCTATCTTTCCGGTGGAGTGTTGTTGTTTTCTGGAAGCTTAATTGCAGCCTAAAGTTGAGTATAGTTCCATTTTACCTTTTCGTCCGTCAATCTCCTGTATCTGGTAGCACCTTTCGGTCTGCTCGCGTCCATGACTAATTTTCAACGTGAAAGTTGTAACGGCTCCATGTTAAGACTATTTAACAACCTATTTTTATATTCTGGCCCTGAAATGTATGTGAACCTCGTACCTGTGGGTAATTCTAAAGAGGAGCTTAGTCGAGTGCATTAATCTCATAATACTTTTAATTTGTTACAATTGCTTAAAATCAGTCCATGGAAGATGCTTTAGAAATTGATATGGGTTATGTAAAAGCCCATTCCTATGTAAGTCATCAAGCATTCTCTTATATCAGTTAAATTTTATTAATGGTGTTTCGTGAACATCGTTTTAATTAGTGAAAATTTCTTGAGTAAATTTTGAAAGATCTGGGTCTATCACATTTAAATGCATTAATGTTCCAATCTGATTACTGCTGCTAGTTCTGTAGGCCAGGTGTCTTTTATTATAATCGTGTTACTCTTGGTTTCATTAACAGCATGTGTTTGTAATACAGAAGTATTTGGCAATTACGAACTGGTTATGAGTTTAATATCGATGTGTCGAAGGGAATGATGCATCAGTAAAAATAGTAATAACAAAGACGGCAAGTGCTGATGTGTGTTATTATCACCTTGTGTTCCGTAAGTTGCTCCTGCAAAGTACTGACACGAGATATCTATGCAAGAATGGAACAGTTGGTGGAACCCGACCTAGAGGAATATTACCTTCTGGAAAAGAATAGGAAGCCAACACTCACATTAATACTTATCTTAAACGAAGGATTGATGGAAGGACTTAATCTACAATGTTATACCATTTGTAGCTTTAGAAAACTGGCTGGAACATGGTTGACCGGTATAAAAGCGGAGAAACGTGTATAGGAACCAGATTGCAGTTATATGAATCGAAGGACATGAGAAGAAAGAGACAGAGACAGAGAGAGAGAGAGAGAGAGTGAGAGGGAGAGAGAGAGATGGTGAGAGAGAGAAAAGAGAGAGAGAGGTAAAGTATGAGATATAGTCTATCCTCTACGTTATTCAATATGCAGAGAGCGAGTAGTAAAGGAATTCAAAGAGGTATTAAGAAAAGGATTTTTCACATTTTATTTTCATTTGACACGATATGCAAAAGCTTAAAAAGTGTCAAATGGGAATAAAATATTGACAGTTTAGTCGACGACGCTATCCAGCAGCAGAAGATATTGATTGTATGTTAAAGGTTCGCCATTTACGTAATTCACCAGTGCCTAAAGCTTCATTTCAAACTGTGTGCATTAATTTCCTAGATTGTTAGTGTACATTGTGCACTTCTGCACGTCCGATAGCCCATGAAGTGTACAATTTACAAACAAGAGTGGAAGCTATGCCAGAAGTCAACCTGCTGTTAGTAACTAAACGACTGCGATTAAATTTAAGAATTTCAGGAATTGAAATTCTCATACCTTGATACTTCCGTGAATTTAGAGAGAAAGAGATTCCACAAGCGTTTTAAGGTATGCCATATGTTAAGTCCTGTACTGGGTGACTCACAGAACAAGTAAATAGAAGCGCCCAGTTAGCCAAAGGAAAATGAAACGTTACTAACACAATACTCAAGCAAGGTCAACAGAAGCCAATCCAGATCTCATAAGACCTCTATACCATGCACAGTAACTACACAGTCAACACATGATAAGATTCCATGCTTCAAAGTACACTGTCTTTCCTAGTATGGTACCAGTGACAAGACCAGCAACGTTCATACATGGACCTTGTCTGTGACTGATGCACTCGTGAATGCTCAGTGGTTTGGGCATGGTACGGGATGCCGTGGTCTCCAACTTGCGGTTACTGTGTGCTAATGAAATGCAACTGCCGGCATGACCATTGGTAATCCCAGGTAACTGTGAATATCTAATTCTGGATGTCAGCTGACTGGCGAGGGGTTGGATGGCGCCGTATAAAGCCATCCGGTAGATGGGTAACAGGAAATCGTGACAGAGCCTCGTGACTCCTAGAGGGGAACTCGTAATGACTGCGAACGTAGTGCCGCCAGGTACCTTAGAGGCTGCTGGAGGTGTGATGTCCCGTGGTTGTGTTGCTGGTGCCTTGAAATTGTGGAATTGAGCAGTACACCACTGGGTTGCCAGTGGATGAGCTGAGGGCGTCATCGTGGGTTAGAGCCTCTCTCTCCTCTGGAAGAGATGTTGGAGGGCTATGGCACTAATGTGGAGGAAAGACAAGTATTTGGTCAGATCCAGCACAAGCCACTCTTTGATGACTGGATACCATAGAGCTACCAAGCTACTACGTTGCAACCAGTACGCCAAATACTATCAAATGATTTTAAGGCGTTACATTGGGTAATAGGGTGCTCGACATATCTACACAGCCCTGTGATTTCAGCTCTTGTCATGTTGTAAAACTGGTTTGTCCAGAAAGAATAACAAACGGTTTCCTCGTACGTTCAAATAATCTTCGGACTGATACTCGCAATAAACTTAATGAGAGGAACCAAGTCATGGTACGAAAAACACCTTTTACATTTACAAACCAGGTCGAGTGCAAAATACACACTGGATATCCTGCAAGTTGAACACCTCATTGAGCCACCAGTGATCTTGACTCGTGGCATTGTCTGAAAAGGCGGCAAATAATGGCTAATCGGACTGTATGTATATATTAGTCAGGTAATTTCAAGTTTCCGGGTTGTTTGGCCAGTTGAAGATTTGCATCTGTATGTGCCGCTGAGAGGAAAGACGTTTTATGAGTTGTACGATTACAAATGTACAATGCATGATCTCCCCTTCACAACGTTTCATCGGTAGCTGAGATAATGAACCTCTATTCACCGACAACAGCAATTTCTGTTGTACCTGAAACCGATTCTCAATGCGTCGCTACACTCAACTGTAGACTTTCCTCGCTCGGGATCTTTTCATAGCTGCTCCTTTTATACCGAGTTCTGTGCTTGTAGACACGTTGTACATGCCTCCTTGGCGTACCAAAACATCGGACACCATAATCCACGGCGTGATCCTGCACACGTCTTCTAGCCAGCCCATTGTACCTCATTGTATCCGTACATGCGACTGACAGATATACAACTACAGATTCACGACTATTGAGAGCCGCATGTCCGTCCAATAACTGTTCTTCACTGTCTACAGGATGTGTGTGCCTGTGGGGGGGGGGGGGGGGGGGGAGCTGCCTGATGCTGGTTTAATGGACGTCTGGCCAAAGTGAAGGAAACAAACTGAAAATTCTGTGAGGGACTACTTGAAATGAAAGAGGGAATGACAGATAATAGCATTTGCAAGCATTTTTGTACAGGAGCTGCATATTTTAGAATGAAGATGAGAGGTTGAAATGTTGTACGAAAAGTCTCTTGTTATTGGCTACATTCATAAAGTGGAAATATTTAATCGAAAATTACGTTTGTCGACCTCACCAGGAGAGTGATAATTGAATTGAATTTGCCTGCAACAAGAATGACAGCTTAATGCTCGGAAGATGAAGTATGTAAGGGCAATGGATTTTTATAAAAACCGTCTTTACTTCTAGAAATGTGCATAAGGACTGAGTGAAAAAGGAGCGTTGTTTGAGACCTTCCCAGAAGTTCACATTATTCAAAAGAAATAATCAACAAATACTGCTGGTTTACACTAAGTATAAGGCATAGCTGAAAACTGTTTTGAACTGTCGGGGGACTGCTGCTAGACATGCGAAGCATGCTATCTACCGTTTGCGGTCACAAATTGAAATCAAGGAACAGCATCTTCAACAAGGTTTCGGAATGTCTCAGGGGTCAAATTCAGAATGTGTTGCGCAGTGTATGCCTTCAATTCAGTTATGTTTTCGACCGGAGCACTGAGCACAGCCTCACTTCCATAGCCCCACAGCCAGAAGTTACATGGGCTATGATCAGGTGATGTTGATGTCCAGGCTGTAGGGAAATGAGGAATGACAATTCTAGCATTTCCAAAATGCCCCTGTAGCAGCTGCTTCACTGACCGGGTGATGTGCGGAGGAACACCATCTTTGATAAAAATGATCCTACAAACACATCCACACAATTAAAGGGTAGGAATGACGCCAGTGGGCAGAAGACTCTGATAGCGTTTACCAGTGACGGTACAGATAAGGAGACCCTCAGGATCCTTCTCCTCGAAAAATTATGGTCCTACGGTAAGTGATGCCGTCAACCCGCCCCAGACAAGTACATTTGCAGAATGAAACGTTAGATTTTGATATGTGAGTTCTGAAGCTACGAAAATAGATGTGTACTTGAAGATCAAAAAGGACTTCATCTGTCCACAGAATTTATCTTCACCATTGATTGCCCACATCCACGTGAGCAAGAATTTCTAGAGCAAACAATTGTCATCCTAGCTGTTCAGCACGAAAGAACTGATTGTGGCTAATTTTGTGCGGGTAGTAGTGTAGGACGTTTCGTATAATTCTATGCATCTTTGATAAAAATGATCCTACAAACACATCCACACAATTAAAGGGTAGGAATGACGCCAGTGGGCAGAAGACTCTGATAGCGTTTACCAGTGACGGTACAGATAAGGAGACCCTCAGGATCCTTCTCCTCGAAAAATTATGGTCCTACGGTAAGTGATGCCGTCAACCCGCCCCAGACAAGTACATTTGCAGAATGAAACGTTAGATTTTGATATGTGAGTTCTGAAGCTACGAAAATAGATGTGTACTTGAAGATCAAAACGGACTTCATCTGTCCACAGAATTTATCTTCACCATTGATTGCCCACATCCACGTGAGCAAGAATTTCTAGAGCAAACAATTGTCATCCTAGCTGTTCAGCACGAAAGAACTGATTGTGGCTAATTTTGTGCGGGTAGTAGTGTAGGACGTTTCGTATAATTCTATGCATCTTTGATAAAAATGATCCTACAAACACATCCACACAATTAAAGGGTAGGAATGACGCCAGTGGGCAGAAGACTCTGATAGCGTTTACCAGTGACGGTACAGATAAGGAGACCCTCAGGATCCTTCTCCTCGAAAAATTATGGTCCTACGGTAAGTGATGCCGTCAACCCGCCCCAGACAAGTACATTTGCAGAATGAAACGTTAGATTTTGATATGTGAGTTCTGAAGCTACGAAAATAGATGTATACTTGAAGATCAAAAAGGACTTCATCTGTCCACAGAATTTATCTTCACCATTGATTGCCCACATCCACGTGAGCAAGAATTTCTAGAGCAAACAATTGTCATCCTAGCTGTTCAGCACGAAAGAACTGATTGTGGCTAATTTTGTGCGGGTAGTAGTGTAGGACGTTTCGTATAATTCTATGCATGGTGATCCAGGCATGTCCAACGTACGAACAATTCCCCGTGAACTGCATGTTTCTACATCGCCACTCGATCCCTCCTGCAATGCAACTGAAGTTGGATGGACTGTTTTCCTCCTTCTGCCACACTGCACTTCAAAAGAAGTAGTCTTTTCGAATTTAATTAATATTGTCTCTGGATCCTTGCCAAACATCGGAGCAACGCATCTTTTTGATACCCTTGAGTGTTCGGAATTTCTGCAGATCTACTGGCTCACACTCACCGGTCTTGTAAAAGTGCTTTACCAGTAGTGCGCAGTCCTGCATTGAGACAGTCATGCCGGGCGTCGCAGAGCCAAACTAAGGAACAGACACGTATTCCACGTCTTTTCTTTGCATACTCTGATCCTTAGAGCAGTAAGTTTCGTTACATTTTTATGTTTATATGATGTTTCTCTCTTCTTCTATAGTAAAACGTTAAAATCTGACGTCATTCCGAGCAATGTTTCTTCTTCTTACTGTGGCTTGAAACTGTAACTTTGACGATGCACTGACGTGACAAAAGTCACAGGATAGCGATTTGCACATATACAGATGACAGTAGCATCCATACACAAGGTATAAAAAGGCACTGAATTTATACTCAGGTGATTCATGTGAAAAGGTTTCCAACGTCTTTAGGCTGCACAACCGGAAATCACACACTTCAACGCGGATTGATAGTTGGAGCTATACGCATGGGACATTCCCTTTCGGAAATCGTTAGGGAATTCAGAATTCCGACATTGACAGTGTCAAGAGCGTGTCGAGAGTACCAAATTATAGTTATTACCTATCACCATGGACAACGCAGCGGCCGTCGTCAGCAGCGTTTGCATAGAGTTGTCAATACTAACAGACAACCAACACTGCTTGAAATAAACCAGAAATCAATGTGTGACTTTTCCGTTAGGACAGTGATGAGAAATCTGGTGTTAATTGGCTGTGGCAGCCGAAGAAATGACGTGGGTGCCTTTGCTAACAGCACGACATCGCCTGCAGAGGCTCTCCTGGGCTAGTGACCACGTGGGTTGGGCCCAAGACGACTGGAAAATCGTAGCCTGATCGGATGAGTCCCAATTTTAGTTACTAAGCGCTGATGTAGGGTTCGAGTGTGGCACAGACATAATGAAGCCATGGACTCAAGCTGTCAACAAGGTACAGTGGAAGCTGATGGTGGCTCCATGATGGTGTGGCCAGTTTTTAGATGGAATGCACGTGGTCCTCTAGTCCAACTGAACCGGTAATTGACTGGAAATAATTATGTTCTGCTACTTGAAGACTATTGGCACCGTCTATGGACTTTATATTCTGGAACAACGATGGAATTGTTACGGAAGACAATGTGCCTTGTCACTGGACCACAATTATTCGCAGTTGTTTTGAAGAACTATTCTGGATAGTTCGAGAGGATGATCTGGCGACCCTGATCGCCAGACATAAGTACCATCGAACATTTGTGAGACATAGTCGAAAGGTCAGTTCGAGCGGAAAATCTTGCACCAGTCACACTTTCACAATTATTATGGACGGCTATAGAGGCAGCAACACTCATTATTTCGGCATGAGCCCTCCAACGATTTTTTGCGTCCTTGCAACGCCAAGCTACTGCGTTATGCCAGGAGATCCGACATTGTATTAGGAGATAATCTCTTAGAACTGGCGTATGATCTGGAGATAAAAATAATCTGAAGTATAAAATTAGAGCAAAACCAAAAATAATTATTAAGACGACTATGAAAATATAAAAATATTTAAATAACAGTCATTTGTCATTGATATATCTCCACTTGACACCATGTCAATCTGTTATTATATCCATAATTATAAAACACGTTCACAGTAACTACTGTTGATACATGCTTGTAAATTAGAATTTGAAAAGAAAGTTCAAAACATAAATAAAAAACATAAAATACAGGGAATTCCATTAAAGTTTTAAGTGAATGACTTTCACGTGATGGTACTGCCTGTGTTTGTTTATGGATATCTCGAAAGAGCTCCAGGTCTATCAACAAGCTGTAAGTGAACCTGAAACTATAACTATTGTTGCTACAGTATTTACATTTCCCCACTGGTATGAGTGTGCCTCACGATTCTCAAGCCCGCGCACACCCAAGTGGGTGACTTTAACATCCTTTTATTGGGTTTGACCTTCCTAAATTTTTTTTTTTTACGCAGTTCCTCTCAAATGTATTTTATATGTGATTATCATTCTCTGTTATATAAGAAAAACTTAGTCTTCTACTTTGATTTTCGGATCTATGAAGACTACTTCGATATTCAGATCGTCCACTTGATCTTAAATGTTTCGACTTGCTATCAGAATAATTGTAGTGTATAAAATTTGGTTAACTACGATTGGAAGCAAATCGCGACTAATTGGATGCATCCCTTCCTTATATGTAAATGTGGGCCACTGAAAAAAATATCATATGAATCGTCTCCTCCACATTAGCGTGTTATTACAACCCGCACGATATAAATGTTTGTCGTATGGACCATGGTCTGTGTTTTAATGCTGTAGAATATTCTGTGCACTGTACTTGCAGTGCTTCCAATGGCATTGGCAGTAATTTTACTAACCTCCAGGTTCGGAAGTGACTTACAGTTTCCTGTAAACTCTTAGAATGGATCATGTTATTCACCCCACAACCTAAACAACACTGTTCTGTAACGTATCAATATATCAAACGGAATCACCTGCGATTCACCCTCGACAAGTGTACTTGGAAAGCCTCTCCTGAGTGCGTGCTCTTCGCAGTATTGATCTGCAACTCTTCAGCTGAAGGCGGTGCGCCCAAGACCAAGGCAATGAAGTGCACAGTAGCGATGAAGATAATCATGGTATGACCACATAAGGTGCAGGATAAAGATTAAATTTTGTGTAGCTAATGAAATAAGTGTTAATTTTTATTCTTTCTGTGGCGAAGAGTAGCGGATGTTGTAACGTGTAAGCCAAGCAATGCTGTGTAATCTGTCGGATGAGACTGACGAAGACAGCGTAGAGGCCGTTTCGAATATTTTAAATAAAATGTCTTAGATATCAAAATGGGAGAAAAGTAAGTAAACTAAGAAGTAAATTAAACAGAGACAGTAAAGACATGTAAATCATTTCTATGACAAAGGATACAGTTTGCTAGAACAACAGAAGATAATTCTCAGTCTGCTGACTTTGTTGGGCAATTTAATACCGACGGGCAGCTGGCTCATCCTGTGCCAGTGGTGAGTCAGAATGTGTCATGGAGGGTCGGGGGTCAGGACATCTCTCTCCAAACCATTTCCAGCTATTGAGACTAGGTGTCGCCAATTCTCAACCGGTAACAGCAATTGTCATCTCGCGGCTTGATGCGAGGAAAATTCTCTAATGGCACAGCGATCGAACACGTTTTCTATACATAGCAGTTTGGCTAACCCCTGAGTTACGGATGCAGCCTTATACCAGTTGCTAAGTGATGTTAGGGACTAGTCATGGAAGGTAAGTAGAAGAGCCAAGAGCAGGTCTTCTTTATAGTAAGCATGGTGCACATGGGACTGCAGACGTGGTTTATAGGTGACGGTTTGGGTTGCGAGTGTGAGTGCTTTTGCGTCTTAGACGAATTTTTCTGGCTGATAGAAGGATGTTCGTCTTGTAAGACAGTGAACTTGTCATCATTCCAGCGTGAGTGTGGATGTGCTATTGTGTACACTTTCGAAAACCGGCTCCTAATTCATACATTGTAAGTAATATACGCTGCAAGAGTAGTGGCTACACACTGCAAACTAACTCATGACAACAATACGTGGCTTAGAGTATGAAAACGAAGTCAGTGAAAACCATGAGCGTTTGGCGTTACTACCTCGTTTATTACGTATTGCTTTCTGTATTTATAGCGGACTGTCCAAATGACCAAATGAAATAATACAGCTGTTGAATGGACGTCGAGTGGAACAACACTACGGATCGGCTCTCGAACATCCAGATTGCCTCAAAAATCATCCTAATGCCTTTTTCCAGTTCGTACGTTAAATCGACGTCAGGGGTAAGAATTACATGAACATGCAGTAAACAGTACTTGCTGTTGCCGAGAGTGATGCGTCATCGTGATAACCTAGAAGTGAGTAATATTAATCTCATCGGGAAGAAACAGACCAGTGCCCAGTGAGTGAACACAAAGTGTTTCATGTAAGGGGAGGCTTCTGCGGCCACTGTCACTGTCACTCTCCCTCAGGTTATGTGATTGCACTGTCGATATGTAAAATTCTCCACTGTTTACGTACTGGCAATAAACTACTATATTACTTTACTGTATAGCTTTATTCAGCTAATATATAGTAATGGACTTAATGAACCGCCATTTTACATTCAAAACTTTCTCTTAAGTATTTACTTTATTTACTAGCTATTCATCAAGAACATTAACATATTTAATCACACTATGTGAGTTTGGAGGTAGTTGCCAGGGAGTAACTAATAAAAGATCAAAATGAAATTGCTTTTAACAAATGGGAATTTTATTTCTAAAAGCTTTTCGTTTTAAGAAACAGATTTAAAATTACAAGCAGGAAGTACCCTCTAAATATTAAGTCAGAATTTATTCAGAGGCAGAAAGAAACCAATTTTTTAGTGTATGAGCTCTCGGGCCGAGAACCTTGCCGCTCCCTTTTGACACGGCCGCTTGCAACAACCTCTGAAAGACTACACAAGTGCAAATCTGCAAGACACCAGATTAAGTTAAACTAAATGTTTTAACAATTCACACAAGCACACGAACTATGCACCTCGTAGGAGGGATGGAAATGGTAGAAAACACTAAAACTAAAAGATTAACTGGCCACCGAAGGTGCAACTCGACTTTAACTTCTAAGAAAAGTCTTACAATGGCAACTTTATATACACTCCTGGAAATGGAAAAAAGAACACATTGACACCGGTGTGTCAGACCCACCATACTTGCTCCGGACACTGCGAGAGGGATGTACAAGCAATGATCACACGCACGGCACAGCGGACACACCAGGAACCGCGGTGTTGGCCGTCGAATGGCGCTAGCTGCGCAGCATTTGTGCACCGCCGCCGTCAGTGTCAGCCAGTTTGCCGTGGCATACGGAGCTCCATCGCAGTCTTTAACACTGGTAGCATGCCGCGACAGCGTGGACGTGAACCGTATGTGCAGTTGACGGACTTTGAGCGAGTGCGTATAGTGGGCATGCGGGAGGCCGGGTGGACGTACCGCCGAATTGCTCAACACGTGGGGCGTGAGGTCTCCACAGTACATCGATGTTGTCGCCAGGGTCGGCGGAAGGTGCACGTGCCCGTCGTCCTGGGACCAGACCGCAGCGACGCACGGATGCACGCCAAGACCGTAGGATCCTACGCAGTGCCGTAGGGGACCGCACCGCCACTTCCCAGCAAATTAGGGACAGTGTTGCTCCTGGGGTATCGGCGAGGACCATTCGCAACCGTCTCCATGAAGCTGGGCTACGGTCCCGCACACCGTTAGGCCGTCTTCCGCTCACGCCCCAACATCGTGCAGCCCGCCTCCAGTGGTGTCGCGACAGGCGTGAATGGAGGGACGAATGGAGACGTGTCGTCTTCAGCGATGAGAGTCGCTTCTGCCTTGGTGCCAATGATGGTCGTATGCGTGTTTGGCGCCGTGCAGGTGAGCGCCACAATCAGGACTGCATACGACCGAGGCACACAGGGCCAACACCCGGCATCATGGTGTGGGGAGCGATCTCCTACACTGGCCGTACACCACTGGTGATCGTCGAAGGGACACTGAATAGTGCACGGTACATCCAAACCGTCATCGAACCCATCGTTCTACCATTCCTAGACCGGCAAGGGAACTTGCTGTTCCAACAGGACAATGCACGTCCGCATATATTCCGTGCCACCCAACGTGCTCTAGAAGGTGTAAGTCAACTACCCTGGCCAGCAAGCTCTCCGGATCTGTCCCCCATTGAGCATGTTTGGGACTGGATGAAGCGTCGTCTCACGCGGTCTGCACGTCCAGCACGAACGCTGGTCCAACTGAGGCGCCAGGTGGAAATGGCATGGCAAGCCGTTCCACAGGACTACATCCAGCATCTCTACGATCGTCTCCATGGGAGAATAGCAGCCTGCATTGCTGCGAAAGGTGGATATACACTGTACTAGTGCCGACATTGTGCATGCTCTGTTGCTTGTGTCTATGTGCCTGTGGTTCTGTCAGTGTGATCATGTGATGTATCTGACCCCAGGAATGTGTCAATAAAGTTTCTCCTTCCTTGGACGATGAATTCACGGTGTTCTTATTTCAATTTCCAGGAGTGTACTAAAATGACCATTTAAATAAAAGCCCATGAAATTCAATGTTATATAAAATTATACAAGGTTGACCAAATATGCTCTACAGTACACATATACCGCCTCTCAAGATGATAGGCAAGATAAAAACATATTTCAGGAATTAGGCCGTTACACACCGAATCCGACAAACATGACAGAGGCAGCTATTAACGTAAGTCAGATTGATAGGGAGATTACCGAACAGCCCGAACCGCAGGTTGCTATAACCCGGCCCTACTCCACAAGGGAAAAACGGACCACCCAATTCATAAATAACCACCTTCCCGCGGGTGGGCAAACGGAGAAGAATGGTGGGACGACCCAAAAACAAATCGGCTGGTGACCTCACCAAGAAAACAAGTAGAATTTAACAGGTAAATGAAGAAACATATCACCAATCACTTAATTTCTAATAAACTGCAATTTCTGACGAAGACCTAGCGCAGCACCCCCAAAACGCTCTTCCGAGCCGTCCGCTGCCAGCCGCTTCAATGGACGCAGGAAGGCGCGCCGATCTCCCGTGTCACGGCGTCGCAGCTCGCACCGGCCAGACCGATATCGTGGGTTGACTCCTATTGCTCTCTCGTCGGCCACGAAGCCACTACCCCTCGCTATACGGCGCGACCCACTGGACTCAGGTGGCGGCCTCACATGCGCCGCTATCTTGTGTCTCAGTGCGCGGCCGACCAACCGATCGATCCAACCGCCAATGATCGCTGCCTGAGCAACTCGAGCAGACTGGCGGCCTAACGCACAGACTCAGATGCAGGAACTAAGCCCCCGACCGGGCGACCACTCGTTGAGTTCTCTCATTGCGCCACAAATTCGGACGAGAGAAATACTAGCAAGCTGGGGATGAGAGACTGATCCCAGACTGACTCCAGGCTCACCCAGGCTGACACCAGACTGACCAACTGACCAGCTCTTAGCGCCCCTTAAATGCACGTTATCAGGCTACATTTCTCCTTTCCCACCAGAGGGAGACACCATAGCTACGATTGCCACATCGGCACCACCGGCAGAAACGGAGGGCAACTGCTTCACACAACGCGCAGCGGCGCGCTCTTCAGAAAAGTAATTTTTTACCACGACTCCCTTAATATCTCAAAGATTAAAATGTCTTTAAAACAGTTCCACCTAAATCAAACTCATTTAATTGCTTTGGAGGGCTCAGTAACTAAAAGGAATATTATTGTAACTATTTTCAAACATGTGACTACTTGTTTACTTTCTGCTTACTTAAATCGTTAGATTCCACCTGTTTGTAAGCATGTATATGGTTCCAGACTTTTCCAAGTCTAATCATTGCCTTTCAAGACTGTCACGTCATTAATGAATTGAGAGGTTTGGATTTCATCTTGACAGTACTGTTCATACAATACCGAGCGGTGATTGGCTTTGACCGCGAAACAATTATTTGTTTGGCGATTTCTATTTATGAAGGAAACCTGTTGCGAATGCAAGACTTTCACCTTTACAAGAAGTGAAAATCCAGCTGTGGAATAGCCGAGGAAGAGACCTGAAACTCTGTCCAACCCACCGAGGTACAGCTTATGGACAGAGAATGATCGAAACGTCGGCAGCTCGGGGTCAGCCAAACTTGCAGGTGTAGACACCTGGAACTGTTGTTGTTGTTGTGGTCTTCAGTCCTGAGACTGGTTTGATGCAGCTCACCATGCTACTCTATCCTGTGCAAGCTTCTTCATCTCCCAGGACCTACTGAAGCCTACATCCTTCTGAATCTGCTTAGTGTATTAATCTCTTGGTCTCTACGATTTTTACCCTCCATCCTGCCCTCCAATATTAAATTGGTTATCCCTCGATGTCTCAGAACATGTCCTACCAACCGATCCCTTCTTCTCGTCAAGTTGTGCCACAAGCTCCTCTTCTCCCCAATTCTGTTCAATACCTTCTCATTAGTTAAGTGATCTACCCATCTAATCATTAGCATTCTTCTGTAGCACCACATTTCGAAAGCTTCTATTCTCTTCTTGTCTAAACTATTTATCGTCCACGTTTCCCTTCCATACATGGCTACACTTCATTTAAATACTTTCAGATACGTCTTCCTGACACTTAAATCTATACTCGATGTTAACAAATTTCTCTTCTTCAGAAACACTTTCCTTGCCATTGCCAGTCTACATTTTATATCCTCTCTACTTCGACCAAATAGCAAAACTCCTTTACTACTTTAAGTGTCTCATTTCCTAACCTAATTCCCTCAGCATCACCCAACTTAATTCGACTACATTCCATCATCCTCGTTTTGCTTTTGTTCATGTTCATCTTATACCCTCCTTTCAAGACACTGTCCATTCCGTTCAACTGCTCTACCAGGTCCTTTGCTGCCTCTGACAGAATTACAATGTCATCGGCGAACCTCAGAGTTTTTATTTCTTCTCCCTGGATTTTAATTCCTACTCCGAATTTTTCTTTAGTTTCCTTTACTGCTTGCTCAATATACAGATTGAATAACATCGGGGATAAACTACAACCCTGTCTCACTCCCTTCCAACCACTGCATCCCTTTCGTGCCCCTCGGCTCTTATAACAGCCATCTGGTTTCTGTACAAATTGTAAATAGCCTTTCGCTCCCTGTGTTTTACCCCTGCCACTTTCAGAATTTGAAAGAGAACTGGAACTAGATCAGACATAACCGCTTTTTTCGAGCCCACATCGATTAGAGAATCGGTAGTATTCGTATCATTCCCCATCTAGATCTCAACATGGACTACAACTAAATAAGTGATCTAAGCGGAATAGGTGACGGAATCTTCGCTGAATAATTGTAAAATTAATCATCTTTGAGGTCCTTGGAATTCTGAAAGACCAACCGGTGATGCCTGTTACTACAGTGGTAATTTATAGGTGACAGTACCACGACGAGGAATCTTCGAATACTTTCGAAATACTTGCTGAGAGTCACATTTTACTTCTTCTAGGACGGTCCTTTTGTGGTCTTGGAGAATTCCTCGATGCAAGCTCTACTCCGATTTACAGGAATTCCGTAAAGCCTCAGGGAAAGATTTCTGATGAGAAAGTATGTATTGGTTTTATGAGCGGATGTAGCCTGTTTGTTATGCTTGCTTCAGCACTGCAGCTGAAGGAACATATTACTACTCTTCTCGTGTGTCGGCCTGAATCCCACAGACACCGATGTTATACTTGTATCACCACTGTAGTTGAACCAACGAATTATTCGTCTTTTTCTCGTTTTTAGGCCTGGATACTGCAGACACATATATTAGGACGTCTTCCGACTATGCATCAACATCTCCCGGGCCGAATTCCTCTCCTGGGTAAACCTTTCCATGTATGCTAGTCTCTGTCTGCCTCTACAGGTTTTATCCTCTACAGATTCCTCTAGTACCATGAAAGTTATTCTCTAGAGTATTAACAGATGTCATATCACCTTGTCACTTCTTATTATTTTTTCCAATATATTCCTGTCCTCGCCGATTCTCCGAAAAACTTCATTATTTCTTATCTTATACTCCATCTAATATTCAATACTCTTCTGTAGCACCACATCTCAAATGCTTTCATTCCCATCGGTTCCGGTTTTCTCAGAGTCGATGTTTCACTGCCACATAGTGTTGTGCTCTAAACGTCTGCTCACAGAAATTTCTTCCTGATATTAAGGCCTATACTTGATACTAGTACACTTCACTTGGCCAGGAAATCCCTCTTTGTCTGTACGAGTCTGACCTTTATGTCAGCCTTGTTCCGTCCATCATGGATTATTTTGATGTGTAGGTAATGGAATGCGTCTATAGTGTCTTTAATGAGTGAAACTGCGTATTTCGGAGTCGAATTCTCAGCAGTCTGCTTCGTCTATAAACTTCCCTTTACTGGATCCATGGTTCAGACGCAAGTGTGTCCAATGCGCTTATGCCTGCATTTGGAAGTAATTAGCTTAGAGTAGATACACCAAATAGCTGCTTATAATGAGTAATATTTATTTACAAATACAACAAATTGTTTCAGCTTTATCGCCATTTTCAAGTACGTTTAGACTGATGTGATGTCCATTTTGCGTCGTTAGTGGACTGTTTTGTAACTGTCACTGCTTTAATAAGATTTTAAATGTTGTTGTCTAGATGTTAAAATTAAATGTTAATTACGACGTGACAGCAGTTTGACAGTTCCACTATTACGACGCTATATGTTTACAAAGATTGTCAATTACATTTACGATCTTATTAAAGCAGTGACAGGTACAAAACAATCCACTAACAACGCACTATGAACGTCACATCAATCTAGACGTACTTGAAAACGGCGTAAAGCTGAAACAGTCTGTCGTAATTGTAAATAAAAATTACTCATTATGAGCAACTATTTGGTGTATCTACTGTAACAATCATGTTATCAGTCATATATTACGCTGCAGGCCCTAAAAAATAAAAAAAGAAGTAAGTAGCGTTTTTGCAAACCCACACAAAGTAGGAAGAGGTTTCGCCACCTACGCCGTGCATATATCGGAAGATGACGCTGATGTCTCTCTTGATAGTATATCCAGAATTGATGTATACATTATTCATGACTGATAATCTGAACCATGGACCTTGCCGTTGGTGGGGAGGTTTGCGTGCCTCAGCGATACAGATAGCCGTACCGTAGGTGCAACCACAATGGAGGGGTATCTGTTGAGAGGCAAGACAAACGTGTGGTTCCTGAAGAGGGGCAGCAGCCTTTTCAGTAGTTGCAAGGGCAACAGTCTGGATGATTGACTGATCTGGCCTTGTAACAATAACCAAAACGGCCTTGCTGTGCTGGTACTGCGAATGGCTGAAAGCAAGGGGAAACTACAGCCGTAATTTTTCCCGAGGGCATGCAGCTTTACTGTATGATTACTTGATGATGGCGTCCTCTTGGGTAAAATATTCCGGAGGTAAAATAGTCCCCCATTCGGATCTCCGGGCGGGGACTACTCAAGAGGATGTCGTTATCAGGAGAAAGAAAACTGGCATTCTACGGATCGGAGCGTGGAATGTCAGATCCCTTAATCGGGCAGGTAGGTTAGAAAATTTAAAAAGGGAAATGGATAGGTTGAAGTTAGATATAGTGGGAATTAGTGAAGTTCGGTGGCAGGAGGAACAAGACTTCTGGTCAGGTGACTACAGGGTTATAAACACAAAATCAAATAGGGGTAATGCAGGAGTAGGTTTAATAATGAATAGGAAAATAGGAATGCGGGTAAGCTACTACAAACAGCATAGTGAACGCATTATTGTGGCCAAGATAGATACGAAGCCCACACCTACTACAGTAGTACAAGTTTATATGCCAACTAGCTCTGCAGATGATGAAGAAATTGAAGAAATGTATGATGAAATAAAAGAAATTATTCAGATTGTGAAGGGAGACGAAAATTTAATAGTCATGGGTGACTGGAATTCGAGTGTAGGAAAAGGGAGAGAAGGAAACATAGTAGGTGAATATGGATTGGGGGACAGAAATGAAAGAGGAAGCCGCCTGGTAGAATTTTGCACAGAGCACAACATAATCATAACTAACACTTGGTTTAAGAATCATGAAAGAAGGTTGTATACATGGAAGAACCCTGGAGATACTAAAAGGTATCAGATAGATTATATAATGGTAAGACAGAGATTTAGGAACCAGGTTTTAAATTGTAAGACATTTCCAGGGGCAGATGTGTACTCTGACCACAATCTATTGGTTATGACCTGTAGATTAAAACTGAAGAAACTGCAAAAAGGTGGGAATTTAAGGAGATGGGACCTGGATAAACTAAAAGAACCAGAGGTTGTACAGAGATTCAGGGAGAGAATAAGGGAGCAATTGACAGGAATGGGGGAAATAAATATAGTAGAAGAAGAATGGGTAGCTTTGAGGGATGAAGTAGTGAAGGCAGCAGAGGATCAAGTAGGTAAAACGACGAGGGCTAGTAGAAATCCTTGGGTAACAGAAGAAATATTGAATTTAATTGATGAAAGGAGAAAATATAAAAATGCAGTAAGTGAAACAGGCAAAATGGAATACAAACATCTCAAAAATGAGATCGACAGGAATTGCAAAATGGCTAAGCAGGGATGGCTAGAGGACAAATGTAAGGATGTAGAGGCCTATCTCACTAGGGGTAAGATAGATACCGCCTACAGGAAAATTAAAGAGACCTTTGGAGATAAGAGAACGACTTGTATGAATATCAAGAGCTCAGATGGAAACCCAGTTCTAAGCAAAGAAGAGAAAGCAGAAAGGTGGAAGGAGTATATAGAGGGTCTATACAAGGGCGATGTACTTGAGGACAATATTATGGAAATGGAAGAGGATGTAGATGAAGATGAAATGGGAGATACGATACTGCGTGAAGAGTTTGACAGAGCACTGAAAGACCTGAGTCGAAACAAG
Organism: Schistocerca serialis cubense; assembly: GCF_023864345.2. Lineage (NCBI taxonomy): Eukaryota > Metazoa > Arthropoda > Insecta > Orthoptera > Acrididae > Schistocerca > Schistocerca serialis. The sequence continues at coordinate 232,104,641 of NC_064644.1, forward strand.
GCCCCCGGAGTAGACAATATTCCATTGGAACCACTGACGGCCGTGGGAGAGCCAGTCCTGACAAAACTCTACCATCTGGTGAGCAAGATGTATGAAACAGGCGAAATACCCTCAGACTTCAAGAAGAATATAATAATTCCAATCCCAAAGAAAGCAGGTGTTGACAGATGTGAAAATTACCGAACTATCAGTTTAATAAGTCACAGCTGCAAAATACTAACACGAATTCTTTACAGACGAATGGAAAAACTAGTAGAAGCCAACCTCGGGGAAGATCAGTTTGGATTCCGTAGAAACACTGGAACACGTGAGGCAATACTGACCTTACGACTTATCTTAGAAGAAAGATTAAGGAAAGGCAAACCTACGTTTCTAGCATTTGTAGACTTAGAGAAAGCTTTTGACAATGTCGACTGGAATACTCTCTTTCAAATTCTAAAGGTGGTAGGGGTAAAATACAGGGAGCGAAAGGCTATTTACAATTTGTACAGAAACCAGATGGCAGTTATAAGAGTCGAGGGACATGAAGGGGAAGCAGTGGTTGGGAAGGGAGTAAGACAGGGTTGTAGCCTGTCCCCGATGTTGTTCAATCTGTATATTGAGCAAGCAGTAAAGGAAATAAAAGAAAAATTCGGAGTAGGTATTAAAATTCATGGAGAAGAAATAAAAACTTTGAGGCTCGCCGATGACATTGTAATTCTGTCAGAGACAGCAAAGGACTTGGAAGAACAGTTAAATGGAATGGACAGTGTCTTGAAAGGAGGATATAAGATGAACATCAACAAAAGCAAAACAAGGATAATGGAATGTAGTCTAATTAAGTCGGGTGATGCTGAGGGAATTAGATTAGGAAATGAGGCACTTAAAGTAGTAAAGGAGTTTTGCTATTTGGGGAGCAAAATATCTGATGATGGTCGAAGTAGAGAGGATATAAAATGTAGACTGGCAATGGCAAGGAAAGCGTTCCTGAAGAAGAGAAATTTGTTAAAATCCAGTATTGATTTAAGTGTCAGGAAGTCATTTCTGAAAGTATTCGTATGGAGTGTAGCCATGTATGGAAGTGAAACATGGACGATAAATAGTTTGGACAAGAAGAGAATAGAAGCTTTCGAAATGTGGTGCTACAGAAGAATGCTGAAGATTAGATGGGTAGATCACATAACTAATGAGGAAGTATTGAATAGGATTGGGGAGAAGAGAAGTTTGTGGCACAACTTGACCAGAAGAAGGGATCGGTTGGTAGGACATGTTCTGAGGCATCAAGGGATCACCAATTTAGTACTGGAGGGCAGCGTGGAGGGTAAAAATCGTAGGGGAAGACCAAGAGATGAATACACTAAGCAGATTCAGAAGGAAGTAGGTTGCAGTAGGTACTGGGAGATGAAAAAGCTTGCACAGGATAGAGTAGCATGGAGAGCTGCATCAAACCAGTCTCAGGACTGAAGACCACAACAACAACAACAATCTCAGCTACAGTTTCCTTTTACTGGAAAATAAAAATTTATTACAACTGTTATCAGTAATGAGTAATATTACCCAGGTTTTGTTCTCATGCACATACGGCATTTCGTTGTTGGCTTTTAGTGAGTAGCTCGAGTTACTAATCATGTGAGAAAAAGGGGTGTCCAATAGCACGTGTCAGAATTTTACTATGGCTTGATAGTGGCCTACTTGCAATGCACTTTGATGTTCCGCGATATTACTGCTCGCGTTAGTCGGCAATCCACGTCTATAATGAAGAATCGACTGACTCATAAAGGTTATGCTAACCGCCATGTAGGAAACCAATGTCTAAATGTAACTGATTTTCTAGACGATACACATACAGCTTGTTGTGTTGTGTAGGATCATACATCCCCTTACGTACTGTGTCAGAAAGTGGGCTGGTTTCAGTGAGACAGGACTCATTGTTTCGGCTTTCCTTGATGCGGCAGTGCAGGGAGGGATACCCAGCATATATATGGCACCAAGTCGTCTTATAAGACGAGTCTCATGTCTGCTTACGATATGACGATGGCCATATACGTGCTTGGAGGCTCTGGGAGAAAAAAACATTGCCTAGTTTTCTTTGTCTTCCTCGTCTGGGCCCACACGCTGGTGTGATGGTGTTTTTTGTGTAATCGACACGACCACTTTTGTTTTGCAAAACCGTACGTTTCAATATCAGCTGTTACATTTTGGACGTGTGAATGCCACTGCCGATACCCAATCTTTGATGAGTCTGTGACGTTATATTTCAACAAGATAACGTAAGACCACAAATTGTTCGTGATGCCTGGCCTGCCTATCATATTATCTAGACTTCTCACCTATTGGATGACCATGGTCTCCCGAGACACTGGCATCTTATAAATCACCAGCAACCACCACTGATTGAGAAGAAGGAGCTGCTGTCACCTAAGCTCAGTTCGACTTCATGTCCATCCAGATTTGAACCATAATTGCTGCCAGAGTTAGCAGGTCAGTCTATCATATTTCGCACCCTGTGTTACCTCAAAATCATCTACAAATTTCATCAGTGTAAGGCCACAATAAGTTGTTTCAGTTGTAATGGCCAGTAGCGTAGACGAGTTACATGTCGCTGTTTTCAGTACTTACGTTCTTCTTAGAAGAACTATTGCTGGGATTTGTCTGAAACGGCCAGCTCGACTCCCATGTAAAAAGAAATATACTGACACACATACATCAACCGATGGTAACTAAACTGGACACTCCGACCAAGTTATTGACTTCGCATTCATGTTCACTAACAGCTGCACAAACGTACATAAGGTACTTCTTTCCCTGAAGTATATTATTCCAGAAGCAATTTAAAGATAGCTTCAATAGCCCCAGTTCCAACAGAATGTTGTGGAAGTTTTCCCATAGTGGAAGGGAAACGTTTGAATTGTTAACTTGTGCAAAAATATTCTGATTTCTTCACCAATCTACGTCACTCCCAGCTATATGGCTGGATAGAACAGAGGGTAGCAATGACAAACAGCCCGATCTATGATTCGGGGAAGAGAAGTATATTCACAGTAATCGAATATTGCTACAGACTGAGCAAATATTCAGCGTCACATTATAACACAAGTTAGTAGGTGTAGGAAGATACTTCGTGCGCTCCTAGTTTTGAGAGGCAGACTTGCCCAAATCATTCACATTTCCATGTCGTATTGTCTTGGTTGTAAAGCAGATTCCGATGATACGTATTCTATCTCCTCTAAACCTCTCTGCTGCACCTTCAGATCGCTCCATTTCCCGGTTTATATTTGACGGCATCTGAAACAGCTCTCCTAGCGAAAGCAATGAATATACAACATAGCATTATACAGCCAACTGATTGCAAAAACTGTATAAAATATTGCACAGAAAATTTTGTATGTCAAGAAACACGTTAACCATTATAACAATTGTTATGATGTACAATGGTTACATAGTTAAAAATTATTGCAAAGAAGTAATGGTCAGAATATAGAGCACTTATGCTCAGGTTAAAAATAAAATAACATGTTCCAGCCCTTGCCATTTGTGTCTAGATAGGAACAACGCAGACTGATCGGCCAAGTGGCTCACATTGCTGCCACGAAAACAATACAAGTCGCGGCGTCCATCGGGAGCGGACAGTGGCATGTGCCCACTTGAAACATTATAACAGAAGTAATTGAAAAAGTCATTTAATTTTAAAAACAAAATATAAAGGAAGATAGTTTAATGTATTTTTTTTAAATACACAGCCTAGCAGATTAAGTACAACTAAGGGCCATCTATTTGGCTTTACAGAAATCACTATTACGTAAAGGACAAAATAATATAGACAGGCTTTACACAAAGCTTTACAATCCAAAAAAATCGTATACAGGCAACTTCAGTAGCACATATCAATCATGATGGAAGAAAATGATATTTCAGAACCAGAGGCAGAAAAATATATTAAAAATAGAGAAACCAAAATTCCACGAGCAGTGGGCTGAAACCATTGGAAAAAAAAAAAAAAAATTGTTGCGTAGTTGTAACTGTTCATTGAGGATGAGGCCATCGTTCTTAGGAATTTGTTTGAAAATCTCCAGCTCTTCGAGTGTATTTAGTCTACGACCTGTCTCTTCTCTATGAAAATGGAAATTTCTTCAACGTATTTCGGTTTGCGCCCGGAAATCAGAAGATGATCAGCAAAAGTGGAATTTCCTAAATTAGTGTCTCTTTTTCCAAAAAATATTCCTTTACCTGACACTAACGGACCTTCAGTTTGACCTATGGTGAACAGGACACGTATCACAAGTGATTTTTTACACTCCTGAATTGTGTATAGGTGTAACTGTGGACTTGGGATTGTGAACGAGAGTATTTTACAAATTATTCTTCGTGGAAAAGGTAACTTTGAATTCACAAAAATTTATAATCAGAAGACAACGAATTTTAAGTGAAATTCGGCCTAAAAATGGAGCTGAGTAAACATTTTTGTACACGTTACTGTTAGAAACAGCACTGCTGCATAAAGCGGTCGCTTTAGTGTCAGTTTTAACTTTGAAGATCTTGTCAGCTATTATGGTACCATAGCCGTTGTTAACTGTAGTAGTATTTATTATATTTATCTCTTAATTAAGCTGGTTAGAAGACAAAAGTACAGTAACTGCACGATTAATAGCTGAATGGAAAAGTGCTTTCTTATGGGAATGAGGGTGCACTGAACTAGTGGGCACAATTTTATCTGATATAAATGACACAGGAAACATAATTTAAATCCGGGTTCATCATATAAACATTGCAAATTTCTGCAAAGCAAAAGAAAATTTACTAATCACTTACGGCAAGCGTTTATACCGACATTGATTGCAAGGCTTCATTAATTTACTCGAACAGAGTAAATTGACAAGTAGATACAGTCGTAGTGCGTATGAATTCTCGGTAGCAGCTGAGATTAAGTTTCTGATCACTAAATCTGATTTGAGATCGTTATTATTTTGTGTTAATTTGATTCTGTAGTCCGTACATTGGCTTTGATCGTTAGCAGTGTTTGGAGCTGAAAACATTCAGAGCATTCTTCTGAAGGTATTGCTGGTTGTGTCCTGGTAGGGGTCACTAGGTACCCTCACAGTTCACAGTTTGTCACAGAGTTATATCTTTCACGAAGATTCTCACCTCGAGAAACGCAGATAGGCTCGTATTCGGGCTTGGCCAATGAGACAAAGCAGTAACAACACCAACAGCATATAAAATAGTACACATACTGCAATTTTAATTTTGATGCATAGGCTGTTGCTGAAACGTAATGATACAGCTTCACATTTACGCAATGAAGATTCCTTCTTTGTCTAGAATAGTCAGGTGTGTTAACGTTACTAAACTTTGTGTCCTTCTTGCTTTTCTTTCTTGGTTCTCCTAATTCTTGTAGTATTTCTTTATGTCCCTACCCACAATAAATTTACAAATATTCATCTCTGCTTTGCAGGCTATTAAAAATGAGATTTCTAATGTTATAATATTATGAAAAATATTGAGCCATGCCAGCTTTCATCCTATCGACGCTCATACAGTGACCGTACTCTTTCGGCACTCCTGTTGTGTTCGCGAGGTGGGGCTCGCACTGGGACAGGTGAATGACCGAGCGAACATGTTGAGTGAGGGGCATTAGTAACAGTGTGTGGTTGGTAGTCGAAACGAGAGGTAACCTTGGCGGCGAATATCGTCACGATGACAACGTCTCTATTCGGGTCGGCGCTGGCTGTGTTGGGGGCGTTTTGGGATGGACTACGTGGCGAAGAACTTTGGTGGTCGTTAGCCGATACAAGTTTTTGGGAGTTTTGACCTGTGACCTATCTTTACGTTGCTGTAGGACACGGACTTCCACTAACATAATAAGGAGGTGTCATTATATTTACCTCATTCGTTGGAGACATATTTTTTGCAAGTGTGACGAACCTGAGACAGTTTACGGGTTGATTCTCAATCACGAAACTCAGTGTACAATTTATCTTGTGGTTCGCTGTTACGAAACTTATTGTGCCATTGTGACTGTAGTAACTCGTATTGGCCCCTGATGGCTTTGAAAGTGTGGTTTACCATTTAAACCTTGGGGATAACTGGGTATTATTTATTAATATTAATGTTTAGTCTGTATCAGGAAGCACTTTGTATGACCGAACGGATCGATGCAACAATGTACGGTCATTCCGCCAGATCTTTTTACGGAGTTTTCGATGTTTGGGTCCAGAAGGTTCGTGTAACTATTTATCATTGTATGTCATTCCTTGAGGTAATCTTATGGTAGTGTGATTTGAATGGCTTGTGTAAAATCCTGGGGATTGAGTGTGATTTAATTAATGCTAGAAGGCAATGACAATTTGTTTAAAGTGTTTTAGTACTGATTTGATGATGCCTTTGGTTTATTAGTGTAGGATTATTTATTTATTGATTTTGAGTTGTAGCACGTTCGTTATCTCTCCTATGCCAACCTCTTCATCTCAGAGTATCACTTGAATCTACGTCGTCAAATGTTTTCTGGATGTCTTTCTCTACATTTTTACCCTGTACGACTCTCTCTACAACCAAGGAAGTCATTCCCTGATGTCTAATAGATGTCCTAACATCCCATCCCTTCTCCTTGGCCAGCCGGTGTGGCCGAGCGGTTATAGGCGCAGTCTGGAACCGCGCGACCGCTACGGTCGCAGGTTCGAATCCTGCCTCGGGCATGGATGTGTGTGATGTCCTTAGGTTAGATCGGTTTAAGTAGTTCTAAGTTCTAGGGGACTGATGACCTCAGATGTTAAGTCCCATAGTGCTCAGAGTCATTTTAACTATTTGAACATTCTCCTTGTCAGTGTTTTACACACATTCCTTTTCTCTTCTTATGTAGTAGACTCTAACGTTCCGTTTATGCTACACGCACGCCCAGTAACATTTGTCTGTTTTGAATTTAATACTGTCTGAGGGAGTGTATGTGAGACAAAGTCGGCGTGCGACTTGTACACCTCGCGCTATCGGTCTGGCCGTCAGTTGGTGGTCGAGCAGGATAATTGGCCGTTGTCCACGCTGCCTGTTGTGTCCCGACGTTCGTGTCCATAACCGTTTGGCGCTTGCAGTTCAGATATATTTATAAGATAAGTGTCATCTACTAGTCCCAGATTCACAACTTCAAACGGAATTTTTGTAAATGTAGCTATTGCCTGTCCTTTTCAGGCGTTAGCTGAGTTGTGTTCCAGATGAAAGACTTGCATGTTTAAAGTTGCTTATTCTGTTTATTCAGTTACGAAAGAATTTGCTAAGTGTGGCATTTATTGTCTGTAAGTCAATTTTGTCAGTCTTTAGTTTGTCTTCAGTCTATCCCTCAAGATAATTAACACTGAAAGCATTGTGTTTTAATCGTATTACTATAATCCCATGAAATTTGAGTTAACAAAAATTGGCTTCTGCTGTTTGATCTGTAATGATTGACGCCTATCATTTCACTGTTAATCATGGTACAATATTCCAACGAACGTGGTATAGGCTGATGTGTAACTAGTAATCACTATAATGACAAGCTGCTCAGAGAATTCTTATTTAATCCTAGTTTGTTGCTTTTATTAGTTGCACCTATATCAGAATTAGTGTCTCAAGGACAAACTTGTGCCCGTTTAGATATGTGGTAACCCTTCATTTGGCAATTTTATTTATTATGATTGTTATTTGAATTAATTGTTTACTTGAATATAACTTTCAGTGCAATAAAAGGCGAATGAAGTTCTCCCGCGCCCACAAGATCCAGCCCTCCCAGTTAGTTCTTTATGGCCGTTTTATGAGGCGGCGATGCATCCCTTCATGTAATATGTATTTAATTATTTATTTGAGTAGATCAGAGTACTTCTTCGTCCTCTTTCACGTCGTACCAGGGTGTTTCGCGTGTAATATTTTTCATATTAGTATTATTTATGAAATAATATAAATTTCCAGGTTAAAGTAGTAAGAAAATTTTAGTAGTACAATGAAAATTGATTTGAATCAAAATTACAGCACCGATTAAGAGCAGCGACACTAGTGATAATACAACGACAGGTACTTTTTCCACTACTAAAAAAAAGCTACGTCACTTTTGGACCTTGGAGGCGCTAGTTCTCGTTCAAGCAGCACCTCAGTTGGAATCACGTGGTTGATTGAACTTCAGTCAAGTCTATATAAGAAGATAGTAACTGTAGATAGTAACTGTCCTTGCAAGAACAGACACCTTGATGACCGTGCAGCTTCCCTAGAATAAACGATAATTAATTGAATCCCTCAGCTGCCAACAGGTGTTTGTTGATATACATCGAGGGGGACAGCTGTAAATGTGTACACCGAGCGGAACGCGAACCCGGGATCTCCCGCTTACATGACAGGCGCTCTATCCATCTGAGCCACCGAGGACACAGATGAACAGCGCCACTGCAGGGACCTATCCCTTGCACGCTCCCCGCGAGACCCACACTCCCAACTGTCAACAATCTACATATGTAATGTTCCTAATAGGTATTTGGGCCATCCACTCATCACTTGCACCAACTAAAGTGACGATTCCCGTAAGAGTTAGTGCAACCTGTGCGCATTCGCACAGGCTAAGGTCAATGGCCGAGTAGCCTCTAACTATGTATGAAGATAGTAACTGTTCTCGAAAGATCAGATACCATTGATGACCGTGCAGCTTCGCTAGCAGGGAGCGTGTAAGGGAAAAGTCCCTGTAGTTGCACTGTTCATTTGGGTCCTCGGAGGCTCAGATGGATAGAGCGTCTGCCATGTAAGCAGGAGATCCCGGGTTCGGGTCCCGGTGAGTGTAACAATTTTCAGCTGTCCCCATAGATGTATATCAACAAACACCTGTAGGCAGCTGAGGGATTCAATAAGTTATCATTCAGTCAAGTCCTCCCATCCTGGCGGTAATGGGATGTGAACGCGGATCCTCTACACGATAGTAAAGGGGGCTACAGCGGCGTACGCTACCACTACTACTGTTACTACTACAACTGATAATAATTAATAGTAGAACATCGGAATGTATTAGTATTTATGACAGTAAAAATGTGAGATTATATTACATACCGAGTTCTGAAAGTAAATAAATTCAAGTAACACTGCTCCAAGTAAGACCTGGGTACGGGTACTGGGTCTGTTGAAGCTGTTACTCAATTTGGTATAATGAGGAAGGTGGCTGCAGACACGTGTTCCTGTTACCAAATTCGAGTTACAGAATGCAGCCCTGTGTCTAAGACGGGCAGAAGGTATCTAGCTCTGAAGGGGACGAATGTATGTGCTATACTGTTCACACCAGTGCGTTAAGGTTACGGTAAGTCTGAGTTACGTTGTTACAGATGTAGAGATACCGGAGGGAGTGGAAATCTTAGCGCTTGTGAGTAGGTAGTACGGATAACTTTACATAAGGCAAAATCTGATCAGGAAGTCGAACGCCATAGAAGTATCTTTTACAATCCTTCATCACCATCTTCAAGGGCATAAGAAAACCGCAATCGTTACCTAGAATTTAAGGACATTTTTACTTGTATACTTTTCAAGTCAAAACAGAATCGCCTGTTATATTTTTGTAGCGGGTGACGTACCGCTGACACGTTCTTCAGTATTAAAGCTGTGTGTTCGACTCAGTATATATATCCCAGTAATATTTCTTACTACTATCTTTACTCTCGGAGGAAAATTTATACTTGTCCTACTTATGCTTAAGATGCCAATGCAGCCGAAATATCGGGATAGCGAACGCTTGGAGTTTGGGTAGACAGAGCTTAATCCTACCTTACATTCCTATTCAGGTAAAGCTCAGATGTCAGCATTCATATTGTAGACATCTGTGCGCGAGATGAAGTTATGTTTAAATACGAAGTCAAAGGCTTTACTTGTACCTAAAAGGCACGTGGTAGCTGCCTGTTGTCTGTTCGCACGTCGTCTGTTAACACACACATCAAAGTTTTCATCACCCTGGTTCCCAGATCTCCTGAAGATACTGTATCACAGACACAATCCCTTTGAATGTTCAGAGATGTCCCAGACATGTAAACAACTATGCATGAGCAGAGCTTATTAGACGGAGGAGGTCCGACAGCCGATCAGTTCCAGTCATTCCACCAGGAAGGAGGTACACATCTCCTGTTATTCGAAGTTCAACCATGCCTAGACGGTCAATACAGCGCTTCGATCGCTTCTGCATAGTTACTTTGTACCATAAAGGGCTCTCAACAAGGGAAGTGTTCAGACGTCTCGCAGTGAACCAAAGCGTGTTGTTCAGAAATGGAGGAAATACAGAGAGACAGGAACTGTCGATGACATGCCTCGTTCATGCCACCTAGGGGCTACTACTGCAGTGGATGACCGCTACCTACGGATTATGGCTCGGAGGAACACTGACAACAACGCCACCATGTTGAATAATGCTTTCTGTACAGCCAGAGGATGTCGTGTTACGATTCAAACTGTGCGCAATAGGCTGCATGATGCGCAATTTCACTCCCGACGTCCATGGCGAGGTTCATCTTTGCAACCACGACACCTTGCAGCGCTGTACAGACGCGCCCAAAAACATGCCGAATGAACCTCTCAGGATTGGCATTACGGATGAGTGTCGCATAACCCGTCAAACAGGAAAGCGTTTGAGACGTATTTGGAGGCAACCGGGTCAGGCTCAACGCCTTAGATACACTGTCAAGCGAGTGCAGCAAGGTGGAGATTCCTTGCTGCTTTGGGGTGGCATAATATAGTGCCGATGTACCCCACTGGTGGTCATGGAAGGCACCGTAACAGCTCTGAGATACGTGAATGTTCAACCATATAGGCTTCATATTGGCACGGCATTCGTCTTCGTGGACAACAGTTCGCGCCCTCATCGTGCACATCTTGTGAATGACTTCCTTCAGCCGGCCGCAGTGGTGTCGCGGTTCTAGGCGCTCAGTCCGGAACCGCGCGACTGCTACGGTCGCAGGTTCCAATCCTGACTCGGGCATGGATGTGTGTCATGTCCTTAGGTTAGTTAGGTTTAATTAGTTCTAAGTTCTAGGGGACTGATGACCTCAGCAGTTAAGTCCCTTAGTGCTCAGAGCCATTTGAACCATTTTGAACTTCCTTCAGGATAATGACATCGCTCAACGTGACCAGCATGTTCTGCAGCATGAACCCTATCGAACATGCTTACGATACATTTAAAAGGGCTGTTTATGGTCGATGTGACCCACCAACCACTCTGAGGGATCTCCCTGGTTCCCGGGTTCGATTCCAGGCGGGGTCAGGGATTTCTCTGCCTCGTGATGAAAGGGTGTTGTGTGACGTCCTTAGGTTAGTTAGGTTTAAGTAGTTCTAAGATCTATGGGACTGATGACCATAGATGTTAAGTCCCATAGTGCTCAGAGTCATTTGAATCATTTGAGGGATCTACCCAGAATCGTCGTTGAGGAGGGGGACAATCTGGACCGACAGTGCCTTGATGAATTTGTAGATAGTATGCCACGACGAATACAGCCATGCATCAGTGCAAGACAACGTGCTACTGGATATTGGAGGTACCAGTGTGTACAGCAATCAGGATCACTACTTCTGAAGGTGAAGACGTATGGTGGTACGACATGCAATGAGTGGTTTTCTTGAGCGGTGAAAGGGTGGAAATGATGTTGATGTTGATCTCTATTCCTATTTTTTGTACAGGTTCAGGAACTCCCGGAACCGATGTGATACAAAACTTTTTTTTATGTGTGTAATATGGAAGTACATGTTTCGTTTCGACGATTGTGAAAAGCATATAGGTATTTTTCTAGCTCTTTGTTTGCATATGACGCAGTACATGCCTGAAGACGTTGGATCTGAATAAATCTTACATGTGATTACTACACCGTTCCGCAAACCCTAAGGGTGGAGTAGATTAACATAACATATTAGCAACTACTTGGATATTTATTAAAGTGTGGGAGCATAGTGCCAGAGGTATCCCAGATGTGCAAAGTAAGCTGGATGTCACATGGCGTGAGATAAACTTCACTATAGCCCCTGCAACACGAAGCAGTTTGAGGGAAAGGGAAAAGGTACGTGTCTAGTAAGTAGCAGTTACGGTGAGTTGTAAAGGTGTTCTTCATTACATCATGGCCAGGAGACAACATTTCGACGACTTTACACGGCGATGAATCGTCGGGAAACAGGAGGAAGGACGGAGTGACAAATGTGTCCCAGAAGTATGTTGCTACACACAGCATTGTTTCACGTGAATGGCGAGCATCCGAACAACAGGCACTGCTACGTAAAAAAGGGAAGGTGCTCGACCGCGATCAACTACGCCAGCAGATGACCGCTACACTATGCAACAGCAAAAAGAGACCCCATGCCAAACTGCTGGCGCAATTGCAAGCATATTTAACAGGACCTGAAGGCACACAATCTCATGCTCAACAGTGACACGGTGACTGCGTGGGTGTGATCTCCTTGCCTTCCGACCAGTACGCTGTATTTCGTTGACAACCGCATATCATCGGTGTCGTCTGCCAAGAGCCTGAGGAGGTGACAAACGAAGAGTGGGGTCGTTCTCGGATGAGTGTAGATTAAATCTGAATAGTGACTGTGGACGTACCCAGGAACACATAAGGTTAGGGCTGGAAGTACCTCTAGTATAATCTATCACTGGCACGTAACATAGTTGGATGAAGCCTATACCACATGTAATAAGAACTGCTACAGTGTAGAGCGGAGGGTAATTCAAGGAAATACACAAGGACACAGATATAAATGATTTATTCAAAGACAATAATTACGCTGAAGTCATCGCCTTTTATAATCGTCCCCTGCACATTATAAAGGCGAGACAACAGGGTGTTTAATCATTATGGACGGCAATGAATACTCCGCAAAGTGCTCTGATTTTGGTCCCAAGTTTGGTAGGTAGTTTTGGGGTAACGCGTTCCATTCTTCCACGAACGCTATTGACATCTTCTGGATTGTCGTTGGTGCATATGGATGTGCCTCAAGAAGTCGATGGGATTTTAGTTGGTGGAACAGGTGGACCAACTCCTCCACCTGCGCAGATTGATTCGGCTGCTCGTTGTCATCCATAAAAACTTAGAGCCGAATGTATCCCTGAAGAGATACAAATGGTAAAGGAACAGAGTATCACAATACCTGTGACTGGTGTATGTGCCGTGTTCAAAAATTTCGTCAGTACCCGCATGCTCTCTATGCCTCCCCACTTCACAACACTTGGACAACGAAAACGATCATGTTCGACAGGGATGGTACTCTCATATGGTGAGAGGTGAGAATACGCAATGCACACAGGAATATGTTGACACCTCATACAAGTGTTACTTTCACCAGAATATTTAGCGAGTATAAAACATTGATTAATACTATAATTCAGCTGGTCTGAGTGCACGAAACTTATAAAACCATAATTATATATTACTGGCACCCAAATTCGACAAACACTAATGAAAATATCGAACATAAAATATCAACTCTGCAACGTTCCTAGCACTTAACAGACGGAGCTTAATAAAAACAGGGAAGAAAATGGTAGATCATCAAGCCTAAATATATCTGTATAAGCTGGAAGGAACCATAACTGAATAAGGTCCCTTTGAATAACAACACCACGACACCCATCTTATGCACCGCCGCTCAGTAGCACACACAAGCAGAATCCACTTGTGTATAGTCACCACGATCTTCCCTGCAGCCAAGACGCTAATTATCATCAACTCACCTGGAATAGGTAAGGCGTTTTGTAAGCTGCTAACTAAGGCCAGACTCCACCTAGCTGCCCCACTCCTGCCCGCGGGAAGCTGCACCTACGCCAATATCGCTCTCAACCTTGTCTGTTGCTGCTTCGTTCTCCTTGCTCGGTTAAGTAAGCCAAGTTGACAGTCGTCTCGGCCAAGGCTCTCCAAAGAGTGGCACAAGTGAATTTTTTCTAAGAATGAACATGTTACCTTAAAGTAATTAAGCAATACTTCTCTGTTAGTAGTGAGAGTGGAAAAGCTTCCTAATTCATCAAACAAAGAAGTTCTAAACATTTTTCTGCGTAATGTTAAAACTTTATAATGAACCACTAACCACCCAGTATAGCTCTGTCATGAAATTTTAAAGTTACTGTCTAAAATAAACCAAACAACTATGAGCTGAACTGTCATGTAGAATTAGAACAATAATACTTGCAGGGAATGGTACACTGAGTATTATAATTCTGAGAGAAATTGTTCCCTACACTGCTACAACTTGCAGAAAGTAAAAATAAAAGATTAATTAAGCCAATGTGGACACGTGGTGTAGGGATGGTTCTTTTGACCAGTAATCAAAACGTCCTAGGCCCTGGGTCAAAACCATTACTGCTCATTTTTCATTAAAATCATCAGCAATGACCTTGTCAAACAGGGCGGAGGAATGGACAGAGATTAAGGCAACTCTATTGTCTTTCGGGTAGGAAACAACCCCTAAGAGGCGAACAAACCAATAATGATCAACGGAATGAGGATGAAGAAGCAACGGAAACCATTACATCAAAGACATGTAATGTGTGGCTACAGGACATGTAGCATATAACTGAAAAGTATCATGACGATCTCTCCATTGGCAATAAATTCCAGATTATTGCCACATTCGGATATCCGGGACGGAACTGCCGAAGGGGAGGACACCATGAGAGGCAGATGGAATAACCAACGATATCCTACGAGTCGCAGCATGGAATGTCAAAAATTTCAACGTGAGAGGAAAATCTGATAAGGGAAATGCAAAAACTCAGTCTATATATAGCTGGAGTCAGTGAAGTGAAATTGAAACTAGGTAAGGATTTCTGGTCAGGCGAATATGAGGTAACATCAACAGAACCAGAGTGTAATATAAAGGGAAAGTGGCATAACAGGAATGGGATTCGTTATGGATAGGAACATGGGCAGAGAATGAACTATTCTGAACACTTCAGTGGAGGATTGTTCTTATGAGAACCAACAGCAAACCAACACCGATAACTATAGTTCATGTATACACATTTACGTCGTACGCAAAAGGTGAAGACAGAAAAAGTGTATTAAATATACAGAATGGGTAATTCAGTTCGTAACGGTAGATGAAAATCTAATAATCACGGGGGCAGGATTGCAGTTGTAAGAGAAGCAGTAGAGAAAGTGTTAAGGTTCAAACGGCTCTGAGCACTATGGGACTTAACTTCGGAGGTCATCAGTCCCATAGAACTTACAACTAACTACTTAAACCTAACTAACCTAAAGACATCACACACATCCATGCCCGAGGCAGGATCGAACGTGCTACCGTAGCGGTCGCGCGGTTCCAGACTGTAGCGCATAGAACCGTTCGGTCACCCCAGCTGGAGCAAGTGTTCAGGGAGACCATCCGCTGGGCTGAGAAATGAGGAACTCCAGTTGAGTTCAGATAAGAAATGATAGCAGCGAATATTCTGTTCTAGAATCACAAGAGGTGCAGTTGTAGATCCCTCTCACAAGTTAATAATTATGAACAATAGAGTGAAGACTAATAGAACCGCACAGGAGAACCGCTGTGGAAGGAAATGGGGTACTGAACTAATGAGAAATGATGAGACGGGTTTGATCTTCATTAAGGGTGTGGATACTACGATAAGGAATACAGTGTAGATCGTTCAGTTGAACTGCATATCTCTAAAAAACGGCGATCGCAGATGTTTGACAGGCAAGTTTATATCAATGCGAAAAATGATGGGTAACAGAAGAAATACTTCATCTTATCGACGAAAGAAAGTTCAGGACAAGACCAGAATACATTAATGTGAGTCCTTTACAAATGAAATAAATGTAAAGTGCACGGCATGCAAGGAGATGTGGGTAGAGGAACGATGTGACGGAATCGAAAAAGGAAAAGAGTTACACAGCTTATAGAAAAGTCAAAACAACCTGCTGGGAAATTAAAAGCAATCGTTGTAACACTAATAGTGCAATGGGAATTCCACTTTTAAACGCAGAGCAGAGAGCGGATAGCTGGATAAAGTACATCAAGTGCCTCTATGAGGAGAGAAATTCTCTGATGACGTGATATAAGAAGAAATAGTTACTTAGGACAAGAAGATCTTCTTAGCCGAGATCGCCGTAAAAAATGTATTGAAGATAAACGGTTTCGGTGAAACTAATTTACTATCTTTAGATATTTTCAAAAGTTATTACGAATATCTTGTGGCAGCTAGACACCAAATGTTTCCACTGAATTTCCAGGTACATAAAACATCAAATTCGCAGTGAATTGACAATGCTTATTTAATGTTTTATGTACTGGGAAATCTCAGCTGTTTATATTTATTGATTTGCGTAAAACAACATTGAGCAGTCTTTTCTAAAATTGTCTGAAAAATCTTCTCAACTAGCATAGCACGTGAATAATATGTCTCCATTAACGAGATTTGCACCTATTCCTGTCACAGTGTGTTAGCTGACGCGGATTAGCTCACGTGCAAGTGTTACGAGAACTCGTCAGCAATTCCACAGTTCCGGCAGCGACCGTCCTTCGGACCGTAAAGGACTGTGCAAAGGGATTGGCTCGCACTCCAAACTGGCCGCGCAGCGCAGGCAAACATGTTTCGTCCGCAAGGACCGCTCGTAATGTGTTGTCCGATGCGGCCGTCTGGAATTACGACGTCCGAGGACCGGCAAACGCGCGGTCTGTGGCCCCCGTCCGCTGCTCTGTGTTGCGTAATGTATTCATCCGCTCATTACTATGTGTTGTATCTGTGTTTAAAGCACGCTTGGGGCGACATGAGATAATTAATTATGTGGGATTGATTTGAATATTCAACGCCGCGTTGCTGACTCACAGACGTGACGCGGTACTGTAATCTACTGCGAATGCTAATTCGCACGTTTTCTTCTGTAATACTGGAATATGGGCTGCAAATGTCAGTTTCAGTGCAATATCGAAGGCAGCTGAAGTCAGTGTAAGGTACAATCATTACACATTGCGAAAAGGAAAACTATATTCCAGCTTACAGTGATTGAAGGTGAGAGGTTTACACCACCAAACACCAATCCGCTATTTATGAAACGATGTGGGCTTGCTCGTCATATAACGGTATTAAATGATTCAATTTTCATTCCGTTCACAAGTAATGTCCATCATCTTCATCCGTAAGAGCTGTGACCCCCACCTACACGAATATGCTATCGCAATCGTGGTAGAATGGAAGCAGATAGTTTCTGAATGTAATTTTCCGCAATTTTCTGCCATGCCTAAAACACACGTTGTGTTACGTAATGAAGATGCCTGTCGAGAGGCTGGTATTAAAACAGACATCTTCATTTCGTATCCTATACATGTACTATGGATTAGGAGACTAGGAAGGCCAGTCAA
This sequence comes from Schistocerca serialis cubense, assembly GCF_023864345.2. Taxonomy (NCBI): domain Eukaryota; kingdom Metazoa; phylum Arthropoda; class Insecta; order Orthoptera; family Acrididae; genus Schistocerca; species Schistocerca serialis. The sequence continues at coordinate 232,121,939 of NC_064644.1, forward strand.
GGTTCGCAACATTTCTCAAGTGTGAGCTATTTCATTATCCTCGTGGAATGGGCCATTTTATACCCTGGCTATGACAACAGATTTTTATCATAATTGCCACATACTTACAAGCATTCAGACTCCCTTCGACAACAACTAAATGGTTCCTCTTGTGATATCCTTCCTCAACATGATTCCAAAAATAGAAGAGGTATGTGTCTCGAGAATCGGGGCTTCCTGTGGATTCTCACTAGGTCGTCTACAGACACTTTGGCATAGCTATGACCACTACATAAGGAACCGACATTCATCGATGAACACTATAAAAAGCTACTCTGTGCCACAGATTATCTGATTCCACACAATTCTGTATTGGATGACGCCATCGGTTAACGAAGCATGGCCACTGGAGATCACCATCCAGATACCAGTAATCTGACCGCAACGGTTGGTAGTGGCTCTTAACCTACAATTTTAGTCTGTATTTTAGCTGTTGTCATGCATCTGATCCTCACACCTAATCGAAAAATCGTACAAACCCATAGTTAGTTTTTAGGATACTCTGGAGGGACTCTAATTGGTATGGTGTCTGGACCGGAGGACTTGCCTTTTAAACTGCTTTACTACACCGAGGATATCTACTTCTAAGTTACTCACACTGGCAGCAGTTCTAGATTCGAATTCTGGAATATTTACTTCGACTTATTTGGAGAAGGAATTTCGGAAAACCTTATTTAGTAACTCCGCTTTCTATGCTTGCAATCAGTATACAGCCTGTAGTAGGCCGACGGGGCATGAGGAAATGAAATATCATGTGGCTAGGGCCTCCCGTCTCTGACCCACCCGGGAATCGAACCCGGACCTGTTGACATGGCAGTCCGTCATACTGACCACTCAGTTATCGAGGACACTGTTGATATCGAATTGATATGCAAATTAATTAAATTGATCAATTAATTCCCCCCTGACCACGCTCACCCCCACCCGTAAGTAACGTCATGGGTTTTTATTAGCCTACACGTGGGTACCAGCCCCTTCCTCCCCTCCCTCCTCCCCCTCTACCAACCTACCCTATTGGAGGGAGTTTCGAATTTTGGTCGGAATTTATTTGTACCAGGACTATAATGACGTCCCACTCCACCCACTACCTGGGAACTGACGGGGAATTAAAAATGGTAGTGCTCTTCCTGTGACTTATATCCGGCTCCTTCTGGATGGAAAGCCAAAGTGCTCCCCCCAACAAGTGAAAACTGTTCAGGAGAAGAAGGTTAGGAAATCGTACAAACCCATAGTTAACATTTTAAACAAATGTATTGGAAAACAAATGGCCATCTACAATACGATATATCGGCGCTACACAGGGTCATCGTCTTCTAGTCGCTTGTAATTACGTCACTTGTCAGATCGTTGAAAATAAATCATTCGATACGTTTAAGAAGGATGCCCTTGCATAAAGACAAATAGTATAATTACTGAGAAATGTTTGAAAACGTGCAATAGTCAATTCTTGATCCCGTGATTGAAAATATATTCTAATTAAACATATTTAGGAGCGAATCATCATCATCAGTCATCATAATCATCGTTAGCGTCTTCATCATCATCATCGTCTTTTCTTTCATGGATATGACGCCTGTTCCGTCTTCATGTGTCAGCCATATTCATACTTATACCTTGGTCTTCCAAGCCTTCACTTTTATTGTTGTACCTATTTCATGGCTTTTGGTGGTAATTGCCACTCTGACTTTCTTTCTGTTTAACTACATTTATTATACCGTTTGTTGAATAACATTTTAAAATCTCATCTAATGGTTTGACGTTATATTTTATCTGATATTGTACAGTCTAATATCTTCATTTCTCATTTTGCCTTATTTCCTGTATCATTTCACAGCCGTAATGAATCTCAGTTCAGACATCTCAGCCGTATTTTCCTGAAATTTGGTAATGATCGAGGTCTCATTCTGGTAGTGAAGTGCAAGAGTTGCCATATTTTAATAAAACGTAATTTGAGTTCTGTTTCTCATTCTGATTTATAAGTTTATGTTTTAATGGACTTATTTAGAAGGAAGTAAAAAACGTAACTAGTTCATCATATTATTTTAAATGATAGTTCTTAATTTCAAATGCTGGACTCCTCTAAATGCCATGAACTTACGCATAACAGTGGAAATCTTACATTTTTTAAACTAAGCTGATGTGCTGGAGAACTTATTGCTGTTTTTCTGCGGGATGTGTAACGAACTGGCCCTCAGTAAATAAACAAGTTTTGTTTTGTTCGGTATTTTTAAAACACGATGAACAGAAACTTACGCATGTCTCAAGAAGCCGTCTGTATTGATACATATTATAGTTTTCGGGTGACAGACTAAGCCTTCTCTAATAATTGATGTACTTGGATTTTGTCCGATATTTTTTGAGCCAATTTTCATAGTTACTGGTGTTTTTTTATGTATATCATCCAATAAGGGTATGATATGCCTGTGTATCCTCTTTCTACCATTGTGATCCAGAAAAGTCTATTATTTCAAACGCATTCATATAGTTTATAAAATCTAATTGAGTTTTATTATTAAACTCTGTTCTTTTCGCCAGTTGTATTATAGTGAATACGTTTTCGGTGCAAGATCTGCTCATCTTAAAACCATTCTGCTCCTCCGAAAACAGTGGTTCATTTACTACTTGTACTCATTAAAAGATCATTCTGGTACACATACGCCATATTTACATGACTTAAAGATGTGGGGTTGCTCAGTCATTTCCCATTTTCCCTGGATTTTTACAGGCAGAACCTCGTTCGGAAACAAGGGACCCAGCTACAGGGATTATTTAACGGTTGAAAAAGACAGTGCAATAAAGATGCTTTAAATCCTTAAATATGTAGATGTCCTACCTAGAAGCGACGGAAGATTTTATTAAAAGGACATTTAATTAAATACTAGCTAAGGGTAGACCAGACATTATTTAAATGCATTGATATGAGGCAATCAAAGGTAAAGCAGTCACAACTGCTGAAATCCTGTCGGTGTCAATGATTCTTTTTCCTTACGTAGTTGCACTTATTTATGGAGTGAAAGAAATTATAATCATCAGTTCTTTCTTCAATACAATAAACAGATTTAAAATCGCAGTAAATAACTTTAAATAACGTATCGTGGGGAATGAAAGATACGCATTTATATTAAAGACGTCCAAAGACATTTCATCAAGACTCCTACTCGCTCTTACTTATGGTTAATTGCTGCTTTCTGTATCGATACTCCTGCAGTTTTTCTTGGCCCATTCTACTATTACGATTAGGTTGAATGGGATAGAGTGCTCCGGTTTTAATTCTCCTTAGAAAGTACGCACTTCACTGGCGGTATTGTGTTATGTGATCATATGTAAACCATGGACCCTGGCGTTGGTGGGGAGGCTTGCGTGCCTCAACGATACAGATAGCCGTACCGTAGGTGCAACCACAACGGAGGGGTATCTGTTGAGAGGCCAGACAAACGTGTAGTTACTGAAGAGTGGCAGCAGCCTTTTTAGTAGTTGCCGGGGCAACAGTCTGGATGATTGACCTATCTGGCCTTGTAACACTAACCAAAACTGCCTTGCTGTGCTGGTACTGCGAACGGCTAAAAGCAAGGGGAAACTACAGCCGTAATTTTTCGCGAGGGCATGCAGCTTTACAGTATGATGACACGATGATGGCGTCCTCTTGGGTAAAATATTCCGGAGGTAAAATAGTCCCCCATTTGGATCTCCGGGAGGGGACTACTCAAGAGGACGTCGTTATCAGGAGAAAGAAAACTGGCATTCTACGGATCGGAGCGTGGAATGTCAGATCCCTTAATCGGGCAGGTAGGGTAGAAAATTTAAAAAGGGAAATGGATAGGTCAAAGTTAGATATAGTGGCAGGAGGAACAAGACTTTTGGTCAGGTGAATACCGGGTTCTAAATACAAAATGATAGGGGTAATGCAGGAGTAGGTTTAATAATGAATAATAAAATAGGAGTGCAGGTAAGCTACTACAAACATAATTGTGAACGCATTATTGTGGCCAAGATAGGCACGAAGCCCACGCCTACTACAGTACTACAAGTTTATATGACAACTGGCTCTGCAGATGATGAAGAAATTGATGAAATCTATGATGAGATAAAAGAAATTATTCAGGTAGTGAAGGGAGATGAAAATTAATAGTCATGGGTGACTGGAATTCGACAGTAGGAAAAGGATGAGAAAGAATCGTAGTAGGTGAATATGGATTGGGGCTACGAAAAGATAGAGGAAGCAGCCTGGTAGAATTTTGCACAGAGCATAACTTAATCATAGCTCACACTTGGTTAAAAAACATAAAAGAAGGTTGTACACGTGGAAGAATCCTGGAAATACTAGAAGGTCTCAGATGGATTATACACTCCTGGAAATTGAAATAAGAACACCGTGAATTCATTGTCCCAGGAAGGGGAAACTTTATTGACACATTCCTGGGGTCAGATACATCACATGATCACACTGACAGAACCACAGGCACATAGACACAGGCAACAGAGCATGCACAATGTCGGCACTAGTACAGTGTATATCCACCTTTCGCAGCAATGCAGGCTGCTATTCTCCCATGGAGACGATCGTAGAGATGCTGGATGTAGTCCTGTGGAACGGCTTGCCATGCCATTTCCACCTGGCGCCTCAGTTGGACCAGCGTTCGTGCTGGACGTGCAAACCGCGTGAGACGACGCTTCATCCAGTCCCAAACATGCTCAATGGGGGACAGATCCGGAGATCTTGCTGGCCAGGGTAGTTGACTTACACCTTCTAGAGCACGTTGGGTGGCACGGGATACATGCGGACGTGCATTGTCCTGTTGGAACAGCAAGTTCCCTTGCCGGTCTAGGAATGGTAGAACGATGGGTTCGATGACGGTTTGGATGTACTGTGCACTATTCAGTGTCCCCTCGACGATCACCAGTGGTGTACGGCCAGTGTAGGAGATCGCTCCCCACACCATGATGCCGGGTGTTGGCCCTGTGTGCCTCGGTCGTATGCAGTCCTGATTGTGGCGCTCACCTGCACGGCGCCAAACACGCATACGACCATCATTGGCACCAAGACAGAAGCGACTCTCATCGCTGAAGACGACACGTCTCCATTCGTCCCTCCATTCACGCCTGTCGCGACACCACTGGAGGCGGGCTGCACGATGTTGGGGCGTGAGCGGAAGACGGCCTAACGGTGTGCGGGACCGTAGCCCAGCTTCATGGAGACGGTTGCGAATGGTCCTCGCCGATACCCCAGGAGCAACACTGTCCCTAATTTGCTGGGAAATGGCGGTGCGGTCCCCTACGGCACTGCGTAGGATCCTACGGTCTTGGCGTGCATCCGTGCGTCGCTGCGGTCCGGTCCCAGGTCGACGCGCACGTGCACCTTCCGCCGACCACTGGCGACAACATCGAAGTACTGTGGAGACCTCACGCTCCACGTGTTGAGCAATTCGGCGGTACGTCCACCCGGACTCCCGCATGCCCACTATACGCCCTCGCTCAAAATCCGTCAACTGCACATACGGTTCACGTCCACGCTGTCGCGGCATGCTACCAGTGTTAAAGACTGCGATGGAGCTCCGTATGCCACGGAAAACTGGATGACACTGACGGCGGCGGTGCACAAATGCTGCGCAGCTAGCACCATTCGGCGGCCAACACCGCGGTTCCTGGTATGCCCGCTGTGCCGTGCGTGTGATCATTGCTTGTACAGCCCTCTCGCAGTGTCCGGAGCAAGTATGGTGGGTCTGACACACCGGTGTCAATGTGTTCTTTTTTCCATTTCCAGGAGTGTATAATGGTAAGACAGAGATTTGGGAATCAGGTTTTAAATTGTAAGACATTTCCAGGGGCAGATGTGGACTCTGACCACAATCTATTGGTTATGAACTGTAGATTAAAACTTAAGAAACTGCAGAAAGGTGGGAATTTAAGGAGATAGGACCTGGATAAACTGAAATGACCAGAGGTTCTACAGAGTTTCAGGGAGAGCATAAGGGATCAATTGACGGGGAAGGGGGAAAGAAATACAGTAGAAGAAGAATGGGTAGCTCTGAGGAATGAAATAGTGAAGGCAGTAGAGGATCAAGTAGGTAAAGAGACGAGGCCTAGTAGAAATCCTTGGGTAAAAGAAGAGATACTGAATTTAAATGATGAAAGAAGAAAATACAAAAATGCAGCAAGTAAAGCAGTCAAAAAGGAATACAAACGTCTCAAAAATGAGATCGACAGGAGGTGCAAAATGGCTAAGCAGGGATGGCTAGAGGATAAATGTAAGGATGTAGAAGCTTAGGGTAAGATAGATACTGCCTACAGGAAAATTAAAGAGACCTTTGGAGAAAAGAGAACCACTTGCATGATAATCAAGAGCTCAGATGGAAACCCAGTTCAAAACAAAGAAGGGAAAGCAGAAAGGTGGAAGGAGTATATAGAGGGTGTATACAAGGGCAATGTACTTGAGGACAGTATTATGGAAATGGAAGAGGATGTAGATGAAGATGAAATGGGAGATATGATACTGCGTAAAGTGTTTGAAAGAGCACTGAAAGACCTAAGTCGAAACAAGGCCCCGGGAGTAGACAACATTCCGTTAGAACTACTGGCAGCCTTGGGAGAGCCAGTCCTGACAAAACTCTACCATCTGGTAGCAAGATGTATGAGACAGGCGAAATTCCCTCGGACTTCAAGAAGAATATAATAATTCCAATCTCAAAGAAAGCAGGTGTTGACAGATGCGAAAATTACCAAACTATCAGTTTAATAAGTCACAGCTGCAAAATACTAACGCGAATTCTTTACAGACGAATGGAAAAACAGGTAGAAGCCGACCTCGGGGAAGATCAGTTTGGATTCTGCAGACATGTTGGAACACGTGAGGCAGTACTGATCCTACGACTTATCTTAGAAGAAAGATTAAGGAAAGGCAAACCTACATTTCTAGCATTTGTAGACTTAGAGAAAGCTTTTGACAATGTTGACTGTAATACTCTCTTTCAAATTCTGAAGGTGGCAGGGGTAAAATACAGGGAGAGAAAGGCTATTTACAATTTGTACAGGAAGCAGATCACTGTTATAAGAGTCGAGGGACATGAAAGGGAAGCAGAGGTTGGGAAGGGAGTGAGATCGGGTTGTAACCTCTCCCCGATGCTATTCAATCTGTATATTGAGCAAGCAGTGAAGGAAACAAAAGAAAAATTTGGAGTAGGTTTAATAATCAATAGGAAAATAGGAATGCGGGTAAGCTACTACAAACAGCATAGTGAACGAATTATTGTGGCCAAGATAGATACGAAGCCCACGCCTACTACAGTAGTACAAGTTTATATGCCAACTAGCTCTGCAGATGACGAAGAAATTGAAGAAATGTATGATGAAATAAAAGAAATTATTCAGATTGTGAAAGGAGACGAAAATTTAATAGTCATGGGTGACTGGAATTCGAGTGTAGGAAATGGGAGAGAAGGAAACATAGTAGGTGAATATGGATTGGGGGACAGAAATGAAAGAGGAAGCCGCCTGGTCGAATTTTTCACAGAGCACAACATAATCATAACTAACACTTGGTTTAAGAATCATGAAAGAAGGTTGTATACATGGAAGAACCCTGGAGATACTAAAAGGTATCAGATAGATTATATAATGGTAAGACAGAGATTTAGGAACCAGGTTTTAAATTGTAAGACATTTCCAGGGGCAGATGTGGACTCTGACCACAATCTATTGGTTATGACCTGTAGATTAAAACTGAAGAAACTGCAAAAAGGTGGGAATTTAAGGAGATGGGACCTGGATAAACTAAAAGAACCAGAGGTTGTACAGAGATTCAGGGAGAGCATAAGGGAGCAATTGACAGGGATGGGGGAAATAAATACAGTAGAAGAAGAATGGGTAGCTTTGAGGGATGAAGTAGTGAAGGCAGCAGAGGATCAAGTAGGTAAAAAGACGAGGGCTAGTAGAAATCCTTGGGTAACAGAAGAAATATTGAATTTACTTGATGAAAGGAGAAAATATAAAAATGCAGTAAGTGAAACAGGTAAAAAGGAATACAAACGTCTCAAAAATGAGATCGACAGGAAGTGCAAAATGGCTAAGCAGGGATGGCTAGAGGACAAATGTAAGGATGTAGAGGCCTATCTCACTAGGGGTAAGATAGATACCGCCTATAGGAAAATGAAAGAGACCTTTGGAGATAAGAGAACGACTTGTATGAATATCAAGAGCTCAGATAAAAACCCAGTTCTAAGCAAAGAAGGGAAAGCAGAAAGGTGGAAGGAGTATATAGAGGGTTTATACAAGGGCGATGTACTTGAGGACAATATTATGGAAATGGAAGAGGATGTAGATGAAGATGAAATGGGAGATATGATACTGCGTGAAGAGTTTGACAGAGCACTGAAAGACCGGAGTCGAAACAAGGCCCCCGGAGTAGACAATATTCCATTGGAACTACTGACGGCCGTGGGAGAGCCAGTCCTGACAAAACTCTACCATCTGGTGAGCAAGATGTATGAAACAGGCGAAATACCCTCAGACTTCAAGAAGAATATAATAATTCCAATCCCAAAGAAAGCAGGTGTTGACAGATGTGAAAATTACCGAACTATCAGTTTAATAAGTCACAGCTGCAAAATACTAACACGAGTTCTTTACAGACGAATGGAAAAACTAGTAGAAGCCAACCTCGGGGAAGATCAGTTTGGATTCCGTAGAAACACTGGAACACGTGAGGCAATACTGACCTTACGACTTATCTTAGAAGAAAGATTAAGGAAAGGCAAACCTACGTTTCTAGCATTTGTAGACTTAGAGAAAGCTTTTGACAATGTCGACTGGAATACTCTCTTTCAAATTCTAAAGGTGGCAGGGGTAAAATACAGGGAGCGAAAGGCTATTTACAATTTGTACAGAAACCAGATGGCAGTTATAAGAGTCGAGGGACATGAAAGGGAAGCAGTGGTTGGGAAGGGAGTAAGACAGGGTTGTAGCCTCTCCCCGATGTTGTTCAATCTGTATATTGAGCAAGCAGTAAAGGAAACAAAAGAAAAATTCGGAGTAGGTATTAAAATTCATGGAGAAGAAATAAAAACTTTGAGGCTCGCCGATGACATTGTAATTCTGTCAGAGACAGCAAAGGACTTGGAAGAGCAGTTGAATGGAATGGACAGTGTCTTGAAAGGAGGATATAAGATGAACATCAACAAAAGCAAAACAAGGATAATGGAATGTAGTCTAATTAAGTCGGGTGATGCTGAGGGAATTAGATTAGGAAATGAGACGCTTAAAGTAGTAAAATAGTTTTGCTATTTGGGGAGCAAAATATCTGATGATGGTCGAAGTAGAAAGGATATAAAATGTAGACTGGCAATGGCAAGGAAAGCGTTTCTGAAGAAGAGAAATTTGTTAACATCGAGTATTGATTTAAATGTCAGGAAGTAGTTTCTGAAAGTAGTTGTACGGAGTGTAGCCATGTATGGAAGTGAAACATGGACGATAAATAGTTTAGAAATGGAGAGAATAGAAGCTTTCGAAATGTGGTGCTACAGAAGAATGCTGAAGATTAGATGGGTTGATCACGTAACTAATGTGGAGGTGTGGAATAGAATTGGGGAGAAGAGGAGTTTGTGGCACAATTTGACTAGAAGAAGGGATCGGTTGGTAGGACATATTCTGAGGCATCAAGGGATCACCAATTTAGTTCTGGAGGGCAGTGTGGAGGGTAAAATTCGTAGAGGGAGACCAAGAGAAGAATACACTAAACAGATTCAGAAGGATGTAGGCTGCAGTAGGTACTGGGAGATGAAGAGGCTCACACAGGATAGAGTAGCCTGGAGAGCTGCATCACACCAGTCTCAGGACTGAAGGCCCTAACAATAACAACAACATGTAAACTTGACTAATACCTATCCATATGTAGGTGATAGTAATCGTAGAAACTACTAGGAATTTCGAACATTCATACGTAAATACTATTTTGCCTGAATAAGTTTATTTTATATTCATATATTACCATTGTTGAAAATTCCTTACCCCACGGAAAAATGGAACTGTCTTTCACAATGGTCCTTAAGAGAAGTAAATGGAAAGTAATTATTGGCTTCTGTTTTACAGTCAGTTGCCACGTCTAACATCTCTGAACTCAGTAACTTTGGTACTTCTCAAATTCTCTCCAGGGGGTTTCTTTTGTTTGTAGTTAGTTTCTCTACTGTGGTCGAAAATCTAATGTAGGTAAGTCCTACATTTCTTAAGCCACTTAATGGCATTCCATCAAGTAAATTAAAACTTGGTAGCAGGAATACTGTTTTTCATTTGATAAGCATTTTAGGATACACCTATTTTTCGATTAACAGCGTTTGTAAAAAGAGATCATTGTCCTATTTGTGAGTATTATCAAGGTTATACTAGAAAAATTCTAGCAGTAATTGCTGGTCGTGGAAGTTATTAAATTGTCAAGAGGGAAGGACTTCTATATACAAGGTAGTTGCCATGTTAGTGCATTACAGATGCTATAATAATAGTATTTATAAAATTATTTATCATGCAGAGTATCTTGACTGCATTTATACAATTACTTCTCTTGCAGTGTACCTTGCCTGGCACTGGAATTATTTGGCAGCTGCTGCACGGCGAATTAAATAACATTCACTTGCTGGCGGAACAATTAGCATTACGAGAGTAACATCGAAACGCTTCCTACAGTTATTAAAATACGGCGAACACTAGTTCCTCATACAGCCACCTCAGCATGATTTCCATTACAATGCTAATTGCTACGGTAGTTGTTTTGCATTTCAAGTAATTCATTCACCGATTTCAACAGATGTACAGCTAGAGATACTCAAAAATTAAATACGGCATTTTACATTATGCTTTTTGATACTTAAAGCTATTGATCAGTACACATTGGAAACAAAAGCATTGATGAGGGAAACAAAATAATTTACCTGACAAAAGGTATCAAAACTCTTTTTAATAATGTTTGATTTTAAAACACAACTATTCCATCTCGTTAACAGCTGGTCATAAGTTAGCAGATGTAATGGGACGCGTAAACCAAATATCGTCTCGTCGTTACATACTTTCGTACTTTGTTACTCTCCATTTTACTCTGAATGGATCTGTACATGTTGTATCTACTCTGTTCACTAAACATTTTCCTCGTTGTGGAGAAAAGCACTGAAGTTAATTTATTTGGAATCGGTACATACATTGACACTAGAGATAACACTCATAGTTGTTGCTTCCTTCCTAAATAATAAACACCCAGCCACTACGCAAAGGACTGCTGTTTGAAATGAAGAAGCTGAATAATTTCAGTGCTTTCAGACAAAAGCAGATGAAGGTAAGGAATTTAGAATAAAGTAGGGAGTGGAAAAAACATTTTAGAGAACTCGAAGAAAGGGAAACCATTCTTAAGTATTAAAAATCATATACGAAGAACGTATTGACAACTTCAGGATGCGTCAAAATTGAAACATGAAGAGAAGCATGCTGAAGGGAAACAAGTAAAAGAGAACTGAGAAACGGGGAAAAGGGTACGCAAGAATTGGAAAAAGTAAATGGAGAAACGAGGAGGGAAAAACATTCTCATGGAGGAAAAAGAGTCTGTAGGAACTTGCTGAGTTGTGGTGAAATAAGCCAGAGGTATTTCGGAAAGGAATTTGAGAACAAAATTAACCTGGAGGAAATAAATGGAAAGGGAAGTTTCTTATGAGATACACATAATAAAAGGGAGATGGCTTCTACAGTGTTGGTGACGTAATTAGGTGAAAGGGAGAAACTTACGGAACAGTGAGAGAAAAATTTCGGGCTGTCAAAGAATAAGTCAGCAAGTAGAATGTCTTGAATAATTTGTGTTTGTTTGCATCACTATTGTAAAAAGTAGAAAAACTCTCAAGGTAAACTGGTAGTGAACTGTATTCAAAGCCATGTCAAGATTAAGATCGCATCAAAGCAAGAGAAAAAAATTATTACTCCAAACAATTGGGACACTAGGGGCATAACTAAATGCCAAATAGTTGTCTAGAATATCTAGATGGTATACAGTTGTTACGATTTCGACGTCACTTAATTCAAACGTGAGTAGCAATATTAGCTTACAAGTCTAATCCATAGTTGGAATTCGGTGAACACACTGCATAGTATGTATGATGAGTCTTCCAGAGACTTTGGTGGTCTACATACTGTTTTCAGGACAATATGCCCTTAATCAACAAATAATCGCTATTCTTTTTTTTTATTTTTCAACCTTAGCCTATTGCTAAGAATTAACTCACACAACCAAGCATAAAGTGTATTGTCCATTCCTTGTAACTAAATGTAAATTTTAGCGCAACTCTATTGAAAAAGAACAAAAGCATACCCATCAAAGAAATGTCAGGAAAGAGACCGAATAAATTGAAACTTTTCAATTATGAATGATGAAGGAATAGGATTTAGGAAACGGTAGTAATTGTGGGACGAAATTCCCTTCTGTGACGGTATAAGATGTTTGTGGAAAAGCTTTGTCTCTAGAAGAAATTTCCTGCTGTGATGGTACACATCGTTTGTGGAAAGGCAATGACAGTGGATAAAGCTTCCCACTGCGACTGAATGAAAATAACATGAAATTGGATAGTGGTAAGCGTACTGAAGATCGCTGTGGGAGTATGTTAGTTGTTTCTGCGGTATTTAGTCTGCACACTGATTTGATGCATCTCTCCGTGCTACGCTATATTGTGCAGGTTGCTTTATCTCCAAATAACTACTGCAGTCTACAACCTTTTAAATCACGTCACTACATATATTTCGTGATTTCTCTCTTCAGTATTTACCCCCAACATGTCCTGGCAATACCAAACTGGTTATCCGTTAATTTCCTAGAAACGCGTCCTAGCAACTACTCCCTCCTTTTAATAAAGGTGTGCCATAAATTTCTTAGATCCCCAATTCTAATCACTACTTCCTCATTAGTTACATGACCCACTTACCTAATTTTCAGCGTTCTTCTGTAGTACCACATTTTTAAAGTTTCTATTCCTTTCTCGTATGAACTCTTTATAGTCCACGTTTTACTTCCATACAGCGCTACACGCCAAATACTTTCAGAAAAGACTCTCCAATATTTAATTCTATATCGGATGTCAACAAATCTGTCGTCTTCAGAAATACTTGACATTGTCAGTACACATTTTGTATCGTCTCTACTTCTGCCTTTGTCAATTGTTTTACTCCCAAAATAGCAAAAGTCATGTATTACTTTTAGTGTCTCTTATTCTAATTTAATTCCTTCAATATCGACAGATTTAAATCGGCTACATTTCGTTACCCTCTTATTGAATTTGTTGATTTTCATTTTATAACCTCCTTTCGCAAACCTACCCATTCCGTTCAACAGATCTTCCATGTCCCTTGCAGTCTCTGATAGAATTACAGTGTCGTCGGCAAACCTTAAACATCTTACCTCTTCTCGCTGAAGTGTTTGTTAGTCCTTTTAGCAAATTTGTTTTATTCTTCATATCATCGTTCCTTCGTCAATAACTGTCACTTTGGTAATGCGAACGGAACAATGGGCCGGGAATTTGATAAGAGGAATATGTTTCTAATTCCGTTTATTCCACCCACTGCACCTTGTACGTTTCGCAGTGCCACATTAACGAAGTGTGTAACAAAATTTCTGACAAGATAGAGAATTTCTTGGCACGGACGATGTGACATTTTATTCTAGATGGAGAGTCATCGACTTATGTAGATGTGACTCCAGGTGTGCTCGGTGGAGGTGTGTTAGGACTGGTAGTGTTTTTGTTTCTAATTAATGACCAGTCCACAAAATGCAAATTATGAGCTTAGACATGTTTCATATAATATGGTTATTGCAGAGGAGCTGCATAAATTATCAGGGAGACCTTGATAAGGTTTTTGGATGATGCAGTTTTGTTCAACTTCACATACTGGGAAAACTTCGAATCCTATGAATACAATATCAGTGAATCACAACTGTAATTAATCAACACATACAAAATATGAGCGTAACGGTTGGTGGTAATATGTCATGGAAAGACTACAGAGGTTCAATTTTAGGTACAACACGTGTGAGACTTCGGTCATTTAGTAAGATACAGCGAAAATGGAGCAAGTCTACAAAAGTAGCGTTCAGAAAACGCTCGTGCGACCCAGGTTAGAATATTTCTGAAGAATGAAGTTTGGAGGTGGAAATGAAGCTAGGATATTTTAAAAATGAAATGAAAAGGCACAATCTGTATGTACTGAGATGTAGAGAAGTGAAATTTAAAGAGATTAAGGGACGTAGTCAGACGAATATACGGTAATATCAGTAGTAGCAGAAGATGGTATAATGGGAGTAGAATTCGTTATGAATAGAAAGGTAGGGCTAAGAGAGAGTTACTGCGAACACTGCAGTGATAGGATTGCTTTCAGCAGAATCGACAGCAGATCAACTCGAACACGTATACAATCAATCTGGCATCACAAGCAGGTGATGTAGAGTTACAGCAAGTATTTATGATTTTGAACTGACAACTTGGAACGTAAAGGAAAATGATAATCTAATAATCATGGATTGGAGTACAGTAGTAGGAGAAGGAATGTAAGACATTTGCAAGAGTATGTAGATGTTTTATTAGGAAAGAGAGACGAGAATTATTAAGTTCTGCAATAGACTTCAGTTAGTAACAGCGATTACACTATTCAAAAAAAAAAAAAAAAACAGGGGGAGGAAGTAATACCTGAAAAACGCACGGTGACACGGGAGTATTCCAGCTCAATTACGGCAATGTCAGACAGAGATTTAGTAATCAGATATTGGATCGAAAGGCATACTCGGACTGTTGTAGCCTCGGGTCAAAATTTAGTAGTGATGAAGAGTACACTAAGAAGACTCGTTCGGTGAAATTCATGTAATGATAAATGGTATGCTGAAGTACTTTGGAATGATGAGAGAATTTGAAGATCAGAAATTCGTATATACGAGGGCTATCCGCAAAGTACATTACGTTTTGGAATTAAAAATAAATAATGTATTGGAAATTTTTTTAATTATATACAGATGAAATCCACACTTAAATACTACTTTTCTACATAGTTGCCATTTAAATTAAGGCACTTATCGTAGCGATGGACGAGCTTGGAAATTCCAGAAATTCCTTCGTCGTAAAATTCGGCCGCCTGCGCCTTGAACTACGTGGTAGAAATACGATTATTGTGGATTTCCTGGAAAGAGGCGCTGCAATACTCTCTCAAAAGTATTGCCAAACTCCGCACAACCTCAGAAAAGCAATACAAAACAAGCGCAGGGGAAAGTTGGGCTCAAAGATCTTGCTGATTCACGACAACGCCCGGGCCCACACGGCAAATGCCACTCGTGAAGTTCTCGAATCTTTTAAGTGGGAGTTATTTCCTCATCCGCGTACAGTCCCGACCTTGCACCGAGCGACTTCCACTTATTCCCAGCAATGAAGAAGTGGTTGGCTATGCAGTGTTTTGATGACGACGCACAGCTTCAACAAGAGGTAACCACGTGGTTGAAGGCGTAGGCGGCCGAATTTTACGACGAAGGAATTTCCAAGCTCATCCATCGCTACGACAAGTGCCTTAATTTAAATGGCAACTATGTAAAAGTAGTATTGAAGTGTGGCTTTCATCTGTATATAATAAAAAAAATTTCCAATACTTTACTTATTTTTAATTCCAAAATGCAATGTACTTTGTGGATAGCCCTCGTAGAATAAAAATGAGCATGTGTGTGTGTGTGTGTGTGTGTGTGTGTGTGTGTGTGTGTGTGTGTGTGTGGGTGGGTGGGTGGGTGGGTGTGTGTGTGTGTGGGTGGGTGGGTGTATTGGTACGTATGTTTGGGTGTGGGTGGGGTATGTTCCACATCCCCTCCTAAACTACTGGACCGATTTCAATCACACTTGGTACACATATCCCTTACTGTCAGGCAACTATCCCTGGGGGGGAGGTAACAACCAACAACTCATAGTTCACAAGATATGACGTAATAAGTAGTAACATGCGTGAAAAAACATGTGACTTAGTGCTAGACGTTTTAAATGCATTACTTCTGCTTTACTATCTACATTCGGAATGAATTTCGCTGTCTTCACATATACCACTAAATGTACCTAGAAAACTACATCATGATATCACATACAGCTAAGGGGATATGTTAAAAACTGCCGCATCATGAAGAATGTTTAATACTGTTGCACTTTTCTACGAACTCTGTTGACAATCTATTTCGCCAACAATATCGATACATACTGCTAAATGTACCTATACCGTTGTTAGACACATAGTTCAAAATATGTGACGTCATAAACACTGAGATGTGAAAAATGTCACATAATGCATGACATTTAACAAATTTATTCTTTACGACTAAGACATTCCTACAGACGAGTGAACTGTAGGAAATCTCTGGTATCTGACAACGATTTGACAGCTGCGAAGGGCGATAGGCTTCAAGCGAAAACGATATCAGTTAATAGAACAATGAAGAGGTATTGTCATAGAGACGTTTATAAAATCACACGAAGCAACTGCACCCAGAAACTACAAACCTTCTTAATTTGGATACTCTACTTGTATATTTGTACATTATGCAAATTTCTTTGTGCGACTGTTTCATAATTCTGAGGATGTTTTCACGAATAAATAGAAATGAACGTTTTCGATGCCCCATTACAAAAACAGTTCATTTTTAGTCTTCGTTACTAATACCAAACTGGTAAACTTAATACTGTGGCAAGGCAGCACACAGTTCACTTTAAAAAAAGACATTTCTAAAATGATCAGACATTGCTGCTAGAGAGACAAACATAGGCCCCAGAAAGTCACTGTGAATAAAACTTAGGACCTACGAAAAATACTTGAAATGATTGGTAGAAGAAGGATGTGCATAAGTGTTCATGGAGAGATATATATACACACATGAATAGTGCTAATATTAATATTATTGAAATTTTTAGTTTTACACATGCAACTACATTTACAACATTTAGAGGTGCAATTATTTTTTACCAGTTCTGAAACAGAAACTCTTCCATGGAATAGAAGGAATTGTCCAAAAGAAATAATTTTAAACTAGATTTAAAACTTGATCTGCTACTTGCCAGACACTTTATGTTGTAGGGAAAATAATTAAAGATTTTTGTTGCTTAATAATGTAATCCTTTTTGAGCAACTGACAGCTTCAATAATGGATAGGAAAGACCATTTTTTCTTCTACTGTTGTACATATGAACATCACTGTTCTTTGTGAATTGAAATGGATTAATTATAACGAATGTCATTAGCGAATATATGTACTATGATGGTGCAGTTAAAATACGTAACTTCTTGAATAGGTGCCTACATGACGTCCTTGGGTGAACACCACGAATTATTCTCACTGCTCTCTTTTATGCAATCAATACTAAGTGGTTAGTTACCCCAGAAAACTATTCCATAAGACATTATTGAGTGGAAATTTGTAAAGTACGTTAGGAGGCTGATCTGTTTATTACCAAGACTAGCGATTATAGGAAGGGCGAAAGAAGCTTAACTTAAGTGTTTGAGAAGCTCAGTAACATGTTTCTTCCAGTTTCAGCAGTCATCAATGTGAACACCAAAAATTTTGGAGAAATCTACCCTGTTAACAGAGCCCTCTTCATATGCTACATCAATTTTCGGTATGATTCTCTTTGGTGTACAGAACTGGGTATAGTGGGTGTTTTCAAAATTAAGGGAGAGCTCTTTTTCTGAGAATCTCTTAATAATTGTTTAAAAGATATCCTTAACATTATCCTCAGCTGCTTTTTCTGAAATGGGATTTATTATACCACTTGTGTCATCTGCAAAAAGCACTAATTCTGTTTGCTGAACGTTAAGTGAGAGGACATTCACATGAATAAGGAACAGCAGAGGACCCACAATAGAACCCTGTGGGAGTCCCTTTCACTAGAATTTACCACCCTTCCAACATTATTTGTGTTATTCAGCACAACTTTTTGCTTTCTGTTCGTTAAGTATGATTCAAACAATCTATTGTATAGCCTTCAGTTCCATAAAACGTGAGTTTTTCTAAGACTGTGAAATGATCCACACAGTCAAATGCTTGGGACAGAACACAAAAAATACCGACTGGAAATAATTTATTACTTAGGGCTTGTACTATTTGATGGGTAAAAGTGTAGATAGCATTATCAGTCGAGTAATTCTTCTGGAATCTGAACTGTGACATGCTGAGTAAATTATTTTCGGTTGGATGTGAGACTACTCTTGAATACATTCAAATCATCACGTTTGTACCAGTCACCGTTTATACACCTAAACCGCCTTGTACAAGGAAGAAACACATGATCCATATTGTAGTGGTCTGCAGCTTGGTAATACCATGTACCTTAGGTAAAGAAGACATATAAGTTTCGAGCAGTCTTACGTCTGGACCTTTTATAAAATCTACGACATTATCAATAAGTTTCCCGCTCGTGAGGTTGTGATTTGACATATGTGGTATACCATATAGGTTTTACTCTATGACTGGAGGTCATCCACGTAAAACAGTCAACCCCAACTATCACACTGTATTGTTGTGACAGCTTCTGCCACCGAATGTATCAGGATGACCAAATGTAGCAGGAAGACATCCAATGTAGTGGGTGAGTGCCAGGAGTTGACGTATTAAAACTCAGTGAGAACTTTCCAGATGATTCATTTGCTTCCACTACAGTGTTCTGTTCACCCTTCAGTTTGCATCACAGGCCCTGCAATGCTGAGGAAACACCCACGCGGCCTGTACAACGCATGGCTGTGTCATGCTGGCCTTGGCTGGCAGCTGGAGAGTTCCGATTACGTCAGGATGGCTGCGCCAACATCCGACTCAGCGGCCGCCATCCCCATTGACTCAGAGCTGCTCCACCAGGTGTTGTAGGCTGGCGCCGTTGTTGCTTCTTCCTTGCTGGTGTAGCTGAGAACACGGTGGCAATCACTGCTTGTGATCCGGCGTCCGAATCTGCGGCCCTCAACTCGGAAGTCTCTCGCATGTGTCAGGAGCTGAGACGACTGCCCTCGGTAGCGAGCCGAAGAGTGGCTTGCTGCTGGCTGGCTTGCAGACCACATGTCGGCTTCAGAGGGTCGAACCATCGACCCACTGTGGACTGGGACGCTGGCGCCCCATCTGCTGCTGTGTGTAGCCTGGCGGTATGACATGCCTCGCCGTCCTGGAGAGCTTGCACGCTTGAGTGAATCACATTAGAAAACGGCACCTATTTGTACTCGAGTGTGCACCTCCGTTTTGTCAAGCGTGCTGCTTTGAGTCACGTATGTATAACACTTAGGTTGGCCAATGGCCCTCTTCTACCTGTGACTTGCGCCATTGAAACTGCTGTGTGGCCCTCTTCAGCAGTTCTACGCCTCTGTGGCCTCTATTTGCCTTTGCAACTCCTGGTATGCATAACTTACTGGCCCACACCTGGCTGTAACTCGTGCACTGAATATTGCACAAAACTAACTTTCCCTACCCTAAACGGAGGTGCCGCTACAGTATGCTATAATACTAGGTTTCATGTGTGATTCTTTCACCAAGGAAAAGATAACTGGAAATGAAGGGCCCTGAAGTGTTGTAGGGGGTCGCTACACTTTCAACGACCTAGTTCCAACTATTTTTCAAGGTCATACAACTACCCAGATCCATCACATATAGATAAGAGGACGACTTTTTAGGATCTAGCCTGGGCAGCGAGTAAGATAGCATAATCTTTTTCTCACATTTAACAATTCTTACATGTACAGTCACACGCAGAAAACAATTAGATCTCTATTTTTATTTTGTGTAGTTTCAATACTATAAACTTAATTTCCAACTTATAATTTAATTACAAATCTTCGAATTCATCCATTAAACTGACAGTTACAGAGAGTTTTTTCTTAATTTCTAATACTATCTAAGATTTTTCCTTGTAAACTAACTCCTTTATGGCTTTAAAAATTTTTTCTGTTTCTTCCAGCACATCTTCTAGGTAGAGAAATCAGGAATTTTTTTGGTCATTTATTGCCTACGTATCACTATTGTTGTAACATTCCACTTGTTACTCCATGAACTCTACTAGCTTTTCGCAGCACATTCCTGTGGACATTCTGTGTATGGTCATGGTTACAAAAACGTCCATCACTTAAATTTTGATTAATACTCAGCATTGCTGGTCGAAAATTCCGGCAGAAGTCACCCTCATTCTGCCAACGACCTTGACAAAGAGGACAAAGGAGAGGACAGAAGTTCTGATCACTCTTGAAGAATACTCAGTATTGTAGAACACTTTGTATAATGTCATTTATTAAAACTGAACTACACTTCTAGAAATATCACTATATACACACAAAGAAAACAAATAACATGTAGATGACTATTCATTAAGAGCGTTGGTGAGGTTCGTCGGAGCTGGTCCCAGCTCAGCGAGGAACTGGTTGTACTTCTGCTGCGCTAGTCTTATAAAGCCAGCGGTGGTCGGCAGAGTACTCCAACTTTCAGTGTGTCTGTGAGGCGACCTCTGCAGAAAAAGGTTTGCATTAGCCTCTAGCAAGTTCTGTTTATTTTGAAGAATTGTGATCCTCTTGGTTGCGCCTGCAAGTGCTTGTGTATGTTATATGGTACACAGGAGTGTCTTGAGTGTAGTCTGTCTGGCAGGGGCCGTCTGTGGCAGACATAACATACCTCCCTTCTTGAGGGGATCCGCACGAACGATCGATAGCTGTTACGTCGTGGAGATCTGTGGCTGCGGCTCCCTGGAGGAGGCTGTGGAGGCTGCCTCCTGGAGAATATGGTGCTGTACGTCCTACGATGAGGGCTGACCGGCGTACTGGTTGTGATGGCGGCATGGGTGGGACCAGTGGCATCGGTTCATCTTCATCAGTGGCCATCAGCTGGTGGGAAGGCGCCGAAGAGGGGCCGCGCAGCTGGTCCGTCGGCTGCGGCTGCTGTGTTGGTGGTGCTGGTGGCGGCGACTGATGCCCTGAAACGTCACCCAGGCCACGATGAGACGGCAGTAGTGAAGGCGTCTGTGTAGGTGGTCTGGAATGGGTTGTAGAGGTAGCGGTGGTCCGTGTCATAGGGTGCGGTGCAGGTGGCGCAGGGTAGCCAGGACGCAATTGATTTCGATGGTGACGGACTGTGTGGCCATCCAAGATGACATAAAAGAGTTGGCGACCCTGGAGACGCTGGATGACGGCGAGCAGCCAACCTGTGTTAGTGCCAAAGCCTCAGGTCCAGACTAGGCAGCCAGGGAAGAATCGGAACTGTCCAGGAGGAATCTGAATTCTCGGAGATTGCAAGAGAAGATGTAGGAAGGTCCTGGGTTGGTGGCCGTGGAGTGCTTCCGCTGGGCTTTTGTCCCCTATTCGAGTGGCTCGATAGGAACTGAGGAATAGCGTCAGAGCATCTTCAAGGAGTGGTCTTTGGTATATTTGAGCATTTGTGTCTTGAAAGTCCGGACCAGGCGTTCTGCTTCCCCATTGCATTGGGGATGGAAGGGTGGGGTAAGAAGATGCTGGATGCCATTATCGGTGCAAAAGGAGAGGAATTCCTGGCTCCGAAATTGTGGTCCATTGCCTGTGACTATGGCTTTCGGTAATCCTACCAAGCAAAATAGTTTTGCAATGGCTGATAAGGTAACATGTGTGGTGATTGCTGAACACCGAACGACGTACGGGAAATGGGAAAATGCATCTGTGACTAGGAGCCATTGGTGGCCAAGAAGTGGTCCCACAAAGTCACGGTGGATGCATTCCCAGTGACCATTCGACATAGGCCAGGGGGGGAAGGGGCAATTGTTGGGCACAGACAGTACAGCGCTGCACCATCTCTGTGATGTCAGATGTGAGGCCGATCCAAAAAACATGCCTTCTTGTGAGGGATTTGGTGCGAATGATGCCCCAATGGCCTTGGTGTAGAATGTGGAGGATCGTTGGCTGCAGGGATCTAAGAACGATGACCCTCAGTTCTGCTGAATACAAGCGAAGGACGACTCCATCCACCACCGAAAGATGGTATCGGATGGAATAGTACAACCAGAGGTGGTGTTGATCCCGAGGAGGTGGCAAGGATGGCCAACCATGCAGAACATGATGTCAGACGAATCAGAGGAGGGAATCTGCTGTGGTGGCTGCAGCTACTTTGACAGCTGTAACAGGAAATGCCTTCAGGGCTTCTTGGACGCCATCATCAATCTGAAAAACGAAGAGGTCCAACTGGTCAACAGCAGGGTCCGAACCTTTTGGCAGACGCGACAAGCCGTCCGCGTTGGCGTTCTGGGAGGCGGTATGGAAATGCATGGTGTAGCGAAACTGGGATAGGAACAACGCCCAATGCTGGAGACGTTACGATGTTTTGGTCGGTAATCGCGCAGAAGGGGCAAATAAAGAGAGGTGCGGTTTGTGGTCACTAATTATATGAAAGGACTTGCCATAGAGAAAGGGACAGAACTTGGAACAGGCAAAAACCATGGCAAGTGCTTCTTTCTCGATTTGGGAATATGTGATTTGTGCTGTGGAGTGAGCTTTTGAGATGTATGCTATGGGGCGCTCTGTGCCATCTGGCTATTTGTGAGACAGGACGGCGCCCACACCATGCTCAGAGGCGTCTGTAGTATCAAGGAAGATTAGGATCATAAGGCATGAGACATGCAGCGGATTGGAGCTGCTGTTTGAGGGTACGGAAGGCGGTCTCGCAGACTAGGGTCCAACAGAATGGGACATTTGTGCGGCAGAGATGGTACAATGGTGCTGCCACTTGCGCTGCAGAAGGAACGAATTTCCTGTAATACGAAATTTTGGCCAAGAAGGATTTCAACTGATGAAGGTCGCGGGGACAGGGCAGGTTGTTAATGGCGTCGATATAAGAGAAAGATGGAGAAATGCCCTTCTGGGAAATGATGTGACCAAGATAGGAGATAGATTGTGGGAAAAATGAGCATTTAGAAATATTACATTTCAGACCATCAGTTGGAAGGCGGAGGAAGAGGAGGCGGAGATTGGCTATGTGCTCTTCAGAGGAGAGCCCCGTGACGACTATGTCATCTAAGTAATTTATACAGCCCGGGAGTGAGACGTTGTTCAAGGTATCTTTGAAAGATTGCAGGAGCACTGGCAAAACCGAACATGAGTCGGTTTAGATGGAAGAGGCCGAAAGGAGTGTTTATAACAATGTATTGTCGGGAGGAAAGATCAAGAGGAATTAGGAGAAATGCTTCTGCTAGGTCGATTTTGGTAAAGTAAAAGCTCCCTGCCAATTTGCGAAAAAGATCTTCCAGTTGTTGAAGGGGATAGTCGTCAACGAGAAGCTGTGGGTTGACCGTAGACTTAAAGTCACCGCAGAGGCGAAGGCGGCAGTCTGGCTTCTGCACGATGACTAAAGGTGTTGACCAAAGCTGAACCACACGGGCTGGAGAACACCTTAATCTTGAAGACGTTGGAGCAGCTGTTGTTGAGCCACTGGAACCTGGCGAGCCCGGAAGTAGGGGGGCCGGGCAGTGGGATGGAGTTGGAGCGAGGCCTCAAAGTCCTTGGCGCAGCCTATGCTCGATGAAAACAGGTCCTGGAATTCATTACATGGTGTATCAACTTCAGGAAAAGGAACATGCTGAGACACTAGGTGAATATCGTCCACAATGGAAAATACGAATTAACGGAAGGCGTCCAGTCCGAATAAGTCTGCTGTGGAGGAATTGTTGACAACCAGAAATGTGACTGGACGGTGAACCCATTTGTACTTGAGCCGTGAATTGTCCTAGGAGGGATATCTCTTGCTTATTGTACGCCTGCAGGCGCTTAGGGACTGGAGAGCGGGGTGGTGAACCAATGTGGGCATATGAAGTGTAATTAATCAAGGATACTGCTGTGCCGGTGTCCACTTGAAGATGCAGAGGCTTGTCGACATCTATAAAAATTTTTGATTTCTAGGAGTTGTCCACCTGGTTGACGTCCATTGGGGTGTTGTTCAAGCCGTCTGGATATGGCCTGGGCTGGCGGCTGCTGGAGGTGGTTGTTTTTGCGCGACAAACAGACGCTAAATGGCCTTCCCTGCTGCAATGTGTGCATTGCGCCAGCGGTCTGGGCAATCTTCTCTATCATGTGTTGAATAGCAGATGGGGCATCAGGGCAGGCGGAGACGTTGTTGCTGCAGTGGCTTCTGGCTCCGGCCGGGATGGTGCGACTCAGCCTCTTGTTCTGGAGGTGGTCTCCGGCCGCGGCGGTGGTAGGAGCGCGGCGTGGATCCCTGGATTGCTGCGACGTCTTCGGCGTCCGTCGTGGCATCGTCACGGATTGCTGCTCCATCTGCCCAGGATTCCAGTCGACGATCGGCAGCTGTAGAAATTTCGAACTTATAGGCAAGTTCTATGACCTGCTAGAGGAACGGGTCTTCTAACTTGAGGGCGCCGTGGCGGAAAGCGTCGTGTAGCGCTGCCTGTATCAAATGGTCACGCACCATGTCATCAGCGTATGATTCCTTGGAAAGATGTGTGTGAAACTTTCATTTTGCGCTGAGACCTTGCAGCTCGGTGGCCCATTGGCGATAGGTCTGCTCGGGTTTCTTCCGGCATTGGTAGAACTCGACTTGGGCAGCGAGGACATATCAGCGTTTGTAGTAGGCATTTAACGTCGCACAGATGGCGGTGAAGGTGAGGGAGTCGGGGTCCAGCGGCTGTAGTTTCGTGAGCAGGACATACATCTTCGATTAGTTCCGTGACAAGAAAAAAGCGCGCTGCCTGTCTTCTTGGGTGACTTGATGAATCATGAAGTGTTGCCAGAGACGTCGTTCGTATGTTTCCCATTCTTCAACTTCATCGTTGAACGCCTGGAATGGCGGTGGCGTTGCGGGGTGGTGGAGGCTTCGGATTTCGGCGATCAGTTGTGTCTGAGTTCCCAGAAACTGGTGCAGAATTCTTTGAAAGAATTGTTACCATTCTGTAGGTGCTGCTGTCGTAACCATGATGGTCGTCGATTCGTTCCACTATACTCGTCGTCACTGAACAATACTCAGTATTGTAGAACACTCAGTATAATGTCGTTTGTTGAAACTGAACTACACTTCTCGAAATATCACTATATACATGCAAGAAAAAAAATAACATGTAGACAACTATTCATTAAGAGCGTTGGTTAGGTCTGTCGGAGCTGGTCCTAGCTCGGCGAGGAACTGACTGTACTTCTGCTGCGCTGGTCTTATAAAGCCGGCGGAGGTCGGCGGAGTACTCCAACTTTCCCTGTGTCTTTGAGGCGACCTCTGCAGAAAAAGGTTCCCATTAGTCTCTAGCAAGTTCTGTTTGGTTTGAAGAATTGTTTTCCTCTTGGTTGCGCCTGCAAGTGCTTGTGTATATTATATGGTACACAGGGGTATCTTCAGTGTAGTCTGCCTGGCAGGGGCCGTATGTGGCAGACGTAACAACTCTCTCGTCCTTGAGTTGCGAAACTATCACTAAAGGCGGAAGAATCCGCAATGATCAATGGCATAAAGATTCAGAAGTCAATGGAAACCACAACATTAAATATGCATAACGTGTATCCGCAGGTCATGTGGCCTGTAATTGAGAAAGTGTCATGATGATCTCTCCATTGGCATAAGATTCCAGAACAACCCCCTATTCTGATCTCCAAGAGGGGCTGCAAAGTGATGTGACCAAGAGAGGAAGACTGAATAATCAACCAAAGGCTAACGTTCTACAAGTCTGGGCCTAGAATGTCAGAAGCTTGAATTTAGTAGGGAAGACAGAAACCTGAGATGGGAAATGCAAAGGCTCAATCTAGATATAGCAGGGGTCAATAAAGTGAAATAGAACGAAGACAAGGATTTCTGGTCACATGAGTGTAGGGTAATATCAGAAGCAGCAGAAAATGGCATAACAGGAGTAGGAATGGTTATGATTAGAAAGGTAGGGAAGAGAGTATGTTAGCGTTCAATGGTAGTGTTGTTCTTATCAGAATCGACAGCAAACCAACACTGACAATGGTGGTTGACGTACACATGTTGGCCTCGCAAGCTGAAGATGAAGAGATTGACGATCTATGTGAGGTTGTTGAATGGATAATTGAGTGTGTAAAGGGAGATGAAAATCTAATAGTCATGGGGGACTCGAACGTAGTTGTAGGGGAAGTACTAGAAGGAATCATTATGGGAAAATAATATCTTGGGAAATGAATGAGAGAGGAGAAAGACTAATTGAGTTTTGTAATAAATTCTAGCTAGTAAAAGCGAATACTCTGTTCAAGAATCAGAAGATCAGGAGGTACACTTGGAAAAGGTCAGGTGATACGGGAAGATTTGAGTTAGGTCGAGTCATGGTCAGACAGAGATTCCAAAATTAGATACTGGATTGCAAGCCATACCAAGGAGCATAAATAGATCACAATGTTGTAGTGATGAAAAGTAGGCTGAAGCTTAAAAGAAGTGGGATATGGAGAAAGCGTTCGACACTGCAAAATGGTGGAAGATGTCCGAAATTCTGCAAAAAATAGGGGTAATCTATAGGAAGAGACGGGTAATATAGATGTACAAGAGCCGAGAGGGAATAATAAGAGTAGACAACGAAGAAGGAAGTGCTCGGATTAAAAAGGATGTAAGACAGGGATGTAGGGATGTACTGTTCAAGATCGAAGAAGCAGTGATGGATAAAAGAGGTTCAGGAGTGGAATCAAAATTCAAGGTGAAAGGATATCAATGATTCGTTTCGCTGATGACATTGCCATTCTCAGTGAAAGTGAAAAAGCATTATATGATCTGTTATATGGAATTAACAGTCTAATGAATAGAGTGTACAGACTGAGATTAAATCGAAGGAAAGTAATGAGAAATAGCAGAAATGGGAACAGTGAGAAACAAAAGATCAGAATCGATGCTCACGAATTCGATGAAGGTAAGGAATTCTTCTGCCTAAGCAGTAAAATAACTTGGAATGTACAGAAAAAGGAGGACATCAAAAGCAGACTAGCAGTGACAAAAAATAGATTCCTGGCCACGAGAAGTAATCTATTATCAAACATAGACCTTAATTTGAGGAAGAAATTTCCGAGAATGTACGTTTGGAGCACAGCATTGTGTATTATACAAACATATTCTGGGAAAACCGGAGAAGAAGAGAATCGAAGCATTTGAGATGTGGTGCTGCAGACGAATGTTGAACATGAGGAGGACTGAGAAGGTAAGGAATGAAGAGGTCCCACGTAGGACTTGAGAGGACAGGATGATAGGACATCTGTTAAGACATCAGGGTATGAGTGTAAAAACTGTATAAGAGGATAGCGAGTAGAATACATCCAGTTAATAGTTGAGGATGTAGGTTCCAAATGCTACTCTGAGATGAAGAGTTTTGCACAGGAGAGGAACTCGTGCTAGGCTGCATCAAACCAGTCAGAAGAGAGATTACTCCAAAAAAATATTTTTAAAAATGGGAGGGTTCTTAAGAGCCTCATCATTGCTTCATCAATACTCCTCCTCTAACTGGTGGCTAAAACTGGTACCGCCATCACATTAAAATGATTTATTAATATCTCTTTTCTAACTCTTTTGAGGAGCATGCATTTTATAGTGACCTACCTCCAGCTGGAATTTTTGCAGTTTATTTTGTTGATTATACTATGTGAAATAAGAGAGATTACATTCCAGGCTCTTAAAAGTATTTATTTGTTCGGTTTGTTATAAATTATTATTTTTGCCATCAAGTGCTTTCTTACCTTGCGATGTCATTATCTTAGTTTTATCTTCAGATGTGATATTACAATCATTTGCTACCTTGTGCAAATGCCAGACTCCTATCTGTATTTTATCTTCTGAGTCAGTTAAGATTTTGATCATTTGCAAAAGGAATGTATTTATAACTTTATTATTAAGGTAATAATTGATCACTAGTCAATTCTGTCAATTTTTTATGCAGTAATCTGCGTAAAATACTAAATAATGTATGATAATTAATAATGTGGATGATAAAGGCCACCCTTGTCTCATTGCTTGACAGATGTCTCTCGAAAGAGGACCTTTTTTTCTGTAGTTGGATTTTACTGTGTATATACCTACTTTGAATTAGACTTTGCATTCTTTTCTAAGATTCTCCGTAATTAACACTTGTAATATTATCAAGAGATTTCTCATACTCAATAAGGCCTGCATATGTGGGATTGTTGTAATCTCTGCGTTTTCCAATAATTTGGCATACTGGAAAATCATTGTCTCCTTATGTAAATTCCATCCTATTCTTCAATTATAAATGTTTCCGAAAGTACCTTTAGTACGACTACGAAGTCTTTCGCGACAGAGTCCTTGCATAAAAAGTTCTCGGTTTACTTGCCGCATCAAATTTGGAAAACATCCCAAGCTATCGATGACTACCTCCGTCTGGTCAGTCAGTTTTACCCCTGATGAAAACGACGGAGGTAGTCATCGAAAGCTTGGGAAGTTACACAAATTTGACGTGGCAAGTAAACCAAGAACTTTTTATGCTGTACCTCTAGTGTTTTTCTTATTAGTTTTGCATATATATCTTTCATCCAGAGTTCAGAAGACCAGTGCCTCAATAATCGTATAACCATCACATTTACCACGATCCCTTTGTTTAACTAATGGGATAACCTCTACTGTTTTCCAATCCTCTGGTACGTTGCTGTATTTTCAACAATTATTTACAACATTCAGTAGTTACTGTGTTATAATTCTGAAGCATATTTAAATAAATCCACACTGACATTGTTTTCCTCTGGGGATTGTCTGTCTTTAGATGTTTTAGATGTTTCTAACACAACTTTTCCTTCATTTAAGATGAACATGCATTTCATATTTTCCTCATCACCAGCACAAACGTTTTGCAAATAATCCAATCACTCAGTTCCACAAATGGAGTTAATTTGAACGATATCTTTTCTATCTGTATTAAGTTATTTCAGCATCCTATGGGGTTTAGTTGTTTCCTGTGTGCACCGTGCTCCATTTCACTCAGAAAATTGTCCAGCTTTGTAGTGTCATTTTTCATGTGTCTCATTTGACTGCTGTTGTGTGTCGCTTATACTTGACGTAGTCTTCTTGTTTCTTTGATTGTAGCTATTTAAAGAAGGACTGGTTCTTACATTTTATGATGTCTGCTAGTTCTTGGTTTCAGATTGGGAGGCTCCTTTTGGTTTTGTATCTCACTCTTTTCCCTAAAGCTTCACCAGCGGCTGTATGTTATTCTTACCATGTCTTTCCACACTTCATTAATGTTCTGTTTTTCTTGCATATGTTTAAGTGCTCCATCTAAGCGTTTTCTGTATAACCAGCTAATGCTTGGATTTTATAGTAACTGTATAGACTCCATGTCATGTTTTTTATTGGCTTTTATTGTTACACATTAGCTTTCTTTAGTTTCGTATTTCCGGAAAGTGGACAACTACAATTCATATCCTGTATAGAGTCTAGTGGCTACTATTATTGCTATTACATTCATATTGTCAGTAATATAGTCTATTACAGATCTAGTATCATAGTACTCAATGTAAATATATGAATGTCTTTATGGGGATAAAACTATTTGTTATCCTTAAGTGGTTGAAGGCAGAAAAATCTCTTAACTGTACTCCAGTGTAGATTTTATAATGTTATCCATGTGGCCTTACTATTCCTTTAAAGGTAGATTTACCTACCCTCACATTGAAATCACGAGAATTATTAAATACTATGCTTTAGGTACTCCATTATTCGTCATCTGCATATGTTCATAGGATGCATGGGTTTCGTGTCTCTTCCCGTCGTCTGATGCATATACTCCAATTATATACTCCAGATTGCCAAATATCTTCAACCTTAAATATGTAAGTCTTTTTCTTATGAATATTTATGATTGCAACCATTGTCTATGGGTACTTTTCATCATAGGTGCAACTCCGACTAATGCTTGTTCAGTTCTACTTTCACCACTAGATGTCATAATAAACCATAAATATCTTAAGAGCCTTGTTGTGTCTTCTTTCTTTCTTATATAACATCTATATAACTATTTTCAGCGTGTAATTCCTTCGTTATATGTTCTTCTTTAATGCTCATTTATGGGATAACATTGTTTGTAGGCTCGAATCCCTATTCGGTGATATCTATATCTGATAGTATTGTGGAGAGCAATGTCCTGGATAGAGTGTAATATGTTTCCATTTCTTTAACATAGCATTTCTATATAATATTTATGTTGTCTTTGTTGGAGACAGCATTGAGAATTTCCCGTAAATAGCTGGTAGATAAGTAAAACTACATATAGCAGAGCATAATTTATAAACATTTCTCTAAATTGAGTGAGAGGAAGCGTTGTCTACACACGATTCAATTCTCGTGTTTTCTTGTTATCCTAGTAGACAAACTGCACAGTGTTGTTATACACCATGCAGTAACTGTCTGCAAGTAATTCGTTAAATGACAAGACATCGACGTGATTGGTAGAGAATGCTGTGGACTACGTTGAGTACTGTTTGTCAGAGTATAAGGAACGTTTATAATCTTGTACAGGGCCAAGCACGTAATCCATTCTGCAGACTTTTATTGTAACCTCCAGCCTGTTAATAACACGTATTGACCCAAGGTGGATATTATTCATGCACTTATTTACATGAACAGATTATAAAATCTCTAAGTTGCTTACCGATAACTTTTTTCTCAAGTGGGCTTCTGATTTGACTTACAAATTTATTACATATCTCTACACTACAAGCGGAGGTCATTCACGTTAAACAGTCAATTCTAAGTGCCATACCACTGACCATCATCACACTGTTGTTTCTCTGGCAGTTTCCTAACATGCAATGTTTCTGGTTTGATGTTAGGTAATTGTACATCTCTATTTTACTAAAAATTCCATCAAAACCTTGCGTTATATCTACGTGCAAGAGGTAATAGTCGACCATACAGAGCTGCTGCAATATTCCCGGCAGCACTTTCATTGCAATGTCCAATGTAACGTCGTCTAATTTCAATTTATATGGTATATATTTATATTTCCTCTAAATCTTTTGCAGTGCTTCCTTGTTATTTCTTCGTGGAAGACGTGTTACTACTTCCTAGTTCCACAGAAGACTCCTGAGTTGTGTAGTGGGACGCGAAATTGAAGCGTCACCCATCCACCAATGTCAGCCCAGTTTGCAGGTGAATATAGGTTTAATTTAGTTTTTGTTTATGTATTTTTTGTAATATTTGTAATCGTTATGAATTGTCTAAAGTTTGTATTTAATTTTTATGTTTCATGTACGGAGAGGGCGGCGCAACGAACGGAGACAGCATCTTCGTTGCTGGGACCGGAGAGAAAATTACTGGTCACTATACGTCGCGGGTCGACTGCCAAAGAGCAACAGAAGATCCTGAAACTGAGTTGTTGCGTCGTGCTTCAAAAAATTAAGTAATTGAGAATTTGTAGTGTTTTGTACAACAACGATATCATAGGAAGTTTAATCTTATTGAAGATGTTAGTTTTGTCTCGTCAAGGCTCAGGTTCACGTCTGTATGTAGGAAGATAATAAACTAGTGGATACTACTAAAGTTGAAATACGTGTTCCGAGGATTTATTTACGAAGATTTATGTGAATGAATTAATAATATATTTGACAAGATTATTGAATTTTAACAGCGTTCATCGTGACTTTGAATCTCAAAAAGTTTATTCAATGTGGTTCTAATATCGATTAAATCAGATAACGTGTATCAATATAATTTCTGAGGAGAAACAAACGACATCTAAAATTGAAATGTTTGCGCAAACCCGTAGGACTGAGTGACGTAATTCTGCGCATACGACTCAAATGATGTTTTACAGTTTCGTTCAAGAACCATTCTGAGACAATTTAAAAAGAATATAAATAATTTTGAAGTGGGTTGTAACTGACGTAGGTGACGAAGTCTACACATGGTGATATGTCGAAAGAAAATCATTTATAAGAAACTTACGTCGTTACACTACACTTGTCACTGTCAAGTATCCTTTTGCACTCTAAAAATCAGACACATTGGTACTACTGATCACGTGATCCTCCGCTCCTTCCTTTTAAATGTGCTTGTTCTTTTAATCTAATCGTAAACACCTAGCTCAACTGCACTGTCATGTGTACATGTACATCAGTTTGTCGCAGGGCTGTCAGGCATCAGGCTTTGGACGTCAATTGCCAGGCATTTAGCGTTGAACATCAGACAATCAGCACTACCTTTCGAATACATGTTCTGTTAACTGTAGATAGTAAGGAATTCTCTACCTAGGCAGCTAAAAAACCGATGGTGGACGGAGCAAGGAGGACATCAAAAGCAGACTAGCACTGGCAAAAAGGACGTTCCTGGCCAAGAGCAGTCTACTAGTATCAAACATAGGCCTTAATTTGAGGAGGAGGAGGAGGATATTAGTGTTTAACGTCCCGTCGACAACGAGGTCATTATAGACGGAGCGCAAGGTCGGGTGAGGGAAGGATGGGGAAGGAAATCGGCCGTACCCTTTCAAAGGAACCATCCCAGCATTTGCCTGAAGCGATTTAGGGAAATCACGGAAAACCTAAATCAGGATGGCCGGAGACGGGATTGAACCGTCGTCCTCCCGAATGCGAGTCCAGTGTGCTAACAACCGCGCCACCTCGCTCGGTACTTAATTTGAGGAAAACATTTCTGGGAATCTACGTTTGGAGCAGAGAACGCTTTGGTTTTTAAGTTATTACTGGAGAAAGTGGATAATCTTGATACTGATGTTGATAGTAGAAATTATACCAGGATGAATTTTAGAGTGCTTACAGCCATTACAAAATCGCTTTACGGCAACAATATATTGGTTAAAATCAGTGATCAAGTGGACTGTCAGAACTAATAAGGCAAGGGCGGTCTGTAACGTTAAAGAAAGAGATGTGTCGATCATTTATCCATTATCTAAGTAGTAATTTCTTCAAGTTCGTCGCTGTGAGACATGTTGTCTTGGTGAAGCTACCTTTGCTGTATGAAAATAATAGTATTACAGGAAAAAAACCGCCTAGGAAGCACCATAAACCGTTTAGAGGGAATTCAAACATCCTATGGCTACACCATATAAAGTGGAATTACCAGACGTTAAATGGGTTGTTCTAATGAAAGAGTTGCCTGGATTAATGTTGCAGCTTTGTGTGGAAGACTATTACATTTTGAATTTAGCCATACAGCAGGCTTTCGTTGAAATTTTTAACAAAATGGTGATGTACGACTACCTAACATCAAACTATGACTTCTGTATGGAAGGAGACTGCCAGGGAAACAGCAATGTGATTGTGGTCAATAATGTTGGCGCTAGGATTGATTGCCTGATGTGGATGACCTCCAATTGTACAGCAGATATAAATAATAAATTTGCAGAATGAAATTTCCACTCCGCGGAGGAGTTTGTGATGTTACGAAACATCCTGGCAGATTAAAAATGTATGCTGGACCGAAACTCGAATTCGGGACTTTCCCTTGGGAGGGAAAGTGTTTTATGAACTGAACCACTCAAGCACCACCTGTCCTTACATGGAGGAGGAGGTGGAGTAGACAAAGTACTCATGAAACTAAAGCTGTGAGGGCGGGTCGTGAGTCGTGATTGGGTAGC
This sequence comes from Schistocerca serialis cubense, assembly GCF_023864345.2. Taxonomy (NCBI): domain Eukaryota; kingdom Metazoa; phylum Arthropoda; class Insecta; order Orthoptera; family Acrididae; genus Schistocerca; species Schistocerca serialis. Next base: position 232,155,505 of record NC_064644.1, read on the forward strand.
TCAGTTGGCAGAGCAATTGTCCATAGAAGGCAAGGGTCCCACGTTTAGGTCTCGGTCTGCACACAGTTTTAATTTGCCAGAAGTTTTATAATATGCCAAATCATAAGCCCAGGAGTGAACAAAGGTATCGGCAAGCAACTTATAGATTTTATAACATGCTCAGACAAGCGACCATGAAAAACTTTTACGTTCACCTTTGCTCAAGAACATGGTATTACAAAGGAGGAAACTACATTATACAAATACAGACTGGGTCATGTGTCTCACCCGGTGGAAAACTGTGTATGTGTTTTGCACTCTCGTAAACAGTATTCACAATGTGACCGATGGTGCTCTGTGCCAATCACATCTATGGGGTGTCAGTTAACGAATAACTTACAAAGCAGCTGCTGCACAGTGTTTAAAAACGCTCTGGAGTTTGTTTACTGGGGTGCCGTAATAAAAACTACGAAATTGAATGGTATCTTTAAACTTATAAAATAAGCTCAGTCTCCAAACAAGTTTACTTGTCTACCTGTAAACTATGTGGATATTCTTAACACTGCCTCCAACGAAGAAGCATAAATTTTGCACAGAAGTGCTATATTAAAGCAGTGGAAAAGAATTTCTCAATCAAGAACATTGTTCTCTACAATAATGTCAGGTACAGATGTCGTCAAAATAGGACTTGTGGATATTCGTAACACTGCCTCCAACGAAGAAGCATAATTGTTACACAGAAGTGCTATATTAAAGCAGAGGAAACGAATATCAATCAAGAACATTGTTCTCTACAATAATGTCAGATGCAGATATCGCCAAAATAGGACTGGCGCCCATATACAACGTCATCTCAGAAGTCCTAAGAATAAGGGGTTAATGTATCGCACAGAATTAAACCGTACCCCATCAGGAAATTTAAGTGTAGTTAATGAGGTGTGGGTACGAAAAATAAAACTGGACAAGGAAGAGTTATATGGCAAGAAACGGAAACTAGAGTACATGGAGAAGACAACTACCAAAAGGAAAGAATGTAAAGTGCTGTGGGAAACCGACAAAGCTATTGCAGATGTGGTGGGAAGGCTTACATATTAATTTAAACACAGTATACGAATGTAAAGTACTTGCATTAACTGTTAATAGCACTAGTAAGTGGCCATACATTGGATTCCGGCAAAAAATAATGGATTGGAGCATGGTTATTACATTAAAGAACACAAGAAAAACCTGTTTACGAAGAATCTGCTTACGAAAGAGGGTTATATCGTGTCTAAATGTGCTGGATTGCATACTGTGCACCTTTCAGTAGAACAAACGTTTGCAGAGATTAAAATTGTGGGGAATAACAACTTTTAATTGTCATTCGTTTCCAGAAGTTCTTAACAAATCGTCTTACACGAAAATTCCACAAGAATGTGCATCAGAAGAGCTGGTAGCGTACTCCCAGGAAGATGTGGAAAGGTATCAATGAAATTATGAATAAATAAGAGGTAACGCTAAAATCCCCGTAAACCGTCACCTAGAAGAACTGTTTAAACGAATAGTGCTAATTGCTAAATCAATAAAAGAGATCGGTTGCAGGAAGAAACTTAGATATGTACTGGAATTTCACAACATATCTTCTTTGTACTTGTGAAACTACAGGGTGAAGAAAGAATTATAAGTTAAAAATTAAGCTTGATGATATGAAAACAAAACCATATAAAAATAAAGAGACAAAAATAAAGAGCTAGTTGTTTTCTGTGTTTGAAAGTATATGCAAGCATTAATAATGTTTGAGAATATACAGTATAATTTTTTTTTATTCACTGCTCACGCTAAATCCTTAACTGTCCTCCATGTCCTTACGTGTGTGTGATGGGGTGGATCAATGACTTCGGAAATTAGCGTCAACTGTGTAACTTCAAGGTCCTACATTTACAATTTTCTTTTCTTTCATAAACGTAAGGCATGTGACACCTGGGGTTACACTACGCGATAAGGAAGTTGGAATTGACTTCTTAACGGGAACGATCTCCAATTATAGCGGGAAACCTGTATAATATATTATATATATCCAATCACTTGCACAGGACCGTATGAACTCATTGCTAACCAGTTATAGATTTTGTAAAGTGTCCACACATGCGAAAACTGCAAACTTTTACATCTTTCTTACCTAAAGAACATGGTATTACCAGGCTGGGGACCACTAGAGAATGGATTGTGTGTTTGTTACCTGTGTAAGACTGTTTTAGATATGTACGCGATGATCTGTGCCTTTTTTCAACTACTTTCTTATGGTATGTAATTACGTCACTGTGGCAATACTCGTCTATTCCTCGCCGCTTTTTCTGCTGTAATCACATTATTTCTTCTCCGTTTGCCGTGTATTACGACATCGATATCTTCGTCTCAGCAAACCGGCAGTCATGCTGTCACACTGCAAAGTTCAGGTACTATACCTCCTAATACTTACAGCAATTGTACAAACGTTTTGCTAAGTAGTAGTCTTAACACGTATGATCTGGTTGAGGGCTTGATATTAAGAGTATTTTTCAGCTGAGGCGGCGTCATAGATTGGTAGAATCTCTAACTTCATTTTCGGTTCTGACCCACTAAATTTTACAACGTGACAACTTCCTTATAGGGAACAGCATTACATTAATACAAGTTGTGACATTTGTTCAGCACTCGTAGCCGTGGAGGTTGGTCATACTATGTCTTGCGTTAGGTGTTACACGTATTTCGATGGAACATTGTCTTACAAGGTATAAAGATAGGAATTTTAGCGATTTTGCTTCCATAACGGCCAACACGCATTTTAGTGACTTACACAATTTGGATCGGGCAACATTTAATTAATGCTTGAAGTGTCTCACAGTACAGGGTAAACAGCCTTAAAAAAATTAAGTTCTAAGATATCGACGCTGGCTTTGTCTCTCGAAATGTGACATCACTCATCTGTTACTGTCTTTGGCCGTGTGTTTACATTACAAGCAGTCCGTGTCCCTCTGTAGGTTTAGTAATATTCTTTAGTAACAAAACACCTTTTTTCCTTCTTTCCGTAAGACGACAGTTGTGTTGTGAATGTGTTTGTGGTGGTGTGGTTGGTTACAGGTCTTTATTTTCTGAAGCAATTGTTTCCGGAAATGCAGCTGCACCGATTGAATACACATTTAACGAGTTTAGATACCACTGCAATGTGAACATCGCAGTTCTCACACTGCTGACATATTTTTAGAATATGTGAGTAATATTATCGGAAAAATACAATGAATGAAGCTTTTACGGAGCCTTTTGACTGTAAACTGTAGTAATTGTGTATAGCCCCCAGCAGGGCCGTATCGATCCTAATACTAACAATAATTGGTAACTAATAGCAGCGTTTACATTTTTTGCTAGTGAATAGCATGAAGTATTGTCTTTGTTCTTCCTAAAATGGTGCTTGAGTATAGTTTAAATGGGTCAGTATATAGTTTCAGGTTGTATGGTTACTTACATCAGGAGTAGGTCAAATTAGTTCCATTCAGTCGGTCTCTCTGCTTGCTTTGCTAGCAGGTATTTTTCTGTAGTTTGATGTCTGATCAGGAAACTTCTACGATGTCGAAGTGTTAGGCTTAACTTCTAAAACGTCAACTGTTATTACATATTGAAATCTAGCATTGAGGGTACTTGCTTCAGATTTTTGAGCGCTAATGTGGTGTACATGTTTATATGTGAAAATTAACTAGTGCTATTTTTTACAGTGCTGACATATATGACATCACATTAATTGGTTTCAGACCTACAGCGTACGTATTAACCTTAACAAGCCATGTAAACGTCATAGTTTGCCGCCTTATATGTATTTGGGGAATATTTTAAAATTTTAGACACATCAGATGTGAGATATAATTAATTTACGAATGCGTTTTGTTTTACCTGCGGATCATGTGGAAATGGGTGGTAGATGGTATTTTTTGTAATATGAATAAAGGATTCATCTTGTCCCATCCACGAATGACCGTGGGAAGAATGAATGCTTGTATGCATCTGTTCGAATGGTTCTGCTTAGTTTTATTCACAAGATTTCTATAGGCAAAATACACAGACACCAAAAGAATATTGGTAGTTTCTGCCTTTATCTTTTGTGAGCAGGTTCTCCTGATATATTCGGGGTGTTTCTTCGGGTGTTTGGCAATCGCAATTTTTAAATATTTATTTGACCTCCTGAATTAGTATTTTATTTAGCCGTCGATAGCACATGTTTATATACACACATCAAAAAAAGTTTTACATCACCCTGGTTCCCAGAACTCCTGATGATAGACGTTGACTGTGGATATTGTCACAGACACAGTCCCTTTGACTATTCAGAGATGTCACTAAACCCGCCCAAAGATGTTAACAACCATGCAAGAGCAACGCTTATTAGACGGAGGGGGTAGGACAGGCGATAAGTTCCAGTCACTCCAACAGGAAGGAGGTACACGCCTCGTGTTGTCTGCTGTTCAACCATACCTAGATGGTCAATATGTCCGTATTTTTACTTTCGTCCAGGAATTGATCTCAACAAGGGAAGTGTCCAGGCGTCTCGGAGTGAACCAAAGCGATGTTGTTTGGACATGGAGGAGATACAGAGAGATAGGAACTGTCGGTGACATGCCTCGCTCAGGCCGCCCAAGGGCTGCTACCGCAGTGCATGACCGCTACCTAAGGATTATGGATCGGAGGAACCCTGACAGCAGCGCCACCATGTTGAATAATGCTTTTCGTACAGCCACAGGACGTCGTGTCACGACTCAAACTGTGCGCAATAGGTTGCATGATGCGTAACTTCACTCCCAACGTCCATGGCGAGGTCCATCTTTGCAACTACGACACCATGCAGCGCGGTACTAATGGGCCCAAAAACATGACGAATGGACCGCTCAGGATTGGCATCACCTTGTCTTCACCTATGAGTGTCGCATATGTCTTCAACCAGGCAATCGTCGCAGACGTGTTCGGAGGCAACCCAGTCAGGCTGAACGTCTTAGACACACTGTCCAGCGAGTTGCAGCAAAATGGAGGTTTCCTGCTGTTTTGGAGAGGCCTTCTGTAGGGCCGACATATGCCGATGGTGGTCATAGAAGGCGCCATAATGGCTGTACTATACGTGAATGCCATCCCCCGACCGATAATGCAACCATATCGCCGGCATATTGGCGAGGATTGGTCTTCATGGACGACAATTCGCGCCCCCATCGTGCACATCTTGAGAATGATTTCCTTCAGGATAACAACATCGCTTGACTGGAATGTCCAGCATGTTCTCCAGACGTGAACCCTATCAAACATGCCTCGGATAGATAGAAAATGGCTGTTTATGGACGATGTGACCCATCAACCACTCTGAATGATCTACATCTACATCTACATCTATACTCCGCGAGCCACCTTACGGTGTGTGGCGGAGGGTACTTATTGTACCACTATCTGATCCCCCCTTCCCTGTTCCATTCACGAATTGGGCGTGGGAAGAACGACTGCTTGTAAGTCTCCGTATTTGCTCTAATTTCTCGGATCTTTTCGTTGTGATCATTACGCGAGATATATGTGGGCGGTAGTAATATGTTGCCCATCTCTTCCCGGAATGTGCTCTCTCGTAATTTCGATAATAAACCTCTCCGTATTGCGTAACGCCTTTCTTGAAGTGTCCGCCACTGGAGCTTGTTCAGCATCTCCGTAACGCTCTCGCACTGACTAAATGTCCCCATGACGAATCGCGCTGCTTTTCGCTGGATCATGTCTATCTCTTCTATTAATCCAACCTGGTAAGGGTCCCATACTGATGAGCAATACTCAAGAATCGGACGAACAAGCGTTTTGTAAGCTACTTCTTTCGTCGATGAGTCACATTTTCTTAGAATTCTTCCTATGAATCTCAACCTGGCGCCTGCTTTTCCCACTATTTGTTTTATGTGATCATTCCACTTCAGATCGCTCCGGATAGTAACTCCTAAGTATTTTACGGTCGTTACCGCTTCCAATGATTTACCACCTATGGCATAATCGTACTGGAATGGATTTCTGCCCCTACGTATGCGCATTATATTACATTTATCTACGTTTAGGGAAAGCTGCCATCTGTCGCACCATGCATTAATCCTCTGCAGGTCCTCCTGGAGTACGTACGAGTCTTCTGATGTTGCTACTTTCTTGTAGACAACCGTGTCATCTGCAAATAGCCTCACGGAGCTACCGATGTTGTCAACTAAGTCATTTATGTATATTGTAAACAATAAAGGTCCTATCACGCTTCCCTGCGGTACTCCCGAAATTACCTCTACATCTGCAGATTTTGAACCGTTAAGAATGACATGTTGTGTTCTTTCTTCTAGGAAATCCTGAATCCAATCACAAACCTGGTCCAATATTCCGTAAGCTCGTATTTTTTTTCACTAAACGTAAGTGCGGAACCGTATCAAATGCCTTCCTGAAGTCCAGGAATACGGCATCAATCTGCTCGCCAGTGTCTACGGCACTGTGAATTTCTTGGGCAAATAGGGCGAGCTGAGTTTCACATGATCTCTGTTTGCGGAATCCATGTTGGTTATGATGAAGGAGATTTGTATTATCTAAGAACGTCATAATACGAGAACACAAAACATGTTCCATTATTCTACAACAGATTGACGTAAGCGAAATAGGCCTATAATTATTCGCATCTGATTTATGACCCTTCTTGAAAATGGGAACGACCTGCGCTTTCTTCCAGTCGCTAGGTACTTTACGTTCTTCCAGCGATCTACGATAAATTGCTGATAGAAAGGGGGCAAGTTCTTTAGCATAATCACTGTAGAATCTTAAGGGTATCTCGTCTGGTCCGGATGCTTTTCCGCTACTAAGTGATAGCAGTTGTTTTTCAATTCCGATATCGTTTATTTCAATATTTTCCATTTTGGCGTCCGTGCGACGGCTGAAGTCAGGGACCGTGTTACGATTTTCCGCAGTGCAACAGTTTCGGAACACTGAATTCAGTATTTCTGCCTTTCTTCGGTCGTCCTCTGTTTCGGTGCCATCGTGGTCAACGAGTGACTGAATAGGGGATTTAGATCCGCTTACCGATTTTACATATGACCAAAACTTTTTAGGGTTCTTGTTTAGATTGTTTGCCAATGTTTTATGTTCGAATTCGTTGAATGCTTCTCTCATTGCTATCTTTACGCTCTTTTTCGCTTCGTTCAGCTTTTCCTTATCAGCTATGATTCGACTACTCTTAAACCTATGATGAAGCTTTCTTTGTTTCCGTAGTACCTTTCGTACATGATTGTTATACCACGGTGGATCTTTCCCCTCGCTTTGGACCTTAGTCGGTACGAACTTATCTAAGGCGTACTGGACGATGTTTCTGAATTTTTTCCATTTTTGTTCCACATCCTCTTCCTCAGAAATGAACGTTTGATGGTGGTCACTCAGATATTCTGCGATTTGTGCCCTATCACTCTTGTTAAGCAAATATATTTTCCTTCCTTTCTTGGCATTTCTTATTACACTTGTAGTCATTGATGCAACCACTGACTTATGATCACTGATACCCTCTTCTACATTCACGGAGTCGAAAAGTTCCGGTCTATTTGTTGCTATGAGGTCTAAAACGTTAGCTTCACGAATTGGTTCTCTAACTATCTGCTCGAAGTAATTCTCGGACAAGGCAGTCAGGATAATGTCACAAGAGTCTCTGTCCCTGGCTCCAGTTCTGATTGTGTGACTATCCCATTCTATACCTGGTAGATTGAAGTCTCCCTCTGTTACAATAGTATGATCACGAAACTTCTTCACGACGTTCTGCAGGTTCTCTCTGAGGCGCTCAACTACTACGGTTGCTGATGCAGGTGGTCTATAGAAGCATCCGACTATCATATCTGACCCACCTTTGATACTTAACTTAACCCAGATTATTTCACATTCGCATTCGCTAATAACTTCACTGGATATTATTGAATTCTTTACTGCTATAAATACTCCTCCACCATTGGCGTTTATCCTATCCTTGCGGTATATATTCCATTCTGTGTCTAGGATTTCGTTACTGTTCACTTCCGGTTTTAACCAACTTTCCGTTCCTAATACTATATGCGCACTATTTCCTTCAATAGGAGATACTAATTCAGGAACCTTGCCCTGGATACTCCTGCAGTTTACCAATATTACGTTAACTTTTCCTGTTTTTGGTCTCTGAGGACGGACGTTCTTTATCAACGATGATAGTGTCCTCTCTGGTAAGCCGTCAGGTATTTTATCGTTTCGCCCAAGGGGGGGTCCCTCTAACCTAAAAAACCCCCGTGTGCACGCCACACGTACTCTGCTACCCTAGTAGCTGCTTCCGGTGTGTAGTGCACGCCTGACCTGTCTAGGGGGGCCCTACAGTTCTCCACCCAATAACGGAGGTCGATGAATTTGCAACCATTATAGTCGCAGAGTCGTCTGAGCCTCTGGTTTAGACCCTCCACACGGCTCCAAACCAGAGGACCGCGATCGACTCTGGGCAATATGCTGCAGATATTAAGCTCAGCTTGCACTCCGCGTGCGATGCTGGTTGTCTTCACCAAATCAGCCAGCCGCCGGAAGGAACCAAGGATGGCCTCAGAACTCAAGCGGCAGGCGTCATTCGTTCCGACATGTGCTACTATCTGCAGCCGAATCGCCGTTGAGGGGTGGGACAGTTTTGACCCACAGTGCCTTGATGAACTAGTCGATAGTATGCCACGATGAATACAGGCATGCATCACTGCAAGAGAAGGTGCTACTCGATATTAGAGGTATCGGTGTGTACAGCAATCTGGGCCACTACCTCTGAAGGTCTCGCTTTATGGTGGTGCAACATGCAATGTGGGGTTTTCACGAGCAATAAAAAGGACGGAAATGATATTTATGTCGATCGCTACTCCAATTTTCTGTACAGGTTCCGGAACTCTCGTAACCGAGGTGATTCAAAACTTTTTTGATATGTGTATAATACGTAAATGTACAGATCAAGTACATAAATGTGTATTTACGGAACTTACAACTCAAGCCATCAAAACTCTTTTTTCACAATATATTTTAACAGCATGAAATGTGAACTACTACTTTTTGTGTTATTAATTCACACTATTTCACAAATTTAATCATAAGCGATACAAATAAATGAAAATATGATTACTTTCAAAGTCTACAGATTTGCCCCTGTACGCTTCTGGACATCAACAGTCACTTTGTAAAGTCCAATGCCTCTAGTAACCAAATGAGGAGAAGCTGTCTGACAGAGGAGGTAAGCGATACTTATCAGTGTCTTTAAAAATTCCGATCGCCCACAGTCAAATTCGAGACACGATAAGAAGATGTGGTTTACATTAGCTTCGGACTTAGAATCACACTCACATCGACGGGATTCGTAAATGTTGATTTTATGTAGATGTAAAGGAAAAGCGGCGTGATAAAGCGAAGTCGAATAGTGGGAGAATTGCACATCTGTGTAAAGGCGTCCTTGTAAATCATGGCTCTTAAGAAGTCGAGACAGTAGTGCAGCCTAAAATCCACTTTTCGTTTTTAGGGCACGTTCCACATCATCCATGTGTTTTCATTTGCCGTAAGCAGTCTCTAAATGGCACTTTCAAATCGGGAACAGTTTCTGTAAATACCGGTTCTTTGCTAGACTGTCAACTACCTCATTAGGGCAGATGCCCACAAGGGAATGCACTCACAGCCGATTACCTGTCTACCCTCACAGTTTACAACCAACATATTCCAGTACTACATCCAAAATAAAATGGTTTGTTGTTTTATTCCATCTTCGGTGTTGAATATTTTTAAGGACACTTTCGGACGTGATTATCATCTTTCACAAGGAAGCTGATGGTACAAACTTCATTGCGTGCAGTAATACCAGAGTCTCTGCCGTAAGAATCGAAGCACATTTCAGTATTTCGAAGGCTTTACTGACTTAGATCGGAGAGCTTAGAAAAGGACATCCGGTATATACATCTTGTGGAATTTTGGATCCAGCGGTATGTATATGGATACAATCAAACCACTGAGCTTCAAGGTTATGATTAAATCTACAGTTTACATTAACACTCACGAAAACGGTGAAATGATAATAACGGACAGGACTCTGGTACCTGTGTGTCGTACGGTACTTTCATACTCCAATAAAGTCAAATGCAACTAATACCGCATAGAATGTATGACAGAAGTCGAAGTCTAAAAATTTGTGCACACGTCCGCGATTTTAGTACTTTTTTGTAAACGCTCAATATATTCTGGTAGGCTGACGTCATATGGGTCCCATACACCTAAGCAGTATTCACGTATGTTTAATGCGGAACACTGTAGACTAATTGCAGTTTCGTAGTATTTCATCAACTGCAGTTTCTCAGCAGCCTACCAGTAACTAAAGGCATACCAACCGATCCTACAGGGTTCTTACAATTTATAGCTACACACAGATACCCCTAAGTATGTTGCCAGAGGCCATAGGTCTGTTACATTAATCCTGTACTGAATGAATACCTTGCTCTCACGTTCTGTGAAGTGCACATCATTCCAGGTCTCTACATTAACACTCGAACGGCGGAAGGGGTCAAAATGACCCCTGTTATACGTTTCTCGTTCATTGTCATATTCAGTTTATTTACTTCATTAATGAAATTATATGCCTTTTCTTATTTTTTCTCCTCTTTCCGAAGATGTTTTAGTATTTACAAACTATTTTAATTTTCTTCGTCATTTGATTCAGTAAACCTAGAATGTCGGAAGGGATAAAATTTGACCCTATTGTTGTAACTTCTCTTCTATGTTAAATAAATTATCCAACAATACAGTGGCAACAGTGAGCAGTAATGCAGAGTAGTTGCTCCTCATTGTTGGAACTTGGCACGTGTACATTCCAGTCCAACTCAGCTTATGTTATGTCACTCAGGCAGTCTTTGTCCGTGAAACACGTCTTCGAATATGTATCGTCAGTGTGGACTTTCTGATGAACAAGTGTTACATCTCTTAAAGAATTCCGAAGTTGAACCGGACATTGACTTCACTGATGAAGATGATGATTACGTACCTGACACAAGTGAAGATGAAGACATTGCGAGAGGCGGGCTATTATTGGAAGAGGATTCAGATGCTGATATACGTCAGTCATCACCTCTTTCACCACAGCATGTACAGTTCGATGCGTCTACAAAGATGATTGTAAGGGATGGAACCTTGTGGGACACTGGGAATTATTCATCTTCTGGAAGGTGGTCAGCTGTGGTCCCACTGCTTATGCTTGCCAACGAGTAGACAGCTCTGTTATCAGTGCCTTTCGTCTTATTTTTGATAAATCAATTCTACGTCTCATGAAGAAATACACAGAAGGAAATGCTCGAAAAGTACTAAAAACAATGACTGCACTATGTCACTTGAGGAACTGGAGAAACTGACAGCCATCATGCATGTTCGTGGTGTATTGTGCACAAAAGATATGTCTGTGGGTTATCTCTAGTCCCACTCTTGGGGGCCTGCTTTTTTCAAGGACATTATGCCACGGGAAGGATTTCAGAGGCTTCTCAGATTTCTGCGTTTTGATGAAAGGTCAATCCGGGCTGAACTCCTCACAACCAACAAATTCGCTCTTTTATCTGTAACTTGGGGAAATTTCATTGAAAACAGTATTTGTGCTTACCGTTCTGGAGAAAATATAACTATTGACGAGCAACTGTTACCAGGCAAAGCAAGATGCAGGTTTACTCACTTCATGTCCAGCAAACCAGACAAATATGTTTCCAAATTCTGACTGGCTGTTGGTGTAACGACAAAGTATATTAGTAAAGAGGACAAGCACAGACAGAAACAAGCACTTGGAGAGTACGTCGTTCTGCATCTCATGGAGATCAGGGAAGAAATGTGACCACAAACAAATTTACGTCCCTTCAACTTGCTAAAAAACTCAAAGAAAAGAGAACTTCATTAGTTGGTACAATGACCCGCCTTGCAATCCCTTATTAGATTAGATTAGCTTTACTTTCATTCCAATTGATCCGTAGTGAGGAGGTCCTCCAGGACGTAGAGCATCTCAGGAAAACAATAATACACGACAAATATTTACAACTGAAACAAATAAGTTAATGTACCCTACACAAGTCCCAAGTGGAATGATCGTCATTTTTTTTGAACACTATATGAGAGAATCATTTTACAAATACTCATTTACTAAGATCGCATTAATACATTGAATTTAAAATTTAAAAAATTTATTTATAAGGTAATAAATATATAATAGAACTACTAAAATACTTGTTTATAGTGAACATATTACTGCACTGAAATGGTGCAGAAGTTAGATTGTACTTACGTACACACACACACACACACACACACACACACACACACACACACATACACCAGTAAGGAAGCCAAATGCTGAAAAACACTATACCTCAATACTGCACCTTGACTATATACTAAGGAAAGAAGATTAAAAATATCTTTCTTCCGAGTACACTAAATGGTGAAGTAGTAATAAGAAAAGAAGGAAATAAAATACCTGAAACCGAAGAGTTCTACAATGCAGCAAAATACGGGATGGACGAGGTTGATCAGATGACCTGTAAATATACTACCAAGGTTTTATGTAGGAGATAGCAATACATTCTTCTGAAACATACTGGACATCACAGAAATAAATGAATGGGTAATCTAGAACATAGTAATGAACAAGAAAATGGAAAGGAAGAAGTTCATACTTCAACTGGATAATGAACTCAATGGAACGAAAGAGCAAGGCAAAGGCAGAGGATATGAGACTGAAATCACCTGCAAAGTAGAGGAAGTGCCAAATCAACCTCAAAAGGCAACAAGATCAACGAAAACCGTTTAAAGCACCTGAAAGCTGTGTGCGGAAAATGTGGGCATAAAACAGAAATCACCTGTGCTAAGTGCGACTGGCAGCTTCAAATGACTTGAGTGAAAAGAACACAGAGCGGCTTGTAAAACACATGTCAGAGTAAAATGGACAATGTGTCTAGAAGGTTGTATGAATAGTTAATAAATTAAAAACTTTACTTAGGAAACTTGTTAGCAGTAGAAATAATAAATTCGTATTGTTCATTGTTGTTCAAATAAATAAGTAATTATTATTTATAATTGTAAATAATTGTTGTGATTACTAAAAGTAAAGTACAGATCAACAAACACTAAAAAAAGGATTTTTTAGTCTATTACTAAAATGTTTTATGTGGGGTCAAAATGAACCCTTTCCGCCGTTTTAGGAATGTCAGAAACTCCGCCTATCTAATGTTTAGAGCTAGTTTCTAGTCTTCACATAGGGTTGACATTTTGTCAAGAACAAACAGAATAATTATGCAATTTTTCCCGGACGCAATTCCCTCATATAGGTGATTGTATCAGCTACCAAAAACTGAGCGGGAAGACGCAGTGGTTAGCGCAATTGACTCACATTCTAGAACACGTCCATCCAGATTTAGTGTTCCGTGATTTCCATAAAACACTCCAGACAATGCCGGCATGACTCCTTTGAAAATGTCGCGGCCGATTTCCTTCGCCATCCTTTTATAGTCCGATCTACTCTGTCTCTAATGACAGCGCCATTGACGGGACGCTAAACTCTAATTTTACTTGCTTCTTCCCTTCACCTATGTAAAGGCTAGGATTTTTACTTATGTCACACGCTAAATCATTGACGTGTAACATGAAAAGAAACGGTTGTATTAATTTCCCCTGTGGCAAAGCAAATATTAGCTCAATCTATATCCGTCCATGATATCGTGCATTCTCTTTGTCAGGAAATTTACAGCGTTTACAGTTTTAAATATCTCAATTTCCATATTTGGCAGCTGACTTTTGGGGACTAAAGTAGCCTGAAAAGTAAGAAACTTCGAAAAGACAAGAAATTCTATAAATTACGAGCTACATTTAATACGGGGTAATTTTCAGCGGCTTGCGTGAGAGCGTTTCCATCAGGTTGACGTTAACTTACCGATTATCACTCCAACCAGGTAGAGGTTGTGCAAGATAACGTGATCCTTTCTGCGAGCATGACGCAGTCGCGGCAGGGAACATGCAGTAACGACAGCTGAAGCCTTTACTTAAGGCTTGCCTCAAATATTTGTAGGCTACAGCAAGTACGTCTACAAACGTTCTATCAAAGGATACATCAATACCATAAATAACTCAGAAAATATAAGAATTTCAAAATATCGATGTCGAGCATAGTAACGAAGTAGCTAAGAAATTTGGGTACTGATTTATGTCCCAGGCATATCTAAAATTAAAAAAAAAAGAAATTAAAATCCATATAAGCTGAATTATGTATATAGACAGTTCATCCATTCCGAGAATCAAGGATTCAACGATTTTTTACCACTTATCGGCATTGATACTGACGAGAGATCGGTCCCAGGGATTCCAAGACTTTCGAGAATTTTTTAGTTTTGAGATTGAAGTCGCATAACACATGAGAAAAGAAAAACTTTTCGAATGGTGTAATTATACTTGTGCTATTCTTATTCCAAATTTCATGATTCTACGTGAAGAAGTAACTTATAGGTTTTCAAGACTGAATCTGCGACTATCTAAATGTTGTTATGGTCTTCATCCCAAAGACGGGTTCGATGCCGTTCTGCATGCTACTCTATCTTGTGCAAGCCTCTGCACCTCCGAGTAACTACTGCAACATACATACTTCCGAATCTGCTCACTGTATTCGTCTCTCGGTCACCCTCTATGATTTTTACCCTACACGCTTCCCTCCAGTACTAAATTGGTGGTCCCTTGATGCCTCAGAATGTGTGCTACCAACCGATCACTTCTTCTAGTCAAGTTACGCCACAAATTCCCCTTATCCACAATTTTATTCAGTATCTCCTCATTAGTTACATGATCTACCCATCTAACATACAGCATTCTTTTGCAGCACCACATTTCAATCACCTCTATTCTCATTTCGTCTAAACTGTTGATCGTTCATGTTTCACTTCCATACATGGCTACACTCCATATAAATACTTTAAGAAAAGACTTTCTGACGAAATCTATACTCGATGTTAAAAAGTTACTCTTCTTCAGAAAACGCTTTCCTTGTCACTTGCAGTCTACATTTCATATTCTTCCTACTTCAACTATCATACGTTATAGTGATTCCTAAATACAGAACTCATTTACTACTTTAAGTGTCCCATTTCCTACTCTTATTCGACTGCATTTCTTTATCCTCGTTTTGCTTTTGTTGCTGTTCATTTGATGTTCTCCTATCAAGACACTGGCCATTTCATTAAACTACTCTTCCAAGTACCTTGCTGTCTCTGACAGAGTTACAATGCCATCGACAAGCCTGAAAGTTTTTATTTCTTCTCCAAATGGTTCAATGGCTCTGAGCACTATAGGACTTAACATCTGAGATCATGAGTCCCCTAGAACGTAGATCAACTTAAATCTAACTAACCTAAAGACATCACACACATCCACGCCCGAGGCAGGATTCGAACCTGCGACCGTAGCTGTCACGCGGTTCTAGACTGAAGCGCCTACAACCGCTCGGCCACACCGGCCGGCATTTCTTCTCCCTGGACTTCAATTCTTACTCCAATTACACTCCTGGAAATGGAAAAAAGAACACATTGACACCGGTGTGTCAGACCCACCATACTTGCTCCGGACACTGCGAGAGGGCTGTACAAGCAATGATCACACGCACGGCACAGCGGACACACCAGGAACCGCGGTGTTGGCCGTCGAATGGCGCTAGCTGCGCAGCATTTGTGCACCGCCGCCGTCAGTGTCAGCCAGTTTGCCGTGGCAAAAGGAGCTCCATCGCAGTCTTTAACACTGGTAGCATGCCGCGACAGCGTGGACGTGAACCGTATGTGCAGTTGACGGACTTTGAGCGAGGGCGTATAGTGGGCATGCGGGAGGCCGGGTGGACGTACCGCCGAATTGCTCAACACGTGGGGCGTGAGGTCTCCACAGTACATCGATGTTGTCGCCAGTGGTCGGCGGAAGGTGCACGTGCCCGCCGACCTGGGACCGGACCGCAGCGACGCACGGATGCACGCCAAGACCGTAGGATCCTACGCAGTGCCGTAGGGGACCGCACCGCCACTTCCCAGCAAATTAGGGACACTGTTGCTCCTGGGGTATCGGCGAGGACCATTCGCAACCGTCTCCATGAAGCTGGGCTACGGTCCCGCACAGCGTTAGGCCGTCTTCCGCTCACGCCCCAACATCGTGCAGCCCGCCTCCAGTGATGTCGCGACAGGCGTGAATGGAGGGACGAATGGAGACGTGTCGTCTTCAGCGATGAGAGTCGCTTCTGCCTTGGTGCCAATGATGGTCGTATGCGTGTTTCGCGCCGTGCAGGTGAGCGCCACAATCAGGACTTCATACGACCGAGGCACACAGGGCCAACACCCGGCATCATGGTGTGGGGAGCGATCTCCTACACTGGCCGCACACCACTGGTGATCGTCGAGGGGAAACTGAATAGTGCACGGTACATCCAAACCGTCATCGAACCCATCGTTCTACCATTCCTAGACCGGCAAGGGAACTTGCTGTTCCAACAGGACAATGCACGTCCGCATGTATCCCGTGCCACCCAACGTGCTCTAGAAGGTGTAAGTCAACTACCCTGGCCAGCAAGATCTCCGGATCTGTCCCCCATTGAGCATGTTTGGGACTGGATGAAGCGTCGTTTCACGCGGTCTGCACGTACAGCACGAACGCTGGTCCAACTGAGGCGCCAGGTGGAAATGGCATGGCAAGCCGTTCCACAGGACTACATCCAGCATCTCTACGATCGTCTCCATGGGAGAATAGCAGCCTGCATTGCTGCGAAAGGTGGATATACACTGTACTAGTGCCGACATTGTGCATGCTCTGTTGCCTGTGTCTATGTGCCTGTGGTTCTGTCAGTGTGATCATGTGATGTATCTGACCCCAGGAATGTGTCAATAAAGTTTCCCCTTCCTGGGACAATGAATTCACGGTGTTCTTATTTCAATTTCCAGGAGTGTATTTTTCGTTTAGTTCTTTACTTCTTGCTCAATATACAGATAGAGTAACAACGGGGCTCACGCACTTCTCAACAGGTGCTTCCCTTTTGTGCCCTCGACTCTTATAGGTGCTATCTGGGTTCCGTAAAAATTATAACTATTCATTCGCTTCCTGCGATTTACCCATGCCACCTTCGGAATTTGAAAAAAAGTACTCCTGTCAACGTATTCAAACACTTTCTCTGAGTCTACAAATGCTATAAACGTAGGTTTGCATTTCCTTAAGCTAGCCTCTAATATTAGTATTGCCTAGCGTGTTCCTACATTTCTCTGGAATCCAAACTATGCTTCCCCGAGATTGGGTTCTACCAATTTTTCTATTCGTCTGTAAAGAATTCGTGTTAGTATTTTGCAACTGTGTATCATTGAACTCATAATTCTGTAATTTACACACCTGCCAGGATCTGCTTTCTTTGGAATTAGTATTATTATATTCTTCTTGAAGTCTGAGTGTATTCCAACTGTCTCATACATCTCGCTCACCAGATGGTATCAGTAGTTCTAAAGGAATGTTGTCATTTCTGGGGCCTTGATTCGACTTAGGTCTTTCAGTGTTCTGTCAAATTCTTCACGCAGTATCATGTCTCCCATCTCATCGTCATCTACGTCCTCTTCCATTTCCATAATATTACCTTCAAGTACATCTCCCTTCTATAGACTCTCTTTACACCTTCCACGTTTCTGCTTTCGCTTCTTTGCTGAGGGTTGGTTTTCCAACTGAGCTCTTAATATTCATATAGGTAGTTCTCTTTTCTCCAAAGGTCTCTTTAACCTTCCTGTTGACGGCATCTGTCTTACCCCTAGTGATAAATGCTTCCACACGCTTACATTTGTCCTGTAGCCATTACCAGTTAGTAATTTTCATCTCCCTTATCTGGATAATTTCTTTTAACTCATCATACATCTCTTCAATATCTTCATCTGCAGAGCTAGTTGCCATACAAACTTGTTGTACTGTGGGATGCTTGGGCTTCTTGTCTATCTTGGCTACAATAATGCCCTCGCTATGCCGTTCGTAGTAGTTTATCCGCGTTGCTATTTCTTTAATTCATTATGAAACCTACTACTGCATTACCCTTACGTGATTTTTCATTTATAAAGCTCAGTTCACCTGACCAGAAATCCTGTTCCTCCTGCCTCTGAACTTTACTAATTTCCTTTACATCTAACTTTAATCTATCCATTCCCATTTTTAAATTTTCCAACCGACATGCTCCGTTATGGGATCTTTTATTCCACGTTCCTATCCGTAGAACGCCAGCCCTGTTTTGCCTGATAATGACGTCCTCATAAGAAGTCCCCGGCCAGAAATCCGAATGAGGGGACTATTTTACCTCCGAGATATTTTACCCAGAGGATACCATCGTCATTTGACAATAGAACAGAGCTGCATCCTCTCGGGAAAAATTCCTGCTGTAGCTTCTCTTTGCTTTCGGCCGTTAACAGTACCAGCACTGCAAATCCGTCTTGGATGACGGTATGAGGTCAATTCAGGCAATCATCCAGACTGTTGCCCCTGAAATTACTGAAAAGGTGGCTGCCCCTTTTGAGGAACCACACGTTTATCAGGCCTCTCAACAGATATCCTCCCGTTGCGGCTACCTGTATCGTGGAAGCACGCAAGCGTCCCCAACTACGAAAATGACTATGTTTCATGAGAGGTGTATCAAAATATGCGACAGAAATATCCGTCTCTTTAGGTTACGTTGACGTAGAAACTTACATTTGTTACCACACTAAGTATTATAAACCTTCGTATGTGACATAAATTTCAACTTCCTATGTTGAGCTGTTCCTCAAAAAAGGGCGGCTTGACAGACGGATGTCGTGTGATATTATTAGGAATGATCTATATTTGAATTTATTCGTTTTTAGTGTGAAACTCCGCTTCTTGCCAAATTTCATCACTCTACGTCAACGGAAAGTACACTGAAGATTTTGATGAGTGAGTTTGCGAATATGTGACATATTTGGCCTATCTTTTGATTGCATTGAGTTAACAGAAGCTTCACTTTCCTACATCGCCAAGTGACCGTAGACTTTAATACGTGACATAAATTTCAACTTGATATGTCGATCTGTTCCTGAGAAAAAGTGTTTCGAATAGTCGGTCAGACCCACAGACAGACAGACAGATAGACCGACACACTGATGGACGACGAAGTCATCCCATAAGGGGTCCGTATTTACCGATTGAGCTACGGAACCGTAAAAAGAGTAATTCACTCGGGCTGTTATAGAGCTTTATCAGTCCAGTCAATGACAGAAATTTAGTCTGCATAGAATACATGAGACTTTTTCTACTTCAGAACATTGTTAGAAATAGTTAGAAGGTAAGCATACCAAAAGTCCCCGCCCTTGGTAAGTGAGCTAATGTCAGGAGAAGGGTAAGAAGGTCCCATTTTTTCCTTTTTTTGTTTTTATTTCGGAAACAGTACACTGTTATTGTTGTGGTCTTCAGTCCTGGGACTGGTTTGATGCAGCTCTCCATGCTACCCTATCCTGTGCAAGCTTGTTCATCTCCCAGTACCTACTGCAACCTACATACTTCTGAGTCTGCTTCGTGTATTCATCTCTTGGTCTCCCTTTACGATTTTTACCCTCCACGCTGCCCTCCAATGCTCAATTTGTGATCCCTTGATGCCTCAAAACATGTCCTAACAACCGATCCCTTCTTCTAGTCAAGTTGTGCCACAAACTTCTCTTCTCCCCAATCTTATTCAATACCTCCTCATTAGTTACGTGATCTACCCACCTTATCTTCAGCATTCTTCTGTAGCACCAGATTTCGAAAGCTTCTATTCTCTTCTTGTCCAAACTGCTTATCGTCCATGTTTCACTTCCATACATGGCTACACTCCATACAAATACTTTCAGAAACGACTTCCTGACACTTAAATCTATACTCGATGGTAACAAATTTCTCTTCTTCAGAAACGATTTCCTTGCCATTGCCAGTCTACATTTTATATCCTCTCTACTTCGACCATCAACAGTTATTTTACTCCCTAAATAGCAAAACTCCTTTACTACTTTCAGTGTCTCATTTCCTAATCTAATTCCCCTCAGCATCACCCGATTTCATTTGACTACATTCCATTATCCTCGTTTTGCTTTTGTTGATGTTCATGTTATATCCTCCTTTCAAGACACTGTCCATTCCGTTCAACTGCTCTTCCAAGTGCTTTGCTGTCTCCGACAGAATTACAATGTCATTGGTGAACCTCAAAGTTTTTACTTCTTCTCCATGAATTTTAATACCTACTCCGAATTTTTTTTTTGTTTCCTTTACTGCTTGCTCAATATATAGATTGAATAACATCGGGGAGAGGCTACAACCCTGTCTCACTCCTTTCCCAACCACTGCTTCCCTCTCATGCCCCTCGACTCTTATAACTGCCATCTGGTTTCTGTACAAATTTTAAATACCCTTTCGCTCCCTGTATTTTACTCCTGCCACCTTCAGAATTTGAAATAGAGTATTCCAGTTAACGTTGTCAAAAGCTTTCTCTAAGTCTACAAATGCTAGAAACGTAGGTTTGTCTTTTCTTAATCTTACTTCTAAGATACGTCGTAAGGTTAGTATTGCCTCACGTGTTCCAACATTTCTACGGAATCCAAACTGATCTTCCCCGAGGTTCGCTTCTACGAGTTTTTCCATTCGTCTGTAAAGAATTCGCGTTAGTATTTTGCAGCTGTGACTTATTAAACTGATAGTTCGTTAATTTTCACATCAGTCAACACCTGCTTTCTTTGGGATTGGAATTATTATATTCTTCTTGAAGTCTGTGGGTATTTCGCCTGTCTCATACATCTTGCTCACCGGATGGTAGAGTTTTGTCAGGACTGGCTCTCCCAAGGCCATCAGTAGTTCTAATGGAATGTTGTCTACTCCCGGGGCCTTGTTTCGACTCAGGTCTTTCAGTGCTCTGTCAAACTCTTCACGCAGTATCTTATCTCCCATTTCATCTTCATCTACATCCTCTTCCATTTCCATAATATTGTCTTCAAGTACATCGCCCATGTATAAACACTCTATATACTTCTTCCACCTTTCTGCCTTCCCTTCTTTGCTTAGAACTGGGTTGCCATCTGAGGTCTTGATATTCATACAAGTGGTTGTCTTCTCTCCAAAGGTCTCTTTAATTTTCCCGTAGGCAGTTTGTATCTTACCCCTAAAGAGACAAGCCTCTACATCCTTAAATTTGTCCTCTAACCACCCCTGCTTAGCCATTTTGCACTTCCTGTCATCCCATTTTTGAGACGTTTGTATTCCTTTTTGCCCGCTTCATTTACTGCATTTTTATATTTTCTCCTTTCATCAATTAAATTCAATATTTCTTCTGTTACCCAAGGATTTCTATTAGCCCTCGTCTTTTTACCTACTTGATCCTCTGCTGCCTTCACTACTTCATCCCTCAGAGCTATCCATTCTTCTTCTAATGTATTTCTTTCCCCCATTCCTGTCAATTGTTCCCATATGCTCTCCCTGAAACTCTCTACAACCTTTGGTTCTTTCAGTTTATCTAGGTCCCATCTCCTTAAATTCACACCTTTTTGCAGTTTCTTCAGTTTCAATCTGCAGTTGATAACCAATAGATTGTGGTCAGAATCCACATCTGCCCTTGGAAATGTCTTACAATTTAAAACCTGGTTCCTAAATCTCTGTCTTACCATTATATAATCTATCTGATACCTTTTAGTATCTCCAGGATTCTTCCATGTATACAACCTTCTTTTATGATTCTTGATCCAAGTGTTAGCTATGATTAAGTTATGCTCTGTGCAAAATTCTACAAGGCGGCTTCCTCTTTCATTTCTTCCCCCCAATCCATATTCACCTACTATGTTTCCTTCTCTCCCTTTTCCTACTGACGAATTCCAGTCACCCATGACTATTAAATTGTCGTCTCCCTTCACTACCTGAATAATTTCTTTTATCTCGTCATACATTTCATCAATTTCTTCATCATCTGCAGAGCTAGTTGGCATATAAACTTGTACTACTGTAGTAGGCATGGGCTTTGTGTCTATCTTGGCCACAATAATGCGTTCACTATGCTGTTTGTAGTAGCTAACCCGCACTCCTATTTTTTTTTCATTATTAAACCTACTCCTGCATTACCCCTATTTGATTTTGTATTTATAACCCTGTAATCACCTGACCAAAAGTCTTGTTCCTCCTGCCACCGAACTTCACTAATTCCCACTATGTCTAACTTTAACCTATCCATTTCCCTTTTTAAATTTTCTAACCTACCTGCCCGATTAAGGGATCTGACATTCCACGCACCGATCCGTAGAACGCCAGTTTTCTTTCTCCTGATAACGACGTCCTCCTGAGTAGTCCCCGCCCGGAGATCTGAATGGGGGACTATTTTACCTCCGGAATATTTTACCCAAGAGGACGCCATCATCATTTAATCATACGGTAAAGCTGCATGTCCTCGGGAAAATTTACGGCTGTAGTTTCCCCTTGCTTTCAGCCATTCGCAGTACCAGCACAGCAAGGCTGTTTTGGTTAATGTTACAAGGCCAGATCAGTCAATCATCCAGACTGTTGCCCCTGCAACTACTGAAAAGGCTGTTGCCCCTCTTCAGGAACCACATGTTTGTCTGGCCTCCCAACAGATACCCCTCCGTTGTGGTTGCACCTACGGTTCGGCCATCTGTATCGCTGAGGCACGCAAGCCTCCCCACCAACGGCAAAGTCCATCGTTCACGGGGCAGTACACTATAGTAAAAAATATACCAGAAAAAATGGAAGATAATTAAATTTCCTATAAACGTTCTAGAGACATATTTGTCGAATTCCCGACGATTTTCAAATGAACGTTATTTAAAATCGTTGATTTGCTAAAACAATCATTTTTACCTCGTTCTAAACAGATTAGCTTCTACTGCCTTCCAATATAGTTTGTCAGAAGTACTGTCAGTGACAAAGTCGTGGAGCATTAAATATCTTTTGGTCTGATATACACTTTTCCCATTTTATCTTCAATCAAAAAATAGTTTTAACGATCCACTAGAAACGAGTATGTTGAGAGTGTTTTGCGTTTTAAATAGTGTAACTTGCTATAATGGTGAGTAACAACACTTTAACAATGGAAATAAGGAAACTGATATTGTAACACTTTTTATTATTATTACTTTTATACACTATTACAAATCACATAATGAAAGTACATTGTTGTGAAACATAAGTACAGCCGTTTCGAGGTTTACAATTTATTAAAAATTTAATCTTGCAACAGCATGTCCGTAATACATGAAATCATTACATTTACATGAACAGCTGGAGCATTTCTGAGGTATATTGGCCCACAATGGAACATCCACGTTAATACGTGGTGTAGCCTCCACCTCGCGGCAATCCAGGCGCCGACTATGGTATCCAGTCAATCGTACAGACGGCGAATATTGTGCTGGGGTGCATTATGTCGTGCATGCCCGACCCAAGCATGTATCGCACCCCAGACCATAAGCCCTTGGCTG
This sequence comes from Schistocerca serialis cubense, assembly GCF_023864345.2. Lineage (NCBI taxonomy): Eukaryota > Metazoa > Arthropoda > Insecta > Orthoptera > Acrididae > Schistocerca > Schistocerca serialis. The sequence goes on from NC_064644.1 coordinate 232,179,015, forward strand.
AGGCCAGTGTGTCTTGAAGGCATACATTGTGCGAGACTGTGCTCACCAGGTCAGCGTCGTACGTGCAAACGACCATCACTTGCGGCATTCCAAATGATCCTCTAATGACATCAGTCGAGCCGTGCACCTCTATGCTGGGTGGAAGACAGTCCAGAGGTGTGCGTGTCCATAGGTCCATGGCAGATAACTAGTTCACAACAGACCGTGTTGTCGTGTCTGAGTTCACAAACCCTTTTACTGTGAAGTGGTAGTTGTACGAACTGGCACTGGTGGGCTTCGAGTACGACCATTCTGGCTGACGTCTGTGCTGTGTGGACATCCAGAAACTCGTCCATGGGTGTGAGAATGTTCGTGGGACCACTGCTACCAGCAGCTTTGCACAAATGAAACATCGATCGTGTCCATCTTGTGTGGCAATTCTCTGAAAGGACCATCCCGCCACTCAGAAGGCCACAATTTTACCCCTTTCAAACGTGTTCAGTTGGCCATACGAAGCACGAGTTCGTTTCTGTGGCATGGTTGGCGGCTTGCTTCGCACGTTTGTACCACGCTGAGCCTTCTGGCTGTGAGCACGGCCTACTAAACGATAGACACAGACGGTGCTCTGGTAGCTATGTTACTACTCTTTCTGTTACCGCAAGACTTTGAAAACATTGTTAGTACATATACTGTCTATATGGTGGGATATGCAATCATCGTATAAAATCTATGCCATCTTTCCAGGTGTGAATTTTTTTTCCGAAAGTGTATTTACATGGACTGATAGTATTTTAAAAATAAAGAAAATGCTCACTCAAAGACTTTTTGTCTTTTTTACTCGGTAGAAGGGTCGAGGCTCATTCATCTTCGTCAGCAGTGGAGATACTGTCCAGTGAAATTTGTAGGGCATTGAAATCGTCATCGTTGTCACCTTCTTCCCGGAATAATACTGCGACTCCGTTGCCGAAGCTGCCCTTGCATATGACAGGGAAGTTTAAATACGCTTTTCTACAGCTACACCTGTAGCTGTCACATTCGTTTGTGCATCGGCAAGGAGTCACTGTCAAGATTTGGTCAGGGGTAGATGGAACTAGTAGGTAATTCCTCCTGTTCCAACCACAATCGGCGCCCCATCATAGGGTTTCTATCCCAATCACAGCTGTAATTGCGTGTTGCTTAACAGCTCCTTAAGTTGGAGGGATATTTGAGAGATCATTCTTCATATTTTCAACTGATCTGATAAATGATTTGTAGTAGAACCCGCTGAGGGATTTTCCTGTGGCTGGAGTGCCATACCATGAGAGAGTACTCGTGATCGCAGGTTTCTCAGTGGCGTTAGAGAAAAAAGAATCGCTGCCAAATGCGCTACCTACACGTTATATGATTTTGGACTTCTGGTACATTTTGACGAAAGTAACTTTATCTTGCAATATCCTACATATTTTGTGTCATAGCCGGTTAATTCATGTAAAAAAAAGAAACGCAAATTGGCCGTAATTGTCAACTCTTGTTGTAGCTGTTGTGAGGAACATGCACTCGTATTGACTTTTCGTCTTCAAAATTGGTTCAAATGGCTCTGAGCACGATGGGACTTAACATCTTAGGTCATCAGTCCCCTAGAACTTAGAACTACTTAAACCTAACCAACCTAAGGACATCACACACATCCATGCCCGAGGCAGGATTCGAGCCTGCGACCGTAGCAGTCCCACAGCCCCGGACTGCAGCGCCTAGAACCGCACAGCCACCGCGGCCGGCTTTTCGTCTTCCAGATTCTACAAGCAGAATGTCGCAATCACTTGTAGTTTTGGCTGCCAAGACACCAGCCAAGTCTACGCGCTCACCAATAACAGCAGCCGAGTAATTTTGCGATTTGTTGATAGCTATCTTCACAGTATAGACGTCAACGTCATCTGAAACATGGATCGTATTTATCCTATTTTTCTGTAGTTGCATCACTAGCAGGTTTGTTAGTCTAATTATAAAAGTTCTACAGGAAATGAGCTTGTTTGAGTTTTAATTTCACTTCGCAAACTGAGATTGATGTCCACACGTCTGCTCATCCGATATCGTCGATTCTGTTCACATGCTTTTGTGCTCTCTGATGTGTCAGTGTACCTATCAGAAATCATAGTACTAACTCTCTCATGACAATACTCTAACGTAACAGCCGCAAATGGCTTATACAGTTGTCTCTTTCTGCCAAACAACTTTGTGGACTAGGAATCCCCCATCACCAACAAATTCAATTGTAGTTAAATCAATTTGCTTAAAGGGTATGTACAGTAGTTCTAATTCCACTTTCGTTAAAGCACGCTAGAGAGGTGGAATCCAGTTCATACTGCATGTAATTCTCAAATAATGGTCAGGTTTCTTTAGATTCGCAGAAAACGTAAAAATGGATCAACGATAACTTTTTCATTGTTAGTCTTGATTGACAAATTCATTGAAGAAAGAGGAAGTACACGATCTTTCCGTGGCAGTTCGTTATTTGTGAACGGGAAGTTTTCCATTTTTGTTATTGCTCGTTTGTCAGTTGTAACTGGATCGTGAAATAAGATTGTATCATCTCCCACCATTCCTGCCCCTATTGACATAATTTCCTCGCTCTTCAGAAACAGAACGACTTCTGTAAGCTTGCCATTGTCACTTGCATCTCTACTTTGTCGAGCTTCTGCAAAACCAATGTCCTCCTCACTTGATGAAAACAAAACACCACAGTAATTTTAGAGTGAAGCACATATGTCTAGAGTTGCAGTCATCCCAATTATCCACTTACTGAGAGCACTATCCGACATTCGTCTACCGCGGATCAGATCATCTCAGCTTCAGAACGACCGTATGAAGGTTGTCTCGATGGTCATGTCTGGCCAGATTCCGGACCAGAACCGATCATTCCTACTCATAGTGACGTAGCCTTTACTGACGAGCCTCTCGTACACCTCGGATGTCAGTAGAGTAGAGCGGTTTTCCACACGCTATATATATGTAAGTGACAGGAATTGGCATACGGTGAATGCCCATCCACGTGAAAATACTGTATCGTTCGCTTACAGTAGTTCAGGTGAGCAAGGAAATCACTAGACGTCTTCGCATGGACATACTTCTTGGTCAAATTCACCGGTTCGATGTGTTGAATCCACAGCATTGCAGTGAGTCGATTCTTGCTGATCCTGTCCAGCGTTTCTCAATGTTTGATATCCACTGATTACTTTGCTTTGGTTCAAAGAATTCAGAGAGAAACGCTGGAAGAGGAAATCTGATGCAAGGGTGCTGATGAAAGACTGCTATTCTTCTAAGAAAAATTTGTAAATTGTTGGTAAGATCTTATGGGACCAAACTGCTTATTTCATCGGTCCCTAAGCTTACACACTTCTTAATCTAACTTAAAATAACTTACGCTATGGAAAACACACACACGCGTGCCCGAAGGAGGACTCGAACCTCCGACTGGGGCAGCCGCCCCTCCCCCCAAGAGTTGGACTTGGTCTAATATCATGCTCAACAAGGTATTCTGAAAAGGTAAATTACGCTCCACTGATCGGACAAAGGCGTGCCCTTTCAGGATTTTGTCCACTGGCAATTGAGGATATGCAGTCGGTAAAACGTCCTCCAAACCGGCTCCTTTCATGAGGTATCCTGCGCATCCCAAAAATGACAATAGCAGATGAAATCTGCCGAAACATGCAACACAACTCAACAGCTTAGAGTGTGATATATTCGTAGTAGCTGCACCAATAACTCTGGGTTTCCAATTATGAGTTGATCAAAAGATAAGGATACGTGTTTTTGATCTACACTCCTGGAAATTGAAATAAGAACACCGTGAACTCATTGTCCCAGGAAGGGGAAACTTTATTGACACATTCCTGGGGTCAGATACATCACATGATCACACTGACAGAACCACAGGCATATAGACACAGGCAACAGAGCATGCACAATGTCGGCACTAGTACAGTGTATATCCACCTTTCGCAGCAATGCAGGCTGCTATTCTCCCATGGAGACGATCGTAGAGATGCTGGATGTAGTCCTGTGGAACGGCTTGCCATGCCATTTCCACCTGGCGCCTCAGTTGGACCAGCGTTCGTGCTGGACGTGCAGACCGCGTGAGACGACGCTTCATCCAGTCCCAAACATGCTCAATGGGGGACAGATCCGGAGATCTTGCTGGCCAGGGTAGTTGACTTACACCTTCTAGAGCACGTTGGGTGGCACGGGATACATGCGGACGTGCATTGTCCTGTTGGAACAGCAAGTTACCTTGCCGGTCTAGGAATGGTAGAACGATATGTTCGATGACGGTTTGGATGTACTGTGCACTATTCAGTGTCCCCTCGACGATCACCAGTGGTGTACGGCCAGTGTAGGAGATCGCTCCCCACACCATGATGCCGGGTGTTGGCCCTGTGTGCCTCGGTCGTATGCAGTCCTGATTGTGGCGCTCACCTGCACGGCGCCAAACACGCATACGACCATCATTGGCACCAAGGCAGAAGCGACTCTCATCGCTGAAGACGACACGTCTCCATTCGTCCCTCCATTCACGCCTGTCGCGACGCCACTGGAGGCGGGCTGCACGATGTTGGGGCGTGAGCGGAAGACGGCCTAACGGTGTGCGGGACCGTAGCCCAGCTTCATGGAGACGGTTGCGAATGGTCCTCGCCGATACCCCAGGAGCAACAGTGTCCCTAATTTGCTGGGAAATGGCGGTGCGGTCCCCTACGGCACTGCGTAGGATCCTACGGTCTTGGCGTGCATCCGTGCGTCGCTGCGGTCCGGTCCCAGGTCGACGGGCACGTGCACCTTCCGCCAACCACTGGCGACAACATCGATGTACTGTGGAGACCTCACGCCCCACGTGTTGAGCAATTCGGCGGTACGTCCACCCGGCCTCCCGCATGCCCACTATACGCCCTCGCTCAAAGTCCGTCAACTGCACATACGGTTCACGTCCACGCTGTCGCGGCATGCTACCAGTGTTAAAGACTGCGATGGAGCTCCGTATGCCACGGAAAACTGGCTGACACTGACGGCGGCGGTGCACAAATGCTGCGCAGCTAGCGCCATTCGACGGCCAACACCGCGGTTCCTGGTGTGTCCGCTGTGCCGTGCGTGTGATCATTGCTTGTACAGCCCTCTCGCAGTGTCCGGAGCAAGTATGGTGGGTCTGACACACCGGTGTCAATGTGTTCTTTTTTCCATTTCCAGGAGTGTATTTGGTCACAGAATTTCCGTGCATCGCTGTATAAACTGTCCTATTCTAGTGGGGTGTGGTAATTTCTCTTTTCACTTGATTTTCCTCTGCACAGTGATTGTACCTCTTTCATTCTCAGACTGCAGTAACTTGCTTTTTGGTATTAAATCACAGGATGTCATGTGGTGCACGATGTGTTGGTGCTTCTGCATTTGAATGGGTGCAACAGTCACATTTTGTAGACCTCATTTCATCGCCGTTTGCTTTTCTATCAGAATACTTCCGAGGTTTCCAGTTTCATCAGACGTTGGCATTGTGTTCAGACTTGGTATTCCGAAACGGTTTTAACACATTTGATCCAACCCACAGTGTGGAAGGTATTAAGCCGATCTACGGCGCAAACGTTGAAATACACGTAATCAAAACCAAGTTGGTTTTGTGCCCTGACTTGCAGGTTATCTGAGTGTGGACAATCGCAGATAATTTCAGTTTTTGTGCTTCATAGTATGATGAGCTGAAATTCAGATTTGTTAAAACATCAGTCTAGTTCTTTGAAGTGTATTTTCTGTGGAGCTGGAGAGAAAGCCCTGTCAGTACTGGTAACAAAAAGATACGAGGCCTAACAACCGGTATTTTGGCATTGCCAATAGCGATACACTTCTTCCTTGACTCCCCACGCTTTCTTTTTTTCCCAATATGACCCCCTCAAAAAAGGCCTGGAGAGACTGGGGGACTCAATCCGCATCCTTCTAGAAGTTATCTCTTGGCGGTTAAGTGTTATAATTGTTCACTTCAGTCGTTATGTCTTGCCTCATTTACTCAGCAGCTTTTAGACTATCTTGCGTCATTCATTATTTTCCTCATAATCATACTAATAGTTAGGTAGCAATTTGTATCCGATGTTTCCAAGAAATTATTCCTTGCGTCTGTAGGATATTACGATCACGATTATGCGGCGCCTTTACCTCTGCTTTACAGTTCTCCGTTCAGGTTTTCTCCAGTAATATCGCTCATAATTTCGTTTGCAGTATACTGGCGCTCACTATTTCCCTCCAGTAAGACACCAACCTGTTCTGTTTGCAAAATAGTCTTCATACGTACCTAAATCACTGCAAGAGGAAAGACGACACATCAGTTTATCTCCACAATGATCATGTCTAACTTGAGCAGCATTGATACTTGTTGCATGTATGTCAGTTTTGTTGCGTCCTTTTGTGATGTTAGTAATTGAAAATATCACCCTACGTTTCTTCTTGGAGATTTTTCACTCACCCTCAATACTTTCTGCAAAAAGGGAACATTTTGGTTTGAGATCGAATTTGTATTGTTTGAATCTCAAAGTTACAGGCTCAGGCGGTTCATAAAGCGTCTCAGGTGGTTCAGAGAGTGTTGCAGATGCCTGTATCTTTATAACAGCGTTGATGGATTTCCTGTGATGTAATTTTATAGTCATTAAATATGAATGAGAAGTTTGCTCAAGGAGCCCAAGGAACTATTCTCTATTTCTCTGATTCCTTTCACTAGCGATAATATTCCTTTTTCTTTCACTGTGGGGACACCATCACTTGGTGCATCAATTTTTCCATCAAACATAAAACTCCGAGTACCCATAGTTTGCACAACACTGTTAACGTTCGTGTATATTAGAAAAAAAGTAATGAAACACCGACACATAACACCGACACAGAAAGTGTTTCTGGGGACGAACGTTTGAAGTGACCTGAAGCTAGAGAAATGAAATGAGCAAGAATCCCAGCATCTCCAACCGATCGTTTGGAAGAAGCCAGGTGGTCGGACTATGTTGCTCCTCAAGGGGTCACCCATTGTTAATCCTTTCCCAGGTGTGAGGTACTGGCGACCTTAACGGCTCCCCACTGTTGACGAAGATAAATGAACCTTCGATCCTTCCGCCTCAAAAAACCAAGATGTTGAACGCATATTTCTTATATTTCCTGAATTTCTACGAGTTCATATAGATACTTCCATTACTTGGTTCGTAATAAAGATATAAAAGCTGTAATTATAAAAAAAATTGTGTTTCAGTTACCTTATTTCAAATTGTTAATGAGTTATTACTCATCATGATAGCTAGTTACATTCGTCACAATTCAACACGCTCGCAACATGCTCATTTCTAGAGGAAGATAAAGTGGCAAAAATGTATATTAAATTTAAGGAAATTAATGCTCTGCAACTTCGTTTCTGACAAATTTTCTGAGAAACTATAAGCAAATTATTGACAAAATGACTGAAATAAAAGTGAGTTTTTCGAAAGTCATCGATATTCAGTAACATGCATATCCGAAATTGTTGGGAGTTCGACACATAAGTACGGAAATAATTGTATAGGAAATTTGATTTGCTTTCATTTTATTCTAGAACATTTTTTATCAGTTCACTGTTTCCGAGATACATGTGAAAAACAAAACAAAATTCTAAGGCCAGAATAATTTTATGTATTCTGCATAGTAATACAGTGACATTAAGTACCATTTTTATCTGTGTGTACAAGAGCTAAGACTTTTCCTTTTTAAAGTGGCTATTTCATACCTTGACCCATCTGACCATGTGAACCATGAGCATCGCCATATACGATGGCTCTGCCCTCTTTTCGGTAATTTCTAACATTATTCAGAAAGTCGATACGTTTATTTCGTGTATCTACAATTTAACGTAGTACCTTTCGTACGTTTCTGTTTCTGATGACGTTCTTCACCTGGTAACTATTATACAACGTATACGAACACTGAAACATGTCGATAATACAGGAACAAATAATAGAAATAGAGGCACCTGTAGCCTAACTTGTGTAGTAAGTATCGTAATAATGCAATGGAATCTTTAAATGTCATGTTTTCTCTGATTAACGGAACTAGTGACTTTAATGTCATGAGATGTTTATGTGTCTTTGGGAATTATGCATTAATCTCTAAATAACCGGTTCATTAAAATTATATAAATGTAAAAAGTCTTTCTTTGAGTAGAGAAGCCTTAGGAAGTACCTCGTTCTTAATTATCTTTTGTTGTATGGGAAATGCCAATAGCTGCTTCATCCTTCTCTAGCACAATTTTAATAGGTTTGTTACTCCGCCATGCGCCCCTCGTTGCACGAATTTTATGACACTGCACGCAATCTTTCTTACGTAATATGAAGCACTCTACCTGCACGTGAAGTGGATGGAGACTGTGCTCCCATACTGTGTACAACAGAGACACCAACGGGTACTCCCGAATTGCACAGGCTAAGAGGCAAAATCTATTTGACAATACAGGTGGCCACCGCTACCAGATGAGACGCAAGACTCAGCAGTTGACGTACAACTCAGGCGGTCACCCCTTCAAAAGAAGGGAATAGGCTCGCCAAACGGCCAGGACGAGAATGCGTTTCAGGTCAGGGGCCACGTTTTCCTGCGTGACCTCTAAGGTTTCAAATTCATAGGCTGACATTACCTGTTGTAAACAACAAACCTCACACGGTTCGTGAGTGCACAGGCAGAACTGTCAGACCACAGAAACTTGACTAACGAAGAAGGAAAGATAAGGACCTTCCACTATGAAGAAAGATAACACCAATACCCACTTCATTAACGTGGGCAGGAACCAATTAAAGTAACAGCATTCCCCTCACCCACACTCTCGTGTAACTACAGTCCGCAGACCTACTGTGACAGTGGCAAAGCGCAGTGAAATATTATAACTATAGTTTATGTTGTATAGATTACGAAAATGTGCAATTTGCGACAGTTCGGTGGTACTGTTCTTCTTAAGTCGATTTAGTGATATTCATACTTTTCAAATTTTTGGGAAGGACACTTTTCGTAAATGCATCTCCTTGATTACTATTTAATGCCCATTACACTAAAATGGTGTATTAAATACACATGTAAACAAACTCTTCTCACTGTTATGATTATAATTATATTCAGACCTCGTTAACATTTTATTGTTATTGTTATTTATGTTTAAGTTGTAGGCATCCTGGTATATTGAAAGTAATCATGGGGTTGGGGGAAAGGGACACTATCGAAGTGTGACCCACTCTTCCCTCTATCTTCACTTGTAAAACAGCCCCCTGGACATGTCCCTATCAGTAGTCAACATGGACATTCAATACTGATGTTTTAATGTGAAAGTATTTGCCTGGTAATACGATGATACAGCACTGGCGGAGAAGCCTTTCCATAATTTGGAAACAAGTCGACTCAGCTTCCGTGTCCGATGACATTAATAGTATCATGTGCAAAGAGAGCGAGTTCGCGCTCGCTTGGTCGATGTTTTCGCAACCAGTTCTGCCCTCGACTGAGAAAAGTCAATGTCCTGCTAAAATGGCGAATTATTAGAGGAAGGTGAAAGGTGCACTAAATGGGACACGCATTGATAATCGTATATTAACCTCGAATCTTTTGAAAATGCATCCATTTTGCCCACAAGTGTGGAAAGTTATGCAGACGTTAAATAATATCCGAATTTCAAACTGAATTAATATTGCCAAATGTATTATAAATGCAGAGCATTGTGTAATTTGAATTTCAAATCCCAGCAGTATTTATGCCCCACGGAAAATTATCCGTAATTACAGTTCTATATTTCCAAATTATCGCGTGACGCATGCACAGGAACGTGAGAAAGAATAATGACAAATTTAATCACCAAAAAGCACAGGACTTCACAGACAAGCGTCAGTCAACAACCTGCCTTATTATGTCCCCTTTGGAAATGAGTTTAAATAGCCGTATTATTAGCCTCAACAAAAACTACGAAAAACGCAAATGAAATCGAAACTTTAAGTTGAAGGTGTCACAAAATTAAAGAAATGTTTCCACAGTGTTACCTGAGGACAGATTATACATATTTCCTCTTGGTTTTGTAGTCTGTTCGGAAGATAATTTGTCTATGTAATTAAGTTTTCTCATCATATACACCGCCACACAAAAAGGTACGAGACTGATTTTGTTCCCGGCGTATAAGCGACGTCATCTCATTCACTGCGATTATAGCTTGAACTAACAATTGCGAACAACAGATGTGCATTCGAACAGCGAGTTGCGAGCAGGCAATGTCTAGTAGTTGATATGCGCAATGGAGCAACATCTCTAAATAATTTTTGTGCAGAGCATTCTGAGGAAGAAGAAACTCTAGACAGAATTTATCCTGTCCACCTCGACTCCTGCACAAGAACAACGAATCGTGGAACCTTGCCGCGACATCACCGAAGTGCCAAATCAGACATTTGTTTTTTGTAAAATATCATAACATCTGACGAGACTTGATGTTGTCAGTATGAAACTACCACAAAACGAAACAGTGCAGAAACTAGACGCTTTGACGGCATATCCGACATTCAAGGCAAAATAACGCGCGATTTGAACAACATCCCAAATATGGACTTATCTGGAAATGTCACGTGGTTATGTGTACGTTCTTCGCATTGTATTGAAGTTGGGGTTCGGTAGGAGGGTCGAAAGGGGGGGGGGGAGGAAAACATGTAGAACGCCTGGAGCATTAAAACTACACTCGTATCTTCTCTCTTTATTTTGTAAATTCTTTTTCAAAACATCGTTAGTACATTCTGATGCATTCGTTGAAGTTGCCTTTCAGCTAAAGTATTCTCTTACATACAGTGCTCCTGTTGTTGAACCATTGAACAATGCAGTTGTAAGTGAACCTCTTACTTCATTTATATTCATTTATTTACGTTATAAAATAATTGAAATTGTTTACTTAAAAATTATGCATTGTCATGCGTTTGTTTGAAATTTTTTATCAGGACCCATCGCTACCTGCCTTGTAACGACGTTTACGTGCGTTACTTCCTTATGTCTACGACCTGCCCGCATCACCGTGCATGTCAGCGAGCTACTTCTGGAAGTCGGCGTGGCTCGTCGGTCCCGGATGGAATCCGCTCTGCGGTTTGACTGTTTTTAGAAGTTTCTCATCAATAGTGTGGTTGTACAGTAATGCATTTCTTTTCTTGTTATTTGCAACATGTTATATTTATTTACGTTCATGATCAAAAGTCGGAGACTTTACCACTCACCAGTCCTGTGCAGATCATTCTACCAAGTCATACTGTGTTCTGGCGGTGCTAACTTGTAATAAACAACCGCATCATCTGCGAACAGTCTTAAAGAGCTTCCAACGCCCTCTACAAGATCATTTACGTACACTGTAAACAATTACGGTCCTGTGGCACTTCCCTGTGGTACTCCGAAAATTGCCTTTACATCTTTACCAAAGAAAATTTCCCTGCAGTCCTATCTTTTGAGAAGTTATTTTAATTTGACAACCAATTTCAACATCTCAATAATGGCATCTTCAGCCCCTACACACAGAAAATCAGATAAATCGATACTTGTGAAACTGGGGCCATCAACATATGGATTTTGTGAGTTTGTTTTTGGAGTGTTTATTCCGAAGACCTGACAAGTCAGGAGTTGTTGTCAGTCTTCGAAGTAAATACTTAAAAACATTTTTACAGAATCGAGATATTGACGGCTCTAGTTATGCAAGTATCGATGTATGGGATTGTCTATACATTAAATGCATGGAGGTCTGATGATCGCATTTTTAAGATGGCGAAACTGTTTGCCTAAATAAGATAACTGTTCAAAACATAAGGCTGTCTGGCGATTTTTCATGGTAAATATCTTACCGGCCGCTGTCCCGCCTTAACAATATATCAACAGAGTTTACATCTGTCGCTTTTGTTCCGTTGAGAGTGATGTGTTGATATCTTTCTTCAAGGAAACCTTCACTCTAGTTGCCAATCCAGTACGATATTTGACATACTCGTGTGTTTTTCAGTAAACGGCAGTGTAGGACGGTGTCAGACGCCTTCCTGAAGTCAAGGAAAACAGGCTATCATCTTGAGAGCCGTTGTCTTTGATGCTATGGATCTCATGGAGAAACAAAGTGAACCGAGTTTCACAAAATCTCTGTTTGAGGATTCCATTTTGATTTTAGTAATGGAGATTTCCATTCTCCTGGAACGTCAAAACTCTCGATCATAAAATGTGTTCCATAATTCTGTAACAGATTGACGTCAGTGATGTAGGTCTAGAATTTGTATGCATCTGTCTTCCGGCACTTCTTGAAAACGGGAGTGACCTCCGCTTCTTTCCTCTCGCTAGATTGTCTCCGTTGCTCCAGCGATCTTCAGTAAACTCCTGCTAGACAGGATGGACGTTCTTCCACATAGTCTTTGTAGAACCGTACTGGCATCTCATCTGGCCTGATGCGATTATAGTCACATTTTCGCATTTCCATCCCGCGATCAGTTATCTCAATATCTGTCATTCCGAGGCTCGTTTGATGATTGAAAGTAGTGATTGTGCTACGATCTTCCGCTCTGAAAGTTTCGGAAGACATAATTCAGTAGTTTGGTCTTATCTCTGTTATCTTCCACAGCTACCGAGATACCGACTGGAGATATCACAAAGCAATAGCTTCCAAACTAAGTAACTTAAAAAATCTAAACTTCTCCTAAAAGCTTTAATACTGTAGTAACTCTCACAATCACGAAAAGGAAGAGACGAAACATACTATGTTCCATAGTGACCTTTACAGAAAGAGGGTTCCCGAGTGACTCACAAACATACAGAACTGTAGCTCATAGCTCTACACAGAACACGAGAACTAGTTAATTCTTACTGGACTATGATTTAGGCAGCTGGTGAGAACAGCTACAGCTTTCAATTACAAGCACAGCCAATACAACAGCAGAAATAATTTGTAAAAGAAACTCTCAGTTACCGAAACCAACTTTTTTTCTGGCCGCATATATACAAAAGCAAGCACACCATACCATATGTTCATCATTCACGATGGCACAATATTTTTCCTATGCATACGTTTCACATAACTCTCAATAATAGAGAAAAAGTCCAACCACTCTCTCTCTCTCTACATAATCTCCACACACACACAAAACATTGTCATACAATGAATTTAGAAGCAGTTACTATAGGTCGGCCAACTATCGTAATGGAAGCAGAGAAAATTCTGTAACAATAATTTATATTAACTGAATCATTTGCATATTATTTCTAATGATGTTTCAAATGAAAGCATATCAATCTCTACCTCAGTTTTCTGTTAGTAGAAAAGTTATTATGTGTTCTTCGTAAAACCTTCGAAAGTACTGAAGTTAATTGTGATTTTTACAATAGAGTTGTAATATCAACAAGTGTCTGTATGTGGGGTACGAAAGAGCCAGAAAAAATTTAATACTATTTCTTTTGATTCATAGGGAGTGTTCATAAACTTATCATGGGTACAACAGCCTTAAAGACAGCTAAGCTGATATGAGAAGAAAAGAAAACTGCTCTCCTCCTGATACACAGTAAGACACAGTATACGATCGCTTACCTCACGTGAAGGAGTAAGGTCTCGAAGTAACTTAATGTTTCACACTCTCAATGAGCCGAGAAGTACATTTTATATACGTATTATGGCAACATTATTAAGAAACACCTTTTTTAACTGAACGAAACAAAACAGTTAACCAAGGATTGTGAACCAAAATTAGAACATATACACTATTTACATAATGGATCTATGTTTGGTGTTTTTTCCAGCAAATTATATTTCCTCCCTAACTTGCTAACTTAATGAAATACAGCGTTCATAAGAAAATTCTAGACCATTACGTCACCTACAGTATGACAAGGAACTAAAACTGGTGCATTCTTTGCACTAAAAATACTCTTCACACTAATTAACTTTTCACAGACATCACTGTGTTCATAAGGAAATTTCTTCAATCATTTTCTTACGATGAGGTATTATGGCAGTTGTTTCTTTGTATCTCAGTTACACTGAAAATGGAGCATTTCATAACATTCACTGTGGTGGGCGTCTTTGAGAAATTTTATATCGTTTTAGATCCTACTTTATGACGGAACAGCATGGAGGTCATCTCTCCTTCCCACACATACACATTCTTGGTGTCAAGGGCATTTTATGTATATCAGATGTGCTGTCTTTTAAATCGTGTTGTGAATGTATAAATTAAGCAGCGTCCAACATAAATATTTAAATATTTCTACAGTTCTTAACTGTCATTCAATTACTGCATTACACGCCTCGAATATGACATGAGCATGAATGTGAACTAAATTGAAACACACAACCGTTTTCATGTGTAGTCTGTAAAGAAGTCTATCTGTTTAAAATTATTCAATTAGGTTCATTGACTACTTTCATACAAACTTAGTTAACCTTTGAATATCACTTCACTTTTATAACACGGACACCCACAACAGTGGAATCGGCTAATTTTACTGACAAGATGTCTGAGCTTTGGCTGAAAAAGTTTTACGATCCGTCACCAGCAAAGAATAGTAGAAGTTAAAATAGTTTCTCTTTGCATATATTTTGCTCTACAATCAAGTTACCTAGACGTGCATTCTTTTTACAATGGCAAATATACACTCCTGGAAATTGAAATAAGAACACCGTGAATTCATTGTCCCAGGAAGGGGAAACTTTATTGACACATTCCTGGGGTCAGATACATCACATGATCACACTGACAGAACCACAGGCATATAGACACAGGCAACAGAGCATGCACAATGTCGGCACTAGTACAGTGTATATCCACCTTTCGCAGCAATGCAGGCTGCTATTCTCCCATGGAGACGATCGTAGAGATGCTGGATGTAGTCCTGTGGAACGGCTTGTCATGCCATTTCCACCTGGCGCCTCAGTTGGACCAGCGTTCGTGCTGGACGTGCAGACCGCGTGAGACGACGCTTCATCCAGTCCCAAACATGCTCAATGGGGGACAGATCCGGAGATCTTGCTGGCCAGGGTAGTTGACTTACACCTACTAGAGCATGTTGGGTGGCACGGGATACATGCGGACGTACATTGTCCTGTTGGAACAGCAAGTTCCCTTGCCGGTCTAGGAATGGTAGAACGATGGGTTCGATGACGGTTTGGATGTACCGTGCACTATTCAGTGTCCCCTCGACGATCACCAGTGGTGTACGGCCAGTGTAGGAGATCGCTCCCCACACCATGATGCCGGGTGTTGGCCCTGTGTGCCTCGGTCGTATGCAGTCCTGATTGTGGCGCTCACCTGCACGGCGCCAAACACGCATACGACCATCATTGGCACCAAGGCAGAAGCGACTCTCATCGCTGAAGACGACACGTCTCCATTCGTCCCTCCATTCACGCCTGTCGCGAAACCACTGGAGGCGGGCTGCACGACGTTGGGGCGTGAGCGGAAGACGTCCTAACGGTGTGCGGGACCGTAGCCCAGCTTCATGGAGACGGTTGCGAATGGTCCTCGCCGATACCCCAGGAGCAACAGTGTCCCTAATTTGCTGGGAAGTGGCGGTGTGGTCCCCTACGGCACTGCGTAGGATCCTACGGTCTTGGCGTGCATCCGTGCGTCGCTGCGGTCCGGTCCCAGGTCGACGGGCACGTGCACCTTCCGCCGACCACTGGCGACAACATCGATGTACTGTGGAGACCTCACGCCCCACGTATTGAGCAATTCGGCGGTACGTCCACCCGGCCTCCCGCATGCCCACTATACGCCCGCGCTCAAAGTCCGTCAACTGCACATACGGTTCACGTCCACGCTGTCGCGGCATGCTACCAGTGTTAAAGACTGCGATGGAGCTCCGTATGCCACGGCAAACTTGGTGACACTGACGGCGGCGGTGCACAAATGCTGCGCAGCTAGCGCCATTCGACGGCCAACACCGCGGTTCCTGGTGTGTCCGCTGTGCCGTGCGTGTGATCATTGCTTGTACATCCCTCTCGCAGTGTCCGGAGCAAGTATGGTGGGTCTGACACACCGGTGTCAATGTGTTCTTTTTTCCATTTCCAGGAGTGTATATCTATGAATTATTCGGCAATTTAAACTCGCTGCATAAAGCTTTTATGGAATGGCGGCAGATAAATGAACATCGGTGATCACAGAATCGATCTGTTCCGAGTACGTGAAAATAACTGACTCAATTCGATTTTAAATAACGTTAATCAGCATTTAATAATAGCTCTCAGCATTTTCCATCTGCAATAAAAGTATAACTCTTGCCAATAACGGCGTTGCAGCTCGTCCACAGCGAAGCAAAGATGGAATGCAGAGGATCAAGATTAGTGACATTCTCACATAAAATATGAGATAAAATTGAGTAACATTATTCACTATTTTTCTCCACTAATTTACAATAGGTAGTTTACATAATTGTAGTAACACCAGAACTTATCATACGCGGTAGATTAAAGTGCGTCTTGCTAGCATCATGGCTACTCGAACAGGGAAAAAAAGAATGCAACAAAAAATCTATGATAATAATAATTGTTCTTATAATCAAACGATATCATTGTTTTCAGTCTGTTTTCTGTGGCTTGGGAAGATACTTTTACACCTTCTCTGCACTAGCAAAACCAGTCTGTCTCTCCAACAACACACTTATCTATTACGATATCACATATTAAAAACATTATAACAAATGTTTTATCGACTATAAAATAGGGGCATGGATGCTATATTGCCTCCTGGGCTGTTAAAGAAAATATTTAGTGCCAAAATTGATTTTAAGAGTCCACAACAACCATGACATTCACTTGCTTTAGTCATAATTATTCACTGTTAAGGTGTCTGATAGTCTCATTATACTTAGACTCATAATAGTTTCGATGTTGTTATTAATATACCTATACATTTAACACTAAGTATTTTTGTAATAGTCAGTCCGATCACATATGCGATTGGGTAGAAGGTTTTCTAATAAACAGAGAGCAGTATGTCGCGCTGAATGGGTTGACTTCAACAGAAACAAGCGCATTTTCAGGTGTGCCCCAGTACAGCGTAATAGATCCGCTTTTTTTTGCGATTTACATAAACGATCTGGTTGATGGTATTGACAGGGGCATTAGATTGTTTGCCATTGATGCTGGAGTCCACAGGAAAGAAGTATCACACGAAAGATGTGAACAAATCACTGAGGATTTGCAGAAAATAAATGTGTGGTGTAATGACGCAATTATCAATATTAGTAAGTGTAACCTGCTGTGTATAAAACGGCGAAAATCCCATAAATGTACGAGTACAAACTAATGCACCGTCTACGGAAGCGGTAACATCCGTTAAGTACGTTAAGTATCTGGATGTGACTATTCGAAATGATCTGAAACGGAATGATCAGATTACACAAATAACTTGGAAGACGAACTGTACATTGCGGTTTATTGGTAGAATCTTGAATCGATGCAGTCCTTCAACAAAGGAAATTGCTTACGATACGTTAGTTCATCCAGTCTTAGAGTATTGTTCATCTATATGGGACCCTTACCAGTTGGGTCTGATTGAAGAGATTGAGAAGGTCCAAAGAAGAGCGGCAAGACTATTGACTGGTACATTTAACCATCGCGAGAGCGTTACAAATCACATAGAAAGTTTGAAGTGGGATACTCTTGCAGATAGACGGCGCTCTAAACAAGAGACGCTGCTCACTAAATTCCGAAATCGGATCTTCATCGGGGATGTAGAGCATATATTATGACGACCAACTTTCAAATCGCGCGTTGATCAGCATTCAAAGAGAAGGGAAATTAGAGCTCGTACTGAGGCGTTCGGACAGTCGTTTTTCCCTCGTGCGGTCCGAGAGTGAAACAGAGCGGTGGGTTCGGGGGGGGGGGGGGAGGGGGGGGGAATATGACTTTGGCGTGAATTGTGCCTTCCGCCACAGACCTCTTGGTGGCTAGCGGAGTATATATGTAGATATATAAAGTAAGATGGTTCCTTTGCGATTCACAAGCATACAGGACTGTATCATAAAGCACTACAAAAAGGGCGGGATGTGCTTAATTCTCAATGGCTGATGATTTAGGCAGCCAGTCAGAACATTTCCAGCCCTCAGTTACACTCAGTAATTCCTAACACTTCCAATAGAAATACAGAAAGCAAATTATAAAAGAAACCCCGGGATTTATGGAACTAAATTTGATTTAAATAAAATTCACGATTCATGAGCGGAAATGGAATACTTATTGATTTAACACGTAGGTATTCTTCTGACTGATTTTATACAAAGCCGTGCAGTGTAGTACAAGTCAGTATGCAAAGAAAATTCTAGGAAACAGTTTATATCAAATGAATCTTTTTCTTATGATTTCAAATTATATAACACATGAAATCATAACAATCCCTAGCTCATTTTTGTAGTACCAGAAGAAAAATTTATTGTTTATTTTAGGTAAAATTTTATATGTCCGAAATTACTGGAAACAACGAAGTAAGATTTTTGCTATCAGTAACATTCGCTGATGACATCGCTATCCTCGGTGAAAAGGAAAAATTCATGGGAGCTGTTTGATGGAATGTACAGCCTAATGAGTAAAAAACACTAATTGAGAGTACACCGGATGGTACAACAAATTATTCGGCCATGACATGTGTCATTTTGATTTCTGTGATGATACGAAGACCTTCTCACTTGATTTCAATTCTTGCTCCAGCAAGGGGGATCATTAAATATGTGGCGCTTATGATGTCAGCATTTTAGAATGTCATATTTTGAGCGAGTATTTTCTATTAGAGAATAATGGAGAGACTAGTATATGAGCTAACATGTCCATTATTTTAACAACAAATGTGGTTTAACTTCCAAGAATTTGTGAATTGGTTGACTAGTTACCTAAACTATTGTGGATATTTAGTAGTACGTTTTTAGTGTGGCGGTCTCGTTCTTAGGTTCTTGTGGATGTTCATCCAGCCACTATTTTGAATTTTTATTTCAGCTTTTACTCTACAGATAGATTATAGCCTGAGCACCACGTTGACCACTGGAAATCTTGGCAGATTCATTTTCTGAAGTGTATGGTGTGACTGGATAGATGAATATGGGTAGGAATGAAAGAGAGTGATTTAAGGCGAGAATGTGTATCATGCGTTTTTGGTTTCATGTCTATGACCCACTTTCGACTTGGAAAACTTTAGTACGGGACATAACAACGACAGTTTTGAGCGCTATTCACCCACCCATCCTCTCTCTCTCTCTCTCTCTCTCTCTCTCTCTCCCTCTCTCTCTCACACACACATACACACACACACACAGTTGTTGTTTTCCAGCTTCTGTAGGAAGCTGATGTGTGTCACCTATCGACATCTCGTTCATTAATTTTCATTTTAATGTTATGGTGGCAACACGTTAGTTATTATGTTGATTTGTATTAGAGTTGTGTTATTTGTTTGTTTACAAAATAAATAACAAATTCAGAATGATTTTCTATATTAATAAGCTATTGATCAACTAATAGTTAATTCTCGAATATGACTGTGTGATCTCTGGCCTCTTTATTTACACACTGAAAACAAAATGAGCATCAGAAGGTTTAATTACAATGTTATTAATCTAAATATTCTCATTTTGACAAAGCGTATCAATTTTAAAATTGTTTTGATGAAATCAATTATGCACCAAATAACTGGCCTCACCTAGATATAAATCCCTCAGTGAAGTGGAACCAGCAGTACAATATTACACTGGCGGTGCTATGAGTTGTATTTTGTTACAAAAAAGGGAAACACATTTATCTACTGTGCAGATAGATATTCTTGCACCTAAAAACATATTGGAACAAGTGAAGAACGCTTAACAACTTGGACAGTAATGTGTATTGTGTATTGAACTGAGGACCTAAAACGACGGAGAAGCTTTGTCACGCCATAGCCCGCGGTGGTACACGACCCCACAACAGGCCACAGGAGTCAACCTACTCCACCGCCACTTCACACCGAACCGAGGATTATTGTGCAGTTCGGCCCTCAGTGGAACCACCCCTCATTCCCCCGACAACGTCCCATACCAGACGACTGTAACCCCAATGTTTGTGTTGTAGAGTTATTATGGTGTACGCGTACGTGGAGACAGTGTTTGCGCAGCAATCGCCAACGTAAGAGTCACTGAGGCCGAATAAGTGGATCCAGCCCCCATTCACCGAGGCAGATGGTAAACAGCCTTAAAAACCATCCACAGGCTGGCTGGCACACTGTATCGCGACACTAAAGCCCCGGGCGTATTAGTGCCGGGGACCGGCACGCCTTCCCACCCGGGAAGCAGCGCTTTAGGTCACGCGGCTAGCTGGGAGTGCTTGACAACATAGTTTGCGATACTAGGAGTGGCTGCCCTCTTGGCGTGATAGGCACATTTATTGCTGCCACGGCCGTTGGCGTCCGCAGGAGTGGGGAAAGAGAAGACACTTGCTCCCTCTGAAATCTGAATACAGCCGTATTATTTATTACAGTATTTTCACGAATTTCTAGCAGTGAACGATAGGTACGGAATGAAATTGCAGATTGCCAAATCGAAGGTCTGTAGCCATGTACTGAGACCTCTTCCTTCTCTGTTGGTCGCAACCCAGAGCAATATGCATTATGTCGAATTCTGCAGATCATTGATGCGGCTGCACGGTAATCTGGAAATCTTCGCCGGCCGGAGTGGCCGTGCACTTCTAAGCGCTACAGCCTCGAGCCGAGCGAGTGAAATAAGTTCTTTTTATTAGAGAAAGCTTTCTCTGTGCTTTGACAGTCTGATAGAAGCAGTTTCTACTGCAAAGATCGATCACCAAATGCTCGAAGTCCTATACAAGCTTTCCTCACAGAATCCTTCGATAAAAATTTAATACGCCAATTACCTTTAAAATGCAACAGACTGTATTTTGGCCGTTACTATAGTCCACCTCAACATTTCATCTCAAATATACTAATTATATAATACGACGGCTAACAATGACTGTTTCATTGCACACACTTCCTACACGGTCTCTCATTAGCGTGTCACGTAACAAAGCCCAGTCACATTCTCATTTTCTTACTTTTCTTCTCTCGCCATGGAGCAAAGCGACTTCATAGAATAATTATTTCATTCGCGCAGGCGACACGCAACACCTCGCGCTATATATTCAATTTAGACAAGAAACAATCGGAAAGGCCTTTTATTGATAACTTCCTTCAACCAAGCATAGGGCAAGGGATATTACAAATGACATGTATACAGGGTGTTACAAAAAAGTGCGGCCAAAGTTTCAGGAAACATTCCTCACACACAAAGAAAGAAAATATGTTACGTGGACATGTGTCCGGAAACGCTTACTTTCCATGTTAGAGCTCATTTTATTACTTCTCTTCAAATCACATTAATCATGGAATGGAAACACACAGCAACAGAACGTACCAGCGTGACTTCAAACACTTTGTTACAGGACATGTTCAAAATGTCCTCCGTTAGCGAGGATACATGCATCCACCCTCCGTCGCATGGAATCCCTTATGCGCTCATGCAGCCCTGGAGAATGGCGTATTGTATCACAGCCGTCCACAATACGAGCACGAAGAGTCTCTACATTTGGTACGGGGTTGCGTAGACAAGAGCTTTCAAATGCCCCCATAAATGAAAGTCAAGAGGGTTGAGGTCAGGAGAGCGTGGAGGCCATGGAATTAGTCCGCCTTTACCAATCCGTCGGTCACCGTATCTGTTATTGAGAAGCGTAAGAACACTTCGACTGAAATGTGCCGGAGCTCCATCGTGCATGAACCACATGTTGTGTCGTACTTGTAAAGGCACATGTTCTAGCAGCAAAAGGTAGAGTATCCCGTATGAAATCATGATAACGTAATCCATTGAGCGTAGGTGGAAGAACATGGGGCCCAATCAAGACATCACCAACAATGCCTGCCCAAGGGTTCACAGAAAATCTGTGTTGATGACGTGATTGGACAATTGGGTGCGGATTCTCGTTAGCCCATACATGTTGATTGTGAAAAGTTACAATTTGATCACGTTGGAATGAAGCCTTATCCGTAAAGAGAACATTTGCACTGAAATGAGGATTGACACATTGTTGGATGAACCATTCGCAGAATTGTACCCGTGGCGGCCAATCAGCCGCTGATAGTGCCTGCACACGCTGTACATGGTACGGAAAGAACTGGTTCTCCCGTAGCACTCTCCATACAGTGACGTGGTCAACGTTACCTTGTACAGCAGCAACTTCTCGTACGCTGACATTAGGGTTATCGTCAACTGCACGAAGAATTGCCTCGTCCATTGCAGGTGTCCTCGTCGTTCTAGGTCTTCCCCACTCGCGAGTCATAGGCTGGAATGTTCCGTGCTCCCTAAGACGCCGATCAATTGGTTCGAACGTCTACCTGTCGGGACACCTTCGTTCTGGGAATATGTCTCGATACAAACGTACCGCGCCACGGCTATTGTCCCGTGCTAATTCATACATCAAATGGGCATCTGCCAACTCCGCATTTGTAAACATTGCACTGACTGCAAAACCACGTTCGTGATGAACACCAACCTGTTGATGCTACGTACTAATGTATTTGATGCTAGTACTGTAGAGCAATGGGTCGCATGTCAACACAAGCACCAAAATCAACATTACCTTCCTTCAATTGGGCCAACTGGCGGTGAATCGAGGAAGTACAGTACATACTGACGAAACTAAAATGAGCTCTAATATGGAAATTAAGCGTTTCCGGACACATGTCCACAGAATATCGTTTCTTTGTTTATGTGTGAGGAATGTTTCCTGAAAGTTTGGCCATACCTTTTTGTAACACCCTGTATAAATTACAAATTCACATTGGAAGTGTTTTATTATTTAGAATGTAACCTACACTGGTTGAAGATGTTAAAATTTTTACATGCATTACCTCAAAATCTTACAAAATCGGTAATTTTTTACATAGAAGGCTGTGGATTGCTGTGTTATAAAGGTTTAATTACGTGTTTGTATTGGTAGCACTGTCAAAAACAGTATCGTATCATTTCATATTGTGAAAACGCGTTGTATGACGAATAGATTATTAAATCTCTCAAAAAGTTAAGTATGACGCCAAAACGAAGTGGTTTCAAGAAACGTGGATTTCATGGGAATAGATTTTCGAATGAAGGGAAACACTGTGTGCAACATGTGGTGTGTGAAGTTACAGACAATGAAATACAGGCAAACTCGTAAGTATCTAGAGACCCACCCATTAGCGCTTCGAAGATTAAAACAAACCGTAGTGATACACAGTTTTCTCCAAACGAAACTGATGTAAATGGTAGGCTAGGTTATATTCTGATAGATTTACACATCCTAACAATGTTAGGTGAATATGTGTGTTGCAAAATATATGGAGGGCCAGCTAGTTTACGTGAAGACAGGGAGGTATGAAATGGATTAGCCGGGAGACTTACATTAATTGTGCCAGTTGTACATACAAAGAGCGTTCAAAAACTTTTGCACAGTCGTCTCTATTTGTTTAATTTTTTGGGAAGAGAATATTTTGTGAGCGTACTTGGAACATTTAGCTATGCATTGAGCCTACTGAATGTCGTCTCCATCAGCTGTGACGCATCTGGCCCAACGTTTGCGGCGGGGCCGGGTTATTAAAAAGTTTTATTCGTTGGTCGCTGTGTTCAGTGCAAAAGTTCCACGTACCTCAGTACAGCGTTAGTTCATCATGTCGTTTCTCTGCAAACATACGTACCATTAGTACGTCGGAAAAGCAGGGTTGATAAAACAACGCCTATACTTACGTTACAAAGTCCGCGTAGCTCTAATAGCCAGTTATCCTGCAAATATCTTACAATAATTTTCGGACGGATGGTGGTTGCTTCATTACTTCAGCAAAATGTCAAAACACTAATACAAGTCTTTTTATTTCCTTCAGCTAAAATGAAATAAAACCTGTCATCAAGCCCTCATGTACTTAACTAACAAAACTACTGTTCTCAGTTCACAGTTCATGCAATCCAAATCACACTCAAAGCAGCAAGAATTTTAACCTAAGTCGGACCCAAATAATTACACGATCTGACAGTCACAGTTCCGGTACTAATAGTGAGCTACACATTCGGTCCTCTTCAGTGGATTTATTTAAAAGAAACTGCTCGCCAAATATTCCACATACTAAAACAGAACATGTCACGTGGAATTTACACACACACTGAAAGTTCACCCGCAGTTATCTTTCCAACAAAACAATTCAAAAACTTCCAACTTTCACCAAACTCTCTGTAAATGCCACTGCTTTCATGGCAACACAATTGGACTCGAGAATCCAATTACTTCTTCGTTTTACACATAATGAATACTGAAATGTTGAACATGACCTGCGTGTCAAGTACCTGACTAGCGACTGACTTGGATGTTGCTTCTACCACAGCATATCTATCCAGCAGTGTGCGGGAACTGCTTAACTTTGACTGGCCGATCATTTTCGCTGGCCAACCAGAAGAATTGTTCGAGATCATTCTCCCGCTAAAACTGGCCTGCGCCAATCATTATTCACAGATGCATTTACGTCATTCCAACATGCAAATACTAATATAAGATATAATAAAACCAAACGAAAATAAAATTAATCTGTGAATAAATTTAGAATATGATTTTACTTTCAACTGTTATTCTGGCTGCTTCCTTACAAAAGCAAGTACACACAGACATACGTCATCAGCAAAGTGGGCACAAGCATTTTTCCCACGCTATGATTACGTAATGTATTACATAAATTTTATCTTGAAATTCAACGTATGTCCCACAAACACACTCTTACTCACTCTAATTTACTCCCACAACAATATTAGACACAAATAATAATTTTGTCTGGCTTTTATATTACAAAAATGTTAAGTAGTAAAAGCTTTTTAAATTAAAATCTCAGTTAAATAATTCTGCCCATTGAGAGTTCTGGTTATGTTTTCAAATTATACCAAAAAAGAAACTGTTATAGTTCCTAACTGAATGTAATTCACTATGAGTTGGTTTTTGACTTTTTAAATCCGAAACTATAACAGTTAACGGCTTAAAATTTTTATACAATCTTCTCTTGAATAACAAAAGGTAGTGTACCCATTTTGAAAATGATTGAATAAATTTAATATAGTTTATTTAGGTTCATAGGTGGCATGAATATAAGCTTCTGTTAAGTGACACGCTGGCGCGTTCACACGCTACAATAGCAACAGGTGCAGATGACTCATTGATAGGACACATCTTGCTGTCTTCTTCACAGCCTTCAGCTCCAATACTGAGGGCTGTACTGCAATGTAGCTTACTGCAGTAATTTTTATCGCGCATTAACTCGCGACGTCACACGTTCTTCCCATGATGTAAATGCACTTTGGTAAAAATCTGGGCATGGAATTTTACACCATTCCTTGACACAGAAAATAAGGTCTTTCTCACTATGAAAAATTTACCGCGCATTTGGACGTTCCGGCGACCAAAGAGTTAAAAATCAGACAGAGCCAAGTCCAGACTGTAAGGAGGATGAAGAACAATTTTCCAACCAATTTTTCCAATTTTCTCCTGCATTATAAGGACTGTATAGGGTTTGGCATTGTCATGGTGTATTCTGACGAGCTGACCCTGAAGCTGTGGTCTGCGGGTCTTGATGGCACGTCACAGCTTGTTCAGCGACAAACAATAACAGTCCCGGTTAATTGTCGAGACAGGTTTCAAAAGTTCAATGGAAATGACACCACACTGATCCCAGAAGAAGGTCATAGCTTTTCAGCCTGCTGTTCGTCAAAGTCTTGGTTTCTTCTTCCGAGGGGAACCCCGATGACGCCACTCCATGGATGGGGTTTTGCACTCTGGTTCGGGCAGAAATAACCATGTTTCATCTTG
This sequence comes from Schistocerca serialis cubense, assembly GCF_023864345.2. Classification (NCBI taxonomy): domain Eukaryota; kingdom Metazoa; phylum Arthropoda; class Insecta; order Orthoptera; family Acrididae; genus Schistocerca; species Schistocerca serialis. The sequence goes on from NC_064644.1 coordinate 232,204,849, forward strand.
GGTAATGACGCCGTCAAAACACTGTTTCCACTCTTCAGTAAAGGCCTTCATGGGACTATTGCACACATTCTCCCCCTTCGTTTACACTTCTCTTGTCAATAATCAAGGCACCTAGCGTGCACATAATTTCTGTACCCTAGTGACTGCACCAGTGATAACACACTACCCAATGACAAACAAGTCATTTCAGCAAGCTGTTGTGTCGTCACACATCTGACATTTTTGATGATTTGATCAATGGTCTCCTTATTCACATCACTCACAGCCATCGGTGGTGTACTGCAATGTGGATTGTCCAGGAGAGAGAAATTACCTTCTTTGAACTTCAGCAACCAACGCTGGATACTGCTGCGATTCACTGTATCCTCCCCATAAGGAGGGAGCAACTTCCTGTGAATCGATGTGGCAGTCATCTCTGGTCTTGAAAAGTAATTCCATCAGTGACCCTTGTCGCAACCTGACATCTGCTTCACAGTCCATTATGGCTCACCTGCCAATGAAAGAAAATACTTTTATATACCAGCTTATAGCTAAACGTTCCAAGTATGTTTACAAACCATTTCATTCTCCTTCTGCAAAAAATAAAAAAAATTACAGACGACTGTGCAAAACTTTTGAATGCCCGTTGTATACTCATTCATTCTGGAATTCTAATAAGTATAAAAATATTTATTTTGAAGTAAATGTTAGGTAGTTTTATGGATTGAGAGGTATTGGCAAAGGACAGAATGCAACAGAAACAATGTGTGACATGATGAATATGCCGTGCCCACCTTGTAAAATCGACAAATATGCAGGATTTGTTGGAGCTTCCGTGGAATCTGTTGCATGTGAGTCAATGAAGGGTGCTACAAACGTAGCTGTTGAAACAGATGATGGTATGACTGACATAACAGTAGCTTTTGATGGCACTTGGCAGAAGTGTGGCTACAGTTCTAAGAATTCTGTTGCTACGGTGATCAGTGTGGAAAATGGAAAGGTAATAGATTTCCAGGTTTTAACCAAACGTTGTTATAAGTGTACATCAGGGAATGAAGAAGTGCATATCTGCGACAGAAATTATGAAAGAACAAGTGGTGGTATGGAGGCCTCTGCAGTTATTGAAATCTTTAGTCGATCTGTGATCGAAAGGGGAATGTGCTACACTAATTTCTTAGTTGATGGAGACTCAAAAGCATATGACAGTGTAGTAGCCGCTCAGCCTAGTAGCCGCTCAGCCTTATGGTGATAAGATTATCACAAAACTGGAATGTGTTGGTCATGTCGAGAAGAGGATGGGCACCAGGTTGAGGAAGTTGAAACAAAGACTGAGAGACAAGAAACTTTCTGATGGTAAAACTATAAGGGGTAGGCTGACAGACAAAATGATTGATGAACTACAGCTATAAATAAAACTGATGATTGGTTGAAAGTGAAGTGGGCAGGATGGGCTACCTTCTTCCATAGCCTGCCAACTGATGAAAACTCAGTATACCACCTTTGCCTTCCTGGACATGATCACGGTACAATTAATGCAAAGCCCTGTACTCAAACAGTTCATACAGCCATAAACATTCCATCCCAGCAACAGTGATGCATATCATAAAAACTATTTACAGAGACCAGGCAAATCCTGAATTACTGAAGAAGTGTCTGCATGGTCAGACTCAAATTTAAAGTCGGTTGTTCAGTAATCTTATATGGACTCCCTTACCAAAAAACGTTTTTGTTGGAATGAAGACACTAAAGTGGGGGTCAGTGGTACTGTTATTGCTTTTAATGATGGCAATATTGGTAGGGTGAAATTGCTACAGGCTATAGGAATTTATCCTGGAGCAAACTGCATCAAAGAACTTGAATGGATGGACAAGGTTCGCATTGATAAAGCAGAGTATGCAGCACAGGTGGCCACTGAGTCCAGAAAGAACAAAAGAAGAAAGAACTTGGAAAAATATCAAGAGGATGATAGATAATATACGGCAGGGTGCTTCTGAGTGACTAAAAATAAAAAATCAAGAATGTATTAAGTGATTTACAGTCTTTTGAAACTTTAGAAGCCGTTCCAGAAAATTTACATTTTTTGTTGTATTTTTTAGTAAATATCAGAAAGCACTTCGAGTAGACTACTCAAATTTTAAAGGAGTTATAACATATATATCCTGAGTCTCTTGAAGTAAACGAAGAACATAATGTTATATATAATTTAAATTATTTAGGATAACGCACAAAAAAATCACAAAATATTTACTATGCATTTAAAGACTTGAATATCCAAAACCAGAGGCTGAAATGCGATTACTGTAGATTCAGTAGACTCAGAACCTACAGTTAACGTCCTGTAAAAGATTCATGTCAATGGCTACAGTGGTTCCTGAAACACAGGGAAGCCAAATCCCTAAATTTAAAATTGTCAGGATAGGGCGTTCCAACTCCGCTTCATCTCTGACCTCATACTGATTTCTATGTTTTTAACATTCTCGTGTTTTCGTTATCGAGTTGTTCATTCTCTCGCGCGTATGTGTGTATTAAATGCTAATAAAGGTTTCATACTAAAATCGCAACAATTCCATTACTTTCACGCCTTCTATTCTTTTATTGTCAATTGTCGTAGCTGTTCTGAAAGCTATATTAATAAAGCCGTGAGAAAGTCGCAAACGGATGTATGCGAACGTGTTGAAAAATATATGTAATCAGCAAAATAATGAATAAGCCGTGAAGGCAAATGTCATATTTGGGTTTCCCAGGTGAAATGTAGTTTAGGTCAGTTTACGACTAAATGTAAGTGGTAAATATTCCAAAATCACCTTCAATTTCACCTGCAGAAGTAACCTTATACAGCAGAGGCAATGCAGTCATCATCTGAAGATTTTCAAATGGCTCTGAGCACTATGCGACTTAACTTCTGAGGTCATCAGTCGCCTAGACCTTAGAACTAATTAAACCTAACTAACCTAAGGACATCACACACATCCATGCCCGAGGCAGGATTCGAACCTGCGACCGGACGTTATATTTCAGATGTGTTACGACCTGTGTCTCTACCCTTCATTCGATCCATGCGAAACCCTTCATTTCAGCAGGGTAATGCACAAACCGCATGTTAAAGGTACTGTACGGGCCTTTCTGGATACAGAAAATGTTCAATTGCTGCCCTGTCCAGCACATTCTCCAGAGTCTGACCAATTGAAAACGTCTGGTCAGTGGTGGCCGAGCAACTGGCTCTTCACAATACGCCAGTCACTACTCTTGATGAACTGTGGTATCGTGTTGAAGCTACATGGGCAACTGTACCTGTATACGCCATCCAAGCTCTGTTTGACTCAATACCCAGGCAATCAAGGCCGTTATTACGGCCATAGGTGGTTGTTCTGGGTACTGCACACAGGATCTATGCACCCAAATTGCGTGAAGATATAATCACATGTCAGTTCTAGTATAATGTATTTGTCTAATGAATACCCGTTTATCATCTGCATTTCTTCTTGGTGTAGCAGTTTTAATGACCAGTAGTGTAACTTTCCTTAATATGAGTCAGCCATAACATTGCAGCACGTAATGATATAAAAGTTTATTCCCCATTTCTGCACTTTGAGGTATACTAAGTTTCCATTTTTAATGGTTATTTTTGTTGATACCTTTTTTTTCTAAAGCAGATTTTTAATATTGAGTTGCGGCCTTTTATTTTGGGAACTTTAGTAACGTTTTTGTGAATATTTTGCTGGTTTGGTTTGTAACTCGTTGGATAATTTGCATGTAATGGTACGAATGTTTTATTTCAGAAATAGGTGACATCTGCATTAATTCAGTAACGGATAGCTATCAATCATTTGAAATAATAATAGTGTTCTGTACTTCGTGTTAAATGTAGTTACTGGGGCGCGAAACGTTTTCAGACATAACGGCTCAGTTATATTAAAACTGGCAATATTAGAGTGGTGCCTCTCTTGGAAAATTTTCTACGGATGCCCATGGCTGAGGGCCAGGCGGGTAAGGAAGAGTGAAGAGAATGGACTGGCTTCCTGTGTTGTGATCACACGGGCAGCGACTGACTACAGGAGCTCACTGGGAAAATTCAGGCAGTGAGAGCGGGGCTGCGGCCAGCCGAACAGATTGAAGAGTGGCGGATACAGATGACTGGAAAGAGAGAATAAATAATATTTTCCTACGAAAATGCTTAACGTACATGACAAACAGGCTACAGAAACACCAGATACCCCAGAGACATCTCATGATGAGACGAGTTCATGGAAATTGTAAGCATAATAATTATTCTAAGCACTAAAACTTAAAAAAAAAACAGTAATAGCTTTAATTACACTGTTTTATAAAAAGTAATAAGAAAATAACAAATTAAGCTATATGTACACATGGTGAATCATATGCATGCTGTTGATATCGGTGTCGGCCGGTGTGGCCGAGCGGTTCTAGGCGCTTCAGTCTGGAACCGCGCTCCTGCTACGGTCGCAGGTACGAATCCTGCCTCGGGCATGGATGAGTGTGATGTCCTTTGGTTAGTTAGGTTTAAGTAGTTCTAAGTCCAGGGGACAGATGACCACAGAAGTTATGACCCATAGTGCTCAGAGCCATTTGACCCATATTTTGTTGATATCGGTAATCACCACAATGTACTACTTTTACAGTGAAGCATATGTGTAAAAAATTTTACACAATTTCACGAAATTAATATATGAATTATTCTACGGCTATAAATTCTCATCGCAAATACGTATCGTGAAAACAGCATTAATGTCCCTGAACATTAGTTGATATTACTGATGTATGAGTAGACAGAAATCTGCTAGGTACGAATTATTTGTAAATTTATGGTTAACAAAAAAAGGTGGTCAGACATAACCTGGAAAGCATGTCACGATATAGCAGGATAAGTTTTACTGAGACATAATCAGCATTGACGTTTCCCAGTAGCATCACAGCGATCGCAAATTAAAGTGGCCCGGCAGGTACAATTAGTATCAGTTGTTCTCACAGCGTGGATAATAGTGGGGGCCACTGTTCCACTTTTGGCGGGGTTTCGATTCTTAATATTGTCCCAGGTCCAACTTTGTATTGGTCTCTCGTTAGGTTATACGAAACCGAAGGAACAACAGATTTGGCGACACCGTCTTTGGCAGGTTTCTTGAATTTGCGGTCACAATGACTTGATTTCGTAACTTCATAACTAACTTGGAGCAATGTATCGAATTTTTTCTTAACAATTATTTATCAGAAAGTCTGAAAAGCTATATTTATCAAGACAGCCTACCCTGCAAAACTCTTACAAGCTTCTTAGACTGTTTCTGACCACCCTGTATACACAGTGAAGAGCCAGATGAAGGCATGCATCGCAAACTTTATTCGCTACTTGGCTAATATTGTGTGAATATTTTAAAGAAGTCTCAAAGTGACCATAAGAATATTCCCTATGTTCTAGTATATTTGTATACAGTATGTAATCATCATGATCATCATCACCATCATCATCATTTAAGACTGATTATGCCTTTCAGCGTTCAGTCTGGAGCATAGCCCCCCTTATAAAATTCCTCCATGATCCCCTATTCAGTGCTAACATTGGTGCCTCTTCTGATGTTAAACCTATTACTTCAAAATCATTCTCAACCGAATCCAGGTACCTTCTCCTTGGTCTGCCCCGACTCCTCCTACCCTCTACTGCTGAACCCATGAGTCTCTTGGGTAACCTTGCTTCTCCCATGCGTGTAACATGACCCCACCATCTAAGCCTGTTATCCCTGACTGCTACGTCTATAGAGTTCATTCCCAGTTTTTCTTTGATTTCCTCATTGTGGACACCCTCCTGCCACTATACCCATCTACTAGTACCTGCAATCATCCTAGCTACTTTCATATCCGTAACCTCAACCTTGTTGATAAGGTAACCTGAATCCACCCAGCTTTCGCTCCCATACAACAAAGTTGGTCGAAAGATTGAACGGCGCACAGATAACTTAGTCTTGGTACTGACCTCCTTCTTGCAGAAGAGAGTAGATCGTAGCTGAGTGCTCACTGCATTACCTTTGCTACACCTCGCTTCCAGTTCTGTCACTATGTTGCCATCCTGTGAGAATATGCATCCTAAGTGCTTGAAACCGTCCACCTGTTCTAACTTTGTTCCCCCTATTTGGCACTCAATCCGTTTATATTTCTTTCCCACTGACATTACTTTCGTTTTGAAGATGCTAATCTTCATACCATAGTCCTTACATTTCTGATCTAGCTCTGAAATATTACTCTGCAAACTTTCAATCGAATCGGCCGTCACAACTAAGTCATCCGCATATGCAAGACTGCTTATTTTGTGTTCACATATATTAATCTCACCCAGCCAGTCTATTGTTTTCAGCATATGATCCACAACAGTGGAGACAGGTTGCAGCCTTGCCTTACCCCTGAAACTACTCTGAACCATGAACTCAATTTACCGTCAACTCTAACTGCTGCCTGACTATCCATGTAAAGACCTTTAATTGTTTGCAAAAGTTTGCCTCCTATTCCATAATCTCGTAGAACAGACAATAACTTCCTCCTAGGAACCCGGTCATATGCCTTTTCTAGATCTATAAAGCATAGATACAATTCCCTGTTCCGCTCATAACACGTCTCCATTATTTGCCGTAAGCTAAAGATCTGCGATGAAGAGTAGGCTGAAGTTCAAGACATTAGTCAGGAAGAATCAATACGCAAAGAAGTGGGATACGGAAGTACTAAGGAATGACGAGATACGTTTGAAGTCCTCTAACGTTATAGATACAGCAATAAGGAATAGCGCAGCAGGCAGTACAGTTGAAGAGGAATGGACATCTCTAAAAAGGGCCATCACAGAAATTGGGAGGGAAAACATAGGTAGAAAGGAGGTAGCTGCGAAGAAACCATGGGTAACAGAAGAAATACTTCAGTTGATTGATGAAAGGAGGAAGTACAAACATGTTCCGGGAAAATCAGGAATACAGAAATACAAGTCGCTGAGGAATGAAATAAATAGGAGGTGCAGGGAAACTAAGACGAAATGGCTGCAGGAAAAATGTGAAGACATCGAAAAAGATATGATTGTCGGAAGAACAGACTCAGCATACAGGAAAGTCAAAACAACCTTTGGTAACATTAAAAGCAACGGTGGTAACATTAAGAATGCAACGGGAATTCCACTGTTAAATGCAGAGGAGAGGGCAGATAGGTGGAAAGAATACATTGAAAGCCTCTATGAGGGTGAAGATTTGTCTGATGTGATAGAAGAAGAAACAGGAGTCCATTTAGAAGAGATAGGGGATCCAATATTAGAATCGGAATTTAAAAGAGCTTTGGAGGACTTACGGTTAAATAAGGCAGAAGGGATAGATAACATTCCATCAGAATTACTAAAATCTTTGGGGGTAGTGGCAGCAAAACGACCATTCACATTGGTGTGTAGAATATATGAGTCTGGTGACATACCATCTGACTTTCGGAAAAGCATCATCCACACAATTCCGAAGACGGCAAGAGCTGACAAGTGCGAGAATTATCGCACAATCAGCTTAACAGCTCATGCGTCGAAGCTGCTTACAAGAATATTATGCAGAAGAATGGAAAAGAAAATTGAGAATGCGCTAGGTAAAGATCAGTTTGGCTTTAGGAAAAGTAAAGGGACGAGATAGGCAATTCTGACGTTACGGCTAATAATGGAAGCAAGGCTAAAGAAAAATCAAGACACTTTCATAGGATTTGTCGACCTGGAAAAAGCGTTCGACAATATAAAATGGTGCAAGCTGTTCGAGATTCTGAATAAAGTAGGGGTAAGCTATAGGGAGAGACGGGTCATATACAATATGTACAACAACCAAGAGGGAATAATAAGAGTGGACGATCAAGAACGAAGTGCTCGTATTAAGAAGGGTGTAAGACAAGGCTGTAGCCTTTCGCCCCTACTCTTCAGTCTGTACATCGAGGAAGCAATGATGGAAATGAAAGAAAGGTTCAGGAGTGGAATTAAAATACAAGGTGAAAGGATATCAATGATACGATTCGCTGATGACATTGCTATCCTGAGTGAAAGTGAAGAAGAATTAAATGATCTGCTGAACGGAATGAACAGTCTGATGAGTACACAGTATGGTTTGAGAGTAAATCGGAGAAAGACGAAGGTAATGAGAAGTAGTAGAAATGAGAACAGCGAGAAACTTATCATCAGGATTGATGGTCACGAAGTCAATGAAGTTAAGGAATTCTGCTACCTAGGCATTAAAATAACCAATGCCGGACGGAGCAAGGAGGACATCAAAAGCAGACTCGCTATGGCAAAAAAGGCATTTCTGGCCAAGAGAAGTCTACTAATATCAAATACCTGCCTTAATTTGAGGAAGAAATTTCTGAGGATGTACGTCTGGAGTACAGCATTGTATGGTAGTGACACATGGACTGTGGGAAAACCGGAACAGAAGAGAATCGAAGCATTTGAGATGTGGTGCTATAGATGAATGTTGAAAATTAGGTGGACTGATAAGGAATGAGGAGGTTCTACGCAGAATGGGAGAGGAAAGGAATATGTGGAAAACACTGATAAGTAGAAGGGACAGGATGATAGGACATCTGCTTAGACATGAGGGAATGACTTCCATGGTACTAGAGGGAGCTGTAGAGGGCAAAAACTGTAGAGGAAGACAGAGATTGGAATAACTGAGGACGTGGGTTGCAAGTGCTACTCTGAGCTGAAGAGGTTAGCACAGGAAAGACATTCGTGGCGGGCCGCATCAAACCGGTCAGTAGACTGATGACCGATGGTCCTGACAACCTCTAAGAGGCCTAAACCCACATTGATTTTCATCCAATTGGTCCTCAACTAGTACTCGCACTTTCCTTTCAACAATACCTGAGAAGATTTTACCCACAACGCTGATTAAAGAGATACCTCTGTAGTTGTTACAATCTTTTCTGTTTCCGTGTTTAAAGATTGGTGTGATTACTGCTTTTGTCCAGTCTGATGGAACCTGTCCCGAATCCCAGGCCATTTCAATTATCCTGCGTAGCAATTTAAGACCTGACATTCCACTGTATTTGATGAGTTCCGACGTAATTTCATCCACCCCAGCTGCTTTATTGCACTGCAATCTATTGACCATTTTCTCCACTTTCTCAAATGTGATCCTATTTCCATCATCATTGCTATCCCATTCTACCTCGAAATCTGAAACATTACTGATCGTATTTTCTCCTACATTGAGCAACTCTTCAAAATATTCCCTCCATCTGCCCAAGGCATCCACAGGATTCACCAGCAGTTTTCCTGACCTATCCAAAATACTTGTCATATCCTTCTTACCTCTCTTTCGAAGACTGCTAATTACACTCCAGAATGGTTTTCCAGCAGCTTGACCCAATGTCTCCAACCTGTTTCCAAAGTCTTCCCAAGATTTCATCTTGGATGCTGCAATTGTCTGTTTGGCTTTGTTTCTTTCTTCAACATTACTTTCTCTGTCTACCTGTGTTCTAGAATGTAGCCATTTTTGATACGCCTTCTTTTTCCTTTTACAGGCTGCCTTGACTGTGTCATTCCACCAAGCTGTTTGCTCCTTTTCCAATGACTGTAATTGACTACATTCAACTAACTGGTACCTTTCTGAGATCGCTGTTATGTACTTGTGCCTGATTTCCTTATCCCGAAGTTTCTCCACTCTTTTCCTCCTACGTATGAAGCTGACCTCCTGCACTTTCGGCCTCACAATCCCAGTTTCACTGCAGATTAAATAATGATCAGTGACATGAAAGAATCCCCTGAATACATGTGTGTCCCTCACAGCCTGCCTGAATTCCTGATCTGTTATTATATAGTAAATGACAGATCTGGTTCCCCTGCTTTCCCAAGTATACCGGTGAATGTTTTTATGTTTAAAAAAGGAGATTGTGATTACTAAGCCCATACTGGCACAGAAATCCAAGAGTTGTTTCCCGTTCCTGTTGGCCTCCATATCCTCTCCAAATTTACCATAACCTTTTCATACCCTTCTGTTCCATTTTCAATCGTGGCGTTAGAATCACCCATGAGCAGAACACTGTCCTTGTCCTTTACTCTAACAACTACATCACTGAGTGCCTCATAAAAACTATCCATCTTATCTTGATCTGTCCCTTCACAATGCGAATATACTGACGCACTCCTAATTTTCTTGTTAGATACTGTCAAATCTATCCACATCAGTCGTTCGTTTACATACCATATTGCGACTACGCTGGCCTCCATTTCTTACCTGATGTAAAGCACTACACCCCATTGTGCTATTCCTGCTTTGACTCCTGACAGGTAGACCTTGTATTCTCCCACTTCCTCTTCTTTCTCACCCCTTACCCGAATGTCACTAACAGCTAAAACGTCCAACCCCATCTTACTTGCAGCCTCTGCCAGCTCTACCTTCTTCCCAGAGTAGCCCCCATTGATATTAATAGATCCTCATCTCATTACCATTTGTTTGCCAATTCGTATCTTAGGAGTCCCTCGTTTGTCAGTTAGAGGTGGGACTCCGTCACCTCCAAAGGTCCGAGGCGTTTTGCTCTGATTGTTGCCAGTATCATATTTAAAGTACCAGGGAAACTGGTTGCTAGCCTTACTTGCCCCGAGTCCCATTGGGTTTTAACCCTAACGGCTGAGGGACTAACCGGTGGATCTGGTAGTCTTTGCCGTATGAGCACAAAGGTGACCACGACTCAGAATGTGTCCGAGATGCCCAGCCTTATTCCAAAGTAACTGGTATCCCGACTGTTAGGACCACTTACTTGGCCACTTATACGTTGCCGGTGGTTCATGAGCTAGGACATGACTACAGGAACCCACACCATGAACCAAGACAATATGTATTATTCTTTAAAATTGAATTGTGCTCATTTATTTGATGTTTAACTGGGATTCATAAGCCAAGACATCAAAAAATGAAAAAGTGTTGAAAAGGACACCGAGTGAGGTGGCGCAGTTGTTAGCACACTGATCTCACATTCGGAAGGACGAGGTTCAAATCCGCTTCCAGCCGTTCTGATTTAGGTTTTCCGTCATTTCCTTAAATCGCTTTAGGCAAATTCCAGGATGGATTCTTTGAAAGGGCTCGGGGTATTTCTTCCCGATCTTTCCATAATCCGATGTGACCAATGCCTCACTGTTTGGTTTACTCACCGCAAACCTACCAGCCAACTAAAATGGTTGGCGTTCATCGTTGTTTGTTGGTGATTGCTGGGATATGGTATGATGGCAAATTAATTGTGCACTCAAAGCGATTTTAGGTTTGGGTAACCCTTTTAGTGAACTTTGAAAATTTTTTGAGGTACTACCTGATTGAAATTTCACAGTGCTCAGATTAATATCGTGATCACAAGTTCCGGACTCTAAACTCTGATAATTGAAATTATGTACGTGGTTTTTGGTGATTGCGGTATGACGTGAACTTCGAAATCGTCTGAATACTTGGAAGCAGGAATTAGAACTTATGTTTCAGTACAATTATTTTTTGCAACAGTGTGTGACGAACTTCTTAGACGTTTTGTCGATATAGTTCTTCTTCTTATTATTCTTCTCTTCATGTGTTAGGCGAAATTGCCTATTAACATAAGCATCGTCAATATAGTTACTGAGATTAATGTTGTTTAGTTTTGGGTAGTGACTAAGTGAGACACAGGACTTTCGAACTTCAAGTATTTACTGCTGATATCTCGAGTTTATGTGATGTTGCATGAAGTTTACTGGCAAAATCAGTACGTTAAACGCTCTTCTCCCACTACGTGAATGCATACCTTTAGTGTACAGTCAATCATTGTTGAACTACTGGGAAAAATGAATACCAGAGAGCTGTATTTTATTCATTTATTATGACTATTCGTTTCGGTCATAAAGCATCATATGGGAATGAAATAATGAACACTAATACTCACAGGTCATACAAATTTAGAGATGGAATCAAATTTACTGGTATATTCGTTACAATTGGGCACATTTAGCACAGCGAAAATTCTTAAATATGGATTGGAGGCCCACAAAACAGCTACCGAACTCTTTTGATATGTGCTAAATTTTTCGCCTCCATGGTTCATCAAGGGCAATTACGCATGCATCTCTGCCGCCCCTTTACCCTTTCGGAAGAAAAACTTCATCATCTGAAAATTGGTGACTTCCCCAGCAAAAGCTGCGGTCGTCATGGTCCATGATTTTTATTCCAAATGTTGATGTAGGAAGGCTGGAAGTGTATGGAAAGCGAAGCGTTCTACGATGTGGAAGGTGAACATTTTGGTGAAGCATCGTGCAGCACATACCGTAGGCCGCGCGTGTATCGTCTGTCCACGCGTGACGCAATTAGGCTGCCCGGCAGTCAGCGGCTCTCGGCTGCGACTCTTCCTTCCGCAGGGAATCCGGAGCTGCAGAGAAAGCGGGACGCGTTTCCCGGAAAATTCGGCCGCTCTCATTCTATTTGCCGTAACACGATTTCGTGAGGCTGTTCGGGAGCTCGCCCGAGATGCCGAATAGCAATCGCCTCTTCCGTTCTCCCTTCCCTCTGCGCTCCTCATCCCTTCTTACCAAATCTACTAGCCTCCCCGAGCCTTTCCCTCCATCCTGTAGTTGTCTGCAGCTACACGTACGTAAGATCGATGGAAAGTTAATAACGCAGTCTTAGAAAAAGAGAAACTATATAAAAAATAAAATTACATTGGTCACCGTTGCCACCTATATTTCTGCACTAATAATCACTATGAAATGTATGGCAGAAGGAGTGATTTATTATAGCATCTGTGCGGATTTCTCCTGTTTTCAGCCAAAGATGTCGTATGGGACTAACAACCACATCCATGTGAGCTATCATCAGTCTGATTTTACTTTCAGCATCTCTTTGCGTCCAAACGTTATGATATCAAGGAACATTCGTAACTTATATCATGAACATAATTTGGTAGTATTTTCTTCTTAGAGTAACTGTCAACTAATATGAACCAAGATTTCATTCATCCTCTTTCGTAATTCATACCGATACCGAACCCGTAAGTCTACAGTGACTATGGGATATCAGTACATTTTCTGTCAGGTACATTATTGCTCACTGGAAATGTGTGTATGGAGAGGAAGCTTCACGTCCTCCTAGCGGTTCAGGTGGACTCTGGTATGGTCTTGAGTATCCTTCGTCCGCAGGTGAAGTACGCCTCATTGTGGAAGCCAGGATGCCTGCTCCATTGCTTTTTTGTGCGAATACATCTGCTACCTGCCCAAGTGCTGGGCAGCGAAAGCCCCATCCACGATGCCATCCTCTCAGGATAATTTGGACGCGATATTTTACTATTTCTGTCCTAACTTCAAAGGCCAAGACACCGCAACGTCAAGGGGGAGCCCAGGAGCGTTGGTTCTGCCTCACGTGATAAATTATACTTTTATTCAATGAGATATTGCAGTACCACATAGTACATGGTGTGATGGCTCGACCAATCAAGGTAAAACTGATTCAGTAGATTGCTAAACGTGTGATGGTAAAATATGGGTCTTTAATGTGAAAAGTGGGAAGTTTGTTGTACTTTTCTAAATTTTGTTACACTTTTCGCCCATTACATTACAATAATTTGGAGTCGTCCTCTCCATGTTGAAATTCTGAAAGTTTGGGAGTTTGTCAGGCTGAAGCAATTTTCCGCGTTTAAGGATGGACCATTGGAGGAGTTGGGAGCTGACCACCATCTGGGGCTGGTTAGCACATCTTGTTGATCTAGACAAGATGTGCGAGTTTGATACGCACTCTGAGCAGCTCGCCTCCCCTTTGTTTCAGTTATGCTGAGTGACTGATTTGATTCCTGTTTGTATTTTGTTTCTTCATATTTTACTTCTGAGTTGCACAGATCATTCTGGAGGCACTACATTCTTCAGGTTTCTTCATCTTGTACAAGTGAGTTGCACAGAGCATTGTCTATGAGCTTCATTCTCCAAGGTGTGTTGCTTTTATTTGCTGCTTCCCTTAGTACTAGCATCACTTTTTATTAATGCTTTTTGTAACTAAATGAATATTCCTCTTAGATAACTTTTTATCAGCTGTTGTGGAACTTGAGTTTAAATAAAATTGTGTTAAATGTAGCCAGGACCCTAATTTCAAGATCTTGAACTTCTCCTACAGCTTTCCTGGTTAGAAAACCGATTAAAAATACCTACAGGTATAACCTGGTATAGTACAAAATTGTGGTTTGCTGTGCCGGTGTTATAGTTTGTGTACAGTAACTAAATTAGATGAAAGGATGTTGCATATTTCATTTTCTAATACCAAGGATGGCAGTCCAGTCGACAACACAAGGACTATGACTTAACACTACACTGTCCAACGAAATAATTAAAGTGGACATAAATCAGTCATCGAAGTGTAACGTGCCGAAACTACACTTACGACCTAAAACATAATCATCACCTGCTTGGCAGTGAAGTGATCTGCCTTTGAAACGCTATACACCAGCGGTTATATGTGGGGTGGATTCGACAAGTCCTTGGCAGGTATGTCGCACCATGCACTACAGGCCACTGGCGATGGTGTCTGACAGCTTCTATCGGCTTCACATCAAGTGAAATTGATGGCCAAGACATCAAATTATTTCGCTCCTCGAACCAACGGAGCACGATTCGTTTCTCATGACACGGTTAGCTGTCAAATGGTTCATATGAATTTGAGCACTATGGGACCTAACATCTGAGGTTATCACTCCCCTATATCTTAGAACTACTTAACTAACCCAAGGACATCATACACATCCATGCCCGAGGCAAGATTCGAACCTGCTAGCGTAGCGGTCGCGCGGTTCCACCCTGAAACGCCTAGAACCACTCGGCCACAACGGCCGGCGAATAGCTGTCCTACTGGAAGATGCTAACGTTGTGGTAGATGACATCAAGCATGGTCCACATGGATTACTAGTACAGGGTGCGTGAAATCCCAGGTGACTGTCCCTCATAACATAATACTGCCCTCTTTGGCGTGTGCTCTTGGCGCGGTGCATGTTTCGATTAGCCGTTCTCGTTGATGTCAGCTTATCCAGACACGCCCACCACCTGATGCAACAAGAAATAGCTCTCATCCGACAAGAGCACATTTTCACATTCATCCATGGTCGAAGATCGATGATCCCGTGCCCACGGCATTCGTAACTGATGACGTAATTGGGTGAATATAAGAACATATGTGGGACCTCTGCTGCAGCGTGCCATGACCAACAATGAACGCTGTACTATTCGCTCCAAGATACTTGTAACTACTCCAGTACTGCACTCTGTCATCAGACCTCCTATAATGCTTCATGGAGTGGGTAAGCCTCCGACGTCCATATCCAGTGATGAGTCACGGACGCCCAACGACTTGTCACCTTCTCGAGGGTTCTGCGACTTTCATCCGCTTTATATGGACCCTCACGACAATGGTACATGAACCGTTGGAGAGGCTTGTCGTTCTTGACACGCTCATTCCCAAATTCTGGGCAATAAAAATCATCCCTTTACCAAAGTCGATAATGTCAGTGTATTTCACCATTTAAGGCCTGTATCGGCGATAGAATATATCTTCTTTCAACTCTGTTGCGCTCACATACTTTCCTTACCGCTAACAAATGGCTTTCAAATTTTGGTGAGCCGCAATCCTGACGTTTGTATCACACTTCGAGGCTGAAGAGGATAGCTGCTTTCACTTCTTGATCTTTGACTCAGGAGGAAGTATGATAGAAAGATGGGACATACTTCTATGAATTGCCAGCTTGTGGTTATGAGTTCCCAGAAGCTGATAATTGGCACCACATGACTCACCGTTAGAGGATACTCTGCTTCATAGGGCCCTTGTTGTCTCTGTCTGGAAATTTGGCAGCTTAGGACACACTGAAGTTACTATTCACCAAAATGGACATAGTGGGTATCAATTTAGTCATGCATTGTGTTATCGAACAACCTTAGAACGTAAGAGTGTTAAAAATAATGATATGGCGTCTAAGTATACAGTTTTATTGCCTTATGAAGGTGATACTTCTAACAGGATTGGTCATTCTTTTAAGAAACACGACGGATAATATGTGTTTCACCGTCTAAGACTAGCGCGCTTTTAGAGTTGATCTGAGTAAGTTGAGTATCCACCATATACCTGGCAACTGTCGCATGTAATACTTCGAATACAGCATCACGACCGTGAAGATCAGTAGTATAGAGCGCAATAGTCA
Organism: Schistocerca serialis cubense; assembly: GCF_023864345.2. Lineage (NCBI taxonomy): Eukaryota > Metazoa > Arthropoda > Insecta > Orthoptera > Acrididae > Schistocerca > Schistocerca serialis. The sequence goes on from NC_064644.1 coordinate 232,221,010, forward strand.
CACACGGTAACAACAGCCGAGTAAATCGGCGACTGGTAGATACTGCCAAGGCAGCTATCATCCAATGGAATATAAAAACACTGAGTTCATGACGTATACATAAATGTATTGGAATTCATTGATATTATGGAAGAAAATAGAGGACTTTCCTTAAAATATGATTCGCTTGGAATCCTGGGCTCTACCAGAGAAGTAAGTGAGGGACACAACGAGCGCTGCCTGTTCACTCGTTTTCAGTTTTCACTTTCGATAAGGTCTAACGTTGGTTATCTGTAGTTGCGCAGTGGCATTTCTTTACGGTGAGTGTTGGTTTCTGCTTACACTATGATTTTGTTCGTGAGGGACGTAGTGGTGTACGGACGTCGACCCGGAGTTTACGTTCCAATGTATAGCGATCTCTCATTTCATCTGTACCTTGTAAGTGATAAGTGGTTGACTTCTCGAAGTAAGGGAGGTAATCGAGAATTTTACCACACTACATTACCGTAAGTTATATGAACATTGGTACGCCAATACGAGCTCAATTTCCACAAGAATTATGGTTTGCCAGATAAGTAAATTAATTTCGTTTCTCAGATTCTTATAGAAGCACAAAACATTTTGTTATTGTTCTGTTTGTGTCTCGCCTCGTATGGCTTCACATGCAACACCTTTATTAAGCCGAAGATTATACCTGATGCCCAGTATCGGTACGTCCAACCGAAGTCACTTCTCAATGAAGCACATGGACTGATGGTTGGCTCTGAGCACTATGCGACTTAACTTCTGAGGTCATCAGTCGCCTAGAACTTAGAACTAATTAAACCTAACTAACCTAAGGACATCACACACATCCATGCCCGAGGCAGGATTCGAACCTGCGACCGTAGCGGTAGCTCGGTTCCAGACTGCAGCGCCTAGAACCACACAGCCACTCTGGCCGGCACACATGGACTGATCATCAATAGCGATGCACTTGCATACTGGCCCCATGCGGCTTTGCGTGTGCGACACATAAACCCGTAGCCATAACCTGTCATTACTCTCCTTTTAACATCTCCCTGGTATTACATTTGGATCATAGAAGACCATGTGCTATCCACTGGAGTTGACAATGGATTCATTTTGCAACACCATAGCTTAGACAATACAAACCTTTTGTTGATTCATTTAGCTTTCTATTTTGTTCTACATCCCATCGTTGAACTTCTGTAATTAGTGTACGATTTATTCGATACTATAATGAAGAGTAATCTCTGTAATATGCACAATATGAGCTAATGATCTTTTGTCTTCCTCATATAATCTCTTTGAATATCTTTAAAATTAAATAATTTTATTTAAATAATTTTGTGTAGAACTACCAATATATGCAAATGTCCTGTTTCATTTAAAATGTTTGTTTGGTGTTATGTAAATTACTGACCATCAGTTAGGGTTCTTAGTTATTTTGTATGTAAAAGCTGTTGTGGTTCCCCTCGGGAATGGAACTGTGTAGCGCGCGCAAATTGTGGTTGGCCTAGGTAGAAAAGGTGGAACCAAGAGTCAGTCGGGGTGCGAGCTACCAAACTGCCAACTGCTCATTTAAAAGTTGTATATTGTGCTTGTGCTGAGAGAGGCTTTCCGTGCCGCTATCCAATGCCTCGGATGGATGGATAAAGAGATGGAAGTATTCTGGAATTGACATCTATCACCGCCACCAAGAAATAACAGAGTCGAGCAATTCTACCTGCAAATCCACCAATCAATATGGAGTCGCCACCAAATTGCGCAATCACTGAAATGGAAAACTATAGTAATGAACAGTGAAGGATCAGATGACTGGATGTGTTAGTGTGCTCAAATATAGGGTAATTTATAACTGAATTTATGCACCTACCTCGATTTTTCCTTACCATAACACCTCTCAGGTTCCTCTCTGTTTGAACTAAAGTGATTACCGAGTGTCCTTTATTGATAGCAATAGAGGGTGCTAAATTTAATATTGTTTGTTGAAAGGATCTTACAAATATATTAAACTTGTTTTTCACTGTAGTAAAAGTTCAGAACTGCAACTGTTGAGAGTTATATGTTCCTGCTTGTTATGTACTTGTTTCTCTAGTGTGTTGAAAGTGTGTTTAGTCTGCTCTGCTACAGTGGTCAAGATTAAGGGCCCTCGTCCATTGAAAGTAGTTCAAATGCACAAAGTTACTTAATTATAGAAAGTCTTAATTACTTTTGCTATTCAAGTCAAATTCTGAAAAATATTGGGTTCCTCTTGTGTATTAAAAGTGCATATTAATGTTGTAACAGGATCCGTAGTTTGCCTATTGTGCTCATGCTACATAACGATTAACAGAAAGACAACTATCTATGAAAACAGTAACTTCTTTATTCAAAAGACAATGGGAAGTAATCTTTTAGCGAATTCCATTTAATTTTCATTCCAAATAAAAAGGTGTTTAGTAGTGAGAGACTTAATCTATGCACAATAACTAATTTTGCTGTACACCATATCTATATTTCATGTCAGATAGGAATATGTTTGAAAAGTGATATTGAACTTATGTCAAATTTTTGATTCTAAAGTGCACTGTAATAGTAATGTTATTGAAACCACTCAATTGGACTAAGCCCTGAAGATAGTAGTGTGTATCGTTATCTGTTATATTTACGCAAATAGTTTGTTCTGCTCTAGCTGTCAACTCCATTCTTAACGTTAACATATGCAGTTATTGAAACCACTCAATTGGACTAAACCCTGAAGATAGTAGTGTGTATCGTTATCTGTTATATTTACGCAAATAGTTTGTTCTGCTCTAGCTGTCAACTCCATACTTAACGTTAACATATGCAGGTGTCAGAGTTCATTGCACTCGCTTGTGGCAAAATATGGGTTGTGTTTGTCCGTTAAAGTTACTCATACCTACTTTCTTAAACAAGTATGTTAATCATTCTCATGCCTAATCAGGCTGGCGACCGTTTTCTTTATTCTTTGAACAGGGTGGATAAGTAATATATTGTTTGTTACTGTTTGAATATTTACGTAATTTTGAGTTTCACTTTCGATAAGCCAACACCGATAGGTACAACACGGTCAACATAACAAAATTCTTCTCAGAGGGTAACACTGCTCTGTGGCTTTATACCATAATTGCTTGAGTAAAAATAATTTCATTGTAAGAACTGCCTCCAATTTTAAGGTTATGTTATAGTAGAAGCGGACGGTAGTGTTATAATTTCGGTTGTCTCCAAATTCAACTATGTTTCTCTTCGTCCCTGCCGGGGGATGTGCAGCTCTTTTTTTATTTTAAATTCGAGTCAGAAGTATTGGAGTACCTTTAAAGTAAACATAGCTACAGAACGTATAAAGTAAATTACATACTGCAGCATATGTCTTAGACAACAAAGGTTATTTTTTATAGTTTAGGGCAGAAGCTGTCTTACATTCACTTTCGCTGGCTCTTAAGGGATTTAAAGACGTTTTTGCGGAGATCGTTGGCTAAATCTGACGGTTTCTTTCGAAGTTTATTACGCCCCCAGAAGAAATATTTCAGTTGATCGGTGAAAAAGAAAGTAAAAAATGTTCTGGGAAATTCAAGCACAGAATACAGTTCATGTACGAACGAAATAATCTGAATGTGCAGGGAAGTTAAGGCAAAATGGTTACGTGAAAAACATGAGGAAATCGAAAAAGAAATGATTATCAGAATGACTGACTAAGCATATAGAGAAGTAGAACTAGCTCTACTGAAATGAAAAGCAAGGGAGGTAGCGTTAAGAGTGCAATGGCAATTCCGCTGTTAAATGCCGAAGTGAGAGCTGATAGGTGGAGGGAAAACATTGAGGTCGTCTGTGGAGTTCTTGTCTAATGACGTGATAGAAGAAGCAACAGGAGGCGCCAGGGAAGAGATAGAGGGATCCAGTATTAGAATCAGAATTTACAACGGCTTTGCAAGACTTAAATCAAATAAACTGAAGGTATACAATACATACCATCGGAATTTCTAAAATACTTGGAGGAAGTGGCTACAGAACGATTATTTACGTCAGTGTCTACAATGTATGAGGCTGGCTATATACTATCTTCCACACAATTCCCGATATTGCAAGAGTTGAGAAGTGCGAGAATTACCGCACAATCAGCTTAACAACTCATGCATCCCCAAGTTACTTACAAGAATAATATATAGAAGGATGGAAAAGAACTTGAGGATCTGTTAGATGACCATCCGTTTGGCTTTAGGAGAGGGAAAGGCACAAGAGAGGCAGTTCTGACGTGTAAGATGATTATGAAAGCAAGACTGAAGGAAAAGTCAAGCCACGTTCATTGGATTTTTCGACCTGGAGGAAGCGTTCGATAACGTAAGCTGGTGCAACATATTCAAAATCCTGAGAAGAATAGGGGTAAGCTATAGGGAAAAACGGGTAATTTACAATATGTGCAAGAACCAATAAGACTGGAAAGCTAAAAATGAAGTATTCTAATGAAAAAGGGTGGACAGAAGAGAGTTAGTCTTTCCTCCCTACTCTTCAATCTGTACATGGATGAAGGAATGGCGGAAATTAAAGAGTGCTTTTCAATTCAGGGTTAAAGAATATCAATGATACGATCCGCTGATGACATTGCATTCCTCGTGGAAAGTGAAGAAGAATTACAGGATCTGTAAGCGGAACGAAATGTCTAATGGATACAGAATATGGATTGAGAGTAAATAGCAGAAAGACGAAAATAATAAGAAACAGCAGAAATAGGAACAGCAAGAAATTTAACATCAGAGTTGGGGATTACGAAGTAGACCATCTGAAAGAATTCATCTAATTTTTCAGAAAAATATCTCTTGACAGAAGGAATAACGAGGATACAAGCAGCAGACTAGAACTGGCTAAAAGGGCGTTCCTGGCCAATAGTGTCTGTTAATATGAAACATATGTATGTATGAGGAAGAAATTTCTGAGAATGTGGGTTTGGAGCACAGTATTTTATGGCAGTGAGACGTTAAGGATTGAAAAACAGGCACAGAAGAAAACAAAGCCTTTGAGTTGTAGTGCTACCGAAGAATGTTGAAAATAAGGTGGATTGATAAGATAAGGAACGAGGAGGTCATCCGCAGAATCAGTGAAGAAAACACTGACAAGAAGAAGATGGGACAGGATGATAGGACATGTGTTAAGACATCAGGGAATGTTACTAGAGAGAGTTATGGAGGGTAAAAGCTGTAGAGGAAGAAAGAGATTGGAATACATCTAGCACGTAATTGAGGACGTAGGTTGCAGTTGCTGCTCTGAGATGAAAAGTTTGATCCAGGCTAGGAACTCGTGGCGGATTGCATCAAACCAGTCAGAAGACTGATGACTGAAAAAAGATCTCCACCTTATGTTACGTTTGGTTGTCATATATATGTGTTGCTCTGAGGAAGCTGTTGCTGTTAATCGGAGTAATGAACTTACGCAACTGATTGATTTACAACACTTAGAAAGCAAAAAAGTAAGGAAAGTTGTAATTTTATGTTCTTAGGCACAATACCAATAAATAAAGTTCATTAATTCCTTACTGCGACCAGCACAGGGAAACCACGTAAACCAACCTGAGTGTCGACTCATTTGTTTAATGTTGAATATTCTCACGTATTGTTTCCATATGCTGAGAAGATAGCGACAGGTTTCTTTTACTCTGCGGTTAATTCCTCTGAAGGAAACTTAGTGGAGAGCCGAGCAAAGTGGATAAGCTAAGGCATTCCTATTTTTTAAGCTGTGTAGCAATAGATGGAAATACAAAAATGTGACTGGTTATAATCTGTTTTTACTGATGTATAATACCGAATAATTTAATTACCTTAGTATCAAATTAAGAATTTATACAATTCAGTTTTCACAAAGCAGCCACTTTTCTCTAAATGAACCGTCAAACTGATCAGATAAACAAAAAATAAGTGATAGAGGACTGTTTTAAAAAATAAATAGGTAAATAAATATATTTTATTCTGAAACATGATTCTAATTTAACTATTTATACGTATCACAACTGTAGGTCAGTCTGCACTCCGCAACTCCTGTACAGAGTTCATGAACCCAGAGGGAGAGCTAAATCAATTGCTTTCAATTTAAAAATTATTCTTCGTAGTACATGACTCTCAGTCTTCATCGCTGTCTTCAAGAAGATCTCTTTCAGGGTTGGGTTTTCCAGCATTTCACACTCTCCTTGTTACTCCCTTTCGTCTCTTCGTCTGTGATTTTCTGATTCCACCCTTTTGCTCCCTTTTTCTTCTCTTTCATTATTTGCCAAGCCTAGATTGTTTTTATAAGGACATGCTGTAAGTATCACTGCGGAGCCCTTGCTTGGCTGCTTCTGTTAAATTTTCTAAACGTGGCCAGAAGCCATCGACTACACGGACACTTTCCCCACACTAACGCCTTTCCACAAAGCTGCATTCCTTCCAATAGCATACCCGAAATTCCTATAACTAAATTAGGAATATGGAATGAAGACACAACGCTTTCAGAACAGTTTCATTAAAACAAATAAGTCACATTCCCTGTCCACAATTAATTCCTAAATGGACCACTTACCTTCCATTAGCTAAAACAAATCCACACAGCTTATGATAACTCAGAGGAGTGGACATAAGGCATGTTAGACTTCACTCTTTTGTATCGGTTGTGAATAAATAGTTGCCACTATTGAAGTTCCAACCCTAGTATAATCTAGTGCAGCAAAATAAAATATAACATCATATAGAGGATAACATGAAACTGTGCCTCGTATAATTGTAATCTGTTACTAGTTCTAGTGTACCACATGAACTTTTCGTTATTACATCAATACTGTTTTATGTTATAGACTGACTAGCACATCTCGTTAGGCGGCCCCAATGTAATCTTTTGTAGTTCGGAAATTGTAATGTGATTTGTGATAGCACATAAGGGATGAAACATGATATGGAAATTTAGATTATCTGCTTTTAATAAGATAGCTCATGTGAGAATAACTAACATAATAAATCACCAGTAGCTAACTTATCTATCATCCATAAATAGAATGTTTACCATATCACGACAGCTGTGCCTGTACTTCGAAATGACAGTTTTCTGTATGAGTAGGGTAATGTACGTATTCATGTACATGATTGTATTGTTTTTGTGCCACATACATACAGTAATACGATGTATACCTATCCACATTTAGCTGGTATGTAATTAACTATGAAAAGAAGTGTGAAATTTAAAACATGTAAGAAACTGGTATAGTAAAGCACATGAGCATGTGAAAGCTTGTAAATTATTGATGTATAAATCACACGGCATGAAAATGACTGACAGTTGAAAGTTGCACGAATAGTAAACAGATTCCAGCCTACTTGGGTCCTCAAAACACGTTGACGCTGTTGACCCCCACAACAACAAAACTTTAAGAAATGTTCTTTATGTAGTTATTGTCTAGAGAGCTGCAGCAGCGAGCTCTAATTTTTTAATAGAAATAAATAGCTGATATGTTTAAACCAATTATGGACAAGTCCATTCAAATGATATGTCCAGCTATTTTACGTAGACAGCTACAAGTGTTCATGGTTTTGGGTGTGGTGCTACACGTAATTCGTTGTGTTCAGCTGCATGTTCTGGTTGCAGAATGTTCATTTAAGTGAGGTTCATAACTCAGTGCATCTTTTAAATGACCTACGGACAAGCTGTAAAATTGCTGTGTTGCTTGACGTCATACTCGATTGAGATTTGGAACGCCTTCTTACACTGTCACATACGTGATTCGATCCGTCACGGATACTGACACAGTCGAAACATGGCGTAAATATCCCCTGACTACCTAGAAATATTGCTCATGTTTCGTGAATGTCGACACGCACCAATCAAGCATCCTTGAAACCAGCAACCTGGAAAACGCCTTATTCAAAATAACCTGGAGGTCATCCTCAGATCCACGTACCTTCTGGTGAAGAGTAATCATATTGTACCGGATCGAATTGTGCACCACTTCTATAAAATACATATTTCTTGTCCTACGCGATGATTAATGTTCAAGGTGCTTCTCAAAGACATATTGTCAGCTATGAGGAGGAGGAAGGAGGAGATTAGTGTTAAACGGCCATTTGGCCGTGTCCTTCCAGAGGAACGATCCCAGAAGTTAAACCTAAAGCGGATTAGGGAAATCTCGGGAAACCTAGATCAGGACTGCTGGACGTGAATGTGAATGGCTGCCCTCCCGAATGCGAGTCACTGCTAACCACTGCGCCACCTTCCTCGGAATCAGCTTTGAGTCATGAGTGTTGAGGTACAGATCTTCTGAAGACAACGTTGAATATGAGACAGCTTTTTTCTCACATTTTGTGTACGTGGAAAGGAGGATTAATGTTGTAAGGTAGGTTGCAGCGTGATGTTTTATTTACCGATGAATATACATGGAAGACCATTACTTCTCAGACAGTCATGACTCTGTATTTGTTGCGGACCGTTTGTAGAAAGTTCTTAAAGAGAATTTGTCTTTAATATGTGGCTGCAAGTTTCTGACAATATACTGCTACAGTTCAAGGAAGTTGTTTATATCATGACATTTAAACATGAATTTAACATTATTAATGCAACATAATATTTAGAAATGACGTAGAGGGTTTTCTAATGCATTTTTACAATAAGCTGTTAATGAATTATTTTGTATTTCAGTATCGCAACAGAAAGAGTTTCCGGAAAGTGGAGCTCAGATGACCTGCATTTACCTGAATAGTGAAACCAATTGGGGATCTTTGTTAGAAATTATCAGCAGACAGCTGCACAAAATAATTTTTCTTTCTTTTCCAGCTTCAGGCACTTGGTACCCTTCTTCAGGATATTAGAATTGTCGTATTATTAGCGAACATCAAAAATAAGCAGTTGTATACAGCGTATTACTGTAGTCACATGAATATGGTGTAAGGAAACTAAACAACAAATTTAGATATCGTGATAGGACTTGGAAAATAAATTTATTAATCAATTTCCATACCATTGGCGAAATGATAAGTTGGAGATATTTTAAATGCCATGGGCCATATACAGCTATTCCACACCTTAAATAGTCTCCATAATAATACCAGCCCACCTATGAATTACAAGATGATGCAACCAATATTAATTACTTAGATTTGTCCATCAACATCAAAGAAAAAAGATCTCGTTATGTATATTACAGAAATCTACTAGTACTGATAATAGTATTTGTAGTACTGCTTGTCATCCAGAATGCCTTGAAATTATTATTTTAACTCTATAATTGGTAGAATTATGCAGATTCCACTCTCAGATGATGCTATTGAGGGACAGTTGGAGAATCTGGAATATGTGGCAGCTAATATTGATAATGATCCAAATTTAGTACAGTTATTATTTAAACAAATGACTCACACATCTAAACAGTCCACTTTACTTTATAATATAGGGAAACCGAAATACATAGTTACTACTTCTCTTGGCAATATTTGTTACCAAATGACTTACCAGCTTAAAACATATGGTATTACAGCAGCCTTTTGTACTAAGAATAAAATTTGTCAGTGGCTTGTTCAAAATGAGCAGTCAACAAACAACGCATCGAATAAATGTAGCATTTATCACATTGACTGTGAAAACTGTCCAGCTAGGTACTTTGGCCACACTGAAGGAGCATTTAAAACCAAACCATTTAAAACCAAACACCTACCAAACAAAGAAAAAGAAAATCCATAAAACCAACTTTAAGTTAAAACCACATAGATAAAAATCATAGCGCTCTGACTATTGATAACTCAGACATTTTACACTTTGTTGATAAAGGAGACGAAAGGAAACTACCAGATGAGAGGAAGTACAGAAACAATCAAAGACACATGACTGTCTTTAAGTAAATGAAAAAAGTTTTGAAAATTTAGATCCTACATCTACACATCTAGGAGGCTTTTAATTAACTGTTTTAAATTTGTAACACTTATTAAACAGCAATACAGGTAGAAAATCCCACCTAGTTTCTCTCGTTATAACATTATAGTATCATGCTGCTTACATATAATTATTCCCGACATGCGCTAATAATGCGGTAATTCTAATCTGCTTACTAAGGGCACTTGGTTCCTGAAACAGACAAACAAATAAAATTCTTTTGTGTAATGGTTTCTGATTTTTTCAACAAATACACTTACAGTTTGCTGAAGAAGGACAAGATGTACAAAGTACTAAACAGGGATTGTGGATTAAATGATAATGCACGCATAGAAAACGTGCTTAAGTTAGCAACTACGCGACATACTGGAAATAGAAACTAAAATGCGAACTTGGGTATAATTTTTTTTTCTTGGCACAGTACACTATATTCTAACGAAGTTGAAAGCTAATTACAGAAGCATTCTCTTATATTTGAAGATACGATGTTCAATATGAGCATCTGAGACTACAAAATCTAGCATTCCCCATTCCAGAAGCAAAGTGATTGCCCCTTAATATCAGTGCACAAGAGACTGTGGCAGGCAAAAGTTGGACTGCAGATGTCCACCCAGGAAATATCACAGAATCTGAGAGAAATGGTGACAGCTACTAGCAAACCTCCAAGGATTAGCCGAGGAGAATGTGAGTTGACGGGGAGTCCATGCGAAAACTAAAGTAAAACAAACCGAAACAGAAGAAATCCAGAACTGCAGTTCCACCTGTGGAAAGGAAGTGCTTTTGAAACTCTCCGGGGAAGCCACCACAGAAACTAATTATTAGAGCTGAGTAATAGTGTACAGAGCAATGCAATGCCAATGGCATGAAGGACACGATCAGATGCATGAAAAGCAAAATGTGGATTCATGAAACCTGTGAAGAGATTGGGAATGGAGTGAAAACTTCTATTGCTGTGCCTATAAATAGCGTTAAAGCAATTAGAAAATGAAAGATTTCCTTGAACTTTGTCGAGTAGATATATCTAAGCACAGGGACATAACGTGCAAGGGCGATACAATTTCTGCAACCACTAGTACAAATTAGCAAATTAGATTCGTAATTGCAAACGTTTAGATAACTAAGTGCAGCGTGTTCATTTTCTCATAACTGCAACTATTTAAATCAGATACCAATAACAACACCCTACTGGTGAATCCGGCACTGTTTAAATAATTATGTAACTTACTATATAGGCTGTAATAAATAAAATCTCTAAAGAGGTACAATTTAGGCTACTACCTCCCACTGTGAAGCGAAAGCAGTCAACAGGACTATGAAATGGTTGCACGCCCTGCTGACTAGATATGTTGTACAGTAATTAGGTACCTAGATCCGGGGATAACCGATATCAAAAGTCTAAACCTGGTATCCTAACGAAAAATCGAGTGATCCGATGACGTCTTCCGTCATAACGTTTCCTCTTCGATAGCATCGTAAACTGTGGAAAAGGACATCAAGTAAGTCGCTTGTGGAAGAACAGAAGGGGAAATTACTTTCATTTTATACAGGGCGACGAAGAGGGAGAGTGTGGAAAGCTACGATAAAGGGTGAAAATTTTTGCGTGGCCCTCAGGAATAATTTTAATCGTGGTATCTCTGGAACAGTTACTCGTAAATTAGGCTGTCGGACAGTTCTCCGCCGACGCAGTTTCCTGGCCTCGCCGCAGGCGCCTAAACACTCTCTCCGCCATATCGCATTCGTTACCGCGCCACTTCGCGAGAGACACAACTGGTTCTTTTTCTCATCGGCCGCCGTCGCCAACGCCGCCTTTCCCACTAAATGGAAGTACTTTGCATTCCCCCCACTCTTGAGCGTGTGTGTATGTGTGTGTGTGTGTGTGTGTGTGTGTGTGTGTGTGTGTGTGTGTGGGTGGGTGGGTGTGGAGGCGTGTGTATAGACGTGGGGATATGGAGGGCAGCTAGGCTGCCGAGAGGAGGATGTGGAAGGGGAGGAGGTGCACGAATAACAGCAGGCGGCCAGCTCCGGCGGCGATTAGCATACCCCACGCGCCGTCCGTCTCTCGCGCTGGGCTTGTTGTAGCAGTGGGGCACGCGGGCTGGCCTACACTAAAGGGGAGCACGCCGACGCGCGCGGTCTCTCTCGTCCGTTTAAAGCCGACAGACTGCGGCACACGTCTGCCGACCTCTGCGAGATCGTTCCGCCAGTCTTTCGCGACCAACAGTAACGTCACTACATGAGTTAGCTCGGCTGCCAAACTGTTCTTCAACTATACCAACAACAGCGAACGAAAGCATTTCCTGTGGAGGTACACGCTAACCTCTAAAAGCTTCGCATTCCATTATTTATGTGAATAGTACCACTCATAATACGTCAACATCCTCCTCAGATCTATGGCTATTGCATCACACAGCAACAGCGCCTATTGGATCATTAAAATTGCGTCCAAATGATGATAACTTGCAGTTATTTTTCTGATGGTAACGCGTTATAAGTTGAAATAATAGTTCTACATCATCGTCAGCAAAAAGTAACTCAATAAGATTTCGATATTTTCTATTTGTCTGATGATATTCGCTTCCGGTGTTGGAAATTAGTCAAGTGATACGTGACCTGTTGCAGTTTATCTGTACAGTAATATAACAACAATTATTCATTCGTAAAGTAATGCTTTGCTACAGAATCTGTGGCGCTGGGATAAATGATTATTTAAAAATGTCTGTATCATTACTAGTATCTTAGCAACTGGTTGATTCATCAATTAAGAAACTTTAAAGCATAACCTACGGTCTGTGGAAATTTGAAGTAATTGTGCTGTGAACATTCTTGTACTCTGTGTACCAGATAAGGATGTATTCAGCAAATATTTTCGTAGAGACAACACTTTAATACGAATAACATACACTTCCAAAGCTCATAATGACGCACACTAAAACAAATCAGTCCTTCTGTACAGGGATATATTACTGTATATCACGGCACGCCAAGCAAATAGTCTTCATCGCACTTCAAAGGAATCTGTAAGTAAAAACAGACATGCTTATAACTTTAAAGCACCTGATGATACGAGCAAGCATATTACCGAAAAGCATCATGTCAATAGATACTGATACATCAAAGTGACTGAAATTGTAAAATTATTTATAAATCTCCCAATAAAAATGCGCAGAGCATAACAAAGTCACTCTGTTGATATTGTTACGTTTTGCTGCCGAAACGAATCATAGTGACAAACATTTCACGATAGATTAAATAAACTGTCTGATCAAATGTGTATGGAGATTTGTGAGTGGACACTAATACAGTATTTGTTCGTCCTTGGCCTTTATGACCGCTTGAACTCTGCTGGTGACACTTGAGGTATCTGAATGTTTGTAGAGGAATGGCAGCCAACCTTCTTCAAGAGGATGCTGGGATCTAGAGTGCAGCCGACGTTCTCACTGATATCAAAGACGTTCCAATGTGGTTAGGACAGGACACTTGGCAGGCTAATACTTCCCAGAAATGTTCTTCTCCACAAACCGTTACCTCACAGCTCCTGCCTTATGAAAGAATTCATTGCAATTCAGGTGAAAACGATCATAATTTCCGAAATATTCCTCTACTGTAGGCAGTACACAATGCTGCAAAATACTTTCATATCCTTCCGATTGTTATGAAAACTTAAGTTGAGCTACTATACAGGCGTGTGGTATTACAAACTATCCGCGTGTTTGCGCTTTCTGTGAGCTTGAATTTCGTTGCAAGACCACGTTGTGGTCATTCATTCGGAAGCTTTATACATTCAATTTCCGTGTGTGTATCCTTGACCTAAACAGGATACCAAGTCCTAACCGCGAAGAACGCACCAGTACCCCAAAACCACCTCCTTTACTGGCGCTGGGGATGGGTGAAGTTATCTGGGAATTCGTCAGGCCCATACGCTTCCACCAGACTGCCACAAGCGCCCTTATGTCCGTACAGTGTTCTCTGAATCATTGTGTAACGTCCCCTTAGAAAAATTATTGAATTACTGTGCTGATAAACCTCTTACATTATTTGCTTTCCAAACAGCCGAGCAAAACTGAACGTACTCAAACATTCACTAAAGTGACACACAATACTTTTAGCGCCACGCAATCTGACTTTCAGTAATCGCTACAAAGAATGGCCCTGACTAACATTAACCTATACCTTTCACAAATCACTTATCTCACAAAAATCGTCGTTACTCGAACTATTACTCGAACTACGACAATACAGCGAGCGCCACTACTGCCAGCTAAATAAAACATTCAAACTACTGAAGGCACTAACTACTGATAGGCATAGTTAGCAAATGAAAGATTTTGATAGAGAACAAACAATGTATTTACCATAATAGTGTTGAAAAGTCATAATATACATAGCAGTTCATGACATCCAGTCTTACAAATTTCAAAACTTCGCCATTTCTCTCCCCACATCCACCACTGCTGGCGGCTCACCTCCAACTACTCAACGCTACGCGCTGTTCACATCCAGCTGCCCAACACTACAATGGCAGACAACAATGCAAACTAGCCACAGACTGTACACAGCACAGCCAGTGATTTTCATACAGAGCGCTACGTAACGTTGCCAATATGAAAACATAAACAGCCTACTTACATAGCCCCCATGCTCTCCACAAAAAAATTTTACAAATTTTTTGGGCAGTGGCCAATACAGATTTGAAAAAATTGATCATAGTTAGAATAACAAAGATATCAAATGCACACACTTATTGACACAATGCTGGTCAAAAGCTAAAACTTTCTCACAGTCAATAAAGACAGTCCTGATCATTCATCACAGTAAAATTACAGTGTTTTTCTCAAAGTCTGAGCAGTAAAAGAAAATGCACACGGAAGTAGTGGATTTCCATGCAGTCTTGAAGAAGTAGTGTTGTCCTTCCAACGGAAAGACAGTGCTGACTCTCGACATGCAGACAGGGAATGGGCCACAACAGAGCAAACCTACAGCAGAGTCATTCGACGTTTTAAAGAATATTGGTAGGTAGGTCAACACAGAGTAGACCCACTGTAGTCCTGGTAGAGAGTATGGTATTGGTGGGCCATCAGAGGTGCAGACCCACTGCAGTCCTTGTAGAAATAATGGTAATGGCGAGTCAGCAAAGGTGTAGACCCACTGTAGTCCTTGTAGAAGTAATGGTATTGGTGGGTCATTAAAGGTGCAGACCCACTACAGTCCTTGTAGAAATAATGGTAATGGTGAGTCAGCAAAGGTGTAGACCCACTGTAGTCCTTGTAGAAATAATGGTATTGGTGAGTCAGCAAAGGTGTTGACCCACTGTAGTCCTTGTAGAAATAATGGTATTGGTGGGTGTTCAAAGATGCAGACCCACTGTAGTCCTTGAAGAGATGGCCAGCAGCCATCTGTTGTGACTGTGCAGGTGTACAATCACCATTGAAGAGTTTTGCGGATAATATAGCAAGTCCATAACCACCACTTGTGCACTCACAAAGTTTTTGGAATTGTCCTTAGGACCAGTAATGCTGTTATCCAGTCCCTTGCTGAATGATTAACACACGTGCAAACACTAACAGTCTCTACTTCTCACATATTGTCCATATACTATGACCAACAGAAACGTGTGCAGTGAAATGAACTTACAAGTTAATAATATGATGATCTGGTGTCAATTACAATTTTATAACATAAGAATACAGTTACAAAGGTACGAAATACATCATTAAAGAACATAACAATACAGACAACATTTGTAGTACAGGCTTTACAAAAGAATCGAAATAACATATACATCAGTGTTACAGGAATTATGACATGAGTACATACATAAAAGACCAGAATAACTTCTGAAACATCAACTTCGCACATGAGCAACAAAACAGAACAGATAAATAACGTCTAAACATCTTTACAAAGTAAATAACATATTATTAATGCAAATTATATTTGAGGATAACAGTATTCCTCATCATAGTGAATGTAGCTGAGTATTAGAAAAATTCTACAACATAAATCATATCAGATAAACACATAAAGACAGGATGAACACAAATACACAAGGGTACACAAACATATAGCGGAATAATACAAAAGGAAAGGACAGGGTATTTTTTACTGCAGTATTATGCAAACAAAACTTTCTTTACCTCTTGGAGATCTCCCTTCATTCATCGTTATTCCCAAAAAGTCCTATCTATACCTGCTTTCTGTGTTCTATTCATATTTCTTTCAAAGTAATTATTTCTCAGTGTACAATACTCATTTTGGCCCAAATCTTTTTCGTATGACTTCTCAAATCATTCTTTCCCTATTGTCCATAGTCAGTTTCTTATATAGTCTACCCCCTCCTAAGGTAACTTATATCTACTGAGCTCAGATGTATAAACTAAGGGATGAGGCAATGCAGCAGCACAAAACAATTAATACAAACAGCAATGACAAAAAAATAAAACGGAAATTTGCGAAGCAAGCACCATTATAGAAATTAGCAAAGCAATTGCAATATTACAACTAATATAAGGCAATACGCAGCAAACAACAAAAATAAATCAGTAGTAAAACTGGCTTAACAGAGTAATACAAAGTCAAATTCAGTAACATTAGGCCTGGCAAAGAGCAGCAGCAAATGCAATAACTTATATCTAAACATGACAAAGCTCAAGCAGAAAAAAATATTACAGTAAAGATGGCCATGTTTGATACCTATGTCACATCTTAGTGTCTATGTAATTAAAGTTGTGCACCACAACAACTTATTGTAAAAAAAATATTACCATGTACTTGAAAAGAAAATTATGTATGCAGTTACTGTTACTAGTCCCTTATTATTGTTCCTCCCTTTCCAAGTGCTCCTTTCTTGAAGAATGTGGATCACAAAATTATTATTTAATAGATCTGTTCACAGAAAGTGTTCACATTAGAAAATGCATTTTATTTTATTTTATAAAACCAATGCTGCAACACAGCTGGAAACTAGGTATCAAATGAAATAAGCAACTATGAAAGGCAAAGCATAAAAATATCATTAAATAGTCATGTGACATTTCATAAGTTAGTAGAAATTTTCTCAACTCTCGTAGAAAGACACTTGTCATAATCAGGTGTGCAGATGTAAGTATCTTTCCAAGTAATGAGCGTGTCGTATTTGCGATGCTTTCTCTAAAGGAATATCAATGGCGAGGATAATGGCTCGTTTTTTTCTCCACCTAATGGCTTTCTTTTGTCAGACAACTACCTCTCAGCTGGGTGCCCAAAACGCATTACGTCAAGGTCACTTACCTTCCTTACTGAAATATTTATGACAGCAGTTTCTGCTACAGTGGCAGTTGATATAAAAAATTTCACAGGTTGAGAGTTTGCGTTACAAATATGTAGAAACAAAATTCTATTAATATAACAGTGTCCAAAAAATTTTCGTCGGCATTGTAATACATTCACGCATTTACATACATTTCATAGCTCTTAAAGTACGATTCTTGGTTTCCAACAACCTTTTTCATAAACCAGAGTCCCTAACCACTTCTCATTATTGCTTACCTTATTACACATATACATATTCGACTACACTTCTTCAATATTTCATCATAACAGATACATAGCATAATCAAATAACTCATATAGCATCAGCTTATTAATCATAAACATACCTCAGCAGCATAATACACATTGTCGTCGTAATAATAACATCATAACACCTCAGTCAAATCTCAAAAATATTGTAGCTTTCTGCAATAATTTCAAAACCTAAAGCAAATTCTCCGCTCATTTCAATAGTGTCATCTACCTCAAACGTACTTTAAAAATCGTGATCTCATACCAAATACACCATTCAAAGCTCTCATAGTATCGCAATGGTTCCAAACAAATATGAGCAGTTCACACAGTACAGACAAAATACGGGTTCGTAAGTGTGAAGTTATCCAACTGTGTAATTGTGTAAACATGTATCACTGATGTAGTAAAAAAAATGTTTACCTCTCAGTTAAATGATCAGATAGCTGTGTAATTTGTGTGTTAAAGGAATATGGTACCGATGTGTAAAGTTGTATAAGCAAATACCATATTATCTAGGGCTCCTTGTGCTTGCCACACATGTGGTGCACAAAGTAAGCGTGTATCCGCCTGAGGATTAATGTAATTATACCCTCAGGTGTTACAGATTACAGCAATGGAATGAAATGTATCACGGAAAGCCTTTGTATCATTGTACTTCAAATATCTTTAAAAATAAATGATTTAAGTACAAAGTTAATCACTCAAATACGTGTACTGTAGCGCTAAACTGTGCGTCTTGTTGTAAGATAATCTCTGTGGAAGTGTCGTAGTTATCGTCCTCCGAGAGCTAAGTTCTGCAGAAGCCAATGTACTTACCTCATGATAAACAAAAGTGAAATGCTTTGCGTATAGATATCTTACTTATTATGCTTATTGTCGTGATGAAGAAACTACTGTGCTGTAACGTATTGTTGTGCTACGGAAAAGGCAGTCTCATTGTAGCTATACCACAAAAGTTACTACTGAAAAATGTTTTACTTTCCAGAAGAATTCAGAAAAAACTGTGCAGATATAAAGCAGATACAGCACAAAAGCAACAATGTAAATTGTGTCACACATTAGTAGCGTTGTGATATATTCGTGTAGCTGTCAAAGAAGCCAAATGCTAAGTCATCTTTAATTCCACAGAAAGTACTTCAAATAAAGAATGTCTTTTCAAGTAAATCAAAATGTTGCATGAAAATCTCATTAGCGTTGCCAGTATATGTTCTAAGTATGTGATCCTTATAGTCGTTACGTGATTGTGGAACTAACAAGCAAGAATGTACAAATAACAACACTGTGTCATCTGCTCACTATAACAATGCATTCGTAATTTCTGTTTAAATAATTTCTCTTGGTTCTTGACTAGATATTTAACCTCAAGCATTGTTGCATGTTAACAGATTCTAAGTCTGACAAAGCATACTAGTAATGTAAAGTGAAAAGTTTTATGGCAAAGACAAAGTTTAAAAGCAGATTATCTTTCCATAAACGGTTTTATATGTGAAATGTTGTGTAAACCTTTACTCTTCCTAGTACGCAGAGTTTCAACTTCGACGCAATTATCATGTGGTATACGTCGGATTCTGTAGGGTCCATTGTAAACTAGAAAGAATTTGTGACTCAAGTGACAATGAATGAGTTTTAATGAGAACTTTCTGACCAATTTACAATTTCTTTGCATTTGCGTTACCGTGTAGTTTTCTCCTTTTGTCTGCTGTAGATTTTATATTTTTAAGAGCCAAATCAATTATGTCTTTGTGCCGAAGTTTACGTGTATTCGGGAAAGGAACAAGCTCTCTGATTCTGTTCGTTGGTTCTTCATTCTTCAGTACAAGAGCAGGTGGTAAAGCAGTGGAATCATGAGGCATTTCATTCAACACATTTTGAAATAATTGTAAATATCTGTCCCAATGCTGACGTTTTCTGAGACAATAAAGTCTGCAAAGCTTATTGATTTCTTTCATAATCCGTTCAGACGGGTTACAATGCGGTGAGTACAATGAAATAAAAACAGATTTGATTTTATGATTCCGAAGCATGCGTGACCAAACAGTAGATCTTAATTGCGGTCCGTTATCTGAAATGACTTTAGCAATGTGGCCAACTTCACGTAAGAAATTTTTAACAAAGGCGTTGGATACAGACAGTCCGGTGGCTTTACGTAACGGAGTGAAAGAAACAAATTTTGAAGTAAGTTCAACAGCGACTAGAACGTACGAAAATCCATTCGATGGTCTCGCCTTTTGACAAAGTTTACAAATATACAAGACTCTTCGAATTCTCTTTTCCCTATTGTTAAAATAACAAGTCGTTCGAATAATATGATAACATTTTCGTGGACCAAAATGTGCGTAGCTGAAATGAATGTACCAAATGAGCTTATTAACAAAATCGTCTGGAATGCAAAGTACCCATAGCTTGTCATCAACAGAGCAGCATTTGAAGAGTATGTTGTTTCTAACCAGGTACTAATGCCGAATCTGAGTGTGTCTCTTTCCATGCCATTTACTTTTGATGTCTTTCCAAATTGGATCTTCATCTTGTTCGTGAGCAATGTCCTATAAAGATGTGGTGATAAAGTTTTCAAAGGCGACTTTCTGAATGCAAAGAATACTGAAATTTTTCTCGAGGTTGCCTTCTGTGTTACTTTTCTCAAGCCCAGCCGGTGCGCGTGACAGTGCGTCCGCAACAATGTTCTCCTTGCCGGGAATGTAGACTACTGTGAAGTGGAATTCTTGCAGAAACAATGCCCTACGTTTTAACCTGTCATGATTTAATTTTGAAGACATAAGAAATAGTATGCACGATGATCACTGTATCCTTTTACGTGCTTACCAGAAAGAAAGAAACGGAATTTGTTAAGTGCCCAAACGATAGCTGAAGCTTCTAATTCAGTAACAGAATAATTTTTTGCAGATTTTGTTAGCACTCGGCTAGCAAAAGCAATGGTTTTCTGAACAGTAGTGTCATTTTCTGTGGCTTCTTGAAATAAATGGGCACCAAGACCGACTTTAGAAGAATCCGTGATAAGGCAGAAATCTTGTGACATACCTGGATGAGCTAGTATTGGGGCATTAAGTAGCGATTCTTTCAAAGAATTGAATTCCAACTGTGCTTCTTCGTCCCAGTTCCAAATACTATTTTTTCCAGTGACAGAACAAAGTTTTGGTGTAACTAGAATTTGCATATTCAGAAAACGACGGTAAAAATTTACGAGACCTAGAAAACTGCGGACTTGTTTTTTTTGTGGATGGAACTGGAATGGCTCTGATTGCTTCTAACTTTTCTGGATCCGGCTGATTGCCTTCAGAAGAAATAATTTGTCCCAAAACTTCTTCTTTGTCCTACCGAATTTAGACTTTTCCAAGTTAACTGTAATTCCAGATTCTGCAAAAATATGGAACACGCTGTTGAGGATGCAATTGTGTTGTTCCCATGAGGCTTCTGCTATCAGAATATCGTCCTCATATAAGGTGAGGTGACGTTTTAAGAACTTAGGTAATATGGAATTTAGCCCGCGAATGAATGCTGCCGAAGAAATGTTCAAACCAAAAGGAAGTTTCCGAAACTGTTAACAAACGCCGAAACAAAGGAAAGCTGCGTATTTTCTACATTCTGGATGAAGTTCGATCTGATAAAAGCTGGATCTGAGATCAACAGAAGACAACACTTTTACACCATTAAAATTTTGAAGAAGTTCTTCTAACGTTTGCGGCCTGTCTGTTTCAGGAATGATGATAGTATTGATTTGTCTCGAATCTAAGACAAGCCTGATTGATCCATTTTTCTTCTCAACAACATGTAATGGAGTGTTGTATGAGCTTACTGCAGGCTCAATAATGCCCTCGTCAAGCATAGATTGTATTTCTGTTCTAACACGGTCCCTATGATGTGCTGGAATTACGTATGGTCTAACACAAAATTTAGTATGCCCACGAACACAAAATTGGTATTGAAATCCATTGATTGTTCCTGTTTTGTGAGTAAAAACTGTGGAATGTGCTTGTAAAATCTCAACAAGGTCTTGCCTATCACTGTCATTACAATTCTCAATTGTTTGAATTTTATTCTGAATTAACTCTTTACTATCAAATGCGCCGTCGATATCATCCCTGTCAGTACTTGCAGAGTGATTGTTAGTGTCAAGTTCCGTCGAAAATTCCGAACTGTTATCTAACAGGAGGTAAAGCCGTCATGGTTTGAGAGCCAATCTTCAAATTTCAAAGCTATTGATTTACCTTCTTTCTCTAAACTTATTTCAGCATCGTGAAAGTTTAAGATTGCTTTGTATTCATTCAAAAAGTCTACTCCCAATATAATTTCCGTCGACAATAATGGAACAATAAGAAAGTTCATAGAGAAGCTGTGGCTTTGACAAAAGAATTCTAAGTTGGTTTGTCGGCGTACATCTACACTTTTTCCAAAGATTGCACCTTGTAATTTAATCTTACGTAATGGAAGTGTGGGACAATCGTTCGATTTTTTGCATTTGCTAAAGACTGTTTCACTAATTACTGAAATGGGATTGCCAGAGTGAAGTACTGCCATACATTTTACGTCATTTACTGTAATGTGAATCATAGGATATGCAATGTTGTTATGTTTTACGTCGTGTTTCTGGAATAAGATGTCCCTAATGTCTTCCATTTTTACGTAGTTACTAGCTATGGCACGTGCGTCGTCAGTTTCATAAGTACGTTTTGTGGCTGCCAGCGGTATGAGTCATTGCCTATTGTGTCTTTGTTGGCGCGCGTCGTTATTGGTATTTGGAGACCTAACTTCTACAAATTCACCTTGATGAGAGGGCCCTGCTCTGTTTGAATCCCGCCAGTTTTGATGCAATTCAGCTCTGTCGTTACGATCATACCGTCTATCGTCATGTCGGTAGATTCCATAGTTTCTTTCTTGTCGGTCACATGGTGGAGAATTTCTCGCTGAATCGTAACTGCGCGCTGGACCGTTGTGTCTAAAGTTATTCTGTCTCCCTTGATAATAATTATTTTGGTTCCCATATTGTCTGTTTCTCTGATTGTCTCTGTGATAGTCACTACTGCAGAGAGGTGATCTTTCCCTGTAGTTATTACTACTCTGCCAACGGTTGTCATACGGGTGGTGTCTGTTTTGGTCAAGATTTGTGTTGTGAGAATAGCCTTGTCGTGTCCAGTTATTATTTCTTTCATCGCGGAATTGCGACGGATGTAACCTGTAATTGTTGTGTTCCTATTTTCACGTTCCGCGATTGTCAGTGTCAATTTCTAATTCTTGTAAGAGTCCCTGAAAAGCTTCAATGTCGTCTTTGCAACGTCCTGCCAAAATAATATGTCATAAATGTTCAGGTAATTTGATTAAGCAAATGCGGATGAGTTCTGAGGGGCTGTATGGGTTTGACAGGTACTGATTCTTGTGCAACATGTCTTCAAAATATTTCACAAGACTGGAAAATTCAGATTGTTCGAAATGTTTCATCATTATGATGCTATGTTTGACTCGGTCTTGTGTAGTTTGAGACCAATATGCTGAGAGGAAGGCATGGTAAAATTCTCCTTCACTGTGACAGTCGTGAACGGACGATCGCATTCTTACAGCTGGTTCATTCTCTAAATAGCCACACATAAATTCTAATCTGTGCTCTAATCACCAGTTGGGAGGAAAACAATGAGAGAATTGATGGAGCCACGCTTGTGGATGAATGTCGTTGCCAGAATTCTTAAATGTTTTAAATTTACGTGTAGTAATGAACAGCTTATAGTCAAAATCATCATGTCGGCGAGTCGCATATCGGTCATTGTTACGTCGTATCGGCGGTTACATTTCAAATTTTGGTGCACCTTGCCAATTTCTTTCATAATTTCCAATATGCGCTGTGTTATTATTTTGTGGCTGTTGCGTATTTCTATATCCCTCTTCCCGTATTGGGGCATGAGTGTCCTCTGAAATACATAATTCTTGTATTACCTGTGTCAGCTGATCTTGTACTTCCCAGATTTCTCTTTGGTGTTGCGTATTAATTTGATTCTGATTTTGTTTGAATTTCCTAATTTGTTCGCACTCTTCTGTGTCATTAAAGACTACCGGCTTTGTGTCATTCAGATTATCATCTACCTTCGTAGATAAATTATTTAGATGATCTGAAAGTTCAACTACTTTCTCTGATAATGAACTAATTTCCTCCGTGTGTCTTTCTGAACCAATTTTCAGAGTATCTACTGTGTCCTTTAAGTCTTCCTGAGTTTTTGCAAGTTGCGTTACCGAATTGGTAGATGCAACTGAGTCAATTTTAGCTTGCAAGGTCTCATGATTTTCATGGACAATAGTTTGCAGTTCTTTTATGGCTGCTTCGTGATTCTGTGATGCATTTTCATGCCGCAAAAAAATAGGTTGAAAATGCTCACAAATTTGTGTTTTTACGTCATTACAGACTTTTTGACATTTCGATTCAATGTTATGTAACTCAGTAGTTAAATCTTCACGTGTTTGTTCAAGCTTATATTCCACTGAGTCTAACTTTTGATGCTTTTGTTCCATTGCGTCTAACTGTTGCTGTGTTTGTCTCTGGTGTTGTTCCATTGTGTCTAACTTTTGAAGATTTTCTTCCATTGTGTCTAACTTCTGAAGATTTTGTTCCATTGTGTCTAACTTTTGAAGATTTTGTTCCATTGTGTCTAACTTTTGAAGATTTTGTCCCATTTGTTTCTGAGTTTGTTCAAGCGTTGTGTCTAATTTTTGTGGCCTTTGTCCCATTTGTTGCATTAACTGTAATAACAATGCACTGGTGTCTGAAAGATGTTCCTCAGTGCTTTTCGGCAGTGAAGTTGCACCGGCAACATTCACATTTTGACAAGCAGAAAATGTGTCCTTATTTATTTGAGAAAACTGTGAGGACCCAAAACCTGAATCTACAGTATTTGCAAGATTGTGTCCTGTCATTTCGGATTCCTGGGGCGAGCTGTTGCCGACCGACCGATCGATAATGCTTCCCTGTTCACTAATTGTTTCACTGCCTACACATTAGTTGCAGCCCGCTCCATTTCCCTATGCACAGTTACCAAATTACAATGTTGAACATTAGTTAATTCATTACACGGTGGCGCTAACACACTGCTTTCGTCTTCACTGTCATTTCTCAGTTTACTTTGGAGCCTAGTATTACTTTTTTCATACGCCATAATTGTCACAATATTTCACACGATAACACAGAAAAGCACAATTTGAAGAGCAAAAATAAGAAAACACATTAACATAGCACTGAAAATAATATCTAGTTAATCGCAAGCGCAGCTGCGAAATACTTGGTGCAAATCTACATGCATGCCACAACTGTTTTACTGTACAACAATGAAAGACTGCAGCTACAAAGGAGATTCTCTCTACAATTACGCGCTAGCAATAAACAATAGATACTCTAATTACACAAACTACAAGAAAAATTCAGAAGATTCCAGTGAGGTATCCTCGGCTAAGAGTAGACACATGTAACGTCCCCTTAGAAAAATTATTGAATTACTGTGCTGATAAACCTCTTACATTATTTGCTTTCCAAACAGCTGAGCAAAACTGAACGTACTCAAACATTCACTAAAGTGACACACAATACTTTTAGCGCAACGCAATCTGACTTTCAGTAATCGCTACAAAGAATGGCCCTGACTAACATTATCCTATACTTTTCACAAATCACTTACCTCACAAAAATCTTCGTTACTCCAACTACTGCAATACAGCGAGCGCCACTGCTGCCAGCTAAATAAAAGATTCAAACTACTGAAGGCACTAACTACTGATAGGCATAGTTAGCAAATGAAAGATTTTGATAGAGAACAAACAATGTACTTACCATAATAGTGTTGAAAAGTCATAATATACATAGCAGTTCATGACATCCAGTCTTACAAATTTCAAAACTTCGCCATTTCTCTCCCCACATCCACCACAGCTGGTGGGTCACCTCCAACTACTCAACGCTATGCGCTGTTCACATCCAGCTGCCCAACACTACAATGGCAGACAACAATGCAAACTTGCCACAGAGTGCACACAGCACAGCCAATGATTTTCATACAGAGCGCTACGTAACGTTGCCAATATGAAAACATAAACAGCCTACTTACATAGCCCCCATGCTCTCCACAAAAAAATTTTACAAATTTTTTGGGCAGTGGCCAATACAGATTTCAAAAAATTGATCATAGTTAGAATAACAAAGATATCAAATGCACACACTTATTGACACAATGCTGGTCAAAAGCTAAAACTTTCTCACAGTCAATAAAGACATTCCTGATCATTCATCACAGTAAAATTGCAGTGTTTTTCTCAAAGTCTGAGCAGTAAAAGAAAATGCACACGGAAGTAGTGGATTTCCATGCAGTCTTGTAGAAGTAGTGTTGTCCTTCCAACGGAAAGACAGTGCTGACTCTCGACATGCAGACAGGGAATGGGCCACAACAGAGCAAACCTACAGCAGAGTCATTCGACGTTTTGAAGAATATTGGTAGGTAGGTCATCACAGAGTAGACCCACTGTAGTCCTGGTAGAGAGTATGGTATTGGTGGGCCATCAGAGGTGCAGACCCACTGCAGTCCTTGTAGAAATAATGGTAATGGCGAGTCAGCAAAGGTGTAGACCCACTGTAGTCCTTGTAGAAGTAATGGTATCGGTGGGTCATTAAAGGTGCAGACCCACTACAGTCCTTGTAGAAATAATGGTAATGGTGAGTCAGCAAAGGTGTAGACCCACTGTAGTCCTTGTAGAAATAATGGTATTGGTGAGTCAGCAAAGGTGTTGACCCACTGTAGTCCTTGTAGAAATAATGGTATTGGTGGGTGTTCAAAGATGCAGACCCACTGTAGTCCTTGAAGAGATGGCCAGCAGCCATCTGTTGTGACTGTGCAGGTGTACAATCACCATTGAAGAGTTTTGCGGATAATATAGCAAGTCCATAACCACCACTTGTGCACTCACAAAGTTTTTGGAATTGTCCTTAGGACCAGTAATGCTGTTATCCAGTCCCTTGCTGAATGATTAACACACGTGCAAACACTAACAGTCCCTACTTCTCACATATTGTCCATATACTATGACCAACAGAAACGTGTGCAGTGAAATGAACTTACAAGTTAATAATATGATGATCTGGTGTCAATTACAATTTTATAACATAAGAATACAGTTACAAAGGTACGAAATACATCATTAAAGAACATAACAATACAGACAACATTTGTAGTACAGGCTTTACAAAAGAATCGAAATAACATATACATCAGTGTTACAGGAATTATGACATGAGTACATACATAAAAGACCAGAATAACTTCTGAAACATCAACTTCGCACATGAGCAACAAAACAGAACAGATAAATAACGTCTAAACATCTTTACAAAGTAAATAACATATTATTAATGCAAATTATATTTGAGGATAACAGTATTCCTCATCATAGTGAATGTAGCTGAGTATTAGAAAAATTCTACAACATAAATCATATCAGATAAACACATAAAGACAGGATGAACACAAATACACAAGGGTACACAAACATATAGCGGAATAATACAAAAGGAAAGGACAGGGTATTTTTTACTGCAGTATTATGCAAACAAAACTTTCTTTACCTCTTGAAGATCTCCCTTCATTCATCGTTATTCCCAAAAAGTCCTATCTATACCTGCTTTCTGTGTTCTATTCATATTTCTTTCAAAGTAATTATTTCTCAGTGTACAATACTCATTTTGGCCCAAATCTTTTTCGTATGACTTCTCAAATCATTCTTTCCCTATTGTCCATAGTCAGTTTCTTATATAGTCTACCCCCTCCTAAGGTAACTTATATCTCCTGAGCTCAGATGTATAAACTGAGGGATGAGGCAATGCAGCAGCACAAAACAATTAATACAAACAGCAATGACAAAAATAAAACGGAAATTGGCGAAGCAAGCACCATTATAGAAATTAGCAAAGCAATTGCAATATTACAACTAATATAAGGCAATACGCAGCAAACAACAAAAATAAATCAGTAGTAAAACTGGCTTAACAGAGTAATACAAAGTCAAATTCAGTAACATTATGCCTGGCAAAGAGCAGCAGCAAATGCAATAACTTATATCTAAACATGACAAAGCTCAAGCAGAAAAAAATATTACCGTAAAGATGGCCACGTTTGATACCTAAGTCACATCTTAGTGTCTATGTAATTAAAGTTGTGCACCACAACAACTTATTGTAAAAAAAATATTACCATGTACTTGAAAAGAAAATTATGTATGCAGTTACTGTTACTAGTCCCTTATTATTGTTCTTTCCTTTGCAAGTGCTCCTTTCTTGAAGAATGTGGATCACAAAATTATTATTTAATAGATCTGTTCACAGAAAGTGTTCACATTAGAAAATGCATTTTATTTTATTTTATAAAACCAATGCTGCAACACAGCTGGAAACTAGGTATCAAATGAAATAAGCAACTATGAAAGGCAAAGCATAAAAATATCATTAAATAGTCATGTGACATTTCATAAGTTAGTAGAAATTCTCTCAACTCTCGTAGAAAGACACTTGTCATAATCAGGTGTGCAGATGTAAGTATCTTTCCAAGTAATGAGCGTGTCGTATATGTGATGCTTTCTCTAAAGGAATGTCAATGGCGAGGATAATGGCTCGTTTTTTTCTCCACCTAATGGCTTTCTTTTGTCAGACAACTACCTCTCAGCTGGGTGCCCAAAACGCATTACGTCAAGGTCACTTACCTTTCTTACTGAAATATTTTTGACAGCAGTTTCTGCTACAGTGGCAGTTGATATAAAAAATTTCACAGGTTGAGAGTTTGCGTTACAAATATGTAGAAACAAAATCCTATTAATATAACAGTGTCCAAAAAATTTTCGTCGGCATTGTAATACATTCACGCATTTACATACATTTCATAGCTCTTAAAGTACGATTCTTGGTTTCCAACAACCTTTTTCATAAACCAGTGTCCCTAACCACTTCTCATTATTGCTTACCTTATTACACATATACATATTCATCTACACTTCTTCAATATTTCATCATAACAGATACGTGGCTTAATCAAATAACTCATATAGCATCAACTTATTAATCATAAACATACCTCAGCAGCATAATACACATTGTCGTCGTAATAATAACATCATAACACCTCAGTCAAATCTCAAAAATGTTGTAGCTTTCTGCAATAATTTCAAAACCTAAAGCAAATTCTCCGCTCATTTCAATAGTGTCATCTACCTCAAACGTACTTTAAAAATCGTGATCTGATACCAAATACACCATTCAAAGCTCTCATAGTATCGCAATGGTTCCAAAAAAATATGAGCAGTTCACACAGTACAGACAAAATATGGTATTCATAAGTGTGAAGTTATCCAACTGTGTAATTGTGTAAACATGTATCACTGATGTAGTAAAAAAAATGTTTATCTCTCAGTTAAATGATCAGATAGCTGTGTA
The DNA here is from genome assembly GCF_023864345.2 of Schistocerca serialis cubense. Classification (NCBI taxonomy): domain Eukaryota; kingdom Metazoa; phylum Arthropoda; class Insecta; order Orthoptera; family Acrididae; genus Schistocerca; species Schistocerca serialis. The sequence continues at coordinate 232,249,868 of NC_064644.1, forward strand.
ATTTGTGTGTTAAAGGAATATGGTACCGATGTGTAAAGTTGTATAAGCAAATACCATATTAGCTAGGGCTCCTTGTGCTTGCCACACATGTGGTGCACAAAGTAAGCGTGTATCCGCCTGAGGATTAATGTAATTATACCCTCAGGTGTTACAGATTACAGCAATGGAATGAAATGTATCACGGAAAGCCTTTGTATCATTGTACTTCAAATATCTTTAAAAATAAATGATTTAAGTACAAAGTTAATCACTCAAATACGTGTACTGTAGTGCTAAACTGTGCGTCTTGTTGTAAGATAATCTCTGTGGAAGTGTCGTAGTTATCGTCCTCCGAAAGCTAAGTTCTGCAGAAGCCAATGTACTTACCTCATGATAAACAAAAGTGAAATGCTTTGCGTATAGATATCTTACTTATTATGCTTATTGTCGTGATGAAGAAACTACTGTGCTGTAACGTATTGTTGTGCTACGGAAAAGGCAGTCTCATTGTAGCTATACCACAAAAGTTACTACTGAAACATGTTTTACTTTCCAGAAGAATTCAGAAAAAACTGTGCAGATATAAAGCAGATTCAGCACAAAAGCAACAATGTAAATTGTGTCACACATTAGTAGCGTTGTGATATATTCGTGTAGCTGTCAAAGAAACCAAATGCTAAGTCATCTTTAATTCCACAGAAAGTACTTCAAATAAAGAATGTCTTTTCAAGTAAATCAAAATGTTGCATGAAAATCTCATTAGTGTTGCCAGTATAAGTTCTAAGTATGTGATCCTTATAGTCGTTACGTGATTGTGGAACTAACAAGCAAGAATGTACAAATAACAACACTGTGTCATCTGCTCACTATAACAATGCATTCGTAATTTCTGTTTAAATAATTTCTCTTGGTTCTTGACTGGATATTTAACCTCAAGCATTGTTGCATGTTAACAGATTCTAAGTCTGACAAAGCATACTAGTAATGTAAAGTGAAAAGTTTTATGGCAAAGACAAAGTTTAAAAGCAGATTATCTTTCCATAAACGGTTTTATATGTGAAATGTTGTGTAAACCTTTACTCTTCCTAGTACGCAGAGTTTCAACTTCAACGCAATTATCATGTGGTATACGTCGGGTTCTGTAAGGTCCATTGTAAACTAGAAAGAATTTGTGACTCAAGTGACAATGAATGAGTTTTAATGAGAACTTTCTGACCGATTTACAATTTCTTTGCATTTGCGTTACCGTGTAGTTTTCTCCTTTTGTCTGCTGTAGATTTTATATTTTTAAGAGCCAAATCAATTATGTCTTTGTGCCGAAGTTTACGTGTATTCGGGAAAGGAACAAGCTCTCTGATTCTGTTCGTTGGTTCTTCATTCTTCAGTACAAGAGTAGGTGGTAAAGCAGTGGAATCATGAGGCATTTCATTCAACACATTTTGAAATAATTGTAAATATCTGTCCCAATGCTGACGTTTTCTGAGACAATAAAGTCTGCAAAGCTTATTGATTTCTTTCATAATCCGTTCAGACGGGTTACAATGCGGTGAGTACAATGAGATAAAAACAGATTTGATTTTATGATTCCGAAGCATGCGTGACCAAACAGTAGATCTTAATTGCGGTCCGTTATCTGAAATGACTTTAGCAACGTGACCAACTTCATGTAAGAAATTTTTAACAAAGGCGTTGGATACAGACAGTCCGGTGGCTTTACGTAACGGAGTGAAAGAAACAAATTTTGAAGTAAGTTCAACAGCGACTAGAACGTACGAAAATCCATTCGATGTTCTGACAAGGGGTCCCAATAGATGAACAGCAGCAAATTCTTTTAATTTAGAAGGAATAATAGGAAACAACGGAGCACGATGTGAGATAGTAGATGGTCTCGCCTTTTGACAAAGTTTACAAATAGACAAGACTCTTCGAATTCTCTTTTCCATATTGTTAAAATAACAAGTCGTTCGAATAATATGATAACATTTTCGTGGACCAAAATGTGCGTAGCTGAAATAAATGTACCAAATGAGCTTATTAACAAAATCGTCTGGAATGCAAAGTACCCATAGCTTGTCATCAACAGAGCAGCGTTTGAAGAGTATGTTGTTTCTAACCAGGTACTAATGCCGAATCTGAGTGTGTGTCTTTTCATGCCATTTACTTTTGATGTCTTTCCAAATTGGATCTTCATCTTGTTCATGAGCAATGTCCTATAAAGATGTGGTGATAAAGTTTTCAAAGGCGACTTTCTGAATGCAAAGAATACTGAAATTTTTCTCGAGGTTGCCTTCTGGGTTACTTTTCTCAAGCCCAGCCGGTGCGCGTGACAGTGCGTCCGCAACAATGTTCTCCTTGCCGGGAATGTAGACTACTGTGAAGTGGAATTCTTGCAGAAACAATGCCCTACGTTTTAACCTGTCATGATTTAATTTTGAAGACATAAGAAATTGTATGCTCGATGATCACTGTATACTTTTACGTGCTTACCAGATAGAAAGAAACGGAATTTGTTAAATGCCCAAACGATAGCTAAAGCTTCTAATTCAGTAACAGTAACTTTTTTCAGATTTTGTTAGCACTCGGCTAGCAAAAGCAATGGTTTTCTGAACAGTAGTGTCATTTTCTGTGGCTTCTTGAAATAAATGGGCACCAAGACCGACTTTAGAAGAATCCGTGATAAGGCAGAAATCTTGTGACAGACCTGGATGAGCTAGTATTGGGGCATTAAGTAGCGATTCTTCCAAAGAATTGAATTCCAACTGTGCTTCTTCGTCCCAGTTCCAAATACTATTTTTTCCAGTGACAGAACAAAGTTTTGGTGTAACTAGAATTTGCATATTCAGAAAACGACGGTAAAAATTTACGAGACCTAGAAAACTGCGGACTTGTTTTTTTTGTGGATGGAACTGGAATGGCTCTGATTGCTTCTAACTTTTCTGGATCCGGCTGAATGCCTTCAGAAGAAATAATTTGTCCCAAAAACTTCACCTTTGTCCTACCGAATTTAGACTTTTCCAAGTTAACTGTAATTCCAGATTCTGCAAAAATATGGAACACGTTGTTGAGGATGCGATTGTGTTGTTCCCATGAGGCTTCTGCTATCAGAATATCGTCCTCATATAAGGTGAGGTGACGTTTTAAGAACTTAGGTAATATGGAATTTAGCCCGCGAATGAATGCTGCCGAAGAAATGTTCAAACCAAAAGGAAGTTTCCGAAACTGTTAACAAACGCCGAAACAAAGGAAAGCTGCGTATTTTCTACATTCTGGATGAAGTTCGATCTGATAAAAGCTGGATCTGAGATCAACAGAAGACAACACTTTTACACCATTAAAATTTTGAAGAAGTTCTTCTAACGTTTGCGGCCTGTCTGTTTCAGGAATGATGATAGTATTGATTTGTCTCGAATCTAAGACAAGCCTGATTGATCCATTTTTCTTCTCAACAACATGTAATGGAGTGTTGTATGAGCTTACTGCAGGCTCAATAATGCCCTCGTCAAGCATAGATTGTATTTCTGTTCTAACACGGTCCCTATGATGTGCTGGAATTACGTATGGTCTAACACAAAATTTATTATGCCAACGAACACGAAATTGGTATTGAAATCCATTGATTGTTCCTGTTTTGTGAGTAAAAACTGTGGAATGTGCTTGTAAAATCTCAACAAGGTCTTGCCTATCACTGTCATTACAATTCTCAATTGTTTGAATTTTATTCTGAATTAACTCTTTACTATCAAATGCGCCGTCGATATCATCCCTGTCAGTACTTGCAGAGTGATTGTTAGTGTCAAGTTCCGTCGAAAATTCCGAACTGTTATCTAACAGGAGGTAAAGCCGTCATGGTTTGAGAGCCAATCTTCAAATTTCAAAGCTATTGATTTACCTTCTTTCTCTAAACTTATTTCAGCATCGTGAAAGTTTAAGATTGCTTTGTATTCATTCAAAAAGTCTACTCCCAATATAATTTCCGTCGACAATAATGGAACAATAAGAAAGTTCATAGAGAAGCTGTGGCTTTGACAAAAGAATTCTAAGTTGGTTTGTCGGCGTACATCTACACTTTTTCCACAGATTGCACCTTGTAATTTAATCTTACGTAATGGAAGTGTGGGACAATCGTTCGATTTTTTGCATTTGCTAAAGGCTGTTTCACTAATTACTGAAATGGGATTGCCAGAGTGAAGTACTGCCGTAAATTTTACGTCATTTACTGTAATGTGAATCACAGGATATGCAATGTTGTTATGTTTTACATCGTGTTCCTGGAATAAGATGTCCCTAATGTCTTCCATTTTTACGTAGTTACTAGCTATGGCACGTGCGTCGTCAGTTTCATAAGTACGTTTTGTGGCTGCCAGCGGTATGAGTCATTGCCTATTGTGTCTTTGTTGGCGCGCGTCGTTATTGGTATTTGGAGACCTAACTTCTACAAATTCACCTTGATGAGAGGGCCCTGCTCTGTTTGAATCCCGCCAGTTTTGATGCAATTCAGCTCTGTCGTTACGATCATACCGTCTATCGTCATGTCGGTAGATTCCATAGTTTCTTTCTTGTCGGTCACATGGTGGAGAATTTCTCGCTGAATCGTAACTGCGCGCTGGAGCGTTGTGTCTAAAGTTATTCTGTCTCCCTTGATAATAATTATTTTGGTTGCCATATTGTCTGTTTCTCTGATTGTCTCTGTGATATTCACTACTGCAGAGAGGTGATCTTTCCCTGTAGTTATTACTACTCTGCCAACGGTTGTCATACGGGTGGTGTCTGTTTTGGTCAAGATTTGTGTTGTGAGAATAGCCTTGTCGTGTCCAGTTATTATTTCTTTCATCACGGAATTGCGACGGATGTAACCTGTAATTGTTGTGTTCCTATTTTCACGTTCCGCGATTGTCAGTGTCAATTTCTAATTCTTGTAAGAGTCCCTGAAAAGCTTCAATGTCGTCTTTGCAACGTCCTGCCAAAATAATATGTCATAAATGTTCAGGTAATTTGATTAAGCAAATGCGGATGAGTTCTGAGGGGCTGTATGGGTTTGACAGGTACTGATTCTTGTGCAACATGTCTTCAAAATATTTCACAAGACTGGAAAATTCAGATTGTTCGAAATGTTTCATCATTATAATGCTATGTTTGACTCGGTCTTGTGTAGTTTGAGACCAATATGCTGAGAGGAAGGCATGGTAAAATTCTCCTTCACTGTGACAGTCGTGAATGGACGATCGCATTCTTACAGCTGGTTCATTCTCTAAATAGCCACACATAAATTCTAATCTGTGCTCTAATCACCAGTTGGGAGGAAAACAATGAGAGAATTGATGGAGCCACGCTTGTGGATGAATGTCGTAGCCAGAATTCTTAAATGTTTTAAATTTACGTGTAGTAATGAACAGCTTATAGTCAAAATCATCATGTCGGCGAGTCGCATATCGGTCATTGTTACGTCGTATCGGCGGTTACATTTCAAATTTTGGTGCACCTTGCCAATTTCTTTCATAATTTCCAATATGCGCTGTGTTATTATTTTGTGGCTGTTGCGTATTTCTATATCCCTCTTCCCGTATTGGGGCGTGAGTGTCCTCTGAAATACATAATTCTTGTATTACCTGTGTCAGCTGATCTTGTACTTCCCAGATTTCTCTTTGGTGTTGCGTATTAATTTGATTCTGATTTTGTTTGAATTTCCTAATTTGCTCGCACTCTTCTGTGTCATTAAAGACTACCGGCTTTGTGTCATTCAGATTATCATCTACCTTCATAGATAAATTATTTAGATGATCTGAAAGTTCAACTACTTTCTCTGATAATGAACTAATTTCCTCCGTGTGTCTTTCTGAACCAATTTTCAGAGTATCTACTGTGTCCTTTAAGTCTTCCTGAGTTTTTGCAAGTTGCGTAACCGAATTGGTAGATGCAACTGAGTCAATTTTAGCTTGCAAGGTCTCATGATTTTCATGAACAATAGTTTGCAGTTCTTTTATGGCTGCTTCGTGATTCTGTGATGCATTTTCATGCCGCAAAAAAATAGGTTGAAAATGCTCACAAATTTGTGTTTTTACGTCATTACAGACTTTTTGACATTTCGATTCAATGTTATGTAACTCAGTAGTTAAATCTTCACGTGTTTGTTCAAGCTTATATTCCACTGAGTCTAACTTTTGATGCTTTTGTTCCATTGCGTCTAACTGTTGCTGTGTTTGTCTCTGGTGTTGTTCCATTGTGTCTAACTTTTGAAGATTTTCTTCCATTGTGTCTAACTTCTGAAGATTTTGTTCCATTGTGTCTAACTTTTGAAGATTTTGTTCCATTGTGTCTAACTTTTGAAGATTTTGTCCCATTTGTTTCTGAGTTTGTTCAAGCGTTGTGTCTAACTTTTGTGGCCTTTGTCCCATTTGTTGCATTAACTGTAATAACAATGCACTGGTGTCTGAAAGATGTTCCTCAGTGCTTTTCGGCAGTGAAGTTGCACCGGCAACATTCACATTTTGACAAGCAGAAAATGTGTCCTTACTTATTTGAGAAAACTGTGAGGACCCAAAACCTGAATCTACAGTATTTGCAAGATTGTGTCCTGTCATTTCGGATTCCTGGGGCGAGCTGTTGCCGACCGACCGATCGATAATGCTTCCCTGTTCACTAATTGTTTCACTGCCTACACATTAGTTGCAGCCCGCTCCATTTCCCTATGCACAGTTACCAAATTACAATGTTGAACATTAGTTAATTCATTACACGGTGGCGCTAACACACTGCTTTCGTCTTCACTGTCATTTCTCAGTTTACTTTGGAACCTAGTATTACGTTTTTCATACGCCATAATTGTCACAATATTTCACACGATAACACAGAAAAGCACAATTTGAAGAGCAAAAATAAGAAAACACATTAACATAGCACTGAAAATAATATCTAGTTAATCGCAAGCGCAGCTGCGAAATACTTGGTGCAAATCTACATGCATGCCACAACTGTTTTACTGTACAACAATGAAAGACTGCAGCTACAAAGGAGATTCTCTCTACAATTACGCGCTAGCAATAAACAATAGCTACACTAATTACACAAACTACAAGAAAAAATCAGAAGATTCCAGTGAGGTATCCTCGGCTAAGAGTAGTCATATGTAACGTCCCCTTAGAAAAATTATTGAATTACTGTGCTGATATACCTCTTACATTATTTGCTTTCCAAACAGCTGAGCAAAACTGAACGTACTCAAACATTCACTAAAGTGACACACAATACTTTTAGCGCAACGCAATCTGACTTTCAGTAATCGCTACAAAGAATGGCCCTGACTAACATTAACCTATACCTTTCACAAATCACTTACCTCACAAAAATCTTCGTTACTCGAACTACTGCAATACAGCGAGCGCCACTGCTGCCAGCTAAATAAAAGATTCAAACTACTGAAGGCACTAACTACTGATAGGCATAGTTAGCAAATGAAAGATTTTGATAGAGAACAAACAATGTATTTACCATAATAGTGTTAAAAAGTCATAATATACATAGCAGTTCATGACATCCAGTCTTACAGATTTCAAAACTCCGCCATTTCTCTCCCCACATCCACCACTGCTGGCGGGTCACCTCCAACTACTCAACGCTACGCGTTGTTCACATCCAGCTGCCCAACACTACAATGGCAGACAACAATGCAAACTTGCCACAGACTGCACACAGCACAGCCAGTGGTTTTCATACAGAGCGCTACGTAACGTTGCCAATATGAAAACATAAACAGCCTACTTACAATTGTCACGCATTTCAGGAAAACGTGCGATTGATTCACTGCCTCGCAGCAGTGCTCAAAGCCACGCGGGATTAGCCGAGCGGTCGAGGCGCTGCTGTCATGGGCTGCTTGGCTGGTCCCAGCGGAGGTTCGAGTCCTCCCTCGGGCATGGGTGTGTGTGTGTGATTGTCCATAGGATAATTTAGGTTAGGTTAGGTTAGTGTTTAACGTCCCGTCGATAACGAGGTCATTAGAGACGGAGCGCAAGCTCGGGTTAGGGAAGGATCGGGAAGGAAATCGGCCGTGCCCTTTCAAAGGAACCATCCCGGCATTTGCCTGAAACGATTTAGGGAAATCACGGAAAACCTAAATCAGGATGGCTGGAGACGGGATTGAACCGTCGTCCTCCCGAATGCGAGTCCAGTGTGTTACCACTGCGCCACCCCGCTCGGTGGATAATTTAGGTTCAGTAGTGTGTAAGCTTAGGGATTGATAAACTTAGCAGCTAAGTCCCATAAGATTTCACACGCATTTGAACATTTGAACAATGCCCAAAGCAATAACCAGATGCACATATTCAAGCAGAGGGTCATTGTACTTTTTGCAATTGATAAGTATTCTGCAAGAAATATCTTCACAATCTTCTTAAATGTGCCGCGTTGGCGAGCAGGACGAATCGCCTCATTTCGAGCTACACATACGATACCCCGGGAGTGTGCCGGTATTTGTATCGCAACACGTCAGTCGAGACGACCTGCATCCGAGCTCTAAACAAAGTGTGAGGGACCACCAGTAAGAAACTGGTCTCATGTTTGGAAAGACGGCTGTTGAAATTCAAATCCTGCCGTCCACATTTTTGGGTTTCCGTGATTCTTGAGAATGGGTTAAGGCAAATGACAAGGAATTCGTTCCACAGCTCTTTCGATCCGCTCTTGTGCTCCGACTCTCATGAAATCGTCGTTGAGTGAATGTTACACCCATACACCCCATTCTTCCGTCCATCATGTACTTCCTCTTTCAGAGCTTCTAGCGTCCGTGTTAATCTCCAGGACCTGTACAGTGCGTTGAGCCGTTGGTAGGTCTGATTTCGTAGCTCGTCTACTGATCTATTGGAATTACGCTTTTCTGGAGACATACTCTCAACTTCAATAAGGATAGGAGCACAAGTAACGAATTGAAATTAGTGCCACGCCCAGAACTTGAATCTCGATCTCCCGCTTACTAGGAAGATGTGTTATCCACCAGACCACCCTCGCACTTTGGATAATGCAGCTGCACAGATTACTCTAATCCAGTATTCTCCCTAACACAAACTTTCTGAAACCCCACCCCATCTTGATTCTCCCCTTCTTAAGTTATCATTATTGCCGAGTCTCCCCTGTATTGGAATAGAACCCCAGCCGTAATAATGGGGAAATCATGCCCATACCACAGACATAGATTATCTATTGCTTTGATGGAATTACGTTTTCCTGCAAATATACTGAAGTGGAAAATCAAAATGGGCTGAGGTGTGACGTTGGTGTTAGGGAGGGGACTCGAGTAGTCTATTCAGCTATGTTAGCCACGATGCCAGAGTGCTGTAGAGGACAACGAATCTGGCTAGTAAGTGGAAGACCTGGGATGAAGTCCTGGCATTTGTACAAAATTTAATTCACAACTTCAGCATTTTTGTTACTGACGGCAAATTACTCTGGCGGAGGCTGTTCTCTCCTGAGCTAACCAAATTCGAAATGTCCTTGGAATGTGGAACCGAATACTTTAACTTAGCTTTGGTTTCATCCTCTGTGTGAGAAGTCTACCTTGTTTCTAAGGACATTTTTCGTGTGTTCTAAGGACTTCTTTCTTGTGTAGACTTATATTATATGGAAATATCTTACCGCCTTGTGGAATAATTGAGAGCAAGTGCTGATTTCTTCGCATGAATGGGACCTAGAAACTCAAATAGCTCATTATCTTTATAATTACGTTATTTGTCAAGATATTCTCTTATTATTGCTAAATTTATCCATGTTATGTTAGATTGTTTTAGGTCTGCGACTTTATTATTTATGACGACACATTCGGCACATACTACATACCATTATTAAGTACATTACATTAATGAGCTCCATCAAAATATGTTCAAATGAGTGTGAATTCCTAAGGGACGAAATTGTTGCGGTCATCGGTCCCTAGACTTACACCCTACTTAAGCTAACTAATGCTAACAACAACACATATACCCATGCCCGAGGGAGGACTCGAATGTCAGGAGGGAGGGGCCCCGAAATCCGTGGGATGGCGCCTCGAACTGCGCAGCCACTCCGAGCGGCTAAGAGCGCCATCATGCTTCAGATTAGTCTAGTGTACCCGTAACTTTAATAAGCTGATGATGGCAGTATGCTGCCGAAACGTGTCGCACTAATACTTATTAGTAAATAGTTACTAAATCAGTTGAAATGTTTCACAAATTGTATATTTTTTTATCAAAAGTTGGTACTTAAAATTTTGTGTGTGGTCCAATGTAACCCAAGTATTTCTAAGGTGGTTTAGCTAAGTATTTTACAACATTATAGTTTAAATTGGAGTGTGTTGTCAGATATCTCTCAGTACGTTGAAAAGTACATGTAGTACCCACAAACAAATTAAGTCATCTGTACATTTACTGCAGACTGTGGTACCTAAGCTCGATCTTATAGGATGTTCTAATCTTTGTGTCGCTATAACTGTTCTTGATCCACAATACCGGCGGTTATTATGCAGTCTTATAGGATCCTTGCTGGGTTACCATTACAAAACTGTATAGGCTTGTTTAAGCAATTTGAGAAATCCAGGCCAACAAAAGATAAGTATTTCTTGGAATCACAAGAATGAATACATGATTTAGAAATCAGAATTGGTGCTGAATATACTAGAGACATTCATAGCGACTCCTGGTAGCAAGAGGGATATTGCCACAATTGAAGCTGGTCTTTAGTTGAAAATAAAAACTTAAATATTACAATTATTTATGAAAGATGTTTCTTTGCGGTGATGAATATATGAACTTTTCAGGTAGATAGGGCACTGTTCATTTCTTCAGAAATGTGTATGATATTTTTGACATGTCTTTGTTATAACAAATATAATTCTGTTGCTGTACCTATATTTTGATTATAATTATTTAAGTGCAGCTACGTAGCCAGAACGCTCTTGAAGTGTGCACGACGAAGAGCAATTATGATTTTACGAGGGCTGTTCCGAAAGTAATGTCTAGTACGTTGCGAAATAAAAAGACGATGAAAATCCGGTGAAGCTTTTGCACAGATGTGCAGGACAGTGTCTCTAGCATGCCCGTCGATCACATCACATCGCACTTTTCAGTTCTGAGCTCACAGTGGGCACCTAAAGACGCCTAGAACAATAGTGTCTCTCACCAAGAACGGGTGCCTTCTGCGAGGTTTTGCCTGATTTCATGTAGTCCCTCATAATGTACCATTTCCTTCTTCATGAAACTTCTCGGCCGCACACAGCAGGGGCAATGAGGACGCCCCCGCAGTGTTTTCTATGGTAAGTGTTTTGATCACACACCATACACGCCGGACTTGACTGCCTCCGAGGTTAGCCTCTGCTGAACCACTGATTGTGAAGACAACATTTTGGCACCGACAACGAACTTCGGGCCAGCGTACTAGCAGAAAGCACAGGTGGCTGCCTTCTATGACAAGACAAGCGTCAAAATAGAAGTGACGACTATATAGAGAAGTAGCTGGAAGGTGTAGCAAACTGCTGAAAATAGAACATTTTCGATTTTCACTGTGGTTTCCACTTCGCGACCGATTGTACCTTACTTTCCGAATAACCGTCATATGAGTTAATTTGAGACTTTAACAGCTGTGGAAACAGCTTAGCATAGCACTGTTCAGTTGTAATTGCGTAGTATACAGCGAACGCATACACAAAGCCTATATCGGCCAACTTCTCTTCAGTAAATTCATTCCTGCTGGTGTGTATGAGTGTTAACGCACAAATAACTCTGTCGGAAAGCAAACCGGAAACGAACTCTAGCTGAACTCAATCCTTTAGTAGTGACTAGTTCACCCACCCAGTGATATTCTTTTTGTTATCCTGTAGCTCGTACGTTTTGTCCACAGACGTGAATTTGTGCACTTTCGAGTTACAATTTAACGGTCAGTATTTCGCCATTGCTGTTTGAATGTGGCTATTGTTAGGGAGTATAAAAATAAGCTTATCCACAGCTGTGCTTTGGTTGACAATTGTCACCCATGTAACTACTGTTATCACCAATTTTGTTTATACAATTATTTCGATAGGTAAGATGTTTATTTTCGAGTGCTTAGCGTCGGTATTACTTGGTTCATACTAAATACAGTATAACATGTTTCAAGCCTATGTTGGTTCACAGCCTGATGAACCTCACAAACGAAGCATTAGCGCAAATGATGTACTAATAAAGTTGTGGAACTGACTGTGGACACTAACGGAGATGTAACCGCCGACAACTGGTTTTTGACATAGTCTCTTACCGAAATTCTCAAAGATATCTTACTCAAGTGGGAATAATACTTCGCCGCAATAAACGCCAAATACCTGTGAAGGTTTTTCCAAACAAACGAGGAACAAAAAAATATTCAATTTTCTCCTCTCAAAAGGACACGTGCCTCGCGTGACACTGTCTCTAAGAAGAATAAAGCAGCCCAAGTCATTTCTACAGTACACCACGACGACGTTCTCGATAGCAACACAGGGGATGCGATAAAGTCTGAGGTCATAGAATTTTACAACGTGACAGAAGTTAACGTGATGTTTGTTGACCAGCTGTCTCAAAAAATGAGGTGACTCGAAATATAAGACACTTGCCTGTCATAGTGTCCTGCAGTCTATTAAACTTAGCTGCAATAAATGCATTTCGCACTTATAAATCCAATAAAAATGGACGTAAACCACTGAAGTGAATTACTTTGCTAACCAATAATACGTGGGAACTCATAAACCCCCGAACAGAAAGAAGCACCACAGCCTCCTTAGGGGACCAAGAGACTTGGACATTCATTATTTGTTGGAGAGAAAGAGACTGTAAACAGGCGGCAAGAGGAAAGAAAGTGAGAAAGAGGGAGATATTAAGATTGTGGTAGATCCCAGGACAAATTAACCAGTTTGGTGAAATAAATGGACCTCCGCTGATTACTTGAAGGGACATCATGTCAATTGTTTTGGCAGTGTGTAGTAAAATAATACACATTTCAAAAAGCACTATTGATTTCTTGTTTTAATTGTTGTATTAGTGAGGTTCATGTACAGGTACTACAGTGTACGCTTCACTAACTACACTAATTATTCATTTTAATTTAAACAAAGTTACACCTTTGTTTGTTTTCATTGAAATAGGTTACGTATGGGTATTATAGTGAATATAGCGCATTAAAGCTAAGTAAATAATCAAATCCTATCTCATTATGCAAGAATATGTCTTATTTGTTTCATCGTTGTTAAAATAACATTGAAAACAATAGTGGGTGACAGCTGTGACCCACGCGACGTGTAACATAACAGAAATTCAAGCGACTACTGCATAGTTAATGAAACCTTGCATGTGTGTCATTGTTGTGAATAGCAAGGACCACGAGTGAGTGGAAAAAGTTCGTTTCCAAACAAGACACGCAGTGTACAACGTCGAGAATTGTGCAGACACGTTTTTTGTAATACCGATACAAAAATCAATGCTCATCACGTTGCCATTATTCAGACAGTTCGCAACAAACCCATTTTTCTTGCATATTTCAATCTCTTCCCAGAAGACAGAAGGACAGTTGTAGAGCTCCTGGATTGCTTCAGCTGCTTCAGGGTAAGTGGGGTGAAAAACTAGAAAATAAAATGTAACTTTAGGGAACTTGTATAAAAAATAAAACCGATGACTTGAAGAACATGCACTGGAGTGCACCCCTGCTGGAATTAAATAATAAAAAAGAAAAAAGTTTGACCTGATGTTACAGTGTGACCGTGATGTGAATTCATGAAACCTAGTGAATGTTTCGAAGCCGATATAGAACAATAGCCAACCAAACATTACGGACTAATATGCACACAGGAGTAAGAGGAATTTAAATAAAATTCAAGAAAAATGAGCTGAAAACAAACGTCTTATTAAGAATTACGAAAGGACATAAATGTAAAGATAGAAAGAAAGGTAACGTTATTTGGATACCAGTGTGGTACTGCCAGTATAAAAGGAAATTACATTAATGCAACAGAACAGAGACACAGATAACTGCTTAGTTGAAGAATAGTACCTCATCAAAACAACGTCAACTTGATATCTGGAGAAAAATTACTTTTTGCTATATGAGACATGCTGAAGAAATAATGCCGTAGCGTTGCAAATGTAGTGCTTCACATATACTGACAATGGAGTAATGGGATTTTCGATAGAAATACATCAATTACAAAACTTAGCATCAAATTTTTACAATTTTCATTCTCGACAAGAACAGAGATGACATGTCGTACGTTATCATAAATATATAAAGATCAAAAATTCTGCAGGCATTTTGAAGAATATTTCTTCCTTTTTCGCAAAGAACGCACAATATTTTCATTTGGAGAAACAGGGCAACGGGGAAAGTTCTGTGCTGGTAGCACAAGCAATATGAAAACGAATGTCTTCATGAAAAAGAAACATTTCAGCAGAGAATAATTTATGAGCTATTTTGGACTTCCAGAGCTCCTTACTTTTCCGGTACGGCTCTACCGTCGTGCTTTATGCGACTTTTTTGCGTGTTCACACGCCGCACATCGATCAACTTCTTTCCAGACAGAGGTTCCCAGTGACTCGGGCGATGCATTATTTAAATGAGTCAGTGGCCACCATTCATTCTCTGAATCTATACCGCGAGGAACTAGACCAAGTTCAGGCAGACACGACGCCATACGAACTACATCTGCTTAGGTGGCGGTCACCGAGTGTTCTTCGAAAATGCTCTCACTGTGAACGCTGTGACTCTGTCTTATGCTACCAAAACGAGATTTCTTCGGAATAAAGCCACCCTCTTCCTACAAAACGAGAACGAAGGTTCCTCTCCAAATTATCTTGCAGTCTACAAGCGTTAGTGTCTGCACTTTTTCCGATGATGATATTGTCCGTATTTCTCCACTGTACCATCTTAAGCAATCAACAGCCTATAAAACGCAGCGCTCTTAAAGAGGCTGGCAAGGTATTTTCGTGAAAGTATAAAGATCCATAGTTTCTCTCGTTGCTTTAACTTCACTTCCAAAAATTTTTCAGCTTTTAAATCTCTTGCACTGTGGTCTGATTTGTAACCATATTTCTCTCACCACGAAGAAACAATATTCTTACACAAGTTTTCAACGTCTGTTACTGTCAGTGTGCAGAACATCAGGCTCACACCAGAAGCACACCGTAGATTTTGTAAGATATTTATGTCTCGAATCTTCGAGGCAAATTAAAACTGTGTATCGGACCCAGACTAGAATTGGGATCATTGCCTTCCTATATATCACTAAAAAATTTTTGGCACGCAAGACGATCACCAGAAAACATTTGACTGTCACATCGACAGACGTTACCAAGATGGACTAGGTATGCAGCCCAAAGTCACAATATAATCGATACTTTGTACAATGAAATTGCGATACATGAGAAAACATTTGTTTAAATTTCTAGATCTGTTGTTGCATTACCTAATATAAATGGAAGATTTTTTGGGAAAGAGAGGAGTACAGTGAAGGACTGGTCCAGCATTTAGAAGGAACACACTTTGATATAAAAAATCTTCATAGACATTGAAAGACATATTCCGAGTTTGAACGCGGAGGAGAGTTCCGATAAGTGGAAGGTTTACACAGAAGTATTCTACGAAGGGGACAAACTATTATCTGGTGGACCACGAGACGCTGGAGTAGAAGTTAGACTCAGAGTTTAAACGAGCTTTGGAAGACCTATCAAATAACCTAGAAGAGATATAGAGGATTCCTTCTGAATTTCTACTTTGTGTGTGTGTGTGTGTGTGTGTGTGTGTGTGTGTATGTGTGTGTGTGTGCTTGAGGGAGGGGGAGAGAGAGAGAGAGAGAGAGAGAGAGAGAGAGAGAGAGAGAGAGAGAGGGAGAGAGACGTCTACAAAACGACTATTCAAATTGGTTTCTATAATTATTTGTATGGAAACAAGGGCAGTTAACAATGGCGACCAGCACACATTCGCTTTAGCCACACAAGCACCTAAGTTGCTAACAAGACTGATACGCGTAAGGAGGGGAATGAGAATTGAGGATCTATAGCTTTAGAAAAGGTGAAGTCACCAGAGAGATTGTTCTAATGTTGAGCTTGACAACTGAAGTCGGACTTGAGAAAAATCATGCTATATTCATAGGAACTGTCTACCTAAAAACGGCGTTCGACGATGTAAAATCGTGCAACGTGATTCAGATTCTGTGAAGAGTAAGGTCAACGTATAAGGAAAAGCGGATAATGTACGAAAGTCGAGAGGATACAATAAGAATGGAAGGCCAAGAACGGATCGCTCAGATTAAGTACGTGTAAGATAAAAGTGTAGTCTATTGCCTGTGCCGTTCACTCTGTACAAAAAACAATAATGGAAATAAGAGAAAGGTTCAGAAGTGGGTTTAATATTCGTCTGAAAATATTTAAATGATAAGATTCGCTGATGAATCTGCTATTCTTAGTGAGTGAGAAAAAACCGAAAGACCTACTGGAAGCTCTAAAAGTCTAATGAGCGCACACCGTGGATTGGGACAACATATAAAGAAGACCAAATTAATGAAAAGCAGCAGAAATGAAATTTATGTCAAACTTAGCCTCAAAATTGTTTCCAACGGATTACAAAATGTGAAGGAAATTTATTACATTTGAAGCAAAATTATGCATGACGTATCATCAAGGAAGACACATAAATCAGCCTGTGACAAGCAAAGGAGGCATTCCTGGCCAAAAAATACTACTAGTATCAAACATAAATCTAATCCAATGGTTCCCAACTTTTCTAAGATCATTAACCCTGAGGGCAATCAGATAGTAGCTAGTAACTCCCCCAATCCCCCGCCACTCTCCTCCACCTTGTTTAACATCAGTTCCCAAGTAAACTTAAGAATGAAAACGAATTATCTCTGAACACACTCTTTTTAAAATGATGAAATGTAAGTGATATTAAGCTTATTCAGTTGGTATATTAAACCATGGGACAATTGCTGTGTCTTACGTGAGACAACTTTTTCTATAGACTAATGAAAGAATTCTCAATGCATTGCAACTGTTACTCAAACAACCTTCTCAGAAAAGCAAGCTAACTATCCACAGCGATAGAAAACACTTGCTACAAAACATGCTTCCTCTCGACCACTCCTCTCCTTGATTAACCCACATCCGGCACTCCCATTCAAAATCAATTAAATTGAGACCACTGTTTGTAAATCACTCCTTACATCTGAACTGGAAGAAATTGGAAGACTTCAGGCTGCCAATTCTTTGAGTCTGACCGCTGTTACTAATAAGAAACATAATAATACTAATAATAATAGTAATACAGTTAGACCATACAGCAGTGTAGTAAGTGTTACGTAATTACTGGTATGCCATCAGTTAGTTCATATAATGTTATATAGTGAATAATCAACCAGTTTATGGTCTCTTGTAGGAACTACCCACTACTCGAGAAGGTGTTCTCATTAGATTTTACCATATCTGATGTGCGTGTCTTAATGCTGCTGTGGCAGGTGTGTGGAGCAAAGTACAAATTATGTGTGTAGTGAGTGGGCTACGTGAGGCAGATTGAAACGCAGCAAGTTATTACGGGACGACATTTGTTGCAATAAGGCACACAGCCGACTAGTACGGTGTCTAAGTAATCCATACTTATTACCCTATTTTGTTCAAATTTGGTGCACAGTCTTCTGTTATTAATGGAATGGTGCTGTCAAATACTCAGGTTTTTATTTATTATTATTCTGGAGGTAAAGAGAATTACCTAAAACTCCTAAAACCTAAGCTTGTTTTTTAAAACCAAGTTAGGAACAATAAGAGATTGACTTTCATTTTCATTTGAAGCCATTACAAAGTTATCAGTGGATGAAAATCAAATAATCAGAATTTTCTTTTTAAAACTTTAGTCACTGTGCATTAAGTAATACAAAAATCGGCCAAAATTATTATTTAAATGTACTTTGTCATGTGACTGAGTGAGAATGATTGGGAGAGTGTAGGCCCTATGTCGGACATACCCTAAAATTAAATATTTCATTTTTCGCAAAACCTTGTACAAACGAACCGTAGGATAGTTATACTGCATCCACGATTCAGGTGACGTATGTTGGTGTGTGCTTGCTTTTGTATAAAAGCAGACAGAATGGGAGTTAGGGGCGGAATAAGTTTATTTAACAATTTGAAGAAGATTTCGCACTTCGTTTATTTTAATTAAACAAAACACGAGAATTTGAAGTTTTGCTGACATTAATTACTATCAAATTAGTAATAGGATAAGGCAAGATTTGCCGCGAGAATGATTTGGAAGGAACGTTCTGATTAATTGTTTAGATCAACTTACATCAACAGCCAATCAGAATTAAGCAGTTCCCGTGCGGAAAGAGGAGTGGGCACACAGGAGCGTACCTCGAGAAGATTCGCTTGCTAGCCAGGTCTATGGATAACACGATGCCAGATCGGTCCTTAGAAATACTCTGTAAGATGAGGAAATAGTGAGCTAATTTCGGTTCGAACTTATCGTGACTGAAGCGACTCGAGTTACGAACATTTTAATGAAAATTTGGCATTTCTAAATTAAATAGTTTGAGATATATGAGAATGAGAACTTCGTGGTCATAGTAACAATTCAGCGTGGCATGTTGCGTCCTCTGTACGCAATATTTTGGTGAGCACCTTTTACGAAGAAGACCACTGAAACTACCGATTGTTTAACTCGCGAACAGTTGTGGGTCTGGGACTGGTAGAACGTGAAAATTAGTGTGGTCGGACTTACTAAAATTCTGACTGCTTTTCGAGTGAATATTTGTTATACATTCAGTGAACTTTGAATAATAACTTTTTTTACCATATTAAATAGGGACTTCATAGCTATTTCATGTGTTTCAATATAAATAAAAAGCTGAGGCAATGTAATATTAACCGCTTTTCTGCAAGCAAACTGAAGATCCCGACCGCCCGATTTTTTAATCATGAACTTCGTGGAACTGACTTTCAACTGGAGTTACGCGGCCTCTGTGTGGTAGGTATTAGGTGGTGGTTTTATCAACGCTGCTTTACACTGGCTAGCACGTATCTGCTACCACAGAGGGAAGGGATATCGGCAAGAATCCTATCGATGTAGGTGAACTGAACGAGCTTTAACAAAAACTCAGACGACCGACCACGCCCCCCCGCAAGATGATTATACATTCGTTTCACAGGCCGTAGTCTCCATCACATTGTGTCATGCGTTAATGCTAGTGTTTGGAAAAAAGACGTAATTACTGGTAACTTATGTAATCAGAGTTATAGTCTTAAAAATAATGATAGTAGAAATGAAACAACATCAAAGAAACAGCAATAATGAAAAGAAGCAGTTTTAAAAATAAAATACTAAATTTGGAAGGCTTTCAATGAGGAAGAAATACGAAAATGGGGAACAACATAGGCAGAAGAAAGGAAGAGACTTCACGGGGAAAAAATGAGGGAATAGTGGAAAAATAGGAAACAAAAACAAATGAAGAAGAGGAACTGAAGTTGTTAACGTGATCCTAGTTGGTCAATACGAATGAAAAAAATATGATGGTTTAAAAATAATTTATTTTATGACCGAAACACAATTCTACTATTTCATTTTCACTTCTCAGAAAATTACATTTTACCCATCACGTGGTATTTACCACCTAATTTGGGAACCAGCGGTCTAATACAATCTAAAAGCATTTCTCCCGGACAACTCCTTCCATTCCATTGACGAATTTAGATTCAAAAACTGGAATCTTGAAAAAAACTTGTTTTTAAATCTACTGGAACCAAAAAAACAATGTGCTCACTAATAGTAACACCGATCATATACACATATCCTGTAAACTGACCCTTTCCATTATCATTTCGACAAATGAATCGTTCAAATGATCTATGAAGCTAACTAATTAACTATGAATACATTTGAGGAACACGTTTCTGAGGATGTACGTTTGGGGCACAGCATTGAATGGAAGTGGATCATGGACTGCGGGAAACTGAGAAAAGAAGTGAACTGCAGCGTACTAGATCTGTTTATATAGAAGGACGCTGTCAGTTAGGTTAAATGATTAAGAAACAGGGGCGGTGGGTATGTTCTCCACAGAATCATCGATGAGACGAAACTGTGAAAGATATTGACCAAAGGAAGAGGCAAAATGACATGACATTCTGTAACGTCAGACAATATTTCCGTGGTACTGCAAGCAGTGTAGATGGCAACAAATAGTAGGGCGAAACAAAAATTGGAAGATTATCTAACAGATATTTAAAGACGTTTGGTGCACATGCTGCTATGAGATGAGGATGCTGCCACAGGAGAGGACTCCATCACACCTGACCCAAACAAAAACTTAATATACATTTTCTTGTTTAATTATTAATAGTTGGATATGAACTGTTCCGAAGTGTGATAGAAAAGGAGGAAACAACTGATGTGGGAGAAACAAGTACTACAATAAGGAGATCAGTGGTCGACTTCTCTATGTCCAAAGAAAGCGGCAAGAGTCGATTATTTTCCTTCGATAATATAAAAAAAACTTTGGGATATGTAGGAACTACAGTTCTATACCAATTGGTGTTATAATCCTAAAAATGCTGATGTAGAAACTTATTTGGAAAACTGTTATCATCACACCATCGAATGCCCAACTGCAAATAAAACGTGTGAATAAAAGAGCTCTGCTGGCAGAAGCGTTGAATATGGTACGAAAGAGGCTATTCCCGAAACTATGCAGTACAGCATAGTGTATCTTCTGAGGTTCTTTAGTAAGGGAGCGGCATAGACAACGAGACGCGTAGACACACTGACATTGCAAATATTTTTCTAGTTTCGAAGAAGAATAAAAACTGTGTCTTATTCGTTCTCCATTCATGACTGTTGAAGAGATTAGATGTAGGGGAAACTAGAATACAATGAGCGTAGGTGCACAGTGAGCAATTCGTTATAAAAAATATATATTTGAAAGTAGGGTAACGTAATTTCAACAACGGAACGTACTAGAATGTTGGTTAACACCATCTGATTTTTCTATATAGTCGCTACTCGCACCTCCGACAAAACCTGAGTTGTGTGTTTGAACCTCGTTTCTTGCGAGATTTCCTTGAAATAAAAACATTTCTACTGGTGCACCTTATAATCCATGGAAACTGAAGGCGTTAAGCATGAAGGAACTAAGTTTAGTAATGATACTGAACCACTGAAATCTATCATACATATAAGTTTATTATGTAGTAAGTTCAGCAAATAACATGTATGGGCCAACGTGGGCAACTGACGCCAGGGTGCAGTGGGCATACTGCCCAGTGTGCCCGCTATCATTACAATTTTTGCTCTGTAGTCTTAACCTCTTTTCTCTTGCATATTTCAAGAAATGTTTTTCGGAATAGGAGAAGGGAAACTAATGTCAGTATGACACCTGAAGACAGGTTGAAATAAGCTGTACAACCTGTCCTAAAAGATGGTTATACTGCGCCTGCAGCATCTAAATAATGGGGAACTCCTAGACCGACACTTGCACAGTATACTAACGTAATTTATCAATGGTCAAATTTGGAACTACAGTATGAAAGCTGTATATAAGTCCACGGGCTACACTAATTTAGAAATTTTGTTTTTGTGGGTATGTGAAAAAGCAAAGGTGGCACCAGGCTCTGAAGATATTCGATTTCAACCGAAGTATAATTCTAACAAGTCTTTCATTGGAGCAAGAAAATCTTTTCTGTGAGTGTGCTGAAGTACCTACTAACATTTTGTATAGTATCTCCATTATCTCCATTACGCAGCTTGTTCTACTCCCTTACGAGGCAGCATCTCGCAGTAATATCAGAATACCAGAAAATTTGGTTACAAGTAAACGTGCTGGTTCAGACTGGTGCCAGGAATTTTTGAAAATACATCATTCACTGAGCTTGTGGATGCTACAGCTTACATCATTATCAAGAGAAACAATCTTCAACCTTCACAATATGGGAATATTCTTTGGGAAATTGGTGGAAGTCTTCAAGTGCCACCCATATGACCCTTAATCCTTGTACAATTTGGATGAGACTTGTGTGACAATCATGTCAAAGTCATTGCTCCAAAAGGACAAAAGCAGGTAGGTCGTTGCACATCTGCTGCAAGTGGCCAACATTTTACCCTACGTCTTCTGATAAATGAATCGGGGAATTCTATTCCATATGAAATAATATTGCCTTGAGATTGTAGTCCAGAACACATACTGTATGGTGCGCCACCACAAACACAAGAGTTAATTCGCAAGTCTGGTTGGATGACGCAGGAAAATGTTGTTCATTTCATGAACCATTTTCTTAAACATTCATTCGCGCCCCCTATCAACCCAGTTTTGTTTATTTATGACAATCATGGAAGCTATCTCATTATAGACTGTATTGACATAGCAAAGGTGAATAGTGCAGGATTCTTAACACTCCCACATATTGTAGCAGCAAACAGTAACCTAGACACAGAACTGTTTATGCTCATTTCAAGAGCTTCTATTACATTGCTTGTGATAATTTTATGACCATGAACGCTGCTAAAACTATCACACTCAAAAAAAGCACTTACTGGAAAAACATATCCTACGACATTCATAATATCCCATATTACAACAGAATTCTACTCCACAGGCATCATCATCTTAACGCAGATTTTTTTACAGAGCAGGATTTCCTGTTCGCTTCTTTAGTGCAGTTGAAACTAATTGAAATTGGTAAGGGGAACTGTGATTCAATTAACATGAAAGTAGATAACGTGAGTGTTTATCAACCTCCGATGTGTCCAGAAAATTGCAAGAAAATGGTACACTTGGTCCTTCAAGAGACGATACCAGTAGAACATTACGCTTGTCTGTCATATCTCAATAAATTATGCCATTCCCAAAGGCATCACCAAAGGAAAGTTCAACTGTAAGAAGTAAAACAGGCAAAACACGAATCTTGTCAGACACTTCAGGAAAACAAGAACTTGTAGATCAATAGCAGAAGAAATCAAAGGGAACTGTGAAAGATATTCCTGTGAAGCGAACAGCCAGAGCCAAAATGCAACTTCTTTTTCAGGATGATGCCTCTAATGCAGAAATGCAAATTAAGTTGAATGACACAGACGATGTCATCGATTTTTATAGTAGTGATGAAAAACCGGATATATTCACAAGATTGACTGAAGATCCCAAAAAGGATTATTGTGCAGTAGTGGAAATGAAGATGCTGCAAAAACAGATTCCGTTTAACTTCGTTGCCATAAATTAGTTCTACCAACGATGAGAAAGAAATTTCAGAAATGTCGTACCGGAAATGTTTAAACCTTTTCATTGCGTCGAATAATCCAGAAAAGAATAGATTCACTTTAGTGATGTTGTGTGTAGACTAGCGAAGCTCCCGCCTATTGGAGGCACTAAGCGTTGTAACAATTTTATGTCCTTTCCAGTTTCTTTGTGCAGTTGTTGTTCGGTAGAAATGTTACAATATTTGTCTAATGACAACATAAATGTGTTAATTATTAGAAAAGACGTTTTATGTCAACTATTTAGTTTCCCGAATATGTGCTGATAGTGCCTCAAGTAAAGGCTCACTCTGCCCCTTTGTAGGGGAAAAATGGGCGCAAGAGACAGAACTTTACTTTTCCAGAATTTGTCGCAAGATCTACTAACGTGAGGACAAAGAGAAAAATTATAGAAACAACTGATGTAATTACTTGACTCGTAAATGTTGTTTCTACTTTCTACTGCAGATACTGTTGCTGAAAAAATATTAAGTGAATTTAAGGCTCACTGTGCCCCAACTTCTGCTACTTTCTTATGGTGTGAAATTGTGTGTCACTGAAAGTGTCTGCATTTACACCCGATGAGGAAAAGAGTGACAACTATATATTTGTGTACAAAAGCAGAGTGATTTGTTTGTGAGGGATACTTTACTAAGACAAAGCTCCTCCCTACTACGACTCTGGACAAGAATTAACATTTCCGCGTTACTAAATGCGAGGCAAGCTAGTTGGTCTGTCGAGATTTGTCAGGCTCAGATACTGAATGTCGTGACACAGTGACTCTCGTGAATACAAATCTGTGGAGCAGTATCCATTCTGCTTATCAACTCCATTTATCTAGAGATCAGGTTTAAGAAATCAGTATTTACTTCATCACATAGGTTGTGTGTCTCTCACCATTTTCAAGTTTAGGTTGAAAAATTGATAATTGTATGGGTTTCATTAAGACAACAAGTCATTCACGCAACTTTAATTGTTGTGGGATATATAATCTTTTGAGAGTTTTGTGGCACAATAACAGTCCAAAACTAAAGGAAATGTTATACCTCTATTTCAAATCCAACCCTTTGATACGGTCAGTTAAATGAAGTGAAATTTTTGTTAGATAATACTTCAGCAACTACAAGGTCTTACAAGAATTCTTTACGGGGATAAAATGAAGTAAATATTTTCTTGACTAATTCAATTCATGTATCATTCGGCAACACTTTTTCTCGCAATGATTACCCAGAAATAATTCAGGCTTTGCATACTACACATTTTTCAGGTCAGGAAAGTTTGTTCGCCTCGAGATTTTCGAGAAGATAGCTACATGATGTTCTGGTGTTCTGATTACATGTTTTGTGATATTGTGGTATTACAAGACAAATGTGACGAAGTAAAATCACTTTATATGTAAACATACTCATAGACCTATTTTTTGTAAATTAGAGAAAAAAGTAAATGTTTTAGGAAGATTGCAGTCGGTGTCAGTAAACGGAAATTTTACTAAGGGAAATATATAATTACTACAGGCATGAACGGCAATAGAATGAAGGCCTTCACTACCGGATGACGTGAGGTCATGGTCCAAGAAACTCTTCTGTTCCTGACGTCTCGTCCAGTATTAGCGACATAAATGTTATAGAAAAGGGTCCTGGTCAAAGTAACATGTGATGAGCAGAGATAATCCTGGTCAGAGATAAAACTTAAGTATCGATTATCATCTTGTTAATGATAAAGCTGTCTAGCGATTCTGCATAGCTACTGTCCATATGTGGTTAAGTTTTAGTGTCTCCTCTTTCCCATTAAAATTGTCCTTATGTTTATAAATTTCTCCTTTGTCGACATGTGGTGTACACAAACTTCTGTGTACGTGTGGTAAAGTTTATGTTGGAACTACCAAGAAGAGCCATAATACACAGCTAAAGGAGCACAAGTGTCTTTGCGAACTAGGAAAATTAGAGAAATCAGTTGCAACAGAGCATGCTCTTCAGCTGGGAAACAACGAAGCGAAGTTTTCTGAAACAGAAATTTTATCTACAGCGTCAAATTATTAACCACGACTATGTAGAGGAGTCATTGAAATGTATATGCATCAGGATAATTTTAATAGGAAAGAGGAGGCAATGAAACTTAACGACATATGGACAGCAGCTCTGCAGAATCGCTAGACAGTTTTCTATTTGACAAGACGATAATCGATAGTTAAGTTTTATCTCTGACCAGGATTATCTCTGTTCATCACGTATTACTTTGACCACGCCCCCCTTCCTACAGTATTGATGTTGCTCAAGGACGTCCGACTGGTCAGTCGGCGAGACTCAGCGGAATCCTGGACGAAACGTCAGGAACAGAAGAGTTTCATGGCCCACGACCTCACCTTCCGAAAGGCTTACCAGCACCTGCGAACGATAATGTCCGTTGCTGTATTTAATCTGAGGTTTCCGAAGTACCATAAATAATAGTTGTCATACTGGAACGAATTAAATGGGGCTTATTGATTTTTGTACGAAGGGCAACCTTTTTGTGGGACTTAACCGCTGTCATATGATGCATCTTAGAATATATGCAAAACACTTTATTATACCAGCATCATAGAAGATTACCGAAAGTCTTAAGTTGTCAGAATTACGTGGCAGTGAAAAGTTTAGACAAATATAAAGAAATCCTTAATACCTTTAAAGACAGACGAATTATAAAATAAACTTGCTATAGCTTTTGTAGCTTAGAAAGAAGAGTATTAACTGCTAATTTGTATTTAACTATATTTTGATTTCAAATTATCATCTAATTCGCTCACTCTAAACACTGTACACAGCCTCATTTCCCCTTAAGTTTATCAGTGCTTCTTTATAATGTCCACTATCACGTGTTACTGCTACACAAAAATTTTTATCAG
Source organism: Schistocerca serialis cubense (assembly GCF_023864345.2). Classification (NCBI taxonomy): domain Eukaryota; kingdom Metazoa; phylum Arthropoda; class Insecta; order Orthoptera; family Acrididae; genus Schistocerca; species Schistocerca serialis. The sequence continues at coordinate 232,275,948 of NC_064644.1, forward strand.
AGCATCTCTTGGCCCTAATTAACTTTCCTCAGCAACTGCCAGCGTGCTATTGCCTTTGATTTCGATACTTACTCACAATGACATCACATATCAATAAAGGTATACAAATACTTTATATCTTCACTAGTTATGTTTCACATTGATAAAACGAATACACAGAATGAATGTATGCGATATTAATTCCCGACTGTAGATTTTCAGCAAGTAATTACATAGAAAACAGAGCACAAGACAACGTAAGCGACTGGAGTAGTAGAGGAAATAAGACACCGAAGAAACCGTAGGTAATCTTCCATAGAGGAATGAAATCGAAAATGAGTAGAATTGTGCAGCTGACGTCTGTGACCTAAATATTTCTCACCTCATGGTTTTCAGTGGTAATATCAAGACGTCATTAATCTCGTCTCTGCTGCCTCAGAACACTTCCACCTTTCAATGATTTATCCACGACCCATATTCGATACCCACTAGATTGATCATCCCGCATCATAAGTGTTACAAGTTTTCTGTTACAAGTTTTCCTTATTTCTACACTATGGCAAAGCCATCAGCGAAATTTATTACCAATATTACTGGTCTTCCGTAAAGATACTTCTTGTTATTTTACATGCATCAGCTTTCAAGATGGTTTTGGACAGGTCTCGTATTACCTGACCTAACTATCCTCGTAACTGCGTAGATATTATTTTTCCAAAATGGCACGTGTCTCTATGAAGAGTTTGCATGACGTTGAAGCAGTCCCGCACGCAGCATGTCTTCCAGATTGTCCTAGATAGGCTATGTTTGGGTCCAGCATGGGCGTCAACACGTTCCAGAGTGGCTATCCAAGATATCAAGGAACAGTTATATTATCTACCGTCCAGCTTGCCTGAGGTGACATTCTTTCGAAACGATCAGTGCCTGCACTCTTAGCTGAGCGCTCAGCGTATCTGACAGCCATGCAGGGGGCACGCGTTCGATTCCCAGCCGTGTTGGAGATTCTCCTCTGCGCCCGAACTACGTTTTGTGCTATCATTGTTAATTTATCATCATCGACACGCAAGTCGCCACATGTACTCGGCGACCAAACGTCCCCATGTGAGGACTCCTCTCCTTCAATGCCATATGGTTATTTAATTTTAGTACTTACATTCAGGCCAGAGGTTGCAACGTCGTACTTTTAATAAGAGCGCACATGCTACAAAGTTTTTGTAAATTGGCATACACTTTCTAATCACTGGATAACAAACATCACATACGCTTCAAACCGTGTAGTAGCATTTCGTTTCCTCCTTCCCTTCTGGGTATTTTACTTTCTTTATTCAGGTAATGTGTTTGCACTGAAAATTGTATCGTTTGCCTAAAACCTGTTTCCGGAACAATCGTGGAAGCTACCAGTATAGTATCGCTTCAGGTGGTACAAAGAGGAACACATGCACACAATACAGTTAGGTTCACATCCTACGACCCCTTTATTTGTTACTCGTGTTGGCACTGATTCGTAAGGAGTTTCTCTGAGTAAGGGTTGCCTCAGGCGTTGTTCTATAATGTCCAGGAGAGTCTTATGGACTCGAAAAACCTTATCACAAGTTTCTCGTTAACAATAACTAGTACATAGATCAAATTGAGGAATTTAAACTTCATGCCCAGTTACACAGATTGCAGCTACTGACTGGGGTGGCGCAGTGGTTAGCACACTGCACTCGTTTTCGGGAGGACGACAGATCAAACCCGCGTCCGGCCACCCTGATTTAAGTTTTCCACGACTTCCCTAAATCGCTTGAGGCAAATACCGAAATGTTTCCTCTGATATGGTACAGCCGATATCCATACCCAACCTTCCCTTATCCGATGGGACCTATGACCTCACAGTTTGGTCCCCTCCCCCGAATCAACCAACCAACCAACCAAAATAGTTGTAATGACAGTTGTGTCATTGTCAGACTTGCAGGTTCTAACAGGCGGGAACATATACAGTGACATACAACTCAGCTGACAAATGTTGACGAGACACACAATGATGGTTGACAGTTCAATAACCCGCAAGAGCGCCTACTAATCTCTAAGAGACATTCATCTTCTGTGACGGATTTCAACTATTGGTTCAAGAACACTGTCATGGATTCAATCCTGTTTCGATATAATCATTCGTTACCTGTTCTCACAATGCAAAGTGTACAGTTAGATTCCTAAATGTAATGGAATAATTTCGTCTTTCGAATTTGCGAACTGAGGGTGAAAAATATGTGTATTGGCTTAGAAGCTCACTGATTCGCCTATTTCCAAGAAAGGGATGTGGCCTAAGAAGGGGAGCGCGTGACTTAGAAAATGGGGGAGGTAAAGGCATATGAGGTACGGAGACGGAGGGAGGGCCAGGAGGGTCAGGTGGTGGGGAAAGGGTACGTGAGAGGGAGGAAAAATAAAATTTGATTGGAAAAGTACACTGCTCTCCTAATGTCTGTTCTGGACCATTTAGGTACACGGTTGAACGTAAATGGCCTGTCTGATATTACTTCGAGACTAATAATGCTAGTATCACTACAGTTCTGCCTCCGAACGGCAAAGCGTATCCTCTAAAATCTTAGACCTGCGTTACTCTGTAAAAGTTCTTTGACAAATCTTTTCAAACAGGTCGGATCACGACCTGTCTTTTATGAGTGATAAAAGTACTCCAACACACTGTCAAAGATTTTGTAGAACGGTTTTAATAAAAGATATCCCGCAAAGAACATTAGTGGCGATTGAAGGAAGCAAGTACAGGTGATGAAAATGTCCATATCAGACTCTCGCACCACATTCCAGTCAGTATAGGAAATGCTATTCTCTTGATGATCGTAAGACACGAAATAGATATGGGTGAACTGCTCACCAGTCCATACTGCTGACAACTGAGTCTCTCCTACCCTCTGTAGTTAACTTGGTGCGTAAGTACGTAGGCTTTCTGGTTTGCTTGTTGGCATTCCGGCTGCTATGGGTCTATTTATCGATTGCGATTTCCTATTTGTAGTTCACTGTTGCTGTTTGAGTTTACATATTGCCATTTTGTCATTTGGAGATAGAGAGAATAGCTGTAGACGCCATAAGTTGGCGTGTCAAATGGAGAAATCTGAACATTTCCATATATTCTTCTGTTTGGCCGCCTTAGAGGGGTGACAGCAGCGGAGGCAACTACAAACATATGCGCCGTGTGTGGGATAATGCCACTGGAGAGAGCACAGTTGAAAAATGGTTTTCTCGTTTTAAGGAGAGTCGTTATGACGTTAGTGACTCTCCACGTTCACGGAGACCTTCGCGATTTGATGAAGATAGTTGAAGGCATATTCTAAGGTAGATCAAAATTCGTACTGATATCCACAGTGACTTGCGAATGACACGTGTTGAGGCAAGTTTCTATGATTAAAAACCATTTAGATCCTCTCTGAGTCTTGACCGGAGTTTAGTGTGCAGGAGACAATATACAAAAATGGCAAACTTGCATTCTACTTTTCTTTAATAAACCACAAGTAAATACTTTCAAATTTTTCATTTCGTACATCCTCTTATAACTGGAAAAGTCATAGAGATATTTCAAGGGGAAAAAGTAATTTAAAAACTTTAAATATGATAAAAAATAAATATTTAACTATTGTGGATGTTCGGATCAAAATAAAATCCTCTGCATTAATAAAAAAATAAAATATATTTAAGGGATGCAACGTTCTTAAGACATGCATTAGATAAGAATACGTACTAAAATGTGAAGTAAAACTCTCATTAGTCAATATTCTCAAGTGAAAAATATAATTACGAGAAGTTATTTAAGAACAGAAAGGTTAACCACGTTAATCTCGGCAAGAAATTCAGCATCTAGAAAAGAATGACGATACCACTATAGCAGTCTCTCAGCTAAAGATGTTAAGTGAACTGTTAAAACGATAAACACTAATTAGAAACAGAAGCAGTTAATAATGGATATATGGCCTTTTAAGGAGGATAGGAGGAATTGGAGGAGAGCAGAGGAGGGGATAGGAGTGGAAGGGAGGAGAAATGAGAGGAGAGGAAGCGGGAAGTTACGGAAAGGGGAGTGAGGGAGGGTTAGAGAGAAGAGAAAGGGGGAGAGGGAAGGATGAAGGAAAGGAGAGGAGAAGGGATGTCAAAGAGAAGCATTGAGAGGGTTACAGGGGTTGTTGAGAGGAGGGGGAGTGGAGAGGAGGGAGAGGAGAGGAGAGGAGAGGAGAGGAGAGGAGAGGAGAGGAGAGAAGAGGAGAGGAGAGGAGACGAGAGGAGAGGAGAGGAGAGGAGAGGAGATGAGAGGAGAGGAGAGGAGAGGAGAGGAGAGGAGAGGAGAGGAGAGGAGAGGAGAGGAGAGGAGAGGAGAGGAGAGGAGAGGAGAGGAGAGGAGAGGAGAGGAGAGGAGAGGAGAGGAGAGGAGAGGAGAAAGGAGAGGAGCATAAAGATGGGAGGAGAGCAGGGAGAGGGATGGGAGGTAATAGAGGAGGAGAGGAGACAGGTGAAGACAGTGTGGGGGAGCAGAGCAAGGACTAGAGGAAGGAGGACAAGAGAGGTGAGAGGGGAAAAGTGTTGAGAGGGGAGGAGAGGGGAAGAGAGAGAGAAAGAGAGAGGCTAGAGTGGGGAGAGAGGTGAGGACAGAGTGGAGAAAAAGAGGAGAAGAGAGATGGGAGGAAAAGAGAGAGGGGAGGGGAGAAGAAGGAGGAGAGAGAGAGAGAGAGAGAGAGAGAGAGAGGAAGGGGAGGGGAGCGAAACGTAAGGTACCTGGATGTATAGGCGAGAGACAAGAGCCATTTTACACGAGACATGAGACTAAATACATGAGGTTTGTAATAGAATAACAGACACGAGCTCTGCGACGTGACATGACGAAATGAGATGTGTCGAAAAGAGTCAAACGTGATTTGAGAAGAAGTTTACTGCTGCAGTAAGGACTTTACACAACGCACAGAGCAATGGCTTGCTATGGTATGAGGCTTTCTCTCTTAAACAAATTTTAAAATGATGCTAACGTGTATCGTCAGATACACTTGTACATATTGCACAATATTTCGACAAGGGTAGTTGTTCGTTATCTTCAGATGCTGTTGTAACGGGTAGCTACCACGAAATATAGTGCAGTTTCCGCGTCTACATCCGTGTGGTACATCGGAGAACCAATCATGCCCCTTATATCTAGGTAAACGTACATTTGGCGGTAGATTTTACAAAACTCTCTGCAGTTCAAGAAACAAGATGATACCAAAACAGGCACAGGCATACTGTTCCTGCCTGAATTGAAGACATCTTTTAAATGGGTAAATGAGGACTCTGAAACCTTCTAAAGAAGAAAAAAAAACTAAAGTGGAATTGTGGAGTTTGCATAAACTTGAACGTCACAGAAGGGGAATCAAGCCGTCGCAGCCGCCACCAACGCCGACGCCGACGCCGTCGTGGTATCGGAAAGAACCTCGACGGTGGGTGACCGGTGCATTATTCATGGCGCCGCTCCCCACCTGTGGGCCTCCTACTGTTTACTCGCTGCTGGCGTCACATCGAGCAGGGCGCTTTCGCTTCCCTTTGAGTCCCACGTGCCGCAATTCGCGCAGGCGACATTGCCAGTATTTTTAGAGAGCTCCAGCGAATTTTTACATTTCAGGAGAATCTCCAGGCGTGAGACGGAAAGTTTAGCGAAGGTGCGTCAATTTTCCTGTATCATAAGGGTCAACCACTTGATATCTGCACGTAAGAATAGCCGACAGGCCTGAAAGGCAGTTAAGGAGAAGTCGATTTCGAAAATCATGAAAATTTAGTGGTTTAGAGTGGCAAATTTGGACATTCAAATATCGAATAATTATCAGGTAAGATAGCCATTGGAGATTTCAAGAAAATAATGCCTGGCCACAGTGATATCACGCCATAGGAGGTGCTGAAGAGTTCTGGTGGCGATACAATAAAAATCCGGGAACAAAATAAGGAGAGAAATAATGTGGTCAAACGATTTTCCTCGAGACTGTGAATGTCCCCATATCTAAGAGTTTAATTAAAGGAAGCACATTCATTACGAAACTACAATCTTTGTAACAAATAACTGTGTTTCAATCATATTAGCGATAATATTATACATCCAAGTGTGAACTTTATTTCGATATCTTAATTATCTACGAACTTTTACACCTCGTTTTTGTTAAAAAGTTAAAGAACTGAAGTCGAGTCTTCCTGCTTCTTTTCCGAGGCTCGCTGCTAGGAGGATGTATCATCTTGTTGTGAAATAATAACGCCTTATAACTCATTTACGACTATTTTGGTAGCTGAGTGCATTACCCTGCAGTCCTTCCAAAACGAATATTTGGTCTTCTAAATTTGTTGCATGTATTCAGTTTGGGACACTATGATCGTGTGCAATAAGCGTGTTATCGATTTCACAATTTCAACATTTGTAAGTCGAACCTGCAATCTATGTTTTTAACGAAGTCCGAATGTAATAATTATTGTCACGCAAATTACTTCTTTGCATTAAAAATTAAGAATATCACGAATTGGTTTCAATAAGCTGACCGTTTTCCAACGACGGATTCTCGACCCGTAGCAAAGATCACAAGAACAAAGAAATCATCTCTTACAGAATAATATTACCCCACGAGAAAAGTGTAAATTCAATGCCTTCTCTCTGACTTAAGTACATGCTTTCTTATATTATTGAAATGTGATGTGTCCTTTCTTCGTTTACATTTTACTTTCTTATTTACATTTAAAAACACAAAAATCCACACAGCAGGGAAGGATACGTTACTCCGTATGCTCTCATTATAATCCATTCTATAACTATAGGTAGATTGAAAAGAAAGGTAGAGAGTAACTTACCAAAAACCTATTTTAATTCAAAAACAGAGGCCAATGTATGTGTAAGAAAGCTGACACATACAGAAAATGATAGAGATCAAAAAAGTAGTATATTTGTTTCACACACTGACCAAAGCTTTAGACTGAGGAAAACAGAAAATATTATCTGAAATATTGAATTGAAATCGAATAAGAGGGACAAACATTACACGTGATGGGTGTGCAGGAAGAAGAATCAGATCAAGAAAGTATACAAGTGGAGTTTGTGAATAGGTTGATACATGTTTCTTGCCCTATGTGTTATCTGTGGTCACAGAGCTTAGGATGAATAATAATTTAAGGAAAATAAAAATCAGAGGAAGAGGAGAAAGTTGTCAAAACAACAGATGATTAAGCGGTCACACCCGAAAGTGAAGACCTACAGAAAACTACAGTGACAACAAGAGAAAACAGGGGGAAACATTTCAAATGTTTATCAACATACACACCATAAAAGTAGCTAAAGCAGAGAAGAAATATCCAGTAAACATGATCCAGACAGAATGAACGTTGATTAAATAAACTTCCTCAGTCACTGAGTTAACATGCCCAATGAAAGGGGAAGCAGTACTTGTAAAACAAAACCTAGGCAGATATATGGAAATCAGCATTTAAGAAAAATATAAAGGTTTTAAATGAGGATAACTATGCCATAATGATGTTCATTTGTGTATAAGTTATAGCATTGTCAAGGTTGGTTCAACACATTTTCCTACATATGATCGAAAATGTAAGAAAACGTAAATATAATTTTTCAACTTGACAACTATAAGGAAAGAAATTAAAAATCACAGTATAACTGAATTTTCCTTTCGTTTTTCAAAAGATTTGCTACAATTAACTACATCGGATTCAGAAGGAAAGAATTTCCTAAGGGTATATTGTAGCTAACTCTCATATAACTAAAAAGGAGAGTGAAGTTCCTTATCCATCAGAATTAATAGAATGATCCTTTGAAGTATTTAACAAATAAAAACAAAATTGCATTTACTACATTGGCTTCATATATTGGAGGCTTTCTTCTGAGATGGGAAGGAATGAGCAATTGAATACAAGATGTAGCATGTGTCATGAAAGAAGGAAAATATGTGGTCAGAAGAGTGGAGATAAGATTTCCAGTCCCAAGAAATGAACCTAAATATGAAACTGAATCTTGGCGGAAAAGGGTTCAAATTCGTAGAAAACCAATTTCATTCCATGAAATACAGATTCAAGAAATTGCTGAGTTATGTGGTAACAACAATATCGAATTCTTTTTAAGAAATGATTAGAGCTGAATGAAATCTGACATGCCCAATTTATGTTTGTAGCGTTTCAGGCAGATAGGAAGAATATTCAGCTCAGAATTTTATCAGTATATCACCATCTTAATAGTACTTATCTAAAATATGGTTGCAGTGAAGTGCTCTGTGGACTTTACATCAAACATGTAACGTTTTGAAATGGTGGGAGTAACTTCATTATTTTCCATGTGTAACACAACCGAAAGAGGTGTAGATGTGAATACATGCTATATTATTACCAACTGTCTTATTTACTTAATACAAATGACATGTAGGAGGATTGTTTCACCAATTCAGGAAAACCTATGGCACAGTGTGCTACTTTTAAAGATAAGATACTTTAAATACCTTAAGATGTTTGCTAACTAATGGGAAATGAAATTTAACTTACGATATAGAAGGTAGAATTCGTGCACAAGACTTTAAGAAAAGTTCTCTTTCTTCCCTCTATGCAGGGTGTCGCAGAAGTAACGGTCAATATTCGAAGATACAACTGGAACTATTATTCGAAACAAGAAGTGTAGCAAAGGAGAACTCTACAATGCATACATTAAGAGCCTCTTCGATACTGTGTAACAAATCTATTCTTCTGCAAGCTCTTTGCTTTCCGTATTTTGAATTGTGGTAGTATTTACCAAAAAAGAAATTTTTTTACTGAATGTGGAGTCTAAAGTGTATACATTAAGAGTTATGAGCGTCTGCTTATCTTCAACACAGCCAAGCACATCTCTTCTACTGAACAAGACCTGTTAACAACGATTTTGAATAAGGGTACTGGTTATGATAAACTTACACCAACTCCGCTGGTTTTCGCGTTTTCAGTATGCAACTGTATGTTGTCGCTGTTGTTGTGATCCTCAGCCCGAAGACTGGTTCGATACAGCTTTCCATACAACTGAATGTCTCTTAACCTCCCCATGGCTATACTGAAAAATATGTACTATCATAAGGTCTTAATTTCCCCCTACATTGTTTTTTCCTGACAGTATGACTTCTTTGTTTCTCTGAATATGTTCTTTTGTTTTACTCAAGGGATTAATAAAGTTCCTTACTACCTATTCGACTGAGTTCATCAGTTACACTATCTACCATCTCCAGCATTTTTCTGTATCATCACATTTGGGAAGCTTGTTTTCTCTGCTTGACTGAAACGTTTACCGTCCACATTTTATTACCAGACAAATACCTTCAGAAATGTATAATTCTCTGTTGAACTTAAGTCCTGTGTCAGAAAATTTCCATGCACAATTAACTTGCAATGAACTGTCTCAATTCAATATTCTTTCTACTTCGGCTATCATCAGTAATTTGTTTTGTACCATCAGTATTTTGGCTGATTTGATGCGGTTGCCAGTAATTCATCTGCTGAGCAAATAAAATTATAGGTCTATCAATCAAATTTACCTTTTCTTCCAAGGATGGATGTTTTCGCGTTACATGATGCAAGTCTGTTGTGCCAGTTACATCTTGGAAACTGTATGGTAATATTCTAACAGGAGATTTTGCTAGAGGAGATTAATTCTGGAACGATTTTGTTTTCCCATCTCTTCCTTGATAAGCATTACAGTTTACTGAAGTTTGAGCTATGATAGATGAAGTTTCAGAATCGCCGTCACAGACACAGTCCCTTTGACTGTTCAGAGATGCCACTAAACTTGCCCGATGATGTAAACAACCATGCTTGAGAAGCGCTTATTAGACGGAGTGGGATTTGACTGCTGATCAGTTCAAGTCATTCTACAAAGAAGGAGGTACACGGCTCGTGTTGTCTGTAGTTCAACCATGCCTAGATGGCCAGTACAACGGTTCGATCACGTCAGCACTGTTAATTTGTGCCAGGAAAGGCTCTCAACAAGGGAAGTGTCCAGGCGTCTCGCAGTGAACCAAAGCGACGTTGTTCGGACGTGGAGTAGATACAGAGACACAGGAACAGTCAATGACTGGTGTCGCTCAGGTCGCCCAAGGGCTACTACTGCAGTTGCTGACCGCTATCTGCGGATTATGGCTCTTAGGAACCGTGACCGCAAAGCCACCATGTCGAATAATGCTTTTCGTGCAGCCACAAGACGTCGTGTTACGACACAAGCTGTGCGCAATAGGCCTCATGATGCGTAACTTCACTCCCCACGAGGTCCATCTTTCAATCATGACACCATGCAGCGCGGTACAGATGGTCCAACAGTATGTCGAATGGACCACTGAGGACTGGCATCACGTTCTCTTCACCCATGAGTGTCGCATGTACCTTCAGACACTCATCGGAAACGTGTCTGGAGACAACAGACTTTCCAGCGAGTGCAGAAAGGTGGAGGTTCCTTGCTGTTTTGGGGTGGCATTATGGGGGCCGAAGTACGCCGCAGGTGGTCATGGAAGGCGCCGTAACGGCCGCACGATACGTGAATACCATCCTCCGACCGCTACTGCAACTATATCGGCAGCATATTGGCGAGGCATTCGTCTTCAAGGATGTTCGCGCCATCATCGTGCACATATTGTGAATGATTTCCTTCAGGGTAACGACATCGCTCGATTACATTAGCCAGCATGTTCTCCAGGCATCAGCCCTATAGAACATGCCTGGGACTGACTGAAAAGAGCTGTTTATGGAGGCGTGACCCACCAATCTCTCTGAGGGATATACGCTGAATAGCTATTGAGGAGTGGGACAATATGGACCAACAGTGCCTTGATGATCATGTGGATAGTATGCAATGACGAGTACAGGCATGCAAAAGGACATGCTACTGGGTATTAGAGGTACAGGTGTGTACAGCTATCTGGAGTACCACCTCTGGAGGTCTCGCTCTATGCTGGTACAACATGCAATTTATAATTTCCATGAGCAATAACAACAGCGGAAATGATGTTTATGTTACTCTCTGTTCCAATTTTCTGTACTGGTTCCGGAACTCTCGGAACCGAGTGATGCAAAAAAAATTTTTATCTGTGTATTTTTGAATCTGATAGAGCACATCATGTAGAGAGTTTGTATACGCAACTGCTTCATTCAGTATGTAAAAGATAGTAAGAATACTTATTTTTTCAAAAGTACTTAACATCCAGAAGAAAAAAATTAACCTAATACATAATACTAGAACAAAAAGATAGGCTAAGACAGAAGCAGCACGATTTTTTAAGAATAGATAAGAAATTGCTACGAAATAACACCCGTGTGAGAAAAGAATCTAACAACGCGCACTGTCACAAGGGGACGACGATTGCAGGTATATATATATGAAAGGCATTACAAGATCAACACTGCAACGTCTTTAAGATATATTGAATTACTTCGTTAAAGTCATGGATATATTTTTCTCAAGAGCGATCAGTCGTGACTTGCACTTCATAGAGTTAACAGGAATGGTCAGAAAAGCTTGTGGGGGTGATGCATGTGGCCATGCAAGCGTTCTTAACATGTGCCATAATGTAATATTGCTACAGGTTTACCACTGACATTATAATTGTGTCATGTATGGTAGAGGATCTAGAAGTTCAGTTAAACAGAATGATTTTCCACGGTAGGTGTACAAGGAAATAGAATGTAGCCGAATTAAACAAGGCAATGCTGAGGTATTAAATTAACACTAGAACCCCCATTGGTGGTCAAATGGCAGAAAACATAATGAAGGCAAATATATCTCTATAAAATAATTAAATGTAATAATTACGCTCCATAAGAAATTCGCGTTTTAAAGTAAAAAATTGGCTTTTGGCCATAACTTTTGATTTAAAATGCGAATGTCTTCGTAACTACAAATTTTTAAAGCAATTACACGTTTTGAATTGCTTCGCGATGGTAGACTCTTATTGACTGCTTCTCACAGATAAATATTTTACCTGGTTTATTTGGCAACTTTGATAGTGAACAATGATGAACTCCAAAGAATGTTGTGTGCAACAGATTTTATGCTTCTGTTCGTGGTCACTAATAGTTCTACTTATAACTACAATTGCTCTCTATCGCAGTCATGGCCTTTCTGAAGCTGAAAATAAAGTACAGGCTCGAAACTTATATATGTTCTGAATGGTTTTTTATGTTTGTAACAGAGTAAACGACATGTCCCTGGGAGAACATATTACACTTCGCCTCATGGAACCGTATTTGCGAGAGGGGAGAAGCGTTGGATCAGACTGATTCTTAACGTTTCTTAAGTTCGAAAAAGAGCTGAAAACAAGAGATACAGACATTGTTTACACATGGAACAGTTGTAGAAGGGTAATGTCACCATCCATAGGAAAAAGACAAGTTGTATTTCATTCAAGTGAAATGTACAGGGTTGGTGACTTCACTCTAACATCTTACCCTGGGAGTTAAGACATTGCGTAAATTCTTAGTCCTATGTACGCCAGTGTAGCAGTCGACAATTCAAGGTGACAGACTGTAAGTGATACGAAAATTGTCAGTGATAAGAATACTTACTGCCATGGGTCTCTTCAGTGAAAGAGAAGAACAATCGCAAAACCTGTTAAATAAACCAGCAATCTAAGGAACAATCACTATGGATTCTCAGTAAAGTGAAGAAAAACCAAATAGTGAAGAGTTGTAGAAATGAGATTTTCGATAAACATAAAATCAAAATTGCTCACCAAACGTTAAACTAAAAGGCATCTGCTGCCTCTGAAGAAAATTAAGCCGGACTAATCAAAGGGGACATATTAAGTGGACTGCAACAGACAATGAAAGAAATCCAATGGTATGAAACATAGACCTTGATTTAAGGCACAAATTTCTAAGAATGTTCTTCTGACACAGGCTTGTATGGAAGCGAATCTTTGACTGTGGTAACACTGGAAAAAGTGTAATCAAATGTTTGGTTCTACTACATAAGTAAGTTCAAAATTAGTTGGACTGTCACAAGATGAAATAACAAGGTTTTCCACAGAATCGGTGAGAAGAGGAGCATATAGAGGACACTGACTTGAAGAAGAGATAGAATTCTAGGACATGACGTAAGAGACCAGGGTAAGAATTCTACGGATCTGAAATGAGCTGTAGAGGTTACAAACTGTTGGAGGAAACAGAGAATGGAACTCACCAAACAAATAACTGAGGACATTGGATGAAAGCGCTGCATTGTATTACTGGAAATGATTTTTTTTCCAGGCACTGTAATTCACCATACTGTAAAATACAAAAAGCAAGAACTATTTTTATCCACGGAATGTTCGGTAGGAATGGAGGTTAGCGATGAAACAACCACTTCTCAGTTACACTGAATCTTTTCGCATCTAGTTTAATGTAATTGTTAAAACCGCTCAAAAAAACCGGTTTCTGAAATAAGCAATTTCCGGTTTTTTGTTGCTATAACTTCAAGTAATAAAAATAGACGTCAAATAAACATTGAGAAATTCTAATGAAGGTGAAGAAGTAGCATAAGTCTACGGCAGAAATTGGTCAGCAAAGACGCGAAGGGAAGGAGATAGACGCGGTGACAGCGAGAGCAAAATGTCCCAAGCTGATACTTTCGCTGCATCGTCTGATTTGGATGGTATCAGTTTTTCACCATGAAGCAATCACAAAATTGAGGGCAATTACAATCTCAAGTTCATAGCACTGCTATAAACTCATAGGTCTGTTAATCAAATTTAGTCCGCAGCTCTTGGTCGCGCGGTAGCGTTCTCGCTTCTCGCGCCCGGGTTCCCGGGTTCGATTCCCGGTGGGGTCAGGGATTTTCTCTGCCTCGTGATGACTTGGTGTTGTGTGATGTCCTTAGGTTAGTTAGGTATAAGTAGTTCTAAGTTCTATGGGACTGATGACCATAGATGTTAAGTCCCATAGTGCTCTGAGCCATTTGAACCATTAATCAAATTTACCTTCTCTTCCCAGGAACATTATGGATGTTTTCTCCTTATATGATGCAAGTCTGTTGTGCCTCATCCCGTCTTTAATCTTTTTTTAAAAAATGGAGCATTGTACTTCATTGCTACCACACTTCGTAAAATGCTTGCAAAGTAATGTGGCCATTTTCTGCAATACAATTGATGTCCAAAGATGATAACGAGAAACTATCGTATAGACCAGGTGGCGGAAAGTCAGTTACTAACAACGGTGTGCATACACTTTATTCGACATGTAAACGTCACTGGAGACACTCGGATCTTTGTAATGACGTGTTAGATATGCCTGCCATCATTGGCGATGATGTGGAGCAGACGAATAGCGAAATTCGCTGAAGAGTCGAAACATGGACGCTGTCGATAACCGCCTGAACGGCTTTTTTCAGCTCAGTAATGGTTTTGGGGTTACTGATGTGCACCTTGTCTTTAATACAGCCCCACAAAAGGAGTCTCATGTGTTCAGGTTCGGAGAGTATGACGACCAATCGAGGCCAGTGCCAATGGCCTCTGGATACCCCAGAGTCAGAATACGGTCCTCAAACTGCACTTCCAGAACATCAAACATTTTCCTGCTTCGATGAGGTCGAGCTCTTGTCGAAATCAGTGTCACTTTGAATAACGGAGATCAAATCGTATTCCAAAACATTAACGTACCGTTCAATAGTTACCACACCATCATGAGATATCGCAACGATTATTCCGTAACCGGACATTAGACACGACACAGCCACCCGCTGAGGGTGAAGAAACTTCTTGATCGTGAAATGCTGATTCTCAGTCACCCGAATGCGACAATGTTACTTAATGACGAACCCATCCAAACAAAAGTGGGCTTCGTCGATAAACCAAACCATGCAAGCGCATACTAATTCCCATCATGCACCACGGCCAACCGCGCAGTTTGAACGTCCTAACGCAAACGTTTCAGAAGTTAAGACGATTTTATTTCATATACTTAAAAAATTCTCACCCTTACATTATTGTATGTGTAGTGCTGTACCGATTCTTATGTGTCTGATACTAGTTTTGAACTGTTGAGGCTACTATTAAAACTGTGCCGATCACTTCAACAAATTTCAGTAGTTACCTAATATCTCTAAGCTATGGTAACATTATAGGAATAAACATTAGTCCTATTTTTAAAAATGTTTTATTTGAAAAATCAAATATTTTAGCACTGCTGTTATGGCAAATTAGACTGCCGGTTCTTTGCCTGGTTAATAGCAAAAAATTTAATGAAACCTCTTGTACCCGAGACCAAACTAATACCGAAAGATACCGGCTATTCGAGACTAAAATACCGGTATCGGCTTCAATCAGTCGCTTTTTCGAATTCCTAGTAATCGAGAACTACCACACAGAGGTTTTGAAGAACTATTGCTTTCCTTGGCGTTTATAGGTACTTCGCAAATGTGAGAATTCACAAAAGCATGGATCTGACCCAGTTTGGTAAAACGAAAATAAAGTAAAGCTTCTTCAACTCCGCCAAAGCCGGTCCCAAGCCCGGTTGAAAAAGGAGGAGGGGGAGGAGTAACAACCTCGTTAAAAAACCTTGGTTCACCTGGCCCGGGTGATAGTACCTCGTAAGGGTCCCTTGCCAGGGTAACGGTGAAGACCTCAACGGCAGTGAAGGCGGAGATGAAGATCATCGGAACGGCGGAACTGGCGGTAGAGGTGAAGATTAACCAACGGTCCGAAGGCGGAAGAAGACACTATATGTCCCAACGGCTTTTGGAGCGGAAGAGTTATCTTCAATCAGCAGCGTCTGTACTTCAGAGAAGCGGCTGCGAAAGGCGTCTGTACTCCAGAGGAGCGGCCTGAATTAACTTCTTAGTGTAGCGAACTAAGTCTTAGTGGAAGGAGGTGTATACCTCTGGAAACAACAGCTTTAACCAAGTATCAGAAATGGAAGGTGCAATGAGAAAGTTTCCTCCCCGTGGTGGTAATACCGCCGAAGCTGGGCATTCGGATCCGGGGGCCCAGCATCATTGCGCAACAGACCAGTCGGAGGGTCCTAGGATCCCTAACGCTAAACATAGGAACAGACATCAAACGTTCATAGGAACACTGAACGTGAACTCAATGCTGAGAACAGGTAAACAAAAAGAACTGACAAAACTAATGGATGAACACAAACTAAAAGTTCTGGCTATACAAGAAACAAGATACCCAGATGAGGATACAGTACAGGCAGACCAGTACAGGATTTATAAAGGGAAACCAGCACAGATAGTAAAGAATACAAAAGGTCTTCGGGTATATGGCACA
The DNA here is from genome assembly GCF_023864345.2 of Schistocerca serialis cubense. Classification (NCBI taxonomy): domain Eukaryota; kingdom Metazoa; phylum Arthropoda; class Insecta; order Orthoptera; family Acrididae; genus Schistocerca; species Schistocerca serialis. The sequence continues at coordinate 232,292,165 of NC_064644.1, forward strand.
GCATTTGTGATACATAACTCATTTTCTACTAAGGTACTAGAATTTAAATCTAAATCACCAAGAATATCATTGATAACATTCAGAAATAAAAATAAAAAGTACACACTTATAAATGCCCATGCACCAATAAATAAAGACAACCAACAAAATCCGGAGAAAGTGCAGACATTTTGGGAGGAACTGGAAGAAACAATAGGGAAGATCCCTGAGCAACACACTACAATTCTGTTAGGAGACTTTAATGCACAAATTGGAAGAAACGAATTATCAAAAAGCACAGGGAGGTTTACAGCACACACTAAAACTAACATGAATGGCCAGAGATTAGTAGAGTTTTGTGAGAAATTCAAATTGAACATTATGACAACTAAATTCCAGAAGAATCCCAAAAAACAAACAACATGGAAATCACCGAACAAATTACTTGGCGAGTTCCAGATTGATCACGTGGCAATAAGTTATGATAATTCAAGGGACATTCAAGATGTACAGGTGGTGAAAGGGGCCAACTTTGATTCTGACCATTATCTGACCAAAATTAAGATGAAATTAACACCAGAAAGAAGTCACAAGAGTGACGAAACAAAAATAGCCAAATACAGAGTACAGGACTTAAAGCTCAATCAGCAAGTCTTAGACGACTACAAGGAAAAGACAGATAAAATCAAAAGTCACAAATGGGAAGAAATTGAAACCTCAATACGAGACGCAGCAGAACAAACAATTTTACTAACCAAAAAGAAAAAGGATCCCTGGTGGAATGAGGTCTGTGAGAAAGCACTACAGAAAAGAGCCAGAACTTGGGAGAAATACAACTCAACCAAAAGGCCAACTGACTGGGAGCAGTTCAAAACGCAAAGACGTGAAACGACGAAAATCATTAAAAGTGAACGAAGGAAATATGACACACAACAAATACAGAAAATACAAGATGAATTTTCTAAGAATAATACACGCAATTTCTTTCAAACATTCAGAACTACAATAACAAGATATAAACCACCGACACTCTGCTTCAAAGATGAAAAAGGAAATCTGATCACCAGCGTGGAACAAAATTGCCAACACCTAGCGAACTACTTTGAAACGCTGCTAAGCTGCAAAAGACCTGATGAAACATTGACATTTGAGAAGCCTAAGAATAAGCTACCAGACTCTGAACCACCTAATAAAGAAGAAATTAAAGAGATCTTGAAAGGATTGAAAAACAATAAAGCATCTGGTAAAGATTCGTTAGTCGCGGAACTACTGAAATACGCAGGAGAAAACTTAATAAATAACTTCGAGGCGCTGTTTGAAGAGATTTGGAATACAGAGAAGATTCCGGAGGAATGGAAGACAGCATTGATTCATCCGTTACATAAGAAGGGTGCCAAGACAAATGCAAATAACTACAGAGGTATCTCATTGTTATCAGTGGCCTATAAGATCCTATCCAAGGCACTACAAAACAGGATTGAAAATCAGGTAGAGAAAGAACTGGGTGAATATCAGGCTGGGTTTAGAAAAGGAAGATCATGCAGTGAACAGATATTCAGTCTACTCTCCATAATACAACTTCGCGCACGCACATCGAAAAATCTAGTAATTACATTCATAGACTTCAAAAAAGCATATGATTCTATTGATAGACCAACTCTGATTAACACATTAGAAGAATTTGGGATTGACGATAAAAGCAAAAGTCTAATCCAGGAAACCCTTACGGGAACAAAATCGCAAGTGAAGTTTTTGGGTAGATTGTCACAACCGTTTGTAATTGGAACAGGTGTTAGACAAGGGGATGGGCTCTCCCCGCTGTTGTTTAACATTGTCCTTGAAAAAGTGGTCAGGGAATGGAGAAAGAAGATGGCAGAAGCTGGAGTGAAAAATGGGATAACGTTAGGAAGAAATAAAACAAAAATTGAATGTCTGGCATTTGCTGATGACATGGCAATATTGGCAGATGACATCGAAACAGCAAAGATTCAGATAGAAATGCTGCATGAGATCGCTGAGAAGACAGGTCTACAAATATCGTATGAAAAGACAGAACTGATGATACAGGACAAAACAGACCCAACACAGACATTGCAAACTAAATATGGAATAATTAAGAGAGTTCATAAATTTAAGTATCTAGGGGAATGGATTACACCGACAGGGTTACCAAATGTTTCACTACAGGAAAGAGCAATAAAGATGGAAACGGCATACCAGCTATGCCGAAATGTATACAATAAAAAGTCGATCTCCATCAATGCCAAGCTCAGGCACTACAATGCGGTAATAAAACCAGAAAGTTTGTATGCGATTGAATGCATCCCACTGAACAGAAAACGTCTGTTGGAGAAATTGGAAATAAAAGAGAGAAAAATACTGAGAAAGATCTTAGGACCTAAAAAGGATGGACAGGATTATAAATTGCGATCCAATAAAGAGTTATACGAGAAAATTGAAAAACTGACAACATCCTTTAAAAAGAGAAGACTGAGTTTCTATGGGCATGTCAAAAGAATGGCACCAGAAAGAACGGCAAAGAAAATCCTGGAATACATGGAAAGCAGAAAGACACAAATTAACTGGCTGAAAGAAGTAAAAGAAGACATTGCAGAAATGAACATTATACCAGAGACAGTTTACAACAGAATGGAATATAGGAATGCCATCAACAAAATACAGGGATTCAAAGACCGAACGCAATCAAAGAAGACGGGAACAACCTGGTCGCAAGAACGTAAAGAAGCCCACTCAGAAAAAATGAAGAAGTACTGGGAAGAACGCAAGAAAAAGCACAAGAAATGACTGATGCTTAGCGTAGTCCAAAGTTGACTGTAACGAATAATAATAATAATAATAAAGCTTCTTCGTTTACTTGCTATGATTATGCTGATGCCCTGTTACGACAGATGTGATTGTATTGCATATTGAAATATTGTTAGTTAAAAGAATGTGCATCTTTCATTAAACGCTCACACGTATTTATAATGTGCTGGCGATTGTAATGAAGAAGTTTACATCAGAAATGTAGTTTTGTATTTAATTTGGAACTTAGAAACCTAAATGATATCTATAGTAGGAAAATCTGGGACGGGAGTTACAATAGGCGCGAGAGAACGCGGTTAACCCTGCATGGTATGAGCTCTGGAAAAACATACTATATATATGGAGACTTTTTTGACCGTAGAGTCATTCGGACAACTAACTACATGGCGATAAAATGTAAAATACTGTTACAAATATAATAATGACTTATTGTGAGATCCGTACACACTGTTGAAATACAGCTCAATTGTTGCTGTAATTATGTTTCAGACTTCTAAGAAACTATCAGTGAAAATGTTTCTACCATTTTCCCTCAGCTGATAACGTAAATCATACACCACTCGTTTCCCTTGATTTATTTCACTTCTTTCAGAAGATCTCGCTATATACAGTTGTGAATTTTTGAGATAATTAGTCCCACAATATATAGCAGCACACAGTTTTATCCTATACCATGCAGGTTTTGAAGAAATATGTACCTTGAATGGGCACTGTCATCTGAAAGTATACAGGTACACATCAGTATTAATGTTAGGCCCAGGGATATAAGACGAAATGCATTCATCAATGAACATTTCAGGCAAAGCCCGTATAGATTCAGTTTTTAAACGAGAAAATAACTTTCTTTTCTTCTTGTACGTTGATCATCGAAACGGAGGCGTATCACAATGACACGAAATCTTGAAAACATCATTGTGGCTCGAAAAATTGGTAAGCCTTACTCATCTTATCGAAATTCGCACCAAGATTTCCCAAATGTATTGTGTAAAGAGCCATTGTAAGTAGACCAAAGAACGGCTGTAGTTATCTAGGGTCAAGTTCAACCCAGCGTTCAAGATATGGGTGTAGAATTTTGAGGCGTTCTCCATGAATATTGGCCTCCATTACTATTAAACTCAGCATGAAATTGGTGATAAAAAGTCTGAGAAAAACTGCTCTTGTCTGTATTTGTTGCCTAAGGTGTTCTTGAATACGTGCAGTTCCCCGTATTGTATTCCTGGAAGCATGCTTGCATACCGTATTGTATTCCTGGAAGCATGCTTGCGTACATTAGGTGGTACTATGTCATATTTTATCTGTCCGCTTCTAGATACAATAATAGGTTCACTAGTTTCCCGAATACCATTATCATCCTCGTCTCATTGATTTACATCTCCTTTATCTCCGACCTGATCATCATCTTATCACATTTACATCAGCATCACATTTCGGCACCATTTCCGAAATTTGATTCATTTTCACTATCACTCTTATGTATATCTGCTAAGACCTACTCGAGCCTGGGGCCCTTTTCAAAGACTATATCATGATCCATTAAGAATAAAATATAATACTATTTACTTGTTGCAGCCAATCACGAGTATGTATTTCCTACCAACTGGCTACAAAACTGGACATATAAATGTTAGTTGAGAAGTAGGATTGTTACGCAATTTTCTTTTCATAATAAAGTTGAAAGTGACATATTATATACCTGGGGTATTTTCTGACCCCACTGGATAAATTTCATATAGATGTACTACGAACCACAAACCGTGATACAACCATAAATATTTTGACCAGTTATAATAAAAAAGTCTATAAAAAGTATATCTGGAGGATGAGAATCCTATGTGCATGTTACAACTGTTTCTTTGTAGTTAAAAGTGACTTGGGGTCTAAACAAATCCTAAATACCAAGCAAGGGTTAATAGAGTTTGCTTTGTCATGTTTTCCTATCAACATATTGTTCCCTAACTATTAAGGTGTAGTGCGTTTACTATTATTCTGACCAGAGACGCAAACGCTGCTGTTGCAGCTTAAGAGACAGACTCTAGAAGTGAGTGTCCACGGACAGATGTACGGCCGGCGGCGCAGGTCTCGGCAGAGCCACGCATAGCGGGAGTTACGAGCCGCCCTGTGAAATACCGCCGCAGTAACGGCCGTAACGGCCGTTTGTCGCCGCCCCGTATGCAGCGGCCATTCGCGGCGATGCGTTATTACTGACCAGTGTATTAATTACTCTAGACTGGTATTTCACCCTCCACCCCGATTGTTTTGGTCGTTTACCGATGATGTGCCATCCACAGTACGAACCGTTCTCTGATGCATGTTGTGTACAAAGACCTTCAATAACTGCGGCGGAGCTCTGTTGAGCGTAAAGCGAAGCTTACCAGGAAATTGTTCTAGTCCGTATTTTCAAGAGCAAATAACGTTTTCTTTTTCCTTTTATTCGTCCTTTTCTCGATGAAGGGTACTGTGAAATGTAGCTAAAGTGTTTACTTCACAGTGTACCAGTATTCAAGATCTTCAAAGAACGAGTCTCATTTTGAAACGGGAGATAGAACTGGCTAGATGTAGAAAAAACTAGCCACGTGGGAGTAGGACTCGTGCTCTGTGGGTTCTGCACAAACATACTTACGTCTGTAGGCAGTCAAACCATCCCAGGAGACGAGAATCTCGGTGACTTTTGCCTGTTATCGACACTGATACGATAAAACATCGGCCCAGGAATTCCAAGACTTGCGAATGTTTTAAGTTTGAAATGGTATAACAAATGACAAAAGAAATATTTTTTGAGTGCTGCAATTACAGATTAATAGCTTTCTGATGTTTTTCTTTTACTTTCGACGTGAAATCTTCCTCCTGAAATCTACCTCCTTACCTAATTTCATGATTCTGTGTCAGTGAGCTGTATCCTATAGGTTTTCATTAGTGTCCTTGCGAGTATCAAAATACGACGTAAAGGTTGACTTTTTACACCAACAAGGGACAATAGTCCTTAAAGCCGTTTCAATAGGACAGACACTCAATCAGATAAATAAAATTCGTTTCATACAATTAAAAATTAAGAATTTTCGGATTTGTCGCTTTAGTTGTACTGTACAACGTTGCTTCTTGCCACATTTCATGATTCTGTGTCAACGGGAGGTACCCTGTAAGTTCTGATGAATAAATTTGCGAGTGTCAAAATGTCTATACAATTTCCTTAACTTTATGTCTGGGGTCAGAATTTTTTTTTGTCATGACACTACCGGTTTCGGTCTATAATGACCATCTTCAGCTCTGTTGTATAAAAACATGTCCTAATTTACTGCAACCATACTGGCACCTTCAAATGTTAAACACAAAATTAGCCACTACGACTGTAGTACATTAGGACATGTTTTTATAGAACAGATCTGAAGATGGTCATTGTAGACCGAAACCGGTAGTCTGATGACAACAAAATTGTGAGCGCAGACGTAAAGTAAAGGAAGTTTATTCTATATTCGGGTCACTGTTTTATCCGCGACGATGTAGCAGCTTGTGATAAAAATATGTGACATAAATGGTCGTATCTTGCGATTTCATTACAACCTTAAATTTTTTACATCACCGAGGGACCGTAAACCCTAGTATGGGGCATAAATTTCAATTTCATACGTCTATCCGCTCCTGAGAGAGAAAAATGGTTTATAACAATCTGATACACAGACAGACGGACAACAAAGTGATCATGTAAGGGACCCTTTTTTACCCACTGAGCAGCGGAACTGTAAAAAGTAGTATACTTCTAAGAACAAATACTATTTGAGATAATTTCCTTTCTGTCCCGTCTACATTCACGTCTACATTCGTACTCATCAGATCTCCTCATGGTGGCTGGCGAAATAATATTTGTGTACAACTGTCTCTTCCCCCCTTTTATTACAGTCGTCTACGTGAGCTCGAATCTCTATAATTTTGTCCTCATGATTTTTTTGCGGGATATACGCAGGAGGAAGCGATGTATTTCTTGCCTTCCCAGGAACGCACGCTCTCGGAGTTCCAACATTTAGCACACCGTGATGCAGAACGAGTCTCCGATAGCGTCTGCCACTGCAGTTGCCTGAGGACTTCCGTGATGCTTTCACTGGTAGCAAGAGTACCTATAACGAAACGTTTCTTTGGACCTGTCCCACTGTCGCACCGTTTAGAGTTTAACTGTCAGCTACTCTACCACTGGAGAAAGCGAGCCTGCTCGGGGAACCGTTGCTTGCCCTAGGTCAGGACTGTTTGGTGATTCCCCCATCCCACTTTGTTTCTTGAGTCATCGGTCTTCTAACTGCTTTGATGCAGCTCTCTTCTGTGCCAACCTTTTCGTCTCAGAATAGCAAACCGAGTGAGGTGGCGCATTGTTTAGCACTCTGTTCTCGCATTCGGGAGGACGACGGTTCAACCCCGCATACAGCCTTTCTGATTTAGTTTTACGGTGATTTCCCTAAATCGCTTCCGGAAAATTCCTTAATGGTTCATTTGAAATGGCACGTCCGACTTCCTGCCCCGTCCTTCCACAATTTGATGAGACCGATGACCTTGTTTGGACAACTCCCACAAATCAACGAACCAACCAGAGTAACACTTGCAACATAAGTCCACAATTATTTGCTGTGTTGTTGTTGTTGTTGTGGTCTTCAGTCCAGAGACAGGTTTGATGTAGCTTTCCATGCTACTCTATCGTGTGCAAGCTTCTACATCTCCCGCTACGTACTGCAACCTACATCCTTCTGAATCTGCTTAGTGTATTCATCTCTTGGTGTCCCTCTACGATTATTGCCCGCCAATACTAAATTGCTAATCCCTTGATGCCTCAGAACGTGTACTACCAACCGAGTCCTTCTTCTAGTCAAGTTGTGCCACAAATTTCTCTTCTCTCCAATTATATTCAGCACCCATCTAGTTTTCAGCGTTCTTCTGTAACACCATATTTTGCTGTACATATCCCAATATCTGTCTACCTCTACAGTTTTTACGAACTACATCTCCCTACACTACTATGGAAAGTATTCCCTGGTTCTTAACACATGTCCTGTCACTCTGCCCTTTTGTTTTGTCAGTGTCCTTTCCTCGCCAATCCTGTGGAGAACCTCCTTAATCCTTACCATATCAGCCCATGTAATTTTCAACAGTCTCGTGTAGCACCACATTTCAAATGCTTCAATTCTCTTTTGTTCAGTTTTTCCTACAGTCCATGTTCCACTACCATATAATGCTGTGCTCCAAACGTACATTATCAAAAACAATTTCCAGAAATCAAGACCTTTATTTGACACTAGTACACTTGTATGGATCAAGAATGCCCCTTTTGTCATCGCGGGTCTGCCTCCTATGTCCTAGGTCCATCCGTCACGGGGCTACTTTGCTGCCTATGTAGAAGTATTATGTACCTCCATCTACCACATGATGTTAAGTTTCTCGCTGTTCTCATTTCGGCTACTCATGATTAGTATAGTCTTTCTTTGATTAATCTCCACCCATATTTTGTACTCGTTAGACTGCTCATTCTATTCAATAGATACCATAATTCCTCTCCACTTTCACTGCAGATAGAAACTTCATGAACGAATCTTAATACTGATAACGTTTCACCTTCAGATTTTGTACCTTTCCTTCAATTCCGTCATTGTTCCATTGATGTATAGATTGAGACGAAAGACTATATCCCTGTTATACACACTTTTAATCCATGCACCTCATTCTTGGTCTTCCACAGTTATTGTTCTCTCTTGGTTCTTGCACACAGTGTATATTACCCGCCTGTTCTTACAGCTTACTTCTATTATTCTCAGGATTTCAAAAATCTTGTACCATTTTACAGCGACAGATGCTCTATTCAGATCGATAAATCGGGTGAATGTGGCTTGATTTCATTTCGGTCTTGCTTCCATTATCAACTTAACGTTAGGTGTGCCTCTCTGATGCATTTACTTTTCCTAAAGCCAAACTCGTCGTCATGTAACAGAGCCCCAGTTTTCTTTTACATTCATCTGTATATTTTTCTTTTCAGAAACTGGTACGATAATTCCCGCATTTGTCAACAATTGCAATCTTGAGGACTATGTGGATGATGTTTCTCCGAAAGTCTGGCGGTATATCACCAGCCAAATAGAATCTACACTCCAAGTAAATAATCGTTTCTGTACCAATTCCCGATGGAATATTATCTGTCCCTACTACCCTTTTGATTTTAAGTGTTTCAAAGTTCTTCTGAAATTTGTTTTTAGTACTGCATCCCCTATCTCGACCCTACCCACTCCTATTATTTTTTCTGTCACGACATCAGATAAATCCTCCCCTCTATATAAGCCCTCAGTGTACTCTTATCACCTATCGCCTATGTCGTCTGCGTTTGACTGTGGAACTCCCATGATATTCATTGTGTTACGCCCTTGCTTTTAATTTCACCGAAGGTTGTTTTGACGTTACTACCTGTTGCGTCACTCCTTTAGACAAAATTTCCTTCTTGTCGATTTCTTCCCATTTTTCATGTGGCCATTTCACTTAAGCTTCGACGCACTTTCCGTTTGTTTCATTCCTAATTGACTTGTGTTGTATCCCTGAATTCCCCGGCTCATTTTTGTACTTCCATCTTTGGTCGATCAAGTGACGTATTACTTCTGTTACCCATGGTTTCTTCGCAGTTACCTTCCTTGTAATTAAATTTTTCCCTCCAGCTTCTGTGTCTTCCCTTTTTATGGCTCTGAGCACTATGGGACTCAACTGCTGACGTCATTAGTCCCCTAGAACTTAGAACTAGTTAAACCTAACTAACCTAAGGACATCACAAATATCCATGCCCGAGGCAGGATTCGAACCTGCGACCGTAGCGGTCTTGCGGTTCCAGACTGCAGCGCCTTTAACCGCACGGCCACTTCGGCCGGCTCTTCCCTTTTTACAGGTGTCCATTGTTTTTCAATTAAATTGCATGCTGAGCTATTCATTACCGAAGCATCTATAGCCGCCGAGAACTTAAAACGTTTCTCTTCATTGCTTAGTACTTCCTTGTCTCATATCTTTGCGCAATCCAGTATCCTATCACGGAATCTCGGTCTGACCCCGATGTAACCTAACTCAGATGCTCCAGTATCCCTCGGCTTCTTCCAGGTATACCTCCTCCTCTTGAGATATGTGAACAGAATGTTCGCTATTACGATCTGATATTTATTGCACAACGCAATTATTCTTTCTTGTCTACTATTCCTAATAACAAGCCCAAGTTCTCACGTAACCCATTCTTCTACTCCTACCTCCTTCGCGTACAATCGTACACCAATCCCCTAGGACTATTAGATTTTTGTCTCCCTTTGAATATCCTATACCTCTTCCGCTTGCGAGGTCGCCATGAATGCCTAAACTATATCGTTGTCGGTGTTGGTTTTCCGTCGATTTCGATGAGAAAAACCCTGCGACAGTAATTCACTATGGTTCTACCTTTTCATTCATAACGAATCCTACTCTCATAATACAATTTTCTGCTGCTGCACTCGTCTGACCAGAAATTTCCATTTCACTTCACTGATACCCACTGTATCTAGACTGAACCTTAGTATTTCACTTCTCAGATTTTGCAGCTTACCTACCACGTTGAAACTTCTGATATTCAGCTCCCCGATACCTAAAACATTACTCTTTCGTTTGTTATTCAGTCTTTCTCTAATGGTCACCTACCCCATGACAGTGCACTCTCAGAGATCCGAATGGAGGACTCATCAGGATGGAGTGATCATTAAGACACTTTCTCAACTACAGGCCACTTGTCATGTGGATACACGTTACGTTTCTTTAATGCAGTGGTTTCCATTGTTTTCTGCATCCTCATGTCGTTGATCATTGCTGATTCTCGCGCCATTAGGAGCAGCTTCACATCCCAAGGATAGTAGAGTGCCTGAATCTCATTCCTCTCCTCCGCCGTCTTTGACAAGGCTGTTGGCCTAAAGAGGGTGATTTCTTATGCCGGGAGTCTTTGGCTGCTATTTCCGGTGATTTTAACTAAAAAATTTAAGCTGTCGCGAGGTTTGAACCTTGTAAGAGGACCTTTTGATTTCTAATCAAATATGCTAACCGTGGAACATGTGTACGTCGTATATGAAGATAATTTCACAAAGTATTTGATCGAGTCAGGTCGACACATTGCAGGTATTTTGCGCCCAACAGAGCTCTCACATCTCCCAGGCAAAACTGGTCTTCTAACTCTCCACACCGCTGGCAGAAAGTCACTTTACTCTTAGAGATCGTATAAGGTAATTGTCTACAGCTGTCAAATATTTGAAGAAATGCACCTCTGAGCCATCAGCCGTACAAATACAAATTTATTCTTTAAAGAATGAAGCTGTGTTTGTAGAAATGATGACTCAGAGATGCAGTCCTTCGAACTTCGCTCTTACTTGCTCAGTACTCCCCTACATCACCGACTGACGCTGCTCACATGCCCTGTTGTGAGTAGGCGTCCAGCGGTATCTCAGCAACGGGGTATAGACTTACGCAATGCAATAGTGATGTTGAGGTGGGCGCTACCGATCCTGGTCCTAAGCTCCACTGCGTCTGACGAGGGTGTGACTACTCATGACTGGCTGTCCCGATAGTCACACATGTGTTTCCATAATTATTTTTTGGCATCTGAGGACGGAGCTTTAGGTTTCGGAACCTTTCGTGTAATACTGGCAGCTGAACTGTTGGCAGTCATTTTGTTCTTAACTGGTGTGTGATACACTGTATCCTAATTCTTTCGGATCTACTTGGTATATGTGGTCCTTCCTCCGATTTTCCCTTTTGAGTGGTTACGTTCGTCTACCAGGTTGTGTTTTGTCGATTAACTGTACACATATTTACTATAGGAGTCGAACTTTGGCATCTGAGGAGTGAGCTTTAGGTTTCGGAACCTTTCGTGTAATACTGGCAGCTGAACTGTTGGCAGTCATTTTGTTCTTAACTGGTGTGTGATACACTGTATCCTAATTCTTTCGGATCTACTTGGTATATGTGGTCGTTCCACCGATTTTCCCTTTTGAGTGGTTACGTTCGTCTACCAGGTTGTGTTTTGTCGATTAACTGTACACATATTTACCATAGGAGTCGAACGTGGATAATATTTTGATATTATTACCTACTTCGCATGTTCCTGGGTTCCTTGGCTTGGATGTTTATTTACACATGCCTGTGGATTCTGTCAGAATTGTCTGTGAATTTAACTGTGAACTACTTGTCTGGTCTGTTACTTATTCTGTGCTTAGTAGCCCTGTTTTATTCGTTGATGTTTTGCGTTTTATTAGAACAGTATTTAACTACGTTTGTGTGCTTGTGTGTGTGTGTGTGTATGTGTGTGCCACAAGACACATAGATCATCCATTATTTAATGGTTATTTATTGAACTCAGGAGCGAAACAAGAATGAGGCCTCACTGCATATGCTCTTGTTTGTTTTGCGATGTAAATTCCTCATACGTCGTCGGCAAAGGTACCTATTTTGGTAAGACAACCGACCATTGATTCTAGTAAATGCGCATTACTTGTCATTAGCTTTTCAGCATTAAAAACATTTATAATAAATATACTGTGATTTGTTTGTTTGCTACTTCTGCACTCAGGGTTAGGCTGAATCCTTCTGTATGTTTTATCGGCTATTGGCGTTGTTTGTTTATCGGTAATCACTGAGGTGAAGCGTTTGCCATACTTTAGGGTTCTTTCTTTCAGTTGTATATGATAGTGATAAGGGGGCCTTTATGTTTGTAATTAATTTCTCTTCTGCCTTAATGCAACTGGTTTCTGCTAAATCCCAGGTATGTAAATGTAAGCAACACTGCGTACAAGTGACATTCAGTCAACGTTTGGGTCAGCCATTTCTGATGCCCTGTATGTTCTAGGTGAATTTCCGTGAAGCTCTCACGAATGATTATTCACGAGGTGTCTCTTCTTTCGGACATGACTGAAGGAACGTACCCCACACATTTTGTTGTGTAGATATACCTCAGCGCTCATAAGTCTCTTTCAATGCGTATGCAGATCATCGTTCGTTCCCTTGTGGGAATACAGTCAGCCTGCGAGCAACGCAGAAAATTAACATAAGTAACAGAACTGGGGAATTTGGGGCGGATGGAAGCAGGTCAGGTTGGCCGAGGTGTTTAAGGCTACAGTCATCGAGAAGCGGAGCATATTCCGGTACGGCATAAATTTTTAATCGCAGCTACTGAATAATTTCAGGGCCGAAAGTAGGTACTTCAAATAAATTTTCCCTTAACTCTCATGAACTTTGCGTCTCGTATCTAATGTTTTGATCGGGCATTGGGCCATAAAGCTCACTGTGTCTAGGGGCTTGATAATCTGCCTGTCCGTGGAGGCGTGTTCAGACATGAGCTTAAGATTCATCAAAATAGTTACTAATGGATTTCCCGTATTGCAACCAAATTTCATGTAGACCCTAAAGAAACTTCAGCAACTACAAAGATTGTTACATGGTCGCCAGCCGTTGATCCCATTAGCCATTATCTATCATAAATACTATTAAATTTCCTAGTAGTAAAGTTCTGTGCACCTGAGATTGTTGAGTATTGTTGTAAACTGATCTTTATGTCCCAGGCATCAGTTTCCTTTATGAAATCTGTGTATAAGGTTTGCGTCCTTGATATTATTTGGCTTCACCATGGGTGCCGTTTATCATTGTAGACTAATCTGTTCTGCAGTTGCTAATTTTAGCTATTGGTTTGATCAATTAATGTGTAAGTGTCTGTTATTAATTAATGCCATGCTGCAATTAACGAATCCTGGTGAAACTCCTTAGAACTTTAATATATTTGATAATTTTATTTTGGACCCACAAATATGTGGTGATGTTGTTTTTTTTTTGTTCAATCATCAACTTGGCATTAACTACCATATTCACTGATCATCAGTGTTCCCACTATTAAATTAAGTATTTTCTATTTGCGAGGAATTTATGGTCGTAAGTATATAATTTTGTAATCTGAGTATCTCACCAGTCCTAAACCAGCTACCAACTACCACTTCAAGAAATATTTTACGAAGTATTGAAGGATATAGGAAGGAGTAAAACAGATATGAAAGCTGAAGTCCAGCTGAAACTTGCATGTAGAGAGATTTATATATTACGATTAATAGTACCTCTATTACTGCTGCCGGCCGGTGCGGCCGTGGGGTTCTAGGCGCTTCAGGCTGGAACCGCGTGACCGCTACGGTCGCAGGTTCGAATCCTGCCTCGGGCATGGATGTGTGTGATGTCCTTAGGTTAGGTAGGTTTAAGTAGTTCTAAGTTCTAGGGGACTGATGACCACAGATGTTAAGTCCCATAGTGCTCAGAGCCATTTGAACCATTTTTTTGTTACTGACTGTGAAACACGTATGTAACATAGCGGCGATGGCGAGGCATTGTAGCATCTGTGACCAGAGAGTATGCGCTTGACCGCGCGAGTGTTGCGAGCAGTTCGCTAGTTGTCGCTATGCAGAGCAGTAGTCTGTCAGTAGTCGTTGCGAGTCTGTCAGCAGTCGTTGCGAGTCTGTAGCTCTGTTTAGTTGCAGAGCAGTACTCAGTCAGTAGTCGTCATGCAGAGAGGTCGGTCAGTAGTAGCAGCCCAGTGCGGTTGTGTGATGTAGGCGGTCGGCAACACTGGTCAAGATGCTGAATGAGGTATACTGTTAATTAATATAATCATTAGATAATGTAAAAATTTATTTATTGTAATTATTCTCCAACAAGTGCCCCAATAATAATTTTAATTTCAAAAGCATTTTTTCAAAAATTTTATTTTTTATTGAACTAAAGATTTCGTTGCACTTCCCAATTCATTCCACTTCTTTTAAAGAAAATTTTCAGTAAAATTACAGAAAAAAGGAATATTATTATTTGCAATGCAGTTCCTCCAAGCCGTGCGCAAAGATAAGAGCAGAAATTTGACATCCAGTTATTCTGAGGTAAGACTTTAATTCTGATTGATTTACACAGGGCCAAAGACCGATATTTCGGTTTAATTGAATTTTCTTATCACTGAATGGACTTTAATTTTTTGTGAAGAATTTATATTTGAGTCAGATTGCGAATTTCACATTTTGTTGCCATTGTCAGCACATTTCGTTGTGGGCAGGTTACGCTTAGCACAATGTCCATTGGCATTCATAAATAATATTTCTGTCTTGTAAATTTTTGTGGGGAGGTTACACTCGGCTCCCACTTCTATTAAGTATTGTCATTTTTTTTCTTGTAAATTTTTGTGGGGAGGTTACACTGCTCTACGTGACATTACCGTTCCTACGACGAAGAAGCAATTACGCAGTTTTTTGGGCTTAATTACCTTTTTTCGTAAATTTATTCATCACTCCGCTTTAGACACGCCTAGACTATGCCAATTAACAGGTAAAAACAGTATTTGGTCTTGGGATAAGCAAGCACACTCTGAATTCATGAACCTGAAACATGCTTTGTTGAATGCTCCACTTTTATCGCACCCAGATCTTACCAGAAATTTTTCCATTGCCACTGACAGTTCCAATACCGCTTTAGGCGTACACATTTTCCAGGAAATTGAAGAACACGGTTCTACAGTAATTAAAAACATCGCATTTGCAAGTCGCATTCTGTCACCTGCTGAGCGAAATTACTCCGTTACAGAACTTGAAACATTATGTGTTGTATGGGCTTTTACGAGATTTCGGCACTTTCTTTATGGCAGACATACCACCGTTTACACAGACCACAGAGCGATACAATTTTTACTCTCGGCTAAATTTACTCACGACAGGTTAAGTAGATGGAAACTATATTTACAAGAATTTAATTTTACGATTGTTCACATTCCCGGCACACAAAATGTTATAGCAGACGCACTATCGCGTTCTCTCGGCAACAATCAGCAAGACGTAGCAACCAACTTCTGCAAAGCAAATTTCAGTGTCATGTACATTCAGCAAGTTGCATTTGAAAATTTTATTTCATCGTCACTACAGGACATAGCGCAAGAGCAAAATAAGGACAATGTGTGGAAAGAAATTAAACACCTTTGGCAAGATAGGAAAAATGTTACGATTAGGAACCACTACACTGTACGCAATGACATTCTGTTTCGCCGCTGTCATCCTGACAGCAACAATTGGTTATTATGCATTCCTGACGAACTGGTTAACAAACTAATTTGGTACACTCATTTAAGTTACGCACATTACGGAGCAAGAAAATGTTTTCTTATACTGAGACAGAACTGTTATTTTCCCAACATGGAGAAACGTATACGACGAGTTTTAGCGTCTTGTAAAATTTGCCAGAAAGCTAAATCAGACACCACTTCACATATTCCTCCTTTATATCCCATTATACCTGTTAAATTAAGACACATGGCCGCAGTAGATATTTTTGGTCCGATTCCCAGAACTAACAGAGGTTTTTGCTACATCTTTGTCGCTGTTGAGCTCACTTCAAAATTTGTTACTTTCACTCCGTTACGCAAAGCTACTGCTAAAACTGTTTCGAAAGCATTTGTAAAACATTTTCTATCTCATGTAGGGCATGTAATGAAAGTAATTTCTGATAATGGATCACAATTTCGTAGTAGCGTATGGACACGCATGTTACGAGCTAGAAACATTTCTCCGATCTATATATCCAAGTACCATGCTTCTTCGAACCCTTGTGAACGGTTAATGAAAGAAATTGGTAAGCTGTGCCGAATATACTGCCACAAAAGACATATTGATTGGGATACACACATACTCTCATTCCAAGATGTAATTAATTCCATTCCAAATGAATCCACTATGCTATCTCCGTCTGTTATTCTGAAAAATGCTGAACCACCTAACAAAATTAAAGAATTAATAACATTTCCTACATCTCGTCGATTACGACACCACGAAATAATTGACATTGCGCTGAACAACATCAAACGTGCCGCAGAGCGCCGGAGAAGACAGCAAAAACAGGTTTGTACACGCCGCGTCTTTCACGTTGGACAGAAGATACTAGTACGTACACACTATTTATCCAGCAAATTAAAAGGTAAGTGCAGTAAATTTGAACTTCTATACGCAGGTCCATATCGGATTCGCAGCATCCCTCACCCCAATGTTGTACATGTCGAAACTTTGAGAACTAGAAAATCGAAAGGCAATCACCATATATCAAACATTAAACCGTTTATTGAGTGAAACCACTGTATGATTCAACACACTATGATGCCATTTATTAATGCAATTATTTCACCTGACTAATTACTGATGATTATCGTATTTTATCTTGGCAGGTGCCCGGCAAGGTAAGGTTAGCAGGTCGCTTTTCTTGTCGTTACACATCAGACCGTGCATATTTTTCCAGATGAACTCACGTACTTTATGACTAATTATGCAATGTTAGCTAATGACGTGTTAATTTCATTACATTTTTTCATTAAAGTCTTTAATTCTCGCCTCGATTAACTATACTACATACAAGCTGAACACAACGAACGTCACATTTTGTCTTTTTATGTATGATTGTATTCCAGTTTTATTTATATGCACTGTGAAATAGTTAAGATATAACACACACCAGTCGACTTTGACTTTTTTTTTTTTTTTTTGCCCTATGATATCTCAACATCGTGACTGTTTTACATTTTCCCTTTTGCTGCTGCATTGTGATATTCTGTGTACATTTTTGCATCTGAACACTGTCAATGTCTTTAACATATTACGTTTTCTGTCATGTTATGCTGTATGGTTAATTGTGTCACCATAAACCAGTCATTATTTAGTGGGTATATGATTTAAATGCAAGACATTAATCTCTGTTCATCAATTTCAGAAAGAAATGATGTATGTAAGAAATAAATTCAACAGAAATGGGAATTTCACCTACGGAATAAACGAAAGGAGATGCGATAACTTTATGAGGAAGAGTAAATGGATCAGGATTAACAAACATTAACAAGAATATACTATACTCATCACAGAATAGCAGTCTTAACTAATTTTTTCTTTCAGAATACAAGGTGATTGATGCAGGCTGTCAGACTGAACTACACATCTTAGTTTTAGTGATGAAATATGCTAGAGATAAGGAATAGTTGTATAATGAGTAATGAAGTGATTTTTTGCAGATGATAATGAATACTGATGAATAATGATGAAGGATATGGTATTATGAATAATGAAGTTTTTCTTTACAGATGATGATAATAGTGAAGTTATGATGATATGGATAATGAAGTTTTCTTTACAGATGAGGATAATGTTGAAGTTATGTATTTATGTTATGTAGTTATTTAAGTATTTGTTGCAGTTTGCTTTGACAGGAGGTGTTATATTGCATAGTAGGATGACGGAAAGTTTTGGAAAGGACAGCTATGGAACACATTTTTATACGCATTTCACTACCTGTTAATTCGAAGTTCACTACTTTTCAGCATAGTGTGCGTTTCTTCTTTCAGGTTAATAATCCATTTTGTAATTTTTCCAGGAGAAGTTTTTCATGATACTTACTAAACCTGTTACTTATTATACCTGTTCTAGTACTTGCATTTTTTTTGTATTTTACCCATTTGTGTTTATCATTTATAAATGTGATCACACATACTGCCTTGTTACATAATCTTGCTACAGCTGACTCATGACGAATGACGTTACCTATCCTCATTTGCTGCAATAGGTCAAAAGCAAGTAGTGTTATGTTTCAGCAATTAATTATCGATCCCAACGCAATGCATTGCTAAAAGAGGTATTACCAGTCCCACATAATGTCACTAGTTTATGATAATTCTGAATAATACTGATTAGCTCTGAATAGTATGTCACTTGAGTAATGACTTCCTAATGAGACAAAAAAAAGTATATATTTAAGATAATGCTTTGTCACTAGCTAATAACTACCACTGTTTATTGTAATGAGACTACTTAAAATGCCCACGATTATTAATGCTATGATTGTAATTAACTGATTTTAATAATGACTTTGTAATGATCTGAATACTACTGAATGAGGAACACTGTTTATTGTAATGAGACTACTTATAATGCCTGTGATTATTAATGCTTTCATTGTAATTAGCTGATTATTAATAATGACTTCATGATGATCTGAATAATACTGAATGAGGAACAATGTTTTATTGTAATGAGACTATTTATAATGCGCATGATCATTAATGCTATGACTGTAATTAACTGATTTTTAATAATGACTTCGTAATGATCTGAATAATACTGAATGATGAAGTATGTTTTATTCTATTCAATACTTGGTGGCCACTGAGTGCCAATAATTAATGTCACTCAATGAATTGTTATTAATTATGCCATTAATTAACTCTTGTTTTCAATGTTCATACTTTGTAATTGGAAATGAATGTGACTGTTTAATAATGCTTTGTAATTAGGAGAAGACTAATGATTGTTATTAATTATGCCATTAATTAACTCTTGTTTTCAATGTTCATACTTTGTAATTGGAAATGAATGTGACTGTTTAATAATGCTTTGTAATTAGGAGAAGACTAATGATTCTTACTATATTAGAATGACAAATGATTAATTAACAACAAATGATTAATTAACTGTAATTAGACAAATGATTAATTAACGACAAATGATTAATTAACTGTAATTAGACAAATGATTAATTAACGACACATGATTAATTAACTATAATTAGGAAAAGGCTAATGATTATTATTGGAATGACAAATGATTAATTAACTGTAATTAGGAGAAGGTTAATGATTCTTAATTATATTCTGTAACTGAAAAGAATGCGATTATTTCATAATACTTTGTAACCAGGAAAAAAAGGCTACTGATCCTATGTAAAACAATTAATGAACATTTTTCTGTAATACTACATACTTGGTACAGAAATGTTCAATAACTGGGCTATGAATGCCACAAACTGCTAATTAAGTCTGTAATTGTCAATATTATGTGACTTGATGTCCTTCACCTCATAAGCTGACTACCCTAAATTACTGCAATGTCCATTTGTCCTGTTTATCCTAGTGATCATGGAGCACTATATTTGGTTTTTGCACTAATTCTACGTTGGTGTGCCTTGTAAGAGCGTGGTGTTGACACGACATGCTGTCCACCACCGTGAGCAATGAAGACGTTATTATGGTCCCACTGTTTGGTGTACCTAATGTACTGCCAAAATGAAAACATGGAACATTACTACGACAGTTCAGTGTCTTGGCTACACTGATAAATTCTGATGGGAAAAGAACTTCAAGTTGTGTCACTTGGTGTTGTACTTCTGTGGAAAGATATGGACTTTCAGAACAGCTGTGTGCAATCTAAAGTGCTACAACCATGATGCAATCCTTCCCTTTCCTATCCTAATTCTTGTCACATAATGAAAATCATTTTTTTGGTAACATCATTTCTGTTCGTAGGTTATACATTTTTTTTCGATTCGCTGAACTCCAGTGCGAGTACACTTATGTCACTTGTCAACATAATATTTTTTGCCAGTCTGTTTATTTGTTCTGAATATGCTAAAGAATTTTTTCAGTGCCTGTGCACTTTGTTATCTGTCAAAAAATTTGTATATACATTTTTCTGATTTGCTACTATGTTTTGTATTCGCATTTTGTCTTTGTCTGATATATATTTTGTACTTAGTGCGTGTGCACAACATTTAAATATTCTGTAAGTTGTAGAATTTTGTTAATTAAAGAAAAATTTTGCCGCGCTTGGCAAGTCCAAATGACTCACCATCGCTGCCAAATTTTTGCCCCCCCAGTGGAGGGTTATGAAACACGTATGTAACATAGCAGCGATGGCGAGGCATTGTAGCATCTGTGACCAGAGAGTATGCGCTTGACCGCGCGAGTGTTGCGAGCAGTTCGCTAGTTGTCGCTATGCAGAGCAGTAGTCTGTCAGTAGTCGTTGCGAGTCTGTCAGCAGTCGTTGCGAGTCTGTAGCTCTGTTTAGTTGCAGAGCAGTACTCAGTCAGTAGTCATCATGCAGAGAGGTCGGTCAGTAGTAGCAGCCCAGTGCGGTTGTGTGATGTAGGCGGTCGGCAACACTGGTCAAGATGCTGAATGAGGTATACTGTTAATTAATATAATCATTAGATAATGTAAAAATTTATTTATTGTAATTATTCTCCAACAAGTGCCCCAATAATAATTTTAATTTCAAAAGCATTTTTTCAAAAATTTTATTTTTTATTGAACTAAAGATTTCGTTGCACTTCCCAATTCATTCCACTTCTTTTAAAAAAAAATTTTCAGTAAAATTACAGAAAAAAGGAATATTATTATTTGCAATGCAGTTCCTCCAAGCCGTGCGCAAAGATAAGAGCAGAAATTTGACATCCAGTTATTCTGAGGTAAGACTTTAATTCTGATTGATTTACACAGGGCCAAAGACCGATATTTCGGTTTAATTGAATTTTCTTATCACTGAATGGACTTTAATTTTTTGTGAAGAATTTATATTTGAGTCAGATTGCGAATTTCACATTTTGTTGCCATTGTCAGCACATTTCGTTGTGGGCAGGTTACGCTTAGCACAATGTCCATTGGCATTCATAAATAATATTTCTGTCCTGTAAATTTTTGTGGGGAGGTTACACTCGGCTCCCATTTGTATTAAGTATTGTCTTTTTCTTTTAAAATTATGGTGGGGAGGTTACAACTGCTACACAATACTGCCAAAGCAATATGAGTTCACAGAAAACATGTGTAACATTTTTGTCAGGGCGTGGGCTGAGGAGGCTACGGTTGCAGGACAGCGAAGCGTAGAGTACAGTGGTGGAGGCCAGTTGGCGACTGTGCGCTAGTTAAATAATATTAGCAAGACATAGATTTATTCACGTTAAGTGTTGCAACAGAACCATCTTCTGCACAGCAGCATTGAGAAATGCTGCTAACATAATAAGCACTTTCTCTAGGCCGTTGCCGCTGTCGTGGAGTGCTCACGTTACAGAGCGATTTCCTTTAGGGCAGCGTGCGACATGTGCGGTTCGTACATTAACGTTGCCCACCTGAGCACAAAGTGCATGTTACAAGGACATTCTCTTAGAGGTTGCACCACCGAGCCTGAAGAAACTCCAGAAGCTCTGCACGGAATGTAGACAGTAGTGATGAATTACAGTGCGTCTCTCCACCAGAGGTGGGTCATGAGCATCAGTGTCTGCTCACAGATGTCAGTCGAGCATCATGCTTTAGCACACCTCCCAGATACAGCGACAGTTTGCGGTGCATCAAACACTATCATCTGAGCTGCCAGTAGGCCGGAAGTAGAACTCCTGAAGACTTCCCCTCAGTGGATGGGATGTTGCCAGCTTACGCCTCCAGGTTTTAAACCAGGCAAGCAGCAATCCGAAAGGTAGAAGTCATCATGCAAATGATTTGCAGCATGTCACAGGGTGAGCATCAAGCTCACTGCAACTGAATAGCATAATGACTAGGATGTCAGAGTATTTATTATTGCCTGTCTGAGGAAATAACTTTAGTTTGGGCTAAGGATGATCGTGTTGGTCCTCGTTCTCTGGACTCATCAGCATTCTTTGCTATACCTCGGTGTTACAATAGTGACTTTCAGGGCGACAGCTTGATGCTTTCCCTCCATGACAGCGGGATGATAGGCGTTCTTATTGAACATCTACTCATTCTTTCAGCATCAAGCTGTGTTGTCAAAATAAAGTTGTGATCCCCCTTCTGTGAAGACGTGTTGCTGAACTAGGGAGTCAGACCTATTGTTCAAGATAGGTGAAGCAATAGGTTTACTAGCAATAGCAATAGCAGTAGCCTTATTATTGTCAGTATCAGATTTCTGCCTGTTTGTCATTTTGACTTCTACATGGTGTGATGGATTTGATTGACTTGTCTTTGTGCTGGCTGGAGATTATTTTCAGATGATATTGCATTTGCCTATGATATCTTTCTGCAGCATAATGTACTCTCCCTCATTGAAAACTCTTGTCTTCAATTTTTCCTTACTCTGCCTCTATAACAATCTCATGGCATACATTTTACATGGGTGATTACACACCGTATGATTTGCAGTAATTCGAATCTCTGGAAATTTTGTTCATAAAGCCTTTGTTTTGTTCCTTAATTCTATAATGTCCATTTTGAACCATCATCCTCTATTAGAAATCGTCAATCTTAATGTTATACTTATTTGTTTATTATTAATACCATTTATTTCCATTATTTGGTAAAGGAGGATTCCAATCAGTTCGTTTCATAATGCAATTTTTTGGTATGTCATGTGGAACTTTGAGAATAAAATTTTCGTTTTCTCAAAATACCCATCAATAAAATTATGATTACTGAAAAACTACTTTCAGTACTACCACGTAACATGTACTGGGTTTTAGATCCGGTTACCTCTCTCATTCTACAGTTACTTACAGATCGCAATCCCATGCTTTCTTGTACCATTTCTTTTTAAAACCAAGTTCATTTTGCTCTTCAGCAATTCGTATGATTTGTCTTTTAGTGATACCGTACACAGTTTGGATGATTCTGGCTTTATCGATATTAAACCCTTGCACGATATAACACCTGAAACAGTTTCCTTCTAATGAAAATGTACCTCCACGTTTCTTATGCGCACTGTTCAAGAGTGGAACAGCAGAGAATTATTGGGGAAGTGGTTAGATGACACCTCTGCCGGGCACTTAACTGTGGTTCGCGAAATAGCCACATAGATGTAGATGTAGATGCTCTTGCTATTCTGCGTGATGACTGGGCTCCTGTGTGCAACGCTGCAACTTTTGGTCAACTTGTTCCCTTTATTCATAATATTTAGTAAATTGATTCTCTTGTTTATAAATATGCACATATATTGTGGTTTATATATTGTTATTTTGTTGGATCCGATGGTTGCAAATCTGAAACCTCTTATCAGGTCTAGGAAAGCAACATATGACCAAGACATTGAATTTTATGATTAAATCCGATGAAAAGGTAACCAGTTTCCTCCACAGGTCCAAACGACCTCATTTCGCTGACCTATGCAAATGTTGTGTCTATGTAGTACTTCTGCCACTTTCTGTGTGCGTTCTGTAAGGGAACTGATGTTTCACGCAGCTACACGTATGTTGACGGTGATGCTTCTCTTGTCACCTTAGTATTTTTAGCTTTTAAACGTCCCTGACAGTCGCATAACGAGGACGTCGTGGTATTTACGTCTGTCTTTCGTCACTAGGTGCACATTATTTTGGCTTTAAATTTTTACAGCCGGTTGTCACTTGACGCCAAGGTTGTGATACTATGACACGTATTGAAGTTACGGCATGTGCAACGGCATTGAAATTTTCTTTTTCTTTATCTGCTGATTAGT
This sequence comes from Schistocerca serialis cubense, assembly GCF_023864345.2. NCBI lineage: Eukaryota > Metazoa > Arthropoda > Insecta > Orthoptera > Acrididae > Schistocerca > Schistocerca serialis. The sequence goes on from NC_064644.1 coordinate 232,316,233, forward strand.
TCAGAAAACAACTATAAATTGTGAAACTTCACCTTGATTATAAGTTAAGAGTAATATTACTCATGCCGATTCCTCCTCTGAGTAACGTGTAATTACGTTTCATTCGTTGCAAAACACTTTTCTTTGTAACTCAGCACTGACTTCCCCTGGAGAGAACTCACTGTCCCACAATTCTGTCCTACTCTTCTTGGCCAGTTACAAGTAAACTGCTATTAGAATATTACAAACTACAATAAAAGTAGCAAATTCCTTTTGGCCTCAGTATGTTCCCTATGAATCGAACCATTCTTTTGCTCATATCGAATCATATATTTCTTTTTTTCCTAATTTAGTTCTGAACCTCTTCATTGGTTATCACATCTGACCATCTATTCTTCTACATTCCTGCGTGTCATTACATATGCAAAATATCTATTGTCTTCTAGTCTGACCTGTTTGTGGTCAACGTTATATTGGTGTACAAGAGTAGACTTCGGACAAATACCTCAGGAAAGATTTTCTGTAATTAAATTTATATTTGATCTTAAGAGACTAGATTTCTTCGGAATTGCTACTGCCCTTCCGTGTTAAAAATCTTGTTCATTTTTGGTATCGTCAGTTATGTTACTGCCTTATCAGCAAAACTCATTCACGGCTTCCTGTCTCTTATTGCGTAACATAACTCCCTAACACTGTCGTGATTTGACGGGTTCATTCCATTACCGTTCTTTCACTTCAGGTGATATTAAACTTGTAAGCTCTTATAAAGATAGTATACATTCTGCTCAGTGGATCTTTTAAGTGCCCACTCTTCTCAATCAGCCAATATAATAATCGATTTTTCCGATATTTCTTAAAGTAATGAAACAAACCTTATCTGAAATCTAATAAACATTTTTTAATCTATAGGATACTGCTCAAGTGGCAATTGCACAGATTTGATTTAAAATTTGACAACGTGATAAAGTAGTTGACTTTTGAAACCGAGTCGTAGGTTTGTCGTGTGTTTTTGGTTACTTTGTTGCAGTAACTAATAAAAAAGAATTAAAACAATTAGCCTACAGCTCCTTGCAACATGCCCGTGCAGTAATTCAGCCTTATTTCAGAATGGTATCTTTGTAAGTGTGCCTGCAATCCATTCCGTCAGCTTGAGATACAGCGTATTTGAAGCCGACGCAATGGACTGCAAACACACTAATAAAAATATCTCTCTGAAATTTGGTTGAAATACTTCATAGGCCTGCGTGCAAGAAATAAACCAAAGTATTTTTTTTCATTTCATATAATAGTTGTTGCAAAAAGGAAAAAAGGACCAAAAACAGACGAAAACACTACACCTTTGCTTCGGACGTCCGTCATTTTATTATTGTATCAAATTTCAAATATGTATGATTTTGCTCCGTGTTTATTATCCTAGAGATTAAGAAATTTGTTCGTTTTTTCAACTTTAGATAATATTTGCAGACTGTAGGGCTTCCGCCTTTGTCACACCTCGTTTTGGACAAAGTATGTTTAACTCCTCGTACGGGGGCTTAATGATGACTGAATTTGTTAAAGAAATCAGAAAATGTTGTCCAAGAAACATTAAACAATCTACAAAATGACTTACGATAGCTCTTTTTCGAAAAGAAAAAAATCTTGTAAATCGCTTTCATTATAGGCTCACTGAGGAGAACTGACCCTTAACGATCGGACAGAATTTCAATTTATTGAGCAAACTTCAAAGCCTCTGAATTTTCTGTCTGAGCTTTAATTATCTTCAAAACTTTTCCTTGGTTTTCTACATCACGGTTATGATATGAGTATATGCTATGTTGAGTAAATGCAGAAAGAGGTATCAAACCCATCGTTGGTACAATATTTTGACAAAATAATAAATTAGAAAACAATTTGTTTTCCAAATTATTACCGGAAATTAATTATCAGTTAAAAGATAACAACTGTTCACCCATATCATGTTATAGTTCAAGGTAAGTCATAATTAGAAACGTGTTTCTGTCAAATAAATTACCAATAATACTGGCAAAAACTTATTTTTTGTTATACTTCCCAAAGTTTCTAGGAAGTTTTGGTACATTTGGATAATATTATCTTGTAACAAGTGTTTACTTTAGCTTCTTGTGCACCAGTTATGTTTATTTAAGGATAAAAATGGAAATCGGGGAAAAGGAAGACTATACTACTTTCGAACGAAATATTTTGAGGCGTATTCTGATTTGCAGCTTCAAGACGTCTGAACGTCTGATAGCAGTTTTTTGATCGAGAAGAAAGTTTGTATCCTCTCATAATTTAATTTATCTACTTATTTGGTTGAAACAGAGTAGGAGCATTGGAACAGCAAAATTTTAACTTACAGAAAATTAACTATACCTAACAACAACCTTAATGAACACATATGAAGTGTTGATCTATTTCAGTAAACTAGAATATATTGCGTAATCATGATACTTGATTTACTGAATCTTTGTGTTCCGCCTGTGACTTTAACGTCAACGAACCGTCCTTTTACAGTACTCTGTTAATATTTTTGAGTATTTATAATTATTTGTATTAAGTGTTTTCATGTCCTTATATCACTATCTCCATAGGTAAAACTCATATGCTTCCTTTTTTTTCGACCTAGTGATGATTTACGATCGAAACCAGCGGAATATAGTGAAAGAAGTATGTACGTATCGTTTTTCGGTTGTTTTAAGATTTGTTTTCTGAATTATTTAAGAGATATGGATCCTTAATTGAGAAAGTACTATTTTAATTATAATTAGACTTTCCTTATATGTTAATAAGTATTCCAGCATAAAATGGTGCTAGTAAGAATTTATTCTGAGTTAAAGATGTTTACATTCAGTAATTTTGACTTCCCTTAGAGGGTAAATTCCTTAACTGCTCATGTGCTGGGTTCACAGAGAAGATAACAGAAAGTGACATCGTCGCTACAGAGCACCTGACGCAGCCGGCAAATGCGGATTACTGCGTCTTGGACGGCAGAGCGGCCGCCCGGCGTGCGTGGTGGACCATAATAGCTAAATTAACTGCCCGAGGATGGCGAAGCTGCCGCGGGATTAATGCGGGGTAATTTAAACTGGCATTATCTCAATTACCGATATTAAGCGGCGCCGTTACCCGCAACATCTTAGGGCTGCCAGTTAGCGCCGCGTCTCGGTACTCACTCAGTCTGTCCGCTAGTGCAGAACACGCCGTGGCTGCTAATTTCTGCAGCCGTTAGGGGCTTTTGTGACACTCAGCGCGTAACAAAATGGCATCGCGCTTGTTACGTGGCTTGAAAGGCAATAGGCTTCTTCCTACTTCCCAGAATGAGTTCTTCAATGTTGTTACACGTTTAGATGAATAAGTTCTCGAAATAGTGCATACTACAGTATTATATCCAACACATTATTAAAATGTATTTATGTATATAATATGTATGTGCGCATGTGTGTGTGTGTGTGTGTGTGTGTGTGTTACGCTTCTCCTCCTAAACCACTGGACCGATTTGAACGAAACGCGGTACACGTATCCCTTACTGTCACGCTACAATCGCTGCAGGGGTAAGAGACGCCTGTCTATCATAGTTCAGGAGATATGACGTCATAAACAATGAGATGCCTTATAAACCGACACATCATGCTTGACCTTTAAATTTATTACTTCTATGCTGTTAACTCTATTCGCAAAAATTTCGGAGACAGTGTCCACATATACCTCTAAATACAGCTACAAAATTTTATAATGGACGACACACAGATCAGCAGATATGACGTCAAACACCGAGATGCGTGAAGAACTGCCGATTTTTGGATGACGTCTAGATTTATTACTTATTTTCTACTAATTTTACTTGCAAAACATTTTGCAAACAATATCCACATACGTCGCTGAAAGTGTCTTCAAATTATATCTTTGTATTGAACGTAGAGCAGGAAATATGCGTCAGAAGCATTTTGATATTTGAAAAATTGCCGTATCATGTATGACGTTAAAATTTATTACTCTTTTGCTACTAACTCTGTTCGCAGCATATCTCGCAGAAAATGCCCACATAAGCTGCCGAATGTATTTACACAAATATATTGTTGTACGACACATAGTTCAAGATTGTCCGCCCCCGGTAGCTGAGTGGTCGGCGCGACGGACTGTCAATCGTAAGGGCCTGGGTTCGATTCCCGGCTGGGTCGGAGATTTTCTCCACTCAGGGACTTGGTGTTGTGTTGTGCTAATCATCACCATTTCACCACCATCGACGCGCAAGTCGCCGAAGTGGCGTCAAATCGAAATACTTGCACCAGGCAAGCGGTCTACCCGACGGAAGGCCCTCGTCACACGACATTATTATTAGTTCAAGACTATGTTATCATGCACACTAAGATGAGTGAAAAAATTGCACATCATGCATTAAGTTTTAATATAATTTTTCTTTAGTACTCTGATGCTCCCAAAATCGAGTCAACTTCAGGAAATCCCTGAAACCTGGCAGAGCTTTTGACAGCTTTCAAAGTCAAAGCACAAACGGATGTAGACAAAAACAGTAGCCGTCTATGGAGTTATGAAGAGACGTTTACAAAACCACGTTGTATAAACATTTTTACATTTTGATTACTTCGTTGCACAACTGTTCCAAAGGTGTTTTCACGAATACATAGAAATAAAACTTTTCTATGTTGAACTACAAACACAATTTATTTTTTGTTTCCGTTTATAATAGAAACTTGGCAAAATGGCTATCTGAGCAAAGCTGGCTACTAATGTAGATTTCCCAGTTAAAGTTTCATAGTAGTGTAAACAGGGGGAACAGCAACTCCACCTAGAAACTTTCAGAGATGGCAGCATGGAGTAAAGTAAGAAAAAGCGGCTTGAAACCATAGATGCTAAAATGCAAACCTTAAGACCTTTGAGGAATTGTGCACCTTCGCTACTGTGAAACGTATGTTTTATTGAACAAGTCGTCATTGCACTTAAGGTATGCCTGTGCCTATGCCCACTCCCATGTTTACTGGAGATGTGGAAGATAAAAACTTTTCAATAGACGAGATGTGTCTCACTGTAGCTACTGTGAAACGTATGTTTTATTGAACAAGTCGTCATTGCACTTAAGGTATGCCTGTGCCTATGCCCATTCCCATGTTTACTGGAGATGTGGAAGATAAAGACTTTTCAGTAGACGAGATGTGTCTCACTGTAGCGAAGATAAACAAGTGGTCGCAGCTCTTAACGCTTATGATGTAGATCCAAAGTTAGGTAGACAGTTTTGTCTAGTTATGCTCCGTGCTTCCACCTCTGGAAAGCTATGGGTGGACTTCTGGTTCACTCGGTGTAGGGAGATTTCTTTCGGTCCATTATAATGCAATATTTTCAGTCTGTCTTGAATTTAGGTGAAGTAGAAAAGATTTCAATCAAAACTAGTTATTAGTTATTGCATTGAATCCATCACTCCGCAAAGAAATGTGTTGTGTTTTGAAACTTCTTGGGAGACAAAAATTGTGTTCCGCAGCACAGACTGAAGCCAAGTAGTACTTTAAGAAGTGGAAGAAGAGACGCTGTGTCAGTGGATCGTAGATCGCTTGTGAATAGTTCGGTGGGCCCTCCATACCACGTCCCTTCTTACAATCTTTAACGTTTTATAATGACCTTGGAAACCAAGCTGCGAACGTGGAACCAGAAGATGGCATTACCTGTTCTCTACATATTCACCTTTCAGTCTGACTTATTTTTCTCAAAGACTGGCAACTTGGAAGAGAACTTGGTTACAGAAGTTTGCATTTAGTGTAATCAAGTATTCAAAATGACAGTCACAATCGCATTACTTATTTTGCCACCAACCAGTTTCAACCCGCGATGGGGTTATCTTCAGGGCAATTTACACCATTTGGTCGCTCGCTGGAGTCGTCACCCTGCCTGTGCATGGTTGGTTAACAATATTTATAAATTGAAATAAATAATGCTATTGTGACTGTCATTTTGAATAACTGATTATAAGTAAATTAATCGCTGTTTATCTCCAAACAAAGATGTTGTCTAAAAATTTTGCATTTACTGTGTTGCGTATGTTGCAGCTCGGGCATTTCTTCAGATATTACCCTGTCGCTATTCTGCATAAGACGACCAAGCAATAATTTCTTCTTGTTAGGAAAGAGGAGGAAATGACGAATCACTATATCAGAAGAGTAAGATACGTTGAAGCAAAATTTGATTGCCAAGAAAAGCTGCATGTGCGAATGTGTTCGTATATGAGTTGCGGCTTTTTTCTGCAGGAGAAGCGCCCTTAGACCACTTCAGGAACTATGTCGTCTTGACATACTTCAGAAACTTCTTCAGGAAGTTGAAAAATTAGCATCTGATATCCTGGATCAGTGTCGACATGAAACATACGCATCGCCTGATGTATTCAGTCTGATTTTACTTACGACATCTTTAAAACCATGCTGGACTAGCAAGTGCAATGTTCGTAGTACACACATCAAAAAAAGGTTAGCATCACCCCTGGTCCAAGAACTGCTGAAGACAGACGTTGACTGTGGAAAATGTCCCTTTGAAAGTTCAGAGATGTCGCTAAACCCGCCGAAGTATGTAAACAACCATGTATGAGCGGCGACAATTAGACGGAGTGGGTCTGAGAGCCGCTCAGTTCCAGTCATTGCACCAAGACGAAGGAACACGGCTCGTGTTGTCTGTAGTTCAACCATGCCTAGACGGTCCGTATCGCGGTTCGATCGCGTCCGCACTGTTACTTTGTGCCAGGAAGAGCTCTCAACAAGGGAAGTTTCCAGGCGTCTCGGAATGAACCAAAGCGATGTTGTTCTGACATGGAGGAGGTACAGAGAGACAGGAATTGTCGATGACATGCCTCGCTAAGACCACCCAAGGGCTACTACTGCAGTGGGTGACCGCTACCTATGGGTTATGGCTCGGAGAAACCCTGACAGCAACACCACCATGTTCAATAATGCTTTTCGTGCAGCCACAAGACGTCGTGTTATGACTAAAACCATGCGCAATAAGCTGCATGATGCGCAAGTTCGCTCCCGACGTCCATGGGGACGTTTATCTTGGCAACCACGACATCTTGGCGACCACGACACCATGCAGCGCGGTAAAGATGGGCCCAACAACATGCCTAATGGAGCGTTCACCGCTGAGTGTCTCATATGCGTTTAACGAGACAATTGTAAGAGACGTGTTTGGAGGCAACCCGGTCAGCTGAACGCCTTAGGCGAGTGCAACAAGGTGGAGGTACCCTGCTGTTACGGTGTGGCATTATGTGGGGCAGACGTACGCCGCTGGTGACCATGGAAGGCGGCGCAACGGCTGTACGATACGTGAATACCATCCTCCGACCGATAGTGCAACCATATCGGCAGCATATTGGTGAGGCGTTCGTCTTAATGGACGACAATTCGCATCCCCATCGTGCACATCTTGTGAATGACTTCAGGATAGCGACATCGCTCGACTTGAGTGGCGAGCATGTTCTCAAGACATGAACCGTATCGAACATGCCTGGGATACATTAAAAAGGGCTGTTTATGGACGAAGTGACCCACCAACCACTCTGAGGGATCTACGACAAATCGTCGTTGTAGTATGGGACTGGACCAACAGTGCCTTGATGAACTTGTGGATAGTATGACCCGGCGAATACATGTATGCATCAATGCAAGAGGACGTGCGTATTAGAGGTACCGGTGTGTACAGCAGTCTGTACCCTCTGTGTGGTGGTACAACATGCAATATGTGGTTTTCACGAGCAATAAAAAGGGTGGAAATGATATTTATGTTTATCGCTATTCCAATTTTCTGTACCGGTTCCGGAGCTCTCAGATCCGTGGTGGTGCAAAACTTTTATCTGATGTGTGCACATCAGTTAAACAACTGGTCACAATATCTGCGTAAAAGCTGAATAGTCAGAATGTTTTTCCACTGTATTGCAACGGAACACGGCTACAGTGAGACAGATAAACAAGAAACACAGATGAACTGGCTCTATTTATGTTTAGAGGGTCGCCTAACCAGGATCATTTCTCAAGATCAGTTCGGTTCTCAGATCAAATGAAGCCTGAGTTTAATAAGTCATTTATTTATTTTGAAACATAACGTATTAAAATTGCAAACAATAAGTTTCCAACTAAATGAACGTAGAGTCTCGTAACATTGACCGACCAATTGCTCGAACATATCGAGCACAATGTCGCCTAATATATTAAAAAAACAAAGCTGTCTAGAGCCTTAAGTTAAAGAATAATGTTCCGTTAACACTGTGGGGAGGTACATCACTTTTGTGGAAGACTGCTTGGGAAAGGCTCAGGCCTTACTGAAACTGTAATGTAAAGTAAAGGAGTCGCTGACCCACGAAACAATACAATTAATCAGGAAACGCAATTTTCTTATCAAAATCCACTAGTTGTGAGATGCTCAGAAACTGGAAGTGCTAATGCAAAATGCGATTCTTACCCAAAACTGTGCAAACGTGCACCAGACTGCCCCTATCGAACCAGATAAAGATCCCCCTAATCGGCGTCAGCAAACATGTGTCCTCCTCGTTGTCAGGACCACATGTTTCTCTCCCTCCACCGAAGGACCACAAGTGTTCGAAATTACGTAAGGTCCTGAAAACCTAAACCCCAACTTCGTGAAAACTTCGCAAGGAATGAATAACTCAGTGCTACTACCAACGTGACAAACAACAATGTTGCTTTATTTGCCTGGCTACAAGGAAACACTGCAACATTTTCCATTCTTGGCTTTCAGGAGAGGTTCATGTCTCCTGATTGCCCTGTTCCATTCCTTGGTCCATCCCGTAATGCCGACGCTGAGTGGAGAGTAAGACGTATTTAACTGGATAACAAAATCTGGAGCGTGCGGCTACGAATTTCCTCACAGTGGCTGAACAGAGACACGTTGGCCCATTCTTAGATCTACGTAGAGGAAGGTGAACTTATTTATGTTCGATGGTACTTTAGGGACATCGCATTTCCCAGAGGCATTCAGCATTCCATGCCGTTGGGTCTTTGCTTTATTCGGCCTTGGTAAATCCACATACACCATCTGTCCAAAAGTATTTCGAGACTGACGTTTCTCCTGGTTTGTAAGGAACTTCAGCACAGTACCTACGACAGCACCTTAACTGGACAAATGTAAATAAGGAAAGTATTTTCTACATTCTGTTTTCAGCGAACAGTGTTTTGTAGTGAACGCATGGCTGTAGTGTATCGACACTGGGGGTCACAAATAGCACTGGAGAAACATCCCTAAATAAAACATTCAAGATATTCCCTAGAAATTTTGAAGAAGAGAAAAGTCTATGCAAAGATTATCCCACACATCTTAACTCGTGTAATTTTTGTTCCTCACAAATTAACTCCCTAAGAAAAAGAACGAAACAAGGATTCCTCCTGTGACTTCATTGAAATGCAACAAGCAGGCACCTCTTTCTAAAGAAAATCAACACAGCTGAAGAGACTAGATGTTATCAAAACGAAACAAAGTAACAAGATAAACTAATATACATGGCGTGTCAGCAATTTGATGACATAACCGACATCCGAGCCAATGTGATGCGAGGTTCGACAGCATGCCAAAGAATGACTTTTATGGCAGTTTCATGGTTGTATCAACTCTCAGTGCATTGTACGCAAATGGCGGGAAGCTACGTAGAATATTTAAAGCACTGAAGCCACCAACTTAGCTTTTATTTGTATTTTATTTACACAGTGTTGAAACTTTTGACTATGTCTATTGATTGACGTGTTCCTTTATCATTATCCTTTATTCGGTCATAATTAGGCACTCATCATTCGTTCATGCCGATTAGGGCGCTAAGTGAGTCATCCGGATTGGCCTGATGCTGCTTTGACATTTATCTGTTTCCTGGGTTCGGTGGACCATGTGAATGGATTGAGCAGTCGAGGAAACTCATTGACGACTGTCCTTCACATGTTCAAAATGTGTCTTCAGTAGCGAGGACCTCAGCTTCTCTTGTACTTCTGAGTTCGTCGCAACGGTCTGCATAAGAAACGGCCCTTCCTGAATCCAAAGGGTGCACTGCACACGAACAGGGACTTCAACGGGGCTCCGATGGCTGAGTGCGCGACCCATCCGTTAACGTAATTATATACACCCTTGTCTTTGATATGTGGCAATAAAGGAAGATTCTGTAAACCCTAAAATTAGATCAATAGCCCAAACAATTTTGCGATACTGAGCCTAGATTACGGGTTTTGTTAATAGGAATACTCATCTTTCCGCCAATCACAATTTTCTTTCATTTACTTCTAGTACGGAAAGTTAGGGGGAATGATTTCCATTTTAGAAAGCGGTTTTTCTTGTATTATAATGCTTCTGCGTAAAGATTTGGATTATTAGCTGCTACATAATTCTGTTGCCATTACAGAGTGAGATGGCAGTCGGTCCACCTTTGATACGATTTTGTAATTTTGTAAAGTTCTTTAGTGTCCCTTCTTTGCCTGTTCCTTCATACTTCATCAGTCTTGGGGGGATGATTACAACTGAAGCCTAACTGATCGTTTTTCATCATCAATTTCGTTATGGTGGGTATTCGACGACCCACATTACTTTAAACACCTCTCCTAAAAATGAATGATCAATATATCTTATGAATGTGGGTGTAATTGCAAGCGCATGCCTGTTGTTAAATTCGGATGGACTTTCTTGACTCAGGGCCTGGGAACTACTGTTGTGTTTAATTTTTCGAAGTTGGCTTTGGGCGCCGGTTTCAGTGGATGTTGTTGTGCCTTGTTCTTCTTACCGCAACGGATCGCTATTGGTTGTCTCAAAATCACGTACAGGGCAAGACTTGTTAAAATATTAGACGTTGAACGGATGGAGCATTTTCGGCAAAGAAATCAGGCATGACGTCTCTTATCTTTTGATTGGACGAGGCTCCTGGTACCAATGAAAAAATCGTCTAGTCGATTGGGCAGTTCTACATCTACATACACACGTCACCGTACGGTTCGTGGCGGAGAGTACCCTGTATCACTAACAGTCATTTCCTTTCCTGTTCCAGCCGCATGTTACCTGTCACATTGCTGTTCCAGTAGCAGATAGAGCGAGCGAAAAACGACTGGTTATGTGCCTCTGTATGAGCCCTAATTTCTAGCAGATTTTCGTTGACCTTACGCGAAACGTATGTTCGGGTCAGCAGAATCGTTCAACAGTAGGCTTCAAATGCCAGTTCTCTAAATTTTCCCAATACTTTTCTTCGCAAATAACATCTCCTTCCCTCCAGGAATTCACATTTGAGTTCCTGAAGCATCTCCGTAACATTTACTTGTTGTTAGAAACTGCTGATAACAAATCTAGCAGCCCACCTCTGAATTTCTTCAGTGTCCCCCTTTAAACCGACCTCGTGCAGATCCCGAGCATTGTAACGTACCCGTTTTATTATACAGGTTGGGTGATACAAAATAATTCTGTTAGGTGGCCTGGTACATTTGTTGTTGTTGTTGGTGTGGTCTTCAGTCCTGAGACTGGATTGATGCATCTCTCCATGCTACTCTATCCTGTGCAAGCTTCTTCATTTCCCAGTACTTACTTACTGCAACCTACATCCTTCTGAATCTGCTTAGTGTATTCATCTCTTGGTCTCCCTCTACGATTTTTACTCTCCATGCTGCCCTTCTATGCTAAACTGGTGATCCCTTGATGCCTCAGAACATGTCCTGCCAACCGATCCTTACTTCTAGTCAAGTTGTGCCACAAACTCCTCTTCTCCCCAATTCTATTCAATACCTCCTCATCAGTTATGTGATCTACCCATCTAATCTTCAGCATTCTTCCGTAGCACAATATTTCGAAGACTTCTATACTCTTCTTGTCCAAACTATTTATCGTCCATGTTTCACTTCCATACATGGCTACATTCCATACAAATATTTTCCGAAACGATTTCCTGACACTTAAATCTATAATCGACGTTAACAAATTTCTCTTCTTCAGAAACGCTTTCCTTGCCATTGCAAGTATACATTTTATATCCTCCCTAGTTCGACCGTCAACAGTTATTTTGCTCCCCAGATAGAAAAACTCCTTTGCTAATTTAAGTGTCTCATTTCCTAATCTAATTCCCTCAGCATCACCTGACTTAATTCGACTACAGTCCATTATCCTCGTTTTCCTTTGTTGATTTTCATCTTATATCCTCCTTTCAAGACACTGTCCATTCCGTTCAATTGCTCTTCCAAGTTCTTTGCTGTCTCTGACAGAATTACAATGTCATCGGCGAACCTCAAAGTTTTTATTTCTTCTCCATAGATTTTAATACCTACTCCAAATTTTTCTTTTGTTTTCTTTACTGCTTGCTCAATATACAGATTGAATAACATCGGGGAGAAGCTACAACCCTGTCCCACTGCTTTCCCAACCACTGCTTTCCTTTCGTGCCGATCGACTCTTATAAGTGCCATCTGGTTTCTGTACAAATTGTAAATAGCCCTTCGGTCCCTGTATTTTACCCCTGACACCTTTAGAATTTGAAAGAGAGTATTCCAGTCAACGTTGTCAAAAGCTTTCACTAAGTCTACAAATGCTAGAAACGTAAGTTTGCCTTTCCTTAATATTTCTTCTAAGATAGGTCGTAGGGTCAATATTGCCTCACGAGTTCCAACATTTCTACGGAATCCAAACTGATGTTCCCCGAGGTCGGCTTCTACCAGTTTATCCATTCGTCTGTAAAGATGTGGTACATTATTGTATTTAGGAGGAGGAGGAGGAGATTACTGTTTAACGTCCCGTCGACAACGAGGTCATTAGAGACGGAGCACAAGCTCGGATTAGGGAAGGATGGGGAAGGAAATCGGCCGTGCCCTTTCTAAGGAACCACCCCGGCATATGTCTGAAGCGATTTAGGGAAATCACGGGAAACCTAAATCAGGATGGCCGGACGCGGGATTGAACCGTCGTCCTCCCGAATGCGAGTCCAGTGTGCTACCCACTGCGCCACCTCGCTCGGTATTGTATTTAAATTGGAATGTTATGTCTGAGGATATCTCGGGTCACCACCTTCATAGCCCAACCACTTAAGTATCATGAATATTTGCTAAAAAAAAGTAAAATAAATAAAAAATTTTGAATTCTATAGGTGATTCATCTTGGGAACTTCTTTTAAGTATGTTAATAATCTTACACATGCGAGCTTAACTGGCCTAGAAGAGTCGCGATGGAAAATTTGGCGGGTGAGTTATTGAGAGTCAGGAATGCCTTTTACGCCGGCCGGAGTGGCCGTGCGGTTCTAGGGGCTACAGTCTGTTACCGCGGACCGCTACGGTCGCAGGTTCGAATCCTGCCTCGGGCATGGATGTGTGTGATGTCGTTAGGTTAGTTAGATTTAAGTAGTTCTAAGTTCTAGAGGACTGATGACCACAGCAGTTAGGTCCCATAGTGCTCAGTGCCATTTGAACCATTTTATTTTAATGCCATTTACCATACACTTCAGGATCAAATTTTTAAAAGGGACGCATATGAACAAACATATATTTTTATGGAAAATCCGTAACCGACCATGGAATGTTCGTACTGAATATTGCTTGCAAAATGGACTGAAATGCATGTATGAACAACGCGATAGTTTGGAGTGGGGAGTGCCCTGGGAAAGATGGATTACACACGTTCACATTCAGACAAACCATTCATCACAGAGAAAGAAGTTGTTTAATAATTTTATAAAGGAAACAAGATATAAATTTGGTTAGAGAGAGACTAGCCTCGATAGTCGAATACATGAACAGAAAATTATTCCCAAATTTATACAAAATTATGCGAGATTGCAGTTAAGAACAATGAAGAGGAACTACATTCTGTGAACAATTCTTCCAAAATAAATGACCCATCCAAAGTCCCTAGTAAGCATGTGGCTACCCACTACAAAAAACGTCGATAAGATGTAAAGGAATTCACTACAAGAAAGACCACGAAATCAAAAAGAGAAGCACGAGAATTTAGTTAAGCAAGGAGACTGGTTCATTTGCTAGCATAGAATACTAAAGCAGAATCTCATGAACAAAACACGTGGTAACGGCTACAAACCAAGTATTTAAGCAAGGAGACTGGTTCATTTGCTAGCCTAGAATACTAAAGCACAATGTCATGGAGGTGGTAACGGATACCAGTCATGCACAAAGTTCTTGTGCACAAAGGAAAAGTCTGCACAAAAAACAGTGAAATTTTTTCAAATATGGTAACCGAATGTTAAAACCGTACGTTCTGCTTTTAATTAGTTACACGATTCATTCAGGAAAATATCACATTCACATGGTCTCATGCCCCACACTACGAAAATTGTAGAGCACAAAGAAAACACTGCTATAAATTCCGCAAATCGTGAAATTATTTCGAGTACCTGCCTACGCAAGGTACTTCTAGTTATTTTATAATAGCTGAAACCTTATAATAAATAAATTAAGTACTCAGTTAAACTGTAGCTTAGACATCCACAAAATGAAAGATGTAACGGTTCCTAGCGCAGTCAGGCTGCTCATCACTCACCCACAGTCCCTACTACAAACCAGAAGCCGGTATACAGACAATATGCACACTCTACAAGAGCCAAATTAATGTGACGGATTATCATACACCGGTGTCTGCGTGAGCCCAATGAGTGGGCTAGGCTGTCCCTGTATTCAGAGAAACTTACCCCAAGTCCAAAGACAAATACAGACATTCCAGTAAGAGATAAACACGCTTTCTAACAGACAAACAAAGGGATAGAAGAGGAAAAACATAGGGCTACATCTCAACTACATGATGACTGCTTTCCAGTATCAAATTACACTCACAATAACTACATAGGTAATGAGGAAAATAATTCAGACGGAAAATACAGCATAGATGTGGTAATTCAGAATTGAAATATCATTATTACAGTCAGACATATCACCCAGCTGATTATCTTTCTCTCAGTTCGAATCTATAGGAGCACAAACACATAAACGTTGCTGCTAAGAAATGAAAAAAAAAAACGGGTATCAACGCTGATAGTCAATGAAGTGACGTACATAGGGACGCTTCAACACTGAAGCAATACTCGAGTGTAGGTCGCATTAGCGTCCTACATGCGGTGGGAGACCCACACATCCCTAAAATTTTCCCAATAAACGAAAATCGACCATTCACCTACCCTATCACAATTTCCACATGCTCGTTCCAATTTAAAGCTCTCTGCAACGTGACCCCCCCCCCCCCCCCCCCCGATATTTAAACGACGTGATGTATTTGAAGGAGGACACTACTACTGACCGAACATTTCGGGTTTGCTTTTACTACTCATACGCATTAACTTACATTTTTCTATACTGAGACATAGCTGCCATTGATAATATTCTTCTCGGGTATGCAGCCGGATCATAACGTCTTCATGACACAATATTATCAATTATTACGGCGGGAAGCCTTCGTAGTCATAGCTGCCATTCATTACACCAACTTGAAATTTTTTCTAAGTCGGCTTGTATCTTCCTGCAGTCGCTCATCTTTGACCCCTTTCCATACACCACAGCATCGTCAGGAGACTATGGGCAAATATCGATCGCTGTGCTCGCCAGATCGTTTCTGTATATAGAAACTAGAAGCAGTCCTATCACACTTCCATGGACACTCCTGCCAATATCCTTGCCTCTGATCGACGCTTGTCTTCGAGGAAAACATACTGGATTCTATTAATTAAGAAGTCTTCGAGTTACTGACATAGCAGAGAACCAATTCCACATGCTCGTACCTTCGTCATCAGTATGCAATGGGCCATCGTGTCAATTGATTTGTTCATTGAGTTGGATCTCAAACTATGTTCTAGAATTCCGCAGCAAACAGATGGTAAAGATACTGGTCTGTAATTTTTCGGGTCTCCTCTTTTACCCTTGCTTTATGCAGGAGCCACCTGCGCTTTTTTCCAGTCGCTTTGGAGTTTGTGCTGCTCGTGAGATTCGGGATAAATGTAAGGTAAGTAAGGGGTCAACGGCATGGAATACCCTTTTTAAATCCGAATTGGGATACTATTCGGACCTATAGACTTATTTGTTTCCAAACCACTCTGCTGTTTCTCTGTGCCAGGGATACTTAATACTGTATCATCCATAGGGGACTCTGTGTGATGGTCAGACGACGGTATGATTATTCGATTCTCCTGCGTGAACTAGTTCTTAAACGCGGAATTTCAAACTTCGGCTGTCATTTTTTTTACCTCCAACAGCACCACCAGACTTATGTGAGAGTCCTCACCCACGTTTCTTTTTGTCTCCTCCACAGCGTTGAGGCAGATTGAATTTTGTACAGGGTTGGTTGCTGTGTTGAGATATAGTATGACGTTTCACTTGGAAGGTGATATAGAATGACGGTCACTTCAGATTTTCGTGCTATGGAAATTTCTATAATTTTTAAAACCATTTGTCTGAAGGATTATTGGGTTCTCGCGAGTGATAAGCTTACTGTCGTTCAACTGCATTTAGATGGGTTATTTATCCGTTTTCGATTCAGCTCATGCATCGTGATCCCGATTAAATTTCCTGCTTGTTTTCGTTGCCTGTCGCAAGCCAGTTTTTTTCTAAAAATGGTGACCTCGGCCATTCGATATTCTTTGAATGTTTGAATCTTCGTGTGTGAGCACATGGGCGTTCATATTGCGTTGGTTACCTTAGTTAGCTTAATACTCGCTGCATAACGATGATTAATATAATAACAAACCTTTTCCCTTGCGGAACTATAGTATCTGGATTTTATATTACTTACATTGGTAAGGACGTCCAATTTCCTGTTAAATGGTGATCTGAAATGAATTTAGTTCGTTGAACGGTTCGCCAATGTGCATAACAGCATGCTATTCCATCTCCTTTGGCCATAAACCTTATTTATCCTGTAAGAGAAAGATAGTAGGAAGTTTTTTCCCTAAAAAGTTGATCTGGCGACCAGTAGTTAAATTTCGTTGCATGGCTCCTAATTAATGTAATGCGACTGTAACTTCAAACGGCTTGTCATTCAGTTCGGCTACGATAAGCATTTTGTTCGATAGGAAGCTCTTGACTACGAAAAAGTGCATGTTATGTGCCAAACGTGCGTCCCATTGAAAATCCAGTTACCAACATCAGACACATTTCTCATCTCATAAACAAGTAGGCGACTCTTAACTGTAATGCATACAGTTTGTAATAAATGATGGATATTTATGTATAGTTAATGGAGAATTTGGAAAAACATCTTACTTGCAGTTTTCTTGCGGTCCTCTTGTGCAAAGAATTACGTAACTGAGAAAGTCAGTACCGCGTTGGTCCTCCTCCGTCCCTTATGCAAGCAGTTATTCGTCTCAGCACTCACTGACAGAGTTGTTGCATGTCCTCCTGGGGGATATCGGGCCAAATGTTGCCCAAGCGGGGCGATATATCGCCAGAATCCCGAGATGTTGGTAGGCCTTGCCCATAAAGCTCCAAACATTCTCAACTGTGCAGTATCAAGTGACCTTGTTGGCCAACATATGCTTTGGTAAGCACGAGGACAAGTAACACAAACTCTCGCCGTGTACGGGCTGGCATTATCTTGCTGAAATTTGAAGAAGGCTTGCTACGAAGAGCAACAAAATGCGGTATGACATATCGTAGATGTGTTGCTGTGCTAAAACGTCCGCGGATGACGACCAAAGGGGTTCTCCTAAGAAACGAATGTCACCCATCACTCCATGTTGTCTCACCGTATGGAGGACGACAATCTGGTTTGTATCCCACCCCACGCTGTCCAGAGCGTCTCCGGACACGTCTTCGGACTTCCGTCTTATTGACTGGAGTAGAACTGTCTTCACTGATGTGTCCCGATTCGGACTGAGCACCGATTACCAGCGAAGAAGAGTTTGGAGTTGCCCCAGACAGCGTTGGGTTACCAACCTGACTGTCCGCACCACAAGGCTCTAAAGTCAGGAGTGATGGTCTGGGATGTCATTTCAATTGCAGTTTAATATCAAGGGGATTAGAAAAAGATACAACGTGTGAAGACTTTGTTAAGAATATGAAGTAGGACTGAGGGAGAGTTATTGTGCTCAGTGATTGTGTACTTAACAGATTCGGTAGTAATTCAGTGGAACAAAAATATTTAAGGTATATGTACCTACGTCAGCGGCAGCAAATGAACATCGGCTATTCTTCCACTGATGATGGTTGAAAAAACCGGCAGGGGTCTTCATATGTTCAATAGCTGTAGCGAAGTAGTAAGAAAATATAGAGTTACGGAGTGTATAGCAGGATATTAAATTCCGTGTGTGAAGAGAGATGAAAATATACTCTGAGACGAAAATACTGCATCATTCGTTTGTCCATACATGTACATCACATCTATCAGTTTCCGTCCCATTCGAATAATTCTTTCGCGGTGCTTTTTTAGGCCTTACACTGTACAATAATAATTGGTTATCAGAACACTGTAGTGGAGGAAGGAACTGAAGACATATTCATGGGAAAACAAGCTTTAGTTAGTTGGAATGAGAGAGGTGAAAGACAAATTCAGTTCTGCAATAAATATCAGTTAGGATTAGCGAATACACGGTCAAAAAATCACAACAGCTACAGACATACTTCGAAAAGGCCCGGAGACACGGCAAAATTCTACACTACTGGCCATTGAAATTTCTACACAAGGAAGAAATGCAGATGATAAACTGGTATTCAATGGACAAATATATTATAGTAGAACTGACATGTGATTACATTTCAACGCTATTTGGTTGCATAGATCCTGAGAGATCAGTACCCATAACAACCACATCTGGCCGTAATAACAGCCTGGGCATTGAGTCAATCAGAGCTTGGCGTGACAGGTAAAGCTGCCCTCGCAGCTTCAACACGATACCACAATTCATCAAGAGTAGTGACTGGCGTATTGTGACGAGCCAGTTGCTCGGCCATCATTAACCAGACGTTTTCAATTGGCGAGAGATCTGGAGAATGTGATGGCCAGGACAGCAGTCAAACATTTTCTGTATCCAGAAAGGCCAGTGCAGGACCTGCAACATGCGGTCTTTCATTATCCTGCTGAAATGTAGGGTTTCGCAGGGATCGAATGAAGGGTAGAGCCACGGGTCGTAACACATCGGAAATGTAACGTCCACTATTCAAAGTGCCGTCAATGCGAACAAGAGGTTACCGAGACGTGTAACCAGTGGCACCCCATACCATCACGCCGGGAAATACGTCAGTATGACGATGACGAACACACGCTTCCAATGTGCGTTCACCGTGATATCGCCAAACACGGATGCGACCATAATGATGCTGTAAACAGAACCGGGATTCATCCAAAAAAATGACGTTTTGCCATTCGTGCACCAAGGTTCGTCGTTGAGTACACCATCTCAGGCGCTCCTGTCTGTGATGCAGCATCAAGGGTAACCGCAGCCATGGTCTCCGAGCTGCTGCACCCGTCCTCCTACCGTTCCTGTAGATGGTTGTGGTCTTGCAAACGTCTCCGTCTGTTGACTCAGGGGTCGAGACGTGGCTGCACGATCCGTTACAGCCATGCGGATAAGATGCCTGTCATCACGACTGCTACTGTTACGAGGCCATTGGGATTCAGCACGGCGTTCCGTATGACCCCCCTGAACCCACCGATTCCATATTCTGCTAACAGTCATTGGATCTAGACCAACGCGGGCAGCAACGTCGCGATACGATAAACCGCAATCGCAATAGGCTACAATCCGACCTTTATCCACGTCGGAAACGTGATGGTACGCATTTTTCCTCCTTATACAAGGCATCACAACAACGTTTCACCAGGCAACGCCGGTCAACTGCTGTTTGTGTATGAGAAACTTTCCTCACGTCAGCACATTGTACGTTTCGCCACCGGCGCCAACCTTCTGTAAATGCTCTGAGAAGCTTATCATTTGCATATCACAGCTTCTTCTTCCTGTCGGTTAAATTTTTCGTGTGTAGCAGGTCATCTTCGTGGTGTAGCAGTTTTAATAGCCAGTATTGTATTTGTAATACTATACGGCCAATAGAGACTCAGAAATCAGACATTCGATGGTAAGGTACATACAGTAGATGATACAGGCTCAGATCACAGTTTTGCAATGAAGAAGACTAGACTGCAATTCAAGAGAATAGTCCAAAAAAATCAAGATGGAAAGAAACTGATTACTGAAGTACGGTGTAACGATGAGGTGCGTTTGAGCTTCTGTAAGTCTGTAGATACTGTGATAATGATTATCACAGTACGCACTACAGCTGAGGACGACATGCGTAAAAAGAGCAATCATAGATGATGCAGAAGCATACATAGGTGCAAGGGACTGAACTTCGAAGAATCCTTGGATAATAGAATAAGTTACTCGGGTATGAAATAAATGGGAAGTACATGGAAACCAAGCTGATGTTTCTGCTGGGATATCTGTTAACGCAATAGGAAATAACACCCGTCTTTCCAGAGAGTAAACACAATAGGGAAAGACAGAGATTCGAATATATTCAGTAAATAAACGAGGACATAGATGTTCGAGTACTACTCAGAGACAAGAGAGGAATACTTGGAGGCTGTGTCAAACGAGTCATCGGTCGGATAAAAAAAGTTGATATACTAAAGTGAAAAGTGTATCGTGCTACCCGTAATAATTGTGTTACCCAAAAGTTATTATTATTTGTAATTGAACTTTCAATGGATTAACGTTCCTCGTTCGTTGGTTAAAATATTAGACGTTTTAAAATTCAATCATAATTTTGGTGAATAGAACTATTTTAGTGGGCAAAGGGGAGACCTTGAGATAGGTATTAACTGCTAAATTTGCATTACCTCATATGGCAGAGCAGTTAGAGAAAGCAAAGTGCCAACAAAGTAGGATTTTAGCGGTCTGTAGCCTTTGTAAGCATATTACAGGCAGACAGACACATAGGAAAGTAGCAGCAGAGGAATACTGTAAAGTTTTCCTACCCCTTGAACGGAGGAGGCCATTCTGGGTTCCAGTTTGTGTCAGCTATTCACGTAAGTGTTGCATTATCATCCTGGAAAATAGCGTATTTGTTGACCTAACAGTGATACCCGTTTATAAGCAGTTATGCTGGAAGAATTAAGTGTTCAAAAATATTTTGATTATGTTTCATCTTTCCCGTCTTCCTTCCGGACAGTACAGGCCACGCATTTATTGCAGCCTTTTATCTATACTGTCGTCTGTATTTAACGAAGACGTCCAAATTTCACTTCGAATGTCAAGTGTTTTAAAGACAACTACACAGAAGCTATCTGTAATTTTCTGATACTCACATAATCTTTTTTCGTACAGTGGGTACTTTATAAATTTCTTTATATACTATTTTCATGGATTACAATTGACACTCTTTGCATTTCCCTTAAACTACATCCCAACCAAACTAATTTTCTGCTTTTGAGTCTCAGTACGTCTATAATTCCTTTTCCAATCAATAAATCATAGCTCTTCCCAAGTTATCTCTTCATTCCATCACTCCTTCCTGAGGTTTCACTACATCTGCACTGCTTTACTTATTTCCATAATTCTTGCATTCCAGTCATATAATGACGTTATATTCTTGATACCTTTACGTATGGTTTCTACGTGGAGAAATTCCACATCTTCTTAGCCTTTACTAATTTTGGTAGTGCACAATATTCTATTCTTTATATTATTAAATCTCAGCGTAAACTTCTCTAGAACTCAGCCGGTGTTGATATGGTTTACTCTTCCGGAATTGACTTTTAAATTTTCACCTAAGCGTGATGTAGTCCAGTAAATATCTTTATGCGGCTCCTGGTCTTATTCAAACACATCTTTTTCTCTGGTGGTTTCAAAAGAAAACTTTTATTAAAACAAGGTAATACCTAACGCAGAATTGCACAACCCACTGTTTCTCCAACTTGAATTCACCCTTCCATTATTTCCACCAAAACTGGATTCACGTACCTATAAGCAAACAAAATATTTTCATAGTTCTTCACTTCATCTCTCTTTCATTTTATTACCTAATATCTACATCCAAATTTCAAAACTGTGGTGTGAAAATAATTACAAGAAGGCTCTGATCAAATTCTCGTGAGAATAGTTCGGTCACTTCATTTCTCATATCTTCCTGTACACAATAATGGAACAATTATTCTCTTTATTTTTCGGGCGGCAGTCGTATAGAATTGTTTAAATGACAAGATACCCACCTAAATTACTGAATTATTTATTATTTCACTGCAGGCAAATTTTGGCGTTATATCATTTTTTACTGGTCACATATTATTTTAGTGTTGTGCGTTCCACATATGCTGTACGTTAATGGCTCTGTTAGATGTCAATGGCATTGTACAGAGCTTACAGAAACCTACGTGAAACATACTATTTTATTTACATTTTACTAAATTCCAGTCGAAATATTTAATGATCGTTCTACAACTTATCTACAAAACATGCTTTGTGACACCACTGTATCTTTCGCGTTTCACACTTTTGCACACAAATAACTATGTGTATGAAAAATTGTTCAAGTGTGATGTCACCTTACACACAGCGAAAAAGTGTAGTTTCTTCTATAATATTGTACTCGGCACGAATACTTTGATTCCTTCAGACGCGACACATGATTTTTGGTCTGCTAGTCACACAAATTAACGTCTACCGCGGCAGAAAACTGTCGACGACGTTGTGTGAAAGACATTAAACCACTCTAATACTTTCAGCTAAAAATAAATCTGTCATTTCGAAATTACTCTGACTAAATAGGATTTTTTACACTATAAAGCACCAGTACGATTTTTATCAAACATCATGGAGATTTTAATGAGACGCAGGATAATTACTAAACCGTATTTCCACTCTTAAGTGATTATCAGCAATGTCAGTAGAAGGCGTATATTTATTGCAATGCGTGAAACACATGCGCTGTTAGTTCATGAGCATTGCTCGCAAGAGACCTTATGAAAGTGTGCATCTTCCTATCTCAAATATACTCTGTTACTCATAAATAAGTGGATTGGGCTGGTCAGTTAAGGATTCGTACATTCGTTAACATGTTTACGGAGTGAAATGCAGTGTTGGGTACTGTATTTATATATCCGTAATATACAATTACGTGCTATGGGTATGTACTGCATGAATACATTGTTTACCTTTTTTCCGCATACAAGCGGTCATTCACCCATCAAAATTTTTATGTTGTCGTATTTAATAGCACTTACACAATGATTTAGGGTGTCGGAGACGTACAGGTCTCGAGAACCTCTCCTTTCTGTGGTTTTTGAGAAGGTCATCTATGGACACGTTGGCATCCGTCTGCCTTTTGTCTCGCTCCCATCACGCCACCGCTCGTTGTGCAGTCACTGCAGTGCAGCCAACTATCTGGGCGTTACGTCGGCAAGACGCTCCCATTTCCCACATACAACTGACACAACCTTTGTCTAAACACGAAAGGTAGTGATACGCTGCAGGTGTATGTGTTGCGTTCCTGTTACGTTGAACACCCAAAATAAAAAAAATCACGTAAGTTCGCGATTATTGCACTGTAGGAAAAACTTTTCTCTCCATTGAAACTACTGACAATAAGCTCACGTAAACAGAAACTGTAATCAGTATATCCCACGGGCTAGGTAACACTTCGATATCAGTTTGGTACTATTTGAACAAAGTATTCATGGCGTAATACTTTCCGTCAGGGTCCTAACGACTGCGTTCTGGATGACGAAAATAATTTACTGTGTCTAGTTGCCATATCCTGTTTCCTTTGAGTACGGAAACACCTTCATTTGTTGGGGAACGTTAGTGGACGCAACAACTGGAGACGGTAACAGTATCTCAGTACGGCAGGCAGCGGGAGGCCACCAGGATTTAGGGCTTATCGCCGCGGCGGTCTCCGGCTCTCAAGAAGGCCCCTTGGAAACAAACGACGGCCGCTGCTGTTGCCCGCATACAAAGCAGACCCCGCATTGTTATCACGGCCGGCCATTGTCCGCCGCTCCTACATCAGCCACACGTTACCCTGCCAGCCAGACGGCGTCTCGTTCCCTGTGTACTCACTACTCGGATTCTGTGCCTTATTTGCGGACGCTGCTCGCTGGATCTGGTATCACTTCTAGGTATCACAAGAAAGCTCCTGTTTATCGAACTGGAACACTACCTACAAAACGGTCCCCTCCTACGTGGAACGTGATCTATACCTCTCCGGAGAGCGTGTAACAAAAACAGCCGAACGTTTCTTGCAATTATGGGCTAATAAGCTGTGAATAACACCAAACTGGTATGAACAGCGCTTGAGTTAGCCGACTTTGGACATATCATGTGTTGAAAAGAACAGCTTTTATTTTATATTCTTATTTCTTCATAAGGGACAAATATAAGTGTAACAACAATATTAATGAACGTGGCACTCGTCCCTTAAGTTTCTTTCAAACAAATATGTAGCGATACTCTTCATGTAAGAAGGAAATGTATGACAGTCTCCGAGCCCCCTTCCAAAGTAACTCACTAACAAAATTTAATGACGGGGGACTTGAAGTGTACTCTCTCTTTTTGCTTGTTAGGACTCTACTTCATCGACAATCGAAACTGAAACGTCCTTGTAACGAAACAGTGTACACCACTAAATTGCGTAGATCTGTAGTTAGCTGGCTAGGTGGCATAAAAAGCCGTACATCAGGTAAAAAAAAGGCTTTACTGATGACAAAGTATACATGACGCGTTTCGGAACTGTTTCCTCCTTCAGAAATCCAAGTATAAAAATAGCACAAGGACAGAGCCTTACCAGTTGTGTACGAAACATGAGATGACAAACTACTCATGTTACGAACAGAACTGCTAACGCTCTTGTCCTTGTGCTCCCTTTACATTTGTATTTCTGAAGATGGATATAATTTCGAAACTCGTCATGCATAGATTCCTTTGTGATTCATAAAGTCAATTCTTCATCTGCTGTACGACTTTTTACGTCATGTAGCCAGCTTAACTTCAGATCTTCACATATTTATTACAATGTACGTTATTTTCCTACGTGACCTTATCAGAATTTTTATTAGCATACATAACGACATAAATTTCCATCTTATAAATTTTCACAGTATGACAGTATGTGAGATATATAAGATTCCATGTACTTGCGGAAAGGCCAACATTGCAACTACCAAGAGAAGAGTCAGTACAAGACTGAAAGGGCATATGTTTGCTGACAAGGGAAAACAGAAAGTAATATGTCATATGTAACGGATTATAACGTTCAGTCAGAGAATCATGAAGTTTTTTGTGAGAAAACTTTTATCTGCAGTGACAAACCGTTATCCGTAGCTATATAGAGAACCCATCGAAATATTTTGACAGAAATGATGAACTTAGTGATATGTGGACAGTGGCACTGGAGAATCAGGAAATAAGTTCTTATCCTTGACAGGCGACTGTCGATAGGTAAGTTTTATTTATAACAAGGATTATCTCCCCTGATAACGTGCAAACACTACTACGGCCTTTTAAAGCAGTATGTATACCACTCGCCGAAGTCCGACTCGATGCTCGATAAGACTCAGCGTCGTCAGAAGCACCTCCGAAGATGTCCTGGGCAGCTCTTGACAAAACGTCAGACCAAAAGGTTTTCTGGACCACGGCCTTACAACCCGGAAGACCCACAAGCAGCTAAGACTACCGGTGGTGAAACCCTTCATTGTACGACCATGAAGATCGTTGTATGATGACTAATATAATAAATATTTTTTTGTAACTTTAGAAATAATACATGCGCGTCGAAAATAAAAATTACCTTATTTTGCTTTACGGAAGCAGTCTCGTTTCAATAAAGAATGCGCACATTACGACAGGCAAAGGTTAGTAGAGTTCTGCGGAATGATCAATGCTCGAAGCATACAACTACGCGCTAAACTTCGTTGAGTCGACGGGAACCGGTGTCACCACTTTGGCAAGGACGAAAAAATTCTGGTCCTGTGTGAAATCGCTAAGCGGGTCTAAGGTACCCATCCAATCGGCCGTTAACCAGACTGGTATCGCAGTTGCAGATCTTTTTTTTAAAAAAAAAAAAACAGAAGTAGTAAATATTCCGTTTCAGAAATCGTTAACTCGGGAGAATAGTAAAACATACTGTCGTTTGAGGATCGAACCGACTCACGTATGGACGACATAGTAAAAAGCATTAATGGCATACAGAAACCACTAGAAGAATTGAAGACAAATACACTCCTGGAAATGGAAAAAAGAACACATTGACACCGGTGTGTCAGACCCACCATACTTGCTCCGGACACTGCGAGAGGGCTGTACGAGCAATGATCACACGCACGGCACAGCGGACACACCAGGAACCGCGGTGTTGGCCGTCGAATGGCGCTAGCTGCGCAGCATTTGTGCACCGCCGCCGTCAGTGTCAGCCAGTTTGCCGTGGCATACGGAGCTCCATCGCAGTCTTTAACACTGGTAGCATGCCGCGACAGCGTGGACGTGAACCGTATATGCAGTTGACGGACTTTGAGCGAGGGCGTATAGTGGGCATGCGGGAGGCCGGGTGGACGTACCGCCGAATTGCTCAACACGTGGGGCGTGAGGTCTCCACAGTACATCGATGTTGTCGCCAGTGGTCGGCGGAAGGTGCACGTGCCCGTCGACCTGGGACCGGACCGCAGCGACGCACGGATGCACGCCAAGACCGTAGGATCCTACGCAGTGCCGTAGGGGACCGCACCGCCACTTCCCAGCAAATTAGGGACACTGTTGCTCCTAGAGTATCGGCGAGGACCATTCGCAACCGTCTCCATGAAGCTGGGCTACGGTCCCGCACACCGTTAGGCCGTCTTCCGCTCACGCCCCAACATCGTGCAGCCCGCCTCCAGTGGTGTCGCGACAGGCGTGAATGGAGGGACGAATGGAGACGTGTCGCCTTCAGCGATGAGAGTCGCTTCTGCCTTGGTGCCAATGATGGTCGTATGCGTGTTTGGCGCCGTGCAGGTGAGCGCCACAATCAGGACTGCATACGACCGAGGCACACAGGGCCAACACCCAGCATCATGGTGTGGGGAGCGATCTCCTACACTGGCCGTACACCACTAGTGATCGTCGAGGGGACACTGAATAGTGCACGGTACATCCAAACCGTCATCGAACCCATCGTTCTACCATTCCTAGACCGGCAAGGGAACTTGCTGTTCCAACAGGACAATGCACGTCCGCATGTATCCCGTGCCACCCAACGTGCTCTAGAAGGTGTAAGACAACTACCCTGGCCAGCAAGATCTCCGGATCTGTCCCCCATTGAGCATGTTTGGGACTGGATGAAGCGTCGTCTCACGCGGTCTGCACGTCCAGCACGAACGCTGGTCCAACTGAGGCGCCAGGTGGAAAGGGCATGGCAAGCCGTTCCACAGGACTACATCCAGTATCTCTACGATCGTCTCCATGGGAGAATAGCAGCCTGCATTGCTGCGAAAGGTGGATATACACTGTACTAGTGCCGACATTGTGCATGCTCTGATGCCTGTGTCTATGTGCCTGTGGGTCTGTCAGTGTGATCATGTGATGTATCTGACCCCAGGAATGTGTCAATAAAGTTTCCCCTTCCTGGGACAATGAATTCACGGTGTTCTTATTTCAATTTCCAGGAGTGTAAGTCTTCAGGGTCGGATTGAATCCGAGTTCGGTTTCCCGCAGAATCTTTGAACATGTTCTCATTTCGAATATAACAAATTTTCTTGAGACCGAAATGCTTACATCCACGACTTAGTACCTGAGCTGATGCACTAGGACGGACAAAAGGAGGTCCGACACGAATTACGAGGCATCTCATGACTTTTTGCCACCTCAGTACAGTGTCTGATTACAATACTTTGATGAACTTCTTCAGCACGGTACGTCGTAAAAATATTTGATACCGGAAATCACCAGGTAACCACATTAATACTGTCTATTGAATAAGCCACTTTCACTCCTAACGGTGTCAGTAACACTGCAACATTCACCCCTTTGTGGAGACAAAGTTTTAAGGTTGCTTCACTGTAAATGTGTCGTGTGGTACTACAGACAATAAGACGACTGGACCTGTTGTATAACAGCATCGCGCTAAAGGCCCCGTTATGTAGACCTTCTCGAGAACGAGCTTCCAGCGTTACTGAAAGAGGTTTATTGGGCAACAAGAATGTATATTTTCTGCGAGCGGGACGGGGCCCCTCTATATTCTAGTTGCCATGATACACAAAACCTAACCGTAACATTCCCCGGAAGATGGATCGGCAGGAATGGAAACGTTCTTAGCCAACAACGTCCCTGGACTTAAGCCCCATAAAATTTTGCCTGTGGGTATTGTTGAAAGGTGAAGTGTACGAAGACAAAGCAAGCAAATGAGACGAAATGACCGTTAGCATTGTGACTAGTTTGCCAGCAAGAAAGAACGCCAAAACGATCTCACAAGAGTTAGAAGCGCGGAGTGGCTGCGCGGTTTGAGGACTGCGCGGCCCCTCCCGCCGAAGGTTCGAGTCCTCCCTCTGGCATCGGTGTGTGTGTTGTTCTTAGCGTAAGTCAGTTTAGTAGTGTTATGTCTAGAGACCGATGACCTCAGCAGTTTGGTCCCTTCGGAATTCACACACACACACACACACACACACACACACACACACACACCACACACACACACACAGGTCCATATTGTGTTGTCAAGACACTGGGAGAGTGTACTGAAATCGGAGGTGAATTTATCAAAATTGACATGATTTTTCTACGATTAACACTTACTGAAAGTATTTGTCTAGGTTACATTCCTACAGCTGTAAATGTGTAAACAATATTTTGCGTTGTCTTAAGAAATAAGCTACTGTCTTGAGTAGTTTGCTCAAGCCCCGATCTGTTAGGATGTGCTGCACAGTATGAATGCTTATACCCAACTGAAATTGTGGTGTCACCGCCAGACACCACACTTGCTAGGTGGTAGCTTTAAATCGGCCACGGTCCATTAGTACATGTCGGATCCGCGTGTCGCCACTGTCAGGGATCGCAGACCGAGCGCCACCACAAGGCAGGTCTCGAGAGACTGACTAGCACTCGCCCCAGTTGTACGGACGACTTTGCTAGCGACTACATGGACGAAGCATTGCTCATTAGCCGAGCCAATAGTTAGAATAGCCTTCAGCTAGGTCAATGGCTACGACCTGGCAAGGCGCCACTAGTAGTTTATTGCCTGAATCTACAGAGTCTCACTTGTATCGTCAATAGCGATGTACCAAGGATGGATTAAAGTTAAGTATTCCAGAAGCTACGTACTTTTCTTTATAGCACTCATTACGTATCCTGTTACAGACCTATCTCTTGCCTGCGTGATCTAAACGCGTGCCTTTCGGCTACTTCCGTGGCGTGGCTGTCTTGCTACGCCACAACAGAAATCGCCCCTATGACACCAAACGCTAAAAGAAATTGTAAAAGAACACTTCCGTAATATATGTGTATCGGTTATGAACTCCCGTATCTATGTACTCGAACATCCAATATTATGCAATCATTCATGAAACGTATCCAAAAATTACATAATTATTTACTTTAAGCTTATGGCCAAAAGCGGTGTCCTGAGGATGTTTCCTCGTATTCATAATCACTGAATAAAGTCTCCAAAAGATGGAGTGCTGAAAAGTTTCATTAAACTAATGAGATGACGACTTAATTTTAAAGCAAAACCTGCGTATACCATTGAAAATAGGCAACAGCCGACTATCATGTGTTCACGAAATATATTACTATTGTACAACGCATAGTCTTCCACAGTCATCTGCATCCCAGAAGTAGCCCACATTTCTACACGTGAAAGTTGAAGAAAGGGGTAGTTATTAAAAATAGAATGGAAAAGCTCTGTACAACTAAATTATCTGAACTAGTCGCATAGTAACTGATCACTAATACGACAAGGACTGTAGCAACAAGTGTTGAAAAAGTGACAGTATACTAGCATTTAACTGTTTAATAAAATTAACGACTTGCGAAGAGAACAAAGCAAGTGCTAGTACCCGGTATCCCGGACACTTTGCTCAGTGGAAGAGGGTCCAAAATAGGCGAACACGTCTCTCGGCGTATCCGTAACTACTCGACCGCATCTGAGAAAAGAACAGTCAACGTTTTCGACGAAATTTGGAGGTCTTTTAGCACGCAATAATTTCCGCTGAAATATTGGCACAGTTTTGAGCACTGTCTTCGAAACCAGATAACTGATTCTGTTTATTTTATTATTTACTTTTGTTTTTCATTTTTGTACCTGTATCCGCTGAAGCATACTCCGTGAATGTTTATTGTCAAAGCAGGTGATACAAGAATGTCCTATTAATTAAAAATTACAAGTGGACTTCACAGTAAGTGTCACACATTCCATATGAGATACACACTGAAGCGCCAGAGAAACTGGTATAGGCATTCGTATTCAATTACAGAGATCGGTAAACAGGCAGAATACGGTGCTGTGGTCGGAAACCCCTATATAAGACAACAAATGTCTGGCACAATTGTTAGATCGGTTACTGCTGCTGCAATGGCAGGTTATCAACATGTGAGTGAGTTTGAACGTCGTGTTAGGGGGGGGGGGGGGGGCGCACGAGGTACAGGTGTATTGGGGATTTTCCTTTAGGACCATTTAACAAGTGTACCGCGAATATCAGGTATCCGATCTAACATCAAGTCTCCGACATCGCTGCGGCCAGAAAAAGATGCTGCAAGAACGAGACCAACGACGACCGAAGAGAATCGTTCAACGCGACACAAGTGCAACCCTTCCGCAAATTGCTGCAGAATTCAATGCTGGTCCATCAACAAGTGTCAGCGTCCGAACCATTCAACGGAACATCATTGATAGGGGCTTTCTGAGACGAAGGCCCATTCGTGTCCCTTTGATGACTACACGACACAAAGCTTTACGCCTCGCCTGAGCCCATCAACACCGACATTAGACTGTTGATGACTTGAGACATTTTGCCTGGTCGGATGCATCTCGTTTCAAATTGTATCGAGCGGATGGACGTGTATGGGTGGGGAGACAACCTCAAGAATCCATGGATCCTGCCTGTCAATAGGGGACTTTTCAAGCTGGTGGAGGGTCTGTGATGATGTGCAATTGGAGTGATATGAGGTCCCTGATACGTCTAGATACGACTCTGACAGGTCACACGTACGTAAGCGTTCCGTCTGATCAAGTGCATCCATTGATGTCCATTGTGCATTCCGAAGGACTTGGACAATTCCAGCAGGACAATGCGACACCCCAAACGTCCACAATTGCTACAGATTGGCCTTCCAAAGTGCTGTTCAGAGGAGATCTCCACCCCCCTCCCCTCGCAGTGTTAAGGATTTATGGACAGCCATGCAGGATTCATGGTGTCAATTTCCTACAGCACTACTTCATACATTAGTCGAGTCCATGCCATGTCGTGTTGCGGCACTTCTGCGTTCTCGCGGGAACCCTACACTGTATTAGCAGGTGTATCAGTTTCTTTGGCTCTGCAGTGTATGGTATTTTCAAGGGTTATTATCTTCTTAAATTCTCGTATTGCTATATTTCATTCTCATATCAGTTCTGATATAAATTTTTGTATTTTATTTTATGTTTATTCTTCGGGAAAATTTGGTGCATTATCTTGGATGATACCGATTGTAGAATCATTCGAAACACAGGAATACAGAATACCACGAGCATCGCGCAATGGAATTTTTGCCAAAGTGACGTTTCTTCGTATGAATCTAATTCTGCAAAGGAAAGTAGTTGACACTGGAAATATTTTCGAAAAACATACCAAAACTAGAGCTTGCAGTTGAATGTGAATCAAGATGCAATACAGGAATTACGCCGAAACGAATTTAAAATAGTTTGCTCTTTCGCTTATTGTTTTTTTCTTAATTTTATTGATTCAAGAGACTGGAAATTAGCAGACGAATAAGGACAAGGTTATTTCAGTATACAATGGAACATCCATCCCATAAGGACACGAGTAAGTAAATAAAACACGAAAATAAAAATATTAATCATGTTTCGAGCCCGAGACGCAAAAATTTCAAGCCGCGACTCAATGCACTGCGCTGTTGGTTCCGTTGCACGGTTTATTCGCTAAAAGACAAGTAAAGTACCTAGAAAAGGTTGACCGTCGTTTTCTGAGAAACGATCGAGTACGTACAGATAAGCTGAGACATGTATTTTTTTATTTTGGATCCTCTTCCAACGAGTGAGGTGTCTTGGTAATCCTGTTAGGGCACTTGGCGTTTTCTCCTCGTTAGACTGAGCTATATAGCTGATGTATTAATTTCGAAACTTTGCAGCAAAATCACAAAGACCATTTTGGTTCTCAGCGTAAATAACATGTATTTCTAGATAAACTACGTAACAGCATGTCTACGGAATACATCTTCCAGCAAGACAATAAGCCATATATAACGCAGGCGAAGATTGTAAGATTGAATATATAATGCTACGGATTGAACGGATGTTACTTGATCCCATAAATCAATTTCCAGTCTACGAAAGACGAGCGATCTTTAAGCCTTTGTGTCGCCAGACGGAACAATTCTACCACACGCCATGATTCACTGCAAGTTCTGTACGCCGAATGAGTGCTAAATCACTATGCGAATATTTTGAGCACACGATTGTAGTGTTCTACACATTGCTCATTAACCACCAGAGCAAGAAACCGTAAATGTGCCATCAAAAGTCTGCAGCACTGCAGGACTGTGAACCGCGTCACGACAATCAAGCATAAAGCACAACGCCGGATGCAGAAAAATGAATGCAGAATGTCGAGTGTCATTGGAATCTACCCGATCTCGTGCCCAAACAACTGCTAGCTTTCCTCTTTACTTGAAGGTTAAGCAGCACGGCAAAGATACTGCAATCCTCAGTGGAGCCACTTACAAGCCAACCGCACCTACACGTCACCATCGATTTCGTCCGATTTTTTAGTGTAGGCTTACGCATGGTTTGGCCAGAAATGAAAGTGACTGAAGCGGGAGCTGCATATGGACAGGGGGTTAGAAAAAATTAGCATTTCCCGCGCAGATCGGGGAGTTGTCTTTATGATATTTCCATAAAAGTCTTTTTATTGAAAGCCAAAGAACAATCTAGGATAACAAATAAATTCCCAGAAATGGATAGTATTTACATCGTCCACGCGGATTCTGCATACAACTAATCTTCCAAAAGCGCTCGGCAACTGCATGTCACCAATAAGTTCGCGGCACAGGTAAAATCAGCCCTGTGGTCCTTGCGGAGAACGCTAACTGCGGCTGCGCCGTTCATTCGCTTGTTAACGCTTGACCGAGTAATGTGAATTTTTCTAGAATACTGTGAGAACGCAGTGAGACCATTGTTTTGCTATTGAAACATTAGATAAACGATGAATTGTAATAAAGGGGTCTTAATAACGTATGCAAGATGCCGGTAAAATTACTGTATCTTCTTTTTGCACGTTTAATATTGCCCTGGCAAGTGTATATCGTCAAACAATAAAACTATGTAATGTTACACTACTGGCCATTAAAATTGCTACACCACGAAGGTGACGTGCTACAAACGCGAAATTTAACCGACAGTGAGAAAATGCTGTGATATGCAAATAATTAGCTTTTCCGAGCATTCACACAAGTTTGGCGCCGGTGGCGACACCTACAACGTTCTGACATGAGGAAAGTTTCCAACCAATTTCTCATACACAAACAGCAGTTGACCGGCGTTGCCTGGTGAAACGTTGTTGAGATGCCTTGTATAAGGAGGAGAAATGCGTACCATCACGTTTCCGACTTGGATAAAGGTCGGATTGTAGCCTATTGCGATTGCGGTTTATCGTATCGCGACATTGCTTCCCGCGTTGGTCTAGATCCAATGACTGTTAGCAGAGTATGGAATCGGTGGGTTCAGGGGGGTCATACGGAACGCCGTGCTGAATCCCAACGGCCTCGTAACACTAGCAGTCGTGATGACAGGCATCTTATCCGCATGGCTGTAACGGATCGTGCAGCCACGTCTCGATCCCTGAGTCAACAGATGAGGACGTTTGCAAGACGACAACCATCTGCACGAACAGTTCGACAAAGTCTGCAGAAGCTTGGACTATCAGCTCGGAGACGCTGCATCACAGACAGGAACGTCTGCGATGATGTACTCTACGACGAAC
Source organism: Schistocerca serialis cubense (assembly GCF_023864345.2). Lineage (NCBI taxonomy): Eukaryota > Metazoa > Arthropoda > Insecta > Orthoptera > Acrididae > Schistocerca > Schistocerca serialis. The sequence goes on from NC_064644.1 coordinate 232,350,298, forward strand.
CTTGGTGTACGAATGGCAAAACGTCATTTTTTTCGGATGAATCCAAGTTCTGCTTACAGCATCATGATGGTCGCATCCGTGTTTGGCGACATCGCGATGAACGCGCATTGGAAGCGTGTATTCGTCATCGCCATACTGGCGTATCACCCGGCGTGATGGTATGGGGTGCCATTGGTTACACGTCTTGGTCACCTCTTGTCCTCATTGACGGGACTTTGAACAGTGGACGTTACACTTCAGATGTGTTACGACCCGTGGCTCTACTCTTCATTCGATCCCTGCGAAATCGTACATTTCAGCAGGATAATGCACGACCGCATGTTGCAGGTCATGTACGGGTCTTTCTGGATACAGAAAAGTTCAACTGCTGCCCTGGCCAGCACATTCTGCAGATCTCTCACCAATTGAAAACGTCTGGTCAGTGGTGGCCGAGCAAATGGCTCGTCACATTACGCCAGTTAACTGTGGCATCGTGCTGAAGCTGCATGGGCAACTGTACCTGTACACGCTATCCAAGCTCTGTTTGACTCAATGCCCAGGCGTATCAGGGCCGTTATTACGGCCAGAGTTGGTTGTTCTGGGTACTGATTTCTCAGGGACTATGCACCCAAATTGCTTGAAAATTTAATCACATGTCAGTTCTAGCATAATTTATTTGTCCAATGAATACCCGTTTATCATCTGCATTTCTTCTTGGTGTAGCAATTTTAATGGCCAGTAGTGCATAAACGAGGTCCTCATGTACAGTTACTACCTTGACGTTTGACTGCAATCTCCAATTTTCGTATGCCATTGTTTTTCAATTTAAAAGAAACAGTATAATGGTCATTATTTCATTACTTGGAGGAAGAAAGTGATTCCTATGGGGACACGACAAACGCATTATTGTTTTGCACTCATTATGCTGCGCAAACTGCTGCCTGGAATGTACACTAACAACAGTGTCTCATGCCTCGCCCAACCCACTCCGGAAATGTTATTATCTCTGAACTCTTGGCGGTCTGGTCCTCTCCCTTCAGTCACTTTCATTTGTGGCCAAGACATGCATAAACGCTAAATTTTGACGTAATTAGTGATCAAGAGTAGGCGTGGTCGCCTTGGTAGTGATAATCCAAGTCTGGTTTGAATTTTGATAGGTGAACGTGCAGTGTGTCTGCAGACAATTGGAATTATGTATTTTCCATTTTATAAGGTTAAAATATTGTTATGGTATCGTACTAAGATTGCATTGTCCCACCGAAGTTGGCAACGCAAATCGATGCCACAGACGTTAGCGTCTCTGCAATGATACATGGGAGCAGCTCCTGAAAACCACACCTTCCCCTTCAGCCTAGCAGTGCCCCCAGCCTGAGGTTAGTATAGTGCAGACTTAGCAAGAGCTCTACCACCATTCGTGACCTCATCTGAAGGAGTCAACATCATAGTATAGGAACAACGTGATAGTTCATTTAAATGTGGAACATTATACTGCAAAAAAAAAAAAAAAAAAAAAAAAAACCGTTTCTTAATTAGTGCATCAACCGATTATTTGCTAGTCCAAGGTAGTTGTAAATTAGGCAGTACTTCTGTGGCAAAGAACTGTGGCTAAATTAAGTAAGCCTTTCATTCGTTCAAGTAATGGTTCAAATGGCTTTGAGTACTATGTGACTTAACTGCTGCGGTCATCAGTCTCCTAGAACTTAGAACTACTTAAACCTAACTAACCTAAGGACGTCACACACATCCATGCCCGAGGCAGGATTCGAACCTGCGACCGTAGCAGTCGCACGGTTCCAGACTGTACCACCTAGAACCACTCGGCTACCCTGGCCGGCTGTTAAGTTATAAAGTGATCTAATGTTTCCTGTGTTCTAGTTTGAGGTGCCATTTCACTGAGCAATCAAATAAGCCACAGCTGTGGCTGCATTTCTGAAAGTAGTTTAGAAGAATCGCAAGATGTGTGGACAAAAATGAAAGTGCAATGATACAGGTAACTTTCAAATAAAAATTTTACACACAGTGGAAGAGTTTATTGAAATTAGACCGCCCTACGACGTCCGGGATTATTTATTATTTCTCCTGTTTGTAGATGTATGTGTGTAGCTGTTTTGGAAGCACCACACGGTGCCAGAGGAAGGCTCCGTGCGAGTAGAATGCACCGTGGCAGTGACAGCGACGGACTGGCGGTGCGTGGAGCGAGCTGAGGGTACAGAGGTAACACGCCGGGCATTGTCCCGGCGAACACAGCGGAGCGCGGGTCTAGCTCGCGCGGTCGCGCCACTAGTGCTGTCGGCGTGCTTCGCCGCACTGTTCGACACAAAGGGAGCGCTCCGGGCTAGCCGCGCCAAGGCGGCCGGAAAAGCCCCTGAATTTCCACCAGAAATGCACATCTGACGTAGTCGCTCGTAACAAGCGCGAGCGTCCCGGCGTAGCGGTGCGCGGCGCACCGTCGCGACAGCGCTTGTCACTAACAAAACCGACGCCGCCGCCAAGCGCCGGCTCGGGCCGTGAGCTGCCTCCGCAGCGAACTGCGGGTTGCCTATCGATTCTGCAGGCTGCTGCAGCTGTTGCAGCTGATGAAACACGATTTACGTTGCTTAATGGTTCCGACATTACCACGGTAGCTGCGACGTCAGCCGCATTTATCCAGTTCTATCCCCAGAGTTTGTTACTTGACACTACAGTGGATCAGCCAACCACCGTCAGTAGTAATTTGTAATAATGGTTGCTGGAAAGCAGTCTACCTGGTGTTTACAATTAAAGTACAGCTATTCACAGAGTTGTAGTCTCAGTTGTAACCAACGAATGAAGTGTTAATGTGGGACCGAGCTATGTTTGAAAAAAAATAATTCCAATTTTGGCTACCATGCGGACATCTGGCACTCTACACCACGTCATCGACGTCTTTTGTGTTCATACTGGAAAAATTGTGTAACCGTCTGTTAATAATAAAATAAGGATTGTGGATTTCAAACTTTTTTGACCTTTCAAAAATGGCTCTGAGCACTATGGGACTTATAGGTTAGGTCATCAGTCCCCTAGAGCTTAAAACTCCTAAACCTAACTAACCTAAGGACATCACACACACCCATGCTCGAGGCAGGATTCGAACCTGTGACCGTAGTGGTCTCGCGGTTCCACACTGTAGCGCCTAGAACCGCCCGGCCACCCCGGCCGGCTTTGACCTTTACTGCCCACGTCCTGTTCGTAACCCATTACACACAGAAACATTTCATAACGTCTTTCATGGACTCAGAACCCCAAATTTGCACCTGTTGAAACAATTTTTCCACCGTAAATCGGTTGATCATTAACACATTAGAATTTGAACCAAGTTCCGCTGACATACGATAATTACGACCTACGCTAGAGGAGTTTAGGGAGAAGAGTAGTTTGTGGCATAACCTGACTAGAAGAAGGGATCGGTTGGTAGGAGATGTTCTGAGGCATCAAGGGATCACCAATTTCGTATTGGAGGGCAGCGTGGAGGGTAAAAATCGTAGAGGGAGGCCAAGAGATGAATACACTAAGCAGATTCAGAAGCATGTAGGTTGCAGTAGGTACTGGGAGATGAAGAAGCTTGCACAGGATAGAGTAGCATGGAGAGCTGCATCAAACCAGTCTCAGGACTGAAGACAACAACAACAACGCTAGACCTATGTCAGTAGCTGCACTTTTAATTATAACCACCCCATAGATTTATAGCTTTGACAGACATAGAACAAACGTCAGATAATTACGAATGGGCAAAATGTTTGACTTCTCAAAATAATCAGAAATATTCAGTAAATATCGGAAAATAATGTGGAACCCTTGAAGAAAATGACAAGAGTAAAAACCAAGAAGAGGTAATGACACGAAACAACATTCGGAAAGGTTGTGCATGATCACTCACTATCTTTAGGCTGTAAAAACAGGGACTAAACGAACTACTTACTACGTAGAGTAGAACAGTGGTGTAGGGGAAGCCGCGACGAACAATTTGATATGGGACACTTGCGGTTTATCTAACTGGAAAACGATCTCAGATTGGTCTCCAAGAGCTGCCTACATTATACCACGAGATTTTAAATATCCTCTCGCTCTCGTATGCATTAGCTTAGTCTATGTTGTTAATATTATTATTTTAAACTTTCCCCCGCGGTGAATCAGAGAAAACAGTCTTCTGTTAACGTAATGCAAAAGCCCATTACTTCTACAAGTCGATACAAATTTAACCATTATAACGCACCCGTTTCGTAGCAAGAGGGCCAGAAAAACCAAGGGATTGTCGAGTAGTTGTTAATTTTCTTGTTTTAAAAATCAAAGTATTTTGGGGTAAACTGTACAGAAACGTCAATATTACGTTATGTAAGTAGAAGAACAAGGGTTTTTTAATATTCAACGATAATGTTACTAAAAATCTCGCTAGGCGCTCCTCACTTCGTCTTGGATGGCTCTTAATAAGCGAGTTTGAGGCTATTTCCCGGCTTCATAGACCACAATTGCCCAACATCAGTTTCTTTTCCTCGACTTGATCTGCTCCTCTGTGGTATGTTGTAAACAACGGTTTCATTTAATTATTTATTGCGTTCGACATCTTTCTTCGTTTTTGAAGTTATTTCTCAATCCGCTGTTTCGGTACATCATCAGGAATGTAGTCTTTGAAACAAAAGATTCACTTATTTGTTCTTAAAATATGCATCCTTACAACTAAGCTTATAGAAAAACTACTTATGGTACTAACGCACACCACATACTGGTCGGTGGCTCCAATTACATTTCTTTTTTTACAGCTGCTCACAGACTGACTTGGCCTCGAAAATTCACTATGTGCGTTGACTTTTAGTGATGCCGTACGGAGTTTAGGTGTGTTGTACTTTCATGATAATAGACCCTTGCAACGATGCAACACTTGCCTCTGTCGTCTTTGACTGAAACACTGTCTTCCCAAGTTAGACTGATTACGCAATGTTTGTTCTTACCCTTGTTACTTACAACACTGAAAGTATCGTCAAATTCACCTTCAACCTGAGACACACATTCCTGAAATGATTCAGCCTTGTCGACTCGATCATCAACCTTATAGGTATTTTCGCTCCTCCTCTGCCTCCCTTCCTCCTTTCCAGAACGCGGCGGCACCACATGTGAAGATGAACCTGCGTCCTTCGGAAATAAGTACATCTGTATTACTCCGTTATCCACAATGTTAACAACACATTTAACGTCATCAACAGATCCCTAGCCATTCTCCGTAGTATTTACCTTAAAATCACAGTCTGCAGTTCTACTATGCACGACTCCAAAATCAGTGGCACATTTACTTCCCTCTACATCTGCCCCGGGCTCCAGGGCCTAATAACAACAACTTCGGAGTAGTAGGACGGGAATACCGTTTAACGTCCTGACGACAACGAGGTGTTTAGAGACGGAGCGCAAGCTCGGATTAGGCAAGGATGGGAAGGGAACTCGGCCTTGCCCCTTCAAAGGGGCCATCCCGGCTTTTGCTTGAAGCGAGTTAAGGAAATCATGGAAAAACCTAAATCGGGATGCTCGGACGCAGGTTTGAAGCGTCGCCCTCCCGAACGCGAGTCCTGTGCTCTAACCAGTGAGCCACATCTTTCGGTAAGAGCAACCATCATCACCCAGTGGCGTGCATACTAATATACCTAACACACTTTCACTCATATTGCCCTTCACACACTCATTTACTTCCGCACAGGTCACACTTACTTTGTCAGGTACTACAGCTACTTCGGACTCCACATTTTCGCTAGTATTGGAACTAATGCTTCTATGCCACGTTTGTAACTGCATCAAGCCAACTCAGAGACATCTGTACCACGTCAGTAGTACTAATATCCCAATCTTTCCACTCATGAAAACATCCAACCTATTGTCCCGATTTCTTCCTCTTACTTGCAGGGCCCTACAGGTTTAACTAGATCAACGGTAGTTCAACATGTTGCACAAGCATGTTAACTACACACGATACGTTTCTTTCCACAGCACTCTCACTCAATTTTCTTTTCATATTGGTATAATCGCTTGATGTACCTCCATAGCCTGTACTAGCTTATAAACATACATCATGGCTCGCTTTGTAGTGAGGTATTTGCGCTGTCAAAGCTCTCAACCCTTCCTGTCTTTCGGACTGACAGTTGATCTTCTAACAATTACACGAGACTCGACAAACGAAAGGAGAAAAACGAAGATGCAGATACTTAAATACACTACTAGCGTCCACGTATTACTATATAACTTTTCTCCCTAAATGGTGACTCATACCTATCCTTAAGCACAATGGATCACATTCCTTGCCCATAACAAAATGGACTGTCCTTTGGAAACGGTAAAATTTAACACAAATGTTCAGAAAAACAGCTACATTCACTTCCTTCAGCCTACACAGCGTGACAGTTACTGAGATTTATAAAATAAAATCGTGTTAACTTCTGAACAGCTTGAGTTAAGATGTTCAAACGCACTGCTGGCCCATAGAGTAAACATCTCTGGAGTGAGCATTGCGTTCTGCGCATGTTGTCAACATTAAACCAGGATTGTCACGTGATCTCGGGACTTCGCTGTGCCTGTGTGCTTTCTGCACCGTTTGAAGTTTATAATACCAAGAGTTTTTGTTGTGGTTCACCGTTTGTTGATAGTGTAATAGCGATGGTGAATTACGTTGTTGCTACGGATGTAAAGAAAAATATGTGAAAGGAGGGATAGTAACTTTCCATGGGTACATTCCACATAGCTCTAATTATAGTTTTTATTTTAGTAAGAGACACTGTATACGTTTAGAAATTTCGAGGCGCATTATAATTAAGACTTGATTCTGTAGACCTATTTTTCTACGATTTTATGACTATATAATAGATATTACGGCTGGTACAAAAGCTTACAAACAATCGCTTCCTCTCGTAAATTTGCTAGTGGAACAGGAAAGGGAAAGGTTAGTTGTTTCAGTAAATACTATCCTCCATGCATTTATCAGTAACTTGTCAATTATGTATATAGATTACTCCGTTTACTATTTATTTAATGAACTGGGAGCAAGTACTTAAAACACGTTAAATAAATACCTCAAAGTGCCAGCAGTAAGAAAAATTGTGCTTTAGGTCGCAAAAACGAGAAAATAAATACGCAGAAATACAAGAAAAAAGGACGAATTAGCAGGGATATAATCGCTAATGTGTGGTAAATTCGGTGTTTTTCGGACACTTGCGAAAGTACTAACGTACCATCAAGTCGTTTTGCAGGGCTATCACTGCAAAAATGCAGTTCAGGCTCTGTAATACTATAAAGTGCGGTATCATACCAAAAACTACCAAAAATCGAGTGCATCTGAACTATGACACCTATCGCAAAGAAGCTGAATGTAATATCACTTGCCCTTAAAAGTTACGTAGCTGGTTTATTCCCGTATCAAATGGATACTGTTAAAATGTCTGCGCAACATATATAAATAATCCACGACACGTACGAAAAGAATCCGTCCGTACTAGGGATGTAGTGACATTCTAAATATACAGGGCGCTATACGAACAAACACACGACGTCCCGGGATCACGTGACCAGGCCGGCAATGTATGTTGACAACACTAAATCTGTTCTGCGCACGTGAGTGCTCACTCCAGAGATATTTACTCTATGGGCTGGCCTCGGGGCATGATGAGATTTATCATGCGCATGCCCACGCATCTTGTTGTTGTCGGCACACTTTCATTGTATGGGTTCGTCAATGAGCGAAGTTTGTGCATTTGGAGGACTGAGAATCCGCATTTCGTCTCCTAGAAGACTCTTCACCCTCAACGGGTGACTATCGGTGCGATATTCCCAGACGGTACGGAGCCTAGCGAATGGTATGTGAGCGTTTTGGATGATGTTTTCATCCCCATTATTGAAAGTAACCCTGATTTCGTCAAGATGTGGTTCATGTAAAACGGAGCTAGACCCCCATCGATGCAGGAGAGCGTTTGATGTCCTGGAGGAGCAATCTGGGGACTGCATTCTGGCTCTGGGGTACCCAGAGGCCACTGGTATGGGCCTCGACTGGTCATCATATACTACGGGTCTGAACACATACGACTCGTTTTTGTGAGGCTGTATTAAAGACGTGGTGTACAGAAACAACCGAAAAACCATTGCTGAGCTGAAAACGGCCGTTCAGGAAGTCATCGACAGCATCGATATTCCGACACTTCAACGAGTCATGCAGGATTTCGCTATTCGTCTGTGCCACATCAGCGCGAATGATGGCAGGAATATCTAATATGTCATAACCTTAATCCGAATGTCTGTAGTGACGTTTATATGTCGAATAAACTGTGTGAACGACGTAGTTTGTAACTAATTAACGTTTTTTTCACATAATTCAATAATGGTCACCCTGTGCCTACAAATACTACCAGACATTTATTGTATTTTTATTTACACGTCAAATTCCGTAGTACCAAATAGAAGAGCAAATTTCCAAAGTCAGTACATGAAATTACAAAGTAAAAGTAGTAACAGAAAAAATAAAATGCTTATGAACCCAAAAAACGTCATTCGAAAAGTTTACGTAAACGCAATCAACAATATAATATATGAAGCAGCTTACTTTTTCAAGGAACTCCTCGACAGAATAGGAGGAGTTACCCATTAGGAAACTCTTCTGTTTCGATTTGAAAGCGCCTGGATTACTGCTAAGATTCCAAGAGAAAGCTCTTCTGTTTAGATTTGAAAGCGCCTTGATTACTACTAAGATTTTTGAATTCCTGTGGTAGTGAGCAGTGACGCCATTGAGTTAGTAGAATGTTCTGTCTGGCGCCATTGGCTCAAGAGTAGTATCGACTATCCCTCTTGTGGCCCCATTGCTAATATCTATGAGGATAGTTCGTATCTGTGGGTTGTGTCCTCAGAAAGACTTTGCTTGCCAATATATGTACGGGGTTCGCTGGCCCGTAGGAGGGAGGCACGAAGTTTGCGAAGTTTGAGGGTTGATGGTAGCGTCGCGATCATAGGTGGTCTCGAGGTCCGAGCGGCCGAAGCCACGAGGCCCTATGTTAATGCGTGACCGCTCGTGGCCTGGCTGCCATCTTCTACCTGGCTTTCATCGGCACCACTCATTAACCATTCTGACAGACCATGGATCCATGGAACTGCTTGCTGATAAAGAAGAGTAACATTCTGTAATAATCCTGGTGATTTTTGTCATCGTTACCCGCCCGCCTTATTATTTTCTGGTTAGTGCCCGACCCTCAGAGTTTTACTCGGTCGGCTCTTTGGTTGTAAATACAGGTCGTAGTATCGTACTAAGAATCTAGCTGTCTTTTGAAAATTTTTCACGCTATTATCTTGTCTACCCTTTCTAGTTTACACCCAATCATTTATGTTCTTATGAATCAGCTCCTGGTCGCAAATACAGCTGGAACAATTGTACTAAGGCCAGGTTGCCGTTAATCCAAACAGGGACCTTGCAGTTAGATTTAGAAGTTAACCGGTTTAATTCTTTGATTGTAATTGTATTTCTCAGTCATTAGTTATAATCTCAACAACCTCTTGTACTACCACAACAAGTGCGTTGCTGTGTTTGAGATACCGGCTCATTATTGGTATATTTTTGCGGGATCTTGTGGTTCTGCCAAGTCAGTTGTCTTGTAATAATGTTCACAAGTAACGTTTTAAGACGTTCCTTCAGAGTGGTCTTAATATCTGAAAATCAGTTTAACCTTGAAAATATTAACAGCCAACTATCACCATGGCTTTAGTGAAAATAAGACTGTCGAAAGGGATGGGTTGGGATCCTGTCGCACCTCGGTTGCCGATTGAAATTATGAGGTCGGTTGCTTTAAAGTGTGCCTTATCATTGTCGTATTGTTTCCTAATCTGTTTAACCTTTAAGCACAGATGTACATCGCAACCCCGAACATTCAGATTTCAAATAAAAAGTTACGTCATCTGCTTTGAGTAATTGAATTACTCTTGTCAGCAGTGGTTCTTATATAGTCTTCATGTGTTGCTGAGGGGAATTTAACAATAGAAACTGTGCCCAACGCGGTAGTAAACACCGATGTTTCACCCGATAAAGGGTGGGTGGCAGGTCCGGCCATATTGTAATCATTGTCGTATTGTTTGCTGTATTGATTTTTTTTGCGAAAGCTTATTCATTTTACGATTTATACTATAAATAAATATTTTAGTTACCCATAATACTAGAGAGAATATCATTTATATTAATAAGGAACAGGAGTGGTCCCAGCACTGATCCCTGGGGCACTCTACATTTGACCATACCCTAATCACACCCCACATGACAGCCGTTCTCGACACTGTGAACAGTGACTGTGAATAGTGACCTTTAGATGTCTGCTGCTAAAGTAAGAAGATAACCATTTGTGAGCTACTCCCCGTATTACGCATTGTTCCAACATCTGGAGCAATATTTTGTGATTAACACAGTCAAATGCCTTAGTTAAATCTAAAAATACGCCTAGCGTTTGAAACCTCTCGTTTAACTCACCCAGTACCTCACAGAGAAAAGAGAATATAGCATTTTCAGTTTTTAAACGGCTTCTAAAGCCGAACTATACATTTCGCATGTCTGATTTAAAATGATCAATTATCCTTAAATATAAAGCCAATTCAACAACTTTAGCAGACACTGATGGCCTAGAAATAGGTCTAAAATTGTCTATATTATCCCTTTCCTCTCTTTTTATAAAGCGGCTTTACTACTACTTGGATCGTTCAGGAAACTGACCATTCCTAAAGGAAAAATTAAAAATACGGCCTAGCACGTGGAGCACAGTATTCTGCTACGCACACCTTCATATCGATGAGAGTTTTTAGTCTCTACTGATTTAATTATTGACTCAAGCCCCCCTTGTCTGTATCACATAGAGTATTTCAGAGATCAATCTCGGAAAGTCATTTGACAAGAGAGTTATCTGATCCCCTGTAGAAACTAAATTTTTATTTCATGCACCAGCAATGCTCAGAGAATGATTGTTAAATACTGTACGTGTATCTGATATATCAATAACAGGAATATTAATAATACGAACTGATTTTATATCGTCGACCTCGTGTTGCTGACCAGACGCTTACTTCACAACTGACCACATGGTTTCCATTTAATACTGTGAATTAGGTATTCTATTTTCGTACCACATACTCTTTGGTTCCTAATAACATTTTAAGCAGTTTACAGTAATGTTTGTAACGGGCTACTGTAGCTTGATTGTGACTACTTCCAACATTTTGATGTAAATCGCGCTTTGTTCTGCATGACATCCTTATCCCACTAGACAGCCACCCATGCTGCCTTTTACTGCTAGTAGACCGTTAAGAACGTTCTAATGGAAAGCAACTCTCAAAGAGCAAGGGAAATGTATTAAGGAAAGCACTGTATCTGTCAAGTATGTTATCGACACTATAAACATACAGCTACTCTTGTTCCTCGACGATGTTTAAAAGTCTATTGCCGTTGGATTAATTTTCTACATAGTTTGTAATTATATGTGACTTTTTTTGGGTAGAAAAGCCTTTTCGTGTTAAAATTTGTGCATTATGCATTGAAAGGCCATTCACACTTTTACTAAGAGAGTGCCCACCTAGTAATGGAGAATGAATAAAAATATTGTCTGTGGTTATGCTACTATTCCCCTACACCCTAGTTGGAAAAAACACAATCTTTATCAGATCATACGAATATCTAGCAACATCCTTTTTCTGGCACAATCATATACAGAATTAATATGGAAGTCATCACATATAACTAATTTCTGGTACTTCATATAAAATGAGTCCAGAAACTTCTCTAGCTTGAGCAGAAATGCTCTGAAGTCAGAGTTAAGGGACCTATAAACAACAAAAATTACAAGTTTAGTTTCACTTAATTCAACTGTCCCTGCACAAAATTCAAATATATGTTCAGTGCAGTGCCGTGATACGTCTATGGACTCAAATGGAACATTACTTTTTATGCATATATCCACTCTCTCACTCCGCAAGGAACACCTTGAGAAACAGCCAGCTAATCTGTATGCTGGTGTCGCGCCGAGTAGCCGTGCGGTTTGAGGCGGCATGTCACGGACTGCGCAGCCCCTCCCGCCGGAGGTTCGAGTCCCCCCTTAGTAATTGGTGTGTGTGTTGTTCTTAGCGTAAGTCAGTTCATGTAGTGTGTAAGTCTAGGGACCGTTGACCTCAGCAGTTTGGTCCCTTAGGAATTCACAAACATTTGAACGTTTTGCATTCTGGCATAGGAAGCCTCTGAATTGTCAAATTATTTAAGTGGTGCTCCGACATACCAATAATTTCAGAGTCAACATCTATAAGCAGTTCACTAACTTTACCCCTTATATTTTGATGAAATATGCTAATTCCTTCTCTACTCGGAAACATGACATCCTCTGAAGTTGATTCCTTAGTTAGAGAACTTCCTTTAAGCGAGTACACCTATCAGATGACTTCAGTCTAAGAAAGGTGCAGCTCTAACACCAACTACTACAGGAACTTTTCCATGCGTGATCCCACAACCACACACCACACGGTCAGCTATATGCTTTGCCAGCCTCCCCTTCCCATACCTATATAAAGTACAGCTCACGTCTAGTGAAATCCGGTCTATTGATAGACTGGACTGGCACCACTTTCAACGTGATCCATGCCCTCTGCCAACAGTGCCTTATCCAGCCCCATGTTAACGCGCCTTACAGCCGCTTTAAGATGAGGCTTAGAACAGTTGCACGAATTGCACATTAGTGCCACCAGTTTGAGTACCTACATTTTAGAGGTCACCACCTACATCATATTCCCTGTCCCTATCAAGACTATTCCTTGTTCCACTCACTATCACCACCTGATCCTACTTCGTAAAATTCATGCATAACTCTCCTATATGGTCAGTCACCCGAGCCGACCCTGATCTAGGCTTCACAATGCTGGTGACCTGTACTCACTCGCCCACACATCCTGCAACTGCTGGTCCATAACTCTACCACGCGTACTACCCAGCAGCAGAACCGTCTTCCTTCTGTTAGACTTTTTAATCATCTTAGGCCTCCTAACTGCTGCATGTTTCCTACACCAACAGCTACAAGAGGCTCCTACCTTCTCATCTCCGACAGCAGGTCAAATCTATCATATATACGCAAAGTACAACTGTCTGAATATCTCCTCCTCCTAGCTGCCTTCTTGCCAAGTGCCAGTTCCCATTCTCCAGTACCCTTCACCCTCCTCAACTCATCTAGTTCCTCCTTCTTGTATTGAAACTGCACCGGAAAGGCACAGATCTTACGCTCCTGGTCCCCTATCAACGTATTTCTTCTACAGATTCTGCATTACCACTAGAGCATGTCGCTTGAATGCCCACTGGCTTCCCCACTGCCTCTCCCCCCCCCCCCCCCTCCCCGAGTGAAACCACTTTAAACAAATCCCACACCCCCACACCACAACCCACTATTCACAAACCTACGACAAAGCTCACACTTCTAACTCATGGTAAAATTGTAAAGTTACTGATAAAACTAAACGTCTACTTTACGTAAGTCCAGTTACACCGGTAGAACTATTTATAGAACTAACAATAGCGGTCTAGAAATTCTCTCTCTCTCTCTCTCTCTACTAAGAAAGCAACTACTTTTATTAATACTACTAAACAACAACTAATACCAATACCAACAAAACTTCGCAAAATTTACTAGCTAGAACCAAAAATTCAAGCGACCACTGGAACACTCAACGAAGTTAAAACATTGAATGAAACTTTTACTGAAACATTTGACTACACACTATAAGAAATTAACTAAACGACTTCAACGCACAGAAAACTCTAAAAAACACAGCGATAGAATATTTTCTAAACTTTATTAAATCGTTATTTCCCCACAAACAGCACGAAACATCGTTGAAAACTATTAAATTTAATAACTATATAACAGTACACAAACAATTTTGTCTGTACTCCTCTACAGTGGCAACCGCATACATCTGGCAAAGAACATAATAATTCACCATCTAACAACACATTAGCAAGAAAATGGCTCAAATGGCTCTGAGAACTATGGGATTTAACTTCTGAGGTCATCAGTCCCCTAGAACTTAGAACTACTTGAACCTAACTAACCCAAGGACATCACACACATCCATTCCCAAGGCAGGATTCGAACCTGCGACCGTAGCAGTCACCGCGGTTCCAGACTGTAGCGTCTAGAACCGCTCGACATTATCAAAAATTACACGATAACATACACAACAATTGTGGTACAAAGTACACTGGTCCTTGCGCCATATCATAGTCTAACGGGATTCAGTACACTGGACCGCCTCTTCGTTAAATACCGGATTATAAAAGCCAGCGAATAATGTAGATAGAGAGGTAAAAATTGACACACATGTTAGGAATGACATGGGGTTTTATTAGAACAAAAAAAAAAAAAAAAAAAGAACACGCGTGAAAGATCTCTTGCGCGCGTCGTTTGGTGATGATCATGTGCTCAGCCGACACTTTCGTCATGCTTGACCTCCCAGGTCCTCAGACTGCAGTCCGTGCGATTATTGGCTTTGGGGTTACCTGAAGTCGCAAGTGTATCGTGATTGACCGACATCTCTAGGGATGCTGTAAGACAACATCCAACGCCAATGCCTCACCATAACCCCGGACATGCTTAACAATGCTGTTCACAACATTATTCCTCGACCACAGCTATTGTTGAGGAATGATGGTGGAAATATTGCGCATTTCCTGTAAAGATCATCATCTTTGCTTTGTCTTACTTTGTTACACTAATTATTGCTATTCTGATCAGATGATGCGCCATCTGCCGCAAATTTTTTGAACTTTTATATTTTTTTGGTTCTAGTAAAACCCCATGTCATTCCAAGCATGTGTGTCAATTTGTACCTCTCTGTCTGCATTATTCCGTGATTTATTCAGTTTTCAAATCTATACCGACTTTTTGATCACCCGGTGTATCTGACACAGCCTGCATACATGGCAGTACATGTGCAACCAAATCACAGTACGGTCATCTCACCAGTAGCAAGCAAGCCTATCTGTTAGCACCAACAAACAGAGGCAGGTCTACAGGTTAGCCGTGCGAGGTGGCGCACTGGTTAGCACACTGGTCTCGCATTCGGGAGGACGACGGTTGAATCACGCACCCGGCCGTCCTGATTTAGGTTTTGCGTGATTTCCCTACATCGCCTAAGGAAAATGCCGGGATGGTTCCTCTGAAAGGGCACGGCCGACTTCCTTCCCCATCCTCCCCGCCGGCCGCGGTGGTCTAGCGGTTCAGGCGCTCAGTCCGGGACCGCACGACTGCTACGGTCGCAGGTTCGAATCCTGCCTCGGGCATGGATGTGTGTGATGTCCTTAGGTTAGTTAGGTTTAAGTAGTTGTAAGTTCTAGGGGACTGATGACCACAGATGTTAAGTCCCATAGTGCTCAGAGCCATTTGAACCAGAGCCATCCTTCCCCGATCCGATGGGACCTATGACCTCTCTATTTCGTGTCCTCCCCCCGACCAACCAATTAACTATCCGCAGGCTCCTATGGCTAAACAAAAGACACTTTCCAATGTCACAACGCATTACCAAAGCTGTAAACAACCGAAACAAAAGAAGGGCCAACACAAAAATAAAGAAGCATCCCACCACCTCGTACTGCAGACCTACAGGTAGTGCTGAAATCATACTGCTGGACCATTGCTTATCCCAGACGCTTCGGTGACAGACAGCAACACATGAAGCCAAGTGCAATCGCCCGGCGATCGGAGGTACGTTAGGTGTCGGTACGGGGTCGTCGGGGTCAGAATCAGACCGGACTGTCACCGCTCAGGTGTCGGGGTGACCTGTGGCTAGGTCTAGGTGGGAGATGGCCGGCTCTGCCCCCACGGCGCCAATAAACTACCATTTACAGAGAAGCATTTACTGTTCGAGAATACATTGTGCCTTCTTTCGCCGGTACCAAAATGGTGGCGGGAAGCAGGGCGCTAGCCACAAGGGAATGCCCTGACACCCCCACGCGCTGCTCCGTCTCGGCCGTTACAGCTGTTGGGGCCGGTACTCGGCGGCCTGCGGCGTCGGGGCAGATTGGCCGCATCTCGGCTGGTATTGTCTGCGCTGCCTCACGTGTTAGCAGTGTGTGTAAGTGGGTTACGAGAGTGCTCTCGTTGACATCGTAGACTTCACCCCAGTACGTACCTAAAGGTCTCTCAAGGAGTGTGCATCGTTGGCTTGAGCCAGGCTGGGATCTACGACAGGCCTAAGACACACAGCATAGGAATATACGTACAGAAACGGAAGGCGGGTACTGGCTGCAGCAAGTTCCTCTGCTACGACGATTGCTAGCCGCTCTCTCGGAACACGAATTAGGCCTCGAGAAGTCAGGTCCGTGGATGTAGCAAACTGTTACCCAGTAGTCTCGAACGGTACGAATGCTGTTTCATCAGAGTTCGCAAACGATTTCCACCAACAGAGGATAGACTAACTCAGGTCCTGGCTGTGAACTGAGTGTGAGTAGAGATCCAGCCACAGGATATGAATAATGTTCCCACACGAACTGTCTCCCGTGCGTTGCTGTTGCTAGGATACGACGACTTCACTTGGCCTGCTTTTCTTGACTAGTCAGCTTTCTCGACGCTTCGGCTGTAGCTAAAAGCTGTCTTTACTTCTAGATTCAGCAGCAATGGCGGACGTGTTTCGTGGTGTTAGTAATTGAATAATTGATACTCTTAACAATCGTCTTACGTCCGACTTATGGATTGTTAGTTCACTTTGCATGGTCAACATAATCACCGCGTTCCCCTCTCTAAGAAGTCATTCTACTGTACTTGCGCTTTGGACATCAGATCTTGTGGCTTGCAGCAATTATCCCAATTTAAATGTTGTTTCTATGAGAATCCACAGCCTCTAAAAAAATTATAAAAGTAAACAACGTCCGTTGCAGGCTGTAATATAATCTTTCTTTGTTCACATCGTGCGATAAGCTAATTTTGACCATCAGCCATTTTCAGTTAGCAATTTCTGACATCTGATGATGTAACTGAGCCGTTGCGGTTCCCTGGATATCGACCCATGCCCTGTTTTAATCTTTGTTCATCGGTTGTGACTCGAGCGCAAGGTGGCGCGCTCTAGCGGAGAGTAAGGGAGACACTGGAGAGAGGTGACAGAAGTATGAGCGAGAAGTGCGAGCGCCGGCCGCTGTGGCCGAGCGGTTCTAGGCGCTTCATTCTGGAACCTCGCGACTGCTACGGTCGCAGGCTCGAATTCTGCCTAGAGCGTGGATGTGTGTGATGTCCTTAGGCTAGCTAGGCTTAAGAAGTTCTAAGTTCTAGGGTACTGATGACCTCAGACGTTAAGTCACATAGCGCTCAGAGCCATTTGAACCATTTGAGCAGTGCGAGCCTAGTAAATGCCTCGCGAAGTAGTCGCCGATGTTGACGGCTTCGGTAGTACTTGCGGGGTGCTGCGGACTAGCCGGGAAGTCTAGGTGCAAGCAACCAGGCCGGAGAATTTATGCTTTCAGACGAGGAATCCTGGAAATGTTTTAAGGCGATTTCCCTGTCCTTACATCATTTTATTTGAACTTGTTTTCTGACCACTTCATCTGCAGGTGTGTTTAGACTGAAGTTGCTTTACTTGCAATTTTCTGTTTGCTCCTGAACTCTGAATTCTTATTAATTATTTATTGTGCGAGTCGGTGTTCTGAACCGTGAAGTTCAGAGTGGTGCTGAATATTAATTCAGATTACCTGCACCGGTTTTTAGAGTTGTTTCATTGACATAGCTACCTTGAGAATCCGTAATCATTATGGGTACATTTTGCTCTAACCTCTCTCAGTACTGACATTTAATCTGTTATAGGTGCCAGGTCACCAGCATTGTGAAGCCTAATGCAGGATTGGCTCAGGTGACTTTTAACATAGAGGGGTTATGTAGGGATTTTACTAAAGAGGATCAGGTAGTGATTGTGGGTGGGGCTGGTAATGGTATTGATAGGGATGGGGAGTATGACATAGATGGTGACCTGGAAAAGATAGCCACTCAGACTGGCAACACGAGTGTGCATTTCGTGGAACTGTTTCAGCGTCACGATCGGCCTCATCTTAATACAGCCGTTAGGCGTAATAACTTGAGACTTGGGGGTGCGCTGATGACAGAAGGCACGAGTCACATTTCAGTGGTGTCGGTGGAGTCTATCAGTAGGACGGGTTTCACTAGACATGGCCTGCACCTCAACAGGTATGGGAAGGGGAGGTTGGCAAAACTTATAGGTGACAGCATAGGTGGGGGTGGTGGGATCTCTCATGGGAAAATTCCGGTAGTTGTGGGTGTTAGAGCTGTACCTTTTTTAGATTGAAGTCAGCTGATAGGTATTCCTGCTTAAGGGAAGTCTCTCTAACAAAGAAACCACTTTCTACAAAGCTTGGGTATCCGATTAATGAAGGAATTAGTATATTTCATCAAAATATACAAGGTATTAGAGATAAAGTTAGTGAACTGCTTATAGATATTGACTCTGAAATTATTGGTATATCTGAACACTTCTTAAATAAGGAGATAATTCAGAGGCTTCCTTCACCAGGATACAGGTTGGCTGGCAGCTTTTCTAGGAGCTCTTTGCGGTGTGGGGGAGTAGCCATGTATGTGAAAAACGGTATCCCTTTTGAATCAATTGATGTTTCAAAGTACTGCACTGAAAAGGTGTTTGAATGTTGTGCAGGTGTGGTTAAATTTAGTGGAGCTAAACTTCTTACTGTTGTTATTTATAGATCCCCAGACTCCGACTTCACAACATTTTTGCTAAAGCTACAGGAGGTTCTTGGTTCACTTTATAGGAAATACAAAAAGTTAGTTATATGTGGTAACTTCAATATTAGTTGTATAAGTGATTGTGCAAGGAAAAGGATGCTGGTAGACCTCCTTAATTCATATAATCTTATGCAAACCGTATTCTTTCCAACGAGAGTGCAAGGGAACAGTAGAACAACCATAGACAATATTTTTGTTCATTCGTCATTATTAGAAGGGCATTCTGTTAGCAAAAAGGTGAATGGCCTTTCAGATCATGATGCACAAATTTTAAGTCTAACAAATTTTGGTGCTGCAACACATGTTAAATATAGTTACCAATTTTTTAGGAAAGCTGATCCAGTTGCTGTACAGACTTTTGTAAACCTTATCAAGGAACAAGAGTGGCAAGATTTTTATAGTGCTGATACAGTAGACGATAAATATAATGCTTTCCTCAAGACTTTTCTCGTGCTCTTTGATAGTTGCTTTCCGTTAGAACGTTCAAAACAGGGTACTAGCACAAACAGGCAGCCTGGGTGGCTGACTAAAGGGATAAGAATATCTTGTAGAACAAAGTGGCAATTATATCAAAACGTTAGAAACAATCAAAATCTAAATGCAGCAGCCCATTACAAACAGTATTGTAAGGTGCTTAAAAAAGTTATTAGAAAGGCAAAAAGTATGTGGTATGCAGATAGAATAGCTAAGTCTCAGAATAAAATTAAAACCATATGGTCAGTCGTAAAGGAAGTGGCTGGTCTGCAGAGACAGATCGAGAATATAGAATCAGTGCGTAGTGGGGATGTCCGTGTTACTGAGAAGTCGCATATATGTACAGTACTTAATAATCACTTTGTGAATATAGCAGGTGAACTAAATAGAAACCTAGTCCCAACAGGGAATCATATAGCGCTCTTAGAATAAAGTGTACCGAGACTGTTACCTGAAATGCTCCTCCATGATACTGACAAGAGGGAGATTGAGTTAATAATTAAATCACTAAAGACCAAGAACTCTCATGGATATGACGGGGTATCTAGCAGAATACTGAAGTATTGTTCCACGTATGTTAGCTCAGTACTTAGCCATATCTGTAACTTTTCCTTTAGGAGTGGTCGGTTTCCTGACCGATTAAAGTACTCGGTAGTGAAGCCACTTTATAAAAAGGGAGACAGGGATAATGTTGACAATTATAGACCTATTTCTATGCCATCGGTGTTTGCTAAAGTTATCGAGAGGGTTGTATATACAAGGTTATTGCAGCATTTAAATTCACATAATTTGCTGTAAAATGTACAGTTAGGTTTTAGAAATGGCTTAACAACTGAAAATGCTATAGTCTCTTTTCTCTGTGAGGTTTTGGACGGATTAAATAAAAGGTTGCGAACGTTAGGTGTTTTCTTTGATTTAACGAAGGCTTTTGACTGTGTTGACCACAAAATATTACTGCAGAAGTTGGAACATTATGGAGTAAGGGGAGTAGCTTACAATTGGTTCGCCTCCTACTTTGAGAACAGAAAGCAGAAGGTAATCCTCCGCAATATTGAGAGTGGTAATGATGTTCAGTCCCAATGGGGCACTGTTAAATGGGGCGTTCCCCAAGGGTCGGTGCTGGGGCCACTGCTGTTCCTTATTTATGTAAATGATATGCCTTCTAGTATTACAGGTGATTCAAAAATATTTCTGTTTGCTGATGACACCACCTTGGTAGTGAAGGATCTTGTGTGTAATATTGAAACATTATCAAATAATGTAGTTCATGATATAAGTTCGTGGCTTGTGGAAAATAATTTGATGCTAAATCACAGTAAGACTCAGTTTTTACAGTTTCTAACCCACAATTCAACAAGAACTGACATTTTAATCAGACAGAATGGGCATGTTATAAGCGAGACGGAACAGTTCAAGTTCCTAGGCTTACGGATAGATAGTAAGCTGTTGTGGAAAGCCCATGTTCAGGATCTTGTTCAGAAACTAAATGCCGCTTTATTTACCATCAGAACAGTATCTGAAATAAGTGACATTTCAACACGAAAAGTAGTATATTTCGCATATTTTCATACGCTTATGTCCTATGGTATTATTTTTTGGGGTTATTCTTCTGATTCAAAAAGGGTATTTTTGGCTCAAAAACGGGCTGTTCGAGCTATGTATGGTGTAAGTTCGAAAACCTCTTGTCGACCCCTATTCAATAGTCTGGGAATTTTGACATTGCCCTCACAGTATGTATTTTCTTTAATGTCGTTTGTTGTTAGCAATATTAACTTATTCCCAAGAGTTAGCAGCTTTCACTCAGTTAATACTAGGCAGAAATCAAATCTGCATGTGGAATGCACTTCCTTGACTCTTGTGCAGAAAGGAGTGCAGTATTCTGCTGCATCCATTTTTCAATAAGCTACCTCAAGAACTCAAAAATCTTAGCAGTAGCCCAAACACTTTTAAGTCTAAACTGAAGAGTTTCCTCATGGCTCACTCCTTCTATTCTGTTGAGGAGCTCCTGGAAGAGATAAAAAATTAAGCAAATTCCAGTGTTACATTCTTGATTTTCTTTATTTAAACTAACGACTTGTCGCCTGAATATGTTTCTTATATTTCATTTTATCTGTTTCTACAATCGTGTTATAATTTCATGTATTGACTCGTTCCATGACCATGGAGACTTCTCCTAAATGTGGTCCCACGGAACAATAAATAAATAAATAAAAATAAAAAAAGCTACGTGAATTGCTAAGCAGAGGTCTTATTCATCAACCTTGTTATTCCGCCAGATACTTTGTGGGGAGTTTTGAATGTTACTCTGCATGGCATAATCAATGACTTTATAAACGGATATTTAGTGCACTAGTTATATGGCAATTTCGGTGCAGTTGTGACCCGAGCATTTTAAGATTTAAATTTCTTGTTCACTTAATAGAGCTGTAGCCCCCTCTGTATTTGTAATTTAATGTTACTACGCTCAGTTGAAATTGTGTCATCGCACAGGGTTTCCTTCATCGCACAGGGTTTCCTTCGGGTGTTCTGGGCTTAGTTGTGTTAATTTAATATGTGTGCATGCGGTTGGAGAGTCCGTAATTTACTTTCTACAAATCCGTACTGTTTACTCCAGCCATCTGCGGTAAATTTCATTGCTTGTTGGCCTTGTGTTGCTTTGCACGGGCGTGAGCGTTGGAGCCTGGTTGAGGCTTGCGACGACTGCTTCGCACGCCCTTAGTCTATCGTTAAGCTCTTTGTCTTTCCGACGGCTGTCGAGCGATCGCACTAGCGAAGCGTTATCTGTTTCTAGCGTTTTGTGTGATGGTGTTATGGAGCCATCTCCGTGCACTGAATTCATATACGAGATAACATGCATTCGTTTTGTACTAGCCCTAAAAGTCGTAGGCGCTATTTGAGAATGTTTGCTTTAATAGCTTGTGCTCTCTATGCGGTCACCAAATTCTATGTTAAGGAAAACGGTTTAAATTTTATATTATACCGTATCTTCTGTTATGTACTAAAACTGGCATATTTGTTGACAGTTTTACTTGTCTTTTAATATTTTTAAAAGATAAAAGGTTTACCTGTTAATGCATTACTACATCGGTGGACAATAAGAATTTTACCCGTGATATTCAGAAAGATTATGGGGGCCTATTGACCCCGATAGTAACGATTGTCACGTATCACTCAAAATTATTTTAACAAGCAGGGGCGGTGGTCCCCTCGTTTTCCTGCATAGAGTTCTTGTCTTTTATTGCCGTACTCTTAGTCTTTCTAGGGGCAAACTGTTAATAGTATGGTTGCCGCTCCTTGGGACCTGTTATCTGTTGTAAATATGTTTTGGACATTGTCTTTATTCGTTCGGCCATTTTTTAAGTACTAAAACTGTTATTAACTGTTCCATGTGAAATAAAGTGTTACTTACTGATTTCTTGCCCACTAAGGGGTGCTGTCGCGACACGACTGTTTAAAAAAATAAATAAACTTATCACTGAAGATGCATCTCCACTGATGCTATATCGGTCGTGACGTACAATCAAATTTTGAAGTTCCGTTACATTAAATTATTTTTTTAATGTGAAAAATCTGTGTAAAATACAAGAATCTATTTATTTCACTACAGTATACTTGCTAACACACATGTAAGCAGAATTCTTGCACTATAATGGGGTTAGTTTAACAGCAAGGTGCGTAATGTTTTGTTTATAAATAGCGGTGTATGCAGTCAATGCGCGCTCTTTCACGTTGGTTTATTTCAGTTGCTTCAAAATAACTGATTGTTGAAATAGCTATTCACACGACTTTAATAAATAACAGACAGTCCTTTCATTTATAAATTACGTCCATCTCATGGCCGCTTTACATATAGCATTAGCAGTCCGTTCTTTTTGTGATTCCACCGCGCTTTGCTTGCCTCTTGCGTTATCAGGAAAGACTTCATGGCTTTGGCCCACCAGAGATACTTTGTACTCCAAGCTCTCTCTGGTGAGCGATGGAACCAGAGGACCCATTTTAAAAGATACCATTTAACGGATAATCATTTCCCGACCGCCATAAAATAAGGCCAGCTGTTCCTGAAATTTTGTCGCTTCATGGGAGGCAGAGAGGTAAATGCCAGCGAATACAATTATCTTTTCTGTTTCGTTTCCCATGGTCGGAGAAAACCGCTCTGTTCGTTCTACAGAACACAGATTGGCAGAAATTTCGTGACGTGAAAATGACGGTAGTTTTTGAATCCACAGTTTCTAAGAAAGGGTGGCGTCTGGCCAGCTAGTAGGAGCTGTCGTTATCCTGAGGCTTTGATAGGGGATTTGCTATAACTGAACAGTTACGTCGTTGGCTGAAAATTATTGTAACGATTTTTGATTATAGGACCGAGTTGCTGGGCACGAAGCAGGACACAGTGCAGACTCTTCGTTTTTAGTAGACCTCTGTTTCGGGGCTCTGAACTGAAGTCACTCTCAAGGTGGTCGCACACACAGGCTCCACGCTCTGGCTTTCGACTTCTGAGGCAGCTTTGGGTTGTCAGATGTTCGAGTCTGCAGCACAAAATTACTGGGGGCATTATTGGTGGCTATCAGCAACACCATCAGCAATCGGCTAATACATTATCAACGAGTGCAGTGAAAAAATCTCACAGCATCAAAGTGTCAGGATGAATCGGTGTTATAAATTGTAATTACTTTTCAGCTAAGCTTCTCTGGATCGGCAGAACAAGCATAGTGGTGCGTGCAACTTAGTTATTCTCACTGACTAACGAACGATAACTGTTGCCATGTCGCGGCTATATTGCGTTACATTAGATATGTTAGGAAGTTGTTTATAAAAATTACACTTCCCAATCTGCCAATTTTGACAACCACCGTTTGCTGAAACTTAATTTCATTGTAATTAATGTCTCTTCATCGTCTAGCAATTAATTTCATGGGACGTTGGTTCTTTTAATTTAGCACACAAAAGTCTATAGTTCTAGATTTACATGGGTTATGCTTTAATTCATAGTCAGTAGTTGCTCTATTAGTTGTTTAGAATGAAAATCTGTGGTTACTGCGCTTAGGATACATGCTAAGGGCCAAAATTCATTTACAGCGGTAATCAAAATGTTGCGTAACTTTTAATTAAGTACCGAATCCTGAGAAGCAATTCGTATCGTTGCAGAAATTTACGGCACAGATCACGATAACAGCCAGCTCACACGGCTTTAGCAAAGTGTTGAAGTTAATAGGTTTACGGTCCACAAGCAAGCAGAAAATTCACACTCGTCTCCTCCACCTGTGGTAGAAACGTCGGAATGACTCCTAAACAGGGAGAAGCACCCGTAGTTTTCTCCCAAATATAAAGCAGAGACAGGGAATGAGGCACCTGAATCCCTCAAGGGCCCTCTCATACATCTTGATGGATCATGGACCTTACGTCATCTTGGGCGAAGAGAAGCCTCTGAATAAGCCTGTGGTGAAGAAGCTGGTGTCCACCGAATGCCGATGTCACTGAAACTTACGTAATAAAATGGAACACCTACAGCCGTCCTTTTCATGTTATTTATTATAAGGATAGCAGTTTTGGTACTTCAGTGCGCCATCTTCAGGCCTTAACTGACTCTGAACTGGTTCATAGATGTTGGGGACATATGAATCGTGTATACGATTGGAGTTAATACTCTGTGTCAGTTAAGGCCTTGAGATGGTGCACCGAAGCACCGAAACTGGTATCAATATAATAAGTAACAAGATAAGGACGGCTGTATGTGTTCCATTTTATTACACGAGTCAACGGCCGAAGTCCCTCAAACCTCCAAACAGA
Organism: Schistocerca serialis cubense; assembly: GCF_023864345.2. NCBI lineage: Eukaryota > Metazoa > Arthropoda > Insecta > Orthoptera > Acrididae > Schistocerca > Schistocerca serialis. The sequence goes on from NC_064644.1 coordinate 232,375,314, forward strand.
AGGACTGAAGTAGCCGATATTTGTCGACAGCAACTATGTTGGGTAGTGATGCACAGAGATGCACAGGGGTCCCTCACACAGAGCATCCCAGGGTGCTCCTGAGAGCTACAACACCAAGGATCGCTTCTAGTCTTTTGGAAGGATCACCGTGGGAGGCGGATTTCAGTATTTATGAGAATATAAAGTCAAGTCAGCAGCAAAATTTGCAGCTTCACTATCACCAGACCCATTGGATCACACATAAATAATTCCTCTTGATGATGGCCGTGGGTCCTCAGTACAAAAAGCATTGTATAATAAAAATATAACGTACCAATATACTTATTAAAAACTTCACGAACATTAAAAGAACGGTAAGGTATGACGCCACAGATATTAAAACTTTGTAGGCCACCAATATTCTGAAAACTTTCATAGCGAACAATAGACATGGTAAACCATCCGTAATGCAACTAAATTTATCATCTTTTGCAGGCCGGTGTGGCCGTGCGGTTCTAGGCGCTTCAGTCTGGAACCGCGTGACTGCTTCGATCGCAGGTTCGAATCCTGCCTGGGGCATGTATGTGTGTGACGTCCTTAGGTTAGTTAGGTTTAAGTAGTTCTAAGTTCTAGCGGACTGATGACCTCAGATGTTAAGTTCCATAGTGCTAAGAGCCATTTGAACCATATCATGTTCTACTAGGAAAATTTTAAGATACCACCTGCAAGGGAAATCAATGAGAGCAGGGGATACAATGCTTTTAATGTTGAGTATTCTCCTAGCTCCCAATACTGACTTCAGTACTATCAATGGCCTCGTGAGCTGTAGCGCGTCAATGCTAAACAGCTACGACGTATTTGTGTGAGGCTACTTGCGTGTTGTCCAAAGGCTCGGTGTTCCTGAAGCTGTAAAACTTGTTTGAGACTTGACTACATATTATCATAAATAAAAAAAATCCTGCTCCCCACTCCACTTAAAACAACTAAAGAAAATAAAAATTGCTCTGGTCAAAAGCCGAGAGGCGATTCTTGTTGTTGTAGCTCTGAGGAGAACTCAAGAGTGCTCTCTGTCTCACTCTCAGTCGCGGTCCATGATTTGCGCATGCAGTAGAATATCTTGCGATCTTGTGTAAAGAATCTGCAGCAATGGACGTTATCTCGCCACACAGTGAACTAGAACTGGGCGGATTTGGGCTAGCATGTTCCGCATTCCCAGCGGCAGCGACTATGCTCCCTCGGGAGAAGGGAGTCGCCCCTGCAACCAGGCGACTAGCGTCAGTTTTGGTGTTCTTGTAGTTTAGATAATAAAAACAAATGGTTTAGTACTGATTACGTAGCAAATAGGTGCATTAGTGTGCCTTTTAAGCGTACCGTTAAAGGTTTCATTTTTCTTTACTAAATATAGCAGAAAATGCGAAAAGATCGTACAGTCGTATTTTTTCTTTACGTTTTGCAGCAGCAAATCTATAGAATTTCGTTTTGTTGTTCTTTGCCCTCTCCAGCATTTTTTAACTGTAGAGTACCTCTTCATTATTTAACTCACATTTCCGGAATGTAGCGTTAAGTTCAAGTTGTTGTTTAAGAAACTTTGCACTGTTGTTTTTGTTTACACACAATCGTGTGTAAGCTAAATTTGTGGAGCCGTTTTTTCGTGTTTATCTGTAAATTAACTGACGTATTCTTAATAAACAGTTACGTTTATCATGAGTGAAAAGTGTTTAACTTCCCATAGAACTATTAGGTCGGGGCTTTGGTGAGACGAGTGCTGTACTTTTCTCCATGTGGGTGACTGTATTGGCGTGGGAAAAGGGGAAGTAAATGAGACTCATCAGTAGTTTCGTAAGATATGTAATAGAAATAGGAAGATACTAGAACAGGAGGGGAAATTTTCCGCCCTTCAGGCTGAGTTAGACAAGGTCAGGGGAGAGCTTGACACGTTAAGGAGGGAGAAGGGCAAAGAGAGGTGGTAAGTGGCAACAGGCAACAGGAAGAACAGGCCTAGAACTTTGTCTCACAGCTTCGTGGTAAATGTAGAAAATAGATTTGACCTATCGCTTCAGTTAGAAGCTGGTGAGCCTCACGCTGTTGCAGGTGTAGACAGGGCACAGCAAACTTTCAGAAGCAAATTGAAAAGTAAGGTTGTAGGGAAATAAGTAAAGAGAAAGTGTTGTTGTTAGGTATTTCCCATGGAAGAGGTGTTTGCCAACTTTTGCAGGATGAACTATGATCAGAATACCAGGTCACCAGTTTTTTTTAAACCTAGTGCTGGTCTGGAGTACGTGAAAGAGGATTTAGGATCACTTTGCAAAGATTTCACTAAGGAAGACACCGTGGTTATAGTGGGTGGGGCAGGTAATAGTATTGACAGAGATCCTGGGTACAGATACCTGACAAAGATTGCATCAGCATCGAAGAATACTAGTGTTGAGTTTGTACCTGTTCTTGGTCGCCATTACCGACCTCCTTTGAACTCTTCTGTCAAGAGAGTTAATTTGGATTTGGAATGGCTGCTTATGTCGGGTGCAAGGTCACACATTGGTGTGGTTCTTGTTGATTCTCTCATTAGATGGGATTATATTAGGCACGGCCATCACCTCAACAGGAAAGGGAATGGCAAACTGCCTGGAAAATAGCAGGAAAGTTAAAGAGGGGAGGCAATGTCTTGACTGATAAAATACCAGTGGTTATAGAGTTCAGAAAAGATCCACTTTTAGGGTATGGAGGGCAGAGAGAAGCCAAAGTTTAAGAGATGTTATGACTGATATAAACCTTCAATTTGAGGAAAAAAACCAAAAAACTTAATTCCAGCTTATTACATCAGCATAAACAGCTGTTGGTAAAGGATTTTCAACAGTCAGCAGATATTCCAACTCTACCCAGTTTTAACTCAGTCAACATGAAATATCAGCTATCTTTGTTGCATCAAAATATTCGACGACCGAGAAATAAAATTAATGAATTAAATATCTGCATAGATGAATTAGTCGTCAAACCCAGCTGACATACTCTGCCTCTCTAAACATCATGTGACCACTGGTACAGAACTTTTAAGTGTTACAGGGTTTAGGTTAGCATCTCAGTTTTGTAGGGCAGAAATGGAGAGAGGAGGAGTTGCCACATTCATCAGGAACTGTCATATTTAAGAACATAGACGTTCATAAATTTTGCCTAGAACAGCATATGGAAGCATGTATGAAAGTGTATATCGAGCAACTGCAGGCAACTTCAATCTGTTCATAAATCACCTTGAAGCTGTACTGGCCCATTTAACAACCTAAACAAAATAAACAGTGGTTATTGGTTACTTCAATGTAGATTTCCTTAAAGACTTTCCCAATAAGAACTTACTTGAGTTAGTAATACTATCACTGAACTTAGTTCCCACTGTAAAGTTCCCCACTAGGGTAGCCAATTGCTCACAGCCATAGATAATATCTTTATAGAAAAGTCCAATGAGCAAAGTTATATTACAAAACCAATAGTCAATAGCTTCTCAGACCATGAGATGCAGTTCCTTCTGTTAAATGTTAATACTGAACAGGATATAAAATCTGTTAAATCTGGGCTCAAGAGGGTAATCAATAAGCCAAAAATTATTATAGGAAACTCCTCAGAGACATTCACTGGACTGATGTTTACAGTGCTCATGACATGAATGAAAAATATAACACTTTCGCTAATAAAGTGCTTACCTTATTTGAACTATGTTTTTCCCCAAAACTAACCAAGGTTAGAGCAAAGTCTACATAGAAGCCATGGATTACTGAAGGAATAAGGGTATCTTGTAAAACAAAAAGAAAACTGTATCTGTCAATCCGAAACAGTTCTGATCTTGAGGCTATAGCACATTACTATAAGTACTACAAAATATTAAAAACTGTAATACGGACATCAATGAAAATATATTACAAGGTACAGTTATATCAGATGGTAAAATAAGGACAATATGGGATGTAGTGAAGGAGGAGACTGATAGAACCAGACACATGTGCAACTGATTTTCTATGCAGATTACTGCGCCAGCTGCACAGAGATCCTCCAACGAATAGCTAGCTAGACGCAGGACTGGGGCCTCATGTCCTGTTTCGTCATACAATCCAAATGTCGAAACAGAAAAGTAATTGATGTAAAATTGCTACTTCCGAGTATACAGTACATAAGGAATGGCTACCTAAATATCTTTCGATATCCAAATTATATGGGCTATAAAGTAAAATTTTGGTGTGCTTGGCAGAAATCAATTTTACTCTCTGATGTACTTTCATGTCTGAAAACCTTCTGGGTAACTAAAAATTAAAATGAAGGTCAGCGTTGGCCGTAATATTGATGTTTTATTGATAACAGAATCGATTTTCGATCACATGGTGATCATCTTCAGTGCTGTACAAATTAAACTCAGACACTGGTATCAAGTTATCAATAACCAAAACTGAGAAGCGGTCACAATAACCGAAGCCGCTGTTTCACCATTTATGGTTCACCATTAAACATCGGCTTCAGGTATTGTGATTTGTACAGCACTGAAGAAGATCACCATGTGATCGAAAATCGCTTCTGCTATCAATAAAACATCAGTATTACGGCCAACGCTGACATTCCTTTTAATTTAACATATATGGTCGTTGTGCACACAGCACTCCATCGAGTCGCCAATCTTCTGGGTAATGTTAGCTGTACGTGTGTATTGCCTCAAAGAAGCATAGTCCCATCCAGTTAAATGCATAGTAGAATTATTAAATTATAAAAAAATATTTAAAAAGTTTACCCTTTTAATATGATTCTGCGTAAGCAGAAAAAGACAGTTGGATTTGCTGGTTGTCTAAAACCTCGTAGATAGTTTTTTCGAATGACTCTAAAGTAACGAAAACACAATGTTCCTTCTTACTGGGTTTATAGACAACCTAGGATGAATTTCCAGTATTATTGAAACTTTTAATCCTAAATTGTAACAATATTCGAAAACAATTTTACACTGCATCCGTACATGTAATACAGGCACCTAGTACCGGTGTGTGTGTGTGTGCGCGCGCGCGCGCGCGCACACGTGCGAGCGAGTGGGTGCGTTGGGCTGAACATTGGTTCAAACGAAACATGAAGCACTGCTGCGAAAAGGGAGGATACGAGGCAGCAAAGGCACAGTGAATTATAAAAAAGAATATCGTATTTATTCGGTTATTCCAGCGTGTTGGTATTGTGACCTGCACTGTTTATTCTGATCAGAAATCAACTCGAGAGGGCGTTCCGACGACGACTGTGGTAAGAGAAACGGCACCAGCTGCAAGTAACAGAACCAAATGAAATTTCAATTACTTGTAACTGAAAGCTAGAAATTTAACAATAACCAAATTTATATCACAATATAGTCCCATTTCAACTCAATACACTCCATCAAATCGTTTTTGTAACTTATTTTAGCTGTTGTATAACACAGTTTCTCGAGCGCTGGCAATAGGAAGTTGTTTTGAGAAGCTTTTTCCAGCGAATATGCTCGCTACTTCACTCTCTTATGGTGAAGAAGCAGTCACCGCTAAGGAAATATAGAGACTGCAGTAAAGAAACTGTGCAATACGTGCTGTGAAATTTACACTCAAGTGAGTGGCTTGGTACAGTGATCTGGTGGTAAACCTTCTCTATCCACACAAAGCAGATTAATATTATTACAATTTCATATACACTTATCGTATGAACGATAATAATATGGACATGCTTTTGCTTTTGGACATCAGATAACTGACAAATCTTGCACATTATAAAACGTAAAATCATGCAGCTCTGACTTCTACTCCTTCATGGTGAGGCTTGACTATTTTTTGGAGCAAGATCATAGCTTTAGCCACTATTAATTCCTCTCTGGTTGCAAACTTGGCATAGAGTACTAATATTCCTCAACACGGGTGTCTGTATTTTTATTTTTTTTTCATTCAGTCGACTGAGAACAAACGGGGGAGAGCATCAGTTTTGTCGAGTCACTCTTCAATTACGAACTCCTCACTACCGCAAGCAATCACAGTGTTTTACTCAAGTGACCACCAGGAAATCCGTTCAGGCAGTGTCATGTGCCGGACATGTATCGAAGTTTTCATATATTTTCTCAGTTGTTTACGTCGCAAGATGCACTTATCACTTCAGCATTTTGCAACCGTTTTTACAGTAGCAGTATCATTGGGTACGCGATAAACCAGCAGCAACAACAGAACGACTGTTCTAAGAATTCGGTGCTATGGTGATTACTTTGGCCTTCGAGCGTTGCATTTCTGGGAACCAAGGATATACCATTTATCGTTCCCCCCTCTGGTTATTTACGTTTTATTTCTTCTGTATCGTTAGCATGTATACATTTCGTCTTCAGAACCTAATTACCGGCTGATGCTTCCGATTTGAGGGGTAGGGAGAGGGGGTTGAGCAGGGAAGACATAGACGACTATTATAGAAGTGAACCTTAGGATTTTCCTCGATTTGCTCCGTAATGTTAATTGCCAGGCTACTAAAATGATATAGTGCTGCACCATTTCGCGGTGTAGACCAAACACTGTCTGCCTTCAAGAAAGTTTGTATGTACGATATATTTAGTCACACTACTGATCGATCATTTTCTAGTAGCAACTAAATTTTGTACTCAATTAGCTCGATCCCTTCACACAATGAAGTTCTCTGATTTAATGGATATTAATTCAATACGCTAAATCTGCTTGCTGCTGGACGCTGTGAAGCACTTAAATGATGACCTAAGATTTTTGACAGTATTACAAGAAAGGATTGGTTGCATAATGAACTGATTGGAATCGAAATAAATATTTCTACTAAAATTATTTGCTTGTTTTGAGGCCAGTTTTATACGCTTAAATTATCGGTAAATTATTTTTGAAAAATTAGTTTTACAAATTAAACCGGTTTGACACATAGAAGCGTGATATTACTTTAAATGCATGTTTATTCTTGAAAACTATGAACGCGTCGAACAATAAATGCATACAAATTTAATGAAGTTCTCTGTTCCAAGACGGGACTATAGTTATAGGGATTGTTCCCTGCAGGTATGAAAGGTGATTTTTGTTATGTAAATAAAAGTAATTGTTGGCTTTAACGCTTGTCGCAAAAAAATTATCTTCATTGTATGGAATAGGTGTAATAGAATACCTTTGATTAACGTGTTTACACATTTGTAACATATATACGTTCAGAATGTTAATATGCGTTACGAATCGGTCTACTATGTAAAACCGGAGTTTTAAAATTAAATTGTGCTTTGTTCAATGAAGTACAGCTGACAACAGAAACTGTAAGTAAATTTTGTACATATGTTTAAATTAGTGACAACTATTTTCTTATCAGACTATACCGTATTTCTGTAATGTGACGTGAGTGGAGTGTTGTGTTCAGTTATGATACTGATGATATGCAACTGAAGATAGCCATCCAACGCTAGGAATGGATCTTGTTTCACGGCGATAACCACGATTGACGACGAATGGGTTTCGTTCCTTATTTTGTGAGTGGCATTCAGTCACGGTTCCAAAAGTGACAATAGATATTGCAAAAAACTATTTTGCAAAAGTAAAATTATAGCGTCATGTAGTTTCAAATGCCTAAAGCAGCACACCTTACAGCTGCCTGAGGAGTTTCACCTGTATCAGTGCTTTTTATCAATATAAGACAGACTGAATGTTCTCAATGAACAACCAGCATTCTCAAACATTTAGAAAAGGTGATGTACAATCGGCTTTATAACCATCTTATCTCAAGTAACATACTGTCAAGGTCACAATTCGGATTTCTGAAGGGTTCTGGTATTGAGAAGGTTATCTACACTTACAGTGAAAAAGTGCTTAATTCATTAGATAAAAAATTGCAGGCAACTGGTATATTTTGTAATCTGTCAAAGGCATTTAACTGAGTAAATCACAATATCCTTTAAAGTAAATTAGAATATTATAGTGTAAAAGGAAATGCTGCAAAATGGTTCAAATCTTATATCTCTGGCAGGAGACAAAGGGTGTTATCAGGAAAGAGACATGTATCAAGCTATCAGGCATCATCCAACTGGGAACTAATTACATGTGGGGCCCCAAAAGGGTTCAATTTTAGTGCCCATACTTTTTCTTGTTTATATGAATGACCTTTCATCAGTAACATTACCAGATGCCAAGTCGTTGTGTAATAGAAAGTTCCACTTTAGTTTCCTTTTTAGAAATAACGTATATTTATTGCGAGCCATATAAATTTATTAACAACTACATCAAATATTTTGAGGAGGTGGGGGTGGCTTACATAAGCTAGTGCCACTTTGAAACGTACCCTTAGAAAAGTTGATGAATTACTGTGCTGTTAAACCTCTTGCGTTATTTGATTTTCAAACAGTTGAGCATAATTGAACGTACTCAGACATTTCTCTCTTTACTTATTCTGATGTTCACTAAACTGACACACAATATTTCTAGCGCAACGCAATCTTTCAATAATCCCTACAAAAAAATGGCCCTGACTAACAATAAACTGTATTTTTCATGAATCACTTACCTCACAAAAGTCTTGGTTTCTCGAACTACTGCAATACAGCGAGCGCCAATACTGCCAGCTAAATAGAAGTTTCTAACTACTGAAGTCACTAACTACTGATAGGCATAATTAGCAAATGAAAGATTTTGATAGAGAACAAACAATGTATTTACCTTAATAATATTCAAAAGTCATCGTATAAATATATTCGTTCATGATATCCAGTATTACAAATTTACTCTTTCTGAAGGACACACGTCCACTCTCAAAATTCTGCCATCTCTCTCCCCACATCCACCACTGCTGGCGGCTCACCTCCAACTGAGCAACGCTACGTGCTGTTCACATCCAACTGCCCAACACTACAATAGTGAAAATTCCAATAATGGAAACCAGCCACGCACTTCACAGAGCACAGTCAGTGATTTTCATATAGAGCGCTACGAGGCATTACCAACATAAAAACCTAAACAGCCTACTTACAACTTTATCTAGTCAATGAGATATTCTCGTCTTAATTTGATCCTTTTCTACGAAAATCGTTTCAAAACAACAGATGTCTCAGTCTAACCACGAAATTAAGTTATCTCGATTCTTATAACGTTTCATTTAAAAGGAGGTATTTTCACTATAGTTATTTTAATAAAACATCGATAAATATACATACGTAATGCACATAAATGTAACAATACCGCACAGATGCTGAATAGGTCGCTTAGTAAACCATCAATGAATAGAATATTATGCTTTTTAAGCTAACACGTCGTCAAATAACAAATAAACGTAGCTGTAAAACGAAATCCATCTTGTGTTACATAAGTAACTGCTAGGTGCAGACAATTACGTATGTAGCAAACCAATTTATTCACCTGTGCAACTTAATGTATTTGATATGTTATGATGGGTTATGCAGAAACACGTATATACTGAAGTCATTCATTCACCAGCTTATGAGAGTTTCCAAAGTGACCAATTCGTCATTTGTGCGGTACTAACCCAATCATGTAATGTGGTTGCCTGCTTCCTGTACCTTGTCGCATCTCCAAAGCTCGTAATACTTTACCTTGACAAGATCCTACTTTAATTTCGAAACTCTGACTCAAAGAAACGCTTTGATGTAAATAACAATAATTTTTTGTTTGAATTTCTTGTAAATAAATTGGGTTTAATGGCTTTAGCCTGCACCATGCGATGAACTCACGCAAAACATACAAATATTGAAAGAAAGTTAGTGATAGAAAATTTGTTTGGTTTGCATGCACACATATACAATGAAGACAGCGCCTTCATGGTTACCGAGAGACCAATAAAATCAGAGGATATAACGTTTTTGCACTCCATTACCAGTCGTCTTAGATACATATACCCGAGGCAATAGAGAATCTGTACATCGCTGGACGAGTTTCTAAACATTGGTAGCTAACAAGGCCATCCCGCAATTTGGCTGCAGATAACCGAGGTTTACGAGGTCTTCAGTGTCGTCTGGGGAAATCAAAGGAAAGGTGATCCGCGTCCGCCTGTTATCCACAAGAACACAAAGGTATCTCCTAGATATGTGGCATTGGAAGTTTACGGAAACAGCCGTGCTTAAATTGTAGTCTAGATAACAGAATCCATATTCCGATCCGGTAAGATCAGTTTATCATAAACATAATATTAATCTGAACATAGAATGCAGGTTGTAAGGGACTCAGAATGTCATTTCGATGTATTAAATTATCCATATAATTGTCCACCAGCATAACTTAAAAGTTTATGAATCTTAATTTTAACCAGATGGTACAGTATGATTGTGACATATAACTCAGATCACGCCACAGCTGTGATGTCATGAGCTATCATTTCAAAAAACTGAGCTCTCAGCTGGTGATAAATCTTTGCATGGTATCGACCATTGTATCAAGCAGACACTATGTTACCCACATATGTTGACATTTTCAAAATGACGCTGTGTTGTTTTTGCCTAAGGTGAAAGTGCCAAAAGTGATGCACTTACATATTTTAGTATTTATCACTTTTGTTGTTGTTTCTGTATGGATGCCAAATAAACAAACATTCGACAAAACTTTTTTGTATCTTCTCCAACCCCAACTGCTCAACTGTCGTTTTAAATGTTGAATTAAAGGCATGGGCATGAAACCCTGAAGCAAAACTCAATCATCCATTTTAACTTTATTCACAGGTTTTCTGGATCTGGAGCACTACACTATTAGGATGGCCATTAAAAAAAGTAGATTTCAGCCTGTTTAAAATATTTCGACGCGTTTCTACTAACAAGGAGTTTCACAAGTGATCTCCTGCTTACCTAGCGGGAAATATAAAAGGAAATATAAATGAGAGAAGCGTTCTGTGACCTTGAATGGCAAGTTTTGTTAACCTATCCGACTAAAAGTCCTAATAGGTTTTTGTCTTACGTAGAATCAGTGAATGTGTGGAAATCCTCTATCCAGTCAGTCAGAGAGCACATAGGCACCAAAACGGAAGATATCAAAGAGAAGGTCAAAATACTAAATTCGGTCATTCGAAGTTGTTTCACCACGGAAAATCGTAATACGATCCCTCCTTTCAATCATTCTACGAACAGCGAAATGGCAGATATTGGGATAACAGATCGTGAAACAGAAAAGCAACTACAATCATTTAATAGTAGAAAAGCATCGGGACAACATGATATACCTGTAAGGTTCGATAAAGATAATGCGAAGTAAGAAGGATCGTAGAAGAGACGCACGTAAGCGTAGGCCTATATCGTTGACATCAATACGTTGTAGCACTATGGAACAGGTTTTAATTCATGACGTTCTTTGTGAATACAAATATCGTATGTGAAAATCGACATGGATTTCACAGACCCCTAGGAAGTGTGAAAGGACCGTCAATGTTTACAATTTATGTAAATAATCTAGTACAATTCGTCGGAAGAAATTTAAGATTGTTCGCAGTTGTCTTTAAAAACAATAGGAACGCCAGACGACAGTACAGATTTGTAAAATGACATGCAGAAGACAGATGAATGTTGCAGCCCCTGGAGCTATTGATAACAGATTGCTGAAAACAGTAGATATCGAAAAAAATCTAGGTGTAACCATCCAGAGCGACCATAAGTGGAAACATGACATATAACAAACAGTAGGAAAATCGATGACAGTTTAAGATTCTTAGGAAAACGTGGTTCACAAGGCACCTGTGCGAACGATTTATGAGTATTGTTCGTCAGCCTGAGGCGTTTACCACGTAGGACTGGTAGAAGAGGTACAGAATATCCAACGAAGAGCGGCGCGCTTCGTCACGGGATCGCTAAGTAGGCTTGACAGTGTTACAGAGAGGTTCATCTCACTCTGGTGGCTGACGGTACTAGAGAGGTGTAGTACATCACCTGCAGGTTTACTATTTAAATGTCAAGAGAAAACTTTTCGGGAAGAGTCAGACTGTCATATTACTTCATCCCATATACATCTCGGAATTGACCACGACGAAAATATTCGAAGAATTCGAGTTGCTACTGAGGCCTACTTACAATCATTCTTCAGACGCGCCATTTGCAAGGGAGTACGGAACAGGGAATCAGTTAGCGGTATGAGAAGTACCCTCTGACACACACCGTTCGGTGGCTTTCGGTGTATTGGTGTAGGTATATGGCGGGGATCTTAATAAATTAAGGGGTGAAAATCGCTCAAGGGAAATTTGCATTCACCCCAAGTCGAACGCAGATCACAGATTCCCGCCCCCCTTATTGGAAAAATTGTTGCCAGAGAGCAGTGAATAATCTCATTGTTTGCGTTGAATGGAATATTAATTTGGTGTACGCTTTTCTAATCCATTTGGCAGCGGCGCGGAATATTCCGAAATCTCGGCCATTCTTCTTGCGCTTCTCATTAGCCAGAGCCGGAGGCTAGCGTCTCCCTATATAATGAGACACCTGCGAGACGGCATTCTGGAATGATCGTTTTATTCCGCCAAATCACAATATCTTTCCCACAGCGGAATGCAATTAAAACAGAGTGGGTTTGCGGGGAACGTCGCTTTTGTAGAAAGAGCGAGGAAAAAAAAGGGGTAGAGGAGGAGGGGCGGGAAGAAACCCTGCTGTCCCATTTACTCGGAAATGCGGCCTTGGAACTCGCTTGCGGAAAAACTATTAACATAAATATTCTTCATTCCCAGCGTAAACGGGTCCCACCACAGCCCTTGAATTTCCTCGCGAGCCACATTAAAGCAGGAGCCTTGAGCGCCAATAGAGTACTTCACGTGTGTGTTCAAACAGTCCAGCCATCGCTGTTTTCTAATTACTACTGTTAAACAAACTGCACTCAGTTTAGGTTCCATTTGTTTATCAGGTAAATCATCTTCGAAATACTATCAAAGACTTTTTGACTTTTTAATTGGCCATCGGTGTGCTGACTCTGCAGATCCCATCGAATCACAGATGTGGTTCACCTGGTGAATGAAACAGATTTCGGTATGTTTAAAGACAGGACAGTAAAAGCGAAAAGTGAAAGAATTTTATACAGGGTTTTACGAAATTATTGTTGTAAACTTCTAGGACATGTAGACGGGAGAAGGTACATTATATTTCGAATAGGAACGGTGTCCGAAGACGTACCGTTTCCTTTTTACGATGGTTTCAGTTGAGAAGTATAATGCGTCCACACTGCTTCCAATCAAGCTACTGGTCCTGCATACTTGATCTCACTACAAAACATATTGGACTTGTTCTTGGAATTGTGCCTCTGAATCTCTGTCAGAAAATCTGGTTTCAGAATGACAGTGTACCACCTCATGTCCAAAGTGAGATTCGGAGACATCTCAACAGACGATATTGTGAAAGACGGAGAGGCCGATGTGGTCCAACTGGGTGGCCGCCGCGATCGCCGGATTTAACTCCTGTATACCTTTCTGTCCGATCGTATGCAAAGGCTAATTTACGAGACTCCTGCAGAGACAGAAAAATATCTGCTGATTCGAGTTCTGGCCGGTATAAACTGAAGAGATGCCAAGTGGGATGGAGTGTGTCTACCAAGTTATGATTCGTAGGTACTATATATGTAACAACGTTGGTGGTTGACACATTTAGCCACTACTGCAAGACATCAGTACTTTCTGCACATACGGTATGCTGTTTTCTTTGGTTTGGAATAGTGTAAACACATAATGATTAACACAAACATATGTGCTTAAGTGATGAATGGGTGTTTAGTCAGTTCCCCGTCGAACTGTTATATAATATTGTATTGTATGAGGCCTAATTCAGTTCCTCAAGCAGAAGTGGCTGAGTTAAACATCTGAACTGAAACCGACGTTTGAACGGAACCACACGTTTCCGCTCTACAAGTACTGGAAGTCTGTAACGGTGGTTTCAGAACACCTGTATATCTACGAACAAAAATTAAAACAGGATACAATTTGACGAATAGGTCGGCTTTCACTGGACTTTGTCGTCTCGACTTTTGCTTTTCATTTAGTAGGAATCATGACATAAACCGGTTATTATTCTATACTGATAACTCTGTAACTGATTGCTTATCAAATAGATTCAGTAAGAACTTTCATTCACTGCAATAAGTATTTTTCAGTACTAATGTTGTGTAGACGTACACACGTGATATCATTTACAAACTACAACATAAAATTCTAAAACCATTTTGACTACAAGAAAGCCAGCATGCTTTCATCATCGAATATAAATTTCACCTTAAATCTGTTTTAATTTGAACTGATTGCAATAGTAGGGGAATTCTATAATAGCAAAGACAGATATTACAGCCTTTAATTACAATAATGACTGGATTGAAAATGTTCCATACATTTCATTAGATTTGTCTTCTTCTGGCTATTTATTTCAGTTGTGACACTCTCGGAATGTATAGTGAAAGGATAGGTACCTACTGATTGTTAACGACTGCGTGACAAAACAAGCACTGTATCATTTGAGAGCTACAGAGGTGGGTAAGTGTGCCGGGACTTTCCCCAGGCCGGCCAGTGTGGCCGAGCAGTTCTAGGCACTACAGTCTGCAACCTTGCGACAGCTACGGTCCGGGACTTACCCCAGGCCGGCCAGTGTGGCCGAGCAGTTCTAGGCACTACAGTCTGGAACCTTGCGACAGCTACGGTCGCAGGTTCAAATCCTGCCTCGGGCATGGATGTGTGTGATGTCCTTAGGTTAGTTAGGTTTAAGTACTTCTAAGTTCTAGGGGACTGATGACCTCAGAAGTTAAGTCCCATAGTGTTCAGAGCCATTTGAACCGTTTAGAACTTATCCCAGTTCACTGCTACTAACACCACGTCATTATAACGCGCCTGGGCGTAGTATATAAAATATTGCGCCATAAAGTAAGGAAGAAATTAAAAATTAAAGTAGCTTTCCAAACCTTGTCACCATATGCTGCAGTATATTAATGTTTAAATTGTTAAACATTAGACTGATCAGACGAACATGTTTCCCTAAATACATCGTTTTAAGTAATGAAGTGGCGCTAAATAATGAAGGAAAAAGACAAAAATACATCTGAACGTGCAAATGTGTGTCAAAATCAACTGTTACAGGTCTCAACTTGATCCGAACCATACTTTGGTTAAAATCGGCGTTATTCTACGAAAAATTGAAGGTGTTAGATATTAAACTCAGGAATATGAAAATTCGTATGAAGCTTCACTCTGGTATAAAAAAGTTATGTACGTGACCCCATCAAGCTACGTCTGATAGTTTTCAAGTAACTGACTAAAAAGATAAATGTGGACCAAAAACGTCCTTGTTTATAATAGATTAAGTATCATCTGTATTAATGATAGATAATTCTAATTACAGCACTTGATTACATCCATTAAATTCTACAGCTATACCAAATTTCAAGACTTTGATGTAAATACCAATGAATACAAGATCCCTTATAGATGTAGTTCAGAGATCATGTTCTACTGTTGGTTCCGTTGTAAAAATTCTAGACAGCATAGTTTAAATGAAGTATACCTAAAACTTTTGCGATGATTAAAGCCAACAGAACTCCATTCGCATAAAAGTTACGAAGCTGATTGATGCCCAAATAACTAAATAATATGTGTTTGAGAAAGCGGCAATTTGGATGCTGCTACCTGGGCATACAGCAGATGACTGCAGATGTTCCCTTCGGCCGTCCGCTGCTATAAATTATGTGTCCCTTTGGAAGTCAGATCGGGAAGCTGGAGAGATCTGAGGAGTTCGAATAAGAGTCTCTGACTGTTCTTTCCACTAGTGCGCCAGTCTGTCGTCTTCTACAGTTGCCCCCCCCCCTTTCCCACCCCCTACACCTCCCCAGCGCAGAAGACAGCTCGTCGGTCGTGGAATCTTCTTCAGCGGAGGCTATTACGCTGCCAGTTCGAGCCTATGATTGTACTTTTTGCGGGACGCCACTTTCCCAGGTTAGTCTCTGTATCTACAGAGGTCAAGATTCGTAGTACTGATGATGGTAGATGACACTTCTCTTTAATGTATCCTGTTTGGTTATTATTCAAATAATCACACATATACACTGCCTTTTACAGCACTAGATGTAGCTTTCTTACTTATATGGTAAATTTTCCATCCAACTTCCCAAATATGGTGCACATGTCCGGCTTACCGGTACGCGCTAGACAGAGTGAACATTACATATTCACATCTAAGTAACATACGATACTGACATACGTGTTCGACCCTCCAGAATTCCCGAAGCAGAGATACGTGTCAGGCCATCCACTACACCCGAAACAGTCTGAGTAGCGGTCCAAAGCGACCCGAAGGTGACAGAAGCACTTCGGTAGCAATATCGTTACTCTTATGTTTCTCAAAACTAGTGAAATTTAATAAAAAAGAAAAACATGGACTCATAGTGTAACCATGAGAGACCGTCCTACTAAAACTGGGTTCAACAGAAAGAAAATTATATAAATAATTAATAAGAGAAGTTTCGCATTTTGGCGCCTAGCACCGGAACTTGCCGACCAATGAGAAGCAAGTTCAGTACAATTGGCGGACTCTCCCACACGACTGGTACATACTGTGTACCATCTGTCTCTTGTACCTCACTCCACTTCTGTACCATATGCTACTTCACGAGTATCAAGCTGCATCAAGGCGAGCTTCTAGGAAAATAAAATACTGGCGGCCACAGCCAGGAATATCACACTGCGCCTACTACAGTCGCAGGTTCGAATCCTGCCTCTGGCATGGATGTGTGTGATGTCCTTAGGTTAGTTAGGTTTAAGTAGTTCTAAGTTCTAGGGGACTGATGACCACAGATGTTAAGTGCTCAGGGCCATTTGAACCATTTTTTGAACCACCACACTGCGCCCGGATATAAATATGTCATGAGAGGCAATGAGACACAACTCGCGCTCAACCATTAATCGGTCAGTGTCAA
Source organism: Schistocerca serialis cubense (assembly GCF_023864345.2). Classification (NCBI taxonomy): domain Eukaryota; kingdom Metazoa; phylum Arthropoda; class Insecta; order Orthoptera; family Acrididae; genus Schistocerca; species Schistocerca serialis. The sequence continues at coordinate 232,392,161 of NC_064644.1, forward strand.
TCAAACAAGCCTTAAGAGATGCCTCGGGTGATTTCACAACCAGGCTGCAATTAAACGCATGTTTTCAGTTCAAATAAGAAGTGAACTCGTGAGGACTCTACACCGCCCTGGATCGCTTAGATTTCGCGGAAGTAACTGTTTCTGTTTGCCACCCGTACCGTAATGTTAACAAATGCGCATGGCATGTCGTGAGATTGGTTTCCATTTCCGTAGCGAGCAATTAACTTTGGTTATTAAGTCAGGGCGAAAGACCATTTTAATGGGGACGTACCGTAAAGGTCGCCTCTGAACTGCTCATAGTGCTGTTTATGATAGAGACACAACTATTATTATTGTCAGGAATAATACTATATTCGTGCGTTTGAACCTCATCTAAATACATTACTTACTTGGATCCAAAAACTTTCATTTGTAATCAGAGTTCCTGATCCTGAGTAAATAGAGAGTAGAAACATTTCTTTCAGTGGGAAAAAGAAGAATGTGGACTTGCAGACAGGAAACTATGCTCAGTATATTCCCCGTCTCTTTCTGGCTGACCACAAAAATAGTTTTCTGTCTTGTAAAAAAGCTGGTGAACAAGATATAATTCAGTTCTTACAATGTTATCTTACTGCTAACCCGCCGTCCTGCATCTGGCGTCAATGACGTTGTCTCGTGAAGATTGTTCTTCCACGAAAAACTCAATAATGTTCCAAAAAAGTTACTAAGACGCTGTCTTTTCTATTACACAGCCACAAAATACTGGCTGGAACTTACTTTGGGATGCCTTGCCTGTGATGCGAAGTCGTACTTATAATGAGGCTCGTTATTGGCAACAGGCTCTTCTTGATTAGCGAGCAGCGTGAATTAATTTGGTCTACACAGCATTCTTCATGACTTGCAAACCCTTCCTGCGACCATGTACTGTCCCCACAAACTTGATTGCTTACTTATAATTTGCCTGGTCAATTATTACAGTAACATTTTCGACGCAAGACAAAGTCTCATTTGCACACCAACTCATACGTCTGTTCCACACCACAGATACTTCGCAATTACTTCTCTGTCTTCACCCCTATGACTGCACACACTCGGGTCAACGATGTTGTTACACGAAAGAAATCCTTTTTGCTTTGTACAATAAAAACTTTTCTGACATTGTCAGCAAGTTCACTGCAGTGATTTGACTTAAATAATTCTTACTAATCCTTCCACATACATTACATGTTCATAAACACTAATTTCTGACAAAATTCCTTAACAATACATTTACAATGGAAAACTGCTTAAGAACTTGAGATATAAAGTAGTGAAAGAATATGTGGGACACTGGGCTGCAGTTTTACATAGTCCTTACTCTTCAAAAGCCCACAACCATGTGTTCTGCTTCTAGCTGCTATGGAACCCTGCTCCATTTTGCCAGAGCGTTAACTCGCTGGCCAGTGTTGGAAAAGATTCTAAGCGTCAACCAGTGAAACTCGAGAGAAGTTGATAAACGATCTCCTAATCGTGTATGTTTTCCATTTGTTGAACCAGTAGGACTCTTACTTGTCGAGCAAGGCAGAAACTCTCTCTGCACAAACTTGAAAATAGTCAATCCAATTCTCTGCATGTAGACACAGCCAGAAAGTACGGGCGAATCTGCAAAGATTTTAGTGTTTCTTCGACAAAAAAACCGGCATTCCTCGTCCAGCCTGGAGAGAGAGCTGGGGAATGTGGACGGCCGTGAATGCCGGTCTGTTAACCTGAGGCATCGCATCCGCCCAGGACTCAATCATTTCTATGATGAAAAATTCCTTTTAAAAGGATTCCTGTCTTGCGCAGCCAGCTTTTAATCTTTCTTTCAACCTAATTACATAGGGAAGGAACAAAAACAGACAGTGAAATGAAAACATCCGCTTGCGAAGCTAATCCAAATCTGCATTTACAGAGCAGTGTAACAGAAAGACTACTAGATCAAAGGAATTTGCATGACATCCCCTGAGATAAATTAGTGGACAGTTTCAGAGACAAAAGGGCACGTTACCTAACCAAGAAAGGCATATTTGCCCTTTATTTACACAGACACGGGGGACACTGTGTAGAGAATATGATCTCTATATCAGCGCACATGGGGTAAGCGAAACTAACACGTGGAATATTCTCCGCGACAGCTGTCACTATTCGTTTCACGTCCAATACGAGTAAGTAATATTGCCAACGGAATTTCCTCCACGGTGACGGTTTTGTCGCACAGGTCACCATGATGCTAGGATTTCTATAATTCTTCATATTTAAAAATGAGGCTATCTTTACGAGGGGCAGTACCATCAGTCTTCATAACACGCACCTGTGGGCAACAAGGATCGCCACAGAATGGTGACAGCGAACCTCAGCACCAGTTCAGCTTCAAAGTGTGGATGGTAACTGTTAGCATCCATTTCGTGGGACCAGATGTCCATCCACAACCCCTCGCAGACGAAGTGTTTGGCACTTCCTGTTGGTGACCTTACCACCCCTCGTGGAAGACGTGCCTTCGCTGCTACGAGGGGTAATGTGGCTATTCCATGACGGTACGCCAGCTCAATTTCACATTTCCGTTCGAAGACATCTCGGTAAAATCTACCGCTGCCAGCGGATTGAATGCGGTGGTCCAGCCACATGGTTTGCCCGGTTCCAGGAAGTCAGTCTTTGACATCAGAACCGGCCACGGCGTGACAAACTTTACACCAGCAGGATGTGCGGACTGCGAGTGGGCTACGCTTGGCCTCTCTCGGCTTTGCCCGGTCTTTCTCAGAAGTACCAGACAGAGAGCGACATTTCATGCAGTATTGCAGTGTGACATTTCTCCGTCTGAATAACTCTCTTCAGTTCAGACGATGCGTAGTGTCAACGCTGTTTAATCTTCGTTGTTCGTGCTGTGCAGGACGTCCAGATTCAGTGGCTGTTTGCACAAAAAGAGGCAGTCTAGCGATCTGTCGTCACATGCCTTTAAAAGTGGATGGGAACGACAAAGGAGAGGGATCAGATCCCTCAATATATATTGTGCAGGCACCTAAGGGACTGGTAGAGCAAATTTGCTATGAAACGGCATTCCAATACCATGCGGAAAGAATCAAACATTTAGTTGAAAACGCAAAATCAAAAATTTACGATTGACATAAGGGATTCATTGTTCTGTACATCAACAAGTACTTAGTGCTAAATTTGCGAGTGCAGCACTTGAAGAAACTGGTGGTGCAAATAGTAAAATTTCTCAATCGTACGCTTTATTCCACTGTCAGTTGCAACAGTTTCCGATGGAACTGAACGAGGACTATGGATCTTGACGTATTAGAGCAAAGTACGTTGATTAAGTCAAGATATATGCCTGGAACGAGTTTTTCCTTTTAAAACCCTGCTTTGTTGAATTTATGACGGAAAAGTTCAGGAATGAAAATTAGAAAATCAGGAACGGACTGCGGACATTGCATCTTGGTGTACGTGACTCCTCAATGTCCAAGTAAGGCATTGCAAGGTGAGAAACAACTTCTTCCGGTTTGATGAAGATGTACTTAAAAATAGCGTCGTAGAAAGGACACATTCTGACAAGCAATACAGCTTCCTAAGGTCACTGGAACGGCTGAAAGCAAGGGGAAACTACAGCCATAATTTTTCCCGAGGGTATGCAGCTTTACTGTATGAGTAAATGGTGATGGCGTCCTCCGGAGGTAAAGTAGTCCCCCTTCGGGTCTTCGAGGGGGGGGGGGGGAGGGCTACTCAAGAGGACGTCGTTATCAAGAGAAAGAAAACTGGCGTTCTACGGATCGGAGCGTGGAATGTCAGATCCCTTAATCGGGCAGGTAGGTTGGAAAATTTAAAAAGGGAAATGGATAGGTTAAAGTTAGGTATAGTGGGAATTAGTGATGTTCGGTGGCAGGAGGAACAAGACTTTTGGTCAGGCGAATACGGGATCATAAATACAAAATCAAATAGGGGTAATGCAGGAGTAGCTTTAATAATGAATAGGAAAATAGGAGTGCGGGTAAGCTACTACAAACAGCGCAGTGAACGCATTGTTGTGGCCAAGATAGACACGAAGCCCACGCCTACTACAGTAGTACAAGTTTATATGTCAACTAGCTCTGCAGATGATGAAGAAATAGAGGAAATGTATGAAGAGATAAAAGAAATTATTCAGGTAGTGAAGGAAGACGAAAATTTAATAGTCATGGGTGACTGGAATTCGACAGTAGAAGAAGGAAGAGATGGGAACGTAGTAGGTGAATATGGATTGGGGCTAAGAAATGAAAGAGGAATCCGCCTGGTAGAATTTTGCACAGAGCTTAACTTAATCATAGCTAACACTTGGTTCCAGAATCATGAAGGAAGGTTGTATACATGGAAGAAACCTGGAGATTCTAAAAGGTTTCACATAGACTATATAATGGTAAGACAGAGATTTAGGAACCAGATTTTAAATTGTAAGACATTTCCTGGGACAGATGTGGACTCTGACCACAATCTATTGGTTATGAACTGTAGATTAAAACTGAAGAAACTGCAAAAAGGTGGGAATTTAAGGAGATGGGACCTGGATAAAGTGACTAAACCAGAGGTTGTACAGACTTTCAGGGAGAGCATAAGGGAACAATTGAGAGGAATGGGGGAAAGAAATACAGTAGAAGAAGGATGGGTAGCTTTGAGGAATGAAATAGTGAAGGCAGCAGAGGATCAAGTAGGTATAAAGACGAGGGCTAGTAGGAATCCTTGGGTAAGAGAAGAGATACTGAATTTACTTGATGAAAGGAGAAAATATAAAAATGCAGTAAGTGAAGCAGGCAAAAAGGAATACAAACGTCTCAAAAATGAGATCGACAGGAAGTGCAAAATGACTAAGCAGGGATAGCTAGGGGACAAATGTAAGGATTTAGAGGCTTATCTCAAGAGGGGTAAGATAGATACTGCCTACAGGAAAATTAAAGAGACCTTTGGAGAAAAGAGAGCAACTTGCATGAATATCAAGAGCTCAGATGGAAACCCAGTTCTAAGCAAAGAAGGGAAAGCAGAAAGGTAGAAGGAGTATATAGAGGGTCTATACAGGGGCGATGTTCTTGAAGACAATATTATGGAAATGGAAGAGGAGGTAGATGAAGATGAAATGGGAGATATGATACTGCGTGAAGAGTTTGACAGAGCACTGAAAGACCCAAGTCGAAACAAGGCCCCGGGTGTAGACAACATTCCATTAGAACTACTGACAGCCTTGGGGGAGCCAGGCCTAACAAAACTCTACCATCTGGTGAGTAAGATGTATGAGACAGGCGAAATTCCCTCAGACTTCAAGAAGAATGTAGTAATTCCAATCCCAAAGAATGCAGGTGTTGACAGATGTGAAAAATACCGAACTGTCAGTTTAATAAGTCACAGCTGCAAAATACTAACACGAATTCTTTACAGACGAATCGAAAAACTGGTAGAAGCTGGCCTCGGGGAAGATCAGTTTGGGTTCCGTAGAAATGTTGGAACACGTGAGGCAATACTGACCCTACGACTTATGTTAGAAGCTAGATTAAGGAAAGGCAAACCTACATTTCTAGTATTTGTAGACTTAGAGAAAGCATTTGATAATGTTGACTGGAATACTCTCTTTCAAATTCTGAAGGTGGCAGGGGTAAAATACAGGGAGCGAAAGGCTATTTACAATTTGTACAGAAACCAGATGGCAGTTATAAGAATCGAGGGGCATGAAAGGGAAGCAGTGGTTGGGAAGGGAGTGAGACAGGGTTGTAGTCTCTCCCCGATGCTATTCAATCTGTAAAGGAAACAAAAGAAAAGTTCGGAGTAGGTATTAAAATCCATGGAGAAGAAATAAAAACTTTGAGGTTCGCATATGACATTGTAATTCTGTCAGAGACAGCAAAGGACTTGGAAGAGCAGTTGAACGGAATGGACAGTATCTTGAAAGGAGGGTATAAGATGAACATCAACAAAAGCAAAACAAGGATAATGGAATCTAGTCGAATTAAGTCGGGTGATGCTGAGGGAATTAAATTAGGAAATGAGACACTTAAAGTAGTAAAGGAGTATTGCTATTTGGGAAGCAAAATAACTGATGGTGGACGAAGTAGAGAGAATATAAAATGTAGACTGGCAATGGCATGGAAAGTGTTTCTGAAGGAGAGAAATTTGTTAACATCGAGTATAGATTTAAGTGTCAGGAGGTCGTTTCTGAAAGTATTTGTATGGAGTGTAGCCACGTATGGAAGTGAAGCATGGACGATAAATGGTTTAGAGAAGAAATGAATAGAAGCTTTCCAAATGTGGTGCTACAGAAGAATGCTGAAGATTAGATGGGTAGATCACGTAACTAATGAGGCGGTATTGAACAGAATTGGGGAGAAGAGGAGTTTGTGGCACTTGACTAGAAGAAGGGATCGGTTGGTAGGACATGTTCTGAGGCATCAAGGGATCACCAATTTGGTACTGGAGGGCAGCGTGGAGGGTAAAAATCGTAGAGGGAGACCAAAAGATGAATACACTAAGCAGATTCAGAAGGATGTAGGCTGCAGTAGGTACTGGGAGATGAAGAGACTTGCACAGGATAGAGTAGCAGTCTCAGGACTGAAGACCACAACAACAACAACAAGGTCACTGGCTTTAAAGAACAAGCGAAGTTTAAAGAATTCGTTGTGACCTTGATAGAATTACCAGAGTAATTTCCAGTAAACGTTTCACTAACACTATCACTCCTACATGTTTCGAAATGCTTTCGAGACCGTTCGAGATTTCATCCCAAAACGCTTCAGTGCATGTGCCAATGTAACTGACTCATTTGGTAATTTCTGTTTGATAGATAACTCCTGTTATGTCGATATTCCACAGGTAGATTTTCCGTGTTTCCATAATGAAAGCGCAGGGATGTAACAATATTGCGATCAACATTTGTTTGTGGAAGACCATTTTTCGATAATGAAACTAAATAAGGCACGATCACGTCGCAACCTTAGTAAAAAAAATTGGGAATTAGCCTGCGTCTGTTCGTATGCCGACAATTTGCTCAAGATAAATCCTAAAATGCCATACTATGTCTTCAGCCAGCCAAAATACATCACTGGCCATTAAAATTGCTACACCAAGAAGAAATGCAGATGACAAACGGGTATTCAGTGGACAAATATATTATACTAGAAATAACATGTGATTACGTTTTCACGCAATTTGAGTGCATAGATCCTGAGAAATCAGTACCCAGAACAACCACCTCTGGCTGTAATAACGGCCTTGATACGCCGGGGCATTGAGTCAAACAGAGCCTGGATGGCGTGTACAGGTACAGCTGCCCATGCAGCTTCAACACGATACCACAGTTCATCAAGAGTAGTGACTGGCGTATTGTGACGAGGTAGTTGATCGGCCACCATTGACCAGACATTTTCAAGTGGTGAGAGATCTGGAGAATGTGCTGGCCAGGGCAGCGGTCGAACATTTCCTGTTTCCAGAAAGGCTCGTACAGGACCTGCTGAAATGTAGGGTTTCGCAGGGATCGAATGAAGGGTAACCGATTGCACCCCATACCATCACGCCGGGCTATACGCCAGTATGGCGATGATGAATACACGCTTCCAATGTGCGTTCACGGCGATGTCGCCAAACACGGATGCGACCATCATGATGCTGTAAACAGAACCTGGATTCAGCCAAGAAAATGACGTTTTGCCATTCGTGCACCCAGGTTCGTCGTTGAGTACACCATCGCAAGCGCTCCTGTCTGTGATGCAGCATCAAGGATAACCGTAGCCATGGTATCCGAGCTGATAGTCCATGCTGCTGCAAACGTCGTCGAACTGTTCGTGCAAATGGTTGTTGTCTTCCAAACCTCCCCATCTGTTGACTCAGGGATCGAGACGTGGCTATACGATCCGTTACAGCCATGCGGATAAGATGCCTGTTATCTTGCCATTGGGATCCAGCACGGTGTTCCGCATTATCCTCCTGAACCTACCGTTTCCATATTCTGCTTACAGTCATTGGATCTCAAACAACGCGAGTAGCAATGTCGCGATACGATAAATCTCAATCGCGATAAGCTACAATACGACCTTTATCAAAGTCGGAAACGTGATGGTACGCAAGTAGGGTGGGGGTGCATTGACACCATAAATCCTGCAGGGCTGTCCATAAATCCATAAGAGTAAGAGAAGGTGGAGATCTCTTCTGAGCAGCACGTTGCAAGGCATCCCTGACAAGCTCAGAATGTTCATGTCTGGAGTGTTTGGTGGCTAGTGGAAGTGTTTAAATTCAGAAGAGTGTTGAAGCCACTCTGTAGCAATTCTGGACGTGTGGGGTGTCGCATCGTCCCAGTGGATTTTCCCAAGTCTGTCAGAATGCCCAATGGACATGAATCAGATTGGATGCTTACGTACGCGTCACCTGTCAGAGCCGTATCTAGACGTATCAGGGGTCCCATGTCACTCCAGCTGCACACCACCCACGCCATTACAGAGCCTCCACCAACCTGAACAGTTTTATTTATAAAAATGTCGAAGTTTGGCTGCGGATGCCTGCCCTACAAAACAACATGTTACAGACTGCCTAGCACAGCTAGGCGGGCCTTTTATAGATTTTTTAATTTAAGGAAGTGTATAGTTAAGATATGTGCCCAAATTCAATTTAACAGACAGTGTTTAGCAGATAAGGTCATTACAAATTATGTCTGGTGTTTGTTTCGAAAAAATGCTCATGGCACTGAAAAATACTTAAGAAATATTATGTTATTTTGCCTGCGCAATGAGATTCGTTCCTTGTATATTAAGAAAGCCTCCGTAAATAAGGAGCTATATATGGCTCATATATGTTTAGCTGGCATGTTAAAGGGACAACAATTCCAATGCGTTTCGGATCACGTCAATGCGTACCTGGATTTCTTTAAGCAAAGTCTCGCTGATAATCAGGATAAAAAATTGCAGAAGTATCCAGATTTGAAACAACGGGGTTCCAATCCTCCAGTCACTAAGTTCGATTTAAAATTTTTTCCAAAGACGTGTAACTTAACCAACATTGTCTTCGATCGGAAAGAGTAACGGTTATTGGATAAGGGTATATCCTGTAATACATCACACAAAATATCGCAGCAGCAACTGGATCGGATTGTCTCACATACTGTTTCTGTTTTGGATGGACGACTGATGACGACGGCTCAGCGTAATGAAGTGACTATAGGGGTAAACCAAATAGTAGGTAATTACCCTAACAGATTAGGTCATCCTAGGCGTAGTTCTCTTATATGGTCTGAGGAGAATATTACAGCACGTAGGATCAATGAAAAGCTCCGGGATAGTGGTGCGATTATAGTGCAAGCGGACAAGTCTAAATGGGTCGTAGTTATTTCGGAGGAACAGTACGCTGAAAAGGTCGAGCATTTTATTGACACTGACCACATCGAGAAAAGTAGGTACGACCTAACTGGTAAATACGTAGCGACTATTAAAACGCTGACTTGGAATGCAAGTATCTTTCTCAAACTTTTTAATAAGAGGTTAATTATTCCGATGAACCCATCGGCTCCTAGACTTCGTGGTGTAATAAAGCTCCATAAGGAAGGTTTGCCTATCCGACCTATCATTAACTCCAGGAATGGCCCAGGTGTTCAACTTGAGAAACATTTGGCTGAGTATTTGAATAGGAACTTCAAGCATCCGGTAAATTTCAGTATCTCAAATAGAGGGGAATTGATGAGCAAACTTTTAGCCTTGACAGTCCCAAAGGGTACTTCGCTGGTTCCATTTGATGAAAAAAATATATATGCAAGCATCCCAGCCGATAGGCTCCACGAAATAACTAGCGAAAATTTAGAGGAAATTAGTGCCAGACAATTAGAAGAGATAGAAGAGGTATTGCAGCTTCTCAAATTGGTATTAGGTTTCAACTATTTTAAATTTGGGGATAGTACATATATCCAAAAACAGAGCTTGGCAATGGGATCTCCACTGTCTTATTGCCTTGGAAACATTTTTACGACGTTTTTTGAGCACAATATGCTGGTCGACTTAAGCAGGTACTCTGAAAGGATAATTTTTTGGCCTAGATATGTGGATAATTTTTTGGGCTAGATATGTGGATGACATAATTTTGCTGTATAACGGTTCTTTCCAGGATTGTAACGTTTTCCTGGGCGAACTAAACAAAATACATGAGAGGATCCAATTTACTATGGAACAGAGTGTTAATGGCACCCTTCCCTTCTTAGATCTATTGATCAAAATCAGTGGGATCTCGATTAATTTTGATATTTTCAGAAAACCCACCACTTCTGACGTCGCGACACATAGATCGGCTTATCATCCTTTGCAATGGAAAAAGGGCACATTCAGGGCTTTACTACACAGGATGCATAAGGTCCCATTATCTCAAGAAACCAGGGATCGGGAATTTAAAGTAATACAGTTTATCTCCTTTTCGAATCGGTACGAAGTGGATTTTGTTGGAAAGATTAACAGGGGTATATTGCGGAAGATAAACATGAAGCATAACACTGCACGCACCACACTCACACCCGGAACATTCACTTTCCTCCAGCCAGCAAGTAGCTAATTAGCTATTGGGCGTTAATTCCACAGAATGCCTTTTATGATAACATTTCAAGTAGACTCGGCAGATGCTTAAATTCTAAGGGAATAAATCCGGCCTTTTACATCCCTAAAAACAATGGAGAGAAGTTCAGGCACAAGAAGGCTGCAACATGGAATAGTTTCAAGTCGTCGGGGGTACATAGTATCGCCTGTGACGATTGTGATGCGGAGTACATAGGCCAGACAGGAAGAAGTTTTTAGACTCGCTTTAACGAGCACAACAGCGACCCAGAGTCAAAATCGGCCGTAGGTGCGCATTTACGGGAAACGGGTCACCATATCATCGGTATCCAGAACAACATGTGGCTGTTGCACTTGGAAAATAAGGGCAACACCCTTAATGTTTTGGAAGAGGTAGATATCTTCAGAATTCTGAAGAAATCCCCTAGCTCCTCACTCAATGTCCAGATCAATCTGAGGCACAAGGGTCTTTTAGAAAATTTCGATTACTTAAACAGGTAGTCTTACCCTTATAGCTGACTTGTTAGTAGGTTCTGTCGTATATATTTTTATGCGTACTCCGGGCCTTATGCATTGAGAGCCACCACATTTATTATTCTTATGGTTTTAACTAACTGCCACGTTTTATATTGGTCACCTAGTGTGGTATTAGACTTTTTAAAAAAAATAGACATAAGGAATTATTTATCAAATGTTCAGTACCCCCCACACTTCATACCTTGTACACGTCATCCGGCCACTGGCGATTCTCGCCGTCACTGCGTGAGAGCTTTCAGGGTTTCGGCCAGTCAGTCAGGCCGTGTCCGCTGCCGCGCGGCTCCTCTCAGCTTGCACGGTAGGTTCTGATATGTTTACACGGGCCTAATTCCGCTGTTTGTTCATGCTATTGTTCTGCTCTTCGTCGTTCGCGTTGAGGGGAGTTTTATCAGCATCGTATTTCATTTATATTTTCTAGGTCTTTGCCGCTCCCATCATTTAAAAAAAATTTAAAAACGATTTTTAAATTTTAACTACTGCTTTCACCAGATGACGGTATATAGGACGTGAATGTTGGGGAGTGGCTACAGGGCAATATTCAACGTTACTATGTTATAAACAGCGTATGTGAGTACTTTCTTGTTTCATTCAAAAAACTGGCTGGGTAAAAGTTTAATTTATACCTCATAATTGGAGGATCCGATAGTTTATATAAGCTCTTATTATATTATTTTTTGTATAGATTGCATGAGGATGCACCGATAAGTGGTGCGAAACCGGTCGCAGATTTAATAAAAATCATTCATACAGCCAGTGTGGAATTTTCTTTGGAAAAATGTCGAAGTTTGGATGTGGTTGCCCGCCATACAAAACAACCTCTACAGTCCCCTGCTGACATACAGGGTTCATGGATGCAAGAGGTTGTTTCCATAGCCGTACACGTCCATCCGCTCGATACAATTTGAAACGAGACTTGTCCGACCAGGCAACAAAACTAATGTCGGTGTTGATGAGCTCAGACGAGGCATAAAGCTTTGTATTCTGCAGTATCTAGGGTACACGAGTGGGCCTTCTGCTCTGAAAGCCCATATCAATGATGTTTTGTTGATTGGTTCGTACGCTGACGCCTGTTGATGGCCCAGCATTGAAATCTGCAGCAGTGTGCTGAAAGGTTGCACTTCCGTCACGTTGAACGATTCTCTTGAGGCGTCGTTGGTCCCGTTCTCACAGGATCTTTTTCGGCGTCAGCGATGTGGGAGATTTGATGGTTTATCTGATTCCCGATATTCACGGTACACTCGTGAATTGGTCGTACGGTAATATCTCCACTTCATCGCTACGTCGAAGATGCTGTGTCTCATCGCTCGTGCACCGACTGTAATACCACATTCCGACTCACTTAAATCTTGATAACCTGCCTTTGTAGCAGCAGTAACCGATCTAACAACTGGTCCAGGTACTTGCCGACCGCAGCACCGTATTCTGTCTGTTTAGATGTCTGTGTATTCGAATACGCATGCCTGTACCTGTTTCTTTGACGCTTCAGTGCACATACGGCGCGTTCGCAGTATCCCCCTCTTCCGTCTCCTCACGCTCAGACAACCTGTCGTTGCATTGGGGGAGGCGTACAGCCACAGTGAGCGCTCGGGCCCTAAACCAGGGCACGGATCACAGGCCAAATCCTTGAATGTATCTGCTTTACATTCTTGTGTATGGGGGCACCTGAATGAACTGGTGTATGTGGGGACCGTCCTGAACCTGCAGACAATGGAAAAATGTGAGGCCATTCATTTGCCAGATGGCACATTCGGAAATGAGTGTACGTCGCTTGGAAGCCCGAGGGAGGCCTGCTACGAACACCTTGTCTAACGACGGTCTCTTCGAACTATGTTGTGCACTGCGTATTACTGTACAGGCACGAAGAATTAATGAAATCACTGTGGCAACAGACACAATGCATTTCCTGCCATACAGTATGTTCAGTAGACCTTGTCTGTTCCTCATCCCCTTATCGAGTGTTTTCTGCAGTTTGTACCCACTTAGGAACGTCACCTTTGTTAATGATCTATGTTATTTTATAGTTAACATTAGCACTATATGCCAGCAAATGTTATTTCATTCTATTGCACTTTAATTTCGTTCTATTGTACTTTAATGAAACTGGACGTCTTGAATGTCTTTCCGTTTCCCAGAGACTAATCACAATCAGTCAACTTGAACTTATAGAGCTGATGTTAATTTTTCCAAAGAATTAAAGACAGGTTTTCTACCACAGCCACAGCGAACAATGAATAGAATAGCTGTCTCTACCGAAAGTGCATCGACTACGTGACGAATTGTTCCAGAACAGCCAGAGATTGTATTAATCATATAGCTGATTCTGTTTCCATTTGGCCTTTCTCTAAGATGATAACGTAAAAACGTAAAATCCTCCCATAAGCTTCCTATGCACAAAAAGACGACTCGCATTTCCATAAATTTGGTTCAGGAACCATCTTACTTTTCTTCTTCTTGTTCTTCTTCTTTTGTTTCTTATGTTAGAAACACAGGGGAAGGCATGAAAAATGTGAAGCACATTGTTACCCCGGTTAACAGTGCTCAGTAGTATGTAACGTGAGCATCGTAAAGTGACTTAAATACTTAATGAAATGAGTGCAGTACCACAATACTTTTAGAGAATTTCGAATTATTTGCTCATATTTTACACCAAATGTCATACTTATGGCATGCAAATAAATCAAACCTTCTCCCTTTAGCTTTTTAAGGTGGACGGGAAGGGTTTAATAAAGCAGATTTTAATATTAACAATGACTGATTTGAAATGAACAAGGAGGGACTCTGGAACACAGGGAGAACGGGAATTCATAGTGCAGGTCGTCAGCAGAAGCGGAAGAAGTTTTCGCAGAAGAAAGTAAAACTTCCGCGCCGCAGGACGAGAGGTACTACTACGGGGAACGCTCCTGCTTTCAAACTCCCCACTGTTTTCGTCTCCCCTTCCATTTGGCCTCTGACAAAGGCTCACCGCTATTGTTCGTACATTATTTACGCGTCCAAGAACAGTTCTTCCCCCAAGGTAAGCCGTTCTTCCACCATCCTTTCGTCGCCTCACTTTTAGTTCTATGAACGCTTCCGAAAACGTATAAAATTTATTCACTACCTTTCCTCGGAGAAATTTAATTAAGTTTACCTACTACAGAGAACACTGAGGCTATGTCTCCATCGAGAACGGTCTATTCCATTTAGCTCTTTACGAGAGAACACTGTTAATGAACTTTTGAAATAGGAAGGGTATTAACAGTGTTCACACACACTTTTTCTTACTATTTCGTTACCTGGCAGGTGTGGGAAGGAATATGAGAACCTAGGCAAACTGCAACATCTGAGGCTGCTCTTGTATTCGTCAGCATGACGCTACCGAAGACAGTTCAGAAGTGTTAATGCATACAGTACCCGAATTCGGTTACACTTTGTTCCTTCACGTAAATGTCAATCAAAACTTCGAGAAGAGTCAGTCGCAGCTTTCTACCTTTCAGATGACTACCTTGTCAAATTACAAGTGCAATTATTCAAATATTACTTTTCATAGTAAACTACTCAGCCGCAAAGCATTACCAAGTAAAATTATAGTTTGGTTATAAATGGTTCAAATGGCTCTGAGCACTATGGGACTTAACTTCTGAGGTCATCAGTCCCCTATAACTTAGAACTACTTAAACCTAACTAACCTAAGGACATCACACACATCCATGCCCGAGGTAGGATTCGAACCTGTGACCGTAGCGGTCGCGCGGTTCCAGACCGTAGCGCCTAGAACCGCTCGGCCACTCCGTCCGGCGGTTTGATTATAGTTTACGATATTCTGCACTACTGTTAATTTATGCAATGACCTGACTCAGTTACACTGTGTAGTCGCAAAAAAAGGAAAAAAAAGAAAAAACTTCGAATTACGTTTCAAATGACGTTCATTCAACTGTATCTAAATTTACGTCCATAATTTGCAAAAAAGTGTGAAGTTCGTAATGGAGGTTATTTTCCATTCTAACACTTTCCAGATTCCAGTCGCATATGGAACGCTAGTATAATGACTACTCAAGTGTCATTAAACACGCTGTAATTAGTCAAATCCATGCGGTTCCTACGAGGGCAATGCATACGACGTGAAACACGCTCCGCACATGATACCAGCTTAGGGTGACAGTTGACGTTGGGGTGTGGGCCAACTTCGCCAGGATGAATTAGGGTCAGAGTACCAGGTCACAAGTTTTTTCCAACCTAGTGCTGGACTGGGGCAGGTTACAGAGGATTTAGGTTCGCTATGTAGAGGCTTTACTAAGGAAGTTACCGTGGTTATTTTGGGTGCGCCAGGCAACAGTATTGACAGGGATCCGGGGTACAGCATAGAGTGTGACCTGGCAAAGATTGCACCAAGATCGTGTCATACCAGTGTTGGGTTTGTGTCGGTTCTGGAGCGCCACGACCGACCTCATTTGAGCTTTTCTGTCAGGAGAGTTAATTTGGAGTTGGAACGGCTACTTGGATCTAGTGCAGGGTCACACATTGGTGTGGTTCCTGTTGATTCACTCTCTAGGTGGGACTATACTAGACATGGCCTACACCTCAACAAGGAAGGGAAGAGTAAACTAGCTGGGCTGACAGCAGGAAATTTAAAGGCGGGAGGAACTACATCTCCTGGTGGAAACTCTTTTTTAGTGTGGGAAACTCAGCCAGGCAAGTACTAAAGATGTTAAAAAAGTTCAAGATACTCACAAAAGTAAAGTGAAAAATAATGTTAGTATATTTCATCCAAATATTGGGGGATTGAAGAATAAAATTGATGAGCTTCTGCTTTGTTTAGAAGATATAGAAACTGAGAATGTAATAGATGTACTATGCCTGTCTGAGCATCACATTGTCACTGATATGAAAAAGGTTAGCACCAATGGGTACAAATTAGCTGCACATGTAAGTAGATGAGAGGAGGAGTTGCCATATATGTCAAAAGCTTCCACAGTGTAAAAAATTTAGAAACTAAACAATTTTGTGTAGAGCAACATATGGAAGCATGTGCCATTGAACTAAAACTAAATTATGGCACTTTCATAATTGTAACAGTGTATAGGTCCCCCTCAGGGAATTTCCAACTATTTCTAGAAAACTTGGATGCTTTGTTGTGCTATCTGTCAGACAGGGGGAAGCAAATTGTCATTTGTGGGGATTTCAATGTTGATTCCCTGAAAGAGTGTAATATGAAGAATGACCTTGTAGTATTACTCAGTTCTATCAATTTGAGCTCCGTCATTGATTTTCCTACTCAGATAACAAAGAACAGCAGGACATTGATAGATAACTTTTTTATAGACCAAGATAAGTTTAAGGACATAAATGCTTATCCTGTTGAGAATGGTCTTTCAGATCATGGTGCACAGCTAGTTACAGTACATGACATAGCTCCATGCAGTATATCAAATCAGAATTTCAAAGCAGTGCGTTCAATTAACAATATAAATATTGCAAACTTTAGGGAAAGCCTACAGCAGCTAGACTGGGATGAATAGTGTATAAGGATTCCGATGCAAACTTGAAATATAACTTACTTCACGCCGGCCGAAGTGGCCGCGCGGTTCTGGCGCTGCAGTCTGGAACCGCGAGACCGCTACGGTCGCAGGTTCGAATCCTGCCTCGGGCATGGATGTGTGTGATGTCCTTAGGTTAGTTAGGTTTAACTAGTTCTAAGTTCTAGGGGACTAATGACCTCAGCAGTTGAGTCCCATAGTGCTCAGAGCCATTTGAACCATTTTTTGAACTTATTTCACGATACATTTTTAAGGGTATTTGAAAATTGTTATCCCAAGAAAATAGTTAAACATAATTCCAAGAAAACATATAAAAAACCTTGGCTAACTAAAGTAATAAGAATATCTTGCAACTGTAAAAGAGAACTGTATCTAACAGCAAGAGGGAGTACTGACCCCGAAATTGTTCAATATTATAAAAACTATTGTGCAGTACTAAGAAAAGTTATTAAAAAGTCCAGAAGCATGTGTGTCATGTCTGAGATCAGTAACTCTGATAATAAAATTAAAGCAATTTGGAATATTATTGAAAGGGAAACAGGGCAACCAAGAGCACAGGAAGACTTTAGGGCCATAAAACTGAATGACAAGTGTACTAACAAATTCAATCAGAAATTGAAAATATTTTCAACAATCATTTTTTAAATGTTGTGGAGAAAATAGGATCTAGATCTTCACTAGAAGAGGCAAGACTACTAATAGAAGAGGCCATACCTGTGCAGTTTGAAACAACTGTATTTCCACCAACCTCTCCCTCTGAAAACAGTAAAATAATAAACTTACTGAAAAGTAAAAGCTCTTACGGAATTGATGGCATTTCCAGCAAGGTACTTAAAGCTAGTTCCCCACAGATAAGTAGGATTCTCAGCCGTGTATGTAATAGCTCTTTGGAGCAGGGTGTTTTCCCCGATAGACTGAAATATGCCATTGTAAAACCATTGCATAAAAAGGGGGATACGTCGGATGTCTACAACTATCGCCCAATCTCTCTTCTGGCAGCTCTATAAAAATTTTTTGAGAAAGTAATGTATTCAAGAGTAGCCTCCCATATTTGTAAAAATAAAGTACTAACAAAATGTCAGTTTGGTTTTCAGAAAGGCTTTTCAACATAAAATGCTATATACGCTTTCACTGATCAAATATTAAATGCTGTGAATAACTGGACATCACCCATTTGTACTTTTTGTGATCTCTCAAAGGCCTTTGATTGTGTAAATCATGGAATTCTTTTAGATAAGCTAAATCATTATGGTTTGAGGGGGGGCAGTGCACAAATGGTTTAATCTATACTTAACTGGAAGAATGCAGAAAGTTGAAATAAGTGGTCCATGTAATGTTAAAACAACAACTGATCCCTCAAACTGGGGGGCTATCAAGTACGGGGTCCCACAGGGTTTGGTCGTAGGTCCTTTACTAATCTGGATTACATTAATGACTTACCATTCCACATTGATGAAGATGCAAAATTAGTTCTTCTTGCTGATGATAGAAGTATAGTAATAACATCCAAAACCAAGAACTAAGTGATGTAATTGTAAATGATGTTTTTCACAAAATTATTAAGTGATTGTCAGCAAACGGACTCTCTTTAAATTTTGATAAAACACAGTATATACAGTTCCATACAGTAAATGGCACAACTCCATCAATATATATAGACTTTGAACAGAAGTCTGTAGCTAAGGTAGAATTTTCAAAATTTTTAGGTGTGTCCATTGATGAGAGGTTAAACTGGAAGCAACACATTGATCGTCTGCTGAAACGTCTGAGTGCAGCTACGTATGCTATTAGGGCTATTGCAAATTTTGGTGATAAGAATCTCAGTAAATTAGCTTACTATGCCTACTTTCATTCACTGCTTTCATATGGCATCATGTTCTGGGGTAATTCATCGTTGAGTAGAAAAGTATTCATTGCTCAAAAACGTGTAATCAGAATAATTGCTTGAGCCCACCCACGGTCATCCTGCAGACATCTAGGGATCCTCAAAGTAACCTCACAGTATATATATTCACTTATGAAATTTGTTGTTAATAATCCAACCCATTTCAAAAGTAATAGCAGTGTGCATACCTATAACACCAGGAGAAAGGATGATCTTCACTATGCAGGGTTAAATCTGACTTTTGCACAGAAAGGGGTGAATTATGCTGCCACAAAAGTCTTTGGTCACCTACCAAACAGCATCAAAAGCCGGACAGATAGCCAAACCAACATTTAAAAATAAATTAAAAGAATTTCTAGATGACAACTCCTTCTACTCATTGGCTGAATTTTTAGATATAAATTAAGGGAGAGGGAAAAAAAAAAGAATCACCGACTTAAACATTAGTCTCATGCAATATTTTGTGCAATGTAATATCTTGTACAGACACCTTTTATTAAACTGACATGTTCCACAACATTACGAAGTGTCGTATTCATGATCTATAGAACAAGTATTAATCGAATCTAATCTAATCTCAACATCAAGGGTCGGGTGTTCGGGGCTTTTAGTATTTCTGGAACGTTCTTTCTCGTGTCCGACAAACTTCATCTTACCCTTCTTTGAATGCCGTCAATATATATTCTGCTGATTCTAGTATTCTGATATATTTGAGAAGTATTGTGTTTTGTAAGCAATTTCATCCTATGAATATACCGAAGTCAGCAGTTTGCTTTGCGTATGGCTGCGATTACTCCATTTTGTATCCAAGCAATTATAATTTTAGGAGAGTGTAACGTAGGAAATTATCACGAGTTATCGCCTTGCATTGTAAAACATGGATTACCGTGGATCCGGTACTAGGGGAGACGTTGGTTCTCACGCTCGAACAGCTGACCCTGGCTACTAATTAAAGCCCTTTGCAGTACGTTACATACACTCTCTATGAATCTGAAGAAGTGCTACTAAATATTGATCGATCTTCTTCGTACTTGGAGTACCAAATTCTATGGATAACAGATACCTACTGCTGAAATTTCAATCAGTATCTCCAATACCATAGGAGACATAAACGTTTACCTATAACACAATAAACGTGCTGGCGTTGTGAAACTGTGTAGTGACTGGAAGCCATTCTTCTGTTATATCAACTGAATCTGTGCCAAGCGGATATGTCCATATAATCTAATTTTCTGATTTTCTTTAATTTCATTGCCAACTATTTCTGACGTAATTAACATATATTGGAAAATTATTATTACATTGTGATTCGGTTGTATGAGTGTTTTTCAGAGACTGAGAGAGTGAATGGAGGACATACGTAAAGTAAGAATGTGATATTTCATTAAAACTACGTAAATGTAAGCGTGAGAAAGTTGTGTAGTAGAGGAATTTGAGACGTATGCCTGAGTGAGCATAGTTTTGTAAAAAGCAGCCGGAAGGGGCATTGAGTATTAAGTTTATTAGTAATTCATTATGTAAAAAGAAATCGTATTATGTTTTTATCGTATTTGATCTCGTTGAGAAATTACGAGAATTCTGGTCCAAATGACGTGTGGGAATCTGATTCGCTGAAATGAGAAATATCGCGAGTACAGAAGTGCTCGAAATGATCTGCTTGGCTGATTAGCATACTAGCCAATAGGAATGCAGCATCTCCTGTGCATCTGAGAAGGGCTTTATGCCTCAGATATATGAGTCGATATAGACATTCGGGATCAGTTTAGCCGGCCGGTGTGGCCGTGCGGTTCTAAGCGCGTCAGTTTGGAACCGCGTGACCGCTACGGTCGCAGGTTCAAATCCTGCCTCGGGCATGGATGTGTGTGCTGTACTTAGGTTAGTTAGGTTTAAGTAGTTCTAAGTTCTAGGGGACTGATGACCTCAGAAGTTAAGACCCATAGTGCTCCGAGCCATCTGAACCATTTTTGGGATCAGTTTTCTGGTAAACACCCACGTTAAATCGCGCTCATCAGAATTGTAGCAAAACGGCGAAATCTGTGTGTTTGATTGGTTCTCGTGTACTTCATGAAAAGAGATTACAATGTTGGGTATTCTGAGAAAGTCTGAGCTTTGTGAGTATTTTATTTTAGGAGATATCGCTTGTGAAGTTTTCAAGTCGTACATCAACTCCCCGTGGCGTGTTTCGTACAAATTACGAAGCATTATGGCTGGCACTTCCGTACAAGGAAGACTGCTGAACAACTGACTGTGTTAACTCACAAACAGTCGTGGTCAGTGACTGTCCAGAATGTTTAAAATATCGGGTCGGACTAAAAATCTTGTGGCTGCTTTTGGGTGTGAACTGGTTACTGATGCAATCAATAACATTGCATACGAAATTAGTTTCGGGATATTAAATATGGACTGGATAGCCGTTTTCCTTGTTTTAAAGACAATAAACCAGGTTACAGAAAATTTTTGTCATTTTTCAAATGAGTCATACAAGAATCCCGAACGCCCGATGGTCTTAACTAATTTTGAGATGCTGCCTTTAGAATGAAGTTATGTGGCCTTCGCGTGGTAGATATTTAACTGACTATTAGTCAACGCTGCTTTTATCGGCTAAACCAGTAACTGCCTTCGCAGTATGGGTCGATCTGGAAGACTCAGTGGCTTCAAACGTGGACTAGTCATTGGATGTCACGTGTGCTCTGGCGGAACCGTAAGCGCTGGAACGAAGAGGAAGAACGCAAGGCCAGAGAAGGCAGCGAATAGCCCGCTGACAAGGACCGCGCCACGACGGGAGCGACCTCTGCAAGAAGGCCGAACATTGATGGAAAATTTTCGCGGAGTATTAGCACGGCCTAGCAGAGGGTGCTACAAGAGCAGTTAGTAGTGGTACACAAACAGCGTGATCTGTCTGAACATTGCATATAGCACAGAACTCTGATCCATACTGCCTGTCGCCTAACGCTTGCGACACATGTTCTAAATCCAAGGTTAAGTATTGTCAATCTGTTTTATTGAAATAAAGCTTCTAATCATATTTGCGCTACCCTGACGTCAGGAAATGACACAAGTGCCGTTATTCAAGAAGGGTACATACATATATTGTTCGCCATGGGCTCTAGGACACAGCCACTGCACGATCCGGTTACGTAAGCCAAGATCGTCTGCTTTCTCTCTCAGGCGTTTATAATGGCATACGTGGCGGCGTGTACTGCTAGTGAGCGTGTGACTGCTGACGTCACAGCCTCCAGCCAACACGTTCATACTCGCGCCACAGACAGCCTTCTGCAAATATCCTGACGAATGTAACTGAACACATGTGACACCCACATCGCTCATCAAACGTATGAATTTCGACTGATTCCTCATTTTGCACTCATGTACGTGATCACTGTTTCATTAACACCTCACCCATTACGTCTCTCTTTCTAGAACAAGGTGCTAGGACTCGAAAGAAAATCCTAAGAGACATGCACACAGTTCGCTGACTTTCGTTTAGTATTATTTCGTATCGCAGGCAATAATCTACTGATGAAGTATTATAGTTAGCAGTAGTAGGGAATGCGTGATACTTTCGCATTGGGCATAAGATTTATAAAGCATGTGTTTGTGGAAAGGAAATGGCTATGTCCACTCATAAGGAGGGTATGGATTTGACTTGGAGTACTGAGATAGCAAGGGGAAGAGTACGTCCAGTCGTAAGGAAGGTAGAGATTTTTCTGTTTCAAGAGCCACTGCCGACAGCAAGGTGTATTTCCGATACTTCGCTCATTGTCGATGCTGTTCAATTAAGACCATGTTCGTACCATTTAATTGTAAGTATGATGATAAAAAATATGTGTTACCGGTTTTGTATAATAATTCTGTGTATGCATGGACTGTGGTGAGAATGATCGATGTTTCCCGTTAACTGCAGCGGGTTTCCGAATGCAGAGGCCTGCTGGATTGTAGGAATGTATCTGAGTTAACTCTGCCCTCGTCTAGACGACCGAATGGAGAACTAACACTTTGTATATGTTGGGCGGCTTTCGTGATCAAGTGGGAATTTGGAAAGATAATGTATGGAGGTGTGTTTGCATTGGACCGTTATTCGCTCCCATGCCAATTATTCGGCTAAATGCTTCTGGACACTTCGTGCAGTCATTTAGTTGAGAGAAGATCGATTGTGGTGTGTGGAAGACACATTTGCCTTATCTCCAGACATCTGAAAGACCTTAGTTGGCTTGTAAATTATAGGGGTGATTTGTAATGTGTTACATCACCTACTTCGGTATTAGAGAGTGGAAATATCAGTTTCCTCTATTTGTTTCTAGTTACCGAGTTGCGCTAGTGATCGGTAGGAAGGCGCCTAGTGTTTGATATCGATAAGTACCGCGCAAATGGTATATTATGGGGAAAATACATGTGTTCTTGTAATCCTGGAGTCTGGAGACGTACGTGGAAAAGCGAGCAAGCAAAGAGCAGAAGCAGTACGCATTTGTGCCGAGGGGGAAACGAGTTCACGTTAGTACACGTTACAGGAAATTTTGACGACGATTCCCTAGGACTGATTAGCTTCATGACATTTAGATGGTGTGAGTATAGGCATACCATAATTTTTTCGTGTGCTGTGCAGATATAAGAGATAACACCACTGTTTGTGTAAAATGAGTACGAGGTGCATTCAAGTTCCAAGGCCTAAGATTTTTTTTCTAATTAACTACTCACCCGAAATCGATGAAACTGGAGATACTTCTCGACGTAATCGCCCTGCAGACGTACACTTTTTCACAACGTTGACGCCATGATTCCATGGCAGCGGCCAAGGCTTCTTTAGGAGTCTGTTTTGACCACTGGAAAATCACTGAGGCAATAGCAGCACGGCTGGTGAATGTGCGGCCACGGAGAGTGTCTTTCATTGTTGGAAAAAGCCAAAAGTAACTAGGAGCCAGGTCAGGTGAGTAGGGAGCATGAGGAATCACTTCAAAGTTGCTATCACGAAGAAACTGTTGCGTAACGTTAGCTCGATGGGCGGGTGCGTTGTCTTGGTGAAACAGCACACGCGCAGCCCTTCCTGGACGATTTTGTTGCAGTGCAGGAAGGAATTTGTTCTTCAAAATATTTTCGTAGGATGCACCTGTTACCGCAGTGCCCTTTGGAAGGCAATGGGTAAGGATTACGCCCTCGCTGTCCCAGAACATGGACACCATAATTTTTTCAGCACTGGCGGTTACCCGAAATTTTTTTGGTGGCGGTGAATCTGTGTGCTTCCATTGCGCTGACTGTCGCTTTGTTTCTGGATTGAAAAATGGCATCCACGTCTCATCCATTGTCACAACCGACGAAAAGAAAGTCCCATTCATGTTGTCGTTGCGCGTCAACATTGCTTGGCAACATGCCACGCGGGCAGCCATGTGGTCGTCCGTCAGCATTCGTGGCACCCACCTGGATGACACTTTTCGCATTTTCAGGTCGTCATGCAGGATTGTGTGCACAGAACCCACAGAAATGCCAACTCTGGAGGCGATCTGTTCAAGAGTCATTCGGCGATCCCCCAAAACAATTCTCTCCACTTTCTCGATCATGTCGTCAGACCAGCTTGTGCGAGCCCGAGGTTGTTTCGGTTTGTTGTTACATGATGTTCTGCCTTCATTAAACTGTCGCACCCACAAACGCACTTTCGACACATCTGTAACTCCATCACCACATGTCTCCTTCAACTGTCGATGAATTTCAATTGGTTTCACACCACACAAATTCAGAAAACGAATGATTGCACGCTGTTCAAGTAAGGAAAACGTCGCCATTTTAAGTATTTAAAACAGTTCTCATTCTCGGCGCTGGCGGTAGAATTCCATCTGCCATACGGTGCTGCCATCTCTGGGACGTATTGACAATGAACGCGGCCTCATTTTAAAACAATGTGCATGTTTCTATCTCTTTCCAGTCCGGAGAAAAAAAATCGGAGGCCTTAGAATTTGAATGCACCTCGTATGTATTTTATCGTAATGTTACTGTGGCTTACGTAGTGTAAAATGTGTATATATATTGCATTGTAAAGTTAGTATGGTTTATGTTATAGCATGACTAGAAAGAATGACTGTATGTCCTATCGTGAGGGACATATAGATTCAGCACATCGATAATGGCGAGGAAAATTATGTGCTCTATAGACAGTGAGTTTCGTTCCAGAAGCACAGTCGTCAAGAGGAGACATTACCTGTACATCGATTGATGTCAGACTGTAGCAGCATGTAGTTACGCATGTAAATATGTTCTGGGCTTCCAATATTCTTGTGAGTCTGGTATGTATTTGATGATTCGTAGACAACTTTGCGGGGTTAACTGTCAACGCAATTTAGCAATCTGTGCAAAATAATTTTACCGCTGAAAGTCTCGTCTGCAGAGAGAAAGAAATGGCGGTTTTACTTCGATACTGGCCGCATCAGTAATTCGTCGGGTAAACTTGATAGGAGCGAATTATAATGATGGATTCATTCACATCCTCTGTGCTGCGATATAGGAGCCCTTACACAGCGGTGAGATCATTTGCATATATTGAGAGCAGGGAGGCTATCACGTTAGGTCCGCCAGGAAGACTGCATTCGGTACTATTTTCGTAAATAGGTTCTGTTAGGGCAGGAATAACCGTGCATAGAACTCAGACATCAAGAAAGCGAGCATTAATTTTTTCTGGGACACTATACAATTGCCGAGAGGTCGACTTGGCTGTTATTTTTTACAAAGCCATGTGCAGTAAGAATAAGATTGAGAACGTTTTTGATGGCGAGTCTCCTTGCGGACGTTCCGTGACGAGATGCCAGAGACGCTGGGTGTGCTGGCACTGCTGACCACGTCACGTATGGTCCGTTACAAACGCTTGGGAGAAAGCAGTTTGTGGTATATTGGAACGGATTTCTGCAGCGTCGCTCAACAACTAGCTTTTCGCTGGACCGCAAATACAGGGAGGGTTCACATCGGCAGCATCGGCCACACGCCCGAGCAGTCCTGCTTGGAACGCTTGCGCTCTGTAAATAAGTCTTCGCTTTTGTCCGATCGCGTAATCAACGACGACTAGGTGATCATGTATTTAGAGAGAAATCTCTCAGGTACAAAGTATGAAATTGATGTCACCTGCTCATACTTCAGGGCAGCTGTGCGTGGTTTGACAGAAGACGGGAGTGTCACTTCGCGGGGGGCTGGGGGTGGCGGAGGGTGCTTGCGCATGTCTGTTGCATTATTTTGCGAGCAGGTCTGTAGGCAGTGCTATGCATCATTTGTGCAGTTTACGAGTGCTGAGTGTGTCTACACATCACTGTGCTGCGTTATTTAGGAGTAGTCGGCAAGTGTGTACTGAAGTTATTTGGTTAATTTAGGAGTTGTTTGCATGTCTGGAGAGTGGTAATTAGAAGTAATTTGCAGGTCTGTGGGCTGTGTGAGATGGCCCCAAGCATGTGAGAGCTTGTGTTTTGTATCAGTGTAATAAATGTATTCCATCCCTAAATAAAATGCTCTAAGATAAGGAGAGTACATTCCTTCCTTACTCTATCTAGCGGTCCAGCGCAGTCTGAGTCATTTTGGTGCCATTTTCCCCTACAGACCACCACATTGGATTACGTCACAGGAGGGATAATAGAACCTTCTGGTGGCAGTAATGTGCACTAGGTCAGTTGGAGTCTAGATCTCGAGGTGTACACACTGCTTGCAAAATAAAAACTTATGTCCATAATAGAGAGAGTGGTTTTGGGGGCCATTGCACCCCACCCTCTTAGATTACGTCATGCACTATGCACGTTAGTACACATTAGTGCACGTTTGTCTCACAACATGGACTGGTAGGGGGATGTGGCAGCCGGTTGAGGGTCATGATACACTTTAACTATTTCATTCTAAGTCCAGGTGGGTATGGGATTCGCGAAAATTGATTCAAAGCCCTTGGTTCTCTGACGTCAAATCATGTGACTAACGCTGTAGCCAATAGGAGAGCAGCATTCTAGGGCTGGGGGGGGGGGGGGGATGCTACTTCATGAAAGAACACTGCGCTCCTAGTGGGAAAATGTGGAAGTTCAAATTTAATGATTGAATATAGAAATGGTACATTTAGTTATGGAATATGATTAATATTCAATTGGAATTAAGTGCTTAGGTAATTCATACGTTAGATGATCTATGTGGGTGTCACATGTATTCAGTTACATTCGTTACGATATTTGCAGAAAGCTATCTGTGGCGCGAGTATGAAAGTGTGGGCTGGAGGCTGTGGCGTCAGTAGTCGCATGCTCCCTGGCAGTACAACGCCGCCATGTATGCCGTTATAAACGCGTGAGAGAGAAAGCGGAGGACCTTGGATTACATAATGCTTGCTTTCCTGGAACGTTATCCAAAAAAGCCATTGCATAGTCAAGTAATTCATGGATTAGTAAGGGAATTAAGATATCATCTAACAGGAAGAGGGAAATATATGGAGTGGCTAGAATAAGTCAGGCCAGCATTACTTGAATTCTACAAAAGATAGTTTAATATTTTAAGGAAAGTCATTAAGAAGTCGTGAAGCTTATATGTTCTGACAGAAAATTTAATGTGGATACTAAGATTAAAGCTATATGGAATATTGTCAAGCGGAAGACGTGGCAGCCTGACAGTGCACAACATACCATAGCAATAAAGCTAAATTATGATGTTTTGAGTGATAGTTCATAAGTTGCAAGTATTTTCAACTATCACTTTCTGAATGTAGCAGCAAAAATTGGGTTAAGTTGTTCAGATGAAGAGGTAAAAAAAATATGTTAGGAATATCATTCTCTAGGACTTTAGGCCTTTAGAAATAGTACCAACATCCCCCACTGAAATTAAGGGAATCATAAACAATGAAAAACAAGAGCACATGTGATGTTGATGGAGTCTATAACAGGATTTTGAAGTATTGATCTAATTTAATACCGCTATATGTAATGCCTCGGTGGCACAGGAAATTTTTCCAGACAGATTGAAATACGCAATTTTGAAACCTCTTCGTAAGGAAGTGGACAAGAGTGACTTAAATAATTATAGAGCAATCTCATTGCTGACTTTATTTTCTAAAATATTCGAAAATGTTATGTATTCAAGACCTCATTTTTAAGTGAAAATTATTTACGCAGCATGTCACATTTCGGAATCTGGAAGGGTTACTCGACTGAGAATGCCATCTACACATTTACCCATCAAATAGTACAAGCACTAAATAACAAATTATCACCAGTTGGTATTTTTTGTGATCTCTCCAAGGCATTTGACTGTGTGGATCATGTCACACTCTTAGAAAAACTCAGATTTTATGGAATTGAAGGCTATACACACAGCTGGTTTGAATCATACTTAATGAATAGAAAGCAAAAGTAGTGCTGAATAGCACAAATAATGTTGGGAGGATGGTAAATTCTACTGAATGGGATGCTGTCACAAAGGGAGTCCCACAGGGTTTAATTTTAGGTCCTCTGCTGTTCCTTATTCGTGTGAATTACCTCCCACTCAAAGTTCAGCAAGCTCTACTAGTATTTTTTGAAGATGACACGAGTGTCATAATAAATCCCATTCCAGAGAACAGAGAAAGGATGTCTTTCAAAAGATTATTATGCGGTTCTCAGAAAATGGACTACCGCTTAGTTTTGAAAATACTCACTATATCCAGTTCTGTACACCGAATAGATTCATACCAGCAATTGATGTAGCATATGAACAGGACTCAGTTAACAGGGTAGATTTCTCCAAATTTTTGGATGTCGATATTAACGACAACTTGAACTGGAATTAGCATATTACTGAGCTTCTCAAACAACTAAGTTCAGCTTCTTTCGCTCTTAATATAATCGCTAGTCTTGGTAATAAACAGATCAGCCTCCTCACGTATTTAGCATATTTCCACTCAATAATGTGTTATACAATAATTTTCTAGGGTAACTCACCGCTTAGACATAAAGTATTGATTGCACAAAAGAGAGCAGTGAGAATAATTATTGGTGTTCATCCAAGGACGTCATGTAGACACATTTTCAAGGAGTTAGGTATTTTAACTGCACCATCAGAGTACTTAAATTCGCTAATGAAGTTCATTGCAAATAATCCATTTCATATAGTGAAGAACAGTGATGTTCATATGTACAATACTAGACCTTTCCTATCCATTATTCAAACTATCAGTTGCTCAAAAACGAGTACATTATTCAGCAACAAGAATCTTTGATCATTTGCACAACATAAATTGTCTGGCAGTTAGCAGATCAAGTTTTTAATCTAGCTTAAAATTATATCTTTTGGACAACTCCTTCTACCCATTTTCAGAAATGGTAAAATAAAGTACCTTTAAATGTATTTGCATGTGTAGAACTAAAAATTTTAGTAATATTAATATTAGCATTATTCATGTGTGTGTATATATCTCGTAATCTGACTTGTTCAACATCATATCGATAAAATAAGCGGGAAAATGATCTGCAGACCATAACATAACTAAAACTGGACTAGAACTAAATGGGATCGTGCAGTGGCTCTGTTCTAGAGCACATAGCGAACAAAATGTATGCACCCATCTTGAATAACTGTACTTGCGTCATCATCTGACATCACGGTACCGCCCTCTGCTGGCGACGAAATGTACTGAGTCTGCTGGGCTCTGGACCTCGTGGTGAACACATTGGGTGCTGTCATCTTGGATTACATCACAGATGAGAGGGCCCTCTGCTGGTGGCGATGTGTACTAAGGCAGTTGGGTTGTGGACCTCATGGCGAGCACTTCTGTATGAATTTGGCTAAATAATAAGTCCAAGTCCTTTTTCTAGACAAGAATCCTTAGGAGGACGTGGCAGTCAGGGGACTGAGGTTAGTAAAAGTGCCCTTTCTTTCGCACCATTTTCTTAGATTAGCAGCGAAACCACAGGTGACCTTTGCTTACTGCCAAAATTTAAACTTGGTGCCAGTTCATAGGAAGAGATGGCGGTCGGGTGTTATAGGTTAGCCCAAGTGACCTATCTTTCCGCCATTTTCTTCGCTCAATAGAGATAACTATGGTGTGATGCATTGTCCTCTTAGAATTTGAACTTCCCACAATTATTTAGCAGGGAGGGGGGTTAGGTTAGTGGCAGTAGCCCAATTGACCTACCTTCCCAACAAAATACAAACTTCTCGTTAAAATCCGACATCTTGATTGACGTCATGGCGGCCATATTGACTGATGTCATGCCTGACATCTCGGATGACGTCATCGCCACCATCTTGTATGACGTCATCGCCACCATTTTTGATGGTGTCATCAAAGCAACTTGGATAACGGTACTTAGGGTAGAAACTCCTTTGTCCCAATACTCCTTATATGCGAGGAGTGGGCAAGACCCCACATTTGGCGATGATCAACAACCTGAATCATAAATATATCAGGGACATTTCAAGTCATCTGAGGCAGTCCAGGTTGACTGTTGGTGAGGTGATTGTGAAGTGAAAATGCGAAGAAGGAACCACAGCTAAATTAACAAGAGGCAGACTGCATATACTGACAGACAGGGAGCGTCAAGCACTGAGGGTAGTGGTTTTAAAAACTCGCAAGATATTAACGCAATGAATTGGTCAGTAGCTTCAAGCGCTACCAGTCGTCGAACTGGCTTAATGACTGTAAATATGAATTTGAAAAGAATGGGATACAACTGTCGAGTAGAGTCAGTGATAAGGAATGGTTCAGATGGTGAAAGAACGAAGTCACTTAACAGTGGGTAGCTGGAAAGAAATATTTTAGAGGGATGAATCGCGCTATACCCTGTGCCAGTCTGTTGGAAGGGTGTGGACAACGCCAATGTCTGCAGTATGTTACCAGCCACCATGCGTATCTTCAACAGGAAAGTACAGAGATGATAGTTTTATGGTATGAGTCTGTTCTTCGTGGTTATGGTGTGGTCACTGTCTAAGCTTAAGATAACAGCAAATGTGGAAGAATATGAACATATTTTACAGCACTGCATATAGTGTAGAAGAACTTCTGGGGCGATGGATATATCAACGTGGCAGTGCAGCAATCATAATGCAGCATGTGTGAGGCAATGGTTGATGTACACTAACATTCTGGAAATGGTATATCAATGCAGAATCTTTGGAGTGAGTTAGAACAAAGATTTCGCTACAACCCTAGCTTCAAAAATTTCTCTCTTGAGGATGACTGGGATGGCATTTCTCCACAAACATTCAGACAGCACAGTGTAAGTGTACCCAGCAGAGATCAAGTTGTTATAAAAGCAAAAAGTGGACACACCCAAATTACTGTTCTAAGTACTTTTCATGATATAACGTGTGTGGAAGGAAAAACTAAGGTACCCAGGGAACGCACTCTCTCGGAAGTTCAAACATAAACGTCTCCATCACGCACCAATCCTCTCTGGCAACAGCTACCAATGTAGTTTTTTGATTGTTTGCGTATCGCTCTTGCGCCAATTGATCACTACTGTAGTTAAACACACTACTCGATAACGACCCCATAATGCTGAACAATACTCAAGAATCTGATGAGCAAGTGGTTTGTAAACCACATCTATTGTGTATGAGATCCGTCTTCTTAAAGTTCTCGAACTGAATGTCCGCGCAGCATCTGTTTTCCTATTATTTGTTGTATGTTGTCATTCCACTTTACTCTGCTCCGATTGGTTACTCCTAGGTAATAGCCGGTGATACCCTTTTCCAGTGATTTATTGCCCACAATGTAAAATAATAGTGGTTAACCTCTTGACTCCTTTATGCGCTATATCTACATCTACATCTACATTGATACTCTGCAAGCCACCCAACGGTGTGTGGCGGAGGGCACTTTACGTGCCACTGTCATTACCTCCCTTTCCTGTTCCAGTCGCGTATGGTTCGCGGGAAGAACGACTGTCTGAAAGCCTCCGTGCGCGCTCTAATCTCTCTAATTTTACATTCGTGATCTCCTCGGGAGGTATAAGTAGGGGGAAGCAATATATTCGATACCTCATCCAGAAACGCACCCTCTCGAAACCTGGACAGCAAGCTACACCGCGATGCAGAGCGCCTCTCTTGCAGAGTCTGCCACTTGAGTTTATTAAACATCTCCGTACCGCTATCACGGTTACCAAATAACCCGGTGACGAAACGCGCCGCTCTTCTTTGGATCTTTTCTATCTCCTCCGTCAACCCGACCTGGTACGGATCCCACACTGATGAGCAATACTCAAGTATAGGTCGAACGAGTGTTTGTAAGCCACCTCCTTTGTTGATGGACTACATTTTCTAAGCACTCTCCCAATGAATCTCAACCTGGTACCCGCCTTACCAACAACTAATTTTATATGATCATTCCACTTCAAATCGTTCCGTACGCATACTCCCAGATATTTTATAGAAGTAACTGCTACCAGTGTTTGTTCCGCTATCATATAATCATACAATAAAGGATCCTTCTTTCTATGTATTCGCAATACATTACATTTGTCTATGTTAAGGGTCAGTTGCCACTCCCTGCACCAAGTGCCTTACTTACATAATAACGTAAGGACTACACCTCTTCTGACATATTACTTGAAGTCGTTGACTGTGGACCTAATGTACACTCCTGGAAATGGAAAAAAGAACACATTGACACCGGTGTGTCAGACCCACCATACTTGCTCCGGACACTGCGAGAGGGCTGTATAAGCAATGATCACACGCACGGCACAGCGGACACACCAGGAACCGCGGTGTTGGCCGTCGAATGGCGCTAGCTGCGCAGCATTTGTGCACCGCCGCCGTCAGTGTCAGCCAGTTTGCCGTGGCATACGGAGCTCCATCGCAGTCATTAACACTGGTAGCATGCCGCGACAGCGTGGACGTGAACCGTATGTGCAGTTGACGGACTTTGAGCGAGGGCGTATAGTGGGCATGCGGGAGGCCGGGTGGACGTACCGCCGAATTGCTCAACACGTGGGGCGTGAGGTCTCCACAGTACATCGATGTTGTCGCCAGTGGTCGGCGGAAGGTGCACGTGCCCGTCGACCTGGGACCGGACCGCAGCGACGCACGGATGCACGCCAAGACCGTAGGATCCTACGCAGTGCCGTAGGGGACCGCACCGCCACTTCCCAGCAAATTAGGGACACTGTTGCTCCTGGGGTATCGGCGAGGACCATTCGCAACCGTCTCCATGAAGCTGGGCTACGGTCCCGCACACCGTTAGGCCGTCTTCCGCTCACGCCCCAACGTCGTGCAGCCCGAATCCAGTGGTGTCGCGACAGGCGTGTATGGAGGGACGAATGGAGACGTGTCGTCTTCAGCGATGAGAGTCGCTTCTGCCTTGGTGCCAATGATGGTCGTATGCGTGTTTGGCGCCGTGCAGGTGAGCGCCACAATCAGGACTGCATACGACCGAGGCACACAGGGCCAACACCCGGCATCATGGTGTGGGGAGCGATCTCCTACACTGGCCGTACACCACTGGTGATCGTCGAGGGGACACTGAATAGTGCACGGTACATCCAAACCGTCATCGAACCCATCGTTCTACCATTCCTAGACCGGCAAGGGAACTTGCTGTTCCAACAGGACAATGCACGTCCGCATGTAACCCGTGCCACCCAACGTGCTCTAGAAGGTGTAAGTCAACTACCTTGGCCAGCAAGATCTCCGGATCTGTGCCCCATTGAGCATGTTTGGGACTGGATGAAGCGTCGTCTCACGCGGTCTGCACGTCCAGCACGAACGCTGGTCCAACTGAGGCGCCAGGTGGAAATGGCATGGCAAGCCGTTCCACAGGACTACATCCAGCATCTCTACGATCGTCTCCATGGGAGAATAGCAGCCTGCATTGCTGCGAAAGGTGGATATACACTGTACTAGTGCCGACATTGTGCATGCTCTGTTGCCTGTGTCTATGTGCCTGTGGTTCTGTCAGTGTGATCATGTGATGTATCTGACCCCAGGAATGTGTCAATAAAGTTTACCCTTCCTGGGACAATGAATTTACGGTGTTCTTATTTCAATTTCCAGGGGTGTATATACTGGCCATTGAAAGGAACATTAAGAGATCCGATAAGGCATAAAGACGTTTGAAGGGACTAGAGAAATTGTTAACTAATTGTTAAAACGAAAGGCCATAAAATGGCTAGACTACTTCGACAGGTCTCCAAGAGGGAGATTAAGAAGACGAATTTTGACTCGAAAACACATAGAAAACAAGATCCAGGAATACGAAAGACAAATGGTCAGCTTGACGTCAAAACAGACGAGGAGTCAAATTCTCAAACGGAAGAGAAAGAAAAGGAGGCCAGTTGAAATGTGTTACTATAGTCTTTTTAAAATCACTTCATAGTTGACTCTTCAAATTTTGTAGCTGGTTTCTTCCAAACAGAGCGCTCAACGTCACGACCGTGGCGTTCGTCATTGCCAAATTAATTAACTTTCAGTTTCATATCCAGCTTTCTTTCTTGATGTGTTGTTAGTGTGAATTCTGGGTCTTGGCTTTTTATTTCGTGTCTAATCAAACATGGCAACCACACCAAAACACACACACA
The DNA here is from genome assembly GCF_023864345.2 of Schistocerca serialis cubense. Lineage (NCBI taxonomy): Eukaryota > Metazoa > Arthropoda > Insecta > Orthoptera > Acrididae > Schistocerca > Schistocerca serialis. The sequence goes on from NC_064644.1 coordinate 232,426,113, forward strand.
CACACAAACACACACACACACACACACACACACACACACACACACACACGTACACAACGACGAAATACAGCACTAACAAACGCTACTAGATCCTTCCACATAAGACATGATGCAGTGTCACGTATTCAGTTATTACTCGTATAATTACAGAAATCGACTTGGTACGACGTTGTGTGATGTCGAGTGTTTGAAGGCTGCAACTAAACGTGACGCTTGCATCATCGGCTTCACACGATATGGTGGGTATGGTTGCTTAGCGGAGTGGTTAGTGTATAGTTCTACTTTGTGGAACGTCATAGTTTCCAGTCTTGTCAAATTCAGTGTTTTATTTTTTATCTTTCTAAATCTAATGATAGGATTGTGTTAGTTATATTTATTCAGTTAACTGGGTAAAACGTATTTTTTTTTGTTTCTGATACTTTGCCACGTTTCATCATCGTACTGACTTTTACATTTCCTCTCAGCTTTCATCCTAAAATTCTACTTTCTTTTGCAGTCTGCTTGTGTCGCTTATGATGTGCAACCAAGTGCCAACAGGACTGCTCATTTGTTGATAACGCGGCAACTGGTGCAGTGTGAGGATAGTTTCAGGTAACTAATGACTTCGGGAAATTATAGTTTGCTTTTACAGCTGAAACTGAAATATTTAGGTCCTGAGTTGGCTTGTAGCAGGTTAACCTTAAAAGCCAAGAACAAAATTGTCATTTTGGTTCTGTCGCAGATTGTTGATCGCCATTTTCTGGATTACTTTGCACATCGTCGTCGGTTGTTGGTAAGTTAAGACATGAGTTCAAATTAAAGTAATAACTGGGTATAGAATAAGGTATGGATCTGTCGAGGGAGCTAGCTTTCATCACCTCAGAGCAGGAGAGAAGCTTTCCCTAGTAGAGTTATAAAGCTTCTTTTCTGTTCCATCTTCTCCCGACATCCGACCAATAGCTGAGAAGGGAAAAGGAATGGGCTTAGAATAGTACTAAAGTGATGACAGTTACATTATATTTGCTAGTAAATGCAGAAAGCAATTTATATTATCATAACTGTCAATATGCAGCGATAAAACGTTAGTTTAGTCACTTAATGAGCTGCCGAGGGCAGTTGAGGTGTGGGTGCCAGAGCTGGACAGCGCTAAACAGGTGGGGGAGGGGGGTTTGAGATGTGAGGGGCGGCTTCGGTATGTCCAGTGGAGGGCCAGCCGGACGCGAACTCAGTAATGCATCGCCTGGAAGCGGCGCCGCGCTGGCGGCCAGTGCTGGCAAGGAGGTGTGGCGTGATGGCAGGGGGAGGAGGGGGAGTGGGGTTGCAGAAGGGCTTGTGGGCGGACTGAGAGTGGGTGCGGAGTGGGGGGGGGGGGGGGGGGGTGGGCAGCAGTGGCGGCTGCGGCCGGCGGTCGCGTCGCGGCGGATGTGGCGTCACCGCAGCAGTGGACGCCGGCTGCCCTGTCCACCAGGCGGGACACGCCGGCCCGTTTAAATAACACAGCGCAGCGGCCGCCAATATTTTATAGCGTTTTGTCTTTCGCAGTAATGGTTGAAACATGCTGCACCTCGAGGAGGACTGAAACTAATTTGTGCACGTGACTGACATTCGACACATCAAGAATACTATTCACTCTAAAGCACTGTGATACCGATTACAGTGACAATTAAAATAACAAAATTATTCACAATTTTAAAAACCTACTCATAAACCTATTAATGAACAAAAAAAAGCTCAAAAATATAAGACGAATATTCTGTTCTCATGATCAATTCAAATTTTCAGCTGGAACCGAGTAATTAATAAATATCTGAACGTGATTTATGCCAACACATATTATTTAATAATTTATATAAAAACAAATACAAAAATTGCAACAACAGAAAGGAATTCTATGTGTATAATTTAAAGCAATACTTGGTGATCTGGTTTTAATATATACCTTCAGCAAATTATAAAAGGAATTAGAAAGGTAGTTTATACACGAATAAATCAGGAGAAAATAAAAACACGCGCTATAAGTAAAGTACCACTTGAAAAACGAAACTGAAGCAGACATCAAATCAGTAAGAACAGATGTTTCCATTTGTTAGCGGGCTTCTCAGCCAGTTACGGAAGACATTGACAAAAATAAATATTAGATTCCGTTACTTTTACCTAGTTCATTTACTATTTCTATAAGTTTATTATACTATTTACTTACTATAGTTACCAGTCCTCTTAATTAATCTTTCATTGGTCCTATCATTCGTGTCTGTGTTCGTGAACGGTTACCTACAGTTATATTCTGCTATTTCGTCGTTTGTTTCTGTTGTCAGATTATTCATAACACTTCTTAATTGCTCCAGTGCAAAATATCTTGGTTACTCTTTGACCTATTCCACAATTATTCCACAAATCTCTCACTATCTCCAAATTAGGTTCACCTTGTACTTCTGTAATCATAATACTAAAAAAAATAGTAAATCTACCAATGTGACACACAAAAGTATCGCTACACACTTCAAACGTCGAAACAGAGAGTAAAAAAAAAGTGCGAACACCTCCCTGTGCTGTTACAGGAGACACATTGCAGTCCACGACGTAAAATCGTAACAACGTATCTTCAATAATTCTCTGATGAAATCGATCCCATCCATACGATCTCCTTACTTCATACTTATTAACTTTCTTCGTAAATACTGCTACTATTTGCAAAATATTACAGTTAAATAAATACGTGTACATTGCCGGAAACTTCCCATTTAACAACCCGCTCAAAACATTCTTACTTTTATGCGTTAAGCAAGAATTCAAATGAGAATGAGAAGTACAAATGTAATTTACTTATCTAAAATTTTGATTCACATGAGAAGTTTCAGATGTTAAATTTCAATTTGCACATCTTATTTTCCTGAGGCTTTCGAGTACTGCAAGTACTTGAGAAGTCTCAGGTTATGTATTTCTTTGAAATAATATCATTATTTATCGAATTAAAGAGTCCAAATGCATATATTATTGAGGAATTCAAGTGTAAAAGACTGCTACTTCAAACTGGCTCATATCTTCACAAAATTGGCCCCCAGGTTCTAGGCTGCAGTTCGTTGCGTTTTCATTTTGCATGTTTCTATTCCGATTGCTATGAATTCATTTATCGATTGTAATTATTGGTTTTTGCTGTTTGAGTTTACATATTGTCATTTTATCATTTGGAGATAGTCAGTGGAGCCGTGGACGCCAGAAAATGCATTGGAGAAATGGGAACATTTGCAACATATTCTTTTGTCAAAGTTCAATAGAAGTGTGACAGCAGAGGAGGCAACCAGAAATATTTGCACCATATATGGAGATAAAGCTACTTAACAGAGCTCGGCAAGAAAAGAGTTTTCTCTTTTTAAGGAGGTTCGTTCTGACATTAGTGCCCCTCCACGTTCAGGAAGACCCTCTGGGTTTGATGAAGGTAGTTTAAACACACTAATCAACAATGACACAGGTCAGTGTATTCGAGAACTGGCAAATGTTGTGAACTGTGATCATTACATCATCGTGCGATGTTTGTATGCAACCGGGAAGGTTCAAAAATTGAGTGTATGTACCACATGCTCTACGCCAAAATCACAAAATCAGTGGGTGGCCATATGTGTTCTTCTCTGCTTGCTCGTAAACAACCGGCTTCTGAACGACACCGACCATTCGTATCCCATATTGCTACTGCTAACTAGAAATGGTGTCTTTATGTTAACATAAGGAAATGAAAGGAATAGTGGCACCGAAACAAAGCAGCAACTCCCCGTACAAAGACTGGCGCGCATCCACAAGAGATAATGTTGTTCATCTGGTGGAATAGCGACGGTGTGGTGTATTACAGACTGCTACCCTGAGATGTAGCCATGACTAAAACTAAACTCAACAGCTCCCGAACAGGCCATGAAGGCCGAGTGGTACCGTCCGGCCGCCGTGTCATCCTCAGCGCATAGGCGTCAATGGATGCGGATATGGAGGGGCATGTGGTCAGCACACCACTCTCCCGGCCGTATGCCAGTTTCCAACACCGGAGTCGCTCCTTCTTAATGAAGTAGCTCCTCAGTTTGCCTCATAATGGCGTATAGCCATCACTGCTGACAGTTATTGTCAACAACTGAGACGTCTTGCAGATGCAGTCCCAGAACGATGACACGGAGGAGTGCATGAAGTAATGCTTCTCCATGACAACGTCCACTTGGATTCTGCTAGACTGACAGAAAACACTACAAAGGAATTGGGTTAGGAAATCAGTACAGACCACCTTATTCTCGTGACCTGAGATTTTCACCTTTTCCGCTCTCTACCGAACAACCTTCAAGGAAATTCCTTTACGTAAGAATTCGCTCCGAACTTGGCTCGACGAATTCTTCACCTCAGAATCACGTGATTTTCACAGTCGCGGAATCGAAAAGTTATCTCAGCGTTGGCACGCTGTTGTAAATATCAACAACAAATAAAAAGTAAGCTATGTGCATTTTTTAGATCAAAAAATAGTAAGCCACTTTTAATACATACGGAGCACATTATAAAAGGAGTTAAAATGACCAGTTGTACATAGATCAATTACAAGAAACGGAAAACATTTACGATAAGAAATGTGACTCTGAAAAATATGAAAATGGAGCATAAATTAAATGAATAACACCAAACGTCGTCATGAATGAGCAGGCTTCTCAGTCAACTGTGGCATATATGAATAAAATAAATACTAAGTGCCGTTACTATGCTCATTTACGATTTTCATCAGATTATTCTGCTTTTTTTCATTTGCTGTAGTCATTTTCACCTACTGTAGATACTTGTCTTCTTTATTAATTTTTCATTCCATTTACTATTTATTTCCGTGTTCTCGATATCTGTATTAACAGATCAGTCATTTACCTGACACTGCAGCTTATCTTCGGATTCCACTATCATGACGTTTGTTCGAGTTAGCAGTTTGTTGAAAATACTCATTGGTTGCTCCAGTAACAATTTTTTTGGTTAACGTAAACTCTCTAAACTCCGACGTAATAAACAACTGCCCAATAAATCTCTCACTGTATCCAAAGTACACTCCTGGAAATGGAAAAAAGAACACTTGACTCCGGTGTGTCAGACCCACCATACTTGCTCCGGACACTGCGAGAGGGCTGTACAAGCAATGATCACACGCACGGCACAGCGGACACACCAGGAACCGCGGTGTTGGCCGTCGAATGGCGCTAGCTGCGCAGCATTTGTGCACCGCCGCCGTCAGTGTCAGCCTGTTTGCCGTGGCATACGGAGCTCCATCGCAGTCTTTAACACTGGTAGCATGCCGCGACAGCGTGGACGTGAACCGTATGTGCAGTTGACGGACTTTGAGCGAGGGCGTATAGTGGGCATGCGGGAGGCCGGGTGGACGTACCGCCGAATTGCTCAACACGTGGGGCGTGAGGTCTCCACAGTACATCGATGTTGTCGCCAGTGGTCGGCGGAAGGTGCACGTGCCCGTCGACCTAGGACCGGACCGCAGCGACGCACGGATGCACGCCAAGACCGTAGGATCCTACGCAGTGCCGTAGGGCACCGCACCGCCACTTCCCAGCAAATTAGGGACACTGTTGCTCCTGGGGTATCAGCGAGGACCATTCGCAACCGTCTCCATGAAGCTGGGCTACGGTCCCGCACACCGTTAGGCCGTCTTCCGCTCACGCCCCAACATCGTGCAGCCCGCCTCCAGTGGTGTCGCGACAGGCGTGAATGGAGGGACGAATGGAGACGTGTCGTCTTCAGCGATGAGAGTCGCTTCTGCCTTGGTGCCATTGATGGTCGTATGCGTGTTTGGCGCCGTGCAGGTGAGCGCCACAATCAGGACTGCTTACGACCGAGGCACACAGGGCCAACACCCGGCATCATGGTGTGGGGAGCGATCTCCTACACTGGCCGTACACCACTGGTGATCGTCGAGGGGACACTGAATAGTGCACGGTACATCCAAACCGTCATCGAACCCATCGTTCTACCATTCCTAGACCGGCAAGGGAACTTGCTGTTCCAACAGGACAATGCACGTCCGCATGTACCCCGCGCCACCCAACGTGCTCTAGAAGGTGTAAGTCAACTACCCTGGCCAGCAAGATCCCCGGATCTGTCCCCCATTGAGCATGTTTGGGACTGGATGAAGCGTCGTCTCACGCGGTCTGCACGTCCAGCACGAATGCTGGTCCAACTGAGGCGCCAGGTGGAAATGACATGGCAAGCCGTTCCACAGGACTACATCCAGCATCTCTACGATCGTCTCCATGGGAGAACAGCAGCCTGCATTGCTGCGAAAGGTGGATATACACTGTATTAGTGCCGACATTGTGCATGCTCTGTTGCCTGTGTCTATGTGCCTGTGGTTCTGTTAGTGTGATCATGTGATGTATCTGACCCCAGGAACGTGTCAATAAAGTTTCCCCTTCCTGGGACAATGAATTCACGGTGTTCTTATTTCAATTTCCAGGAGTGTAGTTTAAGAGTGAACTTCAGCAACCATAACAGTGAAAGAAATAAAAATCCCTGCAAATGTGATAGCAAAATTTTCAGTAGACTTTTAAACGTAAGAACAGAGATAATAATAATAAATTTAGTCACTTCTTCGCTTGCAGTGGTGTTAGAGGGAACACATTGCAGTAAAGCAGGCGCAGGTGAATTTAGGTAGTGAACTAGTCAGGTTTCTCAAAGTCGTATGGCATGTCTGGATTGTGGCCTAAACTTTTATGCTGACGACGTTAGTGTATTGTAGAGTGGCTGACACAAATCCATTTCTTCCAGCGATCAGCCAGCTGCACTGCTTTTTCCTTTTTTTTACTGTGTGTTGGATTTGATGCTATCAGATTCGATGTTCGTATACGAGTGTCTGTGTTGAAGTTTTCTGGTTTTTCTGTACGTTCATATTACCAGTTTCATCTTAGTAATTGTTGTGGTTGGCAGGAGAGCCAACACCGTGTTACTAGAGGAAGCCGAAAGGCACGCGTTTTAGTTCACGCAGGCTGGCGTGACGTCTGTAACAGGACAAGGAAATTAGAATTTAGAAAAAACGGACGTAGCTGTTGGAATACTTAACTTTAATCCATAAATGGTGAACGTCACTCTCGACGGTACATTATGCACAGTATCAACAGTAACTAGTAATGGTGCCTTGCTAGGTCGTAGCAAATGACGTAGCTATGCTAACTAACGTCTCGACAAATGAAAGCGTATTGTGTCAGTGAACCATCGCTAGCAAAGTCGGCTGAACAACTGGGGCGAGTGCTAGGAAGTCTCTCTAGACCGGCCGTGTGGCGGCGCTCGGTCTTCAATCACTGATAGTGGCGACGCGCGGGTCCGACATATACTAACGGACCGCGGCCGATTTAAAGGCTACGACCTAGCAAGTGTGGCGTCTGGCGGTGACACCACATTCCTCCCTCGCAAATCGGCGTACGGTTGTGCTATAAGGCTTCCGCCCGCCGTGGGGAGGACCTCATGCGACGAGGTGGGGTGTCTAACAACAGGCGAGGCTGTGCCACCTGCACCCTGCCATTCGGACCGCGGGGAGCTAGGAAACGCCTGAAAACCTGCTCCAGGGTGCACGCCAACATGCGGTGTATGCGCCCACAGAGAGACAGGAGGGCCGAAGGGTCGACCTCCATCGGGTCGGGGCACCCAACGGGCGAAGACGACATACGGTACGGAGCGGGCAAGAGTTCCATGTTGGAGGACAACTGGTCACGGGAAGCGATCGGCGGCGCGTGACCCAGGGAGGCGCCCGGCGGTTGCAGCGACGCGTCCACTGCGGGCGTCGCCGGTGGGAGAACAGGCGGCGGCGGCGGCGGTGGCGCGTCGCCATGGGGCAAAATGGAAGGCAGCGTCGGTAACACCTGGGACCGAGGCGAGCCAGTAGAAGGGTCCCCAGGGCGCTGACCGGACGGCACCGTCGCTGAAAGCAGACGGGGAGCGGCAGATCCCGTGCGACGACAGAGGCGCAGCTGATTGAGATGCCGACGCACCTCGCCAGAGGCCCCCAAAACCAGATATATAGCGCGGCCGAGGCAGCGAAGAATACGCCCTTCGAGGCAACGCCGTGAACCTCGATAGTGGCGGTAGTAGACAACGTCGCCTGGGGCAAAAGCAGGTGTCTGCCGCTGCACAGGAACCTGATGCGGCGGATGTAGCAAAGACATCAAGGTTCGATGAGGGCGACCGTGGAGCAACTCAGCCAGCGAGCGACCATCTCGGGGCTGAGAGCGATACGAGGACAAAAAGAGCAACAACGCGTCCTCCCGAAAATGTGACTCTTTCAACTTCAACATCTGTGACTTGAAAGTCCTGACCAATCGTTCAGCGGCACCGTTTGACTGTGGCGAAAACAGTGCGGACGTCAGATGTTGAATACCATTGGCCTTGCAGAATGACTGAAATTCTGCGGACATGAATTGTGGGCCATTGTCGGAAACAATAGTCTGTGGAAGACCTTCAATGCAAAAGATAGCAGATAACGCTTGGATGGTGGCAGATGACGTCGTGGAAGACATCCAGACAACAAAAGGAAAATTACTGAATGAATCTACCACAACCAACCATCGAGCATTCCAGAATGGACCAGCAAAATCGATGTGTAAGCGTTGCCAAGGGGAAGTGGCTTTTGGCCATGCAAAGAATTTCCGCGGTGGTGCTTATTGTTGTTCGGCGCACACCATGCAAGAAGAGCACATATTCGTAATCGCGGCATCGATTCCGAACCAAGTACAGCGCTGACGAGCAAGTTGTTTCGTTCTCACTATACCCCAATGTCCTTGGTTGAGAAGCTGTAAGACAGAGGACTGTAACGAACGTGGGACCACGACCCTTGACTGATCATTATCAGAACGCAACAGCAAAACACCACGTTGTACAAAAAGTCTCTCCTGATGAGCAAAAAATCGGCGAACCAACGATTCCCCGATCCGTGACTTTGACAAGGGCCATTGCGTAGCAACAAAACGCAGAACGGTAGCAAGGACAGGGTCGGTAGCTGTGGCTGTAGCTACACGAAGAAAATCAATGGGAAACGAATCGACCACGTCATCGGTTTACGAATCAATGAACATGCAAGCAAGTTCGGAGGAATCGAATGCTCTATCCTCAGCAACAGGCAAACGGCACAACGCATCGGCGTTTCCGTGCTTAGCAGTGGACCGATACAAGATATCGTAGCGGTACTGCGAGAGGAAAATAGACCAGCGAATGAATTCCTGCGCTGTTATTGGACGTACAGGCTTGGTCGGATGAAAAAAGGATGTCAAAGGTTTGTAGTCTGTGATGATGGTAAAGTGACGACCATACAAGAAATCATGAAACTTTGTAACACCAAATACGAGAGCCAATGCTTCTTTCTCGATCTGTGAATAATTTCTTTGCGCAGACGAGAGCAATTTGGACGCAAAGGCAATAGGGTGATCGTGCGACCCATCTTTGTGCGCAAGCACAGCACCGATCCCGAAATCCGATGCATCCACCATCAACAAAAGGGGCTTCTGGGGATCGAATGGCGTAAGGCAAGTATTGGAAAGCAACGCCAACTGGCGAAAGGCGCGTTCGCATTTCGTCGTCCAGACGAATGGAACACCTTTACGGCGTAAGCTATGAAGCGGAGCTGAAATCGAAGAGGCATGTGGAACATATCGGTGATAATAGTAGATTTTTCCTAGCACACTCTGTAGCTGCTTCAAATTCTGCGGCGAAGGCTAGTCTTGTATGGCACGGAGGTGCTCGGGACTGGGATGTATGCCTTGGGCATTGAGTACATGTCCCAGGTAGGACAAGTCACGAGCAAAAAACACACGTTTGTCCTTCCGCAAGCGAAGACCATTTTGTCGCAAGACCTGAAATAATGTTCTGAGATTGGCTAAATGTTCTTCTTCCGTCTTTCTGGAGATCACAAAATCGTCCAGATAGTTTGCTGCAGTAGGGACCGACGCACAAACAGTTTGTAGACATTGCTGAAACAATGCAGGGGCGGATGCACACCCGAATGGCAGTCGTTTGAATCGATACAAACTAAGATGCGTGTTAGCCACCAAAACGAGCTGGGATTCTTCGTCCACCGGTATTTCCAAGTACGCATACACTAGGTGCAACTTCGAAAAATATTTACCCGGGCACAGTTTGTCAAAATGATCTTCCGGGCGGGGTAAAGGAAAAGTTTCAATCACTAGTTGTGGATTCACTGTTGCCTTGAAGTCCACACAAAGTCTCAATTGTCCCGAAGGTTTTGGCAAAATTACTAAGGGTGATGCCCAGAGAGAAGCCTGCACGCGTTCAATTACACCTTGTGATTCCAAATCGTGCAATGTTTTTGCGACCTCATCACGCAATGCATGGGGAACATTGCGCACTCTGAAAAATTTCGGTTGCGCGTTTACTTTCAGTTCCATATGAGCTTTATAGTTCTTAGCGCAACCGAGGCCCGGTGCAAAAATGTCTGCAAATTCTTCACATAGACGAGAAACACAGTCGGAAGGCACAGTGTGGTTCACTGATAGGACCTGATTTACTATAGACAAGTTAAACAACTGAAATAAATCGAAACCAAACAAGTTCACTGCAGAAGAAGAACGAAGGACGTAAAATGACACAAGTTTTGTTTGTCCTTTGTATGTTGCAAGAAGGCTGCACTGTCCTAACACAGGGATCGCTTGACCTGAATAGCTAGTTAACTTAACATTTGCGGCACGCAACGGAGGTGTGCCCAGCAGTTTGTAAGTGTCGTGATTGATCAGTGAAACTGCAGCCCTGGTATCGAGCTGGAATGGTATCACTTTGCCGTTAATGTCCAAGTCCACAAAAAGCTTATTGCCCTGCTGACGACAAGAGCGCTGATGACCACGCTGTTTAGCGCCCGAAAACCTCAAACCACACACACACACACACACACACACACACACACACACACACACACACACGACAAGAGCGACTGTCTCGTGCAACATGAACTGACACTGGTACAAAATCACTTGCGATTTGACGGGAGTTCCTGCGATGTCGACGCACACTGTTTGTGGGACGAACACAGTCACAGTTAGAGACAGTGGCACTGGGCGCAGTGGAATTGACAATATGAATTTCCATGTGCAAAGTTTCGCGAGCGTGAGTATCTTTGGTTCGATTCCGATTCCGGCGCGAAGCAAAGGGCCTGGAATGATTTTGAGTTTCCGATCGGAGCTTTTTCTGGCAAACACTTTGAACATGTCCTTTTTTACTACAGTAAAAGCAAACAGCTTAGCGTGACGGGCAATTCGCACGTGAATGTCTAGTAGCAAACCGCGGGCATGATTTTTGCACTGTATTTGCTTGCCGGCGCGGTACACATTCCTGAGAGCCTGGCGGTAGCGGTGAGGCCGGGCATGAGGGCTGTCTACTGTTCCGTGCAGCTCGCCCGGCGGGTCGGTTAACCTGACACATGGGTGGCGAAGTTGCAAATGATTCCTGAGCAAAGTCAAGTGTGTCCTGCCGATCCAATATGTCCATCACTTGTTGAAGGGAGGGATTGACTAGTTTCAAAATCTGTTCCCTTATACGAACATCAGAAACGTTCTGTGCAATTGCATCACGTACCATAGTATCTGAATAAGGGAGTCCACATTGACACTCAAAAGCACAATCCCTAGTAAGGCCTTGCAAGGTTGCAACCCACTCCCGATTAGTCTGACCTGCCGTACGTTTTGTACGAAAGAAGGTATACCGTTTGGCAACTACATTGACTGAGTCTTTGAAATATGCATCTAATGCAGACAAAATTTCGCCGTAGGACAGAGTTGCTATGTCGCGTCGGGGAAATAATTTGACTATCACACGGTACGTTTGTACTGCGACCAAAGACAACAAAACCGGCTGCCGCTCGTTACCTTGAATTCTGTAGGCGGCGAGATGGAATCCAAATTGGCGTGGCCACTCCGCCCAGCTTTCCAGTGCGGCATGAAAAGGACGAAAAGTTGGTGCAACTGCGTGTTGTGGCTGTGTTAGCGCTGAAGCGGCGGCTCCCGCGTCGTTTTGCGTTGCACGTTGACACTGGACGAGCTGTCCAAGGGCATCCAGTAAGGCGTGCGTCTGCTGATTCTGTAAGAGATAAAATTCGGACAGTACATCTGGAGATGGTGGCGAAGCCATGACACAAATAAATCAGGGCATTGTAGGTAAGAACGCGGTATTGCCTCGTCGCCAATGTTGTGGTTGACAGGAGAGCCAACACCGTGTTACTAGATGAAGCCGAAAGGCACGCATTTTAGCTCACGCAGGCTGGCGTGAGGTCTGGAACAGGACAAGGAAATTAGAATGTAGAAAAAACGGATGTAGCTGGTGGAATACTTAACTTTAATCCATTAATGGTGAACGTTGCTCCCGACGGTACATTATGCACAGTATCAATAGTTACAGGTAATGGCGCCTTGCTAGGTCGTAGCAAATGAGGTAGCTGAAGGCTATGATAACTATCGTCTCGGCAAATGAGAGCGTATTTTGTCAGTGAACCATCGCTAGCAAAGTTGGTTGAAAAACTGAGGCGAGTGCTAGAAAGTCTCGCTAGACCTGCTGTGTGGCGGCCCTCGGTCTGCAATCACTGATAGTGGCGACACGCGGGTCCGACGTATACTAACGGACCATGGCCGATTTAAAGGCTATCACCTAGCAAGTGTGGTGTCTGGCGGTGACAACACAGTAATTTTATGATATTTCTTCAATCTAGTCTCGTTGCCTTAGCTTACCTTACCTCACCTTACCTTTCATCGTAGTGACTACGGTTAGGAACGTTAACTAATCAGTGAAGAAGGCTAGGATTGTGTTTCTGCTAGAAATAGCAGGTAAGCAGCTGTTAGCACGTCAATTAGACAATTCACTGAATGATTTAGTTCCGGTATTATGGACACACAGGACGTATGGACAAAGTTGAAACAGATTGTAAATCGTACTCTAGAGAGCTAGTACCTAGTATGTAGGTTAAGGACGGGAGAGGTCAACCGTTGTGTAGCAACGAAATTCGGAGAATGCTGAGGAAGTAAGACTGTTGCACTCTACGTTCAAAAGAGAACGGGAAAATGACAAAAGGCAAGGGTTAGTACGGATCCGTAAGTCTATGAAAAGATTTGTACGCGAAGCATACGAGTACCATCCTCATAATTTAGCAAAATGCCTTGCCGAGAACCCGAGAACAGTCTGGTCCCATGTAAAAGCGCTAAGCGGGTCTATGGCTTCCATCCAGTCACTCGTTGACCAATCTACTGTGGCAGTTAAAGACAGCAAAACAAAAGCCAAAGTTTGAAACATCCCATTAAAGAAATCGGTCATGGAGGAGAACCGTACAACCATACTGTCGTTTGTTCACCGAAAAGAGACCAATGTTAATGACATTGTAATGAGCATCCTTGGCGTAGAGAAACAATTGAAAGAGCTGAAAACAGATAAGTCGCCAGGTCCGGAAGGAATCCGAATTTGGTTCTACAAAATGAGCTCTACGGTACTGGTGCCTTTTACTTAGCTTGCATGTATCACGAATCTATCGCCCAGAGCAAAGTACCACGTGACTGAAAAAAATAAAAACCGTAGTTAAGTCTGTTATATAAAAAGGGTAAAAGAACGGACAAGGAAAGTTGGAGACCAATGTCCTTAACATCAGTTTGCTGCACAATACTAGAACATATTCTGAGTATGAATATAATACATGTCCTAGATTCCTAGACGCCACTACAGTCATGGCCTGTGCGGCTGATCCCGGCGGAGGTTCGAATCCTCCCTCGGGTATGGGTGTGTGTGTTTGCCTGTAGGATAATTTAGGTTAAGTAGTGTGTAAGCTTAGGGATTGATGACCTTAGCAGTTAAGTTCCATAAGATTTCACACACATTTCAACATTTCCTAGACGCCAAACAGCTTACGTCCACAAACCAACACAGCTTTAGGAACCATCGCTCGTGTAAAACTCAGCTCTCCCTTTTCTCAGACGATATACTGCGATCCATGGATGAAGGCAGAAGGCAGATTCAATACACCTGTACTTCCCAAAAGCATTTGAACAGTGCCCACAGTAGACTGTTAAGAAGGTATGAGCACAAGAAAGAGGTTTCCAGATATGTGAGTGACTTAAAGATTTCTTATATAATAGAACCCAGTACATTGTCCTCGACGGCGAGTGTTCATCAGTGACAAGGCTATTGTCAGGAGAGCACCAGTGAAGTGCGAAAGGATGGCTATAGTTTTCTATACTCATAATGGTCTGACGGACAGGGTGAGCAGCAGCCTACGGTTGTCTGCTGATCATGTTATGTCGATGATGAGTGATTGTAGGGTAATAGGAGATGACATAGACAAAATTCCTATTTGGTGTGATGAATGGCATTTGACCCTAAATGTAGAAAAATGTAGGTTAATGCTGTTAAGTAGGGAAAAGAACCTCGTGATGTTAGGATACAGCGTTATTGATGTCTTGCTCTACACAGTCACGTCGATTAATATCTGAGCGTAGCGTTGCAAAGCGATATGAAGTGTAACGAGGATTGTTGTAGGGAACGCGAATACTCGACCTCCGTTTTTGGTAGAATTTTAGGGAATGAACCATGATTTATTTTCAAAGAATATTCTTAATAATTTTTTTTTCTAGCGATTCATAACATTAACACATTTAATCACACTTTGTAAGGATGGAAGTAGTTGCCAGGGAGTAACTGTTTAAATCTTAACCGAATTCCTTTTAACAAATGGGAACTTTATTCACTTAAATAGTGCCCAAAAGCGTTTTTTAAAAGAAACAGATTTAAAATTATAACCACAAAGCCACCCTCTAAATATCAGAGGCAGAAAGAAACAAGCTTTCGGGCAGAGAACCTTGCCGCTCCCTTTTGACACGGCCTTAGTTACGATTGCTCACAACAGTCTCTGAAAGACTACACTGGTGCAAATCTGCAACACACCAGATAACTTTAAACTAAGACTTTTAACAATTTACACAAGAACACAAATCATGCACCCCCCGTAGGAGGGATGGAAATGGTACAAAACAGTAACAGTTAAAATATTAACCTTGCCACCGAAGGTGCAACTTGATTTAGACTTCCTAGAAAAGTCTTATGGTGAAAGGGTGGCAACTTTATATATTAAAATGATCATTTAAATAAAAGCCCGTGAAATGCAATCTTATATAGAATTCTACAAGGTTGGCCAAATAGTAGTTAAGACGCTCTACAGTACACAGATACCGCCTCTCAAGATCATAGGCAATAATATCAAAGTTTCCAAAGATCAAAACATATTTCAGGTGTTAGGCCGTTACACTCCAAGCAATAAATTCATTAACAAACCAAATCCGACAAACATGACAGAGGCAGCTACTAACGTACGGTAGATTGATAGGGAGATTACCGAACAACCCGAACCCCAGGTTGCTCTAACCCGCCCCTACTCCACAAGGGAAAAAAGGACCACCCAATTTATAAACAACCACCTTCCTGTGGGTCGGCAAACGGAGAAGAATGGTGAGATGGCCCCAAAGCAAAACGGCTGGTTACCTCACCAAGAAAACAAGTAGAATTTAAAGAGATCAAATCGAACAACATATCACGAATCATTTAACTTCTAACAAACTGCGATTTCCCGAAAAGACCTGGCGCATCACCCCCAAATTGCTCTCCCGAACCGTCCACTGCCAGCCGCTTCAATGGTCGCAGGAAGGCGCGTGCATCTCCCGTCTCACGGCGTCGCAGCTCGCAAAGGCCAAACTGATGTCGTGGGTTGACTCCTATTTTCTCGTGTTGACCGCGAAGTCACTACCCATCGCTATACGCCGCGGCCCACTGGACTCACGTGGTGACCTCACAACGCGCTGACGCTCAAGACGCACAAGTCATCTTGTGCCTCAATGCGCGACCGACCAACCGATCGATCCAACCGCCAATGAGCATTGCCTGAGAAAACTCGCGCAGACTGGCGGCCTAACGCACAGACTCAGATGCAGGAACTAAGCCCCGACCGGGCGACCACTCGATGAGTTCTCTTACTGGCGGAGTGGAAAGACTCTCATGTTGCCGGCTTTAAAGGAAGAAGTAAAAGAACGACAGACAGACACTAACTGCCTAAAAATGCGGACGAGAGACAAACTACCAAGCAGGGGAGGAGAGACTGACCCAGATTGACTCCCTGGCGAGCTCATAGCGCCCCTTAAATGCACGTGAACAGGCTACCTTTCCCCTTTCCCACCAGAGGGGGACACCAAAGCTGCGATTGCCACAGCGGCGCCACCACCAGAAACGGAGGGCGACTGCTTCACACTACGCGCTGCGGCGCGCTCTCAAAAACAGTAATTTTTACCACGGCTCAGGAAGCATGGTTCATCTGTAAAATAGACTGTATATAGGACGCTAGTGTTATCTGTTCTTGAGTACCGCTCGTATGTTTGTTATCCGCTCCACGTCGGATTAAAGGAAGAAGTCAAAGAAATTCAGAAGCGAGCTCCTAGATTTGTTACCGGTGGGTTAGAACAACACGCGAGTTTTACCGAGGTTCTTTGGAAACACAGATGGGAATCCCTGGAGGGTTAGCGACGTTCTTTTCGAGGAACACTACTGAGAAAATTTAAAGAACCGGCATTTGAAGCTGACTGCAGGAGGATTCTACTATCGTCAACATATATTTCGCGTCAGGGTCACGATGATACGATACGCGAATCTAATGCTTATACCGAGGCACATAGACATTCGTTTTTTCCATGGCTCTATTTGCAAGCGGAACAAGAAAGGAAACGACTGGTAGTGGCACAGGGTATCCTCCGCCACGCACCGTATTGTGGCTTGCGCAGTATGTATGTAGATGTAGATTACATTTGTGGTTCGGGTGCTGAAAGTCTTGCTGTTAAGCGCTCACAAAACCTTACCCTCATTGTCATTATCACTACATCGAGTCACAACAACGTACCTTGAATTGTTCTCTTATGCAATTGGTCTTGTCTATATTGATTTGAGTTGCTTCATATTTATTAATATTCTTCGTCTATACTGCAGTTATTTACAAAATATCACAATGAAATACGTACTTGTGCACTGCAGGGAATTTCAAACACACAGCTCCCACATTATGAATTAACATTTCATAATTACCTCAAAATATAATTTATATCTGTGCAGATTATTCTGATATAAACCACTTTTTGCGCATTAAGCATGGATTCACATGAGAATGAGAAGTACAAATGTAACTGACTTTCTTGAATTTTTAATTCACATGGAAAGTTACTGATGTGCAACAGGTAGTAACAAAATCTTTGGAATGTAAAATGTTAAAATTATGCGAAATACTGCAATAATTGTCATGATAAATTTATTTAAAATTTATTTTAGTGTTCCTATGATATATTTTAATAACTATGCATTCCTGTTTATGTAACGGCTACCAACCATCGCTTCCTCGACACTTTCGCGTCCGCTGTCGACACATTCAATTGCCTCTCATTTTCCCGTTCGTGGCGTGTTGCCCAACGTCAGTACTTGCCTACACTTGGCCGTGGACACACCCTCATTCGGTGCTACAGACATGGCCATGTCCACCACGTGTGGTTTCTTGCTGTTTTCCCCAGTTTTGCAACGCTGATGGGCCATCATTACTGTAATTTAAAATAGTTTCCTCGAGGCTCTTCGCTTTTATTACACTATGTCCATTTTAAGCATACAAACGCAACTTGGAGAGTTCGGCTACACTACCTACAAACATAAAGACTGGGTATTCTTCTTCTGTATTACTTACAATACATTTTAACTATCTACGTTAATGTCAAGTGCCATCCGAACGATGGAAGACCGTACTGTTTCAATGGTCTGATGTTATACTGCCTATGTGAGTATTTCACTCCTTCTTTTTCTGGGTTAGATACTTGACGTTTCTGAAGTCACGCTTTGCTCCTAAATGACAACGAACATTTTCGTATGTTTTTCAACTGAAGATGCTATTATAATATCCGAAACCGTTCTTGTACAACCTTAGAATAAAATATTATCAACAGTTAATGTGGTTCCTGAAATT
Source organism: Schistocerca serialis cubense (assembly GCF_023864345.2). Classification (NCBI taxonomy): domain Eukaryota; kingdom Metazoa; phylum Arthropoda; class Insecta; order Orthoptera; family Acrididae; genus Schistocerca; species Schistocerca serialis. Next base: position 232,444,114 of record NC_064644.1, read on the forward strand.
TTTTAAGACGATTTAACAAATTTTTTAAAGAACGTTCTTCATATGTATCAACTAAATTGTGAGTGCACACACAGTATAATAATATGTGCTTCAATAGTTAAGATTGAGTGTTCATTTTCATTTAGTTGTAAAATATTTAATACTATAAGTTTCAGACTGAGGCTTAACTGTTGAAGCAATATAATGCATGACGGACGAGACAAAGAGTATATAAGGAACAGGTTGGCATAGCCAAATGGGGCATATCTTGCTAAAGAAAAAAAAAAGGATTTACTAGTGTCACAAATCGGCGTTAACTTGGGGAAAAACAACTGAACTTGCACATTTGAAAAAAAAAAAAAAAAAGCATTTCATTTAAGCAATCAAAGGTTGTGGTGACAGCGGAGAAGCAAAACCCGTAGATTTTACAATATGGCACTACAAAGGAATAATAAAGCTTCAATGTACTGATAAGGCGAAAAGTTCTCTGCAGAATCGACGAAGAAAGGAATATGTGGAAAATACTGACAAAAAGTGGAGAACCACCTGGATAACCGTACGTGCTGAAGCGCCGCTTCCAGGACGCGGAGGTGTGCTCGGCTGGGATCGAGTCTGCCTGGCGGATTGACGATGAGAGTCTGTGAGGCAGTCAGACTGGATGTGGTTTCTACGTGGTTTCCCACATCCCACTTGGTAAATGCAGGCTGGTACAGAGAAACCAGTTCAGTTACATGATTCGCAAACATTTAGAAAACTTTCTATCACTACATGTAGGCTCTTGGGATACACATTCTCCGTCCTCTGGGTAATCGAGCGGTTACAGGAAAGATATTCGCCCACACGCGAAACTATCCACGCCACAACCGTTCATAAACATGTCGGCAGTGCGACGATGCGGGACAGAGGCACGCGAAGAAGAAGAAGAAGAAAAAGAAGAAGATGATGACGATGAAGACTAACAGAAGCTGGATAATGGGGCACGTGTTAATAAATCAGAGAAAGCTCCCAAGGTAACAGAGGGAGCTGCAGAAGGTATAAACTCTGGTGCAAGACAGACATTGGAATGCATCGAACAAATAATTAAGGTCGTTGGGTGGAAGTACTTCTAAGATAAAGAGGCTGACACAGGTGAGGCCGGCCGGCGTGGCCGTGCGGTTCTAGGCGCTACAGTCTGGAACCACGCGACCCCTGCGGTCGCAGGTTCGAATCCTGCCTAGGGCGTGGATGTGTGTGATGTCCTTAGGTTAGTTAGGTTTAAGTAGTTCTCAGTTCTAGGGACTGATGACCTCAGAAGTTAAGTCCCATAGTGCACAGAGCCATTTGAACCATTTTGAACACAGGTAAGAAGTCGTAGCTGGCAGCAGCTAGACTGTCAGAAGGCCAACGGGAAAAGAACGACTACAGTGAGTATTTGATTCCAGAATGACACCTTTATCCAGCATGTAATTTCTGGGAATGTGAGAGACTGGATAATGACGAAACCGGAAGCACTCAGAGGACATGAGTCTTAGCCATCTAGCCCTGCTCATAGGAATAATTCGTTTCAGAGTCAGATATTCTTAGTCTATCATCAAATTCTACAAAAGCATACGCTCCAGCTGGAGGGATAGGAACGTCTCTTTTACACTGGAGGGACCAAAGTCCTCGAGGTAGTGATATGCACATACACATACCGGTAATATCGCGTACAAAAGGTATAAACGAGCAGTGCATTTGCAGAGCTGTCGTTTGTAATTGGACATTTCTTGCAAAAAGGTTTCCGACGTGATCATCGTCTCACGACGGGAAATAAAAGACATTCGAATATTGGTTGGAGGCAGAGGCAAGAGACTTTTTATTCCGGAAATCGTTGGGAATTCAATATCCCAAATCTACATTGCTAAGTGTGTGCTAAGAATACCAAATTTCAGGCGTTATCTCGTACCACGGAGAGCGCAGTGACCGATGGTCTTTACTTAACGGCTGAGATCACTGGCGTCTCCGTAAAGTTGTATGTGATATAACCGCAGAAATCACTGTGGTAAGTACGACGAATGTATCCGTTAGGACAGTGCGGCGTACTTTGGCGTTAATGGGCTCTTGAATCAGACGATCGACGCGAGTGCTCTTGGTAACTGTACGATATCGCATAATGTCCCTCTGCTAGGCTCTTGACCACATTGGTTACACTCTAGATGAATGGAAAATCGTGGCCTAGTAGGATGAGTCCCGATCTCAGTTGGCAAGAACTTATGGATGGATTCGGGTGTGGTGCAGACCTGAAGAAGCTACGGTCCCAGGTTGTTAACAAGGCACTGTGAAAGCTGGTGGTGGTTCCATAATGGTGTGAGTCGAGTTCGCATGGAATGGACTGGCTCCTCTGGTCCAACTGGACCTACCATTGATCGGAAATGGTTATGTTCGGCTACTTGGGGACAATTTACAAGCATTCAGCGATTGAGTTTTTATGGATGAAAATGCACCAAGCCACCTTCCCACAATTTTTCTGCACAGTTATAGACAATTCTAACGGATGGTTTGGCCACCCAGGTCGCCCGACATAAATTCCTTCGAACATTTGTGGAAGGTACTCGAGAGGTCCCTTAGTGCACAAAATCGTGCACTGGCAACACCGGACACCTATGGAGGCAGCTTGGCTCAGTGTTTCTGCAGGGGACTTCCAAGGACTTGTTGAGACCATGCCTGGTCGGGCTACTGCACTACTCTGGGCAAAAGGAGGACCGACACGGTATTAGTAGGTATTCCATGACGTCTGTCATCTTAGTGGCATTGCGTTGATACGTGAACAGGCATGAATTCACCGGAAACATATCCCCAGAGAAACACGCTTAGGGCTAGCCACCAAGAACTATTACAATTGTAAAACGTAGCTCCACTTGCGGTAATGTACAATGGAAGCAGCACAAGGGCACTGTGTTCGCAGATATTTGGAGGTTTTGGCCGAGTAAGAATAATTCTGTAGTCCTTTTAAAATGAATATTTCTGCTAGTATGCATTTTTTTTTTGGTTTGTGAGTAGGAGAAATTGCCCAAGAAGTAATTTCGTTGTCTCGATGAAGTGATCAAAGTGGCCAATGATACATAACATTACACCCATAAATAATCGTAAATGGTTACCTCACCATGCCATAACGCGTGAAATGTTTTGAAATTTGGTGGTAGGTTGAAACCAATTTCCTGACGATGATTCGGACCTAGAGCGTTGACTCCCTCAGGCAATGCTCTTAGACAGTGAATTCTCCAGGCACAACTCATCACTCGGAGCTTGATTTTTTCAAGTACATTTCTCCTGCTTACAAAGGTCCCCAACTCTCCCTCAGACGTTGCTGGACCAGGAGTCCTGGAATGGATGCTACTGCGGGGAAATTGCTTAGTTACAGGATAGGGGATCTTTTTGTTGTATATTGAACGATTAATTCTTGAAACAATGTCCTAAACGAAACAAAAGTTGTTACAATTTTATTTTACTATTTGTCTGTAGTACTTTAAACGTGCTAACTCTGCACTTAACAATTAAATGCCTGGCAGAGAGTTCATCGCACCACCTTTAACCTATATGTCTACTGTTCCACCCTCCAAGAAAGCGCGGGAAAAACGAACACCGAAATCTTTCTGTGAGAGCTCTGACTTCTGTTATTTTCTTATGAAGATCATTTCCCTCTATGTTGGTTGGTGCCAACGAAATATTTTCCGACTCTGAGGTCAAAGTCGGTAAAGAGCATCTTCTGTGTGAAACTTAGCCTTTTCACACCTGATATACAGCGAACTACTGATGAAGGGTAGCACGTAGATCCCATTTTTTTAGATTTCCGGAAAACGTTTGACGCTGTGCCTCATTGCAGGTTTTTAAAGAAGGTATGATCATTTGGAATAGGTTCAGAGATATGTGAGAGGCTCGAAGACTTCTTATGGTATACAACCCAGGATGTTGTCTTCTACGGTGAGTGTTCATCAGAGACAAGGGTATCGTCAGGAAGTGCCCCAGGGAGCTGTGATAGAATTGCTATTATTCTCCATATACATAAATAATTTGGCCGATAGGGTGGACAGCAACCTGCCGTTGTTTGATAATGATGCTGTGGTATGTGGCAGAGTTTCGAAGTTGAGTATCTGTAGTAAGATGCAAGATGGCTTAGACAAAATCTCTAGTTGGTGTGACAAATGGCAGCTATGTCTAAATGTAGAAAAATATAAGTGAATGCCTATAAGTACGAAAAACAAACCTGTGATGTTCGGATACAGCATTCGCAGTGTCCTGTTTGACACAGTCCCATCGTTTAACACTAGGCCCGCCGAGTGGTCAGTTTGACCACTTTTTATATTTTAACATGTTATTATTCGGTCAATTTGTAATCTATGCTGTGGTGAGTTAATGACTTCTCCAAAATATTTATGTAGATCATATAAATAGTCCAATATTTATTTTATCTTCATTAGTTTTCTTTGAATGACCACGTATACTTAAAACCGCCGAGTGGTCACTTTGACCACATTACATGTATATTTGAAAACAGATTATTTAAAGATTGTTGTGCGTCACTCCTCGGATTTATTCTTAGCACTCATCAACAATGTACTAAATATGTTGGTTACTGAAGTTTATTAGCATTGTTTGATTTAAAAGTTCAACAACGCAATATGTCATTTATTTTTTGCTACTGGGTTTCGCAAAAACAAGACTGATTATTTGAGTACTGGTCTCAGAGCAGTAGACATGGCTCAGATGTCACAGCGATACAAACCACGGCCACGGCCACTTTCAGATGAAGAAATTGTCACACGTTTGTATCAACCGGATGCTGAAAATGATCCTGAAGTTGAGGACCTTGTGGAAGATTCTACAGATGAAGACTACCAACCTGTCGCTAATGTGGAGAGTGACAGCTCCGAGACTGAAGATGAAGGTAATTTACATTCACTTATATTATTATTATTATTATTATTGCTATTATTATTATTGCTACTATATGAATAATGATCACTATTGTATTCGAGCTGAGACTTCTACTGCTACTTCTATAACTGCTATTTTATTGTGTCATATGTTATCTCCATAATGAGTTGTAGTTTTCTAATTGTCTCTTTTCTCACGCAGTTGCTGAACCAGGACCAAGCAGTTTAGAAACAATGCTAGAGAAGGACCTACCCTGGGTAGAAAAAAGAACTGCACCTCCTGTAAGTGGACCAGTACAGAATCGACGTAGAAGAGAAGAACGAAGTGAGGGTTCACTTCCAGAACCTGGCTCAAAACTCCTGGGGAAAGACGGGCTCACGGAAAGGACTGTAGCAGACTTCGGTGTTACTACTCCTGGTAGGACAGGTCAACAAAATATACTGAAAGAAACACGGGGACCTACTCCACACCCAAAGCGGCACGTCTCAAATGATAATGTGTAGCGTGCCTGGCGCCTTTTGGTTGTTCAGTCAATGTTGAAACACATAAAGAAATGCACAGAAACAAAGGGAACAAAGGTTTCTTGGAAATGATTCCTGGAGATTGCATTTAGAAGAATTAGACGCATTTGTTGCTTTATTATATGTTCGTGGTGCACTAGGTGCCAGATGTATTGAAGTACATGAGTTGTAGTCAAAAAGTGGGGAGCCCCATTTTTTACTGACACAATGAGCAGAAACAGGTTTCGAGAAATTTTGAAATATCTGCGTTTTGATCAAAAAAATGCACGGTTGGAACATTTGAAACGTGACAAATTTGTACTTATATCAACTACGTGGAACCATTTTATAGAAAACTGTCAGTTGAATTACATACCTGGATCAAATGTCACTGTGGACTAACAACTTTTCCCCAGCAGAACCAGGTGTCCGTATTTGCAATATATGCCGAATAAGCCTGATAAATTGGGAATCAAATTCTGGCTCCTAGCGGATGTAGAAACAAAATACCGTTGAAATGGGTTCCCTTATGTAGGAAAGAACGAACAGAGGGCACCTAATGGGAAACTTCCAGAACAAGTAGTAATGAAGTTGGTAGCTCCATATCGCAATAAGGGGCGAAATGTGAGCACTGATAATATTTTCACTATGGTCACACTTGGGGAGAGACTGGTAAAAGAGAAAACTAGTCTTGTCGGCACTATCAACCGTGCAAGAAAAGAAATTCCGAACAATATAAAAAAATGAAAACTCCTCTTTACACGTCTGTTCTCTTGAAAATGGAAGGTGGTACTGTGACTGTTTACCAAGGGAAAAAGAACAAAAATGTTCTTCTGTATAACACCATGCACACAGATGTTGAAATACAAAATAATTCGAAACACCTTCCCGAAACAGTGAGCTACAATGGCACAAAATTTGCTGTAGATGTCTTGGACCAGATGACGAGGAAATATTCTGTCCGCTCTGGTACTCGTCGATGGCCTGTACACGTATTTCACAATATTCTTGATTTAGCAGCCATCAACGCATGGGTCATTTTCAAGCTAGTGACAGGGATCAAAATAAGTAGGAGGAATTTCATCCTAAATCCAGCAGAAGAATTACGTAGGCCTATATGGAAACCAGAAATCAGGAAAGGATGCCAAGGCATGGAAAAGAAAAGGAAGAAAAGGACGATGGTGATGAAGAAAGAGAAGAAGCGGAGATTCCTGCGAAAGTAAGAAAACTATGCCAAACGAGGAAATGCAGAAACAAGACAAATGGAGTGTGCAGTAAATGCAAGAGATATGTTTATGGGCCGTGTATATATAAAGTAATAAAGACAGTAGTTTGTAATGCTTGTAAATAGGATTAGGTACTGTACATGGTCATATTTCATGATTGGTCTTTCTCTTAACATATTCATGGGTACTTAGTTTCTCCAGTAAGAATAATTTCTATTAATTTTAAAACTACTGCAGTACAATTAGTATAGTTGCAGATAAATATTGTGAACTATGTTCTTTAATATTAGTAATATTATGTTCCCCTTGTTGTTGTAAAATACAATGATACTGTTATTAAACGTAATTAAAGTGATACGTTGTTATCAAGGTCGTTAATATTTACATGAAACAGCATAGCATGTACTTACAAATAAAGTGGTCACTTTGAACACATCGGCGGTTCTAAGTATAGTACTAGTTCTGGCGGTTCTAGTGTTAAATATCTGCGCGTAACATTGCAAAGCCATATGAAGTGGAGTGATACGTCATGTGGTAGCAGGGAAGGCGAATGCTCGACTTCGTGTTGTTGCAAGATCGTTGGAAAGCGTACTTCATTCAAAAAAGGATACAGCGTATAGAGTGCTAGAGCGACACATTCTTGAATACTGTTAGAGTTCTTGGGATCCCCACAACGTCCGATTAAAGCCAGGCAGCGATGCAATTACGGAAACGGGCTGCTAGAATTGTTACTGGTAGGTTCGAACAGCCCGCCAGTCTTACAGAGATGCTGCAGGAAGTCAAAAGGAGTTTCTGGAGGGAAGGCGACTTTCTTTTCGAGGAACGCTATTGACAAGAGTTAGAGATCCGGCATTTCAATCTGACTGCCGAGTGACTACTAGCACCAACATACGTTGCACATAAGAACCACGAAAATTGGATGTAATTAGACAGTCGTTTTTCCCTCGTTCTGTTTGCGAGTGTAACAGGAAGGGAAATAACAAGTAGTGGCGCGGGGTGGCCTCCACCATGCTCGTAAGGTGGATTGCAAAGCATCGATGTAGACGTAGATGTAGGCTGAAATTTCATGAGAAGATCCTTCCACAACGAAAAACGCCTTTGTTTTAAAGATTATTATCGCACTTCGCCTATCAAATTCATTGCATTCTCTCTTCTAATTCGCGATAACAGAAAACGACCCCCATTCTTTGAACTTTTTCGAAGTTTTCCATTAATCCTATATGCTGCGGATCCCACATCACATGGCAACAATCCAGAATATAACGGACAAACGTAGTGTAAGCAGTCTCTGTAGTAGACTTGCTGTATATTCTGTCTTTGGTTTGCTTTCCCTACAACATTAACTGCGTGATCGTTCCATTTAATCGTTCCAATATAATCTATTCGTAGTTATAATGCCTAATTATTTAGCTGAATTTACAGCCTTTAGATGTGATTTATCATGCAACTGAAATTTAGCGGATTATTTTTAGTGCTTCGGGGTATGACCATGCAGTGCGTTTGACCTGCGGTCGTCGCACGGTGGCGCTGCCAGCAGTCCACATACGCAGAGGTGTGTTGCTGCATGTCAGAGTCCGATGCAACGAGTAAGTGTGCAGACGTTTTCAGAAGTGCTAATGGTGACTGCGTGTTTAAAACGGCTCAAAGAACACATATTTATGACGTTCTGAGGGTTAGAATACTAGGGTGACTGGAGGCTGGTCAAACTCAGCACGGGACCGCCGTGTGCCACAAAGTGTGATCTCAAGATTATGCCAACGAATGCCAACGATTCCATCAGACAAGAAACGTGTCCAGGCGCTACAGTGTGGGACGTCCACAGTGTACACCACAAGAAGACCGATATCTCACCATCAGTGCCCGCAGACGGTCACGGAGTACTGCAAGTATCCTTGCTCGAGACCTTACGGCAGCCACTGGAACAGTTGTCTCCAGACACACAGTCTACAGACGACTGAACAGACATGGTTTATTCGCCCGGAGACCTACAAGGAGCATTCCACTGACCCCTGGTCACAGGTGAGCCTGTAAAGCCTGGTGTCAAGAACACAGTACATGCTCATTGGGACAGTGGTCCCTGGCTATGTTCACGGGCGAGTCCAGGTATAGTCTGAACAGTGATTCTCGCCGGGTTTTCATCTGGCGTGAACCAGGATCCAGATGCCAACCCCTTAATGTTCTTGAAAGGGGCATGTATGGAGGTCGCGGTTTGATGGTGTACGGTGGGATTCTGATTGGTGCACGTACACCCCTGCATGTCTTTGACAGAGGAACTATAACAGGTCAGGTGTTTTGGGACGTCATTTTGCACCAGTGTGGTCACCTTTTCAGGGGTGCAGTGGGTCCCACCTTCCTCCGGATGGATGACAAAGTACGGCCCCACCGAGCTATCATTGTGAAGGAGTTCCTCTAAACAGAAGATATCAGGTGAATGGAGTGGCCTGCCTGTTCCACAGACCTAAGCCCCATCGAGAACGTCTGGGATGCTCTCGGTCGACGTATCGTTGCACGTCTTCAAACCTCTAGGACACTTCAGGAGCTCCGACAGCCACTGGTGCAAGAATGGGTGGTTATACCCCAGCAGCTGCTTGACCACCTGATCCAGAGTATGCCAACCAGTTGTGCGGCCTGTGTACTTGTGCAGGGTGATCATATCCCATATTATTGTCGGCGTTCATACGCAGGAAACTTTGGCATTCTGTTGCACATATGTTTCTAGACGGTTTTCTCAACTTATCACCAATACCGTGGACTTACAGATAAGTGTCGTGTGTGTGCTCTGTGTGCCTATGCTATTAGCGCCAGTTTTGTGTCGGCCGCGGTGGTCTAGCGGTTCTAGGTGCTCAGTCCGGAACCGCACGACTGCTACGGTCGCAGGTTCGAATCCTGCCTCGGGCATGGATATGTGTGATGTCCTTAGATAAGTTAGGTTTAAGTAGTTCTAAGTTCTAGGGGACTGATGACCACAGATGTTTAGTCCCATAGTACTCAGAGCCAGTTTTGTGTAGTGCCACGTTGTGTGGCACTACATTCTGCAATTATCCTTAATTTATGAGAATGAATGTACTTTCTTTTCACCGTTTCCAGGAAGGTATGCGTCTGTCGACCCCACGTAATTATGATAATGAAAAATGCTCACTATCCAATTATCTATCAGTCGCGTCATTTCTGATTTGATTACGCGTCATAAACATGAACTTCACGAGTTGTATCCCCAAAACGTGCAGCGAGTGGGCAATCCAGCAAACTCCAATATCTGTTGGCCGTACCTGTGGTCTGTGTCTATCCCCTAGACAGTACGCTTCGCCGATAAATATTCTGCAACACTATTTTACCTATAAAACTTCTAACATTGTCACTTAAACATATTTTTGAATTACCAGTCTATTGAGAAAGAATATGGTGAAGAACGGGGCATTTAGAGTGTAAGATCTGTTTCCGTAGTCCACCTTTCACTATGCAGCGGAATCAATGCTACAATGAAGTTGATGACACGTGAGTATTTTGTGACGGAGTACAAATCAAACAGAAGCCTTCCTCTCTCTTTCAGGTAATAGCATTCCCAGCATTTGAGGTCAGGCATCTAGTTTTTCGATCTGCCTTAAAATCACATTTGAAGTAAGAAGTTGTATTGTGAGCCATGTGTCAACCTTCTTTATTTTCCTACTACATTACGTTTGGAATGAAAGTTACAAGGTACTCGGAAATTCCCATTGCAGACTTCTAGAGCTTGTAGAGGGGATTACATAAAATTCGGAATAGGGACCCATATACGGAAACGTACCGTTTTCTCTCTAGGACGCTTTCAGTTCAAATTTTTAACTCATCCAGTGTTCCTCGAGAACTGATATAGGGTTGACGCAGTAAAATTATTCAATAGAAATTTAAAAGTAACTTTAACGAAACATACATTTATCATTCAAGCACATTTGTTTGTACATACGCTTAAGCATTACGTGTTGAAATTATTCCAAAACAAAAAAGAACCCAGCATAATGTACGTACAGTACAATACTCATACACTGCGTCCGCAGCTCGTGGTCGTGCGGTAGCGTTCTCGTTTCCCACGCCCGGATTCCCGGCGGGGTCAGGGATTTTCTCTGCCTCGTGATGACTGGGTGTTGTGTGATGTCCTTAGGTTAGTTAGGTTTAAGTAGTTCTAAGTTCTAGGGGACTGATGACCATAGATGTTAAGTCCCATAGTGCTCAGAGCCATTTGAACCAGTTTTTCATACACTGCAACACCTGCTCGATGTGGTGACTACCAACGTTCTTACAGACATTGCACCCACGATGCGTGTTCTGGTGCACACTTTCCATTCCAACTAGTGTTTCTCCAGTTTCTAGTGCAGAGGCCAGAGCTCTTTCCAGAAAATCTTCTTCTGTCACTACAGGAGTCCCACTTTATGGCCAACGTAAAGTGACATCAGATGACCGTCTGACATATCACACGCCATCCTGTCTACCCTACTGCATACCAGGACAAGTAACTCTTCGAGACTTTTCTCCTTCCCGCAGAAGACGTGGACTCGTTACACATCTGAACTGTAACCGTCCCAGAACGGAAACGCTAATTCTCAGACATAGATTCCTATGCGTAATATTATGTACTCACTCCCCTCTACAAGTCTTAGAAGTCGGTAATAGGAATTTGTGAACACCCTGTATAGTATGTTTACATGCACGATCGCTTAGAATGCGTTGGTTCTTATTCCTCAGATAGTTGCGTAGAAAAATAACCAATGGAAATTAAAGACTGACCAGTTTTAATATATTGGACGAAGAATTGCAAACTTCTGAAAATTATGGGTGATAAATTGGAGTAATTGGCAACAGAATAAAGGAACAATAAATAATTAGTGGAGACACGCAATTAATTTAATTGGTTCTTAAAAACATAAATATTAATCGCGTTTTTTTTCTTTTATTAGATATAATGTCGATGGGACTGAAACAGTTAGAGGAACACTAACGAGTGAAGCGGCAGTTAATCAGCTAGGTCAGTGCGGGCGGTATTGACTCAGCTGTGGCGGTTTCAGCCCACGCTCGCCAGAATTTTAATGAATCGCCCGACATACAGTTTAATGTGACAATCGGCGATTTTTATCTCGCTTCCAGACGAACCTAATAACATTGTATATTCCGCGTCAGGCCCGAACAGCATTGTTTTGAACCGAGCTGGTGGCAACCGCTCATGCTGTGTGTCATTACAAAAGAAATAAACGAAAGCGGCAGTACCTGTTGTTATGTCACTGTAATTTCATTCCCCATAAGATGTTTATTCAGATTTGATTTGAACATAGAAATTAAACTCCGTTTTATTACACACTTTTCCTACGTAGGTACCTCACTTAATACTTTTGTCATCATTATTACGATGTACAGAAACGTTTCACAGACCATGGGATGGATATAAATATACAGTCTTCTCCGCTACTATCGGCACGAAAATGTTCCTGCAGCTTATTTTCTTAAGTCGTATACCCATGTCACCATCAGACTGTCATGTACGTAATTCCATACAAAGAGGTGTCGAAGAAAGGAAATTGTTGTCTCATCCATCGTGAACTTCCTGGCTGTACATGACACTCGGCAATTCCTTTTACAGTCTTCTAGGAGCCGCAGACATTGCTGAATACATAATATTTTGAATGGCAAACCTTGTCCCGAAGAGTACCATTTCCATTCTACGACGGGTTCAATTCAGGTGTTTAACTCCTCCTCTTCTGTTTTATGAACTGGATTATGCTTGGCGTATTACAATTATTAGGTACCTGTTCGAAAGGAGACATAACGAACGTCCATTTATCGCTCTTTTTCAGTGCCTTAGTGTCTCTGGTGCAGTAAAAATTGTTACGAACACATCTTCGGAATACACAGACATGCTCCCTGTGTATGGCGAAGCTCCAGTTAACGGAAGAGCTACCAGTCTGCTAAATAAGGAACGTTTTACGCAGCGTAGCTCGCCACCGCACAAACTTTTTGCCCAAGTTACGCAGCGGCTCCGAGAAACAGGCACCTTCACCGTGGGGAGGTAGGACTGTGGTGCTCCACGGCAACGTCACACGCCAGAATTCTCTCAGCAAGGCAGATGTTAAGTGGCGTCAAGCGACCGTCTGACGTTGTACACGTCATCTTGTCTACCTTATTGCATACCACGACAAGCAATACTGAGACTTTTCTCTTTCCCTCAGAAGTCGTGGACCGGATACATGCTGAATTTTGTCGTAGAACTTAAGCGGTATGTTTCTGGACATCTACATCTGCATCTGCGTCTACATCTACATCTATATGATTACTCTGATATTCACAGTGAAGTGCCTGGCAGAGGGTTCAATGATTCGCCTTCAAGCTGTCTCTCTGCCGTTCCACTCTCGAACGGTACGCGGGAAAAACAAGCACTTCAATTTTTCTGTGCGAGCCCTGATTTATTTTATCGTGATAATCATTTCTCCCTATGTAGGTGGGTGGAAACTGTTTTCGCAATCGGAGGAGAAAAGTGGTGATTGAAATTTAATAAGAAGATCCCGTCGCAACGAAAATCGCCTTCCTATTAATGATTGCCACTCCAAGTCGCGTATCATGTCTGTGACACTATCCCCCCTATTTCACGATAATACAAAAGGAGCTGCCCTTCTTTGTACCTTGTACTTTTCCCACCTCATGCGGATCCCACACCGCACAGCAACACTCAAGAACAGGGCGGACAAGCGTGGTGTAAGCAGTCTCTTTAGGAGACCTGTTGCACCTTCTAAGTGTTCTGCCAATGAATCGCAGTCTTTGGTTGGCTCTACCCACAATATTACCTGTGTGATCGTTCCAATTTAGGTTATTTGTAATTTAATCCCTAAGAATTTAGTTTAATATACAGCCTTCAGATTTGTGTAACTTATCGCGTAATCGAAATTTAGCTGATCTCTTTTAGTACTCATGTGAATAACTTCACACTTTTCTTTATTCATGGTCAATTGCCACTTTTCACACCATACAGATATCTTATCTAAATCATTTTGCAGATCGTTTTGATCATCTGATGACTTTACAAGACGGTAAATCCTCTGCAAACAACCTAAGACGGCTACTCAGATTGTCTCCTATGTCGTTAATATAGATCAGGAACAACGGAGGGCCTACAACACTTTCTTGGGGAACGACGGATATTACTTCCGTTGTACTCGATGACTTCCGTCCGTTACTACGAACTGTGACCTTTCTGATAGGAAATCACGAATCCAGAAGCACAAGTGAGACGATACTCCGTAGGCACGCAGTTTGGTTAGAAAACGCTTGGCAGGAACGGTGATGATAGCCATTTGGATATCTAAAAATATGGAATCAATTTGACATCCCCTGTCGATAGCACTTATTACTTCACGAGTATAAACAGTGTTTCACAAGAATGACATTTTCTGAATTCGTGCTTACTACGTGTCAATAAATCGTTTTCTTCGAGGTACTTCATACTGTTCGAATACCGTATATGTTCAACAACCATACTGCAAATCGACGTTAGTGATATAGGGCTGTAATTCAGCGGATTACTCCTACTTCCCTTTTTGGGTATTGGTGTGACTTGAGCAATTTTCCAGTCTTTAGGCACGGATCTTTCTGTGAGCGAGTGGTTGTATATAATTGCTAAATATGGAGCTATTTTATCAGCATACTACGAGAGGAACCTGACTGGTATACCATCTGGACCAGAGGCCTTGCCTTTATTATGTGATTTAAGCTGATACTTTACACCGAGGATATCTGCTTCTATGTTTCTCATCTTAGCAATTGTTCTTGATTGGAATTCAGGAATATTTACTTCGTCTTCTTCAGTGAAGGAGTTTCGGAAGACAGTGTTTAATAACTCTGCTTTAGTGGCACTGTCATCAGTGACTTCACCGTTCTTATCGCGCAATGAAGGTATTGATTGCGTCTTGCCACTGGTGTGCTTTATGTACGACCAGAATCTCTTTCGGGTTTCTGCCAGATTTTGAGACAGAATTACGTTTTGGAAATTATTAAAAGCATCTCGCATTGCAGTACGCGCTATATTTCGAACTTCTGTAAAACTTTGCCAATCTTGGAGATTTTGCGTTCTTTTAAATTTGGCATGCTTTTTTCGTTGCTTCTGCAACAACGATCTGACCCGTTTTGTGTACCATGGGGGTCAGTAACAAAAAATGGTTCAAATGGCTCTGAGCACTATGGGACTGAACTACTGAGGTCATCAGTCCCCTAGAACTTAGAACTACTTAAACCTAACTAACCTAAGGACATCACACACATCCATGCCCGAGGCAGGATTCGAATCTGCGACCGTAGCGGTCACGCGGTTCCAAACTGACGCGCTTAGAACCGCACGGCCACACCGGCCGGCGGGTCAGTACCATCACTTATTAATTTATGTGGTACATGTCTCTCAATTGCTGTCGATAGTATCTCTTTGTAAACATTCCACAACTTTTCTACACTTACATGATGAGATCGGAAGGAGTGAAGACTGTCTCTTAAAAAGGCATTAAGACATTTTTATCAGCTTTTCTAAATAGATATACTTTGCGTTTCTTTTTGATGGTTGTTGGTGTTACGGTATTCAGCCCAGCAACAACTGCCTGGTGGTCCCTAATCCGTATATTCGTCACAATACTCGCTATTTGTCCAGGATTATTTGTTGCTAAAAGGTCAAGTATGCTTTCGCAACCATTTATGCTTCGAGTAGGCTCATGAACTAATTGTTCAAATTAATTTTCTGAGAATGCAATCAGTACAATTTCTAATGACGTATTGTGTTTTAAACGTATAATTTTTCTAGCATATCGAGTGTAGATTGAAGTCACCACCGACTACAATTGTACGAGCGGGGTACTTATTTGAAGCCGGCTGGAGTGGCCAAGTGGTTCTAGGCGCTTCAGTCTGTAACCGAGCGACCGCTACGGTCGCAGGTTCGAATCCTGCCTTGGGTATGGATGTGTGTGATGTCCATAGGTTAGTTACGTTTAAGTAGTTCTAAGTTCTAGGGGACTGATGACCTGTGATGTTAAGTCCCATAGTGCTCAGAGCCATTTGAACCATTTGAACTTATTAGAAATGAGACTCAAGTTTTCTTTGAACTATTCAGCAACTATATCTTCTGAGTCGGAGGGTCTGTAAAACGATTCAATTAATAGTTTAGTTTGATTGTCAAGTATAACCTCTACCATACTATTTCACACGAACTATCTACTTCAAATTCGCTACAAGGCAAACAAGGCAAACTACCTCTGACAGCAATAAATACTCCACCACCAACTGTATTTAATCTATCCTGTCTGAACGTTGTTGGATCGTTTGAAAAAATTCCGGCTAAAGTTTTTTCAGGCTTTATCTAGCTCCCTTTACCTACAACTATTTGAGTTTCAGTGCTTTCTATTAGGGCTTGGAGCTCTGGTTCTTTTCCAACACAGCTACGACAATTTACAGTTACAATATCAATCTTTCTACAACTACCTTACTGTGTTTTACCTGCCCACTTTTAGACGGGCAACCCTTCTGTGGTTCCCTGAGACCCTCTAATCTAAAAAACCGCCCAGTCCCTTCCACAGAGCCCCCGCTACCCTTGTAGCCACCTTCTGTGTGTAGTGAACTCCTGACTTATTAAGCTGAACCCGGAAACCCACCACCCCATGGCACAAGTCAAGGAATCTGCAGCCTACACGGTCACAGAACCGCCTAAGACTCTGATTTAGACCCTCCACTCAGATCTGCACCAAAGGACCACAATCGGTTCTATCCACGATGCTGCAGATGGTGAGCTCCGCCTTAATCTCGGAAGCAAGACTGGCAGTCCTTAGCATTTCCGCTAGCCGCCCGAAACCAGACAAAATCTGCTCCGATCCAAAGCGACACACGTCATTGGTACCGACATGAGCCTCCACCTGCAGTTGGTTGCACCCTGTACTCTTCGTGGCTTCCAGTAACACCCTTTCCAAATCCGGAAGGACTTCCCCCGGATTGCACACGGAGTGCGCACTGGCTTCCTTCCTACTCAAAGTATTACGTAGACAGTACCCTCTACAAGTGGGTAACAGGAATTTCCAAACACCCTGCATAGTGAAGCTTTACTCATTTGAGGTTTCAGCATTCACTGTGAATGTCCTCAACGCGTCGTTCCCTTAGCGCCTTATTTGAAAATTTTTCAGAGGTCGTTTCTACTGCCTGTCGACTATTTCTACCAATTTTTTAGATTTAGTTTGTAAGGTGGCGTTTTTTTACGACTTACAAACGGTGGTTGCATCTAATACGACATGAGTAAGCCCCTTCAATGACAAAAAAGGCAGGTTTGTGCTCGTTCATTAAAAACATGTATGTGACTGACATCGTCTAGCACACTTAATTTATTGTATAATGTCTGCATGTTGGGTGACTGGGGAACAGGCAGAGCTGTGAAACCCGTGGTAGAACGGAAGGACACAGGACGCTCACAGGTACCTTGGAACAATAGGACAGCACAGCCGGAGCTAATCCCTGAACCGCCAGTCGTTTTGGCCGAGTGGTTCTAGGCGCTTCAGTCCGGAACTGCGCTGCTGTTACGGTCGCAGGTTCGAATCCTGCCTCTGGAATGGCTGTGTGTGATGTCCTTAGGTTAGCTAGGCTTAAGTACTTCTCAGTCTAGGGGACTGATGAACTCAGATGTTAAGTCTTAGAGCAATTATTTTTTGAACCGGAAGCTGCTATGCTATCCTATAGTCCCAAGGAATCTATGAGCTTGCTGTGTCCTTCTGTTCTACCACGGGTTTCACCGTTCTGTTTATTCCCCAATCACCCAACATGCAGACATTTTACAATAAATTAAATGTACTAGACGATGTCAGTCACATACATGTTTTAATGAACATGCTCAAACCTGTCTTTTCTATCATTGTAGGGGCTTACTTATGTCGTATTGTAAGCGCGGTTTGCAAGTTGTGGAATAAAGCCACCTTATAAGTTATTTTTAGGTAAACGCCTCACTGCAGTGGGCTAGGACTGATTACTTTATAAGGTTCCGGTTTGAAACCTGGATTCAGATACCCGGATTTTGGATTTCCATTGTTCCCTCTGATCACCTAGGGAGAAGGCTATGGCGGCTCCTTTGAAAAGAGTAGGGTCCGTTTGCTTTTCCGTTCTTGCCTGTTTCGAATTTGTGCTACATCTCTAATAACCTCGTCACCGAGAGGACAGTGAAATATGTTCTTCCTTCACAGTTACGAGGTTATTCTACATCTACGTCCACATACATACTCCGTAAGCCACCACAACGTGTATGACAGAGAGTACGTTGCACCACGACGATCATTCCCTTTCCTTTCCCACTCGCAAATGGAGCGAAGGAGAAAACGTAGGTCGATATGCCTCTGTACGACCCCTAATTTCTCTTATCTTCGTTATCCTTGCGCAAAACGTACGTTGGTGGCAGCAGAATCGTTCTGCAGTCTGTTGCAAATAGTGTTTCGCGAAGAGAACGTCGGCTTTCCTCCATCTGAGTTCACAGAGCATTTCAGAACAGTTGCGTCTGGTCGAACCTAAAAGTAAAAACTCTTGCAGCACCTACCGGAATTGCTTCGATGTATTCCTTTAATCTGATTTGGTGTTTATCTCAAATACTCAAGGATTGTTCAAGAATGGATCGCACAAATGTTCCATACGCGGCCTCCTGTTTAGATGAGCTCCACTTTCCCAGAATTCTCCCAGTAAACCAAAGTCGAACATTCAACTTCCCGCAGCCGACCGTATACACTCGTCCAATTTCAAATGGCCTCGCAACGTTATGCCCAGATATTTAACTGACGCGACAGCGTCTACCTCCACATTACATTTTTGGTTGTTTTAGATTAAAAACAGCATACTCGAACATTACAGGAATTTTTTTCGAAAGTCATCCATATTAGTTATATTTTACTACATTTACGGAAAGTGCCTTCCGTCACACAAAATCGGATAAAAATTCTGTCCACGTCACTCCCTTTCCTTCTACTGCCACTAACGACGATGTTCCCCATAATATGCAGCATCATTAGGAAACAGTAGTAGATTGCTGATCATTCTGTCTGGCACGTAGTTCATGTACACAGACAACAAGACCGGCCAGGGGCGCACATGACGATATCCTTTCCTCAGCGAACACTCCGCCGTCCAGTACACTGTACCTGGATCGATTACATTTGAAGTCTTCGAGCAATCCAACGTATCTGGCAACCTGTTTCGTAAGCTCGCACTTCGTTAACAGTCAGCAGTGGGACAACGTGACGAACGCTTTCAGGAAATCAAGTAATATGTAAAGTATGTCGTATTTACACCGCCTTTGGTAGATACAGGCAAATAGATCTGAAAAATTTCATCTCACTAAAGCATGCTCCACTGATGTACTTGCTCTTTTCAATCGTCAGTACAAACACATGTATTTTCATAACTTATTTTTTAACTGTGATGTTTTTAAAATTTCCCAAATCAGTATCAAGTAACTCCCATTTTTTATTTAATATGACAATGATATCGTAAGTCACTGTGATCTTGTCCGCCTAGCGGTAGCGTAGCGGTAGCTTTACCGCCTATCACCCAGGGGACACGGGTTCGATTCCCGGCAGGGGAGTGGGTGTTACGTATCCTTCATCATCACTGACTCTCAAGTCGCCAGAGTGGCGTCAACTAAAAAGGACTTGCAATACGGCGGCCGAACACCCCTGAATGGGGCCTCCCGGCCAACAATGCCATACGATCATTTCCATTTCCACTCTGATGTTATCAAGTGTTGCTTGAAGTGATTATGCCATAACTTGAGATACGGTTAGTTACTTTAACTAGTAAACAGAGAATGAATATTATCACCTAACGCTACACGAATAAATCGTCCAGTGGTAGGTAATCGTGGACTGAATGTAATAATTATATATTTAGGAGTTAATTCAGTATCATTAGAATTTTGGATGTTTTAATTATGCAAACTTCAATACTCCAGATGACGGCAACGTTTCAAGATTGGATAATGTTTGTTCACTTCGTATGTCGAACAGAATACCACTTAACTATTAATGAATCAATGATAAGGGATTGCTGAATTTTTGGGAAAATTCCTTTCCAGTTATATCACTGGCACTTGTCGTCATGTTTCCATTTTGCCACACGTTGGGTGTGATAAGCACACATTAGTAAATTTGTAAACTTTCATACAGTGCATCACAAATGAAACGTCCTGGCACATATAAGGTGGACGGACCGGAACTCTAACCTTGAACCTTTGCCCTCCCGGTAAGCAATGCTGTTTCAGTCCACCAGGAAGTTTCCGCTCCGCACTCCGCTCCGCTCTCCGCTGCAGACTGATCATTCGGTCTCGAGTACTCTAAAAGTGACTGAAGTGTCGACATCTGTGTGTGTGTGTGTGTGTGTGTGTGTGTGTGTGTGCGTGCATGTGTGTGTGTGTGTGTGTGTGTGTGTGTGTGTGTGTGTGTGTTTGCGCGGGCACGCGAGCACGCACGCACGCACGTCGTTAGCTTGCTTACTTGTTCCATGTGATCCATCACGAGTGTTTGCGATCTAGTGTCAACCCTTTTGAGCACAGGTTGTCATACACCGTACGTCATCAAATGCTTGTTGATTACAATCGAATCTCTGTGTTCCCTACAGATTTTCCCCTCTTCGACACCCTTAGTAGCATGGAAGTTATGCCTTGATATCCTACAATTCTGCAACCTTTCGCTATTCTCCTGTGCACTGTTTGTTATACAGGGTGTCCCAGCTATCTTGCCCACCCAAAATATCTCTGGAATAATAACAGCTTTTGGAAAACGACTTTCACTGGTATCAATGTAGGGCTGGGGCCCATGAATGTACATATTTGGAAACATTCTAAAATGAAAGCATATGTGTTTTTTAACACAAACTTATGTTTTTTTTTCATGGACCTCCTATATTTTTTCTTTAGCAATCCATAGCATGACAAAGCACATACACAATGGCGTGGATTGCATCGGAATATTCCCATTGCATCCCGAGATATTAAGACGCGAAGTTGACGCTTGAAACACCCGACATGCGCTGCTAGCGCACGTCCTGAGGCTCAGGCGTGAACCCCATGCTGCCCGTAATCGCGATGTGATTGACATGCGTAATCACACTTCCATACTTATCAAGAGGTCCGAAACGAATAATACGGTCTGCTGCCATCCTGCATTAACGTCGTACATTCCAGCAGGTATTTATACCATAGGCTGGGGGTGATGCGGTTCTGTAACATGTCTGTATACCGCTAAGTTAGTCACAAAGTTAACTTCGCTTATCGTTAATCCGTTACTAAAAAGGTAATGCCATTCAACGTTAAAACTTTACTTTACTGTAGATCTAGCGCAAGTGACAGTTAATCTTTCGCTCGTAATAGTAAAATTCATGTTGATGGTTTTAGTGAAACGAGCAAGTGGACTACAAGTTTTACCGTTGTTTAGGTAAAAATGTTTTGATTTGGGAAGTTCAGGTAGGACACAGAAGATGAATGTAAACATGTTTAACCAATTAGTTTTATTATCACATAATTATTAATGTTATGTTTATGTAATGCGTTAAATGACAAATTGGTGCAAACAAATGTTTCTTAACATCACTGGGTAAAATGGCCCTCTGCAGAAACTTCTACTGTGATACCAGCACTACATACTAAACATAGCGTTCACATCTCATGATCAAAGTGATGCCCATTGGCTTGCATACATGGGTCACTCTGCGGATGAAGGATGCCCTACTTCGTGCTACTGTTTCCTCTTTGATTCCTGTACAAGCGTCAATAATGCGTTGCTTCATGTCCTCTGGTGTTGTTGGTTCATGTTGGTAAACAGCATCCTTCACTGCTCCCCAAAGAAAATAATCCATCGGTGTAAGGTCCGGAGATCGGGCAGGCCAGCTAACTGGGCCACCTCGTCCAATCCACCTACCAGGGAACTTACGGTTCAGAAGTCGTCGTGCTCGTAAGGCGTTATGTGCAGGGCATCCGGCATGCTGATACCTCATGACCTTTCTCCGGTTCAGAGGTACGGTGTCCAAGAGAACAGGAAGATTGTGTCGTATAAATCTGGAGTATTGTCTTCCATTTTGGATGCCATTTATAAAGAAAGGTCCGATAATGGTATCTCCAATAATGCCACACCAAACATTAACTTTCCACGGACGTTGATGCTCTACCTGACGGAGTCATTTTGGATTGTCTGCGGACCAATAATGCATATTCCTCATATTGACAATTCCTTTGTTGGAAAATGATGCCTCGTCGGTAGAGAGAACATCTGCAAAAAAATTTGGATTAGTCAGAAGTTTTTGCTGAGCCCACCGACAAAATGTTACCCTATTGCGGAAGTCATTTCCATGAAGATCTTGGTGTAAATGAACATGGTAAGGATGAAATTTATGACGTTTAAGAATACGCTGTGCCCTTGATTTTGACATTCCAACTTCACGTTCAATTTGACGTGTACTGATTTGAGGATTCACAGCTATGGTAGCGAGCACAGCAACTTCTAGCCGGCCGAAGTGGCCGCGCGTTAAAGGCGCTGCAGTCTGGAACCGCAAGATCGCTACGGTCGCAGGTTCGAATCCTACCTCGGGCATGGATGTTTGTGATGTCCTTAGGTTAGTTAGGCTTAACTAGTTCTAAGCTCTAGGGGACTAATGACCTCAGCAGTTGAGTCCCATAGTGCTCAGAGCCATTTCACAGCAACTTCAGCACGTTCATCTGTGCGTGTTCTAGGATGATGTCGAGGTCTTGGATTTAAGCTTCGCGTTTCACATAGACGAGATGTGAGACGACCAAACATCCGGCGCTAAGGCGATGGCTTGTCAGGGAATCGTCTTCTGTACAGTCGCTCTGCCTGAACAGCATTTCGTCCACCTACAACAGGGTACAGTACAGGTATGTAGAGTAGGGTAGAAAACAGACATATTAACTTAATAATCATAATGTTCGCTAAAAGTACTATCAACAAACAAGCAATCTCATAACGTATTTCCCGTCAACGTACATTCTCCATAGATCAGCAGCATTTCTACCATATCTTCATGTGTGTACATTATACTGTACAGTATAAGTTCCACAACACAACGTTTATTCACAATGTGTACTACCTCCGTGCCGTCACTAGATTACTCAGATGCAAGACTACACTGGCAAATGGTGTACTGCACGCCAAAGCAACACAAATGGGACGCTCGGAGGGTGGCGGAGTACAGGAGTTTACATGGGTCGCAAATCGTAAACAAGGTGAAGTGGTAACTGTGGCAGTAGTGGGAACTACGTTGGACACTTGAGTAGGTAGAGCCAGGCCCTGCGCGACAGGCACAATGGGTCATATAACGCATTCGATAAACCTTATATTGGGTGTGCAGGATAAATAAGACAACCTGACGGGAGTACACCGATCAGTACTGGTTCGTACTGTGTACGTAGATACGTAAAACGTGCAAGAGGGAAACCATGTTGTGCTTATGAGAGTTGATGGCAGCAGACCGTATTATTCGTTTCGAGCCTCTTGATGAGTATGGAAGTGTGATTACGCATGTCAATCACATCGCGATTACGGGCAGCATGGGGTTCACGCCTGAGCCTCAGGACGTGCGCTAGCAGCGCACGTCGGGTGTTTCAAGCGTCAACTTCGCGTCTTAATATCTCGGGATGTAATGGGAATACTGCGATGCAATCAACGCCATTGTGTATGTGCTTTGTCATGCTACGGATTGCGGAAGAAAAAATATTGGAGGTCCATTTAAAAAAAACACAAGTTTTTGTTAAAAACCACATATGCTTTCATTTTAGAATGTTTCCAAATATGTACATTCATGGGCCCCAGCCCTACATTGATACCTGTGAAAGTCGTTTTCCAATAGCTGTTATTGTTCCATTCATATTTTGGGTGGACAAGATAGCTGGGACACCCCGTATATCAATAGATGTTGTATTACAGCGGCCAATGCGAGTCGTGATACATAAAAGTGAGTTATTACAGAATATTCTTATTACCTACATCCATATGACTACTCTGCAATTCCCAATTAATTGCCGCGGAGGGTTTATCTCCTGCTCCACTATCGAGCAGTGTGGGAAAGCCGAACTATTAAAACTACCATGTGAGCTCTGGTTTGTCTCGTTTTGTTACGATGGTAACTTCTCCCGCTCTAGCTGACATCAGTAATAGGTGGAGAATTGAAATTCAGTGAGAAAATCTCGCAAGAAAAGCGTTTGTTTTAACGATTACCACTCCAACTCGTATATTACATCCCTAACGCTCCCTCTCTCGTCTCTCCTATTTCGCTACAATACAAAACGTTTTCCCACTATGAGCATAGACTAACAAATACAGAACAAAGTCTATTTTATGATATTTCTTTCTCAAGGGAAGTTTCCATATTCGGGTATAATTTCAGTTTTTACGTCGAATGAGGCATAAGGTACGTAAAGTGTCAAACGAATAACACACCTTACATTGAACTCCCGAAACAATTCCAGTTAACTTGATATTTCACACTACATAGTTATGTGAAAATGAACGAATTTTATTGATAGGCGAAGCGAAGAAACAACCGACATGTCGTGAATATAAACCAGTAATGCTCTCACTAGTAACTGCACGCAAGTAATTTCTTAGGCCTCAGCTAAGAGATGCATTTCTAAGGGAAGGAGAATTTTTATAACAGAATGTCTGTCCCACATTTGGCTGAAATGTTACGGCGGGACACTGAATGGACTCAATGAGATGCCGGAGCCACTATGTAGGCCGCCGCCAAAAGGAGCCGTTCATCCCTGATTTTAACGACGTCCCTTCGGAAACACTTTCTACAGGAATATGGCGGGAGATGCCAGATAAACGTCCAGAGAAACACAACTCAAAATATTGATGTAGCCACCTGTGTTAAGACTCACATGAAAGAAGAAGCTGTTTATCTCAGTGCTACATAGCAGAAGTTAAACTCTGCCCTACGAAAGAAATGATGCCTGTGATAGGCTACAAAAAATGTAGTGGGTGGCGTTATAATAAGTACAAAGGCTCTCATTGGCCAGAAAGAAAACGCGTGGCCACCAGCTTTGATATAGGCAAATTGCAGACAGAGTGATTCGCTTTATTTCTTGCAGCAAACCGTCGAGTGTTCGAGCAACGTGACTAGGGCCATGCTGAGACGATTGCGAGAGTCATTCTGAGAACAACTGTTCAAACGTTCGTCGTAACTCGTAAGTAGTTAAACTGCAAAGTCTCCTAGTATGGTTAATCGCACCAACCACTGATGGTTAACGCTTACGAGCGATGTCAGGGCAGTGCCACATGCACTATTCCAGCTAAATAGAGTGTATCGTGTCAATTAACTTAACTAGGGAATAACTAGGAGTCTCGGTTTCACCAGTGACGTAGAAAATGTATCTGACTGGTGTTTAACAGTTGAGAGAGATTTAGAATAGATTCTCAGCTCACAGCTACCGCCGACAGCCGCCACTGGCGCCGTCGATGCAGGTTAAACATGCATGCTCGCTCTATTCCAGCAAGTGATACTCAATTGACGCTCACAACTGCAGTCGTCTCCATCTTTCCTAATTTTCGTACATTCGACCACGGTCTGTAGTTCAACATTTTCTTGATTGTTGGGCTTAACTGCAGCAGAAGCGCTAGATATCCCATTTAACGAAAAGAATTTGTCATCCACTGTAGAGTGCTTTACACTCTTAAGTTATAGACTTGTTTTAACTGTGTACTTCTTTTTTGATTGCTCTTCACCGACCCCAATTCCATTTTGGGTATTTTCATTGTGAATTTTAGTGTAGTTGATATCTCTGGCCTCAATTGTATTTAATTTGTTTATATTTTATAGGCCCCCAGACATTGTTATCGACCATCTTACCATTAAAAAACCTTTTAATAGTAATGAATTTCACTTCACAGTTGTGAACAGCCAATATCAATGTTTTACCATCCTGTACCTAATTTTGCTACGTAAATAAATGTCTCTGACTAGGGCCTCCCGTACGGTAGACCGGTCGCCGGGTGCAAATCTTTCGATTTGACGCCACTTCGGTGACTTGTGCATCGATGGGGATGAAATGACGATGATTAGGACAACACAACACCTAGTCCCTGAGTGGAGAAAATCTCGGACCCAGCCGGGAATCGAACTCGGGCCCTTAGGATTGACATTCTGTCACGCCGACCACTTTTTTATTTACTTTTTTTTAATCTCATTTTGTCCGATATTGTTCGTTGCTTTTGTTCGGTGCGAATGTCCCATGACACGCGTTCAAGTTCACTGTTCAGTCATTGATTCGGTTTTTTTATTACAGAGGACAGCTAACCCTCTGACCAGTCACAGTGATCTACCGTGCCGGCAAAGCATTCAGCTACCGGGGACAGACATTTTGATATGTCAGGAAGTCATACTTAAAGTAAATCTAAACATTAGTAGAGAAAATGTAAGATTTTCATTTTTTGCTATCATGTAGCTACCCCTCAACCCGTACGCCAATTTCTGTCAGTGATAAAGTTTCCTTTACAGGCAGTGTAGGGGAACTGACACTGAGATCATTGTCTGATTACATCACTGTCCATACTACTGAGCCGGCCGGCGTGGCCGAGCTGTTCTAGGCTGTACAGTCTGGAACCGCGCGACCTCTACGGTCGCAGGTTCGAATCCTGCCTCAGGCATGGATCTATGTGATGTCCTTAGGTTAGTTAGGTTTAAGTAGTTCTAAGTTTTAGGGGACTGATGACCTCAGAAGTTAAGTTCCGTAGTGCTCAGAGCCACTTGAATCAATTTGAACCATATTACTGAACTCTTCTGTACTCAGCGTCGGTGAGATGGTATCTTCCTACCTTGCAGGCCGTAGGTGCAGCTCCAAATTCCTCAGACACCCACAGAGCGTCCTTGTGTAACTGTGGTAGAAAGATAGATAACAACTAATATCACACTTCTTAGATAATGGAGACTCAGCCAGTATGGCAAAATACCACGGTAAGGTGGTCAACCATATGTAATAACTAGGACAAAAAAGTATCCTCTTGCAATATTTTTGCAATAAATTTTTTGGCTCTATGGAATGAAAACTGAATCTAATCTAATCTTATCTAATCTTGCAACCGCCCACGCGGCTGACACAGCGTTGATACGTTGGTTCTGTCCCAACTGGTAAGTGAAGGCCGTGTGGACTTCTTATTGTGTCAAAGGAACTAGGAACAGTGGCAAAAGGTGAAGGTAATAATTTTATGAAGCGGGTCAGGTCGTATGATCGCTTGATTACCTCAAGTAAGGTGAGTTAGTTAAAATTACAAAGACAGGAATCAGAGAGTTTAGCAGTAGCAGATTGAGACCTTGACTGAAGTGAGCTGACATCCAGCAAGATAACATACGGGAACCTCAGGAGAGAACAACAGACGACACAATGCCGCGAGAAGTAGATCAGGGGGTACAGCAGGACGTAAATACAGAGCAACAAGGCGGCGTGAGCAGTGAAACACATATTACAGAGGTGCAAGAAGATGGGGAACGTATTGAATGTGTAGAACCCATAGTACATGTCATAAGACTTCCGTCACAACGAAGTACAGGCAATAGAAGTCGAAATGTGTCACCACGTGGTTCAGTGCAGTCAGTTGCGGACAGACGGGAGAATGTATACGCAGAATAAAACGGAAGAAGAGGCAGTAGGACCAATCTATTTGTCAGAAATTCTCCAGAAATTAGTGAGCACTATAACGATTCAAATCAGAGATGAGGCAACATATGAAACAACTGCAACAACAGATATGCGAGCTGAATGCAGAAACAACGAAATAACTGCCTGAGATCAAACGACACTTAGGTCACATTGAGGAACAGGCCAAAGAATCCCGAAATGTGATCAAAATTTTAATAATAGGTCACACACAATTAAGAACAGATATTGACCTTATCCAAGTGGACGTGCAAACATTGCGTGACGACACACAGACCGAAATCAAAACATTACATGATGACAACAAAACATGTGACGATACTTACAGTGGAATTGCAAAGATAACCAAACAGGGTAATGCAATTACGCTCCAAGCAGCGGGCACAGCACGAAAATAGTTGAAGGAACTATATTGCAAAAACGCGTCGCGTATGTGGTTCTCAAGACGTACGATACTCGCATGGTGAGAATAGAAGCGGAAGAGAAGAATCAATTCAAAGAACTCAGAGAAGAACTGTTGCGAACTTACACAAGAGCGATGTGATCAAGACCATACAAGCTCTGAATCTGTAACAGCTTCCCAGTCAGTAACGCCACCAGGAAGGCTAGAAGTTTCATAAGTAATGAAAAACGATTACACACAAATACAACACCAGTCACAGGCGGAGAAGAAATTGCACGACAGCCGACCACCTGCGATGCCACATGCACATTTCGAAACTTACGAAGAGCAGACGGCAGCACGAAGACATCTAGTACCACAAACATACTTTTCGGAACAATTCTGATCACATTATGAAGCGGGAAGATTGGCCAGGCAAGACGCCGTGCCAATACGTGACAGGTAAATGCAAGGGCGCGAAGGCTATAGCGTAAAGTGTCCCGTCACCTGCTGAGAGCCGATGGAAGAAAGTCATTGCATTCCATTTCAACGATATCATACAAAACTAGGCGAAACTTACAGTGGCAATATACAATGGATTTACCACAACCTGACAGACTGACACGTGAAATGATCGAGAACAGAAGTGGCGAGGACTTTCGAATTTCGTACGGTAACATGACGAGGTACGAAAGTGATCAACTCCTCACTGTTAGGAGCTTTCAGCATTTCTGTGAAGGAAACTCACTTGATCCATGAACCTTCATTAAGCAGTTCAGAGAGGACTACCAGAACGTTCGACATTACCACACAAATTAGACTTTATATGTGCCCATATGTCTGGAACAGTAGCTGAAACTATGCAAAACGCAGTAGCTTCATGTCGATCACATGAAGATTTCAAAGATAAGTTTCTCTCACGCTAATGGTCGAGTGAAGCGCAAAGTAGAGTGAAGTATAAACAACTACAAAATCCGTATTTCAAGAATTCCGGAGAGAAGATACCTGTAAAAGTTTCTGAACCGATGACAAAGGAACACCAATGTTTGAATGTGCCATACAGCTATGGTGCATTGCTTAAATTATGTACCACGAAGGTGCGATTAAAATACGAACAGTCATTTGTAGGGCGTTAAAGCAATGACGTGGAAGCCTTCAACGGAATTTTGAGAGAACTAGAATTCATATTCTGAGCAAGAAAAAAGCGAAATCCGCGTGAAAGCGTGAAGGAAAGAGCGTGAAATGGACCGGAGACCACACGAAGCAATGTCAGCTATTACGAACTGCGTGGTAACTTTGCGCAGAGAAGTGACAATAGATTCCAACAAGGAAACGGTTATGGGTCCGGAGCACGAAACGGCAAAGGTTATCCACTGAGGAGCGGCAATAACTATTTCAGGGGGAATAACGGTAATCGCAATATGTATTGGAGCATAAACAGGCCGACATATTACCAGCAACGAAACCCTTGTGACCAAGTGGAAGAAAGACAATATGGACGGAAAGAAGACCTAGAGATAAGGCCACAAAACCCCAGTACACGTTCGAATTGACCAGAGAGCGAGAAAGTCATGGAGAACAGCACACCTAACCAAGCAAGTGGCAGCAACGCAATGAAAGAAATGTATATCCTATCACGAGAGGTGAAAGATGAACGCACATAACCGCAGGGACCGAAGGAAGGCGAGATAAGCCAAACTTCTGGTTGTACAGTAATTCTTTGAGAGGATTTCACAAAAAACGGAGTACCAGAACAATATGTAGCAGGCATAACAGAAGTCGAGTTAAAAGGAAAAGTAATTAGCATTGTAGAGTAATTTAATACTAAAACTAGGGAGAACCGAATCCGAGAGGATAACGTACCATCGAGAGAAATAAACATTTTGTCACGATAGGTAGTAAATGACGAAATGTGATCGCTGAGTTCAAATCTAGACATGAAAACAATATAATCATGCTAGGGAGACATTAATTGGGAGGATAACGACGAAGAAAACGAACTTCTGGAAGCAGGCACAATGAGAATAGGGAACAGGTAAGAAGTAATTAGAATTACAGAGTTATTTGAGGCTGAGGCCAGAGAAAACGAACTCACTGAGAATAATGCACACTCGAAGGAAGTTGAAAATAAATTGCAATTGGGCACAGGTCGAAATGTGTGCAGTGATGGAAGTTACAGATATATAATAAGTCTATTTAGATGTGATTATTTAGGAGTTTCCACGAAGAAAGAAGAGGCAGATGTAGTTGAGCTGACGGAAGACGAAGTTAAATGCGGAGAAGTTGTAAAAGGGAGAGAGATAGTGGTCGAGGCTTATTCGACAGAAGGTTTGAATTCACAGGTAAAAAACTGAAACGACTCACAAATGATTCACTAGAGAATATTTAAATGCAGGGGGATGAGGAAGAACAGAGCAAACCGGTCCAGATTCAACCAGTTATGAAGGCCATGGTAGCAAATATCACAATTGATGTAATCACAGGCAGTGGAAGCGAGCTAACGGCGATTTCGGAGAACTTATTTATCAATGCCATGTTAATGAAGAGTTACCGATCTTGAAAATGAAGAAGATTAAAGTGAAGGGTCCCATCAAAAATCATGCTGCGTATGTCAACAAACAAACAGTATGAACTCTCTCGTGCCAAGCTTGAAAGATCGAAGTCAATTTCGTTATCATACCGAAATTAACGGTGAAGATGAAAGACGAGCTGTGTTAGACATGGCAAATGGCAGCGTGACATTGAGAGCATTACACTTCTCTTTGAACCAGAGCCGTACAGTGTCCAACATGGGTGGAAGAGCTAGAGCCTTCCAGACCTAAGGAACGAAGTTCCACCACACAAAGTAGTACAGACGGAATGAACTGAGCATAGAATGAGATAGGTAAAAGTTTAGAACTTCATCACCAAAGCTATAAAAAAGTGGTATTATGAATGATCTCTTATAGGATTGAGCGAATAATATCAAAGAAGTCGTCAAGTATGTTTCAGACAGGACAGGACCAGGAATCTGGAGAAAAGAAGAGACAGAGGAGGGAAAAAGAGAAATACGTTAAATTTTTATATGTAGCAATACTAACATTCACTACTACGACACCACAACATGCACCACTGCGACACCACACATTAGGAACATAAGGATTCTCATTAGTTTAAGATATCAGAAATAAATTGGAACCTGACAGAGGAACTAAAACGGTAACACAGAGATATGACGCCGAAACATATAAATAATTTCTGAAGAGGCATAAATTAGGCATATGATAGATTTAAGTTAGATTATAAGAGGATGTGGAGACGTCGGCAAGGGCACGAGAAGGATGGCGATTTGTAACCAAGGCAACCCTTGTACCTTACTGAGGTAGGAACCTTTCCGTGATAAGGAAAGTACAAGGAGGGTGGGCACGTTGGGTCCAGGCCTTGCGAAAATTCACTTTCGAACGATATTCAAGTCAGAAGGACTGCGGGGAACGACGGGCCACAAAACAAACGAAAGAGCAAGCAAAGTGCGGAGTAAAAACAAAACCCCAGCTTGGCTGACGCATAATTTGGCAAAAAGTACGTGTCGAATCGTGCTGACTGCGATATTATATTGAATTACAGAGCTGAAGGAAAATCAGTAAATCAATGATGAGCTACACGTCCCAATATATGGTTGAAACACTAATAAATGTAAAATTTCAAAGCAACTTGTAGTCAATAATTTCCTATATGCTGCCCAGAGAAGAGACTAGGTTCATGTCTGAAGAAAGGAAGACGCTTGGAAGAACAGAAGATGAAGACTCGCAGTACTGATGTTGAAGAGAGAGGATGGGCAAAAATACTTCAAGATACACCATTCCAAATACCCATCCTACTATAAAATAGTTGTCTACGAAATGCTAAAAAAATAGAAATACCTTCAGCCAATACTCCATGAGACTCCACACGCAAGGGTTCACATTTTTATGAGGACCACACAAAACTACAGCACATCTTGCTGCAAAATTCGACGGAGAACGACGCTGCCCACCCTAATGTTTGCCAGCAAGCATCTTGCACAAGTCCTTGAGCTTCGTGCAAAGACATTCGTCGTCAATCTCACGTAAGAACATTCGGAGACATTACGCAAAAATAATGGTGAAATGAGGCAAAGATCAGTGTCAGACACTGAAAAAGTTGCAAAAAGTGTAATAGTTAACATAGGACTTTTTTTATTTTTTTAAACTTTTTTATTTGGCCTTTGAGTGTGTACTCAATTTAGCCATCGGCAACACATAGTGACAATGTACACATAATTGAATAAACAAATACAGAAATGCATATTTACAAGAATAAAAAGCTTAACTGTTACAGGTTTGTACCTAATGTTTAAAAATTGAATTGAATTGAAAAATAATTGAAAGTGCCTTGGCTTACAATTCACACCAATTCTGAAATATCTTCATCTGCAGGACATATTTATAATTTACGTACACCATTAAAACCTATAGATTGTGACCAGTACTCTTGATGAAGTTAACTATCACTCTATATAGACGAACGTCTTTAGTACACAAAAGAGAAGAAGCTGATTGAGGAAGATGGTATCCCATACTCAGCAATGTCTTCAGAAAGACCAACATAGGACTTCGATGTACTGACGCAATTTACATCACTGTAAACAATAGGTCTAAGTTTCTGAAAAAGAACTGTATAACAGCCTTTTCATAATCGTTGTTTCATGAGTGATGAACGAGAGAACTTTTTGTAAAAAATACTTTATGTATTTGTAATATTAATCAAAATAATATGGTAAAAAGCAAACCTCTTTATGTGTACTGTGTCTTAAAGATAACATTTTTGTAAAGTTAATTTACTGCCTATGTTTGTAATACTTTAATATTTTATTCATGCATAATTATCAGTGCAACAATTTGTTGATACCCACCTAAGTAGGAAGAAATCATCATCATAATCAAATAAGAGAAATCAGAGCTCGAACGGAAAGATTTAGGTGTTCCTTTTTCGCAACCGCCATTCGAGATTGGAATGGTAGAGAAATAGTATGAAAATGGTTCGATGAACCCTCTACCAGGCACTTAAGTGTGACTTGCAGAGTATCCATATAGATGTAGATGCCCGTGACGCACTTGGCTGAAACTTTTACAGAGGGAAACCTAGTGGACACAATGAGATGCCGGATCCACTGCATTGGCCACCGGTAAAAGCAGCCCTTCGCCCTGCTTTTAACGATGACCCTTCAGAATGTTATTCTACAGGAACATATCGGAAGCTGTAGGATAAATGTTCGGAGAAACTCAACTGAAAGATATTGGTGACTCACTGTGGTTACCTGTGTGAAAAGTCGCTTGAAAGAGTTACAACAAGTACGAAGGCTCTCATTGGCCAGAAAGCAAACTCGTGACCACCAGCTTTCATAAAGGTAAATTGCAGACAGAGTAATTCGCTTCCTTTCTTGCAACAAATCGTCGATTGTATCAGCCATGTGACTAGCGCCATGCTGAGACGATTGTGGAGTCATTATGTGAACAGTTTTTCACAGGTTCATCCTCACTCATAAGAAGTTAAACTGAAAAGTCTCCTAGTACAGATAATCGCACCAAGCACTGACAGTTAACACTTGTGAGTGATTTGAGGGCAGTGACATACGCACTATTCCAGGTAAATAGAGTGTACCATGCCAATTAACTTACCTAGGGAATTACTAGGAGTCTCGGTTTCACCAGAGACGTAGAAAATGTATCTGACTGGTGTTTAACAGTTGAGAGAGATTTAGAATAGATTATCCGATCCACAGCTGCTCCCACCGACAGCCACTATTGGCGCCGCCGACGTGAGGTAAACATGCACACTTGCGCTGTGCCAGCAAATGATATTCAAGTAACACTCAGAACTGCAGTAATCTACATCTCTCCTAATTTGGAACGTACACCCATGACCTCCAGGTAAACATATTCACAATTGTCAATCTGAATTGAAACGTACACGCGAAATATCCGATTTAACGAAGAGAATTGATCAGCCAATGTAGAGTGCTTATACTCTTACGTTATTTAATTGTTTTAACTGGGTACTTCTTTTTTTATTGCTCTTTGCCGACCACCATTCAATTTAGCGTTGTTGATTTCTGTGGCCGCAATTGTATTTCGGTTGTTTGTATTTTGTTTGTACTGTTTGTATTGTGAACACCCCATATTAATATTTTACCATCCTGTACGTAATTTTGTTATGTCATGAAGTCATACTTAGTGTAAAAATTAATCTTAATAACGAAAATCTATGATTTTCAGTTTTGCTAACATATAGTTACGCCTGAAGACATACACTAATTTCTGTTAGCAATAACGTTTCCTTTACATGGAGTGTAGTGGAAATGATATTGAGATCATTGTCTGAGCACATCACGGTCGATACTGTTGCATTCTTCTGAACTCTGCATGAGTGAGATGCCATCTTCCCAACTTGCAGACCGTACGGTCAGCACCAGATTCCTAAAAGACACACAGAGAGTTCTTGCGTGTGGTAGGAAGATAGATCAGAACCAGTCTGACACAAGGACACATTCATTTAGATTTATATGTATTTTCCTGTTTCCCACAAAAATATTTCATTTCAGATAAAACAGAAGTAGCTGAATAAATTCCTTGGAAATATTTACATTTAATTTTAAATTTAATTATTCCTCCTCCAATATTTCCTTCGATTAATAACTTCCCGTAAGGTGATTTTTTCTTTATAGAAAGTCACTTTCATATTACACCACACTGCATATCCCTTCCTTTCTAAAAATATGTTTTTTTTAATTGGTGTGAAACTCTTGTCTGTGACTTTACCATTGTTATCGATATTAACAGTTTATTATAATGTTACATATTTTTATGTGTAATTATCCCATTTAACTGTGAATCAGCAAGTGCTAAATTGTATTTGCTTTCACTTCCTTGTATAACACAGGAGCTAATGAAGTGAAAGCTTCTCCGGAACTACTGAATCATTAGATGTACAGGCAGATACATCTCAGTACAATATATAAGATCTGTGAAACTCTGCTTTCAGAAAACCCTTCTAAAGTTTGCTTACTGCTTACTGCTGGTTGATAAACATATTCAACGTGAAGAAGAGAATTAAACAACGTTCTGTATGAAGAAACATGTCCACACTCTGTGACATGACGTGGCATGACGTACGTGGCAGAGTGGGCTAACAAGCTGTCAGCTGGCCGTCAAAGTAGTGTACCAGGCAGCTGCCGCTACGAAAGGGATGGGGGGAGCTAGTGAGAAACTAGAACACCAGCCACGCTGATTTGGCCCTATAGTTGGCTGTTGGGTTTTCCAGCCTCGGTACTAAGCAAAACTGAAGTAATGGTCTAACTTCCTAGGCGTTTAGGACTATGTGGCGGTCCGAGTCTCGAATCTGAGAACTTTGCCACCCAAAAGCAAGTCCCCCATCGATAGACCTACACAAGTACCTCTTAAGACCGCCCCTCGCAGTTTTATTTCCAATGATACTTCACAGTTATAGTGTCTCCTACCGAAAACAGTAAATAGTGGATAACCAGTAATGTCGTGATTAGAAATATATTAATACCTTCAACTGCTAACGGGCGTTGATATATATCAACGGGGACAGGTGAAAATGTATGCCCCGATAGGGACACGAGCCCGGAATCTCCTGCTTACATGGCAGACGCTCTATTCATCTGAGCCACCGAGGGCACAGAGAATAGTGCGACTACAAGGACTATCTCGCGCACGCATCCCGAAAGACCCACATTCTCACCTTGTATGTCCACAGACTACATTCGTAGTTTCATATCAGCGCACACTCCGCTGCAGACTAAATTCGTAGTTTCATATCAGCGCACACTCCACTGCAGAGTGAAAAGCTCCTTCTGGAAACATCCCCCAGGCAGTGGCTAAGCCATGTCTCCACAGTATCCTTTCTTTCAGGAGTGCTAGTTCTGCAAGGTTCGGAGGAGAGCTTCTGTAAAGTTTGGAAGGTAGGAGACGAGATACTGGCAGAAGTAAAGCTGTGAGTACCGGGCGTGAGTCGCTCGGATGGTAGAGCACTTGCCCGCGAAAGGCAAATGTCCCGAGTTCGAGTCTCAGTCGGGCTCACAGTTTTAATCTGCCAGGATGTTACATTCGTAGTGTCCCACCCCAACACACTCATTACTCGTGGAAGACATTCTTACCAAGTCCCGTAAGAGTTCGGGGAATGTGTGTGCATCCGCACAGAAGAAGAAGGTCATGGCCGGTATTGCCAGAACTATACAGATATGGTGTCTGTTCTTTCGGACATGTCTCACTAGCTCCCCCCATTGCTTTCGTAGCGGCAGCTGCCTGGTACACGACTTTGACGGCCAGCTGACAGCTTGTTAGCCCAATCTGCCACACGCGTCGTGACACGTGATGTCACAGAGTCTGGACACGTTTTTCATACAGAACGTTGTTTTATTCTCTTCTGTACGTTGTATATGTTTATCAACCAGTACAGTCCTGCGAGGCAAGTGAGATGAGAATCTGAGCTTATTTCTGATACGAAGAATAATGCGTGGAAACAAGTGTCAAGTTTTTCACCGGAGTCAGTGTCATCTTGCGTCCGGAGTGTTCTATTTTCAAAGTAGATAGCGGAAGCAGATTGTCGAGTTACTTACTGCTTCGCACTTTTTACCATATATCTCGGTAATCCACTTTGATGAGGAAGCGCTAAACGACAACAGCAGCTAAACCATGACCAGACCGACCTCATGTATGGCGAAGTCGGACCGTCAGGATGCCGGCCACTGTGGCCGAGCGGTTCTCGGCGCTTCAGTCCCGAACCGCCCTTCTGCTATGGTCGCAGGTTCGAATCCTGCCTCGGTCGTGAATGTGTGTGATGTCCTCAGGTTAGTTAGGTTTAAGTAGTTCTAAGTTCTAGGGGACTGATGACCTCAGATGTTGAGTCCCATAGTGCTTCGAGCCATTTGAACCATTTTCAACCGTCAGCACTGCGAAATTTTATCAGCGGGAGGTATCATTCTTGAGTTCCAAAGACCTACCAACATTGAAGCTTGCACGATGACTGTGCGTTGTGAGTTAAAAAGAATGGGGTACAATGATCAAGCAGCCACTTATAAGCCTCAGATGTGGTTTGTGCTGAACGACTTTTGAGATGGCGTAAAGAGCGATGCCACTGGACAGCGTGTGACTGGCAAAGAGCGATTTGGAGTGATGAACCACGCTATACCCACTACTGGGCCCAAGAAACAACTAACTGCGGAAGGATGCGAACGAATTTTGGAGCATTGTGTACTGTGCATAACTTTGGAACAGTTCGTGACGATGACAAGGCACACATTCAGAAAGTAGGATTTGTGAGGCTACCACAGAACGCTTAAATAGCGGCTCTGCTGTATCAAACCGGCTTTCCGTAGGACATTCACACGATATGGTCAAGGTAAGTCACACTGTCAACGGATGACCCGGATTTTGTTTCACAGCTGTACGTGAGTTGGCGACGCAACCATCGTCTCCTGACCATCAGCAGGCTGTTCGACGTATGGAAGCACAACTGCTGCGTTTTACAGTAGTGAAGACGGAAAAGTTAAAGTGCTGTGAGGACGCTCGATGTATTAGGAAACAAACAGCCGCCATTACAATATATATTGAGAGAAACAAGGAAACGGCGACGTACTCTTATACAGGCCTGGAAATGGCCGATGGTTCTCTGGCCACTTTACACAATGACACTGTACTTGCTTTCGCTCACCACCACCGCAGTTTGTAAGTGGATTATCAACTGGACAGACGTGCGTCAAGAAGTGCCAGTGGTCGAGCATCCTACTGTAGTTGACGGCCTTAGGGCTTATATCATCACAGAACATCTGGACACTGCCTTAAAGTGTAGTGCGTTAAACAAGTCTTCTGGACTGGATGGAGTCCCTCTTGAGATCTACTGCACCTTTGGTCCTCTGATGGGATCGACGTGGGTAATCGACGTTGGTACTCCTACAGAGTTCATAGAGGACATCACGATATCCCTTCCAAAACAAAGTGGTGGTCGCAGACCACATGCTTGACACTATAGAATGGAGACTACAAAATCTTCACATGTGTCCTTCGTGCCTGCCATCAAATGTCGGTAAAGGGCAAAATACACTCAGATCAAATACGACTAGATGATAAGAGCAATATACACATGGCGCCAGTGGCGTACAGGGATGTCACAGGACTGATGTCAGCATGGAGATTACGAGGAGCCCTGGTGGCAGTGGATTTCAATCACACCTTCAATCGAATGGACCATGTGCTTCTAAGCGCGGTCTTGGAACGGATAGGAATACCCCTTACGTTTGTGGACACGATGGTGTGGTTCATTCAGGGCGGGCACTCGAGAGTCTTGGTGCATGGTGCTATCTCAGAAACCATCATGTCCAGCTCTCAATGCGGCAAGGTTGCCCCTTTTCGGCCATTCTAGTTGTAGTCGCTCTGGACCCTGCACTCCGGCGGTGCCATGAACACATCTTTACAATGTCGCGCATACGCCGACGACTTCATTCTTTTGGTCAAATCTAGGAAAGAAATCCAGAAGACGATGGGATGGCTCCAGCAGTATGGAACTGTGGTGCGTAGTTTCACTAAAGAAGCGATGTATGGAAGTAGGTCAGGTTGCTGCCAGCTGGGACAGCAGTGCCTATTACCCAAATCCCCATTGTCAAGTGTTTTGGAGGTCTTTCATGAAAACATTCGACGTACAGCTGCGGATAATTTCGACGGTTACTGCGACAAAAGTACGACAACATGCACTGCACGCAACAGATATGTTCGAACGCGCACCTTTTATCAACGTCTATTCGGCATCAAAAATAAGACACTTGGCGTACTTCTGTTGCCCACCACGATCGTGTCAAGGCTACAGTGGACCTTAGGACATTTAGTGAGTGCTGTCATCTTTAAAATACGTTGACGCTGTCACCAAGTGGAGGAGGCATCGGACTCGTAAACGTGAGAAAAAGGGCGCATGCGATATTTCTTAGTACGATGCAATGCTTTTGGTGAACCGAGCACTGCCGGCCGTTGTGGCTGTGCGGTTCTCGGCGCTTCAGCCTGGACCCGCGTGACCGCTACGGTCGCCGGTTCGAATCCTGCCTCGGTCATGGATGTGTGTGATGTCCTTAGGTTCGTTAGGTTTAATTAGTTCTAAGTTCTAGGCGACTGATGACCGCAGAATTTAAGTCGCATAGTGCTCAGAGCAATTTGAACCATTTTAACCGAGCACTTCACCTTAAAGGGCGCTGTGCTCAACGAAGTGGCCCCCCATTCACTCCGCCCGCTACATCATGAAACCGCTCGCACATCTTTGGAACTTATTCGTCGATTACAGTTACGTTCAGGATAATTTGCAGCAGACCAGGTTGCCCTGAACGAAAGACATGTGGTTGAACGAAAGTATCCGGCGATATTGTGCCAGAGAATACGGAGAGCGGTACATCTTCCCTCTCTCCCTGCAGAGGTACGTGCGTTGTGGTATGCAGTGGTGAACGGCAAATTCCCAAACCGTCAACGACAGCACTCTGTTCACGCCGCGGTCGTCTACTGCGGCGAGCATCGTTTGGTTTGTGGGAAGGCAACCGACTGTTGGCCTCTCACGAAGGATATACTGGCCCTTTTATTGCGTACGACGCACACAGCGCTCAAAGCTGACGACTTACTGTTTACAGACAAAGTATACTATCCCATCGCCAGGACAAACGCCGTAAACGGGATTAAGGCGGATGGAGACGCATTATCTGTATCTGGTATATACTGCCAGAGAAACACATGACCTTGTGATGACACGTGAAATATAGATCATGTTTTTCCAAATATTCTTGGATTTACCATTCACAGACCCTCCGACTAGCTGTTGTGTTCCGGGTGCGACGAGAAGTGAAATGAGCAGACAGGTCAAGGTTCAGGGACTTAAGTTCATGCCTGAAGTATTCAGGTGGCTATACATCGTTCTCCAGTTAGCGAGAAGCCGACTTGGATACACATCAACTGAGACGCTGCAATGTCACGTTTTTCTAATGTTAGTTCTTTAAATGTAGACGGCGTTGGGGGCCGTTTTACGTTTGGATGTGTTGAATGGGATCTTCAGATTCTGTAGGTTGTGTTCTGCACATATACAAGGCAAAAAATTAATTAACAAAAAATAAAAAAAATTAAAATTAAAAGAAAAACACGGTGACATTCCTTGGACCACATACCCAGGAACGGGAGGGAGGGGGCATTATTGTCAGGCCTCGGGTCGCGACTCCTGCCAACACCGCTTCCGCCAATCCACGACCTCTTCTCTTAAGATCTCGGAAAAGAACCACCCCGCTCTCAACTTTTGATTAAAAAATCGTCAGCATTTGCGACCGAGCACTTCTGGCATAAGAAGTCACCATCAGACATCCTAGGGCCTTGCAAGAAGGGCAGAAAAGTGGACAGATGTTCAGAGCACTCTCTTGCTCTTGGGGTGTGAAACTGCCCTCATAAGGTCGACTTATCAGCAAAGATCAAAGTCATGAGTACGGAGAAGGCAATGAAAACCCATGCATTAAGACACATAATGTGTGTCCACAGGACAAGTGGCCTGTAACTGAAAAAGGGCCTTGATGATCTCTCCATTGGCAAAACATTCCAGCTTAGTCCCCCATTCAGATCACCAGGAGGGTTCTGCCAAAGGGGAGGTGACCATTAGAAAAAGATTGAATAACCATAGAAGCTATAGTATTGTGAGAGTCTGGGCCTGGAATGCCAGGGAAGGCAGAAAATCTGCGAATAGGAATGCTAATGCTCAATCTAGATATAGTGAGGATTGGTGAAGTGAAATGGAAAGAAGACAAGGATATCTTGTCAGATGAGTATAGGGTAATATTAACAGCAGCAGAAAATGGTATAACTGGAGTTGGATTCATTATGAATAGGAAGGTACGGCAGATAGTGAGTTACTGTGAATAGTTTAATTATAGGGTTATTCTGATCAGAATAGACAACAATCCAACACCACAGCAATAGTTCAGGTATACATGCCAACGTCGCAAGCAGAAGACGAAGACATAGAAAAAGTATATTCGGATACTGAAAGGGTAATTCAGTACGTAAAGGGAGAAGAAAATCTAACAGTGAAGCGGTATCGAAATGCGATTGAGGGGGAAGGAGTAGAAGAAAGGGTTATAGGAGAATATGGGTTTGGTCCTAGGAATGAGAGCGGAGAGAATACTTGGATTCTGCATTAAATTTCAGCTAGTAACAGCGAGTACTGTGTTTGACAATCACAAGAGGAGCAGGTGTACTTGGAATTGGCCGGGAGATAAGGGAAGATTTCAGTTAGATTACGGTATGGTCAGACAGACATTCCGATATCAGATACTGGTTTGTAAGACGTAGTCGCCAGCAGATATAAACTCAGATCACAACTTCGTAGTGATGTAGAGTAGGCTGAAGCTTAAGAGAGTAATCAGGAAGAATCGAAGCGTAAACAAGTGAGAAATGGAAGTACTAAGGAATGAAGGGATACGCTTGAAGTTTTCAAGCTCTCTGTGGCTGTAGATACTGCGATAAGAAATAGATTAGTACCCTGTTCAGATGAAGGGGAATGGACATTCCAAAAATGGGATATTACAGGAGTCGGGAAGAAAAACATAGGTATAAGGAAGGTAATTGTGAAGAAACCGTGGGTAAGAGAAGAAGTGCTTCAATTGATCGATGAAAGAAGGAATACAAAAACACAAGTCACTTGGAAATGAAATAAATATTGCGTGCAGGGAAGCTAAGGCGAAACAGCTGCATGAAAAATGTAAAGAAATCGAAGAAGAAATGATTTTCGGAAGAACTGACTCAACATACAGAAAAGTCTAAACAACCTTCGGTGAAGTAAGAAGTAGGCGTAAGAAAATTAAGAATGCGATGGGCATTCCACAGTTAAATGCAGAGGAGAGAGCGGATAGGTGAAAAGAGTACATTGAAGGTCTCTATGAGGACAAGACTTCTCTGATGACGTGATGGAGAAAGAGTCAGGAAACTAGATAGAAGACATAGGGAATCCAGTATCAGCAACAGAATTTAAAAGAACTTTGGAAGTACGAATAAGTACCATTCCATCAGAATTTCTAAAGGCATTGGTAAAATCAGAAACAAAACGATTAATCACGTTGGTGTGTAGAACATGTGAGACTGGTGATATACTGTCGGACTCTCGGAAAACCATCATCGACACGGCCACGAAGACTACAAGAGCCGACAAATGTGAGTATTACAGCGCCATCAGCTGTACAGATGGTTGGTTGGTTGTTTGGGGTAAGAGACCAAACAGCGAGGTCATCGGTCTCATCGGATTAGGGAAGGATGGGTAAGGAAGTCGGCCGTGCCCTTTCAAAGGAACCATCCCGGCATTTGCCTGGAGAGATTTAGGAAAATCACGGAAAACCTAAATCAGGATGGACGGACGCGGGATTGAACCGTCATCCTTCCGAATGCGAGTCCAGTGCGCTAACCACTGCGCCACCTCGCTCGTTCAGCTGTACAGATCATGCATCCAAGTTACTGACAAGAATAATTTGCAGAATAATGTAAAAGAAAATTGAAGATGGGTTAGGCGATGGTCAGTTTGTCTTTAAGAAAGATAAAGACTCCAGAGAGGCAATTCTGACGTTGCAGTTGATAATGGAAGCAAAACTAAAGAAGAATGAAGACACGTTTGTCGACATGGAAAAAGCGTTCACCAATGTCAGATTGTCCGACATTCACAGATAAATAGCGGTAAGTTGTAGGGAATAGCGGATAATGTACAATATGCACAAGAGCCAAGAGGGAACACTAAGTGTGGACAACCAACAACGAAGTGTTCGGATTTAGAAGGTTGTAAGGCATCTACTGTTCAGTCTATAAATCGAAAACGTAATGACTAAAATAAAAGGCCGGTTCAAGAGTGGAATTAAAAATCAAGATGAAACGATACCAATGGTAAGATTCGCTGATGATATTGACGTTCCCAGTGAATGTGAAGAAGAATTACAGGATCTGCTGAATAGAACGACTATTCTGATGAGTAAAGAATATGGGCTGAAGGAAAATGGAAGACAGACAAAAGTAATGAGAAGTAGCACAGGTAAAAACAGCGAGACACTGAAGACCGGGACGAAGTAAGTGAAGTTAAGGAATGTCTGCTCTCTAGGAGGATATAAAAGCAGACAAGCACTGACAAAAAGGGCATTGCTGGTTTCTACTCGCCATGTCGCAAAGGTAAATATCTAATGATCATGTTGAACTCTCAATTATTTTGAGATGTTGAATATTTCATGCTTCGTGACCACGAAACAGTCTCTGTTTTCACGTATGTTTGATGACTATTTAGTTTTAGGATATCACTACTATTATCGCAAAGCTCTCAACATAAATTTACAGCATTTTAAAGTGTATTTTCTATCTGTATTTTAACTTAATAT
Source organism: Schistocerca serialis cubense (assembly GCF_023864345.2). Classification (NCBI taxonomy): domain Eukaryota; kingdom Metazoa; phylum Arthropoda; class Insecta; order Orthoptera; family Acrididae; genus Schistocerca; species Schistocerca serialis. The sequence goes on from NC_064644.1 coordinate 232,487,204, forward strand.
TAATGGACCACTTCTCGTTTCTTTGATATGCCCTATCTTGGTTAAACATTATTCCACATCATTCTCTAAGCACGTCCGCCAATACCAGAATGATGCCATACTACGACGTTGGATTGGAAGAGGAGAAGCAGCAGGTGAACTAACTCGCCGGTGGACGCCCACGTCTCCAGACCTCACAATTTGTGACGTTTATCTGTGTGGTTACGTAAAACACTTATTTTTTATTCCCTTATATTCCTGACACTCAAGAAAATCTGGAACGTTGAATTACTGAAGCTGTGAATTCGATAACGAGAAACCAGCTGTTTCTTTTAATATTTGTCGCGTAACAAAAAAATGGTTCAAATGGCTCTGAGCACTATGGGACTTAACATCTGTGGTCATCAGTCCCCTAGAACTTAGAACTACTTAAACCTAACTAACCTAAGGACATCACACACATCCATGCCGGAGGCAGGATTCGAACCTGCGACCGTAGAAGTCGTGCGGTTCCGGACTGAGCGCCTAGAACGTTTCGTAACACATGGTGCTCACATGGAATGCGTAAAAATTTGAACTTTTCTAGTTCTGGAACGTTGGAATTTTTCTATAATTTTTGTACCTGGAAAGCAATAAATGTTTGAAATCTGTTCCTTCTTTTTGAATAGCCCTGGGTTGGTGAATTGTATTGTGGTAGTTCGTTTGGCCAGGATATTATTTAAAATAATCAAAAAATGTTCAACTTGTTACCCAGCCCTTCTACTAGGGCCTGTTGATTTTGTCATCTCATTAATTAACGGCCTTGTTAGGAAGTATCACCCTTGTTATCCAAGTACTCATTTAACTTTTGTTTTGTGTACACATATATTTTATTAACTCGTAATTCTAGCCAATGCATAGCTTATTTGTCTGCAGGATTTTGTTTGCAGAGAATTAGCTGCGGGACATAAAAAGAGCCGTATGCGGCTCAACCCTACGACTACAACGAGTTATTCTTTTTCAACAGAGCCCTGCATAGCCCAAGTACCTAAAGTGCAAGTAAGCAGAGGTGAACAAGGAACTGATTTGCTAGTATGGGATGCTCTTTAGAAGAGCAACTACTCTAGCAGTAAACATTAGGTACAGGTGCAAATTGGAGTACCGTTTCAATATATGTCGAGCCAGAAACACTGAACTGTACTAATACGCATAAAAATGTTTGAGCTCCTAACTTCAATGTTGGACCAATAGAGCTATAAACTTCAGTAGTTAGTGAAACATAAACAAATGTTCAGGCATTGTATTATCCATCCATCTGCCTTACTTGATCGCAAGTTATCCAGTGTTTTGTCATACATAATTCCAACAAGGAATTCCTCATGGATTCATTATCGATATTCTACTTCCCTCAAGACCTTCTCCCCGTAGAAGCCTTCGGTGGATTTCTCCCACCTATTTGTTGTCTCTCTCTCTCTCTCTCTCTCTCTCTCTCTCTCCCTCTCTCTCTGCCGGCCGTTGTGGCCGAGAGGTTCTAGGCGCTTCAGTCTGGAACCACGCGACCACTACGCTCGCAGGTTCGAAACCTGCCTCGGACATGGATGTGTGTGATGTCCTTAGGTTATTTAGGTTTAAGTAGTTCGAAGTTCTAGAGGACTGTGACCTCAGATGTTTTAGTGCTCGGAGCCGTTGAACCTTTCTCTTTCTGTCTCTCTCTCTCTCTCTCTCTCTCTCGCTCCGAAACTTTAGACATTGGAGAACCCTTTGCATTATTAGTGTTTCCATACTTGTCCTCAGTTCCAGAGGTTCGTATTTTCACTTTTCTATGCACTGAATGAGTCCTTCTGACATCCATTTCTTTTTCAATTTCTTTTCCTTCAGCCGTTTAGCCTAAGCTTCCCTGCACTTCCCATTTATTTATTTCCTAAGCCACTTATGTTGCTGCTTCCCTTACTTTTCGTCAGTCAAGTCAAATGTTTCCTTTGTTACCCAATGCTTCTTTGCCATTACCTTTCTTGCACCCATTTTTGTCAGTTCTTCTCCAAATATAGCCCTTTTAGGAGAGGTCCATTACTCTTCAAATGAGCTGCCTACTGTTATGTTCATTATCACAATATCCACAGCCTTAGAGAAGTTCTAATGCGTCTTATCATTCGTCAATACTTCGATATGGTTCCCACACAGATTCTTTAGCAAATATTTTTTAAGCTTCTGACTGGTCTAAACCGTAGCCAAAACGTGATCTGCTCCCGGGTACGCCTTAATATCTTACATCTGATTTTGGTATACTTGCCCACCTGGTGTATTAAGCTGGAATGTTCCCGAGTTTCCTCGTATTTTTCCCTACGCCTCTTCTTCTTGTGATTCTTGAAAGAGTATTAGTAACTAACATCTGAAATTTATTGCAGAACGCAGTCGATCATTCTCCTCTCTCATTCCTACTACCAGACACAGTTACCGACTTGACTATTGTTTGTAACTGTTTCTCGTACTACCACTTTCCCACCGCTATGATAATTATGGTATTGTCTCCCTATACATACTGACTTATCTACACTGAGGTAGCAAAGATCATGGTATACACAGATGGCGGTAGTATCGCGTACACAAGGTACAAAGTGGCAGTGCATTGCGGAGATATCATTTGTACGTATGTGATTCATATGAAAAGGTTTCCGACGTGATTACGGCAGCAGTATGGGGTTTAACACACCGTCGACATGGTATGGTAGTTGTTCTATAGCATGGGACAGTCCATTTTGGAAATCATTGTGGCATCTGAAGAACGCGCAAAAAACACCGCTTTATAGGCATTTTCTCCGACCGCGGACATCGCAGTGACGTACGGCCTCCATTAACAATCGGAAACAGCGGTGTATGTGTACAGCTGTCAGTGCTAACAGACAAGTAACATTGCGTAAAATAGCCGCAGAAACTTACCCATCAGGACAGTGCGGCGAAATTTTACGTTAATGAGCAGAGGCAGCAGACAACAGAAGCGCATGTCTTTGCTAGCAGCACGACATCGCCTGCGGCGCCTCACCTTAACTAGTGACCATATCGGTTTGACCCTAGACGACTTGAAAACCAAGGTCTTGTCAGATGAGTCCCGATTTCAGCTGGTCCCCTAAAGCCATGGACCCAAGTTGTCAACAAGGCACTGTGCGTGGCGGCGCCATAATAGTGTGGGCAGAGTTTACATAGAATTGGCTAGGTCCTCTCATCCAGATTGAACCAATCATGGAAAAATTTATGTCCGGCTACTTGGGTACCATTTTCAACCATTCGTGAACTTTATGTTCCCATGAACGATTGAATTTTCATGGAGGACAATACGCCATGTCAATAGCATGTAAAGTGATCGTGATTCGTTTGAAATCATTCTGGACTGTTATTGCGAAAGACATGGCCACCGAGATCGCCCGTCATGAATCCAATTTAACGTTTACGGGACCTAATCGATAGGTTAGTTCCGGCAACAAATCTTGCACCGTCAACATTGTCGCAGTTGTGGACGTCTGTACAGGCAGGATGGCTCATTATCTCTGCAAGGGACTTCAAAAGACTTGTCGAGTGCGTATCACGTCGAGTTGCTGCAGTATGCAGAACAAAATGAGGTCTAGCACGGTATTAGGAGCACGACTTTTGTTACCTTCCTGCATTGTCCTCATAGACATTCTCTATGTCGGAATGTATACCTGACTGCTTGTTGTTTGCTGCTGACTCTGATGTTAACTACTCCATCACTGGAAAGTTCACGCTAACCTCTCTTTGCCTTCCTTTCCTTTTCATAACAAACCCTACTCTAGTAATGCAATTTTACCTAATGTTAATATTACCTGATAATGTCTGCCCCAGGTAGCTGAGTGGTCAGCGCGGCATAATGTGAATCCTAAGGGCCTGGGTTCGATTCCCGCTCACGGACTGAGTGTTGTGTTGTCCTAATCATCATCGTTTCATCCCCATCGATACGCAAGTCACCGAAGTGGCGTCAAATCGAAAGACTTGCACCCGCGAACGGTCTACCCGACAGGAGGCCCTAGTCACACGACATTTACATTTTTTTTTTTTTTTACCTGATATGCATTTCACTGGAAGTACCTATCATGTTTCTATTTTAGTTGACTGACCCACAGTAGATTGAGCCATTGCCTATCCCTTTACAGACTTTCTAGCTTCCCTACCACGTTCAAAGTTTTGATATTCCACCTTCCGACCTGCAGAAGTGACCCTTTCCTAAGTTAGTGAACATTTTTCACATTAACACCCTCTCCTTATCAGTCTCATCATCGGAGATCTTAATTGGAATATTGCAACACTCGAGAAATCATCATGACCCGTATTTAAACTAAAAGCCACAATCCCAGTTGGTACACATTATGTTTCTTTAGTTTTGTGGACTCTCAACTTCTTTTGAATCCTCATGCTGTTGATGACTGCTGATTATTCCGTCATTTGGGAGCAATACCACACCTTAAGTGTATTACTGGGCCCCAAAGCTCTGTCTGCCTTTCAGCGAACTTTGACATTGTCGTTGAGACAAGGAGGATGATGTCCTGCACGAAAAGTCTTCGACCTCCATGGATGATGCTTTTAGTTCCAAATTTAAGCAGCGGACGGGTAGGAAGAATGTATTTAGGATGTTTTGATTACTAGTTAAAGACGCTACCACTAAACCTCGAGCTCAAACCGTCGAAATATCTTCTGGAGGGTGCGTTGACTGCTGTGTTCCACAATGTGCTGCAAACTGAGACTTTACCTACCGGATTAAGAATGGGTGATTTAGCAGGCCAGTGGAGGTACGATAGGTTTCCGGGTTTTGTCCGCACCACGCGCTTGTGGAGTTCTGTGAAGACGGTCATTCTTATCTAGGAAAACGAGTGTGTCTGCAGATAATCACGACAGAAGATATAGAAGAAAATTTCTCACTTGGTCATAGAGAATGTTGAAATTTTGATACCTCATTTCATGTTCTAGCTAGATTTAGTGGGTAGATCCAGATCACGATACGAAAAACGGGCCCAAACCAACTTGGAGGCACCTCCAGTCTGAACCACACTCTCCAGCCTCGGATCGAGCCTCATTGGACTAGTGCATCCGACGTCTTTAATCTCACGAAAAGAGACGGAATAGTGACTCTTCGGACCACACTAGTCAGCTGCTGTCCAGTTTCGAAGTTGTTTGGCCCAATGAGGAAGTTCAGCTTAATGTGCCACTGTGAAAAACGCCATATTACGAGGTACTTTATTCCACATTTTAATCAAAAGCAGTTAACTCCGTAATAATCGCTCCGAAAGTGAAACAGGGCCAGCAGTCATTGAAAACAGCAAGTTCTCTCGAGTTTCAAACAGATCGTCTTTGATAATGTGTGACACTTTCCTCTGGCACCTGTCCATTTGGAGCATTTTACGGCCACTCTTCCAATGCCGTTTTACATGACAGCATGTTGTACACCTTCCATATTCCTCGTTGTTACAGCAACATGGACAGCTCAGATTGCCTACACTATGCTTGTCCGTCCTCTTTTAGAATACTGCTGCGAAGTGTGGGATCCTTACCAGATATGGCTGACGGAGTACATCGAAACAGTTCAAAGAACGGCAGCACGTTTTACATTATCGCGAAATGTGGGAAAGAGTGTTACTGAAATGATACAGGATTTGGGCTGGACATTATTAAAACAAATGCATTTTTCGTTGCGACGGAATCTTCTCACGAAATTCCAACAACCAACTTTCTCCTCCGAATGCGAAAATATTATGTTGACATCGAGCTACACAGGGAGGAACGATTACCACGATAAAATAATGGAAATTAGAGCTCGTACGGAAAGATATCAGTGTACGTTCTCTCCGCATACTATACGAGATTGAAATAATAAAGAATTATGAAGGTGGTTCGATGAACCCCCTGCCAGGCACTTAAATGTGATTTGCAGGGTATCCATGTAGATGAAGATGTAAATGTAGATGGTCAGATCAGTACACATCATCTCCTTTTTGCTATTCTAGAACACATCATCTCCATTTTTCTGTTCTAGAAAGTCTCGTCGTCGACACCTCTTGGGTAGTAAAGTCGACTAGCAACTTACACAACACTTCATTTCCATGAGCCAGGTTCTTTTGTAATGGGTCGGATCACCGCCTGATACCATTCTACACCAAGTACAGCGCTGCGAAGTTACCAGTGACATCATTTGGAGGGACATGACTGTTTTTTGTTGCGTTCGGTTTGTATATACATCTGCTAGCGCATTTGTCTATTTCTCAATGCTTGCTTTAAACAAGTCTAAGGAACATATCGTAGTAGTGATATCTGCCTTTGTTAATGTAATAATAGTTGTTTATGCCATTTTTTTCTTTATTTGTAAAATTTCTGGCCCTTACTTTCCCTAAACGTTTGATTACATTTCTGGAATTATCATGCATCCCATCAGGAAATGCTTTATGATACCGCTCGGCAGTCTCAATTAATTTCTTCGAAACACACGTATTATTTACAGATTCACGTAATCTCGTTATAACTTTCACCTTTATTTGAAGTTCCATTGAAATCTCAATCGATTTCGGTTTTACATTTGGCCATCTTCATGCCTCTGAATACAGTAAACATGTGTTTTGTTATAACTGTGCCAAATGCAGGATCAAACAATCTATAGTTAGTTTAGTAACTGATCACATATTAACACCATCAAGTAAAATAATTCCCGTTGGATTACTTAGGCGAGTGACAGGAACATCGTAGCTAGCCCTGTGTGATATATTAGAGCACAAATAAATGTTCCAACCTGCACTGATAGGGTTAATCAAATGATTGAACAATTTAATTACCGTAACTGTAAGTTATGTTTCTGTTTCGCAATACATTCAGGCACAATCTAATGTAAGTGACGCATTATGTGCCACACCACCTGAACTGTTTGTCATTAACACAAGAGGACTACAGCAGGCCTTCTAATGAGATCTAAAATGATCCATCTCGACAGCCAGCAGGCGATCTCTCTGCCTCTGAGTTAGCTTCCACAAATCTGCACCATATGTTGTGATACTCTGAAAAATTGTGTGGTAGATGGTATGTTTTGTTCTGCGCGTTATGTTTTTTTTCCAGAGAATACCATTTAGTTGTTTTATGGCTTGCTTGCCCTGGCCAATGATTTTACCCCCAATTAAACTGTTGCATGTGCATCTACCCTCTTTGTTTCACTTCACTGCTCTTACCTCTTAATGTATCTATGTATTAAGGAGTCGAGTACTTACAAATAGGGTGGAATATAGACGCCGTCATTTATTCTTGCTATTTGTTAAGGTTTCAACACTCCGCTGGTCACAAACAAATACGAAAAGCACAGTTGTTCCAGTTTCATGAAGTTTATCTATGATCTAATTAGGAATTAATTATAGATAACGTGACACTGCATTTCCTACAGTTACAAGGTATGGTGTATTTACTACATTTAGGGGACTGAAAATGGCATAATATAATATCGTAATCGACTGATAATAAATCGAGAAGTAGATCTCAAGATGCTATCGTTTTTTCTCATTCTTTTGGTGCCTACTCGTACCATATGTTGATGACTGTATCACATTTTGTTGTTCGAAAATGTTCCATGCTCATGTGTCAAGTCATATCCTTAAATATCCGAGTCAATATCTTCCTCTTCTTCTTCCTCATCCACTTCTAACTGTTATCTTCCTTTCAATAGTGTTCTGCAGCAGTTCATACCTCATTCCACTCCTCATCATAAGACCGAGAAGCTATTGTCTTCTCTATGTTACTGAATTTAGAACTTCTTTTCCTGTCTTCATTTTGTGCAGAATGTCCTAGTCAGTAATTTTATCCTTCCATGGAGCTTTAGCCATCTCGTGTATAGCCATACATAAAATGCTTCAATTCGTTTGTCAGTGGTCTCGTTCAAATCCAGGATTCAGCTCCAAAGAATAGGATGGAAACAATGTACCAATGTAGCATTCCTAATTTTGTTTTGACTGAGAGGTGACGGTTCTTGAATACATCAGTCATTTTGCAAGGTCCTATTCTGGCATTTTGAATATGGATTTTAATTTTTTACTTGCTATCCCCTTGATTGTTAGTGTTATTTTTTTAATATGTGTGTCGGTTCATATCCTCAACAAGCTTACCAATAACATTTATATGACAGTTTGGTATGTCTTTCTTGCTCGTGACTATCAATCATGATTCATTCATATTGATTTCTTGACGACATCATTCACCACTTTGTAGATTATTTTGTGAATAATTGTTAAAAACTTTCTCTGGAGGTGGTCTGAAGTCACTACATATTTATCTCATCGTTTTCTGGCAAGTTTGAAGCTATTTTTGTCGCATGATACTCAAATTATAATTTTTGTTGAACCGCTTTGTCAACAATTTCTAACAGCTTTATCAGTTCAGAGTGTGTCCACCTATTATGGCATCTTTCATTGCTCTTTCTGCTGATCTCGCTTCTCCTGCAATAATACCTTGTCACATTTTCCCAGTGAGTTCAGGTGGATCTGGCCGATCGTTATGAAAAGGATCGCCCACATAGTTCATGCAAGCATGTATTCTTTTGTTTTTGTCGTTGATCGGCTTACCATCATCATTTACTAAGGTGGGTGAGAGTATTGATACAAAATCAAAATCATTTCTTTTGTTTTCTTATGGACATTAAAGTCGTCATATTTACATCAAAAAGTTTCAAACTCTGAGCAGTTCTGTTTCAATTCTTCTTTTGCTTCTTTGTTTTCCCCGTTGATCTGTATTCACCTGGGTTTGCCTTGCAGCTTCTTCTTAGATTCATTACTTGTAATATTTTGTCAATCATTCATGACTTTGTTTTCCTTGTTACAAGCTGAAACATTTCTTCTGTGATGGTTCTGAATCTTTCATATAAATTTGCAATCATTTTTCTACCTTCACAACGTCAGAAGGTATTCTGAAAATTTCGTTCCGTGTGTTTTTCCATAGTTTTCAGGCTGTCTTATTAAAACCAATAACGCGAGAATGGCTGAACAGCAAACAAGTATCAACTGTTTTGAACGTTGACAAATGGTACTTGTCTCAGAAAGTGGGGGGGGGGGGGGGGGCAGTGTATGGATACAGCTTCTTTCATCTATCAATTAGCACTATCTGTGTTCGAGGTCTTTTCGTTTGATGATTAATAGACGAGACTTCTATGTCAGTTTCAGTGTAAATTTTGCGCGATTTAATGTGCTAATGTAGCACCAACGAGATGGGATGTTCGAGGTCGGAAGCGCGGCGTCCTAGAGTTGCTGGCGGCGTTTGTATTTGTGACTGCAATCACCTCCTGATTGGCGGTGGAAATTACTTTTCATCAGTGCGCAGCGGCGGCAACGGCGGAAGCGCCGGTTTGCGGCACAATGGCGGCTCGCATCACCAGCAATTAAGCAGAGTGAGCCTTTATGTGGCCGTAGCCGCCACCCCCGCCGCCCCCACCGCCCCCGCGACCTCACAAGCAGGGCGGCGCTCTGGAAGTGCGACCCGCCGTGGCGCCGCGGCAGCCGCTTTATCTGACTAGCGGGGCGCGGGCAAAAATAATTAAACTTTCCGCTGCTCGCTTGCGCTCTCAAAAGGTCCCGAAATTTTATTTGGACGTCATAGATTGAATGGTCAAGTTGCTCTCGCTTGACGACGTGGCTCGATTAAAAAATGTTCATTATTATGATGAAAATCCACTGTCGAAGAATCACTACACAGAAAATAGACTGGAGGTAGTTCCGCTGTTTAACTGACATCCTGGGCCCCTGGGCTGAGATGAACTCTGAAATGTGTCCTCTTTCGAGTTCTGGAGAGATTCAGTCAACTGACCAATGGGAGGATCATCAGCTGGTAGATTGAGAGACCACACATAGTATACTGAATCATCCGATTAAGGGATCTGGATAATGCTGTTGATATGTCTGTTGAGGTGCCAGGCTGTTACCAGACGGACCTAGAGTCCACAACGGAATCCCAGTAGGGCCTCGTCGCTTGCTGTATGACTATACTCATAGAACAGCACTGAATTATCAAATCCCTAGAGTACAGCCAGGTAACAGTAACAGGTTTCTCTAGCAGGAAAAGATGTGCGATGATGGTTTCAGAGGCTCCTCATCACACACTGAGACAACAGTGCAAACACAAATATTCCATGGGGAAATTAAGAAAGCGATTACAGACTAGAATAATCGTTTGATGAGTCGGGTGACGAGATGGCTTTGAGTTTAACAGAGTCCACTTGACCAATCAAACCGCCAGATAATACCCAACTTTGCTTCGTGACAATGGGCATTTTCTGGCAGAATATTATTTGTGGTAGTGGCATGCTAAAGCATTCTCGACAGAAACTCGTACAATGCAGTTACATAAATCTTGTCGTCACAATTGACTGAAAGAAACATTTTCAAAGTTTCCTTTATGAGTACGATACAATCCCACGGCAGACTGCACTGTGGTTGCCCATGAAACTGCTTGTATCCACCCGACCCCTAGTTTCCTAGATAACAGTATTTTTCAGGCAGTATAAGATTTGTGGTGGAGTCAATGCACAAGTGTTCAAGAAGTTACTCGTAGTAGGTGGTGAAGAGAAATCACAACATCACGTTTGGTGGTGTATCCATTGGAGTGAACACCAAGAATAACGAGACTTTCGATTATCCTGTTTCTGTCATCTGTCTGATTTGATATGATTCATCACGAACTCCTCTCGTGTCCCAACATCTTCATCTCAGGGTGGCACTTACCTTCAACGTCCACAATTATTTGTTGTATATATTCTCTGTTCCTCCATTGTTATTCCATCCGTAGCGTCTTCAAGTGCTACGGAAGTAGTTCCCTGACGTCTTCACACTTCTCCATATCAGTGTTCTCCATACGTTCCTTTACACCCCGATTCTGCGGAAAACCTCTTCATTTCTTATCTCACCAATCACCTCATCTTTAATATCGTTCTACAGAATCATACTTCAAACGGGTAATTCTCACCAGTAACCCAAATGTTAATATCGTTCTACTTCAGCATACCCCAAACGCATCGATTTTCTTCTCTTCCAAATTTTTCTCATTCCATGATTCACTTCACACAATGTTGTGCTCCAAACAAACGTACATTCACAGAAATGTCTTCCTGAAGTTAAACAGGCATGCCATCTTCAGTTGCTCTAAACTGATTTTCGTGTCCTCCTTGTTTCACCTATCTTTTATTATTTCACTTTCGAGAAAGCAGAACTGATTTCCTCGTTTATTTTGAGGTCCAAAATTTTAACGTTAAATTTAGCACTAATCTCATCATGCAAATTCTTATTACCCACTTTTTTCTCCGGTTAAGTTAATCAATATTCTGTACTCAGACTATTTCTTTCATTCAGCTTTTCAAACTCATCATCGGATCTTATCACTGATACACTTTCATCCCTATTTATCTTTCCACTCCTGAAGTTTTCTTTTATCTTCATCACTGCTCCTTCTAAGTACAGACTGAACAGTAGAGGTGAACGACTGAGTCTTTGTCTTGCAACTGTTCTAATCCGAATTACTTCTTCTGTCTTGTACATTCTTATTGTTACTTATTGGTTTTTATACATACCGTGTATTTCCATCTCCCACACACGTAAAAGGATTGGGACCTATTCGCTCAGCGGACGAGTCGGTAGACTGTTCTGCCTGTGTATGGGGGCCTGAATATTGCAGCCCCTATGTCTCCCAAATCGACTGAATCGTACTATCACTTCATCAAACAGTCCATCCCCTCGAATGGTTTTCACCGTACTCCATACATCTATTCCCTTAATCCTGTACCACAAATTCGTCATGAAATCTTAAAGGTGATGGCGTTTCTTCTTATTTCACCCACAAATTGTTTTGACTTTCCAGGACGCTGAATTTGTCCTATGACGAACATTTATTTTTCTATATCTCAACTTTTCCCTTAAATAATTTCAGTTGAAGTTCCCTGCACTTCCTACTTATTCCATTCTCAACCGACTCCCAATGCTATATTCGTTTTCTTTTCCTCACAATTTTGTATTTTGTATTTATTCAGTTATCCAAGACTTCCTCGAAGCTACTTTACTTGTCCCATATCAATCCTTGAACTTCGGTATTTGTTCTTCTGGAGATCTCCAATCCTCGTCAAGTCAGCTGTTTACTGTGGTACTCATTATCGTAGTAACTACAGCCTCAGTAAGCTTCAAGCACACACCATTTTCTTCCAACACTTCAGTATGACACTTCTTTATATATTGTTTGAAGTTGAAACAACTCTTCATCTTCATTTAATTGAGATCAGAGTATGTATGCGTACCTGGTATATCTCGCAATACAGTATCACACTGCAAAATTACTGTTTTAGCACGACGTAATCCAGGTGGAATCTTCCATGTCGGCAGTTCGTTTCCAAGTATAGCTCCGCTTGTATCTTTGGACTGTAAATTCTCTACTTCTTATAAGTTTAGAATTATTGCATCTCTCAATTTGTCTTTCTCATGTTACATTCCTAATACAGTGTACAGTGTCTTTTAGTTACATGCCAGGGCATTCTGTTTTTGGGAACAACTGCACAAAATATCAACACAATTTTCAAACTCCAGAAAAGAGCAATAAGAACTATAACCAAAAATAGTAGTCGATCTCATTGAAAAGATCTGTTTAAAATACTGGGAATTTTGACTGCACCATGTGAATACATTTATCACTCAGTTGTACGCATCAAAAAAGAACATAGGTAATTAAGTTCCATGACCATGGAACTTACATTTACCAAGAAAAATTGAACACAAAACTCAAAACAACATTTTCTACAAGGAATAAAACTGCACAATAAATTTACAAAAGAGATTAAAGAAATTGCAAAAATACATGTATTTAAAAAGGCAGCTAAGAAGTACCTCCTCTTATGCAATACATTTCATTCATTGAAGGATTACTTAGGTAAAACAGACTAGGGGTTTGATCAAACTGTTATACAAATAAATAATAATAATAATAATAATAATAATAATAATAATAAGATTAATAATAATGATTATAAAATATCCAACATTCCACATAACACATTCACTTTACGTTTCTTACCCCTAAGCTATGCACTGCACAACACCAACACCTCTTCCTCTTTCTGAACTCAACATCCCACCCATTACAGAGGGATGTTGATTCAGGTTTTCAGGATAGCAAATGGGAAGTTGTGACACAGAAAATGGCCCAGAGACCATAGGTGTGTGTGTGTGTGTGTGTGTGTGTGTGTGTGTGTGTGTGTGTGTGTGTGTAGTGAGTGAAGTGTTACAAAACTACGTGTGTATAGTGTGTGCAGTGACTGACAGTGACATATGAGTGAACAGTGTGACATTACATTATATAATAACTTATTTGTAAGAAAGTATTATATACCAGGAGTAAATCTAATGATTTTATTTAACTATAAGTCTGTAACTGTGTGCGTGTGTACGGATTACCTTATTTTAAATTGGTCTAAACTTGTAAATACTTTGACATGTCCTATATCCTTGTAAAAAGAGGTCTAAAAATGAATAAAGCTACTACTACTACTACTATTACCAAGCTCATATTCTATTGCATCTTTGGCTCTATCACAACCCTCCCACCACAGTGAGTATTAGATTTGCATATTCAGTGTCATGATACACTTCATCTCTTCATCATCTGCCGGTGACATCGGCATGCATAACTGGCCTATTGATGTTACTAGTTTGCTGTGGAATCTGATGAGAATAATCTTATCAGTGAACTGCCCACTGTAACTCACTCTCTGCCATTATTCCGACCTATTAGTAACGACTGATATTGACGCTATACCATTTTATACGGGTTGCCTCAGCGGCAAGCGTTATCCTCTTCCATTTCACTACACTGAGCGCGACTAAAACTAAGTTGGGCCTTTGCATTTTTTTTTTTTCATATTTTCCAGCTTCCCTTTCGTATTCAAACTTTCAAATGTTTACGCTCCTACCAGTAGAATTCTACCTTCTGACGGGTTATTCATATTATCCAGCTTCCCTACTGCACTCAAACTTTTAATAATCTATGATCCTTCTCCTAGAATTTCACCTTCTCATCGATTATTTAATGTTACTCTCACAGTGACGCTCCCGTTGGCAGTCTCCTCCCAGACTCCGGAATATTTTGCAAATGGAAATAATCATCATGACACTTTGTCAGTCACCTTTCCACCAGTCCTGTGGACACATAAGATATCTCTAATGCTGTCGTTTCGATTGCCTCGTGCTTCTTTGTACAGTTAATTGTAGCTGACCCTTGTCATCCAAAGAACAAAAGGGTGCATTAGCACTCAGATTGGTCCTCCGTTCAACTGACAAGATCATCGAAAGAACAAGGTGACTCCACTTCGACTGCCATTACAGTTGCTTATGTGATTTTTTAGCTCTGGGCGCCTGTATTTGTTTCACCCACTTTACAATACCAACAATGGAAGTCGACAGTCGGTGACATCTCTTCTTCTATTTCAAGTGCTTTTATCCTGCATTGGCGCAAGGCCAGCATGGTCATTAACGGATTAGGCATGGCTAATTTAAGGTGTGGCCGGATGCCCTTCCTGTCGCCATTCACTACTTCACCTCCCCCGACCCCCCCCCCCCTTCCCCCGCCCCAAGATGCCTCGACCCCTGGACGGAATATGTGCACCCCAGTTGTTGACATGTAGTGTTACTCATGTGAAAGTGTAAGTGAAGCGGGACTTGGTTACCAGCCCACTGTTCATCTTGTGGGATGTGGCAAATCGCCGAAAAACCACATCCAGGTTACGCAGAACACCGACACTCGTCGTCAGTCCGCCGGGCGGATTGTATCCGGTGCCGGCGCACCTGCCCGTTCCGGAAGCGTCGTTTTAGCACGCACAGCTTTCCAGGTGGGTGATATCATGTGATCACAGCAGAGCACACGATTAACAGCTCAGCTCGACACTCGTAGGCGTAACTTGTATGACGGAACATCACATTATGATCAAATCATTCGGTAAATGATTTAAAGATTAAAAAGTCTGAATCTGGTCATTTTGTAGCACAACACAGGGCTGTGGGATAGTTCCCCGTAACCTAAAAACATTCTATCGAGGAAGTGTATCACCAAGAAAACTGAATAATGATATAGTTTAGAGACATAATCTTGTTCGTTACGATGTCTTGCGCAGGTAACTTCATGGTTACAGAATTACGTACAGTGCCACGTGCATTCCGGAAACAGTGACTAAACTTACCTCTCAAAAAATTTTGTCATGCTATAGAAAGGGATATTTAGTACTAATAACGTGGCAGAGCTGTATACTATTTAGCTGTTTGAGTCTCTGTATCATGAATAATTATTGAATAGACAGAGTGGGTGCGGTGTTGCTGACAGTTGCTCTCAATATGACGTCACACAAGCAGGCCTCAAAATTTACGTTCGAAAATTAAATAAATGTCTTGTGAGAACATAAATAAATGATATTAGTACTGAATTGATCCTCGGTATTAAATTCAAAGTGATGAAGAATATACACAATCTGGGAACAACAGTACACATAACATGAATCGAATTTCTAGTAATCACGGAAATACTTTTTCTCTATACACTTCTTCGAATAAGGGACTGAACAATCTAAAATGCAGGAGACAATGACAAAAGCGAGTACATGATGCACAGGACTGAGTAACTATGACACGATCCTTCAACACCTTCCATATTATTTAAAACCTCTGTGCCTCTTCAGTGCCTCACAGCTAAATACCAGATCACGTACACAATCAAGCATCAATTCAGTACGCAAAATGTTATCAAAATAATTATGCGAATTCGAAAAATGAGGACTGAAATTGGTCAAACACTGCCTGCAAACAATCACCGCATAAAAATTGAACTATCTTTCAAAATATCTTCAAAACTGCTGCTCCCATCACCGAACTGCTCCAACTTCCTGGCTTCGACATACGGTATAAAACGGCAATATATACACTCTCGGCCACACGCCCTGCTTGATAAAATGCTACTCACATTGGCTTAAAGCATGCGGAACTTCCCTGAGGTCATTACAACTGAGGCCAGCCGGAGTGGCCGAGCGGTTCTAGGCGCTACAGTCTGGAACCGCATGACCGCTACGGTCGCAGGTTCGAATCCTGCCTCGGGCATGGATGTGTGTGTTGTTCTTAGGTTACTTAGTTTTAAGTATTTCTTAGTTCTAGGGGACTGATGACCACAGCAGTTAAGTCCCATCCATAGTGCTCAGAGCCATTTGAACCATTACAACTGTGCGTCACTGAGATATAGCTCATAGTTAGTGGTCTAGTACCGATTACAAGGTATTTCACGATAAAAAAGTAAATTAAAGTAGTCTTAAAGAGTCATCCTCCAATCTTTCGATCTTTCATACCGGGCCATCTTTCAGTGGCGCTGAGGGGCTCCCGTTCCGTCAAGGGCCTCACAACCAACGGAAACCACTCCGAGAAGAACAGTTGAGAAAGGACGATTGGTACAGAGATTGGCTGTGGAACCTGAAAGTAAATAAATGTAATTAAAAGGTCCTGGGTTACTGCCGAGTACCAGTACTGCAATACCGTTACCTACAGACGAGTGTCATATTCATTATCTGACTTCGTCACAAGATAATGAGTATCATACACTATCAAAACGTCCTAGTGTCTATAGTTCGGGAATGTATTCATTCAGATATATATATACAATATTACGAATAAATAGGCGAAGATAACCTGTACTATTCGATTATACTAGTGCTGGCAAATAACTGGAAACAGTAACTAATTTAAACCGCTTAGTTGGTGCCTAAAGTGGTATAATAATGAAAAAAATTACAGGCAAAGTGCCTGGCTGAGATACTTTGAGAGAATTGTAAAAAATGCAATTGATCCATGAAAGAAGTGCCGTACAAAACTCTTATTTGGCAGATTCTTGAGTACTGTACATTAGTCTGGAATACTTAATAGCTGGCAATAACAGGGGTAATAGGAAAGGTACAAAGGAGACCATAGCATATCGTAACGATCGGTGCGAGAGCGTTACGTAGATACTTAACAGCCTCGAGCTGACGCAGAAGGAGAGGAGTTGTGCATCATGGAGACATTTCCTACTCATATTTCTGGAGAGCACGTTTCGTGATGAGAGTTATTACTCTCCGCAGATGTCTTCCGGGAAGACCACGATCAGAAAATCACAGGAATAAAAGGTAATACGATAGTTATCTTCTTTGAATGTCCGACCTGTCGCGAAATTAAAACAAAGGTTATAATCCTATGAAGCTGGGAGCAGCTGAATTGTACAGTGTCTTTAGTATTCATGTCGATTGCGTCACATCGCTTTTTTCAGTTCAGAGCGCACACTGAGAACAAAAAATACCTAGAGAAATGGTGTCTCCCGGCGAATGTGAAGAACGTGCTTTCATTCGCTTTCTTCCTGCTGAGGGGGGTCTGCCTGATTTCATGCAGCCCACTTAACGCAACTGTCATGCGTATCATCTGAGTGTGGCGATGGCGCAGGAACTTTGAAGCAGGACGTACAGACGTTCGTGACGCAGGTGTTCAGGGAATGAAGCAAGTGTTAGTCGACGCTATAGTACAGCAAATGGATCAGACAATTCGAAAATATCGTCTACGAAGGGAAATTCAGATTAAACGAAGAATAGTGTGGTAATGTACTGTCCGTTTTCACGGTGCATGTCCATGAAAACAAAATACCGCTAAAAGACGGCATGTATATGACATACGTCTTTTGGCGGTGTTGTGTTTTGACGGACAACGAATATTGTTTAACAAGATTCCGAGCTTTTCCGCTCTATTGTTTTAATCAGATGTTCACCTGAAGGTATGGCTTGTAGTGCAACGAAACCGGTATTGATCGAGTAATAAAGGACTAAATATAGCTGAAACGGTTGTTAATAGCCAAGATGAATACTCGTAGCTGTGGTTGTCTGCATGACTGATAAGAAGGTGGAAATAAATACATACTCAGACAACACCGGGTACTCAACTAGTATCATAGGAAGGAAATACTGGACCACTTTTCATTGTTAGAAATGTAAACCGTGATGAAGGTGACGACCAGTAAGAAAGGATGAAGAGTTGAGAAGAAGTCAGACGTATTTGTTTTGTAAATATTTTTGCTCTTAGTGCTGAGGATAGCCACGCAGAAACCTTGTTAGATGTCAGATGGTCTGTGTCACGTCGACATGTCTTAGGTGCTTCCATTAATTTGCCTTGCCTGCATAAACTTGAAGTGAAGTAGTTAACGTTCTTGAATCAGCTACTAAACATTTACTTCTTTCCTTTATTATATGGTTATTATTAATTCGAACTAGTGAATTATTTCCTTCGTAACTAGTGAATTATTTAAAGAGATAACACGTCAGCCTCAGATGCAAATGGAAACCAATCTTTAGCTAGGTTTCAGCCAAAATAATTTGGCCTTCTTCAGAAGCTACTAACGCTAAACTATTGCATGCCAACGTTTTAATGCTTACATTAATCCAATTCCTAACGTAAAGGTAGCTACTGTTAAGCATCTATATTTCCACTCGCGCATGTGCATGACCGTCAGCGGTGCTCGGTACTTGGCTGCTCGCTTCCATTAGTTCCGGCGCAGCTCTCACAACCTGCCGACTTCGTCCGCGCAGTGGGGCCTGCTGTTTCTCCTCAGGTATGTAATGTAGATGTATGACTGGGTACTACGGTGCTATAGTTGTATACTTGACACGGCCTAACTTTGGCATGCATTAGTTTAGTGTCAATAGCTTCTGGAGAAGGCCAAATTATTTTGGCGGGAACCTAGGTAAAGATTGGTTTCTATTTGCTATTCGTGACTGTGTAACCTTGCAACTTATTCTGTTAATTGGCTCTTTCCATCCTGACCTGGGCCTAGCTGACGCTGGCTTGTCCAGATGCAGCAGGAACTTTGGCCATCAGATATCCCAACCCTGATTCTTGGTTATCCTAAATGTTGTAAGATATTCCTTTTATCAGTTCCATTGTACTGGGAACTACACAATTTGCTTCTGCACAGCAGTAAACAAATTTTAGGCCAAGCATAATGATAGACATAGGCGATTTCGATACATTCGTACTTTTCCGTCATAGCTGCAGGACTCCTGTACGAACTGTGTAAATTTCAGACTGTGGTACTGCTTCATCAATTACGACCACGTTATACATTTGTTGGCCGTGCACAGGGCCGTAAGACAATTTGGCGACTACCATACCTTAGTATTTCTGATGGACCCTTTACGTCGATTCTCGGGTTCGGCGGGTAATCTGCATCGCCGTCAGTCTGTAGTAGGTTCATTCAGTCTTATGGGATGTAGTAATGCGTTATTTGAGCAGACTGATGATGTCCCTTTGCCAGTGATGTACAGCAATAGAATTTCCTTTCTTTAAGCTGCTGACTGGGACTGTTACACGGAAATTGTGCTGGCGTAGGTTGGCGTCAGCACACCATGCGGCGTAGAGATTACTAGGGTATCGATAGAGGACAATGATAAGACCCGCTGGCAACGCGCCGCCAATGTCCTCTAGACCATCAGTATTTAAGATAGCCACCGATGACCGGAGGACCAGTTCATTCGAGTTCAGCCATTTAGTTCGAACTTGTTACGCCAGTTACTTCGAGTCTGTACGCCATGGAGCTGCAGGGTGTCACCGAGACCGAGCGGCAGACTTAGCCCCTAGCACAGAGACATGCAGGACATAGTAACCTTACAGTGAACATAGCGGACTTCAACTGAATGGAGTCTACGTGGACTACACATAAGAGAGCTTTTACCACAGCACATGGAAACTAAGGTTAAGTAGCTCTTTGTTTATGAATAAAGAACCCAGTTATTAATTGCGATCAGTTTGTGTTATAGAACGAGGATACCGACCACCTAGCTACATCCTCTCCTTGCTTCCCATGGTACAGCTCTACAGAGACAACGAGACGACATGAAATCGGCTAAAGAGAATACAACAGAAATTAACTGTGAGATGGATCATGTTGAAGATGCTGGACGTACTTGCATATGTAGAAGTGGTAGGAACGTCGATAGTCGAATCGTATGGGATATCAAGTGAAATTTGTGACTGGGTTGATGATTTCTTGATAGGGAGAATGTAGCATGCTGTGTTGAATTAAGAGTCATCGACAGATGTAGAAGAAACTTTAGGTGTACTCCAGGGAAATGTGTACGGATCCTTGTTTTTCATGTTAACGGTAACCAGAGACTCTTCGCACATAATGCAGTTATCCGTAATATACTGCTGTCAGAAAAATCTGCACAGCTATTCAGTCATATCTTGATACAGTTCAGAGTATTGAAAATACAGGTAACTTGCATTAAATGTTCAAAAATGTAAAAGTGTGCACAGTTCAGACTAATGAAAATGTAGACAACTTGCTTTAAATGAAACTTCCTGGCAAATTAAAACTGTGTGCCAGACCGAGACTCGAAGTGAGTACCATTGCCTCTCATGGGCAAGTGTTCTACCATCTGAGCTACCCAAGCACGACTCACAACCCACCCTCACAGCTTCAATTCTGCCAGTACGTTGTCTCCTACCGTCCAAACTTCACAGAAGCTCTTCTGCGAAAGGCAAAGATCCCGGGTTCGAGTCTTGGGCCGGCACGCAGTTTCAATCTTCCAGGAAGTTTCATATCAGCGCACTCTCCGCTGCAGAGTGAAAATCTCATTCTGGAAACTTGCATTAAATGCTGAAAAATGTTAAAATGTGCACTTGAAGACAGAAGAGAATCGCGGCATCTGATGTCTAAAATTTTAATGAAGCACGGCTGAGGTCCTTCAACTCACATAACTATCTGGGATGGCGGCCGCTGTGTAAGAGCACGAGAGCATGTGAACAACCTAACTTTCGACACCTTGCCGATTTATTGGTAATTTTTCCTTGAATGCTGTCAGACATAACATAGATGCTGCAATCTGACAGATAAGGCATGTAATCTACCGCGCTAATGCTCCTCTAAACTCCGTGTGACTTGACAACAAGGTCGTAAGCACACCCAGTTGTGCACGTTTTAAGGAGCTTCTGCACATGTGCGACTCGCGTGACGTAATTGCCTTACGGGCCAAATACATAAGGATTTGATAAACAATGTGCCCTTGCCCCTCAAAAAGGAGGTTACGGCAGTGCCCACTCTCAAAAAAAAGTACACCGTCTTCAGGCCACGAGTGGCCTACCGGGACCATCCGACCGCCGTGTCATCCTCAGACGAGGATGCGGATAGGAGGGGCGTGGGGTCAGCACACCGCTCTCCCGGTCGTTATGATGGTATTCTTGACCGAAGCCGCTACTATTCGGTCGAGGAGCTCCTCAATTGGCATCACGAGGCTGAGTGCACCCCGAAAAATGGCAACAGCGCATGGCAGCTGGATGGTCACCCATCCAATTGCTGGCCACGCCCAACAACGCTTAACTTCGGTGATCTCTACGGCAGAGCCACCAGATGAGAGCAAACTACGACAGATTTTTATTCCTGTTCATGAATGGCTCTGAGCACTGTGGGACTTAACATCTAAGGTCATCAGTCCCCTATAACTTCGAACTATTTAAACCTAACTAACCTAAGGACATCACACACATCCATGCCCGAGGCAGGATTCGAACCTGCAACCGTAGCAGACTGAAGCGCCTAGAACCGCTCGGCCACAGCTGCCGGCTTATCCCTGTTCGCTCGGCATAAATGTTCAAAAATGTTGTGTGTGGAATCTTATGGGACTTAACTGCTAAGGTCATCAGTTCCTAAGCTTACACACTACTTAACATAAATTATCCTAAGGACAAACACACACACACATGCCCGAGGAGGACTCGAACGTCCGCCGGGACCATCCGCATAGTCCATGACTGCAGCGCCTTATACCGCTCCGCTAATCCCGCGCGGCTCGGCGAAAATCCCGTTAGATCAAGGCGCACTCCTCAGATATGTTAATTCACTTACTATGTAGTAAAATTACATTAGACTTCAGTATGTGAATATTGTCGAACGTGTTCGTTCAGATAGATGCAGAGAGCCATAATGTTGCACGGGCGGACTGATCGCCAAATCTTTTAACAAGGTGCATTTACAGCCCAGCGTTATTGTGACGCTGTATTCCTTCCCCATGGGCGACTTTTTAAGCGTGCATACGGCCTTGGCTTCATTCCTGCGGTCACGCATTGAACTGCGCAGGCGCAGGAGCAATTGAAACAAGGTGACATTCTGCGTTTGGTATCTGCCCCCGACTTAAATCCCATCGATCACCTGTGGGATGCATTAGGGAGGCGTTTTGCTGCATGTCCTCATGCTCCAACGCCATTTCATCAGTTGTCAACAGAGCTGGTGGAAGAATGGAATGCAGTATCACAGGAATTCCTTACCAACATTGAGGCCAGCACGGTAGCACGTTGCAGAACATCCACTACCATTCATGGTTATCGCATACGTTATTAAGGAGCACGTCTGGCCTTTTGTAATGTCCCATGGACGATCACAAATCACGGTGACTTCGATGTGTTATTTCTTACAAATAAAGGTGCCATTTTTGTTTGCCTTACTGTGTATTTCTTGAGAAATTCCTGATAAACCAAAACTGCGACTCTAGTCCGGCCCTTTGAAGCTCTTTCCTACCTGCTTTTACAGCATCTACCAAAAATTACACACGTCTCATATTACCTCTATATTACGTAGTATGTGTATTTTGCAAAGAAATAATATTGTAAGCTCCCACTTTTGACACTGTCTTCCGTGGTTATTCTATAAAGCGATATTGTAATGCAATAAGAATGTTACTTGGATCATACTTTATTTTTCGTTGTCAATTACGTTGCATGTTTTTGCATGATGGTGTCAACAGATTCTCTCACAAAAGAAAGAATTTTAAATTGCCAAAATAATTTTGCATTTTCGAAAGGTATGTGTAATATTTTATCGTAAAATAAGAAAACTAAACACAACTCGTTACTAGCAGAGATAAATGGTTGCAAATATATTACCAAATTTTGCGTATAATAACTCCTTGTACATCTTAGATGACGAATAAAAGTTTAGACTCCGATGTGAAAAATAACTGACTATCGGCATTTTCGTATCTGTTTACCGTTAAGCAGTTGATAGTATAACTAATCCAGTTAAACTAAGAGATGAGTAATTGCGGAGTCTTTCTCCTCTCTCATTCTCCCTGCCCAAGTTATATTTTCCACTACTCTGTCTTCTGTGCCTTTCCCTATTATCGCATTCCACTCGCCTATGATTATTAGATTTTCGTCTACTTTGCCGTCCGCTCGTCTGGTACAAATTTATTCGCTTGGCGCCGGCATCGCTAATTGGGATTACTTGGCTTGTGGCCGGCCGCTTTTCACCTTTCCGTTGATGACAAGCTTCAAACACACTGACTGCGCGATTTAATTTTTTCCGGAAATCCTCTATTTTGTCGCATCGTTCCACAAACTCTAATTTTATTTTCAAGTAACTTCTCTGCAAGTTCTACACTGTTATAGTAATTATCCATGTTGAGGTCACGCCACTTTCCATAGTAAGGTGTCAATAGTTCCATCACTGCTTTTGGTAAGGGTTGTCCAGCACCGGAATATATCTTGAATGCGAAAATGTATTCCGTCCTCGAATCACACAGCATCCTAATGAGTTTGCCATATTTAGTCATTTTCTACGAACTGTAAGCTTTAAAATTTAACTGTCCACGCCGTGGTATAATTCCTTCATCATTGAGATGTTTTGACTCAGATGAAACGTTTCTTTAAACTTTTTGGAAAAATAATGAATTACGAATTGCTCATTGAAAACCCGGTCGGCATTATCCAGTTTATTGTTGCTGTCGGATAATTTGTAAATCTAGAAAAGGCATATGACCGGGTTCCTAGGTGGAAGTTATTGTCTGTTCTTCGAGATTATGGAATAGGAGGCAAACTTTTGCAAGCAATTAAAGGTCTTTACATGGATAGTCAGGCAGCAGTTGGAGTTGACGGTAAATTGAGTTCATGGTTCAGAGTAGTTTCAGGGATAAGACAAGGCTGCAACCTGTCTCCACTGTTGTTCATATTATATATGGATCATATGTTGAAATCAATAGACTGGCTGGGTGAGATTAAGATGTGTGAACACAAAATAAGCAGTCTTGCATATGCGGATGACTTAGTTGTGATGGCAGATTCGATTGAAAGTTTGCAAAGTAATATTTCAGAGCTAGATCAGAAATGTAAGGACTATGGTATGAAGATTAGCATTTCCAAAACGAAAATAATGTCAATGGGAAAGAGAGATAAACGGATTGAGTGCCAAATAGGAGGAACAAAGTTAGAACAGGTGGACAGTTTCAAGTACTTAGGATGCATATTCTCACAGGATGGCAACATGGTGAAAGAACTGGAAGCAAGGTGTAGCAAAGCGAATGCAGTGAGTGCTCAGCTACGATCTACTCTCTTCTGCAAGAAGGAAGTCAGTACCAAGACTAAGTTATCTGTGCACCGTTCAATCTTCCGACCAAATTTGTTGTATGGGAGCGAAAGCTGGGTGGATTCAGGGTACCTTATCAATAAGGTTGCGGTTACGGATATGAAAGTAGCTAGGATGATTGCAGGTACTAGTAGATGGGAACAATGGCAGGAGGGTGTCCACAATCAGGAAATCAACGAAAAACTGGGAGTGAACTCTATAGATGTAGCAGTCGGGGCGAACAGGCTTAGATGGTGGGGTCGTGTTACACGCATGGGAGAAGCAAGGTTACCCAAGAGACTCATGGGTTCAGCAGTAGAGGATAGGAGGAGTCGGGGCAGACCAAGGAGAAGGTATCTGGATTCGGTTAAGAATGATTTTGAAGTAATAGGCTTAACATCAGAAGAGGCACCAATGTTAGCACGGAATAGGGGATCATGGAGGAATTTTATAAAGGGGACTATGCTCCAGACTGAACGCTGAAAGGCATAATCAGTCTTAAATGATGATGATGATGATAATATTTGTCTGAATCGGGTGCGGGACATAGTTTTGCGAAATATCGCTGTCTATCAGCGGATTCGTTGACCAGTAATCATTGATGCTTGATATTATTTTTACAATTCCGATAAGGATAGCAAGCCCAATCCATTTTCTAAGTTCGGATCCCGTAACGTCGACAAATTTGGCATTTTTAAAATCTAGTTTCCTTCTTTTGCAATTTTGACTGTAATACTTGTTGATTTCGTTGCTACTAGTTTCAGATAGATCGTTCTCAGTATATAATTCTACGATATCCACGACGCTCTGTGTATCTTTGGGAAATATGTTTGGACCCGGAGATCCTTCAAATTTATTACTGGTCCTCAGTAAATCATAGTCTGTCTTATTCGTCTGATTCATCAGAATGTTGGCAACCGTAGCGTTCGCCGAATTCTTCTTGGACATATTTCACTATCTTCCGACGATTCTGCTTCCCTTTCATTTTTTTGATACCCAATGTCTTCATCCCAATTGGCCAAGTCGTCCGGAACGTCAGACAAGACGTCCGCGCATTCATCGTTAATAATCGTATCGTCTCTTTCGTCTGCCGTGATGAAAGTTCACAAGTACTTATAAATACAAAAAACTTTTTGACGTGTGTAACTTATTGTTACCTAAACGAAACACCAACACAATGAAAAAGATACTTAATTGCTGTCACTAGCATCTGCGCGATACTATGCTCACGACACCACTGTGGTTTCGCCGGCCACTGAGTGATACTATGCACACGACACCACTGTGGTGTCGCCGGCCGTTGACCGCTATTTCGCGTACGACACCCCAGTGGTGTCGCCGGACGGCAAAGTGTTAACCTATTGAATTACCAGTTCAGTACCCTCATATAAATTCCATGTCTCTTCACCTCCTGCTTGTGACCTTGCATTAATACGTGAGCTAATTTTGTTGCCGTTCGTTTGCTGCTGATTATGATGAAAACTGCCCTATCATTGAACTGTTTACCGTAACTCAATCTTCGTCGTGCCATTCTATTCATAACGAAACCTACCCCGGCTGAACTACACTGAAGATACAAAGAAACTGATACAACGCTTAGGGCCCCCGCGAACACACGGAAGTGCCGCAACACGACGTGGCATGGACTCGACTAATGTCTGAAGTAGTGCTGGAGGGAACTGACACCATGAATCCTCTAGGGCTGTCCATAAGTCCGTGAGAGTACGAGGGGGAGGAGATTTCGTCTGACCAGCACGTCACAAGGCATCACAGACATGCTCAAGCAAGTTCAAGACTGGGGAGTTTGGTGGCCAACGGAAATGTTTAAACTCGGATGAGTGTTCATGGAGCACTCTGTAGCAATTCTGGGTGTGTGGGGTGTCGCATTGTCCTGCTTGAACTGTCCAAGTCTGTCGGAATGCACAATGGACATGAATGGGTGCACTTGATCAGAACAGTTTCTTTGGCGCTTCAGTGTACGTTCTGTTAATGTTGGCATTACGCCATATGTGCCTGACCAGACATCCTTATCTTTCTTCCATTCCAATCCACTCAACCCCAGTATATCTAGACTGTGACTATGCAATTTCCTTGTCCTAGTTCTTAACTTCCCTATGACGTAACAAATTCTGACAATCCACTCTCCAGCTCGTAAAATATTAATCTTTGGTTCATTATTCAACCTTCTTCTAGAGGTTACTTTTCCCTCCCGGAAATCCCAAAGCGGGGGGGATTAACTTATAATATTTTACCAGTGAAGAGATCATCAGGACACTTTTGCAGCTATAGACCACATATCTTGTGTATATTCCTTTTGTGTTCTGTCCATTGCTATCTGCATCTTCGTGTCGTTCATAAATGCTGGTTCAGCCCCGTTTTCAGAGGAGTTTCTCACCCCAAGGGCAAGAGAATGCCTTGAGGCACCGTCCAGTCCTTCGCCCTCTTCGCCAAGAGGTTGGGAGAACAAGTGTGAATCTTTACACAATATATCTTCTGCCCAAGTACTGATGGCATTTATTTAAAATATAAGCAACGAGTGTGATCGATCTCGTCATCCGGGACATTTTGATAACGAGTCAGTGGAAGTACAAGATTATGAATCCTTTGGATACATCGTGCATTATCTATGCTGATTCATTATTCGGTTCTAGTTCTCCACCGTCACAAGAGAATAGTTAATAGCATATAGCTGCAGTGATTTCGATAAAGTCAAAGCTTTGAAGTAGTCAACGTAATTCGAGTTAACTGCTTTTAATTACTGATATGTGTTACAATGTGCAAGTGCTCCTTAATTATCTTTTTGACCAGCTTACAAATGTATTTAGCAACCATTTGAACCGAATGAGCTGCTCATTGGTACTGAACATGTGATTTACGATCAAAGCGATTACTCTAGCTCTGTTTGACTATTGTATTAAAATGCTCGTAGGAATGTGGTTGCATATGGGTTACTACCTCAGCTTGTGCGAGTTCTGTTTCTGTGAGTGTTCAAAGCTGCGCTTGGAAAAACTTTGCCCATTTGAAATTTCATTCGATAGTGTCAATTATTAAGACAGTATGGGTGATACTTTCTTTAATTATTTGTAGTAAAAATTCCTTAAAATTAGCTTCGCTGACGATTTTTTATTTAAATAATGCTTAACACCGTTACCAATAGCAATTTCTGAAAAATATATGAACTGATTACTTCAACTGAGATCTTTACTGCCTTCTGGAAAGTGCATAATGACGCTGAACATAATACGTCGCCTACCAAGGACAAAGTGAAACTTATATTGACACTATATGTTTCTACTGCGTAGGAGTAAACGTATTCTACTCATCGATCATGTTGTCACCCATAATCAATATTCCTTACAAACAGAGAAATAAAATTTATGGGTCTCTTCTTATACTGTCGCCTTTATCATAACTTAATACTAGATGCAGAAGGTATCACGGCAGGATCAGTAGTCAACTTACCATCAGCATGGTTAGTTATTCACTGTGCGTGGAAGTATTCGTCATGACCTCAAACGTTTTACCCGTTGTATCAATTTACGATTTTCATTGAGACATTAGGCTAAACGAATTATTATACATGGTGATTCAATGCATGCGTGCCGGTCGCGGTGGTCTAGCGGTTCTAGGTGCTCAGTCCGGAACCGCACGACCGCTACGGTCGCAGGTTCGAATCCTGCTTCGGGCATGGATGTGTGTGATGCCCTTAGGTTAGTTAGGTTTAAGTAGTTCTAAGTTGTAGGGGACTGATGACTAAAGATGTTAAGTCCCATAGTGCTCAGAGCCATTTGAACCATTTCAACCATCAATGCATGCGTACCAGACTGAACACTGAAAGGAAGTGACAAATGTATGGGACTTTAATTTAATTACAAAAATTCGTCCTTTTGCAAAGTAGGACCGACTGAAGTGGCGACGAGATTACCACCCTAGACTATAAGATGGGGGTAGTGGAGCTCTGAAGGTAGTTGTGTCATCCTGATTTTGGTTTCTCGTGCTTTCGCTAAATTAGTTAGTTGAATGTCGTCGTGGTTCCTCTGCAACGGCCAAGGTCAACGTCCTTAGGGATCCTTATCCGATGTTAGCTTGTGCTCCACCCATAATGACAATATGTTGCTACTTCCATTTTGCTCTTATGACTATTGGGAACATAAAGAGCTAAAGTGGAAACATAACATTGTGAAACGATTTATGAATATACTCACTATGGATATAGCTATTCTGGTCCATCTCATTTACATCCATGACGCCACGTGCGCATATCAGTAGCACACCAACTACGTCACAAGCAAAAATGGCGAAATCGATGGCATGCCGGCGGCAGGAATAACAAACAGCCAATCAGCCCAGTACTTTGCAGAACATTAAAAGGAAACAGGCCAATCAGTACGTAGCATTCATCTGGGTCGAGTTCAAAGGTATCTGCATGATATGAGTTTTTCGACAAATTCGAAAATACCTGTACAACCTGCGTTACTTATCCAAAGTAGACAAAGACACTGGCAATACAGGTATAGCTTATAATATTAACATACCAAGGAGGCCTGAATTTGGGTCAAAACCCACGTTACTCTACTGTTTATCAAATTTACAGGTAAAGATGCACATAACGAGCTTAGTGCGATCTTTGGGCTTCACCTGGTGTAAAGCACAAAGAATGTTAGAATTAAATATTTCCACATCTAAAATTTGTTATTGTTCTACGATTGTACAAACCGCAAGTAAGCTAAAACAATTTGACTATCAGGTATTGCTATTTTATTGCCTCTTCTAAATTGTGTAAAGTGTGTAACTTACAGTATTTACACATCTTAAAAGTTTGCAAAGTTATGTAACCTCACACAGAAACACACACACACAAACACAATGATACAACATGTAGTATTTCTAAAGCTATACTGTTAATCAAAAATATATCACTTCCATCGAACCCGCGTTTATATCAAGTGCACCAATATTATATCCACATTCGAAAAGTCTGCCGTAAAATGTAAAGCGTATAGCTAACAGTACCTCCAAATCCAAAGTTCATGGCAAGAACACTTCAGCAGTGTACACAATGTTACTTCCATGTCTACAGTGGGTGTGCAATATATGTAAAATTATTGGCAAAACTACTGTAACTTACCGTATTTCCACATTTAGGAAGGTCTGGCATAAACAAGTCAGATTCATCATCAAAACAAAACATTTATATGAACTTTAAAAATGCTATTTCCATGTTCTATAATTGGACAAAACAATTGTTATCGAAAATAGCATGTTCAGCAGGCAATGTAGTAATAGTTGATAATACATTTTACACCTAAAAGCGGCTTTGTACCTGATAGTACGGAAACGAACCCACCAAGAATCATTTTAAGAGGGCAAGTATATAGTTTATCATGAAAAATATAACTGACGTTACTTGTGATTTGGAACACGCCTGTGATAGCGTATTTGTCCCAATGTCGCATTTTACGATACTTTAACACAGTAAACAGCACTAAAATGGTGTGCTTTTTCGGGATTTTTCATGCGTTGACTCATTTAAACTGCGTATTTTGGCGGGACACAAATACATGTACATCATCGAAAAGAAACTAACACGATGTGTAAACACATCATGGTCAACGACAATGTCTGTCTCCTACAAAGTTCGACAGAGAGAATATATGATCTCTCATCAATTCAATCTTCACACGAAAATAAAACTGTGAAGATATCACGAAAAAATACATGTGGGTAGCTTACTGTAATACACATGGAAAACTACAAATATCTTATTGTGAAAGAAATTCGATTTTGTAGCAAACTAAAATTGCTTATATTATTTGCGAAAGTACTTCAACATTTTGAAAACCAAATGAATGAGGCACTACTGTCAAATTTAATTTTCTAATCATTCAAAAAAATTTTACTTCGGCGATACTGGTATATCTTACAGTTTAAGCTGTTCTTGGCAACTGGTATAGTTCTATTATTGTACTAGATCACAGGGAAATGAAAAAATGACCTTTTTGTTTAAAAATATGTAAGGATTTGTTGTATAAGATACTAAACGTACATGGGATTCTGATCTAGTTTACAGATTAATGTGTGCTTCCTGGGGCCGTGACTTACGGTGTCATATAGTGAGCAGTACATTGACCTTTGATTTATTAATTAATTTATTTATTTACACATGAAGTTCGTTAGGACCAAATTGAGGAGTAAATCTCCAAGGTCATGGAACGTGTCAGTACATGAAATCACAAGTTAAAAATAATAACAGATAAAAATAAAATGTTTAGGCACCCGAAAATAGTCAGTCCTTAAGTTTAAGTAAACGCAATGAAAAATATAATAAGAAGCAGCTTAATTTTTCAAGGAACTGCTTGACAGAATAGAAGCAGGGACCCATTAGGAAACTCTTCAGCTTCGATTTGAAAGCGCGTGGATTCCTGCTAAGATTTTTTAATTCTAGTGGTAGCTTACAGAAAATGGATGCTGCAGTATAGTGCACACCTTTCTGAACAAGAGTTAATGAAGTCCGATCCAAATGATGGTTATTTCTGCAGAGTATTAACTGAGTGCAAGCTGCTTATTCTTGAGAATAAGCTAAAATTGTTAACAAGGAATGACAGTAAGAAATATATATATATTGAGAGGCAAATTTTAATATACCCAGACTCGTGAACAGGGGTCTACAAGAGATTTCCTGAGCTTAAACCACTTATCGCCCGAACAGCCAGTTTCTGAGCCGGAAATATTCTTTCACAATGAGAAGAGTCACTCCCAAAATATAATATCATATGACATAAGCAAATGAAAATAAGCAAAGTAACTAATTTTCGTGTCGAAAGATTATGTACTCAGATACCATTCGAATAGTAAAGATGGTAACATCAAGTCTTTGAACAAGATCCTGAACGTGGGTTTTCAGCGACAGTGTACTATCTACCTGCACATTGAGAAATTTGAACTGTTCAGTTTCACTAAAAATATACCCTTTCTGTGAAATTAATGGGCCAGGTTTTGCTGAATTATGTGTCAGAAACTGTAAAAAGTCTTTCTGAGATTCAGAGATAGTTTACTTTTTACAAACCATGAACTTATGTAATGAGCTGCACTATTTGAAACGGAGCCAGTCTTGCACACAACATCCTTTACTACCACGCTAGTGTCATCAGCAAACAGAAATATTTTTGCGGTACCCTTAATACTAGAAGGCATATAATTTATATAACTAAGGAACAAGGGTGGCCCCATCACTGATACCTGCAGCAGCCCCTACTTGACTGTGCCCCACTCAGGCCCCACATCACAGACATTCTCATCACTGTGAATAATAACCTACTGCTGTATGTTGCTAAAGTAAGAGGTGAGCCAATTGTGAGCTACTCTCTGTATTCCATAATGGTCCAGCTTCTAGAGCAATATTTTGTGCTCAACACAATCAAACGCCTTAGTTAAATAAAAATATTCCTAACGTTCGAAACCTTTTGTTTAACCCATCCAGTACCTCACAGAGAAAAGAGCATATAGCATTTTCAGTTGTTATACGACTTCTAAAGCCGGTATGTACATTTGATAGCAAAGCGTATGATATAAAATTATCACTTATCATTGTATACACAGCATTTTCTATAACTTTAGCAAACACTGATGACATAGAAATAGGTCTAAAATTGTCTACATCAGCCGTTTCTCCCTTTTTATAAAGAGGCTTTACTACCGAGTACTTTAATCCTTCAGGATGCTGACCATTCCTCTCGTTAAATTACAAATATGATTAAATACAGGGCGAACATGTGCAGCACAGTGCTTTAATATTCCGCTAGGCACTCCATCGTACCATGAGAGTCTTTAGTCTTCAGTGATTTAATTATTCGCTCAATCCCCCTCTTGTCTGTATCACAGAGGAGTATTTCAGACATCAATCTCAGAAAGGCGTATGCCAAGATAGTTATATAACTCCCTGTAGTAACTCAATTTTTATTTTCTTCACTAGAAATGCTCAGAAAATGATTGTTAAATACTGTACACATATCTGATTTATGAGCAACATAAACACTTTTATTGCGAACTGACTTTATATCATCGACCTTGTGCTGCTGATAACACACTTCCTTCACAACTTACCATGTAGTTTTAATTTTATCTTGTGAATTAGCTATTATACTTGCTTACCAATTACTTCCTAGTTACAATGTCAAGCACATTGCAGTACTGTTTGTAATGGGCTATTGTAATTTCATTATGACTACTTCTAACATTTTAATATAATTCCCACTTTGCTGTACATGATATCGTTATCTCTGTAGTCAGCTCCCAGGCTGCGTTTTACTGCTAGTAACCCATTTAGAATGTTCTAATGAAGAGCAATTCTCAAAGGGCATGAGAAATGTGCCAAGGAAAGCATTATATTTGTCATCTATGTTACCACCACTGTAAACGTCCTGTAACTCTTGTTCCTAGACGTGGTTTAAAAACTCTCTATTGCTGTTGGATTAAATTTCCTACATAGTTCGTAATTATATGTGACATTTGTTTGGGCACAAAAGCCTTTTAGTGTTAAAATTTGTGCATCATGGTCCGAAACGTTATTCACCCTTTTTCTATCAGAATGCCCATCCATTAATGAAGTATGAATAAGACTATTATCTAAGGCTTCGCTACCGTTCCCCTGCACCCTAGTTGGAAGAAACACAATCTGCGTCAGATCATATGAATTTAGGAGATCTACCAGAATCCTTTTTCTTGCACCATCATATACAAAATTTGTATCGAAGTCGCCACTTACAGCTAATTTCAGGTACATCCTATAAAGAGAATGAAGAACCCTCTCTAGCTTCAGCAGAAATACCCTGAAGTCATAGGTAGGGGACCTATAAACAGCAACAATTAGAAGTTTTTTCACTAAATTCAACTGCCCTAGCACAACATTCAGTATGTGCTCAGTACAGTACTGTGATGCATATATGGACTCAAATGGAATACTGTTTTTTTTACGTACATGGCCACTCACCTAACCCGCAAGGAACTCCTTTAAAAACAGTCAGTTAATCTGTATCCTGGTAAAGGAAGCCTCTAGATTGCCAAATTATTTAAGTGGTGCTCTGACATACCAACAATTTCAGAGCCAACATCTATAAGCAGTTCACTAACTTTATCTCTAATACCTCTTATATTTTGATGAAATGTGCTTATTCCTTCTCTACTTGGAAACATGACGTCCTCTGAAGGTGAGCACATAGTTAGTGGGACTTCCTTTAAACAGGTATACCTGCGAGATGACTTCAATCTAAACAAGTTGGAGCTCTAACACTAACGACTGCAGTAATTTTTCCATGAGTGATCCCACAGCCACCCACTACACTGTCACCTATAAGCTTTGCCAGCCCCCCCTTCCCATACCCATTGAGGTGCACGCCATGCCTAGTGAAACTCGATCTACTGATGGACTCAACTGGCACCACCCCAATGTGACTCATGCCCTCTGACATCAGTGCCCATTCCAGCCCCATGTTAATGCACTTAACAGTAGCATTAAGATGAGGGCGATCATAACGCTGAAACAGCTGCATGAAATACACATTCTTGCCACCAGTTTGAGTCGCTATCTTTGCTAGGTCATCACCTACAGCATATTCCCAGTCCCTGTGGTGTTCCCTGCTCCACCCACTATCACTACCTCATCCTCCTCCGTAAAATTCCTACATAATGCCCTTATGCTGTCAGTCACCTGAGCCAACCCTGCACTAGGCTTCACAATGCTGGTGACCTGGTACTCACTCCCCAAAACTTCCTGCAACTGCTGGCCCACACCTCTACCATGCGAACTACCTAGCAGGAGAACCTCCTTCTTTCTGTTAGACTATGCATCTGACCTAGGCCACCTAACTGCTGGGGACTGCTGTATGTTCCCTACACCTACAGCTACAAGAGGCTCCTCTCCACTCAACTCTGACATAAAATCAATTGCATATACTCAAAGTATAACTGTCTGAATACCTACTCCTCCTAGCTGCCTTCTTGCCAGCTGCCAGTTTCCATTCCTCAGCACCCATTACCTTCCTCAACGTATCTAGTTCCTCCTTTGCCTGTGGTACCTGCACATGAAGGGCACAGATCTTACGTTCTTGCTCCTCTATCAACTTATTTCTACTTCATATTTTGCATTCCCACAAGAGGATCTCACTAGAATGCCCACTGGCTTCCCCACCGCATTCCCGCAATGAAAATACTTTGAACAAACCCCACACTGTAACCCACTGCACACAAATTTACGACAGAACCCACACTTTTCACTCATGGTAAAATTTTACCGTTACGGAAAAAACTATACGTCTACCTTACCTAAGTTCAGTTGCAACAGGTAAACTATTTATAGAATTAAAAATAGCGGTCTCGAAATTCTCTATTTATAGAATTAAAAATAGCGGTCTCGAAATTCTCTCTCTACTAAGAAAGCAACTATTTGTATTAATACTAATAAACCACCACTAACACCTATACCAACAAAACTTAACAAAGTTATTAGCTAAAACCAAAAATTCAAGCAGCGTCTGGAGCACTTAATGAGGTTAAAAAACTGAATTAAAATTTCATGAAATATTTCACTAGAAATATTAGGAAACTTCAGCTGAAAGCTAAAGGGTGAAATTTAGCAAACGACTTCAACGCACAGAAAACTCTAAAAAAAGCTGGGAATGAAATTTCCAAAAGTTTATTCAATCGTTATTTCGCCACAAACGGAAACGAAGCACTTCTGAAAGCTGTTAAATTTAATAGCTTTGTAACACTGTACAAATACCTTTGTCAGAACTTAGCTTTATAGCCGCTACAGCTGCAACTGCAAATTAGCATACTGAACAGTAGTAATACATGTTCCTGTAGGAAAGAAGGGAGCATTGTCGTGCTTGTAGCTACCATTCTTGAGTTGCTTTTCACTGGGACCCGGATACTAAACTGATTCAATACTAGGGTATTAACTTCGTGTACGCGTACAAAACGTTAATCACATTCTGCTGATAAAGCTAACTTACGGTATCACAAATTGGAGACTACATTACACGTCACCCAAATACATCGCCATTTTACGGAAAAAGTGCATTAGATTGCCCCACAGAGCACCACGTTACATGTTTACTATATCAAATATTTGAACGTGTTACTTTTAGAGCATCACTCTTTTGGTCATTGCTCGTTGTTTTATACGATTATACATTGATAGCACTCATCGAGATTACATTTTTGTTAATGTCTTACATTAATATAACTATACAGGATACTATAGCATTGTCTGTTACTGCGCAAAGGTCAAACTTTCTGTAGAGTGTCAGACTAAACCAAAGGCAGAATTGGAAAAAAAAAATCAAGAAATGAAATAAAGCAAACTGTCAAATATGAGCAAAATAAATGCTCATACACATAACTCGCGAGATTCTCGAAGTACAGAACTCATCCAAAACCTACTTACTCTCTTATTCTAACATCTACATACCTTGATATGAGTAACATGAAAGTAGTTAAAGTAGATTATTTTTGTGCTAAGCCTTAGGTTACTTGTCTTAGCATTGCTGTAAAATATTTACATAATTTCTCAGTACTGCAAGTTTTACCGTAGACAATTCGCACCGGGAAACGTCTGGTGATGTACACACGTGCGTGTCTGTTATCTCCTCTCTTCATAGGTATACTTAGATACCATGGGATACGATCCCCTTTTAATCACATCTAGAAATCTGATATAGTGAATTTTAATTTGCTTTTAATTCAGTGCTTCCTCCATTTCCCAAAGAAAATTTCTTTTCATTTATTACCATGGTCACTTACATCCTCTTTCTGAATCCTTCATTACTAGTGCTTCAGTAATAAGTAGCATAGTTTTACGTGAAACAAAGAAAATAAAAACTACATCAATGAAACGAGGCTCAAGATACATAAAATATTCACCAAAATTATACAATAGTCCCGTGTTGCGGCAGCTAATGTGGACTTACCCCGTAAGATATCAGAATGAAGACGAAATGCTAGACTGCACTTCGTCTCAGAATGCTAAATTTCCGGAGGTGGCACAAATCACAAAGTTCACAGCAAGAGTCAAAATGATAATTCTCGTTGGCAGTTAGTATTGTATTCAAACAAAACTTCACACTGGATCAGACTCTGCGGAATGCTTCCTGTCTCATTTTGTGCTATCATGAGACGTGCAGATATCGCTGTAGGAAAGCGACAAGTTGAGTGGTGGAGGACCCCGTTGATTGGCAGTACAATGCGGTAATATACGTCGCAGTGTACAGCAAGAATAATCAGACTTCACACATGAAATAATTTAAACTACAGTTTCTAATAGAAAGACCGCAAATACGCGTGTGGTAGCACGCTGTGTCGCATAATTGACGCATCACCAAACTTTCGCTTCCCGGCGGCATGAAGTTGGTGCAACAAGAAATAAATGTATAGAAACTTGTTTTTATTTTGTTATTTTTTCAATCATCAGTTTTCTGACTTTTTTGATGGGGCACGCCTCAAATTACTCTCCTTTGCCAAACGTTTCATCTGAGAGTAGTAACTGGAGCCTAGGTTGTCAATTATTTGCTGTATGTTGTCCAATATCTGTCTTCTCCTACAGACTTTACCCTCTGCAACTCCCTCTAATATCTTGGAAGTTACTCCCTGATGTCTCAGCAGATGTTCTATCACTCTGTGTCTTCTTCTTGTCAATGCTTTCATTTATTCCGTTCCACGCCGATTCCGCAGAGAAGCTCCTCACTCCTTACCATTTCAGATCACCTTATTTTTATCATACTCTTGTAGCACCACATCCCAAATGCTTCGATTCTCTTCTGTTCCGGGTTACCCACAGTCCATTATTCACAACTACACAATGCCGTGTTCCAAACGTACATCCTCAGAAGTTTCATCCCCAAAGGTCTATGTTTGATACTAGCAGATTTCTCTCTGCATCATCATGTCTTTGACAATTGCTGATTCTTGCGTCTTTTTGGAGGCAGCTTCCCACCCCAAGTGCAAGGGAATGCCCTGAACCTCTGTTCGCTCCACCGCCCTCTTTGACAAGGCCGTTAACAGAAAGAGGGTTACTTCTTAAGCCGACACTCTTCAGTTGCCAGAATTGATGATTTTTTTTCTCAAAATCTAACCAACGGCGGTTTTGTAACCCGGGATCCCATACGTTTTTGATTACCAATCAAAGACGCTACCCCCTTTTTTTTCACCTAACTATCTACTTGTCTGACATAGCTTGAACTCAAAAGAAAGTGGGGCAAAAGTCAAAACTACCCCTACTTTGCACCGATGCCACAAAGATATTAACTGTTGTTTTTCAGGCCCTGCCCCTAATTATTCCCAAATATTCTCTCAAGGCGATAGGATTCACGGTTTTACAACTCTTTTTCTACATAATTATGATTAGCAAAAGTATTGAAATGAAAATTTTATAATACGTGATGTTACAAGAAGAATATTTCTCACAAGGAAACCAAAATAGCATTTGTAGGTTGCTTGTGCAATTTCAGTTAGAACAATCTTTTTTCTAGAAACAGTGCAAATTGATGTTTCTCGTTCAGTGCCATCGGCGTTCTCTATCAGCAAAGGTGCAGTGTAAAAATACCTACAACATGACTTCGCTAATGCCTCAGTGATTAAGTGACTCTCTTTTCTTTCTCACTACTCACAATTCAAGGCTCCCCTTAATCAATGTGATATGCGGCAACGTTCTCGCTTCCCGCGCCCGGATTCCCGGGTTCGATTCCCGGCGGGGTCAGGAATTTTCTCTGCCTCGTGATGACTCGGTGTTGTGTGATGTCCTTAGGTTAGTTAGGTTTAAGTAGTTCTATGTTCTAGGGGACTGATGACCATAGATGATAAGTCCCATAGTGCTCAGAGCCATTTAATCAATGTGACAGAGTACAGATTGTCAGACTGTGCTTGGCACTCACCAATTGGACGGGGGTGGGGGAGGGGAGGGGGGACTGGAAGTTAACCAAGATATGTGTGAATAATTTGGAAAGAGCGTGCAGTCACCTCGACAGAGAAGTGTCCGAATTAAAGTCACGTCAAGTTTGACGCTGAGGTAAAAATGTAAGATCTTTTGTCTCATTCTCCGGACGATGACATGGACGTGAAGCTATGCTCTTCGCTGTCCTGGAGGCGATAGTCAGGGCAAAGGAGGAACTCCTTTACTATGGTTGCATTCTTTTGGTTGAAACCTGGTACCACGTCACGTTCATGGCGGTGGGTAGAAAGTGGTACTGGATCATTTTTCACCCTCATGGCAAATTGAAAGGTGAGTAGTGCAAAAGTCTCTTGCCTTCAGTGGGTGTGTTGCGAGGAGATTCGAGATCTCAAGGCTATATTCGAAAATGAACTTCTATACATGGGACAGCTGCGTATTGACGTGCGCCACCGACACCGGTGGGACATGTGAGACTGGCAACGGAACCTCCAATACACGACCCGTGAGGCAGGCATGTTGACCGGTCTATCGTTCCCACGTATTGCTCATAAAGGGGTCAGCTGACCGCGTCCGGATGTTAACTGTTCCCAGCCAGCCGGCACGCAGGGGGAGGGTGAGAGTGTCGTAACATTCTCTAAATACATGTCTTATGAATAGGTAATAACCGAAGACCACCCAAATTCTGTAACCTGTCACCACTGGTAGAGGGAAGAGTGGTGTCACTTGACTGAGTTCTGATACCAAGGTACTCCACATGCTGTAGCTTGTTCAAATCCCTCATCTGGTTCAAAGGGCTCTGAGCACTATGGGACTTAACTGCTGTGGTCATCAGTCCCCTAGAACTTAGAACTACTTAAACCTTAACTAACCTAAGGACATCACACACATCCATGCCCGAGGGAGGATTCGAACCTGCGACCGTAGCAGTCGTGCGGTTCCAGACTGTAGCGCCTAGAACCGCTCGGCCACTCCG
The DNA here is from genome assembly GCF_023864345.2 of Schistocerca serialis cubense. Classification (NCBI taxonomy): domain Eukaryota; kingdom Metazoa; phylum Arthropoda; class Insecta; order Orthoptera; family Acrididae; genus Schistocerca; species Schistocerca serialis. Next base: position 232,526,512 of record NC_064644.1, read on the forward strand.
GCAGGCCCCTCATCTGGTTCTGGTGCATCATCGTGTGTGCGATCTGTAACTACCATCGATAGATTGCCTAAATGTGAGTCCACAATATCTCAGTTCAGTAACTGGCGGCAGATGGCTATTAAAACTAGTCGGAGACCGTGTCCGATATCCAATGCCCCCACTTGTTGACATTGAAAACACTGCCGGTGGTCTGTCCGTATTGCTCGAACCAGTTTAGTACACTGAAGATTTAATCGGTGGAACGAGTCAGTAGTAGCTGGTCGTCGGCGTAGGTCCGATATCAGAAGGTGATGTCCTACAGTGTGATGCCAGATAGCCAGTGGGTGACACGCCGAAGCAGCGGTTAGAGCGTGATTGCATAAAGGCAGCAGAAAGGGGGCATCCTTGTCATATAGGCCTCTCGACGGGTATTGGGCTCACCGTTTGTCCATTCACTGGAAATGAGAGGTCCCTGCTGCCAAAAGCCGCTGCTGCGTGTCGACGAGGCCTTCGGCTATAGCCCATCATCTGGAGGAGGAATTATGGTGAATTCTACCGAAGGTGCGATCGAAATCGAATGCCGTCTTCCGAAAGCTCTTGTAACTGCCATTTACCATTGTAAGTCGCCGATAATCAGTGAGCGACTGCCCCTCCCCCCCCCCCCCCCCCCCCCCACTCGCTTGTGTACCAGTATGAGAAGTCCTCCGATAAAAGTAGGAGGTAGAGTGCAGTCAGGGGAAAAGAGTTCGCGGGGTATTGTAGCTCAGCGGGAACCGTGTTTGATATGTCGATGCATCTTATCAGATGTATCGTTGTTAATAACTTGCACAAAGACCATACTGCACTCACGTTCAGAAAAAACAGAACACCTTGATCGACTAGAGATAGGACGATCATAATCACAGGACATATACACTACTGGCCATTATAATTTCTACACCAAGAAGCAATGCACACAGTAAACGGGTATTCATTGGTTAAATATATTATACTAGAAATGACATGTGACTTACATTTTCCCGCAGTTTGGGTGCATAGATCCTGAGAAATCAGTAGCCAGAACAACCACCTCTGGCCGTATTAACGGCCTTGATACGCCTGGGCATTGAGTCAAACAGAGCTTGGATGGCGTGTACAGGTACAGCTGTCCATGCAGCTTCAACACGATACCGCAGTTCATAAAGAGAAGTAACTGGCGTATTGTGACGAGGTAGTTGCTCGGCCACTATTGACCAGACGTTTTCAATTGGCGAGGGATCTGGAGAATGTGCTGGCCAGGGCAGCAGACGAACATTTTCTGTATCCAGAATGGCCCGTACAGGACCTGCAACATGCGGTCGTGCATTATCCCGCTGAAATTTGGGGTTTCGGAGGGATCGAATGAAGGGTAGAGCCACGGGTCGTAACACATCTGAAATGTAACGTCCACTGTTAAAAGTGCCGTCAATGCGAACAAGAGGTGACCGAGACGTGTAACGAATGGCACCCCTTACCATCACGCCGGATGATACGCCAGTATGGCGTTGACGAATACACGCTTCCAATGTGCGTTCAGTTCGATGTCGCCAAACACAGATGCGATCATCATTATGCTGTAAACAGAACGTGGATTCATCCGAAGAAATGACGTTTTGCCATTCGTGGACCCTGGTCCGTCGTTGAGTACACCATCGCAGGCGCTCCTGTCTGTGATGCAGCGTCAAGGGTAGCCGCAGCCATAGTCTCCTAGCTGATAGTCCATGCTGCTGCAGACGTCGTCGAGCTGTTCGTCCTTATGGTTGTTGTCTTGCAAACGTTCCCATCAGTTGACTCAGGGATCGAGACGTGGCTGCACCGTCCGTTATAGCCAAGCGGATAAGATGGCTATCATCTCGACAGCTAGTGATACGAGGCCGTTGGGATCCAGCACGGCGTTCCGTATTACCCTCCTGAGCCCATCGATTCCATATTCTGCTAACACTCATTGGATCACGACCATCGCAAGCAGCAATGTCGCGATACGATAAGCCGCAGTGGCGATAGGCTATAATCCGACCTTTATCAAAGTCGGAAACGTGATAGTACGCATATATCCTCCTTAAACGAGCCATCACAACAACGTTTCGCCAGTCAACGCCGGTTAACGGCTGTTTGTGTATGAGAAATCGGTTGGAAAGTTTCCTCATGTCAGCACGTTGTAGGTGTCACCAAACGCGCTAACCTTGTGTAAATGCTCTGAAAAGCTAATTATTTGCATATCACAGCATCTTCTTCCTGGCTGTTTAATTTCGCGTTTGTAGCTGGTCATCTTCGTGGTGTAGCAATTTTAATGGCCAGTAGAGTACATTAGTTTGCTCTACAGAAATGATTAGCATTTCTATCACTTTAGTTGAGTGTGTGTCCTGTTGCCTAGTAGGCGCAGGGTCTGACATAGGCCCCATGACCCGTTCCATGCGTGAGGTCCGAATGGTAATAGAAATATGGCCATCCATCCTGCATTCACCTGGTTCCTAACTTCATCTGGTGTGGTTGGTACTGGACCACTCTATTACACCTGTAGTTTCATCTTATCCCACACATTTTCGATTGTCAATACATCTGTTGATCTGACGGGCCTGTGACACAGAGAAGGCACGTGTTTGTTCAGCAACGTGTGGTCGTGTATTGTCTTGCTGAAAGGTGGCACCTGGGTTGTTTGTGCAGGAAGGGGTATGGCTATGGATAGAAAGATGTTATTCACGTAGGTTACACTGGTCGCAGTGACTAGGACATGCGCCAGCTGCATATGTATCCACTTGACAATAGCACCTCACACCATAAGGCCTTGCCTTGAGCTGTATATCATGTGCGAATACAGTAACTGTGATTCTACTCCCCATGTCTGCGGCGGACCAAAATGTGACCATCATTTTCAAACAAACAAATAGAACCTAGATTAGTCCGAAAACACTATCTGATACCATCCGAGAGCTCGTGATATCGTTCCATACTTCATTGCCGTCTAGCATGCTTCTGTATATTCGTCTAAGGTAGGCGCAGAAGTGGAAGACGCGCACGAAATTCATTCCGTAATAAAATGCGACGGACTGTCACCACTCCTAGTGCACGATGTGTTACACTATTCCATTGTTGTGACAAAGCCGAGGTGAACACAGATCTGTTCTGCAATGCCATTCGGAAGAGTTGTCGATCTTCTCGGGGGTGGGGGGGGGGGGTGGATCGGGGGGGGGGGGGGGGGGTTGGGGGGGGGGTCTGGGTGGTGCCACCTGACATATCTCGCCGTGTTTTGGGACATTCTGTGAACCTTTCTGCACACACCAGTTCACTGCCGAAACAGTTCATCGCATACCTTTACGAGCAGCAATTTCGCTAACGGATGCATCACATTCTTTCGCCTAAATGATACGCCTCTATCAAACGTACTGATTTGACGGTACAGTTCGAGCATGAGTCTGCGAGGCATCCTGCACGTCTCTTCAAGTCACAGTGAATTTTACCAGTAGAGGGTGTTGTGCCGCGGTATCCATGTTGAACTGGAACGCGAGAGCTGACATGAGTCAAATGCTAATCATCTCCGCAGAACATACTAATGTACAGTCGTGCTCGAAAGTATCCGAATGACCTGAGTTGCATTGCGCTTGATTCGCATGCAACCCACATAACGCAGCTGTCTAGCAGGTCCTCTAATAGCTCCTTGGTACAGTCGTTTGACTATTGAAAACGGCTCCAACGAGTCACCACTAGAAAACTCGGCTCTGTATTGCAAAACTCAAGATGTAAAGTAATACCACGATACTACAAATATCAGGGAACACCTTATCACAGATAAGACTGTCCTTAAGGCTTATAAGCTCACATTTATTGCAATAAATGACATATCTGAAATGTTACCACTCTCATTATTACGTCAGATAGGTAATGCACGTAGTAAGTTCGTCGTATTCATGATTTCCTATTCAAAGTAACATACCGTACTTGTTATTTAACACAAAATGACATTAAAAATGAAGTTATTCACGAGCAGCTAGTTGAGAATATGTATGAACTTCAAATGGCACGACGAACCTTCTTGTTCTGCATTTGGATTCAAACCCAGGTCATGCAGACTAAGATTTCGTGACTGACCGAAACTAACAGTCATTCCTGACTAGGCATACAGAGAGTGATATACCTCGATTTTCGACAGTGTCAGTTAGCAAATATCAACTTTAAATTACATAACGTAAACATTTTTAACGGACGCGAATTCCTACCCAGCATCTATTGTCCCTGTTAACGAACTGCGAGAGATGTTAAATATTGCTTCTTCAGAAGTAACTGACTTGAAATGCCGTGAGGTAAAGCTTTGTGTTGGATAGGGATTCGAACCCAGAACCTAATCGGATTGTTATCGAAGCACAATCAACTGTGACACATCGATTTTCTCGGCGGTAGCTACATGTTTTAACTGAAATGACGAGACAAAACATTAAATTTTTTCCTTCCCAGGACTCCATCCAGGAACCTATCACTGTTATATATTAGAGAAAACGAACGTTAAATATGGGTTTGTTACATCAGCAGCGACATGTGAGCATGTTAGGACTATAAATAATATGACGAAGAGTTAAATGCTGACTGGGAATCGTACCCCACACATACCGTTGTTGACTACACACAAACAGACGTCAGCTACAGAATTTTTCTCCACCAGCAGCTCGGAATAACATCCTTGAACTTAGAGTGATCTCTGAAATAGTTCTGTGTCTCACTGGGATTCAAAACGTCAGATATCGTTAGTGTTGACAACGAATGAAAATGCATTAAAAATCAAAATTATTATCCATCAGCAGATACGTGTTCTCATGCTAGATCTCGATAATACATAATGAAAACATTACTGCCGGGCCAGCATTCGAACCCATTCACGCGCAATATGTGGAGATGTTGAGGAATCTGCAGTTTTGAACAAACAACAAATTGTAGTCGAGCTGTATTGTTACGAAGGGTTCAAATTCTGCGTTAAGGGCGGTCAGAGTGGCATTCCAAGTTCGGAACCAATTTTATCGACATACAGAAGCTCAGAAAAAGATGGAATAAGGGTCCTGTGACCCTACATAGCGTTTGTTTCGTCACTATAAACAAATAATTAGTATAAGGAAGGATACTGGTGATAGAGTCCCCACATTTCGCCACTCCTGACTTTATTGTGATGCTACCTAACGACTACTTGGTAGAGAAGGAATATCACGTTTAATGTGAATTTCAGACCACAATGCCATTGTACCTTCTTCACTTGGCGCAGCCGGAAAAGAATAGAATCTGTCTCTCCCTATTAAAAATCACCGGCAGAAGTTGGAATCGAATCCAGACCATCGTCATAGGACCCTATCATCAATCCAACAGACCACCAAAACATCTTTTGTATGACTCATTTTTCTTTCATAACACCGCTGCGGCACACTCGATGAGAACTCTGACACACAGGCTCCCTGTAGTGCTTTGCAGCATGTTCAGTACATTATTTACTTGGTTGACCGAATCGCCATCAACTAGCTGCCTCGGCTACCCAGTGCACACATTCGACTCTATTTTGTAATCACCGAAATAAAATAATGTAACAGCCACCTACACAAACCTGCCAACAGTGTAGGATACAGAAATTTAAAGAGTAAGTGTTCCTTTCTGCCTGTCTCTCCGAAGTCTAGATCCAGCCATATGCATTATCTCACAGCACTGTGGAATGCGGAGGTTCTGGAGGAACTATTGTTCACTTCTGGAGGTGCTGTAGGTAGACGACAGCTAGTAGCGTCACAGTAAGTGCCACGCACTGTAGATAAGATGTCGCGAGTTCCCTTTCATTCGCTGCTACCTTTTTTACAACGCAATTCTGCTGTCTGTTGAAGTTACCAATTTAATGGAACTTTGAACATAATTACCTTCATTTCTCAACACAAAATAGCCGCATGTGGGAAAAGGGTTAACTTCTGCAACATTTTGTTCTTTTCAGGTTTAACAGACGCCCAAGCAGCAGATACATCTCGAAGCTTTTGTATTATATATGGGGAGAGCGCATCGTGCCAAAATAGTCAGAAAAGTATTTTCTACATTAGCTGTCGTGTGGTAGTGGCATTTTGTTCTTCTTCAAACCTTGTTTGACAGTTTTAACTCAGAACAAGTTTTCCACATGCATGTAATCAATAAACTACATGTGCAATGTCAGACTGTTATACAGATCACATCAGAGAATTCGCATATATCGTTGGTGATTAATTTCTCTCTCATGTTTAGTATTGTCTTAACAACACTAAAATAAAACTTACAAAAATTGTGCACTGTGTTAAAAGAAATGAAATAAAACGATAACCTTACGACGAAAGTCTGTTTTGATAAAACAGAGAATCTTTACACAAGCGTCCCTCTATCGGCACGAATTAGTAAAATACTACTCACTTAGATTTCGATTGGGTCTGTATTTAATTGGTATGCTGTGTCATACTCAACAGGTATGCAAATGTGGCATTTCATAAATAAAGTTATGTATTCCTAGAGACCCAAAATTTGCTTGTCAGCAAAGGAACGAGACGTTACCTGTTGTGCAGCATTGTAGGTTTTTCACCATTCCACTATGAGCTGAAAGTATTTTCTTGTGATTTACTTATCGATGATTGATCTGACTGCTTGTAGCTTTTTCACAGAAGGAATACAAACGTTACATTCAGCGAGACTGGAACCGCGAACCATAACAGACGCTTTTTCAGAGGTCAGCACGTCACCACTGAGCTAGTGAAGAGGTATGTGTTGCTCATTTCTTTTACGAGGCCAATAGTGTCTAGAAGTCGGAAACCGCTATTTAAAGGACGAGTTTAGTTGCGATTTACACATGCAACGACTATCCTGGGTTGAAAACCGTAATTTTACAATCTTTTGTTACACCTGAAGCGATAATAACTCAGATTATTCAATGGAAATGACAGGAAAAATCAAGTGAACTTTGAGGTTTAATTCCGTGTACACCAGGAAGTAACTCGTCGATCACAGAGTTGCCAAATATACCTTGCCTTGTTGCCAAATCTCAGTTACAGTACTAGCAGGAAGAAGACGAGCCGATGTGATCCTACAGCGGGCTGGGAAGTGACCACAGCTGACCTTTCAAAGACGCAGCTGCGACGGCCTGAAATACGTAATGCGTCTGATTCGTATTTCTGTAACCAGGTTTAGGGACTGGAGCGTAGTTACTAATAATACTCAGAACTGACTGCAAACTAAGCATCATAAATCAGTAACTCTCATAGTTGTTTTTATATTTCTTTCGTAACTGTACTCAAACCTAAGAAACTCATTCATGGACGTTTTCATGCCTTGCCGATAGTCGAGCACACCAAACAAATAAAAATAAAAAAAAGAATATGTGTGTGTGTGCGCGCGCGCGCGCGTGTGTGTGTGTGTGTGTGTGTGTGTGTGTGTGTGTGTGTGTGTGTGTGCGAGAGAGAGAGAGAGAGAGAGAGAGAGAGAGAGAGAGAGAGAGAGAGAGAAAGAAAGAGAGAAGGTGAGAGAGACAGAAATAAAGATAAAGAAGAATGAGAGAGAGGGTAAAAATTGTTGTAAAGAAATTGAATACCGGTATGTAAAGAAATCTTTCATTAAAATAAAACGTTCCACATCATTACGAAGTGTCGCTATTAATCCAATCTAATCTAATCAATCATATTGCTGAATAACTGTGAAGAGTCATGAATTACCGAAATTTTCGCCAGTATCAGTAACCAAATCTAAACTTGAAAATGAAAGACGACAGTTTCTGTGATAAACCGGGACTCCTATCAAGACCCTTTCATCCCTATTAACTAACCACGAAAGATGTCAGATATACCTCCATTCAGAAGTATCAAAATGTGTATGCATTTAAAGATGAAGTGCATGATGTGAACCAACATGACCTTCCAGTGGGAGACATTGTGTCCCCCTTTTCCTCGTGTGAAATTTGTCAGTAACCTTTTTGCCTTCCAACCAGCGAAATGAGGCCGAGAACGGCCGTTAAACGATTCACAAAACCACGACCTAGTGCCGTTAAGACGATTTCTTTAAACAGTGGCGCAGCTGAAAGAATTTAGTGTCTTCTCAAATCGTCATACGCAGCAACGTTCACATATATCTCAAACAGGAAAAGCTCTTGATCCAGGTACGAAGGTTGTAAAACAAACTTCCCACAGTTTGTGTCAGGTTGATCTTTTCGTGTGATAGCATATTTTGTCTAAGAGGTATCACAAGTAGTGTTCCTGTAGCTGTGGGAATCATTGGCTGAAAACTAGTTTAACGCCAGTGGGTACAGCATTGCTAAATATTCCAAATGATTATCAACCTAAGTCTGAGTTCATCCACAAACTGAGGCGTATTTGTAATATTGTAACTAGACTGTGTATCGTTGTCTTCCTTGAGTGGTCATCGGAAGGCGTTTACACACACGTATACAATACAATGATGGTTTGCAGAAAATAAAGGCGTAACGCATATGACACTAAAATTGTGTTTTATTCAGTTGCTGTCAGTCGGTCCTTAAGTAAAAATTATCAATATACCGTAAAACAAGTTACTGTGTCGAGCTACCAAGAGAATTTCGTGTGTAAAAGTTTTCTCCTGATTTCGTTACAGAATTTTTCTGAAAATTCGCAGCCCCATAAAATAAACCAGAAAAAAAAGCTTGCATTCGCTGGCCCCTATCACAGTTAGAACTGACGACTTATGGGGCCGTTGCGATAAATACAGAAATAAAGATAAAGAAGAATGAGAGAGAGGGTAAAAAATTGTTGTAAAGAAATTGAATACCGGTATGGTGTTAGTCGCTCAGCCTCATAATGCATCGTGAAAGATAAGAAAAGTTGTCACTTACGTGAAGAACAGCATTTAGCCAAAAAATTCAATTTTCTGACTCAGTGTCTTAGATTACACGAGGATTTTATAGCACGAGTCATTCAAATGGATAGATGAGTCAATTCAGTACCATACGCGGAAGTGGTTGCACTGTCACAGTGTTGCCAAATGTTAGTGACGATGTTGACAGTTCTCAGCTGTGCTAGAAACAGCTCTGTAGCGTTATGGGAGGAGAATCCCGTCCTCATAATATAGGAGGACACAGAGAGGAGGCGCGGGGTTGGGTTAGTATGCAGACTTTTCTCCTACCAGTTGCGTCAAACATTCAGGTGTGCAATCACGATTACAGTTTCCCACAAAATATATACGAATAAATCACTTACCTTGTTACTTTGTGGCAAAAGATTATTTCAGTACAATAAAAAGTCTTTGAAAATCAACTTAGCCCACCTTTCACTAAAAGTAAGATAACAAACACTTTGCACCTCGAAATCAAATGGTTCAAATGGCTCTGCGCACTATGGGACTCAACTGCTGTGGTCATCAGTCCCCTAGAACTTAGAACTACTTAAACCTAACTAACCTAAGGACATCACACACATCCATGCCCGAGGCAGGATTCGAACCTCCGACCGTAGCAGTCGCACGGTTCCGGATTGCGCGCCTAGAACCGCGAGACCACCGCGGCCGGCGCACCTCGAAATCGATTGCATCTATGTGCAGTCTTGTGATCATACAAGTAGAATTCCATGAATTGCACGAGAATGTAGAAAAATGTTGGTGCAAACGGAAGCTGTAAGAAACACAGTTAACTAATTATTCTGTAATCAATTCATTTGAAAATTCAGAAGAGAATAAACAAAAAATTATGCCCACTAACACAGAAACTAAAGTGCAGATTCGGGCACTGTGCAGATCTGTACTATTTCATCTTCAGATGTATACAAATAATGTATACTAACCAGGGTATTCATTGCTTTCGTAGTGTTCCCCCCTTGTTTAGTCTTCTAGTGATGAACTTGATCCACACCCATGAATCTGATTGTTTCTTTGTATCCTTCCATCTACTATCTTTGTGTGTTATTTTTCGGTGTTCAAAAAGCAAAGTATTATGCCTGCTCCTATGAGGTATTAAAACGAGGTCTCAAGAAGGCTAACGAATTATAATCAAAATACAGTGAGACACCAATTTGTCTGTACTCATGGTGTTAAGTCGACAGAAATAGTTGGGTATTATTGCGTGCATCACCGACATCCCGTTGTCGTCTTCTCTTATTGAGATTTTCATATTACCCTGAACACAAGACGCCGAGATAAATGTGTATATTCTCCGTGACGAAACATCCCATATTCCATTCATCCTGATCCATTTGTTGCATGCATCGGCAGCAATGAATGATAGGGAAGCTGTTGTGAGCTGACGAATAACAACAAAAATGGTAGTAATGATGAATCAATGTTACTGCATTACAGGCGATTAACTAAATAACCAAGAAAACCTGAGTGTTCAATTGGCCCACTGCATAGGTGCTCTTACCACTTTGTTACTGAATTATGTTTTGGTTGTTTGCAGAGAGAAAAGAGAGAACCCTGTAGCCATACATATCGCTAGTACAACGAGATATTACCTATCAACTATCCTTGCCTTACATCACGAGACGAACATGGCGTCAGCGAGCCGATATTCGAAATACATTTCAGTTTTCTCTCTCCGTCTCTCTTTCTTTATTTTTGTTTTAATTTTTGAGGAAAGCAGCGAGAAGCGCGAATAATAAGCAAGTAGGTATATAACTTGTTTACTGTTACTTTCACTGGGATACGTAATGCAAAAATATAACTTTTAAGTGTATTACTGCGTAATTCCAGCTATTGACAGTCTAGTCGTGAACTTCTCACATTCAGTTGGGTGAAATCTATCACAGAAGCAAACAAAACACAAATATTTCTTGTACCATGCGCATCACACAAACGAAATCTCTCTGCACTGACGTGTTGTCCGATATATTGAACGAAAAACATGTCTGATTCATGTTGATAAATATAGCTCTATCAGATACAAATTTGGATGCGTACCAACTGTATAAAAGTATATCTTTAAATACGCAGAAAGTCACATGGAGGTATTCGACTGAAACATAGCGATGACCAAGACTGTAACTGGGGTCGACAGCATCGTCGTCTACCACCTTGACAACTCGTGCGGTGACAGTGCTCGGCCGGTTACTTACGTTTACCGGTATCAAAGCTACAGCATGAAAGCACAAAAATTTTAATAACCCGAAGATCATTAACTTTAGAAACCATAGAAAGAAAAGCAGTCATCAGTCGGAAGAGTGGTTTGAACACTACAGTGCTTTAATAGGCACGGTCTTGTTGGAGGTGGTATGCCGTCGCTTCCCCCCGACCTTTGAGTTGACTTACCTAGCCAGTTAATAGGGGAACATACAGCTTAACGTGGCTTTCGGACCACAGTGCAACTCAGCATTTTTCACATCAACAAACACTGAATGTCGGGAAATAAGTGTAAAATGGCACATAAAAATCATGGGCCTTACGACGGATTGAACCTGAGACCTTCGTATCCGTTCTCTTGCTCTTTATCAGCTTTCCACTATGCAGATACTACTGAGGTTTCTGCTTAGCATGAAAATTAAGGATCTCTAGTTTGTGCTTGCGTTGGCACATGCGTGTCCCTTAGGAGTCCTTACTTTTGGGATTACCATCAATGCCCACTCAAGAAAGACAACGATACACAGTCTAGCTACAATATAATAAATACGCCTTAGTTTGTGGATGAACTCAGACTTAGGTTTATAACCATTTTGAATATTTAGCAACGATGTACCCCCTGGTGTTAAACTAGTTTTCAGCCAATGATTCTTACAGCTACAGGAACACTACTTGTAATACCTCTTAGACAAAATACTTACGCAGTGCTATCACACGAAAAGATCAACCTGACACAAATTGTGGGAAGTTTGTATTACAACCCTCGTAACTGGATAAAGAGCTTTTCCTATTTGAGATATCTGTGAACGTTGCTGCGTAAGACGATTTAAGAAGACACTAAATTCCTTCAGCTACGCCACTGTTTAAAGAAATCGTCTTAACGGCACTATATCGTGGTTTGTGAATCGTTTACCGGCCGTACTCTGCCGCATTACGCTGGTTGGAAGGCAAAAAGCTTACTGACAAATTTCACACGAGGAAAAGGGGGACGCAATGTCTGCCACTGGAAGATCATGTTGTTTTATTTAAATGATTACAAAATCAGGTAAAACAAACAGTGAAGTGGTCAGTATAAGCACATTACTGGTGTCAGTATGATGTTGCACCGCCCAGGGCCTGTAATGACAAAGGGCCAGTTTAGGTCAATCATATTGTATACAGAGGTGGAAGAGAGAGCATCACTGAATTCTACAATACGTATGCATTGCATACACACAGAAATTACTGTTACAGTGTACTAATGGAGCACAATGAGTGAATTGCATATTTTCCGATGAGAAAGAGCACTGGGAAACAGTCTTTGCTACATTAGGTTACTTAAACTGGTGTCACTCTGAGCTAGAATTTATGGTCATTTGGCCTCTTAAAAGAAATGAGCAACACATACCTCTTCACTAGCTCTGTGGTGATGTGCTGACCTCTGAGAAAGCGTCTGTTATGGTTCGCGGTTCCAGTCTCGCTGAATGTAACGTTTGTATGCCTTCTGTGAAAGAGCTACAAGCAGTCAGATCAAACATCGATAAGTAAATCGCAAGAAAATACTTTCAGCTCATAGTGCAATGGTGAAAAACTTACAATGCCGCACAACAGGTGACGTCTCTTTCCGCTGTTGACAAGTAAGTTTTGGGTCTCTATGAATACATAACTTTATTTATGAAATGCCACATTTGCATACCTGTTGAGTATGACACAGCATACCAATTAAATACAGACCCAATCGAAATCTAAGTGAATAGTATTTTACTATATTTTACTAATTGGTGCTGACAGAGGCACGCTTGTGTACAGATACTCTGTTTTATCAAAACAGACTTTCGTCGTAAGGTTATCGTTTTATTTCATTTCTTTTAATACATTGGACGATTTTGGTAAGGTTTATTTTAGTGTTGTTAAAACAATACTGAACATGAGAGAGAAATTAATCACCAACGATATATGCGAATTCTCTGATGTGATCTATAACAGTCTCACATTGCACATGCAGTTTATTGATTACATGCATGTAGAAAAGTTGTTCTGAGTTAAAGCTGTCAAACAAGGTTTGAAGAAGAATAAAATGCCACTACCACACGACAACTAACGTAGAAAATATTTTTATGACTATTTTGGCACAATACGCTCTCCCCATACATAATACAAAAGCTTCGAGATGCATCTGCTGCTTAGCTGTCTATTAAACCTGAAAAGAACAAAATGTCGAAGAAGTTAACCCTTTTTCCACATGCGGCTATTTTGTGTTGAGAAATGAAGGTAATTATCTTCAAAGCTTCATTAAACTGGTATTTTCAGCAGACAGCAGAATTGCGTTGTAAAGAAGGTAGCAGCGAATGAAAGGGAACTCGCGACATCTTATCTACAGTGCGTGGCACTTACCGTGACGCTACTAGCTGTCGTCTACCTACAGCACCTCCAGAAGTGAACAATAGTTCCTCCAGAACCTCCGCATTCCACAGTGCTGTGAGGTAATGCATATGGCTGGATCTAGACTTCTGAAAGACAGGCAGTTACAGTTTTTTTTTTTTTTTTTTTTTTTTTTTTTTTTGCACTGCACGACGTTTTCAACAAGGACAGTCTTATCTGTGATAAGGTGTTCGATGATATTTGTAGTATCGTGGTATTCTTTTACATCTTCAGTTATTGCGATACAGAGCCGAATTTTCCAGTGGTGACTTGTTGTAGCCATTTTCAATAGTCAAACGACTGTACCATGAAGCGATTAGTAGACTTGCTAGACAGCTACGTTATGTGGGTTGCGCGCGAATCAAGCGAAATGCAGTGCAGGTCGTTCGGATACTTATGAGCACGACTGTACATGTCCTCCGAATATGAACGTCGTATCTCTAGTAGTTGAAGGCGTCTTGCTTTTTTTTTCTACACATGAGTGTGCGTACGCTCGAAATTTTGATGCCGATAATATCAAAAGCTTGGAGTAGTCCTTAAAAAGCCCTCGACTTCGATTGATTCTGGTCCAGCGAAGACGTTTCTAAACGTGAATTCCAATGTTGAATTTCTATATTGATTCGTCATGTTCTTGTCGTGCTACGGCGTCATATTAGTGTGGATCGGAAGCAGTAGACACGGGGAGCGTACTCCCTCTGCAGGTGAAACACACAGCACATTCGCTCTGCTCGGGTGCTAAAACCGTAATATTCTGTAGACCAAGCGTGATGATTGAGATACATGTTCAATAAGAGAATAATTCATTTTAAACCAAAATTAACATTATTATTTACAAGCAACTCAGTGTTACAAAAACTGTGCTCTTAATTTTACAGAGATAGAATAAGAAGTCAGTAGCAACAATGACACAAATCGAGGGTTCTTTGCTTTACACAAAAGAATAACGTAATAATTCCATCAACTGTAACATACTGAATTCAAGGACATACATATTCCTCAGCATGCTACTTAATTACATGACAAAATTAGTTGTACTGTGTTTGCAAGATAGCTCTGCCGTTATCAAGAAAGTGAGGAGATTTGTTTCACTACAGTGTAACTGAAATGTCAAACGTCGGGTGCTAGCACGGCAGGCAAGAGCACGGTAGGCAAATTGCAGTGTTTCATTGAATTCTCATGGCCAGATTGAGAGTTACCGGTGCGTGGGACACTCACTCTCAGTCGCCATGCTAGCTCTGATCATTTCACAAGTTACCGTGTTACAGACTTCATTTACAAAAATTTGACAGAACCATAAGTAACTAGAATTAGATTTTCACTCTGGAGCGGAGTGTGCGCTGATATGAAACTTCCGGGCAAATTAAAACTGTGTGCCGGACCGGGACTCGAACCCGAGACCTTTGCCTTTCGAAAGGCAAAGGTCCCGCGTTCGAGTTTCGGTCCGGCACACAGTTTTAAACTGTCAGGAAGTTTCATAAGTAACTTATCTGGGCAACAATGTGCTATTTATATGTATCGATAACGTTTCTTGCAGGTGGTAGTAGTATAAGATTCATACATTGAGACGACAAGTCATGTGAAACCTCTTAGTATAATTGCAATGAAATGAATACCCTTTGCTGCTTACAGGTGTTGACATACGTCAACGGGGAGAGATGAAAATGTGTGCCCCGGCCGGGACTCGAACCCGGGATCTCCTGCTGACATGACAGGCGTTCTATCCATCTGAGTCACCGAGGACACAGACGATAGCGCGACTGCAGGGATTTATCTCTGGCACGCCCCCCGTGAAACCCACATTCTCATCGTATTCTCCCGCACTACATTCGTAGTGCCCCCGCCCATTATACTCATTACTCGCGGCACGTTGCCGATTCCCGTAAGTGTTCGGGCACTGTTTGCGCATTCGTACAGAAGAAGAAGATGGTCAAGTGGCCGGTGAGCCTTAACTATATATATTCTAAGATGGTATCTGTTCTTTCGGGCATGTCCGAAAGAACAGATACTATCTTAGTATATATATCTTAGTATAATGTCAGACCTCCTATTGCCCAGCGTCCTGCAGCAACTCGATGTGCTAGGGAATCAACCAGGAGCTGGAATACCGGCAGATGTACCGGGCCGTGCTGCCTATATAGCTGTCGATAATTGCAAAAGTGTTGCCGCTGCAGGATTTTGTGACCAACTGAACTCTCGATTATGTCCCATAAATATCCGATGGGATTCATGTCGGGTGATCTGGATGGCCAAATCTTTCGCTTCAGTTGTCCACTACTTTCTTCAAACCAGCCGGGATCAGTTGTAGCCCGGCGACATGGCGGATTGTCATCCATAAAAATTCCATTCTTTTTTTGGAACATGAATTGCTAGAAATGGTCTTCGAGTACCCGTACATAACGGTTTCCAGTAAATGACAGGTTCAGTAGGGGCAGAAAACTCATCCCACTCCATGTAAATACAGCCTCCTTCGTTATGGAGTCACCATCAACTTCTACAGTGCCTTGTTGATGACTTACCAACTGTAATCAGTACTCACCTGACCAGGCCATTGTTTTCCAGTCGTCTAGGATCCAACCGATATGGTCACGACCCCAGCAGAGGAGGTCCAGGCGATGCCGTGCTGTTAGCAAGGCCCTCGCATCGGTCGTCTGCTGCAATAATCTATTAACGCCACACTGTCCTAACACACACGTTCACACTGGCAACTTTATGGGTACGCCACTGCACACGTTCATTGTGTGTAGGTCGTCGGCAACTGCGTCTTCCGTAGTGAGAGGTAATGCCGGAAATATGGGATTCTTGATACACTCTTGCACTGTGGATCTCGGGATATTGAATTATGCATTGTTTTCCGAAACGGAATGTCTCATGCGACTAGCTCCAACTACCATTTCGCATTCAAAATCTTCTGATTTCCGTCTGTGGTCATTAACACGTCGGAAATCTTTTTACACGAATCGCTTGAATTTCCGCCCAAGCACGGCCCATTTATATCTTTTGTACCCGGTATTACAGTCATCTGTATATGTGCATATGGCTATTGCATGACCTTAGTACCCTCATTGTACTTCAACAAAACACTCGCTGTTCGAAAGTGTAAACAAGTTGCCAGTGAGCAGTTATACTATCAGTCAGCTATTATGGCTATTGCCCCCACCTGAATAACTAGATCATTGCACGTCAAAGGACACAACATAAAAGGGGTACTGGAACACAAATTTAGGAGTAATATTAGCCATTGAGCTATTGAATTGTTCCAAGGCTCCTCATCTCTCGTGTTGGGAAATATTGACGTAGTGCAAGTTCCAGCCGCGCTACATTGCTCTGCATGACATTCCTTTAAGAAAATTTTATGCTATCTTTAAAGTTTTTAAGAGAATTTCACGCCATCTTTTTATCGGTCCAAGTGAAATAAGGAAATATATACATCCGTCAATACAATAAATACAGCGAAGACACGAAGAAACTGGCACCCCTGCCTAATATCGTGTAGAGACCCACGAGCACGCAGAAGCACCGCAAAACGGGGTGGCATAGACTCGAATAATGTTTGAAGTAATGCTGATGGGAAATGGGAAATGACACCATGAATCCTGCCGGGCTGTAAAGAAATCCGTAAGAGTACGAGGGGGTGGAGATCTCTTCAGAACAACACGTTGCAAAGCGTCCCAGACATGCTCAATAATGTTCATGTCTGGGGGTTTTAAGGCTATAGGAAGTGTTTAAACTCGGAAGAGTGTTCCTGGAGCCACTCTGCAGCAATTCTGGACGTGTGAGGTGTCACGTTGTCTTGCTGGAATTTCACAAGTTCGTCGGAATGCACAATGGGCATGAATGGACGAAGGTGATCAGATACTATGCTTACGTACGTGTCACCTGTCAGAATCGTATCTAGACATATCAGAGGTCCTATATCACTCCCACTGCACACGCCCCAAACCACTACAGAGCCTCCACCGGCTTCAAAAGCCCCCTGTTGAAATGCAGGGTGCGTTGATTCATGAGGTTGATCCACTCACGTACTTGTCCACCCTCTTGGTACAATTTGAAACGAAACTCGTCCGACCCAGCAACATGTTTCCAATCATTAACAGTCCAATATCGGTGTTTATGAGCCCAGACGAGGCGTGAAGCTTTGTGTCATGCAGTCATCAAGGATACACGAGTGGGCCTTCGGCTCCGAAATCCCATATCTATGATGTTTCGTTGATTGGTTCACACGCTGACACTTGTTGATGGCCTAGCATTGAAATCTGCAGCAATTTTGGGAAGAATTGCACCTCTGTCCCGTTGAACGATTCTCTTCAGTCGTCATTGGTCTCGCTCTTGCAGGATCTTTATCCGGCCGCAGCGATGTCGGAGATTTGATGTTTTACGGAATTCCTGATACTCACGGTTCACTCGTGAGATGATCGTACGGGAAAGTCCCCACTTCATCGCTACCTCTGAGATACTGTGTCCCATCCGTCGTGCGCCGACTGTAACACCTTGTTCAAACTCACTTAAATCTTGGTAACCTGACACTTGTAGTCTTATATAGGCGTTGCTGACCGCAGTGCCGTACTCTGCCCATTTACATACCAGTTTCATTGGCGCTTCAGTGTATAATAATCGAAATTTCTGGTAATACTATACCGACTGCCACAGAAATCGAACGTAACTTCCCCGTCTTTATCCTCTACTCTTTTGAAATGAAATTAAACTTTCCTGATGCATGATTATCATTTGTACTGCTTTCGCTTGCAAGAAAATATGTGTTCCATTTGATTACGAGTGATATGTGTTTCCACCACCGATTATTCTCTTTTTCTTTATTGGATTTCGATTCCTCCTCAGAGAGAGGGAAGGGGGAGGGGCTGGCAGCAGCACAACACGCTGCTCCGCAGCCTACAGAACAAGTTAAAAATCAGGATTACGAGAAGACGTGGGCTGTTAAAAAACTGAAACATGGCGAAAGAGTTGCGAAGCAAATATAAAAACAAAGGGTCAAGACACATAGCAAATAGAAAGGCACAATTAAAGAAAAGGCGTTAGTCTGGTACCTAGTGACAGTACGGTGATCTTCACAACACTTAAAAAAGGGGACGCACAACACTGAGCACTCATGAAACACTGCACTAAAGAGGACGAAGGCATATGTCGTTGGGTGGGGGGGGGGGGGGGGTGGGGGGGGTCGGAACACCTAGATAGATGAGTGGGGGAGGAATGGGGGGAGGAGAGGAAAAGCAAGTAAAAATGGGGGAGCTAATGCAGGGAGAAGGCACAGAAAAAGGTAGGAGCAGCGCAGACACGAGAAAAGAGTGGGGAAGACAGTGTAGGGGAATGAAAAAGGACTCAGGGGGAGAGAATGGAGTCAAGGAGTGGGTAGGAGGAAAATAAATAAGATGGAAGGGGGAGAGAGAACCCAGGAAAAGGTCAGATGGAAGGAGGGAGGGGGAGGTGAGGATCATAGGTGATAGGAGGGAGAAATGGAAGGAGGGAGGGCATCATCAGGGAGGGATGGAAGTCACCTCAGGAAAGGAGATGAAGTGTGTAGAGGTGGAGGGTAGGGGGCACAGTGGTGAAGGTGTGGCAGTGGCTGGGGGGTTAGAGAGGAGAGTAGCAACCCCAGGATGAGGGGGATCAAGTCGGGAAGAGATGTGGAGGGTGCAGACGTGTTCGAGGAAAAGGGAACAGATGCAGGAAAGGAATCAGGTCATAGAGGATCCGTGTGAGGGTCAGGAGATGTATATGGAAGGCGAGGTGGAGTGCTTGGCGCTCGGGGATTTATAAAATCTAGGTAGGGGGTGGGGGGGGGGTGGGCAGGACACCACCGATTCTGACCAACGACTAGGTCTAATTGTTTCCCAGGAAAAGTGTTCACAGTTGCGAATACGGATCAGCCTCAGTTCTATATTAGAATGACATCAGTGACAAGTTGAGCCCAACCTGGAGTCGAAGCTGGAATTACCACTTCTTGTGAGCGGTCACACTAACCACTTCAGGATGCACTCATGCATGTCTGAAGGAACATTGCACCATACTTCTTCATAAAATAGGCACTACAGCTTTGCAAGTTTTTTCTACCCACTTGCAGAGGGTACAGTATCGTGACACCTTGGCCATTCTCATCTATATTGGTAATCGTGATGTACACTGCTGGAAATGGAAAAAAGAACACATTGACACCGGTGTGTCAGACCCACCATACTTGCCCCGGACACTGCGAGAGGGCTGTACAAGCAATGATCACACGCACGGCACAGCGGACACACCAGGAACCGCGGTGTTGGCCGTCGAATGGCGCTAGCTGCGCAGCATTTGTGCACCGCCGCCGTCAGTGTCAGCCAGTTTGCCGTGGCATACGGAGCTCCATCGCAGTCTTTAACACTGGTAGCATGCCGCGACAGCGTGGACGTGAACCGTATGTGCAGTTGACGGACTTTGAGCGAGGGCGTATAGTGGGCATGCGGGAGGCCGGGTGGACGTACCGCCGAATTGCTCAACACGTGGGGCGTGAGGTCTCCACAGTACATCGATGTTGTCGCCAGTGGTCGGCGGAAGGTGCACGTGCCCGTCGACCTGGGACCGGACCGCAGCGACGCACGGATGCACGCCAAGACCGTAGGATCCTACGCAGTGCCGTAGGGGACCGCACTGCCACTTCCCAGCAAATTAGGGACACTGTTGCTCCTGGGGTATCGGCGAGGACCATTCGCAACCGTCTCCATGAAGCTGGGCTACGGTCCCGCACACCGTTAGGCCGTCTTCCGCTCACGCCCCAACATCGTGCAGCCCGCCTCCAGTGGTGTCGCGACAGGCGTGAATGGAGGGACGAATGGAGACGTGTCATCTTCAGCGATGAGAGTCGCTTCTGCCTTGGTGCCAATGATGGTCGTATGCGTGTTTGGCGCCGTGCAGGTGAGCGCCACAATCAGGACTGCATACGACCGAGGCACACAGGGCCAACACCCGGCATCATGGTGTGGGGAGCGATCTCCTACACTGGCCGTACACCACTGGTGATCGTCGAGGGGACACTGAATAGTGCACGGTACATCCAAACCGTCATCGAACCCATCGTTCTACCATTCCTAGACTGGCAAGGGAACTTGCTGTTCCAACAGGACAATGCACGTCCGCATGTATCCCGTGCCACCCAACGTGCTCTAGAAGGTGTAAGTCAACTACCCTGGCCAGCAAGATCTCCGGATCTGTCCCCCATTGAGCATGTTTGAGACTGGATGAAGCGTCGTCTCACGCGGTCTGCACGTCCAGCACGAACGCTGGTCCAACTGAGGCGCCAGGTGGAAATGGCATGGCAAGCCGTTCCACAGGACTACATCCAGCATCTCTACGATCGTCTCCATGGGAGAATAGCAGCCTGCATTGCTGCGAAAGGTGGATATACACCGTACTAGTGCCGACATTGTGCATGCTCTGTTGCTTGTGCCTATGTGCCTGTGGTTCTGTCAGTGTGATCATGTGATGTATCTGACCCCAGGAATGTGTCAATAAAGTTTCCCCTTCCTGGGACAATGAATTCACGGTGTTCTTATTTCAATTTCCAGGTGTGTATTTCATTAGTTATCCTTTGCAGGGGATCTAGAATATAAAAATGAATATATGTTCGTCTACCTTTTACGCGTCTCTACAGCATTGAACCGAATGTGGAGAAATTTTGGTGAGTTGTGCTCACACATACGAATGCTTATGTGGGTTATGAACAACTACCGATAGGGGTGGTGGTGGAAAATGGATTGATATACTGTAGATACTGTAGCAATTGAAATAAAATTTTTATTTATATGCTGTACGGTCTAAGGCAGGGAAGCGTGCCGGTCCTCAGCATAAATCCGCCTGGTACTTCAGTCCAGAACCGCGCTGCTGCTACGGTCGAAGGTTCGAATCCTGCCTCGGGCATAAATGTGTATGATGTCCTTATGTTAGTTAGGTTTAAGTATTTCTAAGTCTAGGGGACTGATGACCTCAGATGTTAAGCCCCATGGTGGTTAGAGTAATTTGAACTATTTTTTGATTGCTGCACAAACACTTTCTCCACATATGCGTAGACCATAATTACTCTACCACGCAAACATAGGGGTTACACTCGTGTGGGTGAGACGTTCCCGGGGGGGTCCACTGGGGACTGGGGCCAAACCGCGCAATAAGCCTGGGTTCGGTGTGGGGTGGCGGTGGAGAGAGTGGACTGCTGTACCCTGTTGTGGAGTTGTGAAGCACTGAGGGCTATGGCGAGGACGTAGCCTCTCCACCATTTCTAGGTCCCCAGTTCCATACAATACAATACAGTACAATCGTTATGACCCTTTGTTAGCAACAGAGGGGTATCTGTTGAGAGGCTAGAAAAGTAGAGGGGCAGCAGCCTGTTCAGTAATCGTACGCGCAACAGTCTGCATGGTTGAGTGATATAAAACGTCAACCATTATGTTCAGCCACGTTCTGTGGCCGCGCGGTCTAGGATGTCTTCCCACGGTTCGCGCGGCTCCCCTTCCCCCCCCCCCCCCCCCCCCTTCGTGGTTCGAGTCCTCTCTCGGGCATGGGCACTTGTGTTGTCCTTTGAGCGAGTTAGTTTAAGTTAAGTAGATTGTAAGCCTAGGGAACTGTGACCTTATCAGTTTGGTCACATAGGAATTTACCACAAATTTAAAATTTTCCGGTATGGTGATGCTGTACTGGTATTGCAAAGGCTGAAAGGAAGGGCTAACAACAGCCGTTACTTTCCACGAATACCTCCATCTCTACTACCTGGTTAAATGCTGGTGGCATCCTCTTGGGTAAAATATTGCAAAGGTCAAATTCTCCCCGATTCTCTCGCAGTGAGCTATTCAGAAAGATGTCATAAGGGAAAACAAAACTGGGCGTCTACAGGTCGGAGCATGGCACGTTAGATCTTTTCTGTGGTCAAGTAGGTTAGAAAATTTAAAAAGTTTGAATAAAGCTTGAAGTAAGACAAACTGGGTAATGGTGAAGTCTGGTGGTAGGATGGGACAGACTTCTGACCAGGTGTGTATAGTGCTATAAATAGAAAATCAAATAGCTGTACCGCAGCAGTACATATAATAATGAATAAGAAACCAGGAATGTGGGTTAGCTACTATGAACAGCCTAGTGAACACACTATCGTAGCCCTAAACAGACATGAAGCCAAGAGTTGCCACAGTAGTAGCTGTATATGTTTATATGTCTACTAGTTTCGGAGCTTCCCAAGAGTTTGAATGATTGTATGATGACAAAAGCAAATTATTTATATAGTTAAGGTGGACGAATATTTAATTTTCATTGGGGGGGGGGGGGACGAATATTTAATTTTCATTTGGGGGGGGGGGGGAGGAGGCTGAATTTGGTAGTAGGAAAGAGAGAAGATGGAACAATAGTAGGTGAATGTGTATTGGGGGGGGGGGGGAGCAATGAAAGAGGATGACGCTTGGTATAATTTGGCATAGAACGTAAATTAATCATCGCTAACACATAGTTTAAGACTCATGAACGACGGCTGCGTGTGTGCTAGAGACGCAGAGATACCGGAATCTGTCAGATTGCTTGCACACGGTATTAGGGGTAGAGATAAAGATAATGTGATGTTTGCTACCTTTATATGTACCCATTTCAGTGTGTTAGTTGTTTTTTATCCGTGGCTAACAGAATTCCTGCAAACACATTACATGCACTGGTGTCCAATATTAAAGTAACAATTTTTCTAGGTTGCTTTAATTTTGCTACGAAACAGTGCAATAAGGTGATAGTAAGGCAGAAACAATGTAAAGAACACAGAACGTAATCAAGTGCAACGTGAATAATGGTAGACAAGAACGTTGTATTTTTTTCCAACTTAACAAATTTGCACACAAATCCCGGCAACTTGTTAATGTCCTCAGTATGGAGTGTGACCACCTCTGACATCAATACAGGCCTGACAACGACGGGACAAGTTGTGAATGAAGTTCAACAATCTGATGTTGACGCAATAACGCCCATACTTCCAGCGGATCTGCACGCAAGTCATGGAGGGTGCTTGGTGAATGCTGACCCATAGTGCATCCCAGACATGCTCTACGGGATTCAAATGCGGAGAGCGAGCAGGCCACGTCATAAGTGCAATATGTTCCGTTTCCAAGAAAACATCAAGCACCCGAGCTCTAGGAGATCGAGCAATATCGTCCATCAATACGAAGCAACCGCGTGCGAGATTGGAAGATCTCCTCACGTTATCTGACGGCAGCTAAATCTAGATGATTAACCCGGAGAATTCGTGAAGAGTGTTCCAGTGGTCAACATAATCCCTGCCCACGCCATTAGGGTTCCTCCTGGTTATCCGTCTCTTTCCACAACCTTTAGTTCCATAAATCGTGTCTCTAGTGCCCTCCAGATGCGATTCCGTCGGTAATCACTCTTCGGACCAAATCTGGGCTCATCTGTGCAAAGAACATTGGTCCACTGTTCGACCGCCAAGATGGCATGTTGACGGCTCCACTCTATGCGTTCCCTTCGGTGACGTGTCAGAGATATACTTACAACAGGTCTCCGACAACGAAGGGAAATTTTCTGAATCCTTTTGTACACCGTTTGGCTCGATACAACACGTCCAGGGAATGCTGCGAGGTCAGATGCCAGTTGCAGTGCAGTAGTAAGGTGGTACCGTCGTGCTCTTACAGTCGGATAATGGTCCACTCATTCTGATGTCACACGTGGTCGTCCCTGTCATTGTCTCTGTCTCATCCGAGAGGCAACAGAACGATTCACATTAAGCCATCGGGCCACGTCAGTTTGCGACTGTTCTGCTTGCATTCTTCTTACAGCCCTCCACAGCAGAGCGCTCTAAGCGTCTTCTCTGTGCCATACTGCACCGTCTATGACAGTGTGCACAGCGATTGTGGATGTGGGACTATCCAGCAAACGCTAACTCGCTTGGTAGATGCCCTGACGTCATTGCTAGCGTGGTTGTCCATTGATCGGAATGCCATCTTCCGTGCAGAACACGATCGTAAAGACATATGTTGACAGTTTGTGTGATTACAGCGTGAATTAGACCCAGGACTGGGATATAGCAGTTTGTTGATTTAATTTTGGATACCAGTATAATTTAGCACCAGACGTTTTCTTTACAGTCGGAACCACGCCTGTCAGTATAGACTTTCCATTTTGCATCCACCTGTCCACACTTAAATACCTGAGAAGCTGCCCAGGGGAAAGTAAACATTAATCGCTTACCTGTGCCATGAGCACTTGAAGGTGGTAGCCGACCTAGAAACAGAGCACTTGTAATATCAATAATTAGTAGTGTTCAAATGAAGTAAATACTTCAGTTATTTACCTTTATTCATCATTTATGAATAAAGGTATTTGCATTTAAACGCACAACACACTGTATAAATGTAAGACACACGTTTGAGAACCAATTTTTAACTCCAAGACGTTTCCAGGAACAGATATGGACTCTGACTACAGTTGAATGGCAATGAACCGTAGATTAAAACTGGAAATTAAGAATATGAGACTTGGCTAAGATGAGAGAACCGGAGGTTGTTAAGAACTCTATTGTAGACTTAAAGGAACGAGTGGCTGAGACATGGACGTAATTCAGTAGAAGAAAAATGCTTACCTTTGAGAGATGAAATAGTGAAGGCAGCTGAGGATGAAACAGGTAAAAAGAAATGGCCTAATAATTAACCTTGGATGTCACAAGAAGTGCTGAATTTAACTGATGGAAGGAGAAAATGTAAAAATGCAGCAAAGTAGCAAGGGAAAGGGAATACATATGTCTAGAAAATGAGGTCGACAGGATGAGGAAGATGGTTAAGCAGGAGTTGCTAGAGGACAAATGTAAGAACATGCAAAAGTATACCACTAAGCAGAAGAATAATGCTGCCTTTAGGAAAATTAGGCGTTTGGAGAGAAGAAAAACACCATTATGAATAACATGAGCTGGGACGGAAAACCAGTAGGAAGCAAAGGAGGGAAAGCTGATAGTTGGAAGGCGTTGTAAAGAGGCTACACAAGAGGAACAAACTTGAAGGCAATTATTTAATAATGGAAGAGGACGTAAATGAGGATGAGACAGGACAAGTGTTACAGCGAGAAGAATTTGACAGAGAACTGAAACACCTAAATGAAAACACGCCCCTTGGAGTAGGCGATATTCCCTCAAAATTAGTAATGTGCTTAGGAGAGCTAGCCATAACAAAAATATTCAACCTGATATGCAAGATGTGTGAAACAGAAGAAATACGCCCAGACTTCAAAAACAATGTAATTATTCCAATCAAAAGAAAGCAATTTCTGACAGGTGTGAATACTATCGAACTATCAGTTAATGTGTTATAGCTGCAAAATAGTAACACGGATTATTTGTAGAGGAATGAAAGAACAGATAGAGACTCAAAACATTTAGACACCAACCTCGGGGATGATCAGTTTTGTTTCCGTCAATACTGACCCTTCGACTCACTTAGAAAGAAAAAGCAAACCTATGTTTACTGTTTTCATAAATTTAGATAAATCTTTTGAGAAAGGTGGCCATAACGCACGATTTTAAATTATGAAGCAACAAGAACAATGAGCGAAAGTTTATTTACAACTTGCACAGAAACCAAACGACGGTTATAAGAGTTGTGGGTCATGAAATAGAAGCACTGGTAGAGAAGGCAGTGAGAGAGGATTGTAGCCTATCCCTAATGTTATTCAATCGGTATGTTGAGCAAACAGTAAGGGAAATCAAAGAAAAATTCGGAGAAGGAATTGACGTTCATGGAGCAGACGTACAGAATACGGAGGTTTGCTGATGACGCTGTAATTCGTTCTGAGAGAGCAAAGAACTTTGAAGAGCAGTTGAACGGGTGGATAGTGTCTTGAAAAGAGGGTATGAAATGCACATTAACAAAAGCAAAACAAGTGTGATGGGATGCAACTGAACTAAATCAGGTAATGCTGAGGAACTTAGATTAGGAAACGAGACACTAACAGTAGTAGATGAGTTCTGTAGTTTGAGCAGCGAAATAACTGATGATACACAAAGCAGAGGCTGCTTAAAATGCAAGCTGGAAATGGGAGAAAAGCGTATCTGAAGAAGAGACTGTGTTAACATAGAATACATGTTCAGGTTTTATGAATTATTTTCTGAAGATATATGTCTGTGGAATAGCCTTGTAAGGAAGTGAAATGTTGACGATGAACACTTCAGGCAAGAAGAGAAAAGATCTTTTGAAATGTGATGAAACAGAAGAATGCTGAAGCTCATATGGGTAGGTAATATAACTAATTTATGGAACAGGGTCAGGAAGAATAGAAATGTGTAGCATAATTTAACTAAAGGAAATGGTCGGTTGAATAAACACATACTGAGACATCAAAGGATTACCAGTTTAGGTAACATGAGCCTGTCTGCTCGACCGATTAGGGAAGGATGGGGAAGGAAATTGACCGTGCCCTTTGAAAGGAACCCTCCCGGCATTTGCCTGGAGCGATTTAGGGAAATCACCTAAATCACCTAAATCAGGATAGCCGGACGCGGGATTGAACCGACGTCCTACCGAATACGCGTCCAGTGTGCTAATCACTGTGCCACCGCGCTCGGTAGGAGAACTTTACATAGATTTAAAGCGACGAGTGAATTCTTAGCCATAACAAACAAATTATGCCGAAGTAAAATGTTATACTACCTCGAAATTTGGGTGGCGTTCTGTCTACCTACGGATAGTTCAGATTGCGGCATCGGGTATGAGGTATTCCAGGAGAAGTTGGACGGAGGGGAGATAGGAGTTTAACTTTTGCCAGCTATATGTTAAATAGTCATGAGCGTGGCAATAGCATTTCTGAAAAATAGTTACTCGCAGTTGTGTACGGGATAACGAAGTTCCCACTCCCTGGAGGGTCGCGAGGTTTCTGTTAGTTTTCTGTAGGGTAGTAGGCTGCTAAACTATTGTCTTAAGCGCTGTGTAATGTTCTTGCAGCAGTTTTAACTATAGCATAAGATATGTAAAAGGAGCCGAAAATTGTTTAACTGACGCGCTGTCAAAGCTACATGATGGTAAAGACGGCAGTGATGAGAAAGAAGTAAACGAAAATTTCAAACTCTTGTACATGAAAGGAGTAAAAAGAAGTAGAGAGGGATCTGGCTAGCTGCAAGGACATGCCACCAGCACATAATACCCACTTCCACCTGACAGACATACACTACTGGCCATTAAAATTTTTACGCCAAGAAGAAATGCCGATGATATTGGAGAAATATATTATGCTAGAACTGTCATGTGATTACATTTTCACGTAATTTGGGTGCATAGATCCTGAGTAATAAGTACCCAGAACAACCACCTCCGGCCGTAGTAACGGCCTTTGTACGCTTGGGCATTGAGTCAAACAGAGCTTGGATGGCGTACACAGGGACAGCTGTCCATGCATACCACAGTTGATCAAGAGTAGTGACTGGCGTATTGTGACGAGCCAGTTGCTCGGCCACCAATGACCAAATGTTTTCAATTGGTGAGAGATCTGGAGAATGTACCTGCCAGGGCAGCAGTCGAACATTTTCTATATCCATAAAGGCCCGTACAGGACCTGCAACATGCGGTCGTGCATTATCCTGCTGAAATGTAGGGGATCGAATGAAGGGTAGAGCCACGGGTCGTAACACGTCTGAAATGTAACGTCCACTGTTCAAAGTGCCGTCAATGCCGCCAATGCGAACAAGATGTGACCGAGCGTGCAACCATCACGCCGGGTGATACGCCAGTATGGAGATGACGAATACACGCTTCCAATGTGCGTTCACCGCGATGTCGCCAAACACGGATGCGACCATCATGATGCTGTAAACAGAACCTGGATTCATCCGAAAAAATGACGTTTTGCCATTTGTGCACCCAGATTCGTCGTTGGTTGGTTGGTTGGTTGGTTGGGTTAAAGATTAAAGGGACCAAACTACAAAGGTCATCGGTCCCTTGTTTCATAAAAACACAGAGCACAGGGAAACTATCCACCAGTCAAACGAAGCACTAAAAGAAAAACTCCGGGGGAAGAAAAGCCCCATGGTCCATTGTAAGACAACACTGAGTACACCATCGCAGGCGCTCCTGTCTGTCATTCACCGTCAAGAGTAACCGCAGCCATGGTCTCCGAGCTGGTAGTCCATGCTGCTGCTGCAAACGTCGTCGAACTGTTCGTGCATATGGTTGTTGTCTTGCTAACGTCTCCATCTGCTGACTCAGGGATCGAGACGTGGCTGCACGATCCGTTACACCCATGCGGATAAGATGCCTGTCATCTCGATTGCTAGTGATACGCGGCCGTTGGGATCCAGCACGGCGTTCCGCATGACCCTCCTGAACCCACCGATTCCATATTCTGCTAACAGTCATGGGATCTCGACCAACGCCAGCAGCAATGTCGCGATACGATAAACCGTAATCGCGGTAGGCTACAATCCGACCTTTATCAAAGTCGGAACCGTGATGGTACACATTTCTCCTCCTTACACGAGGCATCACAACAACGTTTCACCAGGCAACGCCGGTCAACTGCTGTTTGTGTATGAGAAATCGGTTGGAAACTTTCCTCATGTCAGCACGTTGTAGGTGTCGCCACCGGCGGCAACCTTGTGTGAATGCTCTGAAAAGCTTATCATTTGCATATCATAGCATCTTCTTTCTGTCGGTTAAATTTCGCGTCTGTAGCACGTTATCTTAGTGGTGTAGCAATTTTAATGGCCATTAGTGTAAAAGCAAACGTTGACAGCGAGACTTACGAAAAGATATCCTGATACCTTAAAGGCCATAAGAGAGTTTTATTTCCTAGAAAAGATGATAAAATGGTGGTTCTGCTGTCCGGAAAAGTGTGTTGAGCAGCTGATGGATTATATCCACATAAGTTACGGGTATTGAATGACACAAAAGTGTGTAGAAATCATTGACGAGTATGTGCACGTGAACAATACAGTCAGACGTGTGCGCGCTCAGTTGGCCGCTTGTGACAAATGCCAGGGGGTGACACATTGCACTACCTTGAACCATGGCGGAATGCAAAGTATCACCCCTGGCCAAGTTCTTGAATTAGTGGCGATAGATAACTTCGGGCCACTTCCAAATTTCAAAGTTCATCAAATTGCGTCCGTTACGGAAAGCCAATAGCAAAACTCTGATCAAAGCAGAAAAGGATTTCTTTACTACAATAATAAATACAGAGAGGCAGTTGTCTGACAACGCATCACAATAGGCGTTTAAAATGTGAAATGATTTCATGAACAGTCAAGGCATCAATGACATAAAGATATCGGCATACCACCCGGAAAATAACCCGTGTGAACAGTGGAGAGAGCTCATCAAATAATTTGGAAGCGTGTGGAAGTTCTTTCAATTTCGATCCTACATTTGCCCTTTTCAACCAAGCTTTCACAGGATGTGGTACTACAGCCTCGTTTTTTGGCCAAGGGAAAGGGAAATTACTAAACCTCATGGAACAACAGCCACATCTCAAAGTACAAGCTGTGAATTTGTTAAACCCTAAGTCTATCGAGAAGTAATAACAAAGGAAGGAAAACAGCTGATCTTAGTACTGCATGGGAATCCAACTGCCTGAAGTAGGACAAGCTCAGGCACGAGATTTTTGAAACTCTGTCCCAGAAAATCTTTCAGTCTTCAAAGGTTACCACCAACATCGGACGAAGTAAGGTGGCATTCAGTGCGATTCCACCATCAAGTGCACTGTTGACTGGCGAATAAAACTTATCCACGCCAGTGGGGCTGGAACAAAACCTCGGCGAATAAAACTGATCCACGCCAGTGGGGCTGCTGGTAGAAAAACTTATCATACTTGTTTCTCAAGACGACGAAGAAAGGTGTGGCACCAAACACGATACAGTATACGGTATACAGCAGTATACGGATGTGCAAAAATGGACTGAGGTGCTCCTCCACACGCAACAATGTTGCAACTTATCTTGCGAGAACGCCCCAGAAATTGAGCTCGAAAAGGATGAGGAAGATACAGAAGATACGTTCCAGGTCGAAGAAGCTGGCGAAGTTGCCGCATTGGACCCGGAGAATCGGATGCTGGATCGGGGTTTTCAGCAGTCTCCGAAACGACATCGATGGCACTAAAATTTTATCAAATTTGAAACTCTGATATTTAAATTGTGTGTTTTGGGATTGCCAGTCCTTTTATTTGTTCATTTGCACAAATTATCATATTAATTAAAGGTTAATATGTATTAGCTATTGCTATACACTGGGTTTTCATTAACTATGACCTACGAAAGAAACAACAAAATGGAATTTTTCTTTCAAGTATATGAGCGCTGAATAGTGCCTAAAACTGTAAAATTTGATACTTTTGTAACATGAAACCTCATACTTTATATCATTGACATTTTCCTTTTTGAGTAGCGGTTTTTGAATTAGAGACGTGGGAGCTGACTTTTCAGCCAAGATGGCAAAAACGAACGAACTTTGACAACTAACTGCGGCGAAACGGCTGCACCGATTTTGATATTTAAGTAGGCTATTAGATGCAAAATTTAATCCTCTTTAATGTTGGTAAGGGTAAAATTTACAGTATGATGTATGGTTTCCGAGTAATAGGAGAAAACCTGCAAAATGTGCCAAAATTTCGTGGGTTTTTGATACAAAAATTGTCGGAGAATTTTCAATGTCGAAAACTTGGATGCAGCATACTCTCAACTATATGCAGAAGATAGAAAAAATAAATCTTTCACCTCAATTTTAGCAATCAAAGTACCTTTTATGAGAAGCCGTTATTGGACTAGTAGGTGCTGGACGTATTTAGTAGTGCTGTGTGGACTAGTGATTGTATTCGTTAGACGAGGAAAGGACAGCAAGGATGAATATGGTGTAGACAATGAAAGTTGAAAGGAATATGAATTTTGAATAATGTGATTGTTTCTGAAGAGAAGAAGTTTGAAGTAAGACTGCAGTCCTGCGCACATAATTTGTCGGAATGATTATTGTCAGCTAGTTACCTTTCTCAGAGCTGAGAGAAAGACCACTCCACTTTCTTGAATCGGATTTACATATTAATTGATTAGGCTGTTTGATTTTTATAGAAATTCTCTGTTAATTATGTATCCTTTTAAAATCATTGTTCACATTGTTAGGCATACTATTGTTCAGACCAATGTCATGTCTGAAGATCACCCGAGGTTTTACTCTGTCATTTGAATATATACGTCGTCCTAAAATCATCGTCTTCGGATATTATTTCGTATCAATAGTTAATCTCCCCACCCTACTGTTTTTCATTACGTATTACCACATACAGCAGTTTGAATAAGTATTTAGAAACACAAAACAATTTCCTAAGGGACCAGAAAGTTCTCAAGAGCGCAAAAACAACTGTAACATCACACAAAAGGGAAATTCAATATTAAAGCTAATACAAGAAGACGATAAAACAGTTTTCATTTTGTCAATGTAACACGCACATTGCACTGCTGATCTACTAAAAATAAATCTATAAATCTTCTTGTACCTTGAGAGAAGTGCTTATTTACGCACCCTCCTCCATTTCTCACCTTTTCATATTTATATAGCTCCTGGCAATCACCTCGCAAGCACTTTTTTTTGTGTACTAACTTAAAGTCAAATTGAAATTCTTTCTGCAACCTTAACTTCCTGCTTACAAAAAATACATGTTCGAAACGTGCAGACAGTGAACGGGAATGGAGGAAATATCTTAGCTTAAAGTTCAATTAAAGCGTACTGTTAAATGAGAAAACATGTGGTAACCCACATGTGTTCACGCAAAAAGACTGTAAGCTGTAGTAAATTAAGTTAGTTGAAATACAGTACAAAGAGAGGCAAACCATGAATCATCAATAATGTAGCGTAAGTACTCCACGAGGCCATTAATTGCTATGAAAATAAACTGTTTCCTTGTGATCTGAGCCCAATCTAAAGAGTATATGAGGAACGTTAGCTGACGAATTGATTTCAGTAGCATCGAGGTACTAAATAACCACACAGCAAGCCGCCTGTATTATTAATAAGTCCAAGTAAAGATCTTCAGATGCTTTGTAGTATGATCTAGCGATCATTCAATACCCTAATTGAACTCTAATCTAAAGAACAAGCAACGCAGTAATATTTAAACTTAATACTGATTATAACGAGAGTCAGATGTAGAAGTAGCAAAGCTATGTTTATAATGATAATATTATTTACATGCAGATTTTCTTGTAAAAATGTCTCCCAAGGCACTCCACTTACGAAATCCATTTTCCTTGTGCCCGTTCCTTTCGATCCTGGTTCATTAACCCAGACCAAGGGTCGACTTGTAAAAGGCACGTGTGCTGGGAGGCAAAGCAGTGCTTATGAGAAATGAGACAAGTAGCGCGATGAACTTCACTAGCTTTGGTAATGTTTTTTATGGACAGGTTGCGTAAACCCAGTGAAATGTGGGTAATTCCATTAATGCGAAAAATATTAGACGCGCGTTACCCTATTTTTTTCTTTTACAGAGAACGATTGCTGAGTACATGAAGCGAAGAGGGGACCGATTGTTATCCAGTCTGCCCTCAAATATAAAAATTTTGGCAAGCACAAAGGAAGGCACAAAAGAAAAGGTTCAGCATTAAAAATGCGTACTCGTTAAGTAGTAGATATGCTGCGTGGCAGTAGAAAATGATCTTGGGTGCACTAAAGAATAAATGCATCGAGTGTTGAGAAATTTGTAGTTTTCATAATGAGGAGATGAGCCGTTAAAAGAAAGTTTGAAACAAATATTTTTAGGTTCACTGGTGAAAGTAAACCTTGAGATATAAAGAGTCCATTCATAAAGCAGTTGTTCACTGGACTTAACCGAAGGAGTGACCATTAATTGTAAATATTAGCTTGTAAGTGATCTGTTGTAAGTAGTAGTATATAAGTCTTTCTGTACCAATGGAGGAAACCTGCAAATTAGATTGTTATGTAAATGAACGCTATCGACGAAGGAACTGAGCACGAATGCTGTGTGAAGATGCACACTAAAGTGCGACGTGCATAATAACTGTTTAGTGTGTATTAGTGGAAGCGTTATACTGCAGGTGTAAAAATAAGTCAAGGCTACGACAACAGGTGCAACGCAAAGTTCCGTGTTGCTATAAGTGCAGCGACAGCTAAAATATTTGTCATCACTTACCTGTGAGCCTCACGGGAGGCAGTTGACAGGGAAGTATGGAGGCAGCTTCAGTGTCCGGCTCCTCCGATGGAAAACGCGCGCGAGGTGTGTGTATCGATGCACTCGCGTGATACGAAGTTCACAAAAAAAAAAAAGAGCGATCGACGACCGGCTGCTCTGTTACAACCTGAGCGCGAACGGATACTGAGTATTGGAGCTCACGCAACACTGTGCAGCCACTGTCAGTGGCTGAGGTGTGGGTGACGAAAGAATCCAAACTTTAAACTGCTAACCGCCATGACTTCAATCGTACATACTGGAGGAAAGACATTTGCACACTTGTAGGACTACATTTGCATACGTAAAGTAAGCAGTTTTCTTGAGTTGAAATAAATGCATAAATCAAATTGGGACGTACGACGGACGGATCCGTTAGGACAGTGCGGCCAAATTTGGCGTTAATGGCCCGTGCAGTAGACGACGGACACAAGTACTTTTCTAACAGTACGACATCGCCTGCAGCTCCTCTTCTGGGCTAGTGGCCTTATCGATTGTACACTAGACGACTGGAAAACCGAGGCCCTGTCAGATGAGCCCACATTTCAGTTGGTAAGAACGATGGTAGAGCTGGCATGTGGTGGAGACTCCGTGAAACTACGGACCTAGGTTGTCAACAAGACTCCGCTCAAGCTGATGGAGGCTCCATAAGGGTGTGGGCTGTGTTTAGTTATGTTCGGTTACTTGGAGAACATTTTCAGCCATTCATCGACTTTGTATTCCCTCACAGCGAAAACAAATTATAGATGACAGTGCACCATGTCAACGGGCCGCAACTGTTCGCGACTGGTCTGAATAACACTACGGACAATTCGAGAGAATGGTTTGGCCACCCAGGTTGAATGACATGAATCCCATAGAGCTTCCAACGACTTGTTGAGTCCTTGTCCCGTAGAGCTGCTGCATCATGCCGGGCAAAATACACTCATACTCATAAATTAAGAATAATTGCAGAATGTGGCGCCACAAAACGCGGCGCTACACAAAACTGGCGCTAATAGCATAGACACATAGGGAACACACACGACACAGATCTGTCCCGGAACACATGTGCTGCAAAACGCCACTGTTTCCTGCCCATGTACCCCGACATCAATATGGTATATGATCACCATGCACACGTACACAGGCCGCGCAACGGGTAGGCATTGTCTGGATCAGGTGGTCGAGCAGCTACTTGGCTATAGCCTCCCATTCTTGCACTAGTGCCTGTCGGAGCTCCAGAAGTGTCCTAGGGGTTTGAAGACGTGCAGAGATACGTCGACCGAGAGTGTCCCAGGCGTGCTCGAATGGGTTTAGGTCTGGAGAACAGGCAAGCCACTCCATTCGCCTGATATCTTCTGTTTCAGGGTACTCCTCCACGATAGCAGCTCGGTGGGTTTCTGAGATGCGGCAATCATCCATCAGGAGAAAGGTAGGACCCACTGCACCCTTGAAAAGGCGGACATACTGGTGCAAAATGACGTCCCGATACACCTGACCCGTTACAGTTCCTCTGTCAAAGACATGCAGAGGCGTACGTGCACCAGTCATAATCCCACCCCACAACATCAAACCATGACCTCCATACAAGTCCCTTTGAAGGTCATCAAGGAGTTGGTATCTGGTTCCTGGTTCCTGGTTCACGCCAGATGAAAACCCGGCGAGAATCACTGTTCAGACTATACCTGTACTCGTCCGTGAACATAACCTGGGACCACAGTTCCGATGACCATGTACTGTTTTCTTGAAATCAGACTTTACGGGCTCTCCTGTGCCCATGGGTCAGTGAACTGCACCTTGCAGGTCTCCGTGCGAATAAACCATGTTAGTCTGTAGACTGTGTGTCTGGCGACAACTGTTCCGTGGCTGCGGTAAGGTCCCGAGCAAGGCTACCAGCAATACTCAGTGGCCGTCTGCGGGCACTGATGGGGAGATATCGGTCTTCTTGTGGTGTTGTAAACTGTGGACGTCGCGTACTGTAGCGCCTGGACATGTTTCCTGTCTGCTGGAATCGTTGCCATAATCTTGAGATAACACTTTGCGGCACACGAAGGGCCCGTGCTACGACCTGCTCTGTTTGACCAGCCTCCAGTCGCCCTAGTACTCTAGCCCTTATAACGTCATAAGCATGTGCTCTTTGAGCCATTTTCAACACAGTCACCATTATCACGCCTGAAAACGTCTGCATACTTACTCGCAGCTCCGTACTATGATATGCACCAACACACCTCTGCGTATGTGGACTGCTGCCAGCGCCACCGTGCGTCGACCGCAGGTGATTTAAACCCGCAAATGGCACACCAGAGCGTTGTTTCTTAATGTGTCAGCATTTTCCTTAATTTATGAGCATGACTGCATGTCCGACACGATATCAGCGGAGATTCCCCGATTTTGTCACCTCAGCGCAAATGACATATGTTTTGTGCGAAAGGAAAGTTATTAATAAAGTAACATACGCCCATCTCTTAGTGACCATAGAAATGTCGAGGTAATACATAGGAAAGGAAAAAAAAGTAATGTGGGGAGGACATACATTTTCAGTTTTTTAGCAGTGTACTTAAGTTAGTCAATCTTACACTGGTGTGCGGAAACTCGAGGACGAAAGTAACTTTCGCATGATGTGTGACTATCATGACTTGTAATGTAATTCGATGAAACTTGTACCATACATAGAAAGACATTCTACAATATATTACAAAAGGTAACTGAAAGAAATAATCAGTGAGACGAACAGAGACGACTCTTTTATTTAAAGACGCTGCAGTTACCATAATACATAATACACTCCTGGAAATTGAAATAAGAACACCATGAATTCATTGTCCCAGGAAGGGGAAACTTTATTGACACATTCCTGGGGTCAGATACATCACATGATCACACTGACAGAACCACAGGCACATAGACACAGGCAACAGAGCATGCACAATGTCGGCACTAGTACAGTGTATATCCACCTTTCGCAGCAATGCAGGCTGCTATTCTCCCATGGAGACGATCGTAGAGATGCTGGATGTAGTCCTGTGGAACGGCTTGCCATGCCATTTCCACCTGGCGCCTCAGTTGGACCAGCGTTCGTGCTGGACGTGCAGACCGCGTGAGACGACGCTTCATCCAGTCTCAAACATGCTCAATGGGGGACAGATCCGGAGATCTTGCTGGCCAGGGTAGTTGACTTACACCTTCTAGAGCACGTTGGGTGGCACGGGATACATGCGGACGTGCATTGTCCTGTTGGAACAGCAAGTTCCCTTGCCGGTCTAGGAATGGTAGAACGATGGGTTCGATGACGGTTTGGATGTACCGTGCACTATTCAGTGTCCCCTCGACGATCACCAGTGGTGTACGGCCAGTGTAGGAGATCGCTCCCCACACCATGATGCCGGGTGTTGGCCCTGTGTGCCTCGGTCGTATGCAGTCCTGATTGTGGCGCTCACCTGCACGGCGCCAAACACGCATACGACCATCATTGGCACCAAGGCAGAAGCGACTCCCATCGCTGAAGACGACACGTCTCCATTCGTCCCTCCATTCACGCCTGTCGCGACACCACTGGAGGCGGGCTGCACGATGTTGGGGCGTGAGCGGACGACGGCCTAACGGTGTGCGGGACCGTAGCCCAGCTTCATGGAGACGGTTGCGAATGGTCCTCGCCGATACCCCAGGAGCAACAGTGTCCTTAATTTGCTGGGAAGTGGCGGTGCGGTCCCCTACGGCACTGCGTAGGATCCTACGGCCTTGGCGTGCATCCGTGCGTCGCTGCGGTCCGGTCCCAGGTCGACGGGCACGTGCACCTTCCTCCGACCACTGGCGACAACATAGATGTACTGTGGAGACCTCACGCCCCACGTGTTGAGCAATTCGGCGGTACGTCCACCCGGCCTCCCGCATGCCCACTATACGCCCTCGCTCAAAGTCCGTGAACTGCACATACGGTTCACGTCCACGCTGTCGCGGCATGCTACCAGTGTTAAAGACTGCGATGGAGCTCCGTATGCCACTGCAAACTGGCTGACACTGACGGCGGCGGTGCACAAATGCTGCGCAGCTAGCGCCATTCGACGGCCGACACCGCGGTTCCTGGTGTGTCCGCTGTGCCGTGCGTGTGATCATTGCTTGTACAGCCCTCCCGTAGTGTCCGGAGCAAGTATGGTGGGTCTGACACACCGATGTCAATGTGTTCTTTTTTCCATTTCCAGGAGTGTAGTTTCCTGGATATAACAAAACGAAGGGCATTGTTCTTAATAGGGTAGTGAACAGAATTGATGGCAATGCATGCAGTGCAACGTATTTCCATGCTGGCTACAAGAATGGTAAGGGGTTCTTGCTGTAAGGCGTTCCATTCCTTCACCAGCCTGGTGGAAAACTGGATGGTCGCTGGTGCATGTGCCGCAATACATCTCCCCAGTGCATCACGTACGCCCTCGATTCAGTTTAATCCGGTGGACAGGTAGGCCACTTGTCCTCTCGTTCAAAGGGCTTCTAATTACAGTAGCTACTGTAGCTGCTACTGTAACCGTTGTAAGTAGTAACCAGAGCACTCTGGAACACGAACTTTACGTTACTT
This sequence comes from Schistocerca serialis cubense, assembly GCF_023864345.2. NCBI lineage: Eukaryota > Metazoa > Arthropoda > Insecta > Orthoptera > Acrididae > Schistocerca > Schistocerca serialis. The sequence goes on from NC_064644.1 coordinate 232,564,661, forward strand.
TTGATTCAGTTATAACTACTGTCTGACATCGGTCCACGACGCCTGGAAGGTTATTATATTAATAATGTACAAGTAAAGGAAACTGTCATCACTGATATGACAGAAACGTATACGAGTCCTACATTAAAATTAGTATTTTAGTTGCTGTGTCAGCTGCAAGAGTCAGAATTAATGGGGACGAGGCAATAAGTATTAAATATTCATTTTAGAGAAACCCAGCAGCGACCCGCCATGGTAAACTGCTTTAATTTATGAATCTTACACATCCGTCGGGCGTAAGTTTTTATGTGGCAGGTTCCGTATATTGAGGGGCTATTTAGCTCCTAGCGATTCTTAACATACTTCGGATTCTTAACAAAGGACGTAAATGAGGACTGCTCTTGTGCATTCCGTCAACGAATAAGTGCTGTTAATGGGAATCCAGTTCTTTTGTGGAAAGCAGTATTCTACGTATAAATATTCCGTGAATACGAAATTCCAGCACCGTCACCTCGGACACACGCTAGTGTAGTCTCTTCAGAGCCGTCGTAGAAATAAAATTCTAACGCAGCTCGCAAATCCGTTTGTGACGTCCATATGGCGCTTTGTGAACCAAGTTACTGTATATGACTTTCCATACTTTCCAGCGACTCTGTTGTAAAAATGCTTTTCGACAGTTCATGTTACGCAAATCTCAGATGGCTCGACGGAGGGCACTGCTGAGATTTAATTTGCCATTTAACCACAGAAGGCCTAGCAGCACAGCCAACGCCCACACTGTACGCGCTGAAGTCCTTACTGCGGCTTCCACCGGGGGCAACTATGACCGCCGCTTTCTTCCATCTCCGAGCTTTTTCCGCCGCTCGCGTATTGCCCTCTTCTGACCTGATAAGTTTTCGTCGCCGCCTGACGATTATCATCAGTCGCGTCTTGCAGTAGTGACAACAAAAACTACCACCATCTTAAGATGTCGAACGGCTGTATCTACGAAATGCTGTAGGATTTTCATAATACGACCCGGCGACAAACTTGCTAGTTGGTATTATTGGCTGTGATGCTCATAGATGACGATTTTCCATGCACATCTCAGAAGTAAACTGACTTTCCTGTTAAATCGATTTGACTAAAATATTTTCAGTCCACTTAGCGTCTTGCTTTTTGTTTCCAATAAGAGGCAGCTGTGAGATGACAATGTGATGTTAGCACCGTGCATCTGTGTAAGATAGTAAAGCTTTGCAGTTCAGCAAAAGGAAAAGATGAGGAGACTTGCTAATCCTGTCCCCGACTGAAAGTATTGAACACTTAAGTGGATAATTTTTCTTTTTACTATTTTATTTACTTATTGCTTTCCATAGGGCCATGCGAACCAGAGCTGCTTGGTCAGCGTAGGAGTCAGTACACAATTCACACAGAGTCGCCTAGAACCTCTATGGACAAAATAGTTAGTTAAATGCGAGAAAGGTTTGTGGCCTGTACATAGCAAAAGGAGTGCGACACAGAGCATAATATATCCACTTAGATGCTTATTGCAATGCTTAAGGAAATGTTATCCTTCTCCATGCAGTTATTCCGTCTAATTGTGGCCAGCATGAGCTGCAATGCCTCTTCTTCTTTCTAAGCAGGCACATATATACAATGCAGAGGACATTGATGAAAAATAACAATTTCCTGTGATCAAATAAAATTTTAAAAATCTTTTGCTAACGGCTTCACCCAAGCACAGATATGACACAAATTTTTCACAGATACACGTATCTCACAAACATTTAACCTATTTTACACATATATATGTACTCATATTTAATCTCTATCTCTAGCGAATTTCGCAGAGCACTTCCATCTAAATCATGAGAAATTATGTTATTTTGCCAGGAACTGATTCTCGTTTCAAGGAAAAAGGGACTGTCGCTAGCAACTGCTCAGTTCAATTCGGTTATACAGCACCCAACACTAGAGATATGTGTTATTGAGCCGTATAGAACGGTGTCTGGCCCAGAAACAATCTGGAAAATCATTGGCTCACTGCTTACTCTCATTCTGACGTGGTTGACGCAATGCAAAAGGCAGGTAACAGACAAGAGGCGTTCCGGCCGGTTTAAGTAGTCCAAGTCAACTAATTGCAGGAAGCCAATATTCATATTTCGTTTTGAGACGTTTCTACTTCCACCCTTCTCATCCACACCCCCTACCTTCTAGTTGGCATGCTTATCTTATTCTTACAGTATCTGTAAGCAAATAATGTGTAATATACATAAAAAATTTGGCTAAAATTGCTCCAGCCTTTCCTGATTCAGGCTGTCAGGTCACCCCTTTTCACCCGATTCAGACATAGCGCCACTGGCGGCCTTGTTATCACCACAGACAATTTTCCAGATAGCAAGTGATATGTGTGCCTATGTTGTTAGAAACATCTCCAGGCTCTCACATTGTGGACCTGAACACCCATTTAACGTAATAGCATCCCTATTGCTCTGATGTATTGGTTGGAACTAGCGTTCAAAACCATTCGACGAAATTCGAATCAGATCCGAAGCAGCAATATGTGCTTCTTCCAGCCTTCATCTTTCATGCTGTCCAGCACTGTGATAGGTGATTTGGGGGGCGGGGGATTGCAGGGGAGTGAAATTCGCGTATCCCGGTACAGACAGCTGTTCACTGATTCCTAGACGCAAGTATGACAGGTATGTCGAACGGGATGCACGTGATACTGGTAAGGACGGACTACTACGGAGTTTTGAAAAAGTGATCCTGTAACTGTGTTGCGTTGTGTATATATAAAAACTGACAAATTTCTCCAGATATTTTTTAGTTGAGCTTCTACGTGATCTCCGTGTCACCCTCATCTTCACGGGCTGTAGGTTTTGTAGCCCCCGAAAAGACGAAAAACTGAAAGACAGTCCACCACAATTTTTGGGTATGCACCATTTAAATCCAAACGAATTGAAGATCCCCCGGAATAAATTCCGTTATGGAGAGGAGCGTTGTCGGTAGTTAGAACTGCAATTGACACTTACACGCTATTGCAGTTTGTGTGGTTAACTTTTGTTAGAACTGCAATTGACATTTACACGCTATTGCAGTTTGTGTGGTTAACTTTCGTTAGAACTGCAATTGACATTTACACGCTATTGCAGTTTGTGTGGTTAACTAGCTATTGCAGTTTGTGTGGTTAACTTTCCGACCAGTAATCTGGAAATAGGTCAGTGGGCTTCCAAAGTTTGAATGCTGTGTTAATGCACGAATAGTATGGGGTTGTTCATGTCTTTCATTTATCAGGGCAACCTCTAGTACGAAATAAACTGGATAATCTGCTTATAGTTAAATCTGTGTATCATATGTTTATTCAGCTAACTGAACCTAACAGGATTATTTAACAATACTCCGTAAATACTGGTTAAAACATATGCCGCCTACGATGAAACTTCTTGTGAAGTAGCAGCGCATAAGAATTTTCTTTAATATAACACGGAACATGTAATGCAGCAACACCATATTTTTCGGAATACAAAACTATTTAATGTAGCAACACCACAACATATTTATGATATACAACTAAACTTCATGTAATGTAGCGACGACACACACCCAAAACTTCAAAGACGTTTCCTTATTCTCAGCTTCGATATAGCCACTTCCACAGGCTGTCCGCTTCTGGAGAGTTCTGTAAACAGGCGTTACACAGCCGTCATCATCGGAAACTGCAGTCTTCTTATTCTCAGCTTTGGCAATGGCAACTCCACAGGTTTTTCACTTCACTTCTGAGACTTGTTCACAACTGCGTAATCATCAGAAAATAGTCCTCTTATTTTCATCTCTGACATCGACAACGGCATAAGTTGTTCGTTTTTGAGAGTTGTACACGATGGCGTCGTCATCGTAAACTACAGCCTTCTTATTTTAGCTTCCACGCCGTCACTTCCATAGCTCGTCCACTCTTCAAGACTTGTACACGGCGGTAGCGTAGTCGCAAACCGCACACTTCTTATTCTTCCGTAGCTTCCTGAATTGTTGTCTTAGTCTCAAACTGTGTCACGAACTACTAGCGCTACTATTTTTATATTTTTTCAACAATGCTAACCTTCATTTCCATGGAAATGTCGCGTGACGTTCTAGCTATGCCCATTGTCTTTGATAATTGCATTATTATGCATCCATTTTACCAGTTTAATCACAGACGAACGCTCCAGAATGTATATAGCGGGTTTTCTTCTGGTCTTACGTGAAAACTGAGAGAACAAATTATTATGTACATCGTATACATTTGCCATTAGACTAACCTGATGTATCGTCCAGAGCAGCACTCTACTGCCCCTCACATTTATCCAGGCTGCCAACAGATTCCAGACTCACCCTTAACTCTTAATAATTTTGCTGAATGTTATGGGACCTTATTTAATATTGAAACGGAACAAGATTGAACTCGTCGGATGGACAGTTGTAATGTTTTACAAAACATTTTCCGCTAACTTTGGCGATTTAAAACCCAATGTAAATGCTGAGAATGCATTGCGTGGAATGACTTTGTTGGCAAAGAGGTATCGACAAGGAAATTTAACATTTCCCTAATTTTACTAGAGTTTTTTAAGCCTGTCCACATCCTTGACGCACCAGGTAATGACCCCGACTGCCATCTCAAACGTACTGGTTCGATCACCTTTCTTATCAAGGTATTTTCTACGGTCGAAGGACAGATGAGGAGCTACGTGAAGGAGACAACTACCCACATTACCTTCTATGACTTCTGGCGAGAGACAGCAACAGTCCTTTGCAGGCCACTGCTCTACGGGGCGATTCAGTTACGGCGGTGCTTCATGACAACAGTCCTTTTTTTTATGTTTACGTTCAAGCGACTCGTGTCATTGAACGGAAGAGAAAACTATTTGTCGTTTTCCTCGGTACTTAAACATTGTTCCACTACAATGGATTAGTGTTATTTCGGTAGCGACGACAGTTTGTAATTTTTCCCCACCGAGTGTGCATCCCTCCAATTCCCATCATGTTAACAGTTGGAATGAAAGCATGCTTTGTCTGGGATGATTTAATTCCTAGTACATCATTTTGAAAATACTGAAGCTGCCTCCATGACACAGGATTTCTCAATACAATTGGAGATGATTTTATTCACAAGAAAGGTACACCTTACTGGAATCAAAAGTGTCCAGAAATGTGGCTGTATGAGATCGAAAGGCTAAAAGCTATAATGTACAACAGTAGGGTAGGTTGTCTTTTAACTCAGGAACGCTAAAAGCTCTGGCGTTGTAGGTATTATTTGTGGCCATTCGGGAGTTACTACGCGTCTACATTACAAACTACGTGAGTGAACAAAGCTACAGAAGTGCGCGCCAGAGATTGTCATGACGTGTATGCGAGTGATACGCAATATGTCGGCCTGCGAATACTTTGGGTATTCCAACTGGTTGGTGGCGTGCCGGTAGGTGGGCCTGACATCAGTGGTTCTCGCCGCGGCCTGGAGCGACATTGGCGTGATTGATGCGGTTCGATACGGTGGTCGACGCAGTGACTGCGTTGTCTGCCGGCTTATATCGATGCGACGGCCAACAGCCTTGCGTTCAGCCTCCCTGGACGAATTGACATGACCGTAGAGTCAAAGTTAATGGTTGTTTTGACCTATCTCTCTTCGGCCGTTTGGACGCATTAGACGTCGTCTTATATCAGAAGCGTAATTTGCATATAACTTGCCATGCATCTATCAAGTAGTCTAGTGCTGTGCAAGTCATGTTAGCTCATGCGTGACATTTGTTTTCATGCAGATGTGAACTTTATAGAAAAGTCCTCATTTCAAATACATTTTTGCTAACGAGGACAGCATTTCATAATGCCATAACGTCATGCAACCACACATTGGCATCTGTCTCACTTACGGTTCTTTGCTAACGCATACGAGGTTTGGAACTTAAATAGTGGCGACTATTTATTTACAACTCATACAAAATAGACACGTGTTTCAAAGTTCTACTGACCTTCAAAGTAGTCACCAGCATTGTGTATAACCCGTTCCGATGTGAAAGTTGTAGGATACTCTTAGCATTGCCAGTTGTGTTGACAGTTCGAGCGGCGCGGTCTATTGCCCGACGAATTTATAGCAGTCCTGAAACAAATGCCGTGAAGTGTTTCCTTTAGTTTAGAAATCGAGTTGAACTCACTAGCGCTTACGTCAGGGGAATGCCGTAGGTCGTACACCACTTAGCAGCCCCACCAGTCAAACAAATCTGTAATAGCTTGCACTGTACGTGCTTAAGCATTGTCCTGCAAAATGGTGGTCAGGTCCTGCAGAATGTGTCATCACTTCTGTCTCTAAGCTGGTCGTAGGTTTTGTTCCAAAAATGAACAGCATAGATACGGAAGTGACGAAATTTTCTGCACGGCCTGACCCTACTCCTGGGCCACGGGTGAGCCACCGATGTCGGTCTCACATAAATACTTTTCAGGGTCACTAGTATCATGCCTAACGGCCACGATAACGTTTCACCTCTACAGTTGGGGGGAAATTTCAGGGAGCACAGAGACATTTTATCCGATCAGTTTTGAAAAATTTAGGGAGGTGTGGTGGATCCTGTTGACTAGCACGTGCGAATATAGTCAGTCAATTGTGCTTTGGACTTCCCCTGGCATTCTAACTAAAAAGAGTATTCGATTAGCAGGATAAGGAGTTATGTCTGGTTGTTGGCACTGTTGACGAACTCTTACACGGTTTTATACTTTACGATATCGTAGGACACTAACAAGGTTGGGAGGCTGCTTGGGTACTGATGACCAAGTCCTCGAAGATGACCAGATGTCAATTGGCAATACATTTATGTGATACATGTTCCGACGACGCTACAGAAATATGTCGATTGGATCTTCTTCCCTGTCGAAAACACAGATATTCGTGACACTTACTTTGAGCTGACAGAGGTGTTCTTTGAACTTTCAACGTTTAAATTACAGCCATACTGTAACGGTCGAAGCTCCTCGATGTTTGTATCTTAATATACCATGGAATCGTAGGATAGATTGGTACCTAATGATTGCCTTCTATGTGAAATGTCTTCGACCACTCCTCTTCCCAATCCGATGATAGCCGCTTTCTAAGTATGAGTGTCATATCGGTGAGAAGCAGTTTGTCATATTTAACACCTCCATGTAGAGATACTTGCTTTGCCTTGCGAATAGCAGAGCTTTCAAAATGGCTATCAGCTGGACTGTCCCAATAGTGAAATGTGAGTCCAGCTTGCACAAGTTTAGTCGTTGGCTTCGAGGTACACAATACGCACTATCAGCGCTGTCAATAGGCTTGGACTCAACAGTATACAACACACACGTATCGTGATAGCGAACCAAGAATTCCATTGCCATCGCGTTAGGTTGGCCCTGCTTTTGTAACCCTAATCTAGTCCTGGCATCAAATTGCAGAGTCGACGTTTCGTATGGACTGTTGCAGTGCGGTATAAGAGACCTTTCTCACACCTTGTCCTTTAATCCCGGCATCTTCACAGATTCAGCTGCTACAGGTGAAAGTTGGTTACAAATCCAGTATCTTCCACACGCACAGTAAGATGTTAATTCCCGGATTTTTTTCATCTACGGGCTCATATTCGTCGAAGTAGAGCCGCAGGAGGAATTTCTTGCGGACGAATATTCGCTGCACTTCAACACTAGTTCATTCGCTTCAATCAGTAATACGTTCGCTGGGGTTGACATTAGAGTTACAGTAGCTATACGCAAGGCTTTGTACTGTATACTGTCAAGTTCGTGGAGTTTGCAGTTATAAGCTGATCCGTAGCACATGTATCCGCAATCAAAGAGTGACCACAGCAGGGGCCAGTATAAAGTCATTGCAGTCCACCAATTAGGGACACAAGTTACACCTGTCGTAGCTCAGGTAAGATTGCAGGCGTTTCCACGTCTGGTAATGATATGTCGGATACAAGGTGCCCACCTTTGTTTATCATCGATAATGGTCCGAAGATATTGTTTTCGTAACTGGAATAGTACGCATAAGCATGTCTCGTACGTCTCCTGTAATATTTGCATATCTACGACAAAGAGATCATGAAGGCCTATGGTAAGGACGCTAAAGAGTAAGGGTGCCAAGACTGACACCTGTGGGACCTCGCTGCCAGTTTTCTGGGTGCCAGTGTGGTTCCGTGTTGCAAAATGTTGGTTTTCCCGTCGCCAAAAAAGCTTACAGCGTTACGCACATGTGGTTTTGGAATCCGAAATTCCTCCAGTTTTTTTGTCATAAGATTGACAAAAGCCAAGTATATCGACGCAACTATCAGATAATTATTCCGTTCCGAGAATAATTTAGCTGTATGTCAGTAACAAAACCTAGAAGAATTTCAGTTGTCCCATTTCCTATTCGAGATCAACTTTGTTTTTCCAGCACTTTTTTTGTTTTTTTGTTTTCGTACCAGTATTCTAAGGGCCGTTGGATAATCCTTTCCAGTACCCTCGCCGAACACGGTAGTACGGTGATAAGCCGATAAAACTCAGATTTATCGTACCTTTTTCCCGATTTGTGGATGAGGGTGACATGGCATGTATCAAGCGAGTCAGTTTTAATCTTTTGAGTCCATATGCTATTGTAAATTTTGAGCAGCAAGAGTTTCACTTTGTATGAATTGTGTTGTATCATTGGACAATCAATATAATACGGGCCAGGTGGAGTACCCCCTCCCCTTGGGAGAAACCAATCTGGAGTTCTTCCAGCGGAATGGGTTGTCTAATGACACTGTTGATGGCCTACGAGAAGTCAACTAACGTCCTTTTTTGAGGTATTGATTGATAAGTGACATCAAGACAGCATAGTCTCAACGGGATCCTCAGTTTGAATGATCTATTCCAGTTTTCCTTCCAGTGGTGTTTCGTATAGTTCCAAACTGATTTGTTTGTGTTCCATCTCCGGCTGATCGCGTGTTTGAGAGTCTCTGTAAGTTGTGCCTTTACTAAAATTTGAACTGCCAAGTGATCCGAACCTGAAGTATCCGGTAGCACTTTCCATGTTGTTCTGGTAGAGTGTGCACGGGATGCAATAGTGTTGTCGGGACTGTTCGCGTTAGTTATTCAGTACTACAAGGTTTTCTCGATCTAGTTCATCCACTAGTATTGCGCTATCATTTATGCAGCCCTACAATATTGGCAGCCGTTTAAGTCACGTGGAGCTCAAGGTGTTTGCAGATGGAGTCAATTATTGCTATTAACTGTCGCCTGGAAAGTCTGTCTTTAGGTGCTTAGCATGCTGCGACCAAATTAAGAAGGGAGTCCTTGGTCCACAAGCAGATACCCTCCATTTGCACCGCATCTCGCTGACTGCCATTACTGACAACAGAAAACTTGATATGGTGTTTGACCAAAACACTACACCGCCATAGGTGCCATGCTTGTCTTTTCTAATAATATAGTAGCCCGGGAGTGAGAGCGGTTCGTTTGGTCTGAACCATGTTTCAGTGATGGCACAAATATCTACGTTAGCTTCGAGCAGAAAATGTCGAAGGCAGTCTTTGTTTGCCTTGAGCGATCTTCCGTTCTATTGGAGGATCTTCTAGGTTATTTGGAGACGTAAATAGTGGAGTCAACAAATTTTGGATTGACACCCAGGTCGAATCTGTTTTTAGTACTGGAGTGGGCCCATAATTAATCTGCTGGTACCATATATCACTCATCACAGCCATAATTATATGTAAACTGTTATTAACGAGGTAGTTCCCTACATCACACTTTCTGTTAAATCTGCGTTATGGGAGCCAGGACAAATTGGCGGAAGAGGGAGGCAGAGTTCTGGTTGCTACAGTTTTTCCCGTTTCACTACGCCTCGGTGGGCCCCTATTATGTTCCATAGAAATTCCACGTTGCTGATAGTTTAATTACGCATGCTGCATGAATGGAGAGTGCGGTGGTTTCAGCAATGAATCCACTGGTGCCACCGGTGCTTATGTCTGCCGCAGTGTCGTACCTGCAAGGCTTCGCTGCTACTGATGGTAGGTGGCGGTGCTGATACTTGCATTGGACCACTGTAGAGTCGAAAGCAGCAGGAATTTTGTGTCCCGTCTCGTAATGTCTATGGGAGCTTTCTCGGCCAGAAATGTCACAATTAATAAAATTTTCCGGACTATTATGCCGTGGTCGAATGGATTTACATGAAAACCCAACGTTTCGTCTGAATTTGAGGAAGAAATTGTCAAGGGGGTCGTAGCTTCTTTGAATGTCAGATTTACGCCAGCAAAATTCTGTTGAAGCGTGCGTCCGCTCACATGTTTTGAATACAGGAGCGCAATAGGCCGTTCTCGCTTGCCGTCGTCCACTGTTACTACCATCCCATGGTGTGAGACTGGTACATATCGCCGGCCGTTGTGGCCGAGCGGTTTTAGGCGCTTCAGTCTGGAACCGCGCGACCACTACGGTCGCAGGTTCGAATCCTGCCTCGGGCATGGATGTGCGTGATGCCCTTAGGTTAGTTAGATTTAAATAGTTCTACCTTCTAGGGGACTGATGACCTCAGATGTTTAGTCCCATAGCGCTCAGAGCCATTTGAACCATTTGGTACATGTCTTCTTCAGCAATGGAAGGCAGATGTCATTCAGTTTCACGCCCACCTCCTGCTACTGAAAATCTTGTGGTGTTTTACAATCTCTACGGCCCCTCTGTGTATCCTTTCATGGTGTCCGCCTGTGGTTGTCAGTACTTCAGTCCTGTCAAAATGAATGTGATAGTCTCCTGGTTGCAAAGCACCCTCCCTACACTAACCCGGAATCCTCTAAACTCCACCTTTTTCCAGCGGGTGGGAGCATCCTTGGCCAGTTTTAGGTGATCTTGTATCTTCTGTGTGGGTTTGTAGGTAATCGCGGTATTCCGTTTTTTCAATGTTTTTCCTGTCAACAACGTTCTTAATGAAAGGCAGGAAAACTTTCCATTTCACAGGCGCTTGTACGGCGCTATGGTTTTTGCGAGATAGTTTTAACGCTATGTTTACCACAGCGGACAAATAACCACTCCTGTTCAATGGATTGGTGAGATGTTTCATTTCTGCGTCAAGCAGCTCTGGTTCGCAGATATTCTTTGCTCTGTCCACCAACGTTTTTATAGTATATTGCTTTTGATGTGGGTAGCGGTTCTAATCCCGTTGTAGGTAACGGTTCATCTGCGTAGGATTTTGGTAAACCGACTGGCCTAATCTACCATCTTCTTTCTTGACAACTAGCACATCAAGAAAATTTAACCTTCCGCGTACCTCTTCCTCCATGGTAAATTAAATGTTTGGACAAAACCCGTTGAGATGGTCGTGAAAACCATCTAGTTGCTCTCTGCCAAGCCTTCACGAAACAAACGTGTCATCCAGTAGCGGAAACCAACATTCGGTTTCTTGTTGGCGGTATTTAATGCCTGCTCCCCGATCTTTCCATAAAGAGATTCGCTATGGCTGGGCTTAAGGGACTCCCCATACCCACGTTATCCTTCTGTTTATAGAAGTCATCGCTCCATTTGAAATACATGGTTCTGAGGCAATATTTGAAACGATCTGGGGTATCGCAAAGAAGAATCCGATTCTGCTGTTGCAACACTTCATTGAACGGAACCACAGTAAATAGCGATACGACATCAAAATTAATTAATGTATCCTTCGGCTGGACCACTACGCGGTTTAATTTACTGATCAAATGTGACGAATTCTTCATGTACGAATCCGGTCGGGCCGCATAAAGTCTTATTAATGGTTTCAAGAACTTTGCAATCGAGTAAGTGGGTGCATCTATAGCACTCACTATAGTTCGTAGAGAAACACGTTCTTCGAGCAACTTCGATAACCTATGTGTCTTGGTGGTAGAGTAACTGAACTGGACAGATATTTCTGGACACACTGGTCGATAGAGAACTTTTCTATCAGTTGCGTAACTGTTCTAACAACTTCGTCAGTGGGATCTACTATGTGTCTCCGAATCTAATAAGTTATTAATCTTACTACAATAGTAGGTCACATTCCAAACGACCGTGGCATTTCCCTTTTCAGCAGGGAGAATGTTAATACTATCATCCTCATTCAGGCGTTTTACGGCATTCTTCTCACCCACAGTTAAATTATGTTTTTGAGGCTTTTCAATGGTCAACACTCGTATAGTTCTAGACGAATTTTTTCAGCTGTAACCGAGTCCATACGAGATTTGTTTGCTTCTAAACTGGCTTTTATTTCGGCCGTGGACGAATGACAAAATTCCCACCCGTGGGAAGCACAAATCTCTCATCGTCACGTAACGAATTTCCGGATAAATTGTTGCCTGTGAGGGTAGCTTTTATATTGTGGATCGCCTGATTAGGTTTCAAATTATGAATTTATTCCGTCTATTACATGTTGTCAACGTACGCTTCCAAATATTATCGTGCAATAGTCAGCCAGTTCTATCCTACTCACCACTGCACAATTTATTGCTGATAGTAGTATGGAGAGACAGTGACTTACAGTCTCTGCTTGCCAATTCTCCGCGTATCTGTTGAATCCGCTCTCGCAGTAAGTCCTCTTCCGACCGTCTGAAAATTCGCTGTGCCTTGGCCAGACTGCATAGTCGTTCAGTCCTCAGAAACTTCGGAATAACATTGACCGCTCTGTAGCAAGACAGATATGTGTGAAAACACGAAAGCTGCACTCTATTCTTCTGAAGACCTCCCATGCGTCGCACATTTCGTGACATCTGCCCTCTGTAGAGCCGTCTAATTGTAAAATGCAAGCTTTCACTCTAGGAAATGTCGCAGTAGATAAAAAGGTTCCCGGTTATTATGCGATAGTCGAATGAATTTCACTTTAAAACGAAACAAAACAAATAGACCCCGCGCTGTTATAGAGCCACCACCAGTTACCACGGTTCCTTTTTGACAACTTGGGTCCGGGCCTCATTTGTTCTTCGCTACACTCGAATCCTACCATCAGCTCTTACCAAATGAAATCAAGTCTCGTCTGACCAGGTCATAGTTTTGCAGTCGTCTAGGGTTCTAATGACGTGGTGACGATCTCAGGAGAGGGGCTGCATGCGATGTCGTGCGGTTTGCAAAGCTGGTCGTCTAATGCCATAGCTCGTCAACGCCAAATTTCGCCGCACTGTCCTAAAAGATACGTTCGTCGTACGTCCCAGACTGACATCTGAGGTTATTTCGCGAAGTGTTGCTCGTGTATTAGCACTGACAACTCTATGCGAATGCCGTTGCCTTCGGACGTTAAGTGAAGGCCGTTGGCCACACCGTTGTCCGAGGTGAGAGATAACGCCTGACATTTGGTGTTTTCGGCACACTCTTGACACACTGCCTAACTGTTTACGAAACGAAATGTCCTGTCCGTCTAGCTCCAACTACCTTTCCGCATTCAAAGTCTATTAATTCCCGTCGTGCAGCTATAATCACGTCGGAAACCTTTTCACATGAATCAAATGACAACTCCGCCAATGCACTGTCATTTCATATGTTGTGTACACGTTACTAAAGCCAATTATGTACGTAAATATCTCTAACCCATAGCTTTCGACACCTCAATGTACACTCCTGGAAATGGAAAAAAGAACACATTGACACCGGTGTGTCAGACCCACCATACTTGCTCCGGACACTGCGAGAGGGCTGTACAAGCAATGATCACACGCATGGCACAGCGGACACACCAGGAACCGCGGTGATGGCCGTCGAATGGCGCTAGCTGCGCAGCATTTGTGCACCGCCGCCGTCAGTGTCAGCCAGTTTGCCGTGGCATACGGAGCTCCATCGCAGTCTTTAACACTGGTAGCATGCCGCGACAGCGTGAACGTGAACCGTATGTGCAGTTGACGGACTTTGAGCGAGGGCGTATAGTGGGCATGCGGGAGGCCGGGTGGACGTACCGCCGAATTGCTCAACACGTGGGGCGTGAGGTCTCCACAGTATATCGATGTTGTCGCCAGTGGTCGGCGGAAGGTGCACGTGCCCGTCGACCTGGGACCGAACCGCAGCGACGCACGGATGCACGCTAAGACCGTAGGATCCTACGCAGTGCCGTAGGGGACCGCACCGCCACTTCCCAGCAAGTTAGGGACACTGTTGCTCCTGGGGTATCGGCGAGGTTCATTCGCAACCGTCTCCATGAAGCTGGGCTACGGTCCCGCACACCGTTAGGCCGTCTTCCGCTCACGCCCCAACATCGTGCAGCCCGCCTCCAGTGGTGTCGCGACAGGCGTGAATGGAGGGACGAATGGAGACGTGTCGTCTTCAGCGATGAGTGTCGCTTCTGCCTTGGTGCCAATGATGGTCGTATGCGTGTTTGGCGCCGTGCAGGTGAGCGCCACAATCAGGACTGCATACGACCGAGGCACACAGGGCCAACACCCGGCATCATGGTGTGGGGAGCGATCTCCTACACTGGCCGTACACCACTGGTGATCGTCGAGGGGACACTGAATAGTGCACGGTACATCCAAACCGTCATCGAACCCATCGTTCTACCATTCCTAGACCGGCAAGAGAACTTGCTGTTCCAACAGGACAATGCACGTCCGCATGTAACCCGTGCCACCCAACGTGCTCTAGAAGGTGTAAGTCAACTACCCTGGCCAGCAAGATCTCCGGATCTGTCCCCCATTGAGCATGTTTGGGACTGGATGAAGCGTCGTCTCACGCGGTCTGCACGTCCAGCACGAACGCTGGTCCAACTGAGGCGCCAGGTGGAAATGGCATGGCAAGCCGTTCCACAGGACTACATCCAGCATCTCTACGATCGTCTCCATGGGAGAATAGCAGCCTGCATTGCTGCGAAAGGTGGATATACACTGTACTAGTGCCGACATTGTGCATGCTCTGTTGCCTGTGTCTATGCGCCTGTGGTTCTGTCAGTGTGATCATGTGATGTATCTGACCCCAGGAATGTGTCAATAAAGTTTCCCCTTCCTGGGACAATGAATTCACGGTGTTCTTATTTCAATTTCCAGGAGTGTATTTCAGCAGTATAACTCATGGTCGTTTTTCGCAGACTGTGGTTTTACGGCGTATACTGCAAAGACACCGACAACCTTTAATATGTTAACGTGAATGGAAAGTGCTCATTTTTCAATTGAAGACCACAGCCCAAGCAGGCGACGTCAAAATTTCTAGATTTTGTATTTGGTAGCGTCACTTGATGCGAACACCATTGGCCATAAAGGTCCCTACAAATGTGGTGCGCACAGTAGCTACGTAGCAAACAAGACGTTTCCACTTTCAATTGTTACGATTAGTTCCACTCATGAAAACTGATTGACCGTAGTACGCTTATTTCGCCCCTGTATTCAACCATTACGTGTAAGGAGATTTTCCCTTTCCTCTGTCATGGTATTCTTCGCGTTTACTTTCCATTAATAAGATTACAGTTTATAATTATCAACGAATTCGTCTGTCGTGGTATTCCTATTACGATTCGTCATATTGGCAGACTAAGAAACTATTTTAAAGTAAAAGATACCACTAAATTCACGATTGTTTGGAACATCACAAGCGACAGAGCTCACATGAACGGGCTGACGTAAACACATAGGGCGAACGAAGAGCACTAGTTCTCGTTCCACGATGGCGACTCACTCCAATCTCGTTACATGGAAATGTACGAGGACTCAAATTTCCGTTCCTCTCCGATCACCCATAGACTCGTGTTGGGCTGTGCAGTTCTGTTCGCACACGGGCTCCGGCTCATTAGTACAAGTACATGTCACAGGAATAGCGGCTCGTGCGCAAAGTGAAATGATCGTATGGCATTATTGCCCCTCAGACGCCATCTGGACTTGTTCGGCCGCCTGGTGCATGGCTTTCCATTTGACGCCTCCACGGAGACTTGCACGTCGATTATGATAAGATGAAATGATGACGACGGTACAAACATCCAGCCTCAGATAGAAGAAATTCCCCGACCTGTACATCGAACCTGGGACCTCGTCAGGAGGAAGAGATTAGTGTTTAACGTCCCGTTGACAACAAGGTCATTAGAGACGGAGGTAAAGCTTGGATTAGAGAAAGATGGCGAAGGAAATCGGCCTTACTCTTTCAAAGAAACCATCTCGGCATTTTCCTGATGGGACCTAGTGATCTAGAGTACAAACAAAGCTACATGTTACTCTGTCTCGAGGCAGCGACGGAAGCCACTAGCGAACGAGAACGAAAGTATCACGTTCAAGTCTCCATACACACGTGCATACTTGAGCATATATGGATGTACTAAGCCTTAGATAGCTCTCAAACGAGAATTTGTGTGTGTGTATGTGTGTGTGTGTGTGTGTGTGTGTGTGTGTGTGTGTACGAGCACGCTCGTGCGGTCCGTGTACCGCGGGAGACTTGGTTCCATGTAACGTGCCTTACTTGAACTACTGATTTATCGCGAAATTATTCGGAACAAGTTGGTTTATAGGTATGTACACATGATTGCTGTTGATTGTAAAGAGACTTTTTTGCCTATTCGTGCCACTACAGTCAAGATAACACTTATTTTAAAAAAGGGCACCAGTTTCCACATACAAATCGTCCATAGAATGGAAAGTGATGTGAACTGTGATATATTTTCAAAGAATATTGTTAAGAATTTATTTTAATTACTAACGATTCATGAAGAACATTAACACATTTAATCACACTACGTAAGCATGGAAGTAGTTGCCAGGGAGTAACTGCTGAAATCATAAACAATTTCCTTTTAACAGATGGGAATTTTATTCACTTTATTAGTGCCTATAAGCATTTTTTAAAATTATAATCAGAAAGCACCCTCTAAATATCTAAGTTACAATTTATTTAGAGGCAGAAAGAAACAAAATTTGCCTTTAAGAGTCTTCGGACAGAGAACCTTGCCCCTCCATTTTGACACGGCCGAAGTTACGACCGCTCACAACAGCCTCTGAAAGACTACACTGATGCAAATCTGCAACACACCAGATAACTTTAAACTAAGAGTTTTAACAATTTACACAAACACACAAACTATGCCCCCACCTAGGAGGGATGGAAATGGTGCAAAACACTAACAATTAAAAGATTAAGCTTGCCGCCGAAGGTGCAACTTGATTTTAACTTCTAAGAGAAGTCTTACCGTGAAACTATGGCAACTTTATATACTAAAATGACCATTTAAATAAAAACCCATGAAATTCAACCTTATATGAAATTCCACAATAGTTAATATGCTCTACAGTACACAGACACCGCCCCCAAGACATTGGCTATAATATTAAAGTTTCCAAAGATCAAAACATATTTCAGGTATTAGGCCGTTACACTCCGAACAATAGATTCGGTAACACAACAAATCTGACAAACATGACAGAGGCAGCTACTAACGTACGGTAGATTGATAGGGATATTACCGAACAACCCGAACCGCAGGTTGCTCTAACACACCACTACTCCACAAGGGAAAAACGGACCACCCGTGGGCAAACGGAGAAGAATGGTGGGACGAATGGTTCAAATGGCTCTGAACCCCATGGGACATAACTCCTAAGGTCATTAGTCCCCTAGAACTTAGAACTACGTAAACCTAACTAACCTAAGGAGATAACACACATCCATGCCCGAGCAGGATTCGAACCTGCAACCATAGAGGTCGCGCGAATCCAGACTGTAGGGCCTAGAACCGCTCGGCCAACCCGGCCGGCCATGGTGGGACGACCCCAAAGCAAAACGGCTGGTGACCTCACCAAGAAAACAAGTAGAATTTAACAAGAGTAAATCAAACAACATATAACCAATCACGTAACTTCTAATAAACTGCGATTTCTCTAGAAGACCTGGTGCAGTACCCCCAAATCGCTCTCCCGAACCGTCCGCTGCCAGCCGCGCCGACGGACGCAGGACGGTGCGCCGATCTCCTGTCTCACGGCGTCGCAGCTCGCACCGGCCAGACTGATGTCGTGGGTTGACTCCCGTTGCTCTCGTGTCGACCGCGAAGTCACTACCCCTCGCTACACGCCGCGGCCCTCTGGTCTCACGTGGCGACTCACAAGCGTCGACTCTCAAGACGGAGAAATCGTCTTGTGTCTTAGTGCGCGACCAATCAACCGATCGATCCAACCGCCAATGACCATTGCCTGCGCAAACTCGAGCAGACTGACGGCCTAACGCGCAGACTTAGATGCAGGAATTAAGCCCCGACCGGGCGACCACTCGCTGAGTTCTCTTGCTGGTGGAGTGGAAAGACTCCCATTTTGCTGGCTTTAAAGGTTGATCCGAACGACAGACATACTAGCACTCCGAACGGCAGACAGACACTAACTGCCTAACAAATTCGGACGAGAGACAGACTAGCAAGCTGGGGACGAGAGACTGACCCACTGGTGAGCTCATAGCGCCCCTTAAATGCACGTGAACAGGCTACCTTTCCCCTTTCCTGCCAGAGGGAGGCACCAAAGCTGCGATTGCCACAGCGGCGCCACAGCCATCAACGGAGGGCAACTGCTTCACACTACGCGCTGCGGCGTGCTCTTCAAAACATCAATTTTTTACCACGGCTCAAGATGTATAAAAGAAATTATTTTGCTTTTCTGCCTGTCATACATTGTACAGTATTGGGAAAATATCAAAAACTTTTTTTGTTACATATCGAACTCTCTTCTGTTCCACTGATAGATTTAATAACGGGTAATAAGGGTCATACATTTTTCAAGTGTTATGGGTATGGACATAACTATTCTTCCCAAACTTAGATGTGTGATTTACGACGAATTTCATTAACGTAGATATTTTATTATGATTTCATAGATGAAATGCCTATCTACTTGTAGAGGCACCCATATTCCGAACCTGTGCGCAATCGGTATTTTATTTCAGACTGATGAGTGCCCATAAAATTATACCGTAAGACGTCACTGAATGCAAATACGCAAAATATATTAGGTCGTTGATTCGCTGTTTCCAAGAGTAGCAGCTATAGGAAGAGTAGTTGGACTTAACTGTTCGAGAAGCTCAGTAATACGCTTCTTCCAACTCAAGTTTTCATCAGGATATACAGCCAAGGATTTGGAGCATTCTGCCCTGTTTACGACCCCTGTTCGTGTGCTAAGTCAATTGTCGGCGTGATTCTATCTGTTGTATGGAGCTGAATATAGTGTGCTTTCAGAAAATGTGTGGATGGTCCATTCTCAGAATACCAATTAATAACTAATTGTATAGCACCATTAACAACCGCATCTTTCGCTCTAAAGCAATTTATTGTAATGCTAGTATTGTATTGCACCTAATGGTGCTCATTTTGCGATCCGTCCCATGCAACGAATTTTTTTTGCTTTTCCGACATTGCCTAATTCAGCTTCAGCTAACTCTATGCATTCAATTTGCTACGTATGATTTGAACCATGTGCGTCTAAAGCTATCAGTTCCACAAAACTTAAGCAGTTCTACTAGTGTAATGTGACGTACAAAATAAACGTGGGGGTAGACTACTGCTATTAACATTCAGGTCGGCACAGACATTGGAGTCTTGAGCTTCTTGCACATTTTACATGACACATTTCCGTAGTTGTCAAGTAATGGAGGTGTTTCAGACAATGTCCTTTACCAGTGAAGCTGTGAATCATTGGTAATTAAAGTGGATGGAGCATTACTGAGTCATTAGCACTCGTCCACTATCACTACTCGAGGCGTAACAGGATGGGACGCAACACTGTCCTGTCGTCTGCAGTTGATTTTTGTCCTGATTGACAGCGCCGATCGACGCATTCCGACTCCAGATCGATGGCGAGCGGTCTGTAGCAATGGTCTGGCCACGCGTCCGACCGCCCTGTCAAGCTCTCGCCTCCTCCTCCCGCAAACTGCCGCCTATTCTCTCGCAGCCATCGTTTTTTCTACTTCCCCCCCCCCCCATTTTTTTTTTTTTTTTTTTTGCCTCCTGCATCCGCAGCCACAGCTAATTTGCGGCATTCCGAGTGCTGCCTGTATAGGATGGGTGCTGTAGGGCGCCGAACAGCTGACTGCGCCGCCGGTAGACGATCCGCTGACATTGTCAATTATTATTTAAATGAGAAGGCTGCAAAACAGGAAATTAATGAACGCCGCTGTGAACTTGATAACATCGCATGGGACCTGCGTCCGGACAGAACTTTTTTTTTCGTAGAGTGGAGAGGGAGGGGAGTTTCGGGACGGGGTGTGGCTGACATCGTGAGGATGCCAGCCTCGTCCGGCCGCCATTGATCGTATTTCAGCCCGTTTATACAGCGGATTTTTTGCTGCGCAGCGGTACGCCTCGTATAGCACTCCCAGTCACGAAGGCGTGTCGCTTCACAGAACGAGCTAAGAATCTGTAACAATTTCGTATTATCATTCACTATATCGCATTCGTTACCGTTGATAACACAAGAAGTGGGGCGATTAATATCTATATGCAATACATCATACAGGGGGCACAAACATCAGCGAATTCACTGCTGGCCATTAAAATTGCGACACCATGAAGAAATGCAGATGACAAAAGGGTATTCATTGGACAAAATTATTATACCAGAACTGACATGTGATTACTTTTTCACGCAATTTGGGTGCATAGATCGTGAGAAATCAGTACCCAGAACAACCACCTCTGGTCCTAGTAACATCCTTGATACGCCTATCTAATGAAGGGTAGAGCCACGGGTCGTAACTCATTTGGGATGTAACGTCCACTGTTCAAACTGCCGCCATTGCGAACTAGAGGTGACCGAGACGTGTAACCAATGGCACCCCATACCATCACGCCGGGTGATACGCCAGTATGGCTATGACGAATGCACGCTTCCAATGTGCGTTCGCCGCGATGTCGCCAAACACGGATGCGACCATCATGATGCTGTAAACAAAACCTGGATTCATCCGAAAATATGACGTTTTGCCATTCGTGCACCCAGGTCCGTCATTGAGTACACCATCGCAGGCGCTCCTGTCTGTGATGCAGCGTCAAGGGTTACCGCAGCCATGGTCTCCGAGCTGATAGTCCATGCTGCTGCAAACGTCGTCGAACTGTTCGTGCAGATGGTTGTTGTCTTGCAAACGTCCCCATCTGTTGATTCAGGAATCGAGACGTGGCTGCACGATCCGTTACAGCCATGCTGATAAGATACCTGTCATTTCGACTGCTAGTGATACGAGGCCGTTGGGATCCAGCACGGCGTTCCGTATTCCCTCCTGTACCCACCGATTCCATATTCTGCTAACAGTCATTGTATTTCGACCAACACGAGCAGCAATGTCGAGATACGATAAACCGCAATCACGATAGGCTACAATCCGACCTTTATCAAAGTCGGAAACGTGATGGTACGCATTTCTCCTCCTTACACGAGGCATCACAACAACCTTTCGCCATGCAACGCCGGTCAACTGCTCTTTGTGTATGAGAAGTCGGTTGGAAACTTTCCTCATGTCAGCACGTTGTAGGTGACGCTACAGGCGCCAACCTTGTGTGAATGCTCTGAAAAGCTAATCATTTGCGAATCACAGCATCTTCTTCAGTCGGTTAAATTTCGCGTCTGTAGCACGTCATATTCGTGGTGTAGCAATTTTAATGGCCAGTAGTGTATTTACAACCAATAATCTCTGTTTACAAATGAAAAAAAGTAAAAAATATATACAGGGTGAGTCACCTAACATTACCGCTGGATATAATTCGTAAACCACATCAAATTCTGACGAATCGATTCCACAGACCGAACGTGAGGAGAGGGGCTAGTGTAATTGGCTACTACAAACCATAAAAAAATGCACTGAAGTATGTTTTTTAACACAAACCTAGGTTTTTTTAAGTGGAACCCCGTTCAATTTTGTTAGCACATCTGAACATATAAACAAATACGTAATCAGTGCCGTTTGTTGCTTTGTAAAATGTTAATTACATCAGGAGATATAGTAACCTAAATTTGACGCTTGAGTATCACTCCTCCGCTGTTCGATCGTGTGTATCGGAAAGCACCGAATTACGTAGGGATCCAAAGGGAACGGTGATGGACCTTAGGTACAGAAGAGAATGGAACAGCACATTACGTCCACATGCTAACACCTTTTTATTGGTCTTTTTCACTGACGCACATGTACATTACCAAGCGGGGTGAGGTACACGAACACACGTGGTTTCCGTTTTCAATTACGGAGTGGAATAGAGTGTGTCCCGACATGTCAGGCCAATAGATGTTCAATGTGGTGGCCATCATTTGCCGCACGCAGTTGCAATCTCTGGCGTAATGAATGCCGTACACGCCGCAGTACATCTGGTGTAATGTCGCCGCAGGCTGCCACAATACGTTGTTTCATATCCTCTGGGGTTGTAGGCACATCACGGTACACATTCTCCTTTAACGTACCCCACAGAAAGAAGTCCAGAGGTGTAAGATCAGGAGATCGGGCTGGCCGATTTACGCGTCCTCCACGCCCTATGAAACGCCCGTCGAACATCCTGTCAAGGGTCAGCCTAGTGTTAATTGCGGAATGTGCAGGTGCACCATCATGCTGATACCACATACGTCGACGCGTTTACAGTGGGACATTTTCGAGCAACGTTGGCAGATCATTCTGCAGAGACGCTATGTATGTTGCAGCTGTTTGGGCCCCTGCAATGAAGTGAGGACCAATGAGGTGGTCGCCAACGATTCCGCACCATACATTTACAGTCCACGGTCGCTGTCGCTCTACCTGTCTGAGCCAGCGAGGATTGTCCGCGGACCAGTAATGCATGTTCCGTAGATTCACTGCCCCGTGGTTTGTGAAACCTGCTTCATCGGTAAACAGGTAGAACTGAAACGCGTTCTCTGTTAATGCCCATTGACAGCATTGCACTCGATGATTGAAGTCATCACCATGTAATTGCTGATGTAGCGACACATGAAACGGGTGAAAGCGGTGACGATGCAGTATGCGCATGACACTACTTTGACTTAGTCCACCGGCTCTCGCAATGTCCCGTGTACTCATGTGTGGGTTCATGGCAACAGCAGCTAACACACCAACTGAACCCGCTTCTACTGTGACGGGCCTGTTACGGACCCGTTTGCGTGCTACGACCATACCTGTTGCATACAGTTGGTGGTAGATGTTTTGCTATGTGCGGCACGTTGGATGCTCTCTGTCCGGGTACCGTTCTGCATACACCATACAGGTTCAGCTGCATTTCGTCGACACTCGCCGTAGATGAGTATTATTCCGCCTTTTCAGAGTTCAAATACATCATGGTCACAGTTCCTACAACACTACACTATCACAGACGTCTGGTAACACGGTGTACTACAGTTGGTCTGCGCGCGGAGACGAATGCAGAATAACAATAGCAGCAAGCGCTGCATGCGGACACTGCTACAGCTAGACCAAACCACAACAGTGCACTACAACCACACTCGTGAACACGGTCGTTATCGTAAACATGTCCCTTCAGATGCTGCTCGCCGACCGTGGCCCGTGTTTGTTACAACACGCAACTGAATGTCGGAGGTTTGAAGCGTCAACTTTAGGTTACAATATCTCCGGATGTAATTAAGATTTTACAATGCAACAAACGGCACTGATTACTTATTTGTTTGTATGTTCCGATGTGCTAACAAAACTAACGTGGTTCTATTTAAAAAAACGTAGCTTTGTGTTAAAAGCATACTTCCGTGCATTTTTGTATGGTTTGTATTAAACAATTACACTAGCCCCTCTCCTCACGTTCGGTCTGAGGAATCGGTTCGTCAGTATTTGATGTGATTTATGAAATACATCCAGCGGTAACGTTAGGTGACTCACCCTGTATATATCCACGTTGTAATGAGTGTTGGATGAGTCTGGATGCACCCCTATAAAAGTCTACCAACGTGAGGAATTATGATGGTGTCTGGTATGGGGTGTCTATAGGTGGAAGCGCAACTTATAGGAGCTATGACGACAGCGGAATCCGTCTTAAAGTCAGCCACCTTGGCACTGGGTTACATGTTCCAAATGGAAAGGGAGTCATGAGGCACATTATTTTGAAATGCCTCTGTCTCAGGAATACACCTGTGGAATTTCGTTTAACACATCATTATTTGTGAGTTTTATTGGCAGGACACTAAGAAAATGTAACACACATAGTAACGATACTACCTACACTACGCTCGCCTGTCCTCTTTTAGCATACTGCTGCGCGGTGTCGGATAGTTACCAGATAGAACTGACAGAGCAAAGCGATAATGTTCAAAGAAGGGCAGCACGTTTTGTATTATCGCTAAATAGGAAGAATTTCACCGAAATGACACAGGATTTGGAGTGGTCGGCTTTAAAACATCTACATCTACATCTACATCTATACTCCGCGAGCCACCTTACGTTGTGTGGCGGAGGGTACTTGTTGTACCACTATCTGATCCCCCCTTCCCTGTTCCATTCACGAATTGTGCGTGGGAAGAACGACTGCTTGTAAGTCTCCGTATTTGCTCTAATTTCTCGGATCTTTTCGTTGTGATCATTACGCGAGATATATGTGGGTGGTAGTAATATGTTGCCCATCTCTTCCCGGAATGTGCTCTCTCGTAATTTCGATAATAAACCTCTCCGTATTGCGTAACGCCTTTCTTGAAGTGTCCGCCACTGGAGCTTGTTCAGCATCTCCGTAACGCTCTCGCGCTGACTAAATGTCCCCATGACTAATCGCGCTGCTTATCGCTGGATCATGTCTATCTCTTCTATTAATCCAACCTGGTAAGGGTCCCATACTGATGAGCAATACTCAAGAATCGGACGAACAAGCGTTTTGTAAGCTACTTCTTTCGTCGATGAGTCACATTTTCTTAGAATTCTTCCTATGAATCTCAACCTGGCGCCTGCTTTTCCCACTATTTGTTTTATGTGATCATTCCACTTCAGATCGCTCCGGATAGTAACTCCTAAGTATTTTACGGTCGTTACGGCTTCCAATGATTTACCACCTATGGCATAATCGTACTGGAATGGATTTCTGCCCCTATGTATGCGCATTATATTACATTTATCTACGTTTAGGGAAAGCTGCCAGCTGTCGCACCATGCATTAATCCTCTGCAGGTCCTCCTGGAGTACGTACGAGTCTTCTGATGTTGCTACTTTCTTGTAGACAACCGTGTCATCTGCAAATAGCCTCACGGAGCTACCGATGTTGTCAACTAAGTCATTTATGTATATTGTAAACAATAAAGGTCCTATGACGCTTCCCTGCGGTACTCCCGAAATTACCTCTACATCTGCAGATTTTGAACCGTTAAGAATGACATGTTGTGTTCTTTCTTCTAGGAAATCCTGAATCCAATCACAAACCTGGTCCGATATCCCGTAAGCTCGTATTTTTTTCACTAAACGTAAGTGCGGAACCGTATCAAATGCCTTCCTGAAGTCCAGGAATACGGCATCAATCTGCTCGCCAGTGTCTACGGCACTGTGAATTTCTTGGGCAAATAGGGCGAGCTGAGTTTCACATGATCTCTGTTTGCGGAATCCATGTTGGTTATGATGAAGGAGATTTGTATTATCTAAGAACGTCATACTACGAGAACACAAAACATGTTCCATTATTCTACAACAGATTGACGTAAGCGAAATAGGCCTATAATTATTCGCATCTGATTTATGACCCTTCTTGAAAATGGGAACGACCTGCGCTTTCTTCCAGTCGCTAGGTACTTTACGTTCTTCCAGCGATCTACGATAAATTGCTGATAGAAAGGGGGCAAGTTCTTTAGCATAATCACAGTAGAATCTTAAGGGTATCTCGTCTGGTCCGGATGCTTTTCCGCTACTAGCAGTTGTTTTTCAATTCCGATATCGTTTATTTCAATATTTTCCATTTTGGCGTCCGTGCGACGGCTGAAGTCAGGGACCGTGTTACGATTTTCCGCAGTGAAACAGTTTCGGAACACTGAATTCAGTATTTCTGCCTTTCTTCGGTCGTCCTCTGTTTCGGTGCCATCGTGGTCAACGAGTGACTGAATAGGGGATTTAGATCCGCTTACCGATTTTACATATGACCAAAACTTTTTAGGGTTCTTGTTTAGATTGTTTGCCAATGTTTTGTGTTCGAATTCGTTGAATGCTTCTCTCATTGCTCTCTTTACGCTCTTATTCGCTTCGTTCAGCTTTTCCTTATCAGCTATGATTCGACTACTCTTAAACCTATGATGAAGCTTTCTTTGTTTCCGTAGTACCTTTCGTACATGATTGTTATACCACGGTGGATCTTTCCCCTCGCTTTGGACCTTAGTCGGTACGAACTTATCTAAGGCGTACTGGACGATGTTTCTGAATTTTTTCCATTTTTGTTCCACATCCTCTTCCTCAGAAATGAACGTTTGATGGTGGTCACTCAGATATTCTGCGATTTGTGCCCTATCACTCTTGTTAAGCAAATATATTTTCCTTCCTTTCTTGGCATTTCTTATTACACTTGTAGTCATTGATGCAACCACTGACTTATGATCACTGATACCCTCTTCTACATTCACGGAGTCGAAAAGTTCCGGTCTATTTGTTGCTATGAGGTCTAAAACGTTAGCTTCACGAGTTGGTTCTCTAACTATCTGCTCGAAGTAATTCTCGGACAAGGCAGTCAGGATAATGTCACAAGAGTCTCTGTCCCTGGCTCCAGTTCTGATTGTGTGACTATCCCATTCTATACCTGGTAGATTGAAGTCTCCCCCTATTACAATAGTATGATCACGAAACTTCTTCACGACGTTCTGCAGGTTCTCTCTGAGGCGCTCAACTACTACGGTTGCTGATGCAGGTGGTCTATAGAAGCATCCGACTATCATATCTGACCCACCTTTGATACTTAACTTAACCCAGATTATTTCACATTCGCATTCGCTAATAACTTCACTGGATATTATTGAATTCTTTACTGCTATGAATACTCCTCCACCATTGGCGTTTATCCTATCCTTGCGGTATATATTCCATTCTGTGTCTAGGATTTCGTTACTGTTCACTTCCGGTTTTAACCAACTTTCCGTTCCTAATACTATATGCGCACTATTTCCTTCAATAAGAGATACTAATTCAGGAACCTTGCCCTGGATACTCCTGCAGTTTACCAATATTACGTTAACTTTTCCTGTTTTTGGTCTCTGAGGACGGACGTTCTTTATCAACGATGATAATGTCCTCTCTGGTAAGCCGTTAGGTATTTTATCGTTTCGCCCAAGGGGGGGTCCCTCTAACCTAAAAAAACCCCGTGTGCACGCCACACGTACTCTGCTACCCTAGTAGCTGCTTCCGGTGTGCTTTTCATTGCGGTGGAATCTTCTCTGGAACCTTAGACCACCAACTTTCTGTTCCGAATGCGAAAATATTTTGTTGTTGCCGACCTACAAAGGGAGACACGATCATCATAATAAAATGAAGGAAATAAGAGCCCGCACGGAAAGATATAAATGTTCGTTTTGTCCGCGCACTGTACGAGATTGGAATAACAGAGAGTTATTGTCAAGGTGGTTTAGTGAACTCTCTGCCAGGCACTTAAATGTGATTTGCAGAGTATCCATGTAGATGTAGATGTGTAGGAATTGTGCAATGTTGAAGTTTAGGACACTTCTCAGAGTCAGCATTACTGCATATCTCAGTATGACCTCCACTGTGGCGAAATTTCTGAGAATCATTGCTGTACACGTCGCAGTATTTGTGCGTCAACAGAGGCATACGTCTCCTCATTACATTCCCAAAGATGGGCTACATTGCTAATTTTTATCTCGCACACAGTTAATTCCAAAGGATCCACAGATACAAGTCAAGAGGTGTGAGGTAAGGGGACCGTGGTGGCAATTCTAGGATCCCTCCCACCTTGTCGTGACCACCAAACTGTTCATCCAGAAACTGAATTCAGTGGCATACTGGTGTGGTGCACGGTCTTAGTGGAAGAAGGTTGGAAAATTACTCTGTCTATTAAATCGCGTTGGAAGCACATAATCACAGAGCACATTAAGATACATTTCCCCATTCCAAGTTCCATCAATAGACTCTTGGCCCCGCGGGATTAGACGAGCGGTGTAAGGCGCTGCAGTCGTGGACTGTGCGGCTGGTCCCGGCGGAGATTCCAGTCCTCCCTCGGGAATAGGTGAGTAGGTTTGTCCTTAGGATAATTTAGGTTAAGTAGTGTGTACGCTTGGGGACTGATGACCTTAGCAGTTAAGTCCCATAAGATTTCACACACATTCGAACATTTTTGAATAGACTCCGGACCCACAATTTTTGCGTCCTAAGTCCCACACCAAACCATCACAAATAATGATGTGTTGAACGAGATTCCACAGGTGTATTCCTGAGACAGAGGCATTTCAAAATCATGTGCCTCACCACGGAGATCCACCTACGAGGAGCTTCCATTTGACCAGCAACAGTGATTCTGCGTGTTTTCTTCTCCTTGAAAATAAAAATTAGATTCGTCACTGAGCAACACAGGTCGTATGAAGTTTGGATACCAGTTACACCGACCCAGTGCCCATTTTACAGACAGCACCCATCGATCAGGGTCATCCTCCGAGAAACTGTGCTGCAACTGTACCTTTTACGGGTACCACTGCTGTGTGCCCAACTTATGCACGACTGAACGCTGACTGACACTGGATATTGCCGATAACCTGGGACTATTGTGATGTGGACTAATCACAAACAGTGTCAAAATTGCTGTTGCAGTCTCCTCGTCAGTGGCTGTTATTGTGCGTCCCCTACGCGACTTGTCCACAACAGAACCTGTAGCACGAAATTTGTCCAATAACTCGATTAATGTCATATGTGAAATGTCATTTCTCTCAGTCTGCCGGGCACTGAAGTTAGCAGAAATCACTCTGGTATTTCGTCCAACACTCATTAACACAATTTCAACGTGTTGCTGCTGCTAGAGTGCCATTGTGGATTCCTGCACAGATAAACAGCATTTATCACCTCCTTGCAATTTCAAACTTTAACAGTCATAACTCCTACACAAATAAAGAAATCTTTAAATATATTTCACATATGTACTCCTGAGGAAGAGGCAGTTCAAAATGATGTACCATATGACCACCATCACGTTTGGAACTAGTAACCCAAATCCTACATGGCGGATTTCAAGATGGCCGTCGGTTTCCTCACACTGTTCGACATTTATATGGGTGTGACTTTTGCCTCACCCTGTACTGTAAAAGTGAAAGGGAATCTCTAGCCTACTAAAACAAATCGAAAATCGGTAGGGAGGCACAAGCAGAACGTGGCTATGAGATTGCAACCAGTGGCATCAGTAGAAAAGAAGAAAATGTCTTGGTTGCAAAACTGGACTCTTTATTTTACTTATCCTCTAATGACGCATTTCGCCTCATACATCATGAGATTTGCTGACAAAATATGGTCTTAAGCACACAGGAGGCTGAGCAACAAATGTCCCAGTAGGAAACTGCCGTTGTCAGAAACTGAAAAAAACATTGTGCGGTGTCTGATGCAGAAGATGTTAAACACGCGGGAAGCGGCGCCTAAAGCGCACGGAAGCTACAGCAGGTAGTTTACCTTGTCAAATTTTTTAAAAGGCGTCGCTAGGCGTCCTTGTCAGATATGC
This sequence comes from Schistocerca serialis cubense, assembly GCF_023864345.2. Classification (NCBI taxonomy): domain Eukaryota; kingdom Metazoa; phylum Arthropoda; class Insecta; order Orthoptera; family Acrididae; genus Schistocerca; species Schistocerca serialis. Next base: position 232,594,131 of record NC_064644.1, read on the forward strand.
GGCGCCGGCCACATCCAATAAAACGAGATCAAGCCTACATCGATACATCACGCAGTATTTACGGTGGTCGCATATAATGAAACGGAATCGAGCCTACGTAGATAGGTCACAAAGATTTTATTCTGTCCACACCCTATATAACGGGATCAAGCCTATATAGATGCTTGATACAGTATTTACTGCGTGATGCATCCATGTGGGCTTTATCCCGTTTTGGTATATGTGGACGGTGCCGTAAATGTGTTAAGGACACCGTGCGAGGCCTTTATAAAGATTTGACAAGGGCAGCTACATGCTGGGGCTTTCGTGTGTTTTGGGCGCGGTTTCCCGTGTATTTAAAATCTTCTGTAGAAGATTAGGCACAGAGTTCTTTTTTTTGTTTTTTAATTATTCTCACCACAGAGGTCTCGTGCTGGGACACTGGTGCGCGCAACATCCCATGAGCATAACACCAGCCAGTCTGAAGATGGATTGTATAAGGCGAAATCTTGGATGCCACCCACAACCTGCCTCGCAGCTACAGTCACCTGCCCCCCCCCCCCCCCCCCTCTTTCACCGCCGCAAAAAATTTCTGTCCTGACGCAGGTCCCTCTCGATTTTATCAAGCTCATTAATTTACTGTTTCTTAGGTTTCTCCTTTAAATAATAATTGACAATATCATCGGACCGTGTCCCGCCGGCGCAGTCATCCGTTGACAAGTTCGTGTTATTGGCAGATAGTAAAAATAAAATGTCCAGTTTTGCAAAAGATAAGTCTGATTAATATCAGTTTGCAATTAAACTTTACCTTACAATTTCGAGTTTTAGGTACACTCACAATTAGCTACCTCAAGCTAGGACATCCTGTCAGCTTGACGCCCCAGCTCCACTACAATTACGAAATTCCACATTAACCAGTGAACGGCTAATTTTCGAAACAAGTTGTAATAACAACTGCGTGCGGCTCAATGGCCTGGTGTAAGCCTTTCAATTTGACGCCACTTCGGCCAGTTGCTAGTCCTTGAACTAGCCCAGGATCTAAATGCTACCTCTCAGTTTCGAGGTAAGCATTTTACCGCTACACCGGTCTTTTTTGTCGGTAAAACCATTTCTTTACATTTGAGGATAGAGATATAGCTTTTTCTTCAAAAACTTTTACATACAAAGGTAATTTTAAAGCCACTTGCTTCTTTTATAAATAGGACTATAAAACGTTCACCGCAATGTCTGTGATCAAACATTCGTGCCTCATAATATTTATTTGGTTGGTCACTAAGCCAATAAACTTGTTTTATAAACTGAGATTCATGGGATATCCTTATACTTGAAATGTTTGCGTTACTACCTGTATGTACATGCATACAACGTGGCATTCTCAGATATTCATGACTACATTACCAAGAATTTAAAAAATATAAGAGTGCATGTTTAGCTAGTATAAACAGCAAAAAAAAATGTACTCAAGTCACAAAACAGCTTTTCAGATGCAATGTGGTATGTATGAAACATTTCACTATGTAACATTCACATTCATAACTGAAATTTTCGCATTGACCAGAAAAAGTGTGTCTGTACTTGACACTGTGAATCGAGTTCTCTTGGTGGATGACAAAAAGCCAGTGAAACATCGTTCTACGTCAGACTGCCAATACATTCTGCTGCATCGTCGAATTTAGGCTTCAGTCTGTGGCTCCGGTGGTTCGTACACACAGGATGCAGTGACTTTTTCCCAAGCTGTTTTCTGCAGCTCCTGAACTTCTTTGACATGCAACACAGAGATAGGCAAGGTTTAATCACCTTCTTCTCCTTTACGTTTTTTTTTCTTTTTTCGTATTCGGGACTGGAGTTTGCAATTCATTTATTAGCTTCTTAGCCTCTTGCCTTGACACTATGGAAGAAGGTACTGCTGCTGCTCTGTTCCTTCTCAATGATGATTCTAATGCCTGTCGCAGTGTTAAAGAGATTTAGTAATGATCGTCATCCAGAGCGGTTTCAATGACACTGGTAGCATCTTCGTAGACTGATACACTTTCATAGTTTGCAACGCCGCTCACCATTCCATTCTGTTGTTCTTCAGAATAGTTTCTGTAACGCTTGCTGTGATATCTACATGATGCTCTACTGCCATAGGTTCAATGTGATGTTCAGCATCATTCATATGAGTTACGCTGATAGCAACCCCATTGGTTGACTATCGTTACTTATCAGCATCATCGTTATCCATTTTGCTGCCTTACTCTACAGCGATGTTTCCATAACGCCAGCATGCACATTTCTCCAACTTTCAGGCCCTGCTGTATTCACAGTGCGGTCACTACTCCGTAATACAACAGCTGTATATGGCATTACTTCTGACCGATTCGTTCCAACTGTAAAGTGTACATTGCATTCACCGGTACTCTCTGGTATTAAATGGAATTGCATATGAAGCATACACTCAATCGATGTGCGTGTGTAGACCATACAACATACGCTGCATAACCTCAGACTGTTAAGTAAGACAATAGCTGCTTTTGTTATCCTACTTTAGCCACTCGATTGCCATTCAAATTGCCAATTTATAACTGTTAGACACAATTCTTCTCTGACAGCATAAGATGCCCTATGTAAGCTAAGGACTTCGCTTACCTTTTAGAGCGGCACTTCTAGCAATAAATTACAGACTATCATAGATGGCAAACATACATGCGTTAGTTATCAGTACTGTTCTGACAGATACGTCATTACGCTTAATCCTACTCTACCATCAGCTTGCCTGACTATTCGTTCGCAAACTCAGTGCTCCCTGCCGCCGTTGGATAAGCAGCTGCAGCAGCAAGTCGTATACTCCTAGCTCACTCATTTGTTACGTAGTTTAATTCTTATTTTCTTTGCATGTTTTTGGTGCTTGCATTGTTTAATTCATAAATTTCGGGCGTATTATAGTATTTGAGAGTTGTAGCATCGCGTTTTAGTACCTGAATAGTGTGAAATCGCGTAGTCTCCTTCCGCCGCCGAGCAGTGTGTCAGCAGTGCGCAAGTAGCAGCATTACTGCATTTACTAGGCAATCTTGTATTTCAATAACCGTTTCAATTTTGTCGATTTGTTTGCGCTCTCTGTAGATTAGTTCAAACGTTCTTTGCACAACAGTTTTTAGCATGGATAGGGACTGCAACTGCTGTGTTCGGATGCAGGCTGAGTTGGCATCCCTTCGCTCCCAGCTTCAGGCAGTGTTGGCTTCGGTCACACAGCTTGAGGCTGTTGCCAATGGGCATCACTGTGGGGGTCAGGATGGGGGTTTGTCGGGGACGGCCAGCTCGTCCCACGCATCCCCCGATCGGACTACGACTGTGGTTGCCCGGGGTACTGCCCGCATTGAAGCTGACCCCTCACCTGTGGTAGAGTGGGAGGTTGTCTCAAGGTGTGGCAGGGGACGAAAGACATTCCGGAGGGCTGAACGGAAGGCCTCTCCAGTTTGTCTGACGAACCGGTTTCAGGCTCTGTCTCAGGCTGATACTGATCTTCGGCCTGACATGGCTGCTTGTCCTGTTCCAGAGGTTGCCCCTCAGTCTGCAAGATCCGGGCGGTCGCAGAGGGTGGGCTTACAGGTAGTTGGGAGCTCCAACATCAGGCACGTAATGGGGCCCCTTAGGGATATGGCAGCAAGAGAGGGGAAGAAAACCAATGTGCACTCCGTGTGCATATCAGGGGGGAGTCATTCCAGATGTGGAAAGGGTCGTTCCGGATGCCATGAAGGGTACAGGGTGCACCCATCTGCAGGTGGTCGCTCATGTCGGCACCGATGATGTGTGTCGCTATGGATCCAAGGAAATTCTCTCTGGCTTCCGGCGGCTATCTGATTTGGTGAAGACTGCGAGTCTCGCTAGCGGGATGAAAGCAGAGCTCACCATCTGCAGCATCGTCGACAGGACTGACTGCGGACCTTTGGTACAGAGCCGAGTGGAGGGTCTGAATCAGAGGCTGAGACGGTTCTGCGACCGTGTGGACTGCAGATTCCTCGACTTGCGCCATAGGGTGGTGGGGTTTCGGGTTCCGCTGGATAGGTCAGGAGTCCACTACACGCAACATGCGGCTACACGGGTAGCAGGGGTTGTGTGGCGTGGGCTGGGCGGGTTTTTAGGTTAGATGGCCTTGGGCAAGTACAGAAAGGGCAGCAGCCTCAACGGGTGTGGGGCAAAGTCAGGATATGCGAGGACCAAGCAGCAATCAGTATTGTAATTGTCAACTGTAGAAGCTGCGTTGGTAAAGTACCGGAACTTCAAGCGCTGATAGAAAGCACCGAAGCTGAAATCGTTATAGGTACAGAAAGCTGGCTGAAGCCAGAGATAAATTCTGCCGAAATTTTTACAAAGGTACAGACGGTGTTTAGAAAGCATAGATTGCATGCAACCGGTGGTGGAGTGTTCGTCGCTGTTAGTAGTAGTTTATCCTGTAGTGAAGTAGAAGTGGATAGTTCCTGTGAATTATTATGGGTGGAGGTAACACTCAACAACAGAGCTAGGTTAATAATTGGCTCCTTTTACCGACCTCCCGACTCAGCAGCATTAGTGGCAGAACAACTGAGAGAAAATTTGGAATACATTTCACATAAATTTTCTCAGCATGTTATAGTCTTAGGTGGAGATTTCAATTTACCAGATATAGACTGGGACACTCAGATGTTTAGGACGGGTGGTAGGGACAGAGCATCGAGTGACATTATACTGAGTGCACTATCCGAAAATTACCTTGAGCAATTAAACAGAGAACCGACTCGTGGAGATAACATCTTGGACCTACTGATAACAAACAGACCCGAACTTTTCGACTCTGTATGTGCAGAACAGGCAATCAGTGATCATAAGGCCGTTGCAGCATCCCTGAATATGGACGTTAATAGGAATATTAAAAAAGGGAAGGTTTATCAGTTTAGCAAGAGTAATAGAAGGCAGACTTCGGACTACCTAACAGATCAAAACGAAAATTTCTGTTCCGACACTGACAATGTTGAGTGTTTATGGAAAAAGGTCAAGGCAATCGTAAAATGCGTTTTAGACAGGTGCGTGCCGAGTAAAACTGTGAGGGACGGGAAAAACCAACCGTGGTACAACAACAAAGTTAGGAAACTACTGCGAAAGCAAAGAGAGCTTCACTCCAAGTTTAAACGCAGCCAAAACCTCTCAGACAAACAGAAGCTCAACGGTGTCACAGTTCGCGTAAGGAGGGCTATGCATGAAGCGTTCAGTGAATTCGAAAGTAAAATCCTATGTACCGACTTGACAGAAAATCCCAGGAAGTTCTGGTCTTACGTTAAATCAGTAAGTGGCTCGAAACAGCATATCCAGACACTCCGGGATGATGATGGCATTGAAACAAAGGATGACACGCGTAAAGCTGAAATACTAAACACCTTTTTCCAAAGCTGTTTCACAGAGGAAGACCACACTGCAGTTCCTTCTCTAAATCCTCGCACAAACGAAAAAATGGCTGACATCAAAATAAGTGTCCAAGGAATAGAAAAGCAACTGGAATCATTCAACAGAGGAAAGTCCACTGGACCTGACGGGATACCAATTCGATTCTACACAGAGTACGCGAAAGAACTTGCCCCCCTTCTAACAGCCGTGTACCGCAAGTCTCTAGAGGAACGGAGGATTCCAAATGATTGGAAAAGAGCACAGGTAGTCATAGTCTTCAAGAAGGGTCGTCGAGCAGATGCGCAAAACTATAGACCTATATCTCTGACGTCGATGTGTTGTAGAATTTTAGAACATGTTTTTTGCTCGAGTATCATGTCGTTTTTGGAAACACAGAATCTACTATGTAGGAATCAACATGGATTCCTGTAACAGCGATCGTGTGAGACCCTACTCGCTTTATTTGTTCATGAGACCCAGAAAATATTAGATACAGGCTCCCAGGAGCGTTCGATACAATTCCGCACTGTCGCCTGATAAACAAAGTAAGAGCCTACGTAATATAAGACCAGCTGTGTGGCTGGATTGAAGAGTTTTTAGCAAACAGAACACAGCATGTTGTTAACAGTGGAGAGACGTCTACAGACGTTAAAGTAACCTCTGGCGTGCCACAGGCGAGTGTTATGGGACCATTGCTTTTCACAATATATATAAATGACCTAGTAGATAGTGTCCGAAGTTCCATGCGGCTTTTAGCGGGTGATGCTGTAGTATACAGAGAAGTTGCAGCATTAGAAAATTGTAGCGAAATGCAGGAAGACTCCAGCGGATAGGCACTTGGTGCAGGGACTGGCAATTGTCCCTTAACATAGGCAAATGTAATGTATGGCGAATACATAGAAAGAAGGATCCTTTATTGTATGATTATATGATAGCAGAACAAACACTGGTAAAATATCTGGGAGTATGCGTGCGGAACGATTTGAAGTGGAATGATCATATAAAATTAATTGTTGGTAAGGCGGGTACCAGGTTGAGATTCTATGGGAGAGTTCTTAGAAAATGTAGTCCATCAACAAAGGAGGTGGCTTACAAAACACTCGTTCGACCTATACCTGAGTATTGCTGATCAGTGTGGGATCCGTACCAGATCGGGTTGACGGAGGAGATAGAGAAGATCCAAAGAAGAGCGGCGCGTTTCGTCACAGGGTTATTTGGTAACCGTGATAGCGTTACGGAGATGTTTAATAAACTCAAGTGGCAGACTCTGCAAGAGAGGCGCTCTGCATCGCGGTGTAGCTTGCTCGCCAGGTTTCGAGAGGGTGCGTTTCTGGATGAGGTATCGAATATATTGCTGCCCCCTACTTATACCTCCCGAGGAGATCACGAATGTAAAATTAGAGAGATTAGAGCGCGCACGGAGGCTTTCAGACAGTCGTTCTTCCCGCGAACCATACGCGACTGGAACAGGAAAGGGTGGTAACGACAGTGGCACGTAAAGTGCCCTCCGCCACACACCGTTGGGTGGCTTGCGGAATATAAATGTAGATGTAGATGTAGATGTATTTATACATTTTGCATACCCTAATTCACAGATTTTTATTTTCAATACCTAGCACTTCATCGTCATGCAATTGCACCTCATCAATCAACCATTTCCGAATAGCGAGGGGCGCAGCCTTTTCGGTGTTCTCGAAACAAAATACCAAAGGTGTATTTCCTCAAAGAAGAAATACTACCTGCAGTTCAATTGATATTTCCCCTCAGCACAAGCGGCACTCAATAGTAAATCACCGCTCCACTGTAGATAGTCGCTCGGCAGCAAAACGCGGACTGCACGAGGCCCGAGAGCCAAATCCTAAGTCATAGATGTTGTAATTTGTCTGATCACACATCAAATATAGTAATTATTTTATCACGCAAGTGAGTTTCGAAAAAGTCCTCGGTAAATCACCCATGGTTGTTTCTCGTAACTTTATCATTTACAGATATGTCGATGCAAACTTATCAATTTTAAAAGGAAATTTGTGCTGCTATTCGGCCTGTTGTTTATGGAATTTAATTTATATTGTTAGCACAGATGTACTAATTCTGTGTTTATAATGATCAAATGACCTTCTGATAAAAGATCTGCTGGCGAAAGGATGTACCTTACGTCTAATCCAGTTTAAACTAAAAGATTACCGGTTTCCTAGTGCATGATTGTGTTTGAGAAAGCATTTCTTTTAAATTTTGTTGTGGATAAATAATCGAATATAGAGTGCACTATTGTCCATCCCTCCTCTACTACGTACGTAGACTCAGGCTCCTAGTCGCCCTCTCTTTCCATCCCCTTCCCTCACTCTATGTCCTACATAAATGACACAGAAAAATAATTTAATTTCGGTCTTTTCTGCTATGTGATGATGAGATTTATGCGTATTTTATTGACCTATTTTGTGTCATTTTACACAAAGTTCACAGTGGATGTAGGTTATGTCTATAGATTGTAACGGAACTATTTGATGGTTACTGGTACATCTGAATATTGCGTTAATATGCTGAAAACGATAATGTGAAAGTTCATAGTGATATCTGGATATCTTTACACAGGGCGTCAGCTGCCCTACCTCTTGGTTTTATCCAACCCGTCATCAAACACCAAGAGTGTTTTTGCAGGATATTTAATTTAGCTAAATTCTGTACTGGTATTCGTTTTCACTAGAGGCTACAGGTTTAGAATAATTTAAAAAACATACAAATGTGAACCACATATACGTTTTCCTGGAATAAATAGAAAACCGTCTCCTTCAGAGAAAATGTAACCTAGTACAGCATTTAACTCCATTAAATTTCCTACAAATAGATCCTGTTAATTTCTTTTGCAGGACTAAACGTTTGCACATAGCAAGCGAGAGAATATTACAGCCACGCATGAGGTTTTTAGAGACATTGTGGGCTATGTAAAACTCACAGCTAGGGGCAGCAGAATCTCCTGTATAATAAACTATTGTCTGGTGATTAATAGGTTGCGTACATGCATTTGAAAATACGTCATTTCGTAAATACTGGTGTTTGGTCATATACTGGAGTTTTTTGACAGATTATCCGAGTGTTAACAAAACATTGTGAAATTTATTGTGAAAATTAAGTTTATTTGCAATATTTAAGAAAGCTTGTATTCCAAATATGAAACCAGTTCTAATTCATGTAAAGACTTAATATGTTAATATGAAGAGTGAATAATTGTAGTTAAAATAGAAATTAAAGATGCTTACAAGCAGAATAGCTTACTTAAGCATGAGGTAATGTGGCTTTACTCATGTTTTGATGTAACGCCTTTTCCCAGTCGCAGCTTGAACATGTTGATGTTGAGTAGACAAAGAGCTTGAGACTAATACGATTAACCATTCAAGAGGCCTTAATAATCTCTACACAGTAATGCAAACGCAGTCTAATGCAAATAACCGTGATAACGCAAAGTATGCGAATTCACTGACATCACAGTTCAGCACTTTGGCATCAAAGGCATCAAAGAAAATCTTTGACGAAAATTAAAGGAATGAAAGGAATACCTCAAATTTCCCTCGACCATTTCGATTAAGATTCTGCATAAACTGTACAGGGTACGGATGACAGAATAAGATTCACTGTTAGCATCCGGACTAAATGTGACCTACCCACGGAGGAGGTAGCTTACAAAACACTCGTGTGGCATATTGTTGAACATATCTCGTAACTTTAGGACTCATTTTTTTTCTTATAGGCATCACACTTAAAATGTAGCAGATAACACTGTCTAATCAACTGAACAAGTCGGTTACATATCAAATAGTACGTCCCAGAACATTTTTTTCCCAACACACTTGACAGTGGGCTGGAATGTGAGCCTCGTAAGTGAGATTCGTTGCAGAAGATAACTAATTTCCCACTACGTTCACTAGATATAAGAATCAGTCATTCGTCCGCCATACGATTGATTTCAAGCGTTTATTCCGTTTCCTACTGCTTCGTACTGTTTGATCGCATTAGAAATCAGCAGCGGTGTACTGGAGCAAGTATATACATTCTCGGATTTGTGTGGAATTTGTTTGGTGTTCTCAAATACAGATGCTTTTATGTGAAAAGGACTATTCAGGAACCATGGACCTTGCCGTTGGTGGGGAGGCTTGCGTGCCTCAGCGATACTGATGGCCGTATCGTAGGTGCAACCACAACGGAGGGGTATCTGTTGAGAGGCCAGACAACCGTGTGATTCCTGAAGAGGGGCAGCAGTCTTTTCAGTAGATGTAGGGGCAACAGTCTGGACGATTGACTGATCTGGCCTTGTAACACTAACCAAAACGGCCTTGCTGTGCTGGTACTGCGAACGGTTGAAAGCAAGGGGAAACTACTGCCGTAATTTTTCCCGAGGGTATGCAACTTTACTGTATGGTTAAATGATGAGGGCGTCCTCTTGGCTAAAATATCCGGAGGTAAAATAGTCCCCTATTCGGATCTCCGCGCGGGGACTACTCAAGAGGACGTCGTTATCAGGAGAAAGAAAACTGGCGTTATACGGATCGGAGCGTGGAATGTTAGATCCCTTAATCGGGCAGGTAGGTTAAAAAATTTAAAAAGGGAAAATGGATAGGTTTAAGTTAGATATAGTGGGAATTAGTGAAGTTCGGTGGCAAGAGGAACAAGACTTTTGGTCAGGTGAATACAGAGTTATAAATACAAAACCAAATAGGGGTAATGCAGGAGTAGGTTTAATAATGAATAAATAAAATAGGATAGTGGGTAAGCTACTACAAACTGCATAGTGAACGCACTATTGTGGCCAAGATAGACACGAAGCCCAAGTGTACTACAGTAGTACAAGTTTATGTGCCAACTAGCTCTGCTGATGATGAAGAAATTGATGAAATGTATGATGAGATAAAAGAAATTATTCAGGTAGTTAATGGAGACGAAAAATTAATAGTCATGGGTGAATGGAATTCGAAAGTAGGAAAAGGGAGAGAAGGAAACAGTGGGAGAATATGGATTGGGGGTGAGAAAAGAAAGAGGAAGCCGTCTGGCAGAATTTTGCACAGCGCATAACTTAATCATAGCTAACACTTGGTTCAAGAATCATAAAAGAAGGTTTTGTATAAGGAAGAATCCTGGAGATACTAGAGGAATCATATAGATTACATAATGGTAAGACGAGATTTAGGAACCAGGTTTTAAATTGTAAGACATTTTCAGGGGCAGATGTGGACTCTGACCACAAACTATTAGGTTATGAACTGTAGATTAAAACTGAAGAAACTGCAAAATCGAGGGGATTTAAGAAGATGCGACTTGGATAAACTGACTGAAGCAGAGGTTGTACAGAGTTTCAGGGAGAGCATAAGGGAACAATTGACATGAATGGGGGAAAGAAATACAGTAGAAAGAGGATGGGTAACTCTGAGGGATGAAGTAGTGAAGGCAGCAGAGGATCAAGTAGGTAAAAAGACAAGGGCTAGTAGAAATCCTTGGGTAACATTAGAAATATTGAGTTTAATTGACGAAAGAAGAAAATATAAACACGCAGTAAATGAAGCAGGCAAAAAGGAATACAAACGTCTCAAAAATGAGATCGACAGGAAGTGCAAAATGGCTAAGCAAGAATGGCTAGAGGACAAATGTAAGGATGTAGACTTATCTCACTAGGGGTAAGATAGATACAGCCTACAGGAAAATTAAAGAGACCTTTGGAGAAAAGAGAGCCACTTGTATGACTATCAGGGGCTCCGATGGAAACCCAGTTCTAAGCAATGAACGGAAAGCAGAAAGGTAGAAGGAGAATATAGAGGGTCTATACAAGGGCGATGTACTTGAGGACAATATTATGGAAATGGAAGAGGATTTAGATGAAGTTGAAATGAGAGATACGATACTGCGTGAAGTGTTTGACAGAGCTCTGAAAGACCTGAGTCGAAACAAGGCCCAGGGAGTAGACAACATTCCATTAGAACTACTGACGGCCTTGGAAGAGCCAATCCTGACAAAATTTTACCATCTGGTGAGCAAGATGTATGAGGCATGCGAAATACCCTCAGACTTCAAGAAGAATATAATAATTCCAAGTCCAAAGAAAGCATTTGTTTAAAGATGAGAAAACTACCGAACTACCAGTTTAATAAGTCACAGCTGCAAAATACTTGCGAAAATTCTTTACAGACGAATGGAAAACTGGTAGAAGCTGACCTCGGGGAAGATTGGTTTGGATTCCGTAGAAATGTTGGAACACGTGAGGTAATACTGACCCTACGACTTATCTTAGAAAATAGGTTAAGGAAAGGCAAACCTACATTTCTAGCATTTGTAGACTTAGAGAAAGCTTTTGACAATGTTGACTGGAATAAATTCTAAAGTTGGCAGGGGTAAAATACAGGCAGCGAAAGACTGTTTACATTTTGTACAGAAACCAGATGGCAGGCATATGAGTCGATGGGCATGAAAGGGAAGCAGTGGTAGGGAAGGGAGTGAGACAGGGTTGAAGCCTCTCCCCGACGTTATTTAAACTGTATATTGAGCAAGCAGTAAAGGAAACAAAAGAAAAAATTCGGAGTAGGTATTAATATCCATGGAGAAGAAATAAAATCTTTGAGGTTCGCCGATGACATTGTAATTCTATCAAAGATAGCAAAGGACTTGGAAGAGCAGTTGAACGGAATGGACAGTGTCTTGAAAGGTGGATATAAGATGAATATCAACAAAAGCAAAACGAGGATAAAGCAATGTAGTCGAATTAAGTCGGGTGATGCTGAGGGAATTAGATTAAGAAGTGAGACACTTAGAGTAGTGAAGGAGTTTTGCTATTTGGTTAGCAAAATAACAGATGATGGTCGTTGTAGAGAGGATATGAAATGTAGACTGGCAATGGCAAGCAAAGCGTTTCTGAAGAAGAGAGATTTGTTAACATCGAGTATAGATTTAAGTGTCAGGAAATCGGTTCTGAAAGTGTTTGTATGGAGTGTAGCCATGTATGGAAGTGAAACATGGACGATAAATCGTGGCAGAATGTCGACGGGATCCGGCTGCATACCCGGAAATTATTAGAAGAGGACGATAAATAGTTTGGACAAGAAGAGAATAGAAGCCTTCGAAATGTGGTGCTACAGAAGAATGCTGAAGATTAGATGGGTAGATCACATAACTAATGAGGAAGTATTGAATAGAACTGGGGAGAATAGGAGTTTGTGACATTACTTGACAAGAAAAAGGGACCGGTTGGTAGGACATGTTCTGAGGCATCAAGGGATCACAAATTTAGCATTGGAGGACAGCGTGGAGGGTAAAAATCGTAGAGGGGGACCAAGAGATGAATACACTAAGTAGATTCAGAAGGATGTAGGTTGCAGTAGGTACTGGGAGATGAAGAACCTTGCACAGGATAGAGTAGCATGGAGAGCTGCCTCAGACCAGTCTCAGGACTGAAGACATCAACAAGACTACCACATAGTTGCAGAAGGAAAGACACAAGACGTTTTCATAAAGGAAAGCATGAAATGCATCCACCTGAAATGGTAACATCGTCATTGGGATACAGCGATTGCAGTACTGTTGGTAACATGCAAATTTTCTGCCCTGTTCACATTAGATTTTTGTTACAGAATGACTGGTTACGGTGCCTCATGTACCATAATCGTTAGATCTAAATAACAGACAAATACTGTGCAGCTCAATGAGAAAGCGAGTAATATGTACATAGCCCGCCCGGCTGGGCGTGTGGTCTAACGCACGGCTTTCCGGTCAGGAAGGAGCGCCTGGTCCCCGGCAGGAATCCGCCCGGCGGATTTGTGTCGAGGTCCGGTGAACCAGCCAGTCTGTGGATGGTTTTTAGGCAATTTTCCATCAGCCTCGGTGAATGCGGTCTGGTTCCCCTAACTTCGCCTCAGTTACATTATATCGGCGATTGATGCGTAAACAAGCTCTCCACGTACGCGTACACCACCATTACTGTACCACGCAAACATAGGGGCTACACTCGTCTGGTGTGAGACGTTCCCTGGGGGGGGGGGGGGGTTCCACCGGGGGCGGAACCGCACAATAACCCTGGGTTCGGTGCGGGGCGTCGGAGGGGTGAAGTGGACTACGATAGTCGGGCTGTGGACCACTGCAGCTGCGGCGGGGACGGAGCCTCTTCGTCGTTTCTAGGTCCGCGGTTAACATACAATACAATACCATATGTACATAGATGTTTCAAAGTTTGAAACAGAGTATAACATTACAACTGAAAAAAAAACACACGATACTGCTATAATGTTCTACAGTATTTATTATTTTACAGACCAATTTTTGGCTGTTACAACATCGTCTCGTATAAAGACAAAATTGTGAAGCTATGAAAAATTTATAGGATCAAGGATTTTAAAATACGTGTATCCACAGACTACCTCAGTAAGTTTTTAAACATGCGAGTTATTAAAGGCTGATAAAATACTAAGTATAGAGGAATTATTTCAGTAAAATGGGACGTAAATTTACTTAGCCCAGGTAAAATACCAGTAAACACACTAAGCAGCCCGTCCCCTTCGTCTCATTGAGAGTAAAATTGGTGAATTTGGAATTTTAAGGAGCTTTTCTTTCAGTACAATCTGACACCCTAATGTATGATAGAATTTGATGGAAAACGGCCCTGTGGACTCACTTTAAAATTGTTTCCAAAAATGTCAATACTCATCTCGCTTTTCCAGCAGCATTCCCGGTCCGATGATACCGCCCGAATACCGAGTCATTCACAGCCGGTAGGTGCTACTGGTTACGCATATGGGGGTGGGAGGGCATATAGTCAGCACACAGCTCTCCCAACCGTTTTCAGTTTACGAGACTTGAGCCAACGGCCTTGCAGCAGCGATAACACCGGTTGCCGTCAGACCACCAAAGCTAAGCAATGTCGGGCTTGATTATCACTTGGATGGGTCACCGTCCGGGTCTGCCGAACGCTGTGGGCAAGCGGGCTACACTCAGACCTTGTGAGGCCAACTGAGGAGCCACTTGGTTGAGAAGTAGCGACACTGGTCATGAAAACAGACAACGGCCAGGAGGGCGGTGTGCTGACCATATTCCCGTCCGTAGCAGCATCAGCTGACGCCTGTAGCTCCTCAATTGGCCTCAAAAGTAGTGAGTGTCCTTGTGCTAGCCAAACCCGACATGGCTTCCGTGATCTGAAACGAAACGGTGTTACCACTGGGGCAAGCCCATTGGCGTGGTGGTACCAGATAACGCTGACGCCTGTAGCTGCTCAATTGGCCTCAAAAGTAGTGAGTGTCCTTGTGCTAGCCAAACCCGACATGGCTTCCGTGATCTGAAACGAAACGGTGTTACCACTGGGGCAAGCCCATTGGCGTGGTGGTACCAGATAACGCTGACGCCTGTAGCTGCTCAATTGGCCTCAAAAGTAGTGAGTGCCCTTGTCCTAGCCAAACCCGACATGGCTTCGGTGATCTAAAACGAAACGGTGTTACGACTGGGGCAAGCCTATTGGCGTGGTTCTAGATAACGTTAAAAATTGAGTGAACATCAAGAACGAAATTAAGAACTCCTAGTAGGAATATGGAAGGAAAGAAGTCTTAGAATCCCTTACATGAATTGTAAGTGGAATGTTATAGTGATATCCTAGATTAACTGGCACTTATATAGGATCTTTTACGTTGGGATAAATTTATTTTATTTTTTGTTTCTTGTTTTCGTTAAATAGCTGAAGAGATTGTAATTAGGAATAATTTAATTAAGCAGAGTAGAAAAGATAAAGTCAAAGAGATGTTCATTGGGCGGACGTTACATTACGTCATTGCGTTGTTCGGTTGTTAAAACAAGTCGTTTGTGCCGTTCTGCTGTTGGGTCGTGCGCGTATCTGAAAGGAATGAACTCGGGGACTAGAATAAACTTTCACATATTAGTTACGATTCGATGTTCTGACAAAAGGGGTTAACGTCAGTGTTAATTTGAATTGTGGGCGACAGGATTAGTTTTGACAGATACGTGAAAACGGACGTAACGAAAGTTGTTCGTATATCATCCTTGAACATGAATTTTTATTTAATTAACGATAGCCGGCTCATTAAAAGCTATTATCTCATGATTAGGGTCAATCCCTCTTTCTTCCTAGACAGTTATCATTCATTAACGTTTACGTCATAAGAAAAAGGATTATTAATGAAAGTGATGTTAAATGACAATTACGAGTTATTCCGTTAGTGTGGAACCGACGTAATATTTCTGAACTGACATTGATATATAATTTGTGTTAAATACTGAACTGAGATAGGGAGTAAATTGCAATTAGTGAACATTTGATACTGAGACTGTAGAAGCAGAAGCGCTTAAGGTTACTCTTCTCTAAAATGCAAAATAGGTACGAACTTTAACTCAATAGTCAACATTATGTATTGCAGAGACATTAGCATTTCATACTTATTTTGACGACGCGCTGTTAAACAAAGGAACGTTGAGTCTCTGAACGAGTAATAAAATTAAATCTAAAAACATTATTAATAACGGCGAACTCCGCTTTAAAAAACTGTTTTGCGTGTCGTCATCGAGCAATAACTGCTCAACACTGGAGACTTGTGTGGTGAAATTAGAAGTCGGGCTTATAAAACAAATTTAGAAATCCATTCAAGCTACAGTGGAGTCGGCACAACTCGACGTGGGTTCAAAAATGGTTCAAATGGCTCTGAGCACTATGGGACATAACACCTGTGGTCTTCAGTCCCCGAGACTTAGAACTACTTAAACCTAACTAACTTAAGGACATCACACACATCCATGCCCGAGGCAGGATTCGAACGTGCTACGGTAGCGGTCACGCGGTTCCAGACTGAAGCGCCTAGAACCGCACGGCCACACGGGCCGGCCAACTCGACGTGGGCAGTTATACGCTGGAAGTAGTGGTTGATGTGAGAAATGGTAAGGACAAACGAAGCCTATACGGATTTCATATAGCGTTTGGTGTCATAGGTACACAGAGATGTAAAGATTAGCAGACTATAATAGAAGGTAGGGGACAACAAGAAACCTATCGAAAGGATGATGACTTATTTAGTATCTGTACGTTCCCCACAAGGTCCTACGGTACACTATGCTTTACGGGCTGACGGTGGCTCGATAATAACCTGGAAGCAGATTCCCGTGGGAGGAAACGAGAAATGAACATGCAAGTTAATCCACGGGAAGCATAAAATCCGAAAGCACGTAGCGACGTTCATGGGGATAACTCAGCACGCGCCTGGAGACTAAGCATTCGGCAACAACATTCGGCACGAGGCGCAAGACGAGTTCCGCGGTGGCTGAACGCAACGTAAGCGCTGGCCCGTCCACCTTACTGCCGTTCGCCGGTAGACACACCCGTCAGAACGTACATAACGTGTGCTCACCAAGGCAGGTTTCCACATTCTTTCTCTGCTCTATACAAGGCATCTCATCTTCCTCCATCTGATGTCCGCTGACGCGGTTACTAAAGCTTAGAATATTATGTAAGTAGAAGATAGAGGGTGTGGGGGGGGGGGGGGATGAGAGGAAGGCAAAGGGAAGCAACTGATGATATCAGATGCACCTGAACTTTAGGCAGAATCGGCAGTGACGAGTGAAAATATATACTGAATAGAAATTAGAATCCGGGATCTTTTGCTTACTAAGTAATTGCGTTAATTATTGCGTCATCAGGACACATCGTCAATGCAAATGCACCGACTAACTCGGCACGCTCGCTGAACGACCTACACTCCTACCTAGCGCCACCTATCTGCAGTCTCCGTTCATATGCTCCACGCTGGCTAATTTTAGTTGCTGCCGCAAGTCTAGCAATACTGTGAACTCTCACTGAAGGTTACAGATTCATTACACATCGAGGCGAATCCATTATATGAATGTCCGGAAGAACAGACATCATGCTTTCCTATAAAACATAGAAAGAATGGAATTTTATAAGGGTCCTGTGTAGCAGTGCCCGTCAACTGGTTTCTGAGCAACAGCTGTATGTAAAACTGCGAGTGGGCCTTTATATCAGATAAGAAGCTAATAATACCACAGCGCAAGCTAAGAAGAGGAGGCTTGAGTAGGAGCAATTGCAACGGTTTTTCTGAAAGCTAGGCTACAAACAATTGTGGTGACTGCTAGACGCTCTCCAACAATATACTCCCTAAAGTGTACAGGAAGACGTAACTGGAGAAAGGATGCTAAAAATTGGTACTGAGTCACAATTTTTTTCGTGTTATTCATGGGCGTTTCCCAGTACCGCATCAGCCTGGACAGATGTAGCTATCCGTGAGTCATAACGAAATGAGACTGAAACCTGTTTCTTACTCGTATCTGTACAGAAAACACCTAACGGTCCAGGATGTGTAGCTTATCATGGCAACGGTGTTAGAACTTCCAGTAGGATATCATCGTCCAGGACAGTAATATCACCTTAGTAGGAATGATGAAGAGGCTAATTGTTATAAATTTCAGGTAGTAATAAAGAATAATCTCTAGATGAGGAGACAGGAAAAGACAGGAGACACAAGATGATTCTAAGTAGAATACAACCTGGCGAGAACAGAGGATCTGGAAAAAGGTTATCAGGCTGTAAGGCAAACTCAGGAGGAGCTATAGATGAAAGTCACAATTTACTAATTACAAAGAATAGCCTGAAGCTTAATAGTAGGAAAGAATCACTGTGTAAAGACGTGGGAGCCTTAAGCACTGGAGAATGATGACTATGTTTGAAATTATCTAAAGCTGTAGATGCTACGGTAATGAACCATAGCAGGCGATTCAATTGATGAGGACTGAACATCTCTATAAGGGCAATCACTGAATTGGGATAGAGGCCAGTAACGCACCTGAGAACAATTCTTGGGTAATAGAAGAAGTGCCTCAAATAACCGACGAAAGAAAGCAGGACAAATATGCTTAAATAAAGACCTATGTACTGCAATATAAGTCACTTAAGAATGAAATAAGACCCGCCAGGTTAGCCGAGATCGCTAACGCGCTGCTTCCTGGCCTCGGGTAGTCGCGTAGGCCTCGGATCGTATCCGCCGGACGGATTAACGAAGAAGGGCCAGTGTGTTGGCCAGCCTGGATGTGGCTTTTAGGCGGTTTTCTACATCCCACTAGGTGATTACTGGGCTGGTCCCCACGTCCCGCCTCAGTTACACGACTCGTAGACATTTGCAAACACGTTCACACTACTTCACGGTTACTCTAGACACAGATAGCTGAGGTACGCTACTTCCGTGCCAGGGGTATGGGGTGATGACAGGAAGGGCATCTGGGCAAACTCTGAAACTAACCCATCCAAAATTCCCTAGCAACAACACAGGTGCAGTGGTAGCTAGAGCGGGACCCGGATCCGATGAATAAAATAATTAGCAAGTTCAGAAAAACTAAAACGAATTGGCTGTAGTAAATACGTAAAGAAATAGAAAAAGAAATGATCGTCGCAACGACAAATCCAGCATACCGAAAAGTCAAAATAACCATCTGGGAAGTTTAAAGCAGAAACATCAACAAGAAGAGGTAAGAAGAGTTCAAAGAATACACTGAAGACATTTATGGGAGAGAGAAGCTGTGTGATGACGTCAGAGGGGAAGAGACGGGAGTCTGTGTAAAATGTACAGCAGCTCCAGTTCATAATGGTTCAAATGGCTCTGAGCACTATGGGACTTATCATCTGAGGTCATCAGTCCTCTAGAACTTAGAACTACTTAAACCTAACTAACCTAAGGACATCACACACATCCATCCCCGAGGCAGGATTCGAACCTGCGACCTTAGCGGTCACGCGGTTCCAGACTGTGTTGCCTAGAACCGCTCGGCCACTGCGGCCGGCGCAGCTCCAGTGTTAGAGAATGCGTTTAACAGAGCTCTGCTAGACCTGAGATCAAGTAAGTCGGAAAATATGAATAAATTTACTCCAGTTCTAAAATTATCTTAAGAGTGTCAAGTAAATAGCTGTTACATTGGTGAGTAGAATATACAAAACTGGAGACAGACCATAAGGTAAGAACGAAAACTTTCGCATAGTCAGATTTATAGCTCATGCAGTAAAGTTGCCGACAAGAGTAATGTATAGAAGAATGGAAATGAATATAATTGCGCATCTGCTACATGAGAGTGAGTTTGGCTTCTGGAAAGATAAGGGTACGAGAGAGGGCTTTCTGCTGTTGTGCTATATGATGGAAGCAAGACTTAACGAATGTCGAGACGTGTTCATATGCGATATCAACCTAGAAAAAGAATTCACTAATGTCAGATATTATTAGGATGTGCGTGTAAACTATCGGGAATGTTGGACAGAAAGGAATGAAGGGTGTAATGAGTTTTAAAAGTAACATTATATTTACAATAACCGTTATGAAAATCGTCTCCCCACAGGAAGAATATCTAATTATTATCAGATCAATTGTGTAACACCAATCATATTAGTAAAACACTGGCCATGAATTCACCAAGTGTGACAGTAGAAAAATTGGCCTGTTTCGTTCTGAGAGCGATGAGTACATAGGAGGGAAGCTTTTCTACGGTCACACTTATTGATTTGATGGCTAATGTTTTACTAGTATCATTGGCGTAACCTAACACAATTTTCATAGCGGTTATTGAAGTCACAAAAAGGTGCGGACCTACTATAATACAGTTTGTTGGGGATTTTGAATATTATATTTGCTACAGATTGTAATTTCCAAAATTGGAATTTCGTATTATTTAATATTTTTAAGCTGCCATCAGTAATAAGCAGTGTTGGGAACACAATGTCTGTCAAGATTAATATGTGCCCGCATCTCGTGGTCGTGCTGTAGCGTTCTCGCTTCCCACGCCCGGGTTCCCGGGTTCGATTCCCGGCGGGGTCAGGGATTTTCTCTGCCTCGTGATGGCTGGGTGTTGTGTACTGTCCTTAGGTTAGTTAGGTTTAAGTAGTTCTAAGTTCTAGGGGACTTATGACCACAGCAGTTGAGTCCCATAGTGCTCAGAGCCATTTGAACCATTTGAGCCAAGATTAATATATTAAGTAAAAAGACTGGAGCTCATGTGGCTCATGTCAATATTCGTGAAATGCGTCGTTGGCAACAAATTGAAATAAATGTCGTGAAGTACGCTGCGTGATGTCTAGACACGTTAAAGTAACGTACAGCCTACCTGATTTTTGAAGGAACGCAGGGTGTATGTAGTCGACGCTTCATTGTAGTGACTGATTTGAAAATCACACGAAGGAGTGCGCAACAGAGACCGCCACGAGCAATTTCCGCCATTTTCTGCATTCTACGTTGTTTTTGTTAGAAATGAGTTTGTGTTTTGGGAAACGTTTTTACATTGTACCCATTTAAGACTGTATAATATACTGTATCAGTCCTTGTTCAACTTCTGCTTCCCTTGGCTCTTAAAACCGCCGTCTCCTTTCTGTCCAAGTTATGAGTAACGTCTCACTCCGGATATTTTATCAGTGCTACCTTCAGAATTTCAAAGAGTGTAGGCCAGTCAACATTACCGGAAGCTACTAATGCTATAAATGTAAGTTTACTTCCTGGAACCTATCCTCGAAAATAAGTCGTAGGGCGAGTACTGCTTGCATGTTCCTATATTTCGCCAGTTCTACAAGATTTTTCTGTAAATAATTCGCGTCAGTACTTTGGATTAGAGATGTATTACACTCAAAATATCAGAAATAACGCCTTTTTATTAAATTGATAGTTAAGTAAAGCTCACATCTGACACCACAAGCAATTTTTTTTTTGTCATTCTTCTTCGTTGAGAGAGGATATCACCTGTCTCATATTTCTTTCACAAAAACATAATGAAGGAGGATTAGGATTTAACGTCCTGTTGAAATCCATGCTTTCAGATATGGAGCACAAATACGAAATGTTTTCTCTATGGATGAGCAAGAAAATCGGTCGTACTTTTTCAAAGGATCTATCCCGTCAATTGCCTGGAGCGATTTAGGCAAATAACGGAAATCTAAGTCTGGAATGGCAGAAGCATATCAGATTCTTCGTTTCTCCGACAGTGAAGCCAGTGGGCTAGGCTTATTTTTTTTATTCCTGGGCCATCAGTCTTGTGACTGTGTTGCTGAGGATCGCCACCAATTAGTCTCCTTGTGAAGACAGTGGGCTACGCTTAATTTTTTTTCTTTTTGGGCCATCAGTCTTGGGACTGGGTTGAAGAGGATTGCCACGATTTAGTCTCCTTGTGAAGCCAGTGGGCTACGCTTATTTTTATTTTTTTTAATTTTTATTTTATTTTATTTATTTATTTATTTATTTATTTATTTTTTGGGCCATCGGTCTTGTGGATGTGTTGATGAGGATCGCCACGAATTCTGTGCGAAACTGTTCATATCAAAGTCGCATTTGCACCTGTGACGTCAATTATTTGCTGGATGTATTGCTCTACAGTTTTTAACCTTTATACCCACGTCTCCTGTCACGGTATTCATTCCTTGATGTCTTAACAGATGTCCTACCATCATGTCCCTTCTTCTTGTTAGAGTTATCCATAAGCCTTTTCCCTCACCAATTCTGCGGAGAACCTCCTCATGCCTTACCTTTTTAGTACACGTGATTTTCAACATTCTTCTGCAGCACCACATTTGGAATCCTTCGTTTTTTTTTCTATTCCGGTTTTCCCACAGCCCTTATTTCATTGCCATACAATGCTGTGCTCCAGACGTACATTCTCAGAAATTTCTTCCTCTAATTAAAGCGTTTGCGTTACAATAGCAGACTTCCCTTGGACAGGAATGATTTTCTGGGACTTTGCACGGGTGGTGATGCCCGCGCAGTTGATCGAACCACAAACCGCACATCATCATCACTTGTAGTAATTCTCATTATTTTCGTTTTTCTTCGATTTCCATTAAATCTATTATCTGAGATCATTAGACTAACCATGCAGTTTAACAGATCCTGTAATCCTTCTCTACTTTTACTGGTGTTAGCAATGTTACCAGCATATCTTAACAATGATATCCTCTCAACTTGAAACAATCCTGTTGGTGGAATATCCGCAACTGAGCATGATACCAGAGGTGGAAAATACCGCTTGAGTTGTAAAGTTTTTTTATTGTCACACGACCGATTTCGGGCTCTTATAATCCCATCTTCATGTGTCGTAACTTGGTGCTGTAACACCCGAACTACCTACGAGCGCATAACAGGGAGTCCACTGAAGCGGTATTTTCAACTTTCGTTAACTTAAATTTTAATTCCAGTCTGTAATCTTTATCTTGCTTTCGTTATTGCTTCTTCGGTGTACAGATGTAACAGTAAGGGCGAAAGACTACATACCTATCATGGACCTTTTTAAATCCGAGCACCACTTGGTCTTCCAGTTTTATTGGTCCTTCGTGATTCTTGTACGTTTGTATTATACTAGCTTTGCGACACGGGTAGCCGCAAGTCTAGGGCACCTTTGCACGGTTCGCACGGCTCCCCCCCCCCCCCTCCCTCCCCGTTGGATGTTAGAGTCCTCCCTCGGGCACGGGTGTGTGTGATGTCCTTAGCGTAAGGTAGTTTAAGTTAAATTGAGTAGTGTATAAGCTTAGGGACCGATGACATTAGAAGTTTGGTCCCAAAGGATCATACAACAAATTTCGAAAAATTTTCTCAGTAGCTTACCTTTATTTTCCTCAGAAATTCCAACATCTTGCATCAATTTACATGGTCGAACGCCTTCTCCGGCTGGAGAGATCCGAAGACAGTGTCTCGGTTTTCCTTCAGTCTTCCTTCCACTATCAGCCGCAACGACACAACTGCTTGTCTGGTGCCTTTATCTTTCCTAAAGCCAAACTGATCGTCGTGTAAGAGCCTCATTTTTTTCCATGCATGTTTATATCATTGTTGTCAGCATCTTGGATGCATGTAATGTTCAGCTAAATGTGCGATAATTCTCATACTTGACGGTTCTTCCTTCATACGGAATTGTGAGGATGCTGTTTTTACGAAAGTCCGACGGAAAATCATTAGTATCGTGCATTCTACACATCAATCTGAGCAGTCGTTTATTTGCCACTTATCCCCCTCCCCACATGACTTTAAAAATTCCTGTGGAGTATTCTGTATCCCTTCGGTCTCATTTGATCTTAAGTATTCCAAGGTTGTTACCATAGAGTATAATATGCTTCAAATGGCTCTGAGCACTATGGGACTTAACTTCTTAGGTCATCAGTCCCCTAGAACTTAGAACTACTTAAACCTAACTAAGGACATCACACATATCCATGCCCGAGGCAGGATTCAAACCTGCGACCGTAGCGGTCGCCCGGTTCACGAATGTAGCGCCTAGAATCGCTCGGCCACTCCGGCCGCCAACAGTGTAATAATATAAACACTCATCAATTTAGCTCTATACGTCTGCCAACACTGAAGCATTAACTCATCAGGTGACAGAATGCCAGTCTTCGCTTATGATCAGTCTCTTAGAAAAAAAATAGCTTCAAATACGCTATTTGAGTAATTCCAACGTAGTAACGACGTCGATGACAGTTCCAGAAAACTCCTCTCCCAGCCTCTTGCAGAGGAAGGGAGCAATCAGCGCCGGCTTGGCCTAAGGACCCGCGAGTGGCTGCAGATCGGCGCGACGGGCGCAGCGCAGATGGGCCAAGACAGGCGCGCCGGCCGCTGATTGGCCCCATTGTGGGCGCGATTGTGCGCCCGCGGCGCGCCGGCCGGCATTGTGGCTGTCGGCTGGCCCTCCCGCCGCTAATGAGCCGGGCTCACTCCACACTCGTTGGCTCGCGCTGGCTGCTTCAAAATGCGCTCCGCAAACCGGCCTACTCTCCCATCTCTGGAGGCAGTTGCCAATTTTGAAACTTTCCGCCATTTTGCCGATAAACATGTGAAAAGTGTACATTTGACAACACAGATAGCTAACTCACATACTTTGTGAATGGGTTCACATAAACGACAACTCTCAAGCACTGGCAGCTACACAATTCGTAATGCAGATGTTCGAACACTCAGTGTTTGTTATCAACTGTGCCAAAGATGGCACTACCGGTACGAGGCTGACACCTCTCCTGTTCTACGAGTCACTGGGAAGTGATGATGTACTTTCCATCTGGCGGAAACAGTGATAACTCTTAGCTGAGAACCGAATTGTGGAAGTTCACTGTGAACTAGGTTGTGGGTAGCTGATAGTCCATTCAACAAAGGGCCGGCCGGAGGGGCCGAGCGGTTCTCGGCGCTACATTCTGGAACCGCGCGAATGCTACGGTCGCAGGTTCGAATCTTGCCTTGGGCATGGTTGTGTGTGATGTTCTTAGAGTTGGTTAGGCTTAAGAAGTTCTAAGTTCCAGGGGACTGATGACCTCAGAAGTTAAGTCCCATAGTGCTCAGAGCCATTCAACAAAGGAAAATCGTCTAGTCACAACTTTTTGCACAGTACTAGCAAGGATTGCAGTAAAGAATATACTAAAACATTAGATGTTGCGGTGCGATGGAGGCGGGAGAAATTGGTCGGGAGGAGGGGGGTGGGAAGTAGTCGCGTTTAAAGGTCGAAAATTATGGGTTCTAGCTAAAATGTTTCAAAATACAGAATTAAACTAGAATATATTTCCTACAAACGAGGTTCTATGAATTTTTCCCTACGACTTACAATTTCCGCGTTGCAGGGGATGAGAAACCACAGGGTACTAAATGCAGTTGTTTGACGGTATAATATTTATGTTTAGTGTCAGTTGAACTTTGAACTTACGGAAAATCTACAATACTTATTACAAAATAACACCTTACCTTCAGTGTGCTGATTTCCGAAATCAAAAATTGTATCATCATCGTTATCATCTACTAGATCGAGTAACGGTAAGCTATTCGTACACAGGTCACAGCACTTGCCTCATACCATAAAGCATGAAATGGCAGCTTTTTGATATCCACATTGTCCGCCATAGCCAGTAGAACATCGGCCAAATGCGTTCCTCATTATAACTTGAGGTTTTACTGGGTTGAGCGATCCATCCTCTCCTCAATATCACCCCTATAGTTTGGCGGAAGTGGCCTGTTGACCTATTATTCTATTGTAAACAAGTAACAAAACATCTCTGAGTAACAAGAAATGTGTTTGAAAGGTATTACTTAAAGCGGAAAGTGAATAAAATTAATATAAATGTAAATAAGTTCTAAATATATGTTTGCGCGCAGCGCCTGTGGTTGGCGGCAGGGAGGCAATGTCTGGTTTGGGCTTCATTGATGCTTTGAAGAGCACTGTATACCAGATTTTATTCGGATCTTGGTGACATTCTGTCGCTTGACATATTTGTAGAAACATATTCTCACTAGGTAGAGAGAACTTATTTGCTTGTGTATAGTGTTAGTGAAGATGTAGATATTCTCTTAATTTGTTTATGTAGCCTGCTGAATAGCTTAACCATTCCTCCTTTGCTTTCCTTGGAAATGGCGGAAAGGCGTATCACACACACTAAAGGCGTAGAGGAGAATTGCAGTTTCAGCAAAAGGAAGTTGTTGGAGTTGGTTTCCTAAAAACAATTTCGTTTCAGCCTTTCGCCTACAAGGCTTCATGAGTTATACGTTAGTGCCGGATGGTGCAGAAGCAATGAGTGGAACAATCAAGGCGAGAGTTTCCACTGACATCGTGATAACGGGGTGCAGGGCGGCTTTTTCAAACCAACATCTCAGTATAGTAGCGGCGCATCGCCTGCAGTAGCTACTGTTGCTTTTTCCCACGCAATTTTTTGTCGCTAAGAAATTCTATAAGCCCGGTCTTGTTCTTTTCTGTTAGCATTTCTCAGCCCCAACTACAGCACTTCTCACAAGGTATGAAAACAAAATTATCATATGGAATTGACTAAGTACCTTCTGAGATTATCGTGACAGCTGCACTACTGTTCTTTCAAGTTCTGCTTTTCGTCTATGCACTTCAGTAACATCATACTCACTGACTTTTTTTCCCTCAGAGCTACGAAAGATCATAACAGTTTTCATGGTGCCAACTGTGGCGAAATCAATGCGGTGCCCACACTTTTCTCTCAGTCTCTCCTTAACTGTGTGTATATGAGGTACTTTTCTCCGGACTGGCTCCAACAACTCTTTTAAGGTGAAGTGGCAGTCGTCATTTCCCTTTATGTAAAAGAATATTTCCTACAGTGATGGAGAAATTTCTACATCTTCAGAAAGTGCGCTTTTCCGTCGGTTCGGTTGACCATCAAGAAATTTTTTTAGTAGTCCTGCAGTTCTGCAGCGTGTAGATGCCCAACAGAGCAGCTACCTCTTCGGATGGTGTCCCTCCGTTTATTCTTCCTTTCCTGGGCACGAAGTGTAATTGTACTGTCGTAAATGAAGGATAGAACTCTGTAAGGCTTTCGCAGCCTTTGTTGTTGTTTCCTCTTCTGTTTATCAAGAAATTCAGCGTCAGTAGATTCTTGTAAAATATCCTTTTTCAAAATATAAGAAGAAAAGCGATTGATAAGTAATGAGTGAACTTAATTCCTGGGAAGTCGAAGTCGGAATACATCACAGTGAGAACACCAGGAGCAGAACATGGAAGGACATATTAAAACATTTTCTGTTTTGAATGACTTATCCTAATAATAATCGAATGAGACTTATTTTGTTAGCTGTCTGAGTAGTCGTGAGGTCCGAAGCCTTTGTCAGCAAGCAGATAATGAGCATGCAGTATAGTGGTATCAAATGTATTTCATAGTGCTATAAAAGCATTAAACACACTTTGTTAAAGAAATTTAGATTGCAAGGCTCGACTTTCGTTACGGCGCGTGTGTGGCGCGAGAATCGACAAGACACACAGCCAATAGCCTCCCAACATAGTAAAAACGGAAACAATTACAAGAAGCTCTATTTATCATTACTAAACGATAATAGAATCATATCCAACAAACAAAGCATATATAAAATTGAAGATAATAATAATTATTTCTAATTTGCAATGAGGAAATAATATGGAGTACTTACGGTATGTGGAACAACAGATGACAGACAGAAGGTAGGAGGCGATTCGTGGCTCAAATACGTTTACAACTGAACAGCGTAATTCAACTCAAAGTTGTACGTGATGGTATTCTTATGTAAGATCTGGAATCTATGGCTTAAACTGAATCAAATAATTTAATACGTTTCGCAAAAAGGAGACAGCTAGTTTTAAAATTAAATTTCACTTGAGCTGAATGCAAAGGTAGACTGCAACGTACAAGGCTGTTCCTCGGAAGAAGCAACTCTCAGAAACCTCTTAATTTAGTCGGCTCTGCTGTACTCTATTCTGCAAGACGCGTGAACAACACTGTGTTTCTTGTTCCTGAAACTTTCAACTTTTCCAGCTTTTGTCAAATAAATGGTATTTACCACTCTACGTATTCATTTCTCACATATGCTGCGTTGGTCACTCACAACGTCACAAAAACTAAACACCTCTGAGTCATTATTTATAGCTATAAACCTTATACAAGAACTCTCTTAATAGCTGCAAATAAGCATTCACTCAATCAACTCAAATTAACTACAGTAAACAAACAGGAGCACTGTGACGTTATTACGTATTTTCACATAAGAGAACGGGACATGATACGCTGTGGAGTGTTATGTCGAATACTCTCTAGCCGCGTGAAGTAGGCGCGTTGTTTGAGGCACCATTTCACGGATTGCGTGGCACCTCCCGCTGGTGGTTCAAGTCCACCTGCGGGCATGGATGTGTGTGTTGTTTTTAGCATAATGTTAGTTTAAGTAGTGTGTAAGTCTACGAACCGATGATCTCAGCAGTTTGGTCCCTTAGGAATTCACACACATTTGAACATTTTATTACTCTCTGTGAAAATGAAAAGAACTGCTCTCGTCGTTGGGGAAGTGGCCTTTCCATCTAGCAGTATAAGGCTCTGTTTGTGTGCGTAGTGTTATTGGTAAGTAACATCTGCATTCCGTGTTGTCTTTTATGCATCATGCAGAAAATAGACGCTGTCCAGGAATGCGCACATTGCGTTTTATGGAAAACAAAACGTTCACGAGACTGCGTACGGTGTTGCTTGCGATGTATAAGGCGCGCTGTGAAATGGTCGTTGTAACTGTGAAACACCCTGTATTTGCTTCTTGTGGCGCAGTGCGGTAGGAAGAGTGGGGATTCCCATCTACGCTCTTCACTTAGCAGACGCACAAATATGGGAAATGTTTACCGACATTCCGGTGACTTGCTTCCTTTCACGCTCCACTACTCTTCACCCCTCGCCACCGTGCTTCCCATCCCAGCCTCCGAGGTCTGTCACACCAACAGACCACAGTTTATCGCTTTATACAGCTCTGCTACTCACCGCAGCGATCACACACCACCGATCAAGATTTTTGGTATGTTGTTCAGGACATTACCTCCTAACACTGTACAGAAAATGGCGACTGCACGACATTTCCTTTAATCAGCCTCTTTCGTTCTTCGTTGACTGGGCTAACAGTGCAGTTCGCAAGGCGCCAAGCCACAGCAGCGGAGGCTCCTCCGAACCCTGACGGGCACAGTACACACAATGCGTTTAGGACAGAATACCTGACGTGTTGGACACCATAAATTACTGCGTTACCCGCAAGGATATGTGGTTAGGATATGCGTCGAATGGTTGTGCTTCGGTCAGGTACTGTAAACTAAAAGTGCTACTTCTGCTCTCGCTTGGCCACATTGGTTGAACTATTCTAGTTCGCAGAACCCGTTGTAGCTTGTTTCATCAACTGGCTGTTGGTAATCAGGAGAAATGCTGCAGTGAAAAATTTTCTAAATTCATGTAAATTGGAATGTTTGAAACATTGTTCTGTCTTGTGTCTAATACTGAACTACCTCGTGTAAACATTCGAGTGGTGGTTAATTTTCATGTGCACTGTGTGGGTTATGATAGGTTACCAGTCAGCCTGTGTAATATAACGAGGGCCAATGCGTAGTAACACGCTTTGAGAGTAAAACTTCAAACCATCGAGTATCATTCTATCTAGGCAGCTATTTTTGTTCGTCTTTGATTTTTATCTCTACATGTTTTAAGCTCACTTAATCAATATGAAATTCTGTTCTAAAAATTTGTTAAACTGTTAAGCTGTATTTTGTAACGGCTCTGGATTTAAATTGGTGTTCAAACAGTTGTAAACGTGCCTTTAATCTCTCAAGAGGTTGAGTTTAATTCCTTGTGAACCTGGTTCTCACAACTGTTGGCGTCTTCATCCTTTTTCTGTTACAAGACATTTTTGGTGTTACTGTTTTTTAAGGGCTTTGTTTACTTGACTTCAAGGCTAAAAGGCATTTCACTCAGACGATCGAAGGAGTGATGTACAAAAGTTTTGTGTTTCCATAAAGGTATGCTTCACATAGAAACATCCACATATTAATATAATACACTACTACAATCAATAACTTAACTGAAAGCACAGCAAAGTAATAAATACTAAATAAATTGGGCAACTGATTAATAATAAGGTAAAGAATAACAAAATAACAAAATTACCGGTATTATTTTATGACACGGAAGTTTTCATATGTACAGTGATTTCCAACACTAACCAAGAAAATTCTACAAATATAGTTTTACATTAATTTAAATATTTTGTAAATTGACAATATATTTCAGGATTGTTGCACTGTATTGCAACCTGAAAAAGAATGGCAACAAAGTTTTAACTATAGAATTTTTACGTGTTTGCATTTTAAAATTTAAATATGTTTGAATATGAAAAAACTGAATATGAACCATTCTTAAACAGTAAGTTTTCAAAAATCGAAGTGAAATATTTGCTTGGAGAAGAGAATATGGCCTTATGAATGAGCTATGCCAATCTTGAAACAAACAATTTATAGCAAGATGGAATTCTGACATACACATGCTTGACAACTGTTGGTAATTATGAATACTTTTTTCAATACTTATTTCTGAAATTTGTAAATATGAAAATTCTCCTGGATGTTGTACTGCAGCATTGTATAAATTACTAAAATACTTGGATTAACTTCTCATGTTTGGTATTCACAGTCATATAATATTTCTTAAAAGACATAATAATAAAGTACTTGGGCTATAAACGTAAGGCCTACGTTTTGACTGTATTGGAGCAGCCTTCCTGAGTTGCCTGATCATTAGGCATTTTCATTTCTCGACATTATATTTTGCTTTTAGCAGATGATGACATTTATCTTTGCAATACCTTACATTTAGCTGCTCTTCTTAGATATGATTAATCGATTCTAGCACGTGAGTAACCTCTTCCCTTCGTCGAAGTATGTGATTTCGCTTGTTTAGGGATGTTTTTCTTCCCTCGACAAAATGAAGATCATGGGTTAGAAGCCATGAGTCTGGCCTACCTTGAAATAGCATTTTTCATTATCCTATTATCCTAGTTTCTAGTACCATGGTTGAGGGAATCCAGTTCCGTGTTCTGGTTTCAGAGGAAGACTTTCTTTGTCTGTTGGCTACTTGTGCTGGTGTAGATATTCAAGAATGATAAAAGAACTAGGTGAGTCCATTTCAATTACTTCCTGTGGTGAGGCTTAGGCAAAGTGCTTAGGTTACTTTGCCATAGCCTGATCACAATAACTCCATGCAGAGACTAGTATGTGACCCCTATAGTGGAGGTGAACTGGGCTGCTTGCAAGCCAGTGTGGAATGCTGTTCACCCACCTGGACATGTATGCAGAGGTAGTGGTGAGCTGGAGCTGAATGGCAAACTTTTAGTAGAACAACCCTGGTGAAGACCTTCCTTTATTCACAACAGTTACAGAGATGGAATCATAGCTGGAGAGGAGGTAGGAGCCAGTGGTGATGTAGTACACCACAGTCGCTGGAGCATGCTGGCATCGATGGTAGTCCATCAGATAGTCAGCACATGCAAGAGCAGAATGTTGCTAGCACAGCCTCAGACAGCTGATGCAAGGGGGTACATTACTGGCAATGTGTGGGGATCACTACCAGACCTCATGACTGCTCCAGTAGCGGATGTACATGATACGGGGCATCAGAGAGCGCTAATATGTGGCTTCTGGCATGGCTGATGACGATGATGTGCAACCACTCTGGCCGTTGGACAATATTGGTGTGTGTATGCACAAGTCGTCAGGAGCCCCACACTAGGGCCCAAGCTACTGTCAATGGAAGGTAGTCAGCCAGCTGGTGACCTGACTGTACAATGGTGGCAAGTTGACTGCATGCAGGCTTCAGGTCAGGGAGAGGCCTACAGCTAATGACAAAGAAGTGGCTGGCTGTTTCATATTCAACTGCTATTGGTCTTCTTCTTGTACTTATAAGCTGGTGCTGATTTTGCCGTTGGGAATACTGTGTGTGGTAGATAATATTGATTACAATTTAAGAGTGATTTGGTTGGTATATGTGTGAGACAGCTGGCTAGTCTTTCTGCAGTGATGGCTCTCTCATGATAGATCCGTTATCAAATTGGAGCGGCTGCTTTTTCCATTGGGTAACTTTGACCTTATTTGCTCCAGTGTTGCTGTACAGTCAGCTCCTACCAGATCTGCATCTTCAGCATTCAGAGGAACTGGCTGGCATTGTCTGGTCTGCCAGAGCACTGAATGAGCTTTGTCCATTATGCATGCTGCTGCTCCAAGGCACCTGGTCATCCAGTGGACAAGTGCTTTCCGCTGATCAGCACATGAAGTGTTCATTGCCTCAGCGAAGGCATGGTGCAACATCCATGACTAGGAATGTGGCATTGTTCTTGTCTACGGTAAAATTAAAACTAGTACCTTGTTCATACTTGATTGGGCAGCTTCTGATTACACCTTTCTATTAGTGGTGCTATACAATGAAAGTTTTCAGCCTCTCCTAAATTACGAAACATTTATTGCTTTGCTTAAAGGTCCAGACTGGGAATGTGTTCCAGTTATTTGTGAAGTCTGATTTTGTATTTGTTTTGCTGAAGATCCATGTGGACTTGTAAATCATTTACTTGTGTTTAGGTACAATACTGTATTATGCTTATCAGTCTAATTCCCTCGCAATTATTTGAATCTGAAAATTATGTGTAAAGAAAGGGTCACATCCATTTTACAGATTTTTCAGGAGAGCAGTTTTAAAGTTAAAGAAGTTAGAGTTTCATTGGTTATTGAAATATGCTTTTGTAATTTATACAGCACATTCAACGACCTTTTCTTTAGGATTCTTTGAAAGTGGAAAAAATATTTAAAACTGGACCCATTTTTTGTGCTGTCTGTTCCTTAATGTCTTTGTATAAAGTTACAGTTTCATTGGTTATTGAAATATGATTTTGTAATTTACACAACACATTCAACGACCTTTTCTATAGGATTCTTTGAAAGTGGAAAAAATATTAAAAACTGGACTCATTTTATGTGATGTCTATTTCTTAATTTCTTTGTATAATGCACTAATTAAATCGAAAATGTGAGAATTTAATGTGATTTGGGAATCATACTTCACTATAAAACTTCCCTACAACTCCCTTGACAAAGGTCTGTTCATCTTTGTGTCTAGTCATTATTCTACAAGATGTTCATGACTAATCATATTTTAGGAACAATACTGATACCAATATTCAGTTTTTATTCCCATTGAACTGATGTACATTTTACACCTTTAAATCACCTGGTATACAACTACCAACAATTATTCAACAAATGGTTACAACACATACATTAAAAATATAGTTTGTAAGACATAACTTCAGTTATGAGTATATATCAGTCTTAATTTCTCACTTTTTACTTATTAAAAACAAATAACACAAAAAAGGTAACTAAATTCACTGCTTGAAAGGAATATTTGTATAGGTGCTCTTGGGCTCCTGTGTCACAAAACACCTTCAGTTGCTGCAGATCAAGATACTTTTCATTGGTGACATGTAGCAGTACTGAAACATTAGACATACGACTTCTTATTAGCATGTTATCTCAATAGGTTTGTTATAATAACAAATCAGGACCTACTATTTCACACACTGATATGATCTAGTTCCATTTAATTACTGTGACTAAAGTCTTTACCAGCCTACCTTTGTAATAAGGTGAAAAGAACAAAAACTCTCGTTCTGCAAGTTCTGCTTCCTCTTCCAGGAAGCAGTAACAAGTGATATGATCCAAGGTTCATTGTAAGTGTCACGATGTATGAAAAGCCGTAGATGGTTACGTTGTATTTTCATCTCCTTAATAATTCTCGACGGCATTGGACATTTTGGTCGATATCTTGGTTAGAAAAAATCAGTCCATTCACCTACCATTGGGCTATCAACTTCAACAACCTGAAAACAAATGGGTTTTGCACGCACTCCTTTAATTACGTCGGTCCATTCCTTTGGGAGCTCAATTTTCGCTTTACATCTGGTGAAGCCCATGTCACTTTTCTTCGTAAGAATGTCACATGAATTGATTCAAATCGCTTTGCATGATGGACAAGATAATGGATGAACCTGAAAAGAGTGTAGTTTTTGTTTTGACCACCACATGAGTCACAGAAGATTTACAAATTTTTAACCTCAATATTCTGAAGCAGAGTAGCATAATGTGGTAGGAAAGAAACAACTTCATTTGAACCTTTCTTCCCTATAGTTTCAGTATAAACATAAAACACTGTGTTACTGTATGACAGTCGATGAATGTTAGGTATAGAAAAAGCTGTCGCTTATAACAGATAATGTTGGTGATGATGTCTGGACAGAAG
Source organism: Schistocerca serialis cubense (assembly GCF_023864345.2). Taxonomy (NCBI): domain Eukaryota; kingdom Metazoa; phylum Arthropoda; class Insecta; order Orthoptera; family Acrididae; genus Schistocerca; species Schistocerca serialis. The sequence continues at coordinate 232,628,098 of NC_064644.1, forward strand.
ATATAGTTAGAAATCCATACATATTGAGTCTGTGTTTGTAAGCTTTCTGCTTCTCTGTCGAGACTGTCTTTTACGCTGATAGAATGCATGAGCTTTACGGCAATGCAGTTCATATTCAATCTTCTCTCTCTCAATATTACCTTGTGCGTCTGATCTCTCACTTCCATCTGTTCCATGAGTGAGTCGGGCCTCGAGAGCTTTGAAAGTTACAGAACACTTATCACAAGTACTGCATGTTGCACTTCGAGGGAACGAGATATTTAATTTTGTATTAAATATTTTACAATAAGTTGCATATGATACAGAATAAGTGGAATGTGTCTCTTGAAAGATCTTGAACATCATCCCGATGAGCTGTACATGCAAATACAGTTTCTGTGTTTTATTTACGTCTTAATGACTGGACAATCCTTTAAATGACTTGATGTGAGTGCATATGTTTCTTTTTAAAGTTTGTGAACTTGGTTTCTGTGTTTTCCTCGTGTATCAACCCGCACCATACCTTCATTTTTTAAGGAATTCCCGATGGTTTCTAATCTTTTCTTTCAAATACCATGCAGTAATATAAAGACCTTTTGACAAACAAACAATTCTGTCACAGTATTGTCTCTCATTACACTACCCTTATAATGAAATCACACAAAGTAGCTACTGTCTCATTTCTGCGAGGCCCTTGGCATCGTACATTGTCAGCAGAAATCAGTCATGTCAGGTGACAATTTTGTTCACTCCAGTCCTTCAGCGAACTGAAATTAGATATTAATGTAGACTTCTGTGGAACAGTTAGCAAATCAGTAAAATTCTTTTTGTAGTTACAATGCTCACCTATTTCATGTGACATGTCAGCTTTTCACATACTTCATATTGTCTACCATAACTCTGTCTTTTTCTAGATTTTCCACTGCAGCTTGACTCTATATATTCTACAGTCAGTTGAAACACCGACCTCAGTTGGATTTTACATGAAATTCAATTCTATCTGCTACACCACAATGCACTAATGCGAATTTCAAGGATGCTCCGTGTTAGCACAAATCATGGCACGAAATTCAGCTCAACCACAACACAAAGCAAAGAAGCTAATGTCAAATCTGATCCATGCTAGCTTCAACAACAATCTCAGTGCATTTAACAATGTCAAAAATGAGACTTTCACAAAAGCAGAGAAAGAAATCAATACACCTCAGAAATCTGCACCTGTTGGACTTCACCCTTTCTGTCCGGATATTGGACGGACTTGACCCGTTTTCTCCGTGTATACCGTATCTGGCTACAAATTCGTCACTATACCCATCACATTCATTTAAGTTCACCCATGTGAAAGTACATCTGACGAACTTCATAATGATAGCACTAACTGATTTTCGTGAGATTTAGACTTACCCATTCTTTCTGTGTAGTCTTCATTTAAATCACAACACTACTTACTGCTAATGCATAATATAATGCCATGCCGTATGGTGGCTTTTTGGTGTGTTTGATGGATGCGTCTCATGGTCCATAAATGTGGCTAAAAGGAAAACACATGTTGAATCTCCACCAGAATTAGTAATAAGTATCTTTTATTTGGATGGTATCAGATTTGAGATGCATGATTAAGATATTTTAAAGTGTGCTGTTTCCATGACTGCTCTTTGATAAATATCATGTGGGGTGATTTTGCACATTACTGTGATGCTATGCGAAAATGAAATTCATAAATTATGTGTTGGTCCTTGTGTTTAAATTATTCTTTGTATTTAAAGTCAGTGATTGCAAAACTAAGGAAACACCTTCAATAGTTTCACATTGGATGGCATACGCAGAAAACTAGCTGTTGTTCTATTTTCTATCACTTTGCTGATGGATGATTACTCACTGGGTAGTGCTTAAAGAGTAGCCGCACAATATAACAGCGACACTTCTATTTTACAGTCGATAACAACGTTTTTTATAATTATTATTTTTAATTTGTGATATCATGAGAGACAAGTGTGTTGTCATAGAAACAGTTTGGTTTTGCTAGGGCAGAGATGGTGTAACAGTATCTTCACAAGCCACAGAGAATACACGGAAAACAATGATATCCTTTAATTGTAAAAACAATTATTATTATCACTGGTTCTTTGTTGCATTTTTTCTTCTATTTCAAGTAGCCATGATGCTAGCAAGACGCACTTTAATCTGTCGCCTATGATAAGGTCTGGTATTATTACTATTATCTAAAGTACCTAATGCAAATTATGGGAGTAAAATAGATAATAATGTAATTCAAGTGTATCTCGTATTTTGTGTAAGAATATTACTGATCTTGATCCTCTGCATTTTATCTTTGCTTCGCTGCAGACGAGCTGCAACGCAGCCATTAGCGGTACTATGTTTATATGTTTTTCTTGGCGAGAGTTGTAGTTTTATTTCAGATTCAGAATGATAAGAACAATTATTTAATGCTGAACATGATTTTTTTTTTTTTCAAATCGAATTGAGTCAGTTATTTTCATGCAATCGGAACAGATCGGTTCTGTGGTACACATATGTTCATTTATCTGCCGACATTTCATGAAAGCTTTAGGCAGCGACTTTAAAGTGCCTAATAATTCAGACATATATATATATATATATATATATATATATATATATATATATATATATATATATATATATATGCCACTGTAAAAGAATCCACGTAAAGTTTACTTGATTGTATATCAAAAATCAATCTACGCTATGAGAAACTGTTTTAACTTCTACCTTACGTTGCTGGTGTTGGAGCATAAATCTTTCTCAGCTAAAGCTCAGAAATCTTTTCAGTAAAAGTTGACCATTCCAGGGTTGTGTATCTCCGTGTTATAAAGTGAAGTGATATTCAAGAGTGAATTATGTTTGTATGAAAGCAGTCAATGAAACTAATTGAATAATTTTAAACAGATACACTTCGTTACAGACATCATATGAAAACGGTTGTGCATTTCAATTTAGTTCTCATTCATCTGAAATGTAAAGTGCCGTCAATGCGAACAAGAGGTGACCGAGACCTGTAACAAATGGCACCCAATACCATCACGCTGGGTGATACGCCAGTATGGCGATGACGAATACACGCTTCCAATGTGCGTTCACCACGATGTCGACAAACACGGATGTGACCATCATGATGCTGTAAGCAGAACCTGCAATCATCCGAAAAATATCATTATGCCATTCGTGCACCCAGTGTCGTCGTTGAATACACTATCGCAGGCCCTCCTGTTTGTGATGCAGCGTCAAGGGTAACCGCAGCCATGGTCTCCGAGCTGATAGTCCATGTTGCTGCAAACGTCATCGAACTTTTTGTGGAGATGGTTGTTGTCTTGCAAACGTCCCCATATGTTGACTCAATGATCGAGGCGTAGCTGCCCGATCCGTTACAGCCATGCGGATAAAATGCCTGTCATCTCGACTGCTAGTGATATGAGGCCATTGGGTTCCAGCTCCACGTTCCGTACTACCCGCTTTAACCCACCGATTCCATACTCTGCTAACAGTCATTGGATCTCGACCAACGCGAGCAGCAATGTCGCGATTCCATAGACAGCAATTGCGATAGGCTACAATCTGATCTTTATGAAAGTCGGAAACGTGATGGTACGCATTTACCCTCCTTACACGAGGCATTACAACAACGTTTCACCAGGCTACGCCGGTCAACTGCTGTTTGTATGTGAGAAATCGGTTGGAAACTTTCCTCATGTCAGGTATCGCCACCAGCGCCATCCTTGTGTGAATGCTCTGAAAAGCTAATCATTTGCATAATACAGCATCTTTTGCGTGCCGGTTAAATTTCGCGTCTGTAGCACGTCATCTTCGTGGTGTAGCAATTTTAATGGCCAGTAGTGTATGTGTGTTAAATGTTTTCAGGTATATCAAACCACTGTAATATCCTAAATTAAATCCTATTTAGTTGTGGTGTGCATGGCCACGTACCTTTCTCATTGTCTTAATACATCCCAAGAGAAGCATTATTTTGTTGTGTATACATACTGTTGGCGTATTAAGCAACCATTTACTCCATGTAAGTACCATAGCTAGTGTTTCAGCGCCTGTGAACAACTGTACGCTTAGTTTATGGGGTGCAAACGGTTATAGTGTGTGTGTGTGCATGTGTGTGTGTGTGTGTCACACAAGTGTGAGCATGCATGCATATACTGTGGGTGCTAAGGCTGTGCACAGTGTGGATTATAGGTATTAAAGTTGTGAATGTGAACCATTTTCTTTTGCTCTGACAGCTTTAGGTTATGAAGTATTTTATGTTTACAACTATGTACGGAATCATTATTAAAAAAAGGTAATACCTTGTATAATTTTTATATGTGTATAGTAAGGAATATACAAGCCATTTACTTCATTCTGTGTGTAAGATTTATGAGTATTTGCTAATGAATACTGCGCTGTGACTATTTTGATTTTACTACTGTACAAGAGAAGCTTGAACTACTGGTTAATGTTTTTCAGGAGCACAGGAGAGATGCAGGGCAGCAACAGCGATGAATATAAAATTTGTTCTGATTTAATTTTCGTTACAGATAGGGAAATGATGATAGGAATTAATATTAGTTTACGAGGGTTATCGGTGCAGTACTAGTCACGTCTTTAGCTTTTCGTGAAGATGTATTGTTTGATCAACATTTTCAAGTGCTTCTACAGGCAAGGAAGGACTCGTGGTGACCAACGAATCAGAAACAGAGGATGGTAGTTTGGGTTGGAATAGATAGAAACTGTCGGTTTAGAATTACTGTAATACAGAAGTAATAGTGATTCAGTTACATTTTGTGTGGCAGTAGTTTCCCATATATAGTGGATTACAGGACACATCATCATCTCACACATCTCTATATTAACCATTTACGACATAAATCTTATTGATTGTTTTGTGTTACTTGATACCTTGTGACATGAAGATGCATAAATGATTTTATCTGTTGTGGTGGGTTTTCTGCATATGTGAAAGTTAATTTTGCTAGATGGGTAGCAGCTTAATATTTCAATATTATTTTCGTTTCTATATTATGCACATCTTTGTACAGACATCCCAAGACCTATGATCATTAACAAGTGACCATTCATTACAGAAACATCTATGTATATCAGTCGAGGGCGAGCATTCAACCAGTTAAGACACTGTGTCATTCGTTTTCTTCAAATAGTGAGTTGGATGTGGACATTAAGTCATTAAAGTTAGTATATTGATACCAGGCGCTCTATATTTGAAAACTTATCATACATCCTATACAGTTAATTGTTTTGTCCACTTCTCAGTTATGTAGGATCACTGTAAATGAATGTAGCTTAATGATCTATGTTGTGGAATCTGTATCATATGACAATT